>NC_092166.1:10655330-11902830 GCF_045791955.1 Oncorhynchus clarkii lewisi | reverse complement strand
GAATAAATTGGAACAAGAGTGAATTAATGCCCATACGGTCGCAAAATACCTCCTGGCTAGAACATCTCCCATTTAAGTTATCTTCAGAAAAATGTACCTACCTAGGAATTGTAGTTACCAAACAATACTCCTTACTATTTAAAGAGAATTTCCCCTCTCTGATACAAAAACTCAAAGCAAACATACTATTTTGGAGAACTCTCCCAATTTCTCTGCTCGGAAGAATTAATGCCATTAAAATGGTCTTCCTCCCACAACTGCTCTACCTATATCAGAACATCCCAGTATTCATACCTAAATCCTTTCATAAACAACTGGACTCAATTATCAATCCTTTCATCTGGGATTATAAAACACACAGGATAGGTAAAAAACACCTCTGTAAATCCAAGATGGAAGGAGGAAATTTTATATTTTATTACTGGGCCGCTAACCTCCGCATTGTTACGTTTCTGCTGGATGACGTACTTCCGGCATCCAGCTGGCTTGGTATGGAGCGTGAGGAGTTTCACCCCTTCTCTATTGGCGCTGTGATTTTGTCGCCTGTCAATCTGGAGATGTCACTTTATTGTAACAATCCTATTATACATAGCACAGTCCGAATCTGGAAGCAAATTAAAGTCCACTTTGAGCTTAGACCAATGTCATTCATGCTCCCTGTCGCCAGGAATCCCTCCTTTGCCCCTTCTAACCTTGATAACACCTTTGAGCGATGGGGAGAGTTGGGGATAAGTACCATAGGGGATTTATACATAGAAGGGACCTTTGCTTCCTTTGAGTTGCTGAGGGAAACTTATAACCTTCCCAGAAGTAATTTTTTCAGATACCTACAAATCAGAGACTACATTAGAAAACACCTCCCAACATTTGGGAATGCTAAACCTTCCATGTTTGACGGATGCATAAAAATATGCCCCAGCTCCGATAAACTGATATCGCGTCTATATGATGCTCTTCAATTTGTTAGCACACCTTCCACTGATGCCATCAAGGCAAAATGGGAGGAAGAACTAGGGACTGACATCTCGGTGGCAGACTGGGAAGAGAGCTTGGAGTATATCTACACATGCTCCATTAATTCCAGACATCGTCTCATACAATTCAAGGTATTACACAGATTACACTATTCCAAAACTAAACTGCATAGGATATTTCCTGACACATCCCCTACATGTGATAAATGTCAGGCTACGGAGGGTACACTACTCCACTGCTTTGCCCTATGCTCTAGCTTGCATGGTTATTGGAGTGGAATTTTTGGGATCCTCTCTGAAGTTTTGGAGACTTCAATAGATCCAGACCCGCTTCTGATAATCCTGGGACTATCTGAGTCCCTAAACGGATTAACCAACCCCCAAAAACAACTAAATCTCGTACGGTCTCATCTCGGCAAAAAAACGAATATTGTTGTTTTGGAAGAGGAGGGAAGCGCCCTCTACCAAATTATGGCTCAGTGAATTGGCAAACACTGTACACTTAGAAAGAATTAGATATATTCTGAACAATAAATTATCAACATTTGATCAAATCTGGCAGCCTTTCCTCTCCTACTTGGACGAGTCGGCGCTGTGAATTTGTACTTATTAACGCACTCTCAATTGTAATATTTTAATCTACCTTTGGGCAGCATGTGATGGCCCTGCCACCCGAGCAGTTGGGAGGGGGGGGAGGGGGGGGGGGGTTGGGGGAATAAGGGGGGGGATAGGGGGGGACATATTCCCTCTTTCTTTCTGCGTGTCCTTGTTTTGTATGTCGTGTTTTGTATTATTTGCTCTGCACCCAGAACTCTGGGTCTTGTTGTTCTTGTATGCTCTTTTATGTTTAGATAAGAATTGTATACCTGTATTGTATACCTATACACCATTCTTGTGTGTGTTTAATAAAAATATTTGAAACAAAAATAAGGGCTGTGTTTCATGTAGGCTTACCCTGGCGTGACGTTTTGACAAGGTGACTTTTATCAATATATTTGTCTGTATTTACCCCCTTAAAATGAAATGCTAATTATCTGCTAATGTGGCTATCATAAAGAACTACAAATGCCATGATGATCTGGACGAGGGTAACGGGTTTCTTCTTCCTAAGGTCAGAACGTGACAGTACCCCCCCCCCCCCCCCCCAAGGTGCGGACTCCGGCTGCAAAACCTGAACCTATAAGGGAGGGTCTCGGTGGGCGTATGTCCGCGGTGGCGGCTCTGGCGCGGGACGTGGACCCCACTCCACCATAGTCTTTGTCCGCCTCTTAACCTGCCTCCGTGGCCTCTTTAGAGCGGCGACCCTCGCCGCCAACCTCGGACTGGGGACCCTAGCCACGGGTCCCGAATGGACGGGAGATTCCTGCAGCGCCGGACAGGCGGGAGACTCCGGCAGCTCCGGAGTGAAGGTAGCACCGGAGTAACGGGCGGCTCTGGCAGCTCCTGACTGACCGGCGGCTCAGGACGGAGGAGGAGGTCTCGGATAGACAGGAGGCGCACTGGAGGTCTCAAGCATCGAGCCTGTACAACCCTACCTGGCTGGATGCTCCCCGTAGCCAGGCCAGTGCGGTGAGGTGGAATAGACCGCACTGGGCTGTGCTGGCGAACCGGGGACACCATGCGCAGGGCTGGTGCCATGTACCCCGGCCCGAGGAGACGCACTGGAGACCAGATGCACTGAGCCGGCTTCATGGCACCAGGCTCGATGCCCACTCTAGCCCCGGCCGATACGAGGCGCTGCTATGTAGCGCACCGGGCTATGCCTGCGCACCGGGGTACACCGTGCGCCTCACGGCATAACACGGTGCCTGCCCGGTCCACCGCTTTCGACGGTAAGCACGGGGAGTTGGCTCAGGTCTCCTACCTGATAAGTCACACTCCCCGTGTGCCCCCCCCAATACATTTTTGGGGATGCCTCTCGTCCCAGCCACGCTGCCTCCTCATACCACCGCCTCTCGGCTTTTGCTGCCTCCAGCTCTGCCTTGGGGAGGCGATATTCTCCCAACTGTACCCAGGGTCCCTTGCCATCCAAGATCTCCTCCCAGGACCAGGAGTCTTGAACCCGCTGCTCCTGGGAACCACGCTGCTTGGTCCGGTTGTGGTGGGTGATTCTGTCATGATCGTCGTTGGAATGAGGTGAGGACCAAAGTG
The DNA here is from genome assembly GCF_045791955.1 of Oncorhynchus clarkii lewisi. Taxonomy (NCBI): domain Eukaryota; kingdom Metazoa; phylum Chordata; class Actinopteri; order Salmoniformes; family Salmonidae; genus Oncorhynchus; species Oncorhynchus clarkii. Next base: position 11,899,705 of record NC_092166.1, on the reverse strand, counting down.
CAGCGTATTAAGTGTTCATCATATATTTATTAAACCGAGAATACTAAACAAAATAACAAAGGAGAAACTAAACAGTTCTGAAAGGTGACAGACACATAACAGAAAATAATTACCCACAACTCAAAGGTGAAATCAGGCTACCTAAGTATGATTCTCAATCGGGGACAACGATTGACAGCTGCCTTTGATTGAGAACCATACCAGGCCAAACACAGAAATAGAAAATCATTGACAAACTAACATAGACAACCCACCCAACTCACACCCTGACCATACTCAAACAAAAACATAACAAAAGAACTAAGGTCAGAACGTGACAAGGAGACTGACGAATCGAGGCAAAGGTAAGAATCTCTGGATTAACTATCTAATGTTAGTTAAATGTGTAATTAATAAATTGGCTACATTTCTTTAAAATTACAATTATGTGAACAGTCTTGTGTAAGTTTTAAATGGACAAAATACCTATTAGCAAACCTGTCAGCTCGAGATGACATGCAGAAACTTGCAGGGATTTGTAGTTTTGCATGATGACTACTTTGACGCAAATTAGCATTTTCGAATCAAAGTAAATAGAGACAAATATTTTGATAAGAGTCACCTTTACTGGTTATTATGACACCTCCACTGTGAGTCTCTATTCAGCTGCTGTATACAAGATGGAAGGTATATGCAGACAAGAGGAGCGGAACAGTTCAGCCAGACTGCCTTATCCCTCTATTCTCTGATGAAATTGGTTTTAAAATGCTGCAGGCATGTTTCTCTCCCCTCCTTTTGTTAAGGCTTATGATGTGAGCAGCCAGGGGTTTAAATATTTCTGTGTTGAGATGAAAATTAAATCTCACCACACCCCACCCCTCCCCCCCATAGCTTTGAAGATGTAAATTGGAAATTGGGAAAGGCCTGTTTGACCACAGGGGATTATCATCTTGCACTACAGTAGCATCCCAGGCTCCAGATAAAGAGGCTGTTTATGATTATTGATTGGCAAAGGAAGGACTCTGATGAAAAGTAACATGATTATCAGTTATAATGATGCTTGGTATTCTTACAATACGTCTACAGAAGCTCTGTTACAGCTGGGTCTCTCAGAGGGATGTTGATCAGTGTTATAAAAGCGATAAGTCACCCACCTGCTTTCACGCATGCTTAACCACACCGACCGCATCGTTAGTCAAACCCCTTGGAAACCCGACAAGGGAACACTGCGGCGCGAGGAGAGCGGTCTCAATTACACTCCGGGGTGCGAAACAGTTCATAGCACCGTGATTAGCCTGTCAGTCATCCGCAACTGTGCACGGAAATGTAGCACAGAACTTCAAGGGAAAACATTATTCTTTAAAGTGCAAGCCAATGCCCATAAATACACCAATCAGGGCCCTAACTGCTCGAGCTTAGGTCCATTAGTACTCTGCCCACACCAAATCCATTCCTGACACCTGTGTTTCCACAGTGGTATCCAATCCATTAGGCTCTCAAATGGCATGTTTCAGAGTGCTGAGACACATAGAGATGTACAGTAACCACTATTTAGTGAATACCAGCAGACTGCCAGTGTATGACTCCATTTAATAACCCTGGGGAGGCTAAAAACAGCTCCATGGTGTCAAAAGGAGTGCTCCGGATAATGGTGAAAAAGAGAGAGCGAGAGAAAGAAAGAAAGAGGAGTTGAAAGTGAGGAGGTGGCTGAGGTGTGAACTTGGTGATGCAAGAGTTTGATCAGAGGGAGTCAAGTTGGTGTGATCACTGATGTGATCTTCCTGTCTGGGTTGGCGCCCCCCCTTGGGTTGTGCCGTGGCGCAGATCTTTGTGGGCAATACTCGGCCTTGTCTCAGGACGGTAAGTTGGTGGTTGAAGATATCCCTCTAGTGGTGTGGGGGCTGTGCTTTGGTAAAGTGGGTGGGGTTATATCCTTCCTGTTTGGCCCTGTCCGGGGGTATCATCGGATGGGGCCACAGTGTCTCCTTACCCCTCCTGTCTCAGCCTCCAGTATTTATGCTGCAGTAGTTTATGTGTCTGGGGGCTAGGGTCAGTTTGTTATATCTGGAGTACTTCTCCTGTCTTATCCGGTGTCCTGTGTGAATTTACGTATGCTCTCTCTAATTCTCTCTTTCTTTCTCTCTCTTGGAGGACCTGAGCCCTAGGACCATGCCTCGGGACTACCTGGCATGATGACTCCTTGCTGTCCCCAGTCCACCTGGCCGTGCTGCTGCTCCAGTTTCAACTGTTCTGCCTGCGGCTATGGAATCCTGACCTGTTCACCGGACGTGCTACCTGTCCCACAACTATTATTTGACCATGCTGGTCATTTATGAACATTTGAACATCTTGGCCATGTTCTGTTATTATCTCCACCCGGCACAGACAGAAGAGGACTGGCCACCCCTTATAGCCTAGTTCCTCTCTAGGTTTCTTCCTAGGTTTTGGCCTTTCTAGGGAGTCTTTCCTAGCCAACGTGCTTCAACACCTGCATTGCTTGCTGTTTGGGGTTTTAGGCTAGGTTTCTGTACAGCACTGAGATATCAGCTGATGTACGAAGGGCTATATAAATACATTTGAACTAGCTTGTCCTGCTTTGCATATAAACTAGTAATATCATCAACCATGTGTAATTAACTAGTGATTATGTTAAGATTGATTTTTTTAAATAAGATAAGTTTAATGCTAGCTAGCAACTTACCATGGCTCCTTGCTACACTCGCGTATCAGGTGGTCAGCCTGCCACACAGTCTCCTCGTGGAGTGCAATGTTCGGTGTCCAAAAATGCTGATTATGAAAACTTAAATCGGCCCTAATTAAAATCGGCCATTCCAATTAAATCGGTCGACCTCCAGTCCAAACACACCAAGACAGTCATAAAGAGGGCATGACAAAATCTTTGCCCCTCAGGAGACTGAAAAGATTTAACATGGGTCCCCAAATCCTCAAAAGGTTCTACAGCTGCACCATGGAGAGCATCCTGACCGGTTTCATCACCACCTGGTCATCACCGCTATGGCAACTGCTCGGCATCTGACCGTACGGCGCTACAGAGGGAAGTGCGAACGGCCTAGTACATCACTGCCATCCAGGACCTATATAATAGGCGGTCAGAGGAAAGCCCATAAAATTGTCAGAGACTCCAGTCACCCAAGTTATAGGCTGTTCTCTCTGCTACCGCACGGCAAGCAGTACCGGAGGGCCAAGTCTAGGACCAAGAGGCTCCTCAACAGCTTCTACCCCCAAGCCATAAGACTACTGAACAATTCATAAAATCGCCACCGGACAATTTACATTGACCCCCCCCTCCCTTTTGTACACTGCTGCTACTCGCTGTTAATTATGTATGCATAGTTACTTCACCCCCACCTACATGTACAAATTACCTCAACTAACCGGTACCCGCGCACACTGACTCGGTACCGGTGGCCCCTGTATATAACCTCATTATTCTTATTGTGTTACTTTTTATTATTACTTTTTATTTTAGTCCACTTGGTAAATATTTTCTTAACTCTTCTTGAAATGCACTGTTGGTTAAGGGCTTGTAAGTAAGCATTTCACGGTGAAGTCTACACTTGTTGTATTCGGCGCATGTGACAAAGTTTGATTTGATTAGTGTATCAGGATTTTGACTTTTTATAATGTTCAGATTCATTATTATAATTGAAAGCATTCAAACGTCCAAGATGTGAACTAGGAACTTGACCACATCAGCGATGATATCCTGGTCCTCCTAGCGCTACATTGAGATGGACTTTTCAAAGCCATGCTCAAAGCTACTGTCAATCACATCAAATAGTATAACTCTTTTCAAAGTACTTGATGTCAGTCTGTGGATGGCAAGATCTTTTCATGAGCAAATTCCTGTCCAGGGCACTCAGCAGTAAGGAGGTTGGTGCCCAGTATGGAAATGGAAGATAATTCAGGTCTGACTCTTTATGAAGTCGCAGCGCAGGCAATGAATGAATGTTGAGCAGAAGGCATTCCTACATCATTGTGTCACTCTCTCCAAACACATTCACAATGCATGGACAGTACCCTTTCTCCTTTGCATTAAAAAGCCTTTCTTTCATGAATTATTAAATCAGTGTAAGAAATAAAAGACAAAACCTCACTTAGGATGTTTCACTCCGGTACAACGCTTGTGGTAACATCGCGGCGAGTGGGAACTTACTTAGCTCATTGCTCCTCATGGAGTGGCAGGTACGAGTGGGAACTTACTTAGCTCATTGCTCCTCATGGAGTGGCAGGTACGAGTGGGAACTTACTTAGCTCATTGCTCCTCATGGAGTGGCAGGTACGAGTGGGAACTTACTTAGCTCATTGCTCCTCATGGAGTGGCAGGTACGAGTGGGAACTTACTTAGCTCATTGCTCCTCATGGAGTGGCAGGTACGAGTGGGAACTTAGCTCATTGCCAGGTAGCCTGGCGGTTAAGCGTGTTGGGCCAGTAACTCAAAAGGTCGCTGGGTGGAATCCCTGGGCAGACTAGGTGAAAAATCTGATGTGCCCTTGAGCAAGGCACTTAACCCTAATTGCTCCTGTTAGTCGCTCTGGATAAGAATGTCTGCTAAATGACTAAAACTGTTAAATGTTGTGGAGACTCGTGTGGTGGTTAAATGTAGATACATAGTTAGTTACTTGGGCCATGAGGTGACAGGTTTATAAACAACGCTTCAATTTACACTGCTCTTAGCAAGTATAGCATATACTCCCATCTAGAGTTACGGCCAATGAGGAAAGCACACCGTCAGCCCCACCTCCACGTGCTAATGTTAAACTTGACGTTTCTACAAAATGTACCTAGCTGGCATAAGAGGACGCTACAGGAAATACAGTCCATTCAGAAAATATTGAGACCCCTTCCCTTTTTCCACAGGTTACATTACAGCCATATTCTAAAGTTGATTAAATAATAAATATGTGGGCCTCCCGGGTGGCGCAGTGGTTAAGGGCGCTGTACAGCGCCAGCTGTGCCATCAGAGTCCGTGGGTCGCGCCCAGGCTCTGTCGTAACCGCCGCGACCGGGAGGTCCGTGGGGCGACGCACAATTGGCCTAGCGTCGTCCGGGTTAGGGAGGGCTTGGTCGGTAGGGATGTCCTTGTCTCATCGCGCACCAGCGACTCCTGTGGCGGGCCGGGCGTAGTGCACGCTAACCAAGGTTGCCAGGTGCACGGTGTAGCCTCCGACACATTGGATGCGCGCTGTGTTAAGAAGCAGTGCGGCTGGTTGGGTTGTGTATCGGAGGACGCATGACTTTCAACCTTCGTCTCTCCCGAGCCCGTACGGGAGTTGTAGTGATGAGACAAGATTCTAGCTACTACAACAATTGGATACCACGAAATTGGGGAGAAAAAGGGGTAAAAATTCAACAAAAATAAATAAATCATAATAATAATAATAATAATAATACATTTGTCCCTCAACAATATACTCACACAATACCCCATAGTGACAAAGCAAAAAGAGGTATACAGATTTTTGCAAATGTATAAAATAAAAAAAAACAGATACCTAATTTACATAAGTATTCAGACCCTTTGCTATGAGACTCAACACACACCTGTCCACATAATATCCCACAGTTGACAGTGCATGTCAGAGTATAAACCAAGTCATGAGGTCGAAGGAATTGTCCCTAGAGCTCAGAGCAAGGATTGTGTCGAAGAACAGATTTGGGGAAGGGTACCAAAACATGTCTGCAGCATTGAAGGTCCCCAAGAACACAGTGGCCTCCATCATTCTTAAATGGAAGAAGTTTGGAACCACCAAGACTCCTTCAAGAGCTGGCTGCCCGGCCAACCTGAGCAATCGGGGAGAAGGGCCTTGGTCAGGGAGGTGACCAAGAACGCGATGGTCACTCTGACAGAGCTCCAGAATTCCTCTGTGGAGATGGTTGTCCTTCTGGAAGGTTCTCCCATCTCTGCAGCACTCCGCCAATCAGGCCTTTATGGTAGAGTGGCCAGACAGAAGCCACTCCTCAGTAAAAGGCACATGACAGCCCGCATGGAGTTTGCCAAAAGGCCCCTAAAGGACTCTCAGACCATGAGAAACAAGATTCTCTGGTCTGATGAAACCAAGTTTGAACTCTTTGGCCTGAATACCAAGCGTCACATCTGAAGGAAACCAGGCACCATCCCTATGGTGAAGCATGGTGGTGGCAGCATCATGTTCTGGGGATGTTTTTCAGAGGCAGGGCCTGGGAGACTAGTCAGGATCGAGAGAAAGATGAACGGAGCAAAGTACAGAGAGATCCTTGATGAAAACCTGCTCCAGAGCCCTCAGGACTTCAGACTAGGGCAAAGGTTCACCTTCCAACAGGACAATGACCCTAAGCACAAAGCCAAGACAATGCAGAAGTGGCTTCGAGAGAAGTCTCTGAATGTCCTCGAGTGGCCCAGTCAGAATCCGGACTTGAACCCGATCAAACATGACTGGAGACCTGAAAATAGCTGTACAGTGACGCTCCCCATCCAACCTGACAGAGCTTGAGAGGATCTGCAGAGAAGAATGGGTCGAAACTCCCCAAATACAGGTGTGCCAAGCTTGTAGTGTCATACCCAAGGAGATTCGAGGCTGTAATCGCTGCCAAAGGTGTTTCAACAAAGTACTGAGGAAAGGGTCCGAATACGTATATAAAATATGTTTAAATTTTGTTGAAATTTGTAAAAATTCTAAAAACCTGTTTTGCTTTGTCATTATGGAGTATTGTGTGTAGATTGACAAGGATAAAAACAACAACAATTTAATCAATTTTAGAATAAGGCTGCAACCTAACAACATGTGGAAAAAGTCTAGGCGTCTGAATACTTTCCGAATGCACTGTATGTCACCAGATAACACAGATGAAGCTAGCTAAAAGACACATGGATCGTTATGGGGTGATTTCAATCCATGCAGAGACTACCAAACCACTCACAATTAGCCTGGAAGCAAATCACAGTGGCTTCTGTACTGGAGACTTTTAGTAGGAAAAGTGATTCAGCGTCTGAGTGAAGTAACAAGCAGATAAGAAAATAAGTTGGAAATGGGCAATATTAGAGCGTGCCCCCCCCCCAAAAAAAAGGTGGCTAATAAATATACAGCTTGTTTTCCCAATATAGACGGGAGAAATGCATCAGCACCTGGTTGGACAGCAAGTGGTGTCCCATCATGTTGCCCTGCCTCAAACCTAGGCTATTTGACTATGCAGGATATAATTGACGGCTCCAGTTTACAGAGACGTTTTCCCTCTCTAGGCATCATTCAGACGCATTGTCAAGTCAATAAAATTCTTTGAGTAGGCTGTAATGGAAGAGACTGCTCCCTTTAGGTCTTGTTTTAGCCTCTTGTGTTTTTTCACTCCAAAAGCATTTAGATATTCCCTGTGTTGTTTCAGTAGTTGATGTTGATGTCTACCCAGAACATTCAGATATCCTCCCAATATTTGTTACGGAACCACCATGATAATTAATTCTGATCACAGTTTGTTGAAATGTGCCGGTTGTTTAGAACACATTCTTTTGGAACTCATGTTTACATGAATAAAGGTTTCTGTGGCACAGCACACTACAGCAAGGACATTTCTCTGAACGATCAATTCCACCATGCAAATGGTTGTTGAAAATAATAATGCATACATAGAATGCACATTGAATGGGCTGAAATAGTGAACTTTTTTAATTCCCACGTAGTGCATGTTTACATGAAATCACCTTGGAATGGCCATCATTCAAATGTTAAGTCTCTCTCCACACAGCTATTGTTGTATCCTTGCATGTTCTGTAAAGAGGTATCTGAAGCTTAATGAAATAGGAGGTAGAGCCCTTCTGCCGTAACCACATGGTCTTTGGTCCAAGCCCGGCTCCAGTTTACTCTCAATTGCTATCTTGGTGGCAGCGGTGGGATAACCATGCAGCTCTGAAAGGCATTATGCAAGGGTTGCTTTTTATTTTAAAGTGTAATGACCTCTGTTCACAGAGGTCTGGACCTCCTCCAAGGCAAAAAGCTGTACTGCGCCAGCTCTAAAACTGCTGGGTTGATGGTTCAAGCCTAGTTGTTCCCCCCCAATCACTACACTATCAATCATTAACCCACTGGAGGGATAATGGTGCCACAGGTTCTACTTGCTGTTCACACATGATCTGGTCAACCATATGGTAAAAGAGGGCAAACTCATTATACAATAGGTTTGTCAAATCGTTTACTAAACCTGACTGAAAATGTAGTTGATGTTCCCGAGTTGCACGTTGTCCTCAAAATGCCAGTTTGTCACTTCCCAAGGGGAGCGCGAATGATGTCGTCACAAGTCAACCGCAAATTGGCAACCAAGCTGACAAGATGTTCAGCAATGGTTCAACCCCTACTGCATCTCACGGACACATTTACCTACGGCATGATGAATAAGGACAGCTTGACCGCAGTCTTACCTAGCTTTCCCCGAGACTCCTCCAGCTTCTGGATTTGGTTCTCCAAGAAGAACATGGCCACTGCGAATGCCAACAGCGCCAGAAGCTGAAACTTGGGCGGTATCATGATTCTTAGAAGCCCCATCAAACAATCCAGTAAGAACAGGTCATTCCAGGTTTAGAAAATACTACATAAAAAGGTAATGGAATTGTCAATTACAGAGCGAACGAGTGTCTGTTAAAACCCTGGTTGTGCAGTAGGAAACACACTCAGGTCCAAATGATGTTTCATACTATAATATACTCTGCATGCAACCTCAATGCCGTATTCTTGATGTTGAGATGTCCCCCCCAAGGGTGTCAACAGAAGCGGGTTTGTGTTCCTCGGTCTCGGCGAGTCTTTCTCTGTAGAGCTGTCCCGTTCAGTTCACTTAACACGCCTACCTTCGTCGGAGGACTTATTACTACAAACCCCCTATTGGTGAAACCAACAATCCACGAAACGGAATAGGCTTTTCATTCGTCAACAGTCAAGTATGTTAAAATGCGATTGGACACATTTTAAACAGTTCTTGAATTTGGCCACGGGGGGCACTGTCCACATACGAATGGAATGTAACTAAGAGTGACCGATAAAAGAAGAGAAATTAAAGGTGCCCTTCTGTTTGCCATCTGAAAATAGGAATACAAATTACAAATTTGTATTAGACAAATAACATAAACAACCAGATATTATTTTTGCGAATTTATGATCTCGTTTTTTTTATATAAAGATAATTACTAAACAACGTGTATATTACAATTTACAGGACATTAGGCACTTGCCAGTAGCTACTACTTCCTACTTTTTAAGGGGTCCTCAGTTTTCTTCCGTAACAAAGCAATCGCCAAAATGTCGGGGGAGGTGTATATTCTGTGGCTTCTTTCTCTCATACAAACGGTAGGTTTATTAACAAAAATAAGCTAAGCCACACGTATGCGTTTGTTGCTTTGTTGCCTATGGCTCAGCTTGTATCGGTTGCAGGTTTTATTTTGCTACACTCGATTTATAACCACTTCTTTGCTGCGACATTCGCAACCGGTATTAAACCGAATGACGTGGCTTAAAACAATTGCACCGGTTTACAAAGTTTAACGTTAGTTAGCCAGCTATCCACCTTTGGTAAAACTTATATTTAATTACATTGTAATAAATCTTAAACTTTACCACTCATACTGTACTTCAAACAAACGGAAACTGCTCGCGTTCACTGAAGTGACAGGTGACAAAGTAAAGAGCCAATCACGACGAGACAGCGGCAGCGATTCTTCAAAACGTTCAAGTCATGGGGAGAACATGTTACCTAGCCCGATTGTTTGAGTATTTGAGTGTATGACGATAAATGAAGTATTAAAAATGGTTACATATCCACCACCCAATGATATATAATCACATCTTGTGTTTATTTATAACTTATTTCATTGTTTCAACTTACAACTTTCTTTCTAGTCAATGCACAGCTACAGTGAAATCACGTTCTTGCTAATTTAAAAACCAACAATGCAATCAATAACAATGTTATACTAGAAAAAAACGCGATAAATTAAAATGTGAGGAACACTAATTAAGCATACTATATACAGTTGAAGTCGGAAGTTTACATACTTAGGTTGGCATTATTAAATCTTGTTTTTCAACCACTCCACAAATTTCTTGTTAACCAATTATAGTTTTGGCAAGTCGGTTAGGACATCTACTTTATGCATGACACAAGTAATTTTCCAACAAGGTCAGAAGTTTAAATACACTATGTTGACTGTGCCTTTAAACAGCTTGGAACATTCCAGAAAATGATGTCATGGCTTTAGAACCTTCTGATAGGCTAATTGACATCATTTGCGTCAATTGGAGGTGTACCAGTGGATGTATATCACCTTCAAACTCGGTGCCTCTTTTCTTGACATAATGGGAAAATCAAAAGAAATCAGCCAAGACTTCAGAGAAACATTTGTAGACCTCCGCAAGTTTGGTTCATCCTTGGGAGCAATTTCCAAACACCTGAAGGTACCACGTTCATCTGTACAAACAATGGTACGCAAGTATAAACACCAAGGGACCACGCAGCCATCATACCGCTCAGGAAGGAGACGCGTTCTGTCTCCAAGAGATGAACGTACTTTGGTGCGAAAAGTGCAAATCAATCCCAGAACAACAGCAAAGGACCCTGTGAAGATGCTGGAGGAAACAGGTACAAAAGTATTTATATCCACAGAAAAACGGGTCCTATATCGACAACCTGAAAGGCCGCTCAGCAAGGAAGAAGCCACTGCTCCAAAACTGCCATAAAAAAAGCCAGACTACGGTTTGCAACTGCACATGGGGACAAAGATCGTACTTTTTGGAGAAATGTCCTCTGGTCTGATGAAACAAAAATATAACTGTTTGGCCATAATGACCATTGTTATGTTTGAAAAAGGGTGAGGCTTGCAAGCCGAAAAACACCATCCCAACTGTGAAGCACAGGGGTGGCAGCATCATGTTGTGGGGGTGCTTTGCTGCAGGAGGGACAGGTGCACTTCACAAAATAGATGGCATCATGAGGGAGGACAATTATGTGGATATATTGAAGCAAAATCTCAAGACACCAAGTTAAAGCTTGGTCGCAAATGGGTCTTCAAAAATGGACAATGACCACAAGCATACCTCCAAAGTTGTGGCAAAATGGCTTAAGGACAACAAAGTCAAGGTTTTGGAGTGGCCATCACAAAGCCCTGACCTCAATCCTATAGAACATTTGAGGGCAGAACTGAAAGTGTGTGAGCAAGGAGGCCTACAAACCTGACTCAGTTACACCAGCTCTGTCAGGAGGAATAGTCCAAAATTCACCCAACTTATTGTGGGAAGCTTGTGGAAGGATACCTGAAACGTTTGACCCAAGTTAAACAATTCAAAGGCAATGCTACTAAATACTAATTGAGTGTATGTAAACTTCTGACCCACTGGGAATGTGATGAAATAAATAAAAGCTTAAATAAATCACTCTCTACTATTATTCTGACATTTCACATTCTTAAAATAATGTGGTGATCCTAACTGACCTAAAACAGGGAATTTTTACTGGGATTAAATGTCAGGAATTGTGAAAGTGAGTTTAAATGTTTTTGGATAAGGTGTATGTAAACTTATAATTTCAACTGTACAGGCTCAGTTCCAGTACAATTTGTGTGCAGGGATATGTATAGGGGTAAGGTGACGAGGCAACAGGATATAAGAGTAGTAGCAGTGTGTATGTGTATATATATATATATATATATATATATATACTGCTACTACTAATGATGATGGTGCAGACCATCTCACAATACACCTTCATTTAGTAGCAGTATATATATATATATATATATATATACTGCTACTACTAATGATGATGGTGCAGACCATCTCACAATACACCTTCATTTAGTAGCAGTATATATATATATATATATATATATATATATATATATATATATATACATACATACACACACACTGCTACTACCATGATGATGGTGCAGACCATCTCACAATACACCTTCATTTAGACCATTATTTATTTAGAAAATCTTTATACTCTCTTTGGATAATTCATTCCAATCATTTAAAAGTTAACAGCAGGTATTTTGCATGTAAGTTTAAGTATTTTGATATGTTCACAAATCTACAAAACAGCCAATTTACATCCTGGCACAAAATGTAATTAGGAAAAACTACAGATTGATTTTCAGGTAAACAAAAAAATATTTTTTTAACAGTGCAGTACTTCAACATACAATTAGAAAATCAAATCCAAATCCATATGTATGTGTGTGTGTGTGTTCGCATATTATTTGTGACTAAGCAGATTATGGAGTGAGTGTTTAGGGACCTGTTAGTGTGCATAGACAGTGTAAGCAATAAAATAAAAGGTCAATAATGATACAAGGCACCACCCCACATTAATGCGAAGCTCGAGTCGCGCGTCCTCCGAAACATGACCCCCCCCAAACCGCGATTCTTAACACCCGCCCGCTTAACCCGGAAGCCAGCCGCACAAATGTGTCGGAGGAGACACCGTTCAACTGACGACTGAGGTCAGCCTGCAGGCGCTCAGCCCACCACAAGGAGTCACTACAGCACGATGAGCCATGTTAAGCCCCCCCGGCCAACCCCTCTCCTAACCCGGACGACGCTTGGCCAATTTTACACTGCCCTATGGGACTCTCAATCACGGCCGGTTGTGATACAGCACGGGATCGAACCCGGGTCTATAGTAACGCCTCTTGTACTGCGATGCAGAGCCTTAGACTGCTGCGCCACTCGGGTGGCCCCTGAAAACAATAAGTGACAACCAATCTAATGTCTCTGCATTCTTTCCTGCTCAGCTTTCGGCCTATGGAGCCGACCTGTCCTCAGAGGCATGCAGGGAGCTGGGCTTCTCCAGCAACCTCCTGTGCAGCTCCTGTGACCTGCTGGGAGAGTTCAGCCTGGGCCAGATCCAGCCTGTCTGTAGACAGTGCTGCCAGCAGGAGGCCCAGATGGAGTCCAGGAAGGTAAGACGTTTGACCACATTTAGAGTATCTAAATAACTATAACGTGTGTATCAATTAGAGGTAGACCAATTATGATTTTTACGCCGATACCGATTATTGGAGGACCAAAAAAAGCTGTTTCTGATTAATCGGCCAATTTTTTTATATATATATTTGTATTAATGACAATTGCAACAATACTGAATGAACACTTATTTTAAATTAATATAATACATAAAAATCCATTTAGTCTCAAATAAATAATGAAACATGTTCAATTTGGTTTTATTAATGCAAAAACAAAGTGTTGGAGAAGAAAGTAAAGTGCAATATGTGCCATGTATAAAAGCTAATGTTTAAGTTCCTTGCTCAGAACATGAGAACTAACAGTGCCTTGCGAAAGTATTCGGCCCCCTTTAACTTTGCGACCTTTTGCCACATTTCAGGCTTCAAACATAAAGATAGAAAACTGTATTTTTTGTGAAGAATCAACAACAAGTGGGACACAATCATGAAGTGGAACGACATTTATTGGATATTTCAAACTTTTTTAACAAATCAAAAACTGAAAAATTGGGCGTGCAAAATTATTCAGCCCCCTTAAGTTAATACTTTGTAGCGCCACCTTTTGCTGCGATTACAGCTGTAAGTCGCTTGGGGTATGTCTCTATCAGTTTTGCACATCGAGAGACTATTATGAATTCTTAGTCTTAATTATAATATAAACACACAGAAATACGAGCCTTAGGTCATTAATATGGTCAAATCCGGAAACTATCATTTCAAAAACAAAACGTTTATTCTTTCAGTGAAATACGGAACCGTTCCCTATTTTATCGAACAGGTGGCATCCATAAGTCTAAATATTGCTGTTACATTGTACAACCTTCAATGTTATGTCATCATTATGTAAAATTCTACCTAATTAATTACTGTCTTTGTTAGGAAGAAATGGTCTTCACACAGTTCGCAAGGAGCCAGGTGACCCAAACTGCTACATATACCCTGACTCTGCTTGTGCAGAACGCAAGAGAAGTGAACAATTTCCCTAGTTAATATTGCTTGCTAACATGAATTTATTTTAATTAAATATGCAGGTTTAAAAATATATACTTGTGTATTGTTTTTAAGAAAGGCATTGTTTGGCGCAACGACAGTACTTTTTTCCGCGAATGCGCTTGTTAAATCACCCGTTTGGCGAAGTAGGCTGTGATTCAATGATAAATTAACAGGCACCGAATCGATTATATGCAACGCAGAACAAGCTAGATAAACTAGTAATATCATCAACCATGTGTAGTTAATTAAGTCGTGATTATGTTAAGATTCATAGTTGGTTTTATAAGAAGTTTAATCCTAGCTAGCAACTTACCTTGGCTCCTTGCTGCACTCGCGTAACAGGTGGTCAGCCTGCCACGCAGTTTCCTCGTGGAGTGCAGTGTAATCGACCGTAATTGGCATCCCCAAAAAATGCTGATTACCGATTTGTTATGAAAACTTGAAATCTGCCCTAATTTAATCGAATCAATTATCCTCGTTGTCTCAGTCCATCCATCTGCACCGATTAGAAGGACTTGCCTGGTGAAAATAATGTGCAGGAAGCTCATCAATAGGCTGACTTTCAGCCGGTCAGTTCTTCTCAGACCAGTGCAGATGAGAGGCGAGGAGAGGATGTAGTGAGCTGTATGAGCAAGGATCGACTCCGTCACACATGCAAGTCATGGGATCAGCTATGTCAGAATATGATTACCTGTACCATGTGCATTGACCCTCTGTGGCCAAACAAACATGAAGTATTCTCATGTTCAGACTTTGCGAGAAGATACTGACCCCACCGTTACGCGGAACGCAATCATGGGTCCAGCGTGAAATACGGGTCGGAAAACGTACCTCGATGCATGTTAGTGCTATAGATGTTATTAGTTATTAGTTGTTATATATGAGTTGTTATTAGATATTGGGTGTTAGTGCTATAGATGTTATTAGTTGTTATTAGATATTAGTTGTTAGATAGGAGTTATTAGATATTAGTTATTAGATATTGGGTGTTAGTGCTATAGATGTTATTAGTTGTTATTAGATATTGGGTGTTAGTGCTATAGATGTTATTACATATTAGTTGTTAGAGATGAGTTGTTATTAGATATTTGGTGTTAGTGCTATAGATGTTATTAGTTAAATATTCGTTATTAGTTATTAGATATTGGGTGTAATTGGGTTAGTGGAATAGATGTTATTAGTTATTAGATATTAGTTATTAGATATTAGTTATTAGTAGTTATTAGATATTGAGTGTTAGCGCTATAGATGTTATTAGTTGTTATTAAATATTAGTGTGTTATTAGATATTAGTGTGTTAGATGTTGTTCGTGTTAGGTGTAGATGTTGTTAGGTGTAGATGTTGTTAGGTGTAGATGTTGTTAGGTGTAGATGTTGTTAGGTGTAGATGTTGTTAGTGTTGTTAGGTGTAGATGTTGTTAGTGTTATTAGCAGTCTAAGGCACTGCATCTCATTGCTAGAGGCGTCACTACAGACCCTGGTTTGATCCCGGGCTGTATCACCAGTGTCCGGGATCGGGAGTCCCATAGGGCGGCGCACAATTGGCCCAGCGTTGTCTGTGTTATGGAAGGGTTTGGCTGGGATAGGCTGTCATTGTAAAATAAGAATGTGTTCTTAACTGAATTGCGTAGTCACATTTATTTATTTTCCAAGCTACTGTATAGCACACAATATTTTACATACAGTAGGTTTTTAAAGTCGGCTTTGTGTAAAAAAAGATATATTTAGATCCATCAAAAACATATTGTGATACTTGTATCGTCCCAGCCCTACTTAACATGTGTTCAACTACTCAAATAGATTCAAAGTTGGCTCAAGTGGTGGAGTACAGAACTGTCATTTCTGCTTGATTAAACTAAGCAGCCCCCCATGCCACCCGAGTGCTGTGGTATCCTAGCAACACTACCTAGGAGAGTAAGCCTACAGAGAGGTGTAAGCAGCAGCTCATTTCACATCTTGATTATTACCTCTGTCCTGTAATATATCGTAATATGCCACTTAGCATACTCTTTTACCAAAGTGACTTACAGTGAGTGCTTACATTTATAGTATGTGTGGTCATTTCCATGTAGAAGGACCCATGAGCACCAACGTAAGAAGTTCATAGGATCGTGACAAATGACACCCACTGTACTCTACTGTGCTGTGCTTTGATATCCAAACTTGTGAAAGACACTTCTATGATTGGTTTAGATTTGGTCCGGTCTGGACCAACCAAATTAGGTCTCGTTTGGGGGCAGCGCTCATTAAAATAATAACCAGTATGTAGAATAATACCCAAATATGCAAGGCAGGATATTGCGTATGTATGCAATATCCATTAGTGGATGGAAATTACACACACATATAAATGTAATTTCTCAATCTGACTTCAATATTATGTAAATAAATGCAACAGGCCCTGTACGTCTCTGGAGGAGGCTAGTGCAGGCAGTGAGCCTCGCATCACCTCTCAGTATGACTATAATGAACATGTCTAACTTGCACCGTTATGCAATTTTTGAGAGACTAAATACAAATGGCTAATCCTGGCAACCAGTGTTCTAGAATTAATTTGAGGCAAGCAGATCAGCGATATCAAGGTGGTACACAGAATGTGCTATGTGTATAGTGTTAATAACTACCAATAGGTCAAGTAGAAGTCTATAGTCAAAGAATTACTCTGTAAAACGAGGAATGCATTTCATGAATTAAACTAATAGATTAGTCAAATAATTAACACTCAAACCATTCCAGTGATGCATGATATACATGAAACATTAGTCATTTGCTCTGTTAGTCTATCACCAATAGGCTAAGACTTAACGCGGTTTTACACTTTGCTCGTTAAAACAGTAGACAGGAAAACACTCAGATTCTAATCAACTCCATTTTAAATGAGAGATGTGCGTGCACTCCTGTGTCTCTCCCTCTTTGAACTAGATGCCATCCAACGAACAAAATAAGTTTTCCTGTAACAAAAAATCCATAGCACTTAGTTAGGCTTGGGTGGTATACTGTATACTGAGGTATTTGGAAATGGAAACAGGTTTTTCCATACATATTTGTAGGGTGTAGGCAGGTAGCGTAGCGTTTAAGAGAGTTGGGCCAGTAACCGAAAGGTCGCTGGTTCAACTCCCCAAGCCAACTAGGTGAAAAATCTGTTGTGCCGTTGAGCAAGGCACTTAACCCTAATTGCTCCTGTAAGTCCCTCTAGATAAGAGTGTCTGCTAAATGACTCAAATGAAGAGGGGGGAAAAAATGTATGTGGTAATTGTTGGGGTAAATAACTGCAGTTAACTTGTTAAGAGAGAAAAGCGCTTGCGTTCTTCATTTCACCCGTCACATTATTTTACATAATGAAGCTCATGGAGTTCTCCAGAACAGTTGAGCCAGTCACGTGTTTGTAAATGGCACAAAGGGAGAAAGCGGGAACAGGTGAGTCCAGCAGTGTATGGACAGGGTTTTTATTTTATATTGAAAGTCAAGCATTTTTTGCTTCAATAGAGGGATCAGGGACGTGCAACTATAGTTTTCCTTCACAGAAAATACATACATTAGTGCAACACGTTCAACATAAAATAGCTCAATTTTCATCAGATGACAAAAGTGCAACGCTATTTGGCTGGCAGCAAAAAATATTTCTAATGTTTAGGCCCATCATAGAAAGAATGTAGCCAGATTTATTTCCTAATGTGTAGCTTAAAGTTAATCTTGCATTTTACCTGAGAAAAATAGCTACATATCAGTCAGAGCGCTGTTTGCTGAATGAATACCCGTTCCTGAGTTCTCATTCGAGTTTAGAAGTGCAACTGAAGCGTAAAATGTTTCTGATGCCGAGCAGAAATTACAATAAGAAGCATTTTTAGATCCGTTTACAAAACGCAGCAAGATATTTATGCCATTTTATATATATTTTTCCTGCGTGAAAAACTCTGAATTATGTGTTAGCAAGTTAAACTAGGGGTCTGTTATCTAAGTAAGTGGCTCAATTAATAAGGTAAGGGGGTGTCATATTGTGTTAGCTTTCTGCCTGTTTGAGAAGTCATAGGCCTTTGGAGAGTTATTCTTCATTTCCTTGTTGCTTTCTCCTCTCCGGTCTTGGCCTGTCTGCTCCTCCCCCCTCTTCTCCAAGCAGAGCAGGCACACCAGTTGCCCTAGCGACTCCAGATTCCACACAGACACAGCATGTAGACATGCTGCTGGAGAACCAGTACTGTTCTTCCTTCAGACAAGCATGAGTCAACTTTGTTCATTTGCACAATGTCTCTCGTTCACATTCGCTTGTAAATGTCCAAACTGACCAAAAATGAAGTTCCGTAGCTCCTACCTATATATGTAGGCTATAACTTAACGAGTGGGATTGCCTTTCTTTACAATTTGTTTATTTTTGTTTGCTGCCCATTAGCATATTTAGCTAGCAGCCTCGTGGAAATTCGCTATTACTTGTGCTAATTTTGTTAGCATTCTGGTAATAGACGCTGAATGGGCTTTTTTGTGTTTTTTGGCACTTCGCCGGTAATGGCGTGAAGGACAGTATGATATAAAAATCTCGATACCACTCAACCCTACATACAGTACAATAGAACGTATCTAAAATTCATAGCTCTTTGTGAACTGTTGAAACATGACAATTTCATTCACACAGTAACATTCATTTAGTCGATTTCACGTTTTCATCTGTCTTCACACCTCCAACGGTGTCCGTGCTCCCAAGGTTCTGTGGGAACGCCCATCCCCGGAGAAAGCCACAGTTAAGGTGTGTTTGACCTTGATAGCCCGCAGATGGTCAGCCATCCAAACAATAAATTGAGATTGAGTCGTCACACTGGACCTCAGCGCCGGCAAGTCGCCAGTCGTGGATATCATATCCATGCATTTCTGTGTAGTACAGATCAGACACATGATGAAATTCTGTTACCGGGTGCAAATCCACTTCACTTTCTGTAGTTCAATAACCAAAATAGATTTGGTCGATGTGTCATGTTATATCGAAATTCTGTTACCAAACTGTACACTTCTTCCAGTAAATGTGTTTTTGTAAAATGTTCAGTGTACATTGTTATGTAGTCCTCGTGCATAGAGTTCTATGGTTTTATTAAACTTTGAAATCCAATTGTTTTTGTTTGGCATATATGTTAAGTGAAATATCTGAGAGTCGGTGCAATTCCGTTACCGTGGAATTGCCTTTGTGATCTCTCAAGAGTGCCTCACTCTTTACCAACTGTCACAAAGGACCACATGTCTCTCAAGAGTGCCCCACTCTTTACCAACTGTCACAAAGGACCACATGTCTCTCAAGAGTGCCCCACTCTTTACCAACTGTCACAAAGGACCACATGTCTCTCAAGAGTGCCCCACTCTTTACCAACTGTCACAAAGGACCACATGTCTCTCAAGAGTGCCCCACTCTTTACCAACTGTCACAAAGGACCACATGTCTCTCAAGAGTGCCCCACTCTTTACCAACTGTCACAAAGGACCACATGTCTCTCAAGAGTGCCTCACTCTTTACCAACTGTCACAAAGGACCACATGTACTACAAGGTGGTGGCTGCTGCCCCTCTTCTTAACCCTTAGGAGACCTGGGAGAGGGCGCTCGCTAAGCGCAGTCATTTGTCTGACTGTAGAATGTTCTATTCTTCTATTGACATTCTGCTGCATAATGAAACATGTGTAAAAATGACTTTTTATAGTTTCATGTGAGGCTCGATGAGCACGGAGGACATCTCTGTGTGTGTCCAGAAATGCTCCTTCAGCTGCACCTCTGGCCCTGCTGCCTCTCTGCAAGCTAATATTACTGTCGCTCAGTGGAGCAAGCCAGCGATGGCCTTTAGGGTTTTGGCCCATTCTAATTAGTTTTTACTCCAAGCGTTTTAGAAAAGCACTGAAACTGGCAACGACATCTTGGTTAGTTCAGAGGATGAAAATAATAGAAATGGACAAATTATTGAGTTAAGTTTGCTGTAAGTGTGAGGGATTGATTAACACTTGTAAAAAGGCCATCATGGTAGCAATCATCGCCACCCCTGTGTTCAAGCCTTTGTCGACGTGCCCCTGTAATCAACAAAACGGTGACTTCCTCCCATGCAGTATTTGAGAAAAGGGTAAAGGAAGCTCGCTTTTGTAATTGTATTTGTGTTCCCAGTAACAGCGTGCCTGGGAAATACTGCTGTGACACTCCAATTTCCTGTTAGTTATCGCATAGAGGTGTGGAGCTTTGATTACCTGTGAGTCACAAAGCTGCCTTTCATCAGAGCATATGCAGGTTCACAGTTTAATGACCCTGAGGAACAGCCTGTCTACCACATTCATGAACCAGACTGTCCAGAATCTCATCAATTCACCGCCAGGGGCTTCTCTGTGTGTGGGCGTCAGTGTGTAAAAATGTGTCGTCAGGAAGGAAGTTGGATTTTTCTAAGACTGCATATTTTTGTTGGCCAAAAGATTGTCAAGATTAACCTCTGCATTGGTGTAGAGCAGTGGTGTACAGCAGTGGTGTACAACTCTTGATGGCCGTAGTCCTGCTGGTTTTCCTTTTTACCTGGCAATTAATTAATCAGTTAAGGTCATTGACTGGCCAGCGATTGCTGGCTACCACGCCATAGTCAAGTCTGGTAAAAATGTAAGGAGAACCAGCATAGCTTGTGGCCCTTGAGACCTGTATTTGTTTTGCTAGTTTTAGTCATGAGCGGATGTTAGGAGCTGTGTGTTAGTCAGTTAGGTGACCTCCAGTAGAACAACGTGGTCATCCTGCGCCGCACCCTGACCGTCTGCTTGTACACACTACAGGGCTTAATGCAGTACTTTCCCCTCCACAGCTCTACCCTGGGGCCATCCTGGAAGTGTGTGGATGAAAGTTGGGGAGGTTCCCTCAAGTCCAAGGTGAGTTGTGTGGTAATGTTTTGTGATCACCAATCTTGCAAAGCTAATTGGTGTCAGTTTGTTCTGAGGGGGCTGTTATTGTTGCCAGCTTGTTGGGGTTGAACAGGGATCATCAACGAGATTCAGCCACGGGCTAATTTTTTTTATTTTGAGGATGGATGGGGGGCCGGAACATAATTATAATTTGTAGCGTGCAAATTTACCACAAGTAGCCCAAACACATAACATTTGACTAAAACATAAGCATTTCAAATCTTGCTAACATGTGTATCTCTCTTATTATGTGTGGGAATACTTGAACAGATTTTCCCAATTGAAATCACATGGAGCTGATTTTCCTGGTATAAAAACAACAACAGTTATAACCAACAATAAATTAAAAAATATATATATATATATAATTTTGCTCAGAAAACTTGGGGGGGGGGGGGGGGGGGGCAAATCAATCCAGTTAGGAAACCCTGGGGTTTGGCCTTGGAGCTTGTGGCACTGTTTGTGTTTAGGACAGCTGTACTGTTTCGTTCACAACTGTGGTCCCGTTAACTTGATTACCGAAGAATGTTTTCCAATGGTTTCTGTTTACAACCTTTGTGTAAAAATATGAACTGTCCATCGATTCAGTAGACCTGCGATAATGAGTTAACCTTGTTTTCTGTCCACAGCTTTTGTCAGGTCTGACAAGCCGAAGATGTTCAAGGGTCTTCAAATTAAGGTACAAATGAATTGTAGATAATCTTGCCTGTTGTGATTAGTTAAGTGTCAAATGCTGTAAAAAAGTTGATTCTCTCAGCTTTTTTACAACTTTGGAATTAAAATAACCAAATTGTCTTGGAACATAATCTTCCATAATCTCAATGGCTGTTGAATTGAAAGGGTTTACTGGGGCTTGCCCGTAGTCCTGATAGTCCTCTTGCCTGTGTGTTTGGTTTCAGTATGTGAGAGGCGCAGACCCTATACTAAAGCTGCTGGACGATAACGGGAACATCGCTGAAGAACTCAGCATCCTCAAGTGGAACACGGATAGCGTGGAGGAATTCCTAAGCGAGAAGTTGGAAGTATATAATACTGATTCATAGTGCATCATAACCTTTTTCCCTGCTACAAATCTGTGCACCATTTGGATTTGATTTTCTAATTGTATGTTGAAGTACTGCACTGTTTAAAAAAAAATTTTTTTTTACCTGAAAATCAATCTGTAGTTTTTCCTAATTACATTTTGTGCCAGGATGTAAATTGGCTGTTTTGTAGATTTGTGAACATATCAAAATACTTAAACTTACATGCAGAATACCTGCTGTTAACTTTTAAATGATTGGAATGAATTATCCAAAGAGAGTATAAAGATTTTCAGTGCTTGTTACATTTTATTTTTGAATGTTTTTTTCCCCTCCTCCCGTCTGTCAGTTGTCCCTGTGTAGTTTTTTAAATATTGCTAATGGTGTCAGCAGGAGGATCTTAGGGTGGGGGATCTAAGTGTCTCACCTCATGAGAATGTTCTGGGGAGGCACACATTAATGAAGGCCTCACAGTAAACCACAGTTTGGGATGTGAGACCTGATGGCCCTGTGTGTTTCTCTGGGCGTCTTGCTGTGGAGAGGGACTGGATTCCCCAGTGTGTGAATGATTATGGGGGGGAGGAAAAACGCTGCAATTAATAAAATGTATTTCACGGTATTTATTTCTAATGGTATCTGTCTTCTTTGTGCGTACCCTTAATTTAATCAACTGTGCTGTGGTGCATACTTCTGAGTACCACTTTCACTAAAAGCAAAAAGGGACCGGTCTACACTGAGTGTACAAAACATTAGAAACACCTTCCTAATATTAAGTTGCACCCTTTTCTGCCCTCAGAACAGCCTCAATTTTGTCGGGCATGGACTCTACAAGGTGTCGAAAGCGTTCCACAGTGATGCTGGCCCATGTTGACTCCAATACTTCCCTCAGTTGTGTCAAGTTGGCCGGATGCCATTTGGGTGGTGGACCATTGTTGATACACACGGGGAACACTTGAGTGTGAAAAACCCCAGCAGCGTTGCAGTTATTGACATGCTCAAAGAATTGACAATCCTTCTTTAACCCGTCTCCCCTTCATCTACACTGATTGAAGTGGATTTATCAAGTGACATCAATAAGGGATTCACCTGGTCAGTCTGTCATGGCAGGAGCAGGTGTTAAATGTTTTGTACACTCAGTGTAGGTCCAACATGGAGGGGAGCTTTGATTTGCCAAAAGTTGTAGTGTTCTTGCCATCTAGTGGAATAAAATGTCAGTTTCCAGGTATGTACCACAGAGTTTTCAAATATAGGCTCTGTGTATTGTGTACTCTGACTGAATGTTATGGTAGGACATTTGAGAAATGGAGAGCATTTTGAAAATGTATTTGGTGCATTTCATTGTACAAATGAAAGCTTTACATTAATGGTTTATTGACAAAATAGCAATAACACATTACCCAAGACCACATGAAACTAAAACAGTTACTGGCAGTATAAAATGGAGCCCACTATCAACCGCAACAGAATACACATTTTTAAATAACATGCAGTAAAATGTATTGAAACTCTAGGAAGCGTATATGAAAATGAAGCACTATATTCCGAAGCAACATTTAAATACATGCTTCTTAATGTAGAATCAAATTTATTGATGCAGAATATAACAGAAATTATACATATTTTTGGTTGTCTCTCTTCCCATCCTCTGCATGGTGGTCATCATAGACGGGCCTGTTCTGGGCTTGGGAGGCTTTGTAAGCAACTCCTGTGTAGCTGGGGGGAAAAATGCAAGAAAATTACAACTTTGCATATTCACCTACATTTACGTATGTGTAAAACAAATTGCCTTCATCCCATTGTTCATTTTTGGGCCTACCTGAATATAGCTAGAAAATTATGTAAAATTGATAACCTACGTTGACTTGTCTGGCTGTAGTCCCCTGAAGGCAACACACTTCAGAATCCCGCCCAATAAGAGCAAAGCTGCACCTATCCAGGCAACAAAGAGGGCGGGGCCAAACGTGTACCTGTCACAGAGAAAAAGCACAGTCAGTAACTGACTCACCTGTCTAAAGCGATACCATGACCAAATATGGAAATAGAGATGCATGAAGTTCACTCTTACCTCGGCATCATACTTCCTCCATTCTCTATGCCCTGTCCCATCCCTCCTCCATAATTGGGGTTGTAGGTGGTCATCATGAAACTAGCCACAATTTGGTTAGCATAGATTGAAGCTCCAGCAATAGCACAAATGCCTGACAGAGAGGAAGGAAATTCATTACTCAGTGGCAATAAGAGATTTTAACAAAAGCAAGCCACTGAAACTGGAATTGTACGTTTATTTGAACAATTCATTGATTGAGGACTTGTGTGGTTACACATTATCACCAAAGACATACATTCAGAGAGTGACATGTAGAAATAAGTGATTGAATTGCTGTTCTCCAAGCAACATGCAAATAAGCCGCCATTGTAAATAAGAATTTGTTTAACTGACTTGCTTAGTTAAATAAAGGCAACATTTTAAAATGTGTTAATATAAACCTTTTCGTCCCTATACCTGCAATGATGAACATGACCCCCGCTGTAAGGGTCATCTTGGCTTTGGAGGAATCTTCCATGCTGCCCATTTTAAGGCACTTGAGGGAGAACAGGGCTATCATGGCCCCTATTACACCCAGAACAATGCCCACAATCATCAGTGCTCTCACTGCCTGAAAGGTACCTGGAAGACAATACAAATCATTATGTATATTCAAGCCACACATTGTTTTAGTACCCATGAGTTTACAAGTCATATTACCAGGGATAGAGGCTCCAATGTGAATAACAAGCTTCAATGTATTCTGTTGGTATTTGAAATTTGAATCGGATTCTTTGTATTTTTTTTGTTGCCTGTGATAATGGTGTTGACCTAACATGAGCCTGGCTATGGAACCATAATGCACTGGGGCTAAAGTCAATACTGATAGGAGCAGGCCAGGGAAACGGGCGGGAGTTCATTTGGGGAGAGGAGAGGACTGAAACTTAAAAGCAGAAAGACTCCAAAATGTCCTGTCAAATAAGTTAAAAAACCTTTTGGCTTCCCTTTTCTTTTTCTTCAAATGTCACTAATGATTGAGCCGATTCTGCAAGTAAATAAGTATATATTTTTTCGTAAACTATGATCCATTGTTGTTATACAGGTCAACTGTTCCATGTTCCATTCCTTGAGAATTAAAATGAGAGGAATCTACTTGATTATTTTGACAATATCAAGGTCAGAAATGTTCAAGTGATGCCCTGTTTCAAGTCCAACCCAGGTGTCAGTGTGAGTTTAGACACAAAAGACCACTAGGCTACTACAGAGTGGAAATAGAACTACAACTCTTGCTCTAGTTTAGTGGTACATTTAAGAACCTTGACACAATTTGGTGGTACAGGTAATTACTTTCGGAGAAAACACATTGTTGATCGACCTTTTGAGGAACTAATGGCCACACCAATTCTTCTCCAACTCCCCCATACAAGTCAATCTGTAATTTGAACCCTGAACCAATATCTCCGAAACCTTCAATGTAAAGCACCTGGAAAAGAGTTTCATAAATTACACATGATTTACCTGAGAAGCCCAGGAGGCCGTAGAGGGGCCGACACTCAGTGAAGCCTGAGGTGCCCACCTCACAGTTCTGCCACAGGCCCTTATAGGTGTACACCGAGGTCACCACGTCCCCCTGACGATCCTTGACGCTCCAGTTGTTCATCCCCGTGGCGGCGATGATGGCAGCCCCGCCGAGCAGGCCCAGGACGAATCCACCCGTCTGGAGTGCAGTGGCCATACTTTCCTGAGTGTGAAGTGTGAGTGAAATGTGTGTGTGTAGGAAAGGGATGTAGAAGGGTGAGAGAGGGGGAAGGCGAAAGGGCGGTGGTGGAACTAATGTGGAGTAGGGTGGGGTTGCTGAGGTTTCGTGGGCAGTTGACCATGTGCACGTTCACGCTCACGTGCACGCTCCTGCTTGGTTTCTCATCAGAGATGTGGGCACAGTGGAGATAGGTGCACCAGGTACCTTTCATCTGAGCCAACCGTTGTTGGGCAGGAGTAAATAAAGTGGTCTGAATCACTTTAGCTAAGACAACCCCATAACAGCACGGCATGGTGAGCATGTGTAATGTCTATATACCCTGACAAATAAAACTAGTGAGACAGAGATAGATTAAGAGAACACAGACAGACAGACAGACAGACAGACAGACAGGCAGACAGGCAGACAGGTAGGTAGTTAGGTAGGTGGATAGATAGACAGACAGGACGGCATATTAAGAGGCACCCACTTCACAGACAGGTGATGGAGATGATTTATAGACGTGATTTTAGGTGAGACTCGAATGATTCAGAGTGAACAGCAACCTGTAATGACATCAGGTAAGTCCCAGAGTGTATAGGCACCCAGACGTTAGTGTTGATGATTTGTTGATGTAACCGCATCAATTATTTTAATATGATGCTTAGTAAGACTCATTCCTTTTCACACTCAGAACAAGCAGAAACTCATTTTAATCACATGATCATTTTGTCAACAATCCAACTGGGCAGGAGAGGCTTTCCATTCTTCTCTTATCGCAAGCCTCTCTCAAGCACTGAGAGCACACACACACACATACAGACATATACACACTGAAAGTTGTACAGGGTATGTTTTTATACAGTGAAACCAAACAGTCTGGATTCCATCAAGCAATACTGGTAGACCATTATGGACCAATAACATTATTGATAAAAAATACCATGGTAACACAATCTTGAGAGCTTTTGCTAATCGTCTTTGGTGGGCAGGGAATACATTTTTATAAGTGGTTTAACAAATAACTTCCTTTGCTTCAGAATTTGAATGTAAATGTGGTCCAATGGAAATCATCAACAAATTAAAAGCTAGGTAGAGGTTGACCTCAAACGCTGTTCTAAGATCAGTTAACTCAACCCCAATCCTCCTTAACCATGATGGAGGTAAAATGTGAAACTGAATATAAATAAACGACAACTAGATTAATTTGAATGCAGATGATCATGTCCATGTCAACAAAACACAGTAGCAGTGGTCATCCTGGTATTCATTGATTATATTGTAATCAACTGCTCAGTTATTTTGCAGATCCTTGTTTAATGAGTAATCATAGAGACATCGATTGACTGCTTTATTCTGTTGTATTAGAGTTTAACATAAAGCATCCATTTTACATCACTAAGAGTCTGTTTCTGTTAGAAATCATCACTGATTCACAGGTTTATCCTGCCCTCCTCTGGCCACTGGTTGAACATGTGAGATGACGTTTGCAAAATTATACTTTGATGCAGTCTTATTTATGTGGTAATTTCATAAGACAAAAATGGACCTCATTGGGGTCTATCTGACTTGGTACGTTTACTATGCATCTTCTGATAAACTGACTTATTAGTAGCTGGCTAGGAACAGCTGCCAAGGAATATGGTCTGATCTGTTAAAAACAAACTTTTTTAATTGACAATAGACAAATCCAGATTTTTGAAGGCATATTGACAATTTAGATTTAAAGTTTGGTAACAGCCTTTTTTGAAATGCCAAAATAACCTAAATCATATTTCCCCAGATATTGCCATATCATCATAAAGTTAACGAAGTAAACACAACATAAATACAGAACGAAAAATCCATATAAATAAGGAAAACCAATCAATAATTAAAATGTAAATTCGTTTAGACCTATCTATAGTAAATAAATAGATATATTCAGTTTTACCATGATCAGAATCGGTCCTCGTTGCGCGTGCGTGGTAGATATAGCCCATCGCTCACCTTGATGTGAGACAACAGCAAAACTATTTTGACAGTGATGATGTGAACATTCATGTATTTTATTCACATGCGTTTTTTCTTTATGTGGTCACACACTTGAATGTGGTGAACAGGAGTACGGGTCTATGCCGGCCATACCTGGAAAAAGGATGTATGCAACCTGAGGCTGTAAACCCGTCGCCGACCAGGTGCCACAGTTACAGGGCAAGGCGTACCCCGGGTTCGTGGAGGACGGGTGAGTATGAGTGTGCTGGCTGGGGCATCCCAAACTTCCAAACGCGCCAGTCTGGTATCCCAAAGAGGGCGCATAGGACAAGCCGTTGGCAGCCAGCGCGTGGGGAATTTCTGAGATCCTCTGGACAGCACCGGTGCTGAATTGACCTGAGTCAAGGAGCGAGTATGGTGATGATGTCGGCGGCAAAAGGGCTCTAGCTTTCTCAGCGGAAGCCAAAATGGACTCCGTGGAAAATCCTTTCAAATGTTCTGCGTCCCCGAGGAAGGGAAAGGGGAAAAGGAACCGGTCCTTCTTTAGCAAGCTCTTGGGTTTGCGCCGAGGTCTGTACTTGTAGTTGGGGTGATCTTTCATGTGTTGCGCGCGCAATCTCTTGGCTTCATCAATGTATGGTCGCTTCTCTGATTCGGAAAGCAACTTCCATTCCGCGCCAAGTCTTTTGCTGATTTCAGAGTTGTGCATTTTGGGATTCTCCAGTGACATCTTTCGTCTCTGACCGCGAGACCACACCATGAAAGCGTTCATGGGCCTCTTTATGTGATCCAAAGGTTTTGCCATCTCAATAGCGCACGGTGAAATGCGCATCAACATCAACCAAAGTTATCAAGATCTATAGATTTAGTTGTTGTTATTCAGCTCACCAACTGCTCATGCTCCTTTAGTGTGGAGATGTGGCACAGGAGAGAAAACGTAGCCTATCCAAATTGGGTAGGATAATTAACAGAGTTTAAAGATAAAAGTTCATACAAATGCCTCTGTTAAAAAAACACGACTAAACCCGGTGGCAACTGGTGCTCCAATGCGAGTTGAATCACTTGTGTGTTTCTCAAGAAAAGAAAGCTGCCTGCAATGCAAACTCAAGAATGTGAAGAGGCGCGTGAATGGGAGCCAAACGTAGCCAAGTTCAAAGGTATGGATCGAGCTGTGTAGGTCTGTGCGCAACCTGACAACATCATAGAAGTGTCATACTCAGGCAAGCCAATCGGAGGATAGAAAGCATTGTAATCCCTTTCCTAAAAATTTTACCTATGCAACCGGCAATTTGGGGGGGAGGAAAGCACTCTCTTTTTTTGTAGCCTTTTTTTGCGTTTCTTTTGTTTAGAGTTTTTCACCACCAGCAGATAATGTATTCTGAATTTGGAAATGTATCTGGAGTTAATCTCTCGTGGCCATTTTACTGGAGTGGACAAGTATTACCTACTTGTCCATGGTCCTGAAATGCCCATTTGAAGCGAGAGGTGTTATGACATCTCCAACTAAAATGTGTAGCAATTACCATGGACTTCTTCCCTCAAACAGAGACTCTGAAAAGAAACAGGAAACACTGTTAAAGAAAGTGTAACCTTGTTTATATAAAAAATAAAAAAAACAGTAGGGCCACATTAGTAAAACATTTAATAAAATAAAATATGTGTTGTCAAAAATATATATTTTATTGTCACACACACACCGGATAGATGCAGTGAAATATGTTGTTTTACGGTAGTATGTGGCCATATCAACTGATTTTTCACCTTGTCAGTTTAGGTATTCAAACCAGTGACCTTTCTGTTACTGGCCCAGCATGCTTAACTGCTAGGATACTTGCAGTCCTTAGGTGACTGAGAGGCCATGCCAAGTCTTTTCAGGTAGCCTATCAAACCTAATCATTACTTAAGCCCACACTTTCCACAGTTCTCAAACTGCCCTTAAAAGTTGACAGGTTCATAGAAATGCTCAACTGCACCCTGAATGACTTAATATGCGTCAGTGTATCTCACCTGACCCAGCCATCTTTCACACCCCAGTGTAATCAATAATAATCACAGAAATAATTCAATAGTCCTGGATGATTCCATTGATTGTGAGGTGCTGGTAATTACTATCCCTTATCTGATCAAATATATATTTAAGCTATTTTCCTTGATATTGAAATGACATTGATAAGACAGGGCCAAATGTCTGAATGTCCTTGCCAGAATACTTATATGACAACAAACTGTACAAAGTGTTTTCTTAAATTTGTTCCCTCTTTAGATTGTGTTCTCCATTCAATCTTTAAAGAAACAAAAAGCAATATTTTTGCAAACAAGTGTCATGAGATCATATAGTTTTGTCTTGAAGTTTCCTCCAAAAGCAGGGAAGGGACCTCATCTGAAGCAGGGAAGGGACCTCATCTGAAGCAGGGAAGGGACCTCATCTGAAGCAGGGAAAGGACCTCATCTGAAGCAGGGAAGGGACCTCATCTGAAGCAGGGAAAGGACCTCATCTGAAGCTGGGAAGGGACCTCATCTGAAGCAGGGAAAGGACCTCATCTGAAGCAGGGAAAGGACCTCATCTGAAGCAGGGAAAGGACCTCATCTGAAGCAGGGAAGGGACCTCATCTGAAGCAGGGAAAGGACCTCATCTGAAGCAGGGAAGGGACCTCATCTGAAGCAGGGAAGGGACCTCATCTGAAGCAGGGAAGGGACCTCATCTGAAGCAGGGAAAGGACCTCATCTGAAGCAGGGAAGGGACCTCATCTGAAAGGGGGAGAAGATTTGTACATAATACATTATCATTTTGATTAGGATTAAACATTCTGAAAATCTTGTGCCATGATGGACACAATTTTTGGGGGGGATAAGGAAAATACACCCCTCTTGGGGATGCCTCAAAAGAAGTGGAAGCCCCTGGGCCATCCTACAAACCCTGAAATGTGCAAAGGGGCTTGAACCAAACAGATTATCACCATGACAGGCAGATTATGTGTTTTTTACACTGATAGGCTTGGTACCAGTGGTTCAGAGTTGATAGGCTTGGTACCAGTGGTTCAGAGTTGATAGGCTTGGTACCAGTGGTTCAGAGTTGATAGACTTGGTACCAGTGGATCAGAGTTGGGAGTTGCGGGTATAAGCACAGATGACCAGAGTGGAGGCCTTCTTTATTTCAACCCAGCGCCAACTAATCAGAAGCATTATTTTCACCAAGTACATGTACACATAGCCTACCCGGAATAGGTGCTGCCAGAGGTAAACAGGATTACCTCAACTCTGTACATCAGAGGCACTGCAGGCCAAAGCCATTTCAAAGGCAGACAAATGGACAGAAGGGAATCCAACGGTGCACGTCGATACAGCGGCAGAGATTATAAAGATGTTAAACCACCATTGGGGTCCAAACTGGGCCTCGCCGAGGGCTGTGTGGATAAACTGCCTGGCAGCAGGGCTCAGTGGATCAACAGTAACCCAACAGCCATGTTCTCTATCTACTATGGGGGTTTAGTTCAGAGATTCAGACACAGGAGGCGTTGACCATGCAGCGAGGCTGATTGCTTCTACAGTACAGGGTAAACATCCTGTTTGTTGGCTCTAAGAAGACGCCAGTTTGAAGGAATCAGTGAATGGATTAATATAGCAAAGTGTGTAAACAAAAAGTCCGGTATTTCCCTGGTGAGAGTGTGTAGATAATGACAACACTCCTGTCACTCTTTCCAATAATGCTGTCCTCCGAAATATTTCCTCTGTTTGAGAAAAGCGCTGAGAAGTTTAACTACACGATGGCAATTTTATACGTAGTTTTCTGTACAGTCTGTTTGTGTAAATCAGTGTTGGGTGTGACTATGTTCTGTGAGGACGGCGTTTCCTCTCTACAGTTCGACAAAACCCTGGGTAATAAGAAAAACTGCCTGCAGCACAAAATGGCCGTCATAATCCGGTTATCCTCCGAGCTCTAAAGATACTGGTCCTCAGGAGTCTATCTTTTTCTTCTTATGTCAAAACTGTCCTCCATGCACTCAGGTGGATTAAGAAGAAGTCACGCTGGAGAGAGAGATTGACAGGTACAGAAGACCTGGGGGAAGAAAGGAAATGAAAGAGGAGAAGGAAGGAGGAATAGTTGTACCTCAGGGCACTAACTTTCTGTTGGTAACTCCACGGAGTGCAAAAAGTAAATAAGCCCTGCTCATGTTTGTGTTGAATACCTGCAGCTCAATTCTGTTGACATTAGAAAAACAATCAACCGACTTGTATATCTTCGCCACACTTTGCTTGACAGTACATTGACGAATGATAAGGAGTTGTGAAGGTACAGTAGGTGTACCTGAGTTGCAATGCAATCAGTGTGCGGACATTTACTTCTCATTGCTACTTTCTTGTCCAGCTCCTGTGACTCATTTGGATCTCCTTTCTTGACACACGTATGGAAGTGAGTTACCTACCCTAACAGTGAGCTATGAGCCCAGGCTTTAACAAACCTGCGCGGTATGATCCCTTTTGCTTATCGAGAGTGAAACGGTGGATGCCATGTGGCCATTCCTGTCAGACTCAATCCATTAGTTCAGTGTCTGTCTCTATCCCCCTGCATTTTAGAGTTGCCATTTTTCTAACATTGGCAGCAGGCATCCTTCTCTCTCTACGTCAAGTCTGTAGTGCTGGATTAGCCAGGGTCAGGCAGGGAATCAAACACAAAAGAGCTATACCTAAGAGATCGATAAAATCTTGAGAACAGGAAGATGTCACGGATCCCTCCGGAACTTTCATTACGCACACCTGGCCCCTATTCCCACTGATTAGTACTTGTATAAGTGTGTCCTTGGTTTAACATTTTCCTGTCGATTATTGTTACAATGTCCGTTGGTGCGTGTGAGTACCTGTGCTGTGTGTTTTGGCTTTCGTGCCATTGTGGATTGCGCAGATGATTACGGGTCTTGTCCCATGTGTTAATCATTGTGCGCGTGTGTTATTTATTCGAAGTACTCCTCGCTCTTTTGTTTTGGGTTTCTACCCTGTGTTTTGTTATGTGTTTGTTTGGTCTTTGTCCCCGTGCCTTTACATGGCACGCCATAATTTGGGCTTAATAAAAAAAAACTATTACGCATTCCTGCGCCTGTCTCCCCGAATCATTTATGTAATGGTGACAGAAGAAAATACCTGAAGATAGGGAGGCCATTGTTTTTTCTGACCACGCAGAGGTTTTCCAAGTCTGGTCATGTGTTTGGGAAAAACTGAGTGCCCTCCTGATGTGGGACCCAATGCCAACCTACACAATATTTTCAATTAATTGAATGACCTTATAAAATACATTTATTGTAGTTGATCTATCAAAAGCATACATCAAATGTGGTTATGTTAGTAGAAATGTATGTAGACCTTAATGACATGGACTTTGGGAGAGTTCTGCTTGAGGCATGTGATGTAAGCATAAGTTGTTTGTTCTTTAAAGTTCCTGAATACTTACTTTTGAATACTTCCACATCACAAATTAATATTCCTTGTGTTATTATTTTTCAGTTTTTCAATTTCTATTTTTTTTCTCTGCATTGTTTGGAAGGGCCCTTCAGTAAACATTTCACTGTTTGTCTACACCTGTTGTTTTCGAAGCATGTGACAATTAAAATTTGATTGGATTTGAAAAATCCAAGGATTTTTTTTTCAAAATCCCAAACCTATATTGTGACCATGTATGCAGAGGGCATTTGGCACTAGCTGAGTGTGAAGAAAGTTCAGCATCAACCTCACTTTAAATTGTGTCATTTCAGCTACTCGTACAGTAAATACACAGAAATTCCCAACAATGCAAGACTTCTGGGTATCTTGAGGGGGGAGACGTTTTAAATCCAACAACAGTTTCTGACACTTCCGAGGAGTACATTAGGGAACATTTCAGGGGGAAAATCCCTCAGATTTTCCAGACCCTGGAGGGGATTTCACTAAATCTTGTGCTTATTCTCATGATACTTAGGAAAAGTAAAGCGGTTTT
The DNA here is from genome assembly GCF_045791955.1 of Oncorhynchus clarkii lewisi. Classification (NCBI taxonomy): domain Eukaryota; kingdom Metazoa; phylum Chordata; class Actinopteri; order Salmoniformes; family Salmonidae; genus Oncorhynchus; species Oncorhynchus clarkii. Next base: position 11,866,126 of record NC_092166.1, on the reverse strand, counting down.
AATAGCTTCCCCCTGACACATTGATGGCGGAATATGCTTGGGGTCTGTGGTCGACAGCTCCAATCCCGCAGGGGGTTGAGAGATCTACTCCTGCATGCTCTCGCAGTCCGCCCGACTAAATTAATACACTTCCACCATCTCAGGATAAACCTGAAGGCCATATTACAGTGGGGCCTATCTGCAAGCTTGAAATAGCACTTAGTCAGCAGTCAATGAGAGACAACCAGGCATTTGTCAGCGACTCAGCGTCATGCAGGCTAAAGATTTTAAAATGTCCTGCAGTAAATGAAGTGCTGCTTGAAAGTGAAAGGGGCCAGCTAAGCAGGATGATGCTTTACTTTACATGGCAGAGTGGTTTAGGGGGTGAAAGTGCTCCTCAGTTGGACTCAGATTTAGAGTCCAGTTCATTTTGTATCCTTCATGGTGAACATTCGGTAGCGGAACCGTAGATCTGAGCGAACGAAAGAGTCACAACTCTTTAGCATGTTTCATGACCTTCAAACTAGCACAACTGATATCTCACTGGGCACAGACGTCAGTCAATTCAACATCTATTCCACGTTGGTTCAATGTAATTGAATTGAAATTACGTGGAAACAACATTGATTCTACCAGTGTGTGCCCAGTGGGATCAATGTTAAACTAACCTGTAGTTGCTTTTATATTTACCTCAACTTAATTTAACCCTCAAATTTTTTGAAGAGAAGTAAGGAGTGAAAGTGATATCAATCTTTCTCATGAATGGCTATCAGTTTTGTAATAGGGCATCCTTGACCAACTCCATCATTTATGACCTACTGTATTTGAAACAGGGACGTACCGAGGGATAGCCAATAAGGAAAATAATCTCTTACTAGACAAGTGTTTTACATACAGAGTGATTTGCCCACTTTGGTTGGATTAATTACATGCTGAATCGAGATGACAGAGGTTTAGAATAATGCCAGTAACACGAAAAGGGACTCCAACATGCAAGATGATCACTAAGGGATCAACTGTTAGGATGCTCACTGAAGAAAATCATTAATACCTACAGTTATTAGACGCTACGAATAAAGACAAGCTTTTACTGTATGCAAATGAGCTGGTAAAATGTTATCAGCAGCCAGGAGAGCTTAGCAGGGGAGCAGTGTGTTTTCAGCTGATTAAACGCTGCTTAAAGTTACAGGATTTATTTCCAGAGAAGAAGAGTGAGGGGAAAAGATGCAAGAGAAGACAGTGTTTGTTTAAGACAGAATTCCACAGTATTGGAAGAAGGTATTGAAAGCAATACAAGCAATTCCTTTAATCAGTGTGTTCATGTGTGAGAGAGTTAGAGAGAGAAAGAGAGCACCATTCCCTCTGAAGAAGAAAAGGGAATGAAGAGGAAGATCAATGTTGAGGTTGTGGGGAGATAGGAGGACCCCCAACTGACCTTGTTTGTCTGTTACTTCTAGACAGACATTTATCTACCATCTTCCTCTTCCTTTAGGACACACAGGGGGGAACAGAAACAATCTGCCCTCCAGGTACCAGCCTGAGCCTGGCAGCTTTACCTCTCCTCTCTACCTCTCTCCTCTAAGCAGCCTGGTTACCCCCTTTAGAGGTGAGACTCCTCTTTAAGGAATGGGATTATATAAGTGGCCAGTTAAAATTACCGGAATTATTAGCGCTTTTATATTCCGAGTGGAACAGGAATTTGTGTTGCCATGTACTGTAAGAGGAGAGCCACTTCAAATACAGGCGAATGAGGCAATATCCATACGGATATTCATAATATGACCCCCTAAAATGACAGTGTGGTGCTTCTAAGAGGCTTATGATATAATGAAAACAGTGTTCCCCCCAGCTATGATATGCTAGCTGTGACAGTAAGGAGAGATTTGTATTTACTGAGATTGCCTGTACTCGTGTTAAGCGCCATACTGAGCCAGAAGAGAGGGAGTAGGGAGACCCCATGACAACAGTATGCTTAGATAAACCCCTACCGGGAGAGGACAGGCAGATAGACAGGCATGAAAGTGGAGGTTTTTAAGTCTTTTCGGAATGTTCCTGCTCAACCAATGGGATGGCAGTGAGTGTACTGTAGGTAGGTGGATTTGGTTACAAGGACTGATTATCTGTGGGCACCTCAGAGCTCTTGGGAATCAGGACATGACAGATTAATTGTGCTTGTTTCTGAGGTGGGCTGGGTAGAGCATTGCACAACACAGGCAAAATATATGGGACTGGAGAATCTTGATAATCCTCTTCATCAAACCTCCCTCTGTCTCATCGTTCTTGTCTTACTCGGTTGCATTTCCCACTGATTCCCTTGTAAACACTGAGCAATTTTAAACAACAAGACAGGAGACATGATCAAAAATGCTAAAACACGACTGAAAGTCAATCTGAAAACAAACGCAAGTTGGAGAAGCACACCAAGTCAAATCAATGCACACACTGAGGTTAGTACTGACAATACAATGACATGCAAGGTGTTAAGGACCAGCAGCACCAGGCATTACAGTGTATTGGTTTAACTGCACACAATGGTAGTACTGATGAAGGCCACAAGAGATCAGTATAACAACAATCAATAATTGGCCTATGCTCCAGCAAGGAGCTTGTAATTTGTTAAAATCAAATTGGAAAAAGTGAGTTTAGAGCCATCCCTGTGTTATTTCTGAGACCTAACATGCCAAGAGTGTGCAAAGCTCTCATCAAGGCAAAGGGTGGCTACTTTGAAGAATCTCAAGTAACCGTCCGAGGGGGCTACCAGCAGACTCTTCAGTTGCGACGTCCCCCTTAATGCCCTTCTGCTAACCTGCTAGCCCTGGCCCGCTAGCTGTCTGAATCACTGTGTCTCCAGCTCGCCTAGCTACCCACTGGTCCCTATAATCACTCGGCTACGCATGCCTCTCCCTAATGTCAATATGCCTTGTCCATTTCTGTTTTGGTTAGTGATTATTGTCTTATTTCACTGTAGAGCCTCCAGCCCTGCTCAATATGCCGTAGCTAACCCTTTTGTTCCACCCCCCACACATGCAGTGACCTTACCTGGTCTAAACAATGTCTCTAGAGACAAAACCTCTCTCATCGTCACTCAATGCCTAAGTTTACCTTCACTGTATTCACATCCTACCATACCCTTGTCTGTACATTATGCCTTGAATCTATTCTTCCGTGCCCAGAAACCTGCTCCTTTTACTCTCTGTTCCGAATGCACTAGACAACCAGTTCTTATAGCCTTTAGCCGTACCCTTATCCTACTCCTTCTCTGTTTTTCTGGTGATGTAGAGATTAATACAGGCCTTGCAGCGCCATGCTCCACTCCTATTTCCCAGGTGCTCTCATTTGTTGACTTCTGTAACCGTAAAAGCCTTGGTTTTATGCATGTTAACATTAGAAGCCTCCTCCGTAAGTTTGTTTTAACGACTGCTTTAGCACACTCTGTCAACCCGGATGTCCTAGCCATGTCTGAATCCTGGCTTAGGAAGGCCACAAAAAAAACTGAAATTTCCATCCCTAACTATAACATTTTCCGACAAGATAGAACTGCCAAAGGGGGTGGCGTTGAAATCTACTGCAGAGATAGCCTGCAGAGTTCTGTCATACTATCCAGGTCTGTGCCCAAACAATTCGAGCTTCTACTTCTAAAAATCCACCTTTCCAGAAACAAGTCTCTTACCGTTGCAGCTTGTTATAGACCACCTTCTGCCCCCAGCTGTGCCCTGGACACCATATGTGAATTGACTGCCCCCCATCTATCTTCAAAGCTCGTACTGTTAGGTGACCTAAACTGGGACATGCTTAACACCCCGACCGTCCTACAATCTAAACTAGATGCCCTCAATCGCACACAAATTATCAATGAACCTACCAGGTATAACCCCAAATCCGTAAACACGGGCACCCTCATAGATATCATCCTGACCAACCTGCCCTCTAAATACACCTCTGCTGTCATCAACCAGGATCTCAGCGATCACTGCCTCATTGCCTGCGTCCGTAATGGGTCTGCACTCAAACGACCACCCCTCATCACTTTCACACGCTCCCTAAAACACTTCAGTGAGCAGGCTTTTCTAATCGATCTGGCCCGGGTATCCTGAAGGATATTGACCTCATTCCTTCAGTATAGGATGCCTGGTTATTCTTTAAAAGTGCTTTCCTCACCATTTTAAATAAGCATGCCCCATTCAAAAAATTTAGAACCAGGAACAGATATAGACCTTGGTTCCCTCCAGACCTTACTGCCCTTGACCAGCACAAAAACATCCTGTGGCGTACTGCATTAGCATCAAATAGCCCCCAAATATGCAACTTTTCAGGGAAGTTTGGAACCAATATACACAGGCAGTTAGGAAAGCAAAGGCCAGCTTTTTCAAACAGAAATTATCTCAGCTCACTGGTCACCATAGCAGCACCCACCCGCGGCACGCTCTCCAGCAGGTATATTTCACTGGTCACCCCCAAAGCCAATTCCTACTTTGGTCGCCTTTCCTTCCAGTGCTCTGCTGTCAATGACTGGAACGAATGGCAAATATCACTGAAGCTGGAGACTCATATCTCCCTCACTAAATTTAAGCATCAGCTGTCAGAGCAGCTCACAGATCATTGCACCTGTACATAGCCCATCTGTAAATAGCCCATCCAACTACCTCATCCCCATATATTTATTTTCTCCTTTGCACCCCAGTACCTCTACTTGCACATTCATCTTCTGCACATCTATCACTCCAGTGTTTAACTGCTCAATTGTAATTACTTCACCACTACGGCCTATTTATTGCCTTACCTCCCTAACCTTACCTTATTTGAACACACTGTATATAGATTTTTTTCTATTGTGTTATTGACTGTACATTTGTTTATTCCATGTGTAACTCTGTGTTACTGTTTGTGTCGCACTGCTTTGCTTTATCTTGGCCAGGTCACAGTTGTAAATGAGAATGTGTTCTCAACTGGCCAAACTGGTTAAATAAAGGTGAAATAAAAAATAAAAAATAAATATATATATAAAATATATATATTTTTTAATTAAAAAATGTATTGCCCCTTTTTCAATTCCAACTTTTTTGGTTACTACATGATTCCATATGTGTTATTTCATAGTTTTGATGTCTTCACTATTATTCTACAATGTAGAAAATAGTAAAAATAAAGAAAACCCTGGTATGAGTAGGTGTGTCCAAACTTTTGACTGGTACTGTATGTTAGACGGTCGAAAAGTTTAAATGGCTTTGCTACAACGTACCGGAAGTGTTGAATTAAACGTGAAAACTATCAAATATGAAACAAAATACATTTGTAACTAACCTCCTTCTGTCTGCGATGAAACTCTGGAACTATGGTGACAAAAATACGGGCTCGTCCGGGATTTGAACCCGGGACCTCTCGCACCCAAAGCGAGAATCATACCCCTAGACCAACGAGCCGCTTGCGAAAACCACAGATATGAAAATATATATAACAACACCAACCATAACGATACGAATTTATAGCCGTCATTTTTGTGAAAACAGTTATCTGGTTGTTGGCGAGAAATTCATAACTTGCACATGGTTTATGAACTGATACACAAAATAATGTCTCGACCAATACGTTGAATTTTTCAATTAAAATTATTATAAAAAATGATTGCAACCAAAATAATGTTATGTATATGGGGGATACAACCATTCCAGCTCTGCAGACTTTGCTGCCAATAGACCGAATCATTAACTAGATCACTTGTTTTGGTACTGCCATGTACAGTAGCTTGTTTTTGGTCGCTGGTTCAGGAATGGCTGAAGAATTATAACTTTTATCTGGAGCTAACTCTCCATATAGCACTGCTGGGTGACTTGAGTCCATCTAGCCATAGTCAATCTAGCAATAATAAATACTCTCAGTAAAAAAAAATCATCTTTAATTTCCAATCTGTAGAAACTATGAGAATAGAAAGGTTCAGAACATTTGTGAAACATTAAGCACAGTTGAAAAATATATGGCAATTAAGAAATCAAAACTGGGTGGTATTCAGAGATAGATGGGAGGGGTTGAGGGTAGCTGAAGGGTGGGACTAAAAACAAATACATAACTAATGTAATATATTGCGTTTCCGTAAAATGTATATAGTATGTATAAACTGGAAGTAGAAGCCTAACTATTGTTGTCCATTAGATTACTCCTAGTATGGGAGTAATATCTGGTAGGGTTAAGGGAAAATAATACAGAAGGAAAACATATACAAATATTTATAAATGGGGGATTGAAAATGATGCAGACAATTACATCGTTAGAACCCAAAATATGTTTGCAATATTAAAGCTTATCTAGCCACCAAAAATAAAAAATAAAATTAAAAAAAGATGAGAATCACCAGTCTCGTGACCAGGGTTCCTCAACTGGCAGCCTGTGGGTCGATTTGGACGAATTTGGCCCACGGGTGGTTTTGAGTTTTCTGAGCAAGACATTTTCATTGTGGGACAAAAACGCTGTAAAAACACCAGGAAATAAGCTTCAAATGATTTTGGAAATCTCTTCCCAACTATTCCCACGCATAATACGATGTGATCATATACAAATGTAAGCAAGGTTTGAAATGATTATGTTTTAGTCAAATAACATATCTGTTTGGACTTCTTGAGGTCAATTTGCAGTCCACAAATTATTTGTAATTATGTTCCGGTCCCCTGACCACCCACTCAAGAAAAAAATAGGCCCGCAACAGAATTTAGTTGATCCCTTGTCTCGACCAACAAGACGCTTGATAAAGCCGCAGATGTCGACGTATAAATAACTACATACCAATCATGAAGACACAAAATCGTTGCTGTCCAGGATGAATTTGTAGCTGACGTTTTCTTTTAAACAGTTATCTGGTTGTTTGGCGGCAAACTCATAACTTGAAAATACAAAATGTACCTTTTCATTATACATTATCACAATGTTGTTTAAAATATATATCTAGTAGTAGGCCTGTGCAGAAATAAATACAATGCTGTTGTGTTGTTTGGTTCAACTTTCTCTTTGCCGCATGACAAAATGTGTAACATTTCAGGAAGTTAGCTGCTACCCCCCAACAAAATCATTAAAACCACGTTTCTGCAGGCCCACCCACCAACGAAATTCTGGCTATGCCATGAGCCCGAGGCCCATCTGGTTTTGACTAGAAAGGCTACTGCTTTTGTAAAAAATAAAAAAATCGGAGCCGGTTAGGAAAATTTACGCAGCAGGTTATGAGAATTAACGTAGCAGGTTAGGATAATTAACGTAGCAGGTTAGGAAAGGGGTTTGGCGGGTTAGCTAAAATGCACAAAAAAACAACAACTTTCTAGCCATGACCGGCCCTCCTGCCAGACTAGCCTGAGCATACCATGTCTGAGGCTTTGAGACTAAACTGTTCATCATTATCAAATGAATTTAGGCATACTGTATGAGGATGTGGCACTTCAAGTGGTGGCATGGGTGGTGAAGATAGTGTTTATAACAGCTAGACCTAGTCTGTTGGATAATTTTGTCCATATGGGACAATAAACGCAGTCCCACACAATATTTCTGGCTCCATCGTAGACTACCTTATTCTTATACTTTACATTCACAGCCTTGAAAACGCCCCTCCAGTGCAGTCATCCAGGTAACTCGAGCCAACCCAGTGGTTGGATGTCATGGTTGGGTGTCTGCTGCAGACCTTTACAGATTATGGTAAGATGATTGAGTTTTACATTGTCATATTTTGCACTGGGCTGTTTTATAAAATGCTTTGTTACCCTATTTAAAATAGTATATTCTTTTTTAAATATGATTGTTATTATAAATAGGCTTAATATAATCAATTATATTAATAATCATCGTAGCGTACTCTACATATTTATTCAAACTTTAGGTAAATTGCTTTCTATATGATTAAAGTTGAAGGACTTTGGATCAGACTAACCAATACTTTGTAACTTGTGATTTGAAGTATGACAACGACGAAGATGGTGATAAAGAGGAATATTAGTACGAATTGTAAAGTTTGGTAGCTAGTAGTATTACATTTGTGTCATATATTTTATTTATAAAAAGGACACCGATTAGGTATCAGTATCTTTGGAAAGGCACTGCATTATTAGAGGACAGTCAACGCCCAATGCATTCTGGTCCCTGTGCAGAAGAAACTGTTCGGTGTCTACAGGAATTTGAGGTGTCCATCCAGCCTCCAGAATCACTCCGTTTTCTTTCACTGACAATCGAAAAGGTAAATATTGCATTGTATTTATTAGCAAGTTGTAATATTTCACTGCCTCGTCGAATTAGGTACGTCGCTTTAACTTCCTGTCGCATCCCAAGTAGCTTGTTAGCTAGCCTTTACTTTAGCAAAGTGGTTGGCTAGCTAAGTTAACGTTGGCTAGCTAAGTTAACGTTAGCTAGCTTTCAACGCTTGCTTTTAGACACCTTGCCGGAGAATCATTGTGAGCTAGCCACCATTGGAAATCATAATGTATCACAATTGACAAATTATATCTACACAGTCCGACTTGAAATGCGTGTTCGCTGGCTAGGTATTGTCAGAGCCATATATTTAATAAATACATGGCTCTGTGTATTGCTAGCTCGCTAAGAAGCTAGCTAACTAATTTAAACGTTCAAGGCATCTCAAGCACGATTAAATGTCTGGGTAGACTCGTGTTTTGTTTTATTTAGCTAAACGGAGACCGCAAGATAGGCATTCTTTGACGTAACTACAATTTAATTTAGTTGTATTTTCATTCATTGAGACAGCGCTTTCATAACCCAGTCTCAGTAGTTTTGAAAGAAAGATGCCCGGCACTATTTCGAGTCAATTTCTCTGGCCTCTTTAGTCTGTCATCTGACTTGTGGTTGTCACACTTTCCGCTAACTGTAGGAAGAAATGGCTTAAAGTGTTTTAATTTCACTTCCAGTTTGAACATGTTACTTAGTTATAGAAAAGTCACTAGCTAGATAAATAAAAGTACAGCATTGAAAGTTGAATTGGAGGCAAAACCAGCTTGAGCAACAAATGCATTTGTGACGTGGTGTCAAGTTGTACGGGGATGGCTTTTTTTTTGTGGTGAGACATTCTTTTGAAAAGTCATTCTGAGCAGAGAGCAGACTTCCTGTCTCTCACAGTCCCCTAAATCATGTAGGCTATGCCCTCCTCCATTTTGTTAGTGTACACAGTTGTCATTCTCTTGAAGTAATAAATAGGCCTATTGATATAGTACTGCATGTTCTACTGAAAACAGAAGTACACTTTATATACAAAAGTATGTGGACACCCGTTCAAACTAGTGGTTTTGGCTGTTTCAGACACATGGTTGCTGACAGGTGTATAAAATCGAGCACACGTCCATGCATTCTCCATAGACAAATATTGGTAGCTTACTGAATAGCTCAGTGACTTTCAATGTGGCACTTTCATAGGATGCCACCTTCCTAACAACTCAGTTTGTACAATTTCTGCCCTGGTCAACTAAGTGCTGTTATTGTGAAGTGAAATCTCTAGGCGCAACAGCTCCCAGAACGGGACCGCTGAAGCGTGTAAAAGTTTAGCCCCTGTCCCTGCAAAAGGCCTTCATTGTAAATAAGAATTTGTTCTTAACTGGCTTGCCTAGTTAAATAAAAAAAGTTCTGTCCTCAGTTGCAACACTCACTACCAGGTTCCATACTACCTCTGGAAGCTACATCAGCACAATAACTGTTTGCTGGGAGCTTCATGAAATGGAGCCGCACACAGCCCTAAGTTCACCATGTGCAAATCCAAGCGTCGGCAGGAATGGTGTAAAGCTCGCTGCCATTGTGCTCCGGAGCAGTGGAAATGCGTTCTTTGTAGTGACTTCACTATCTGGCAGTCCGGCAGATGAATCTGGGTTTGGCGGTTGCCTGGAGAACGCTAATGCATAGTTCCAATTGTGAAGTTTGGTGGAGGAATAATGCTCTAGGGCTGTTTTTCATGGTTTGGGCTAGGCCTCTTAGTTCCAGTGAAGCATACAATGACATTCTAGACGATTCTATGCTTTCAACAGTTTGGGAAGGCCCTTTCCTATTTCAGCATGACCATGCCGTGTACAAAGCGAGGTCCATACAGACATGTTTTGCCGACTGCAGGCCAGTCGAGAACTTGACTGGCCTGCACAGAGCACTGACCTCAACCCCATCAAACACCTTTGGGTTGAATTGGAACGCCCACTGTGAGCGAGGCCTAATCGCCCAACATCAGTGTCCGACCTCACTTAATGCTCTTGTGGATGAATGGAAGCAAGTCTCTGCAGCAATGTTCCAACATCTAGTGCAAAGCCTTCCCAGATGAGTGGAGGCTGTTATAGCAGCAAAGGGGGGACCAACTCCATATTAATGACCATGATTTTGGAATGAGATGTTTGACGAGCAGGTGTCCACATACTTTTGATCATGTAATGTACCTGACATTTGACATCTGTTTTTATGTTCTCTGTTCTCTAGCAGGTTGAAAGAGCGCAAAATGTCTCAGGTGGAAAAAATGAAAGTAAGTTCCCGACCGAGTACAATTATAGGATGCTTGCATCCCCACAGCTCATTTTAATGTAATACTGTCAGGCAGTTAAATAAAAACAAAAAAACATAAAAAAAAAAAAAAAAGTTCCCTCATAATATTCCAATAATTACCTCTGCCTATTTGTAATTGGCCTACACTAACGCGATGGGATATGCTTTGGCAAATTAGGATTTATTCTAATTAAACCATCGGGCCTAAAGCCATTTGGGGTCTTAATTGCAGAATGCATGGCCACTCAAGCAGATGCTGCCAGCGTCCAGGCAGCTACTTCCTTCCCCATGACTCACAGTTGTGCCTTGACTTGTGTTGAAAGGCTCCATGAGAACGCTGCCATCTCAGGCTTCACTCAGTCCTGCCCCTTGTTCACAGAGGGGGACCACTAGTTATACAAAGCCGGGAACAGTAATGGCTGTATTGCATTTCCAATGTATGGGCTTAGTCTAGCTATATTATAGAAAGCTAGTGTAATAATCCCTTCCTTACATCTGTTCATAAGATGAAAAGATCGGCCTAACTTTAAACCCTTTAGCTAGACTGCACATTCTCCCTGGTTATGTATAGGCCTGTTAAGGCCATAAACACTGGAATGCAATAATGCATTCCAGAGACAAGACAGTTCATTTGTGTACAGCTGATTCTTGAGTAGCTGCCTAATTGCTGGTTGTAATGTTTGCTGTGATTTGCACAACCCACAGATATGATTACTATAATATACTGTAGGTCCATCCTAGCCTGAAGACCCGACGTTGAATTGCATTAAATTATATGTCGGGCATCAATGAGCGTCTGGATAAGGAAGGTTTCATCTCAAAAGCTCTAATTTACAAGGCAGAATGTTGAATAAAATTTCATGTTTACTTACTCTACCGGTTGGTCCTTTTGCTGGAAGGAATGTGAGAACCTGTCCATAGGAAAGTGCAATTAAATCAACTTTTCAAAGCGCTGGTAGTGCGTTCAGATTTCTAATCACCTGATGAAACGGGACGCGTGCATACTTGCTGAGCTCGTGCACGTGTTTACATGGTTCTCCGCATGCTTCAGGTGATCGAAGTCTGAACGCAATCCCAGCTCTTTGAAAAGGTGAGTTACTTACTTTCCTGTGGATATATTGTCTCCAAAAGGACCAACTGCATGGACAACAGGTAAAGTCAAAATATAATTTTAGTCAACATTCTGGCTTGTAGAGTTTGAGGAAGTGTTCCCAACAAATGAATGGCATTCATTTCGGACTGCAAATCGGAGGTATCAGTCTGTTAGGCAACCTAGGCATGGGCGGTATACCGGGGTATTTAGAAATAGTGACAATGTTTTTTCAATACCATTGAAACTATTTATTTTAAGTTTTTCAATACATTTGAATTTTTGTAGCAATTGAAGTAAATAACCGCAGTCAATGTGTTTAACATTCAAATCGTGTGTTTTTTTTTCTTCAATAGTGATCAGGGACGTGCAGCTATAGTTTTCCTTCACAGAAAATACATCCATTAGCGCAACACATTCGGCATAAAATAGCTTAATTGCTGTCATTTGATGAAAAAAATGTGACGCTGCTGGCAGCCGCACAAGTAAATGTGCTTATAATAAAAAAGCAAAAATGATGCATGGCCATCATATTTCTAACGTCTTGGCCTATCATAGGAATAATGTAGCCAGCTACTTTTCCTTATGTTTTGCTTAAAGTTAATCTTGTATTTTACTGGAGAAAAATAGGCTTGCTACACTGAGAAAAGTATTGGAGAAAAGTAGCTACACATCAGAGCGCTGTCTGCTGATACCCGTTCCTGAGTTCTCATCCGAGTTTAGAAGTGCAACTGAAGCACAAAATGTTTCTGATGCCGAGCAGAAATTACAATAAGCATTTTAGATCCGTTTACAAAACGTAGCAAGATATTTCTGATGCTTTTTATTTAAAAAAATATCCTGTGTGAAAAACAAAGAATTGTGTTAGCAAGTTAAACTAGGGGGGTCTGTTATCTAAGTAAAATGGCTCAATTAATTAGGTGACGGGGGCGTCATTTTGTGTTAGCTTTCTGCCTGTTTAAGAATGTAACGGTCTTTTGGATTAGGTATTTGTACAGCTGCCACTGCGATCTTGATTTCCTTACGTTTTTTCCCCCTGTTTTCGGCTTTCTGAACCTCCCACTCTTCTTCTAGCAGGCAGGCCGGTTGCCGTAGTGGCTCCAGACTCTACTACACAGACAGTGTGTGAACGCTTCTGGAGAGCCAGTACTGCATGCGTCAACTTTGTTCAATGTCTCTCGTTCACATTCGCTTGTAAATGTACAAACTCACCAACAAAAAAACATTCGGTAGCGCCTACCTATATATGTATAACTTTATGAGCCGGATTCCCTGTCATTGTAATTAGCTTATTTTTGTTTGTGCTCGTTAGCCTAGTTTAGCTAGCAGCCTCCATGGAAATTCGCTATTACTTGCGCAAATTTGGTTAGCATTCTGGTAGACGCCCAATTAAATTCTTAGCGTGTTTTGGCGCCCCCTTGTGTACTAAACCGAATTGAGGGCAGGACGTATGATATGAAAATCTGCATAACGCCCAACCCTAGCAACGACAACCCATGTCTCTGGAGATGTCAGTAAAAATGATGGTATTCCTGGGTTGAATGACTCGGGTTCTAATGAACATGTGGTGGTCTCATGTTTTACAGCAGGGTCAGTTTACCAATCCAGAGACCCCGGGGTATGTGGGCTTTGCCAATCTGCCCAACCAGGTGCACCGCAAGTCGGTCAAAAAGGGCTTCGAGTTCACCCTCATGGTAGTTGGTGAGTGTCACAATATTTGTAACCTAAATGTCTGGTATTTTTGTATGGAGAGGGTTGTAATTGTTTGTATGAAGTCGCTAGCTATAGTTGCCTTAGTTTGGCCTTAGACAGAATGGATACTCAGTGGTTTTGTGCAAAGCTCAAAACAACTGGTCTTTGGTTGTTGGTGAGTCAGACATTTTCTTGCTTTAGTTCTTTCCTCAGTTCAGTAGAGATTAGGAGCCTTGGCCTTCGAATGGGGAATGTGTGCCTAAATGATCATGTTCACGCAGTTTTGGCATATCATAAGTGTTTTAGGAATGGCATGGCAACAGTAATCAATTAACATTTTGGATATACTTTTCCTTTTTCCTCTCCATTTGGAGTGGGTGGATAGCATCTCTCCCTTACGAAACATATGAACTGTGTACAGGCTTTAAAAAAAGTTTTTTATTTTTTTACAGAAAAAAAATCTATCTGGGATTAGGCCTAGTTTGTGCTAAGCAGTTAGGTGTCAGTTCATGCTGTCGACAGAATGGAATGTGACTTCTTTGACTGTAAGCCCAGACAGTTGTTAGCTAGTTGACAAACGCATTCATTTCCTCTTCTCATAGCCTCGCCTCACCATTTTCACATTTCCCACCCTCCCCACATCTGTCAGTAACCACTGTTCCAAATCTCATCGCTTCCTTTAGTGTTTTTATGTGTGTGTCTGAGAGTGGGATGTGTCAGGGATGATGTCAGAGGTCCTGGTTTAGGTCACAGTTGAGTCCAGCTGTGGACTCAACTATGTAAACGGATGGAGGCAGGGTTTCTCTGGGTCCTCTAGTTTAGCTGTGTGAAATGGTTTTCCTTTCTCTCATCTCCCTATTTGTCTGTGTGGTGTAGGGGAGGAGGAGAGCCCTATTGTACACTTATCCCCTCTGCCTTAAAATAAACCAGACTGGAATGTGACCCTGTGTGCTGGACAGGCCTCTGCTGCTGGAAAGTGTCTGTCTGTGTGTGACTGTGTGTTTAGATAAATCTGGTTTTACTGCCAGCTTAATGCATTTCCCAGGCTATGCGAGGCCTAATGTGTATCATTGGTTAGTGCTTGGCTAATATGCAGAGTCCAGGCTGGATGTCTGCCAACTAGCGGGCTATTTTGTGTATAAAAAAAAACCTGCACACATTTTGTAGATTCTTGTAGTATTTGTGGTTTGTAGACTAAAGGTAATCGGGTATATTGCCTTTATCTTTATATTGGCTGTTTTGCCATGCAGGCACAATATAATCTATTCTGTTTTTAATTTGGTCCCCTTTTTTTGGAAAATAATGATAGTTTAGCTATTGATTCTGTGTGTCGTGTTTAGGTGAGTCTGGTCTGGGGAAGTCCACCCTCATCAACAGCTTGTTCCTCACTGATCTCTACCCAGAGAGAATCATCCCCGGAGCAGCAGGTATGACGTACACACATACCACGGCCACACTCCCAGCTATTACTCCAAAATGTCATTTGTTCCTGCATAACCTAATGGGAATCAATTTTAAAACCAATTATGCCAAATCACCCCTCATTTATTCAGTGGCCTCCAGTGTCTGGAAAGTAAAAGCCTAACCTTTTTTATCTCCTTTTAATTGTAATCCACAGAGAAGATTGAGCGCACGGTTCAGATCGAAGCATCTACGGTTGAGATCGAGGAGCGAGGGGTGAAGCTCCGCCTCACCGTGGTGGACACGCCCGGATACGGTGACGCCATCAACAGCCAGGACTGGTACGCCGCTATGGTTGTATAGACAGGGGACCTGATCCTGTCCATTCACATGTAATAACTTTATTTCTCCATGATCTGTTTGTGCATGGACAAATATGTTATTGCTGGAGTACCGTTGATGTATTTTGAAACCATGTCATATGGTTGCCACAAAGTCCTAATTATGGCTCAACCGCTCCTATTTATAGAATTGATTTTAACCCTAACCGTAAACACACTTCTGACCTTATACCTAACCCTAACTTTAAGTAAACATCAAAAATCAAAAGGTTTGTTTTCATAAAGTTGTATGATATATTTAGACTTTGTTGCTGTGGTAACAAGTGACGACGATGTCACACAAGGTGTTTAACTACATGGTCCACCGTGCTGCTTCCTCTCTTCTCCCGCAGTTTCAGCACCATCATCGCCTACATTGACGACCAGTTTGAGAGATACCTCCACGACGAGAGCGGTCTGAACCGCCGGCACATCGTGGACAACCGCGTTCACTGCTGCTTCTATTTCATCTCCCCGCTGGGTCATGGGTACACACACATACACACACTAGGGTTGGGTGATAGTATTGGATTTTGAAGCTGATTGACAGCCATCGTCGATGGTGATGTAACCGACAATGCATAGCCTATTTCAACTTGACTGGCACCAGACAGTATAGAGCTGACCGGGCAACCCATAGCAGGGCCATGCCTGCTTAACCTTTTTCAGTAAATTTGTTTTAAACAAGTCATAGAATGTAAGAACACTGTAGACAGGGCTGTGGCGGTCACGAAATTTCGTCAGCTGATGATTGTCACGCAAATAACTGTCGGTCTCAGTAATTGACTGTTAATTAACATAAACACATTTAGCATCTCCTGACTTCCACACAGCCTAAAGGCCATTTTAAAAAGTCTAATAAATCTATGTAATCTAACCTACACCTTCAAAATAAATCAATAATTTATTTTAGACAGGTCTAAAGAAGCATGATATGGAGAAACTGTCTATTTCAGAAGAAAATAATAGCAAAAATGTATTGTTTTAATATGAAGTAGCGTGGCAGGAGAAAAGCAAGTATGCACAAAAACTGAAATAATATTCACATCAAAATGGAGAGAAAATACCAAATTGTGCTTTTAACCTCTGGGATATGTGGGACTGTAGCGTCCCACTTGGCCAAAAGCCAGAGAAAATGCAGAGCGCCAAATTCAAATAAATTCCTATAAAATCAAACTTTCATGAAATCACACATGTAAGATACCAAATTAAAGCTACACGTGTTGTGAATCCAGCCAACATGTCAGATTTCAAAAAGGCTTTTCGGCGAAAGCAAACAATGCTATTATCTGAGGATAGCATCTCCATAAACAAAAGGGAGAACATTTCAACCCTGCAGGCGCGACACAAAACGCAGAAATAAAAATATAAATCATGCTTTACCTTTGACGAGCTTCTTCTGTTGGCACTCCAATATGTCCCATAAACATCAATGGTCCTTTTGTTCCATTAATTCCGTCCATTTCATTTGGCGCGTTTGATCCAGAAAAACACCGGTTCCAACTTGCGCAACGTGACTACAAAATATCTCAAAAGTTACCTGTAAAATTTGCCAAAACATTTCAAACTACTTTTGTAATACAACTTTAGGTATTTTAAGTAAATAATCAATACAATTGAAGACGGGATGATCTGTGTTCAATACAGGAAGAAAACAAACTGAGGCAGAAATCTGGATTCCCAATGAAAACGCATTGAAAAGAGGGTGACCTAAAATATATATTAAAAACAAATGTGAATGGTTTGTCCTCTGGGTTTCGCCTGCTACATAAGTTCTGTTATACTCACAGACATGATTCAAACAGTTTTTGAAACTTCAGTGTTTTCTATCCAAATCTACTAATAATATGCATATCTTCTGGGGATGAGTAGCAGGCAGTTGAATTTGGGCATGCTTTTCATCCAAAATTCCAAATGCTGCCACTTATCCTAGAGAAGTTAAAATAATTTGACACCACTATAAAAACAATATAGGCTTTGGCTAGATGTCTTAGATCATCTGATATTGAGACTGGACATTTTGCGCTGCTTTAGTGAAAAGGTTAGCTCCGTCTAGGGTTGTTGCGGTGACCATATTACCGCCACACCACCGGTCACGAATTATGACGGCTGTTAAGTTCCACATGACTGTTTAGTCACTGTAATTAGGCTTGTCCAAGCTCTGATGTTTCTGCTGGTCATTAATAGCTTACCAAACTTGCTAACTGCCTGGTACTCAGCACTCTATTCTCCCGATAATCACTCTGACATCAATGCAAATTTATTAGAAAATCTAATCAAACAATTCATGAGAGCTCATGTTGCGCAACATTTCTATAGACTATGCAATTGTGTGAGAAAACCGAGTGATGGCCACTGAAAACGAGGATCCCATCAGCTTTCTATAGACTAGGCCTACTTTTATTTATCAACTTTCCTAATATTTAAGCACATTGCTTCTCTTTACAGCAGGAGTATAGCCTACCTGGCTGGCATGAAAATGAACCACGGGGAAAAGCGTCCTCCATTCGCCGTTTAAGTGCATGGATGACATTTTTTTCCCACTGCCCATGTTTCCATACATGTGCATGATAATGGTCCAGTCTAAATCAAAACAAATATCACACACATTATTTAGTATACAGGTAAAGACGAGATTAAATCAAGAGTAGTCTGATGGGTGACAATATTAACTTATCACTTGTGGATAATATATTATCACTTGTGAATGATGCCCAGCATAAGAAACAAAGCCTTTTTTTATGTAGCCTAGCCTATAGGCATATATGCTTTAAGGTTTGTCTCACAACTAAAGTGGCCAAGTCAATTCTTAATTTTAAGCACGTTAATCCGCTTTAAAAGGGGTGTATAGCCTAACTGGCATATACAGTGCATTTGGAAAGTATTCAGACCCCATGACTTTTTCCACATTTTGTTACGTTACAGCCGTGTTCTAAAATTGATTAAATCGTTTTTTTCATTATCAATCTACACACAATACCCCATAATGACATGGTAAAAACAGGTTTTTATTCATTTTTCCAAATGTATTAAAAGGAAAGAACTCTCACATTTACATAAGTATTCAGACCCTTTACACAGTACTTTGTTGAAGTGCAATTACAGCCTAGTCTTCTTGGGTATGATGCTATAAGCTTGGCACACCTGTATTTGGGGAGTTTCTCCCATTCTTCTCTGCAGATCTTCTCAAGCTTTGTCAGGTTTGATGGGGAGTGTCGCTGCACAACTATTTTCAGGTCCCTCCAGAGATGTTAGATGGGGTTCAAATCCGGGCTCTGGCTGGGTCAATCGAGGACATTGACTTGTCCCAAAGCCACTCCTGCATTGTCTTAGCTGTGTGCTTAGGGTTGTTGTCCAGTTGGAAGGTGAACCATCGCCCCAGTATGAGATCCTGAGCGCTCTGGAGCAGGTTTAAATCAAGCATCTCTCTGTACTTTGCTCCGTTCATCTTTCCCTCGATCCTGACTAGTCTCTCAGTCCCTGCTGCTGAAAACCATCCGGAGAGCCTGATTCTGCCACCACCATGCTTCACTGTAGGGATGGTGCCAGGTTTCCTCCAGACATGACACTTGTCATTCAGGCTAAAGAGTTCAATCTTGGTTTCATCAGACCAGAGAATTGTCATGGTCTGAGTCCTTTAGGTGCCCAAGTGGGCTTATTACTGAGGAGTGGCATCTGTCAGGCCACTCTACCATAAAGACCTGATTGGGGGAGTGCTGCAGAGATAGTTGTCCTTTTGGAAGGTTCTCCCATCTCCACAGAGGAACTCTGGAGCTCTGTGAGAGGAACATTTGGTTCTTGGTCACCTCCCTGACCAAGGCCCTTCTTCCCCTGATTGCTGTTTGGCCAGGCAGCCAGCTCTAGGAAGAGTCTTGGTGGTTCCAAACATCATCCATTTAAGAATAATGGAGGCCATTGTGCTCTTGGACCTTCAATGCTGCAGTCATTTTTTGATACCCTTCCCCAGTTCTGTGTTTCAGAGCTCTACAGACAAGTCCTTTGACCTCATGGCTTGGTTTATGCTCTGACATACACTGTCAACTGTGGAACCTTATCTCGACAGGTGTGTGCCTTTCCAAATCAGGTCCAATCAATTGAATTTACCTCAGACTCAAATTATAGAAAGAGCTCAAGGATCACCAATGGAAACAGAATGCACCTGAGCTCAATTTCGAGTCGCCTAGCAAAGGGTCTGAATACTTATCTAAGTAAGGTATTTCTGTTTATTTTTTATAAATTAGCATATAAAAAATCTGAACCTGTTTTTGCTTTGTTATTGGGTATTTTGTGTAACTTGATGAGGGAAAACATTTTAATTGAATCCATTTTATAACAAGGCTGTAATGTAACGAAATGTGGAAAGTCAAGGGATCTGAATACTTTGCGAATGCACTGTATGTAAGCCTACCTACAATGTATAGTAGCCTAATAATAAGAGGAAGATTAGGCAAAAACGTGAATCATTGAATAATTACTCAGTTCTGGGGACAGCAGTTGCGTGGCTGTAGCCGGGCCCTTGATTAGTCACAACCCATCACACGTCGCACAGCCACCGAGGCTCATTAACTGTCACTTGCTCAAATATATTTTGTCATGAGTCCTCTTGTTCCTTTTAGCTCTTTCATTTTTTGGGGGGGGTTTGGCCAATAGGGGGTGATATCGTATACCAAGATTTTATGGGTGCCAATGCTTTATCACAATAGGACAAAGGTTGATGTCGCCCAACCCTAAAGACACACACACACCAATAGTAGTTCCATAACAATCCCAGTCTTGACAATGTAATACTAACCATCACATTTTCAACATTTTAGTTTACCTTGACTTTACATGAGCACCCCCCTGTGGAATTTCCCGTTCTTACACCCTCCCGCTCTCCCTTTCTCTCTCAGGCTGAAGCCTCTGGATGTACAGTTCATGAAGGCCATCCACAACAAAGTCAACGTGGTCCCTGTCATCGCTAAGGCCGACACACTCACCCTGCGAGAGAGGGAGAGGCTCAAGCGCAGGGTAGGAAACACAGTATAGCTCAATGTCAGGGTAGGACACATATTATAGCTCTTGACTCTCAAAAGTATACGATAGGAGAACAGGTTGTGTTGTCAAACAAGGTATGTGGATGTAGCTATTGTACTTAAGACACAACTGCACCATGTGCCTGTATTGTATTAAGTAATCCCTCTGGAACAAAGGTGTGTGTGTGTATATATATATTTTGGCCAATTACTTTTGATATATATCAAAAGTAAATGGCCAAAATGACTTTTCCATCCTCCATGTTGCTATAGATCCTGGATGAGATTGATGAGCATAGTATCAAGATCTATCACCTCCCTGACGCAGAGTCCGACGAGGACGAAGAATTCAAGGAGCAGACCAGGACTCTCAAAGTAATCCTCTCCTCCACCTCAACTAATTTATCTCCTTACAAAGATTCCTAATGCAAAACTTCTTTCCTTACATTTATTTGATTTTTTTCAGATTAAAAAATAATAATAATAATAATAATTTTTAAATCTTAGCTCAGTGTTTTGGTAACACCAAAGGATCCTCATTAGCTGTTGCGAAAGCAGCAGCTACTCTTCTTGGGATCCACATGAAACATGATGTCATACAGAACATTAATAGACAAGGACAAAACTACATACATTTTAAAAGGTCTCACGTTGGTTGATTTAGGGTTGTGGGTTTGAATGCTGCACGGGCAACATACTGAATAGAATATGGTAGCAATTTTAACCATTAACCTCTGCTCTTTCCTCGTCCTCCTTTTTCCTCCCCTAGGCCAGTATTCCCTTTGCGGTGGTGGGCTCCAACCAGCAGATCGAGGCCAAGGGGAAGAAGGTGCGGGGTCGCCTGTACCCCTGGGGCGTGGTGGAAGTGGAGAACCCCGAGCACAACGACTTCCTCAAGCTGCGCACCATGCTGATGTGAGTGGGTGGGAGATAGGGGGACTGCACTGGGCCTTGTCTGAGGAGCTGCGTTGTATATCAGACATGAATAGCCGCATTGAATAACAGCTTGAGAATCCTGATTTGTAATTGGTGGCGATTTTGATTTAGTGTTCATGGTTGATTTAGTTTATACTCTATCGACGAATGCTTGTCTTTTACTAAGCTGTGTCAGTTGTAAAAACAGAGTGGCTGTGGTTCTGGATTTTCTGAAACCCGATTTGCCGTAGCTTAAGATGCAGAGATTTCTCACGTGAAAAATCTGTATTCGCTGCCACGGCCCTAAGTGTGTGGTTTATCAATCCGTTACTTATCAGGCATAAGTAGTGGCAGTCCTGTCTCACATACTGCTTGGCGATTCCATTATGAGGTAAGCCTTCTGTGATCGACTAACTTGAGTTAAGTTGTTGGTTTAGTGCTTCATTGATTGATTGATTGATGCCTATCCATCCGCAGCACCCACATGCAGGATCTGCAGGAGGTGACCCAGGACCTGCACTACGAGAACTTCCGCTCGGAGCGCCTCAAACGGGGCGGCAGGTTGTCCTCCCATGGTTACGTTATGTCTCCTGCGTACGTACCTGTCTGCTTGCCTTTCTACACCCCCCCCCCCCCCCCCAGCCTCCATACATAGTAATATAATATACAGCCAAGGACTTAATGCCACATATAACAGATGATGTTGACACAATTTAACACAAGACTCAGTTGACTGACTTGGAATTGAATGACTTACCTGATTACAAAGACAATGAATGGGTAACTAATCCAGTGTCTCAGACAGTGGCACTTGTCTGGGGCAAAATTCTGTCAATACGTAGTTAGGTGATCATTCGCATTTAAATGTGTAACATTACACTGTTGTAAAATACATATATTTTTTTAACAGGATGTATAATTTTGGATGTACATTCTACAACAATTGGACCTTGGTAGTGGGTTATGGTTGAATATCCTAGTGGACTGTGGGTTTTTAACCAGTTATAGGTTGTATGGGTATCATATAACTCTAGGAGTGTGGACCCTTTGGATTGTTTGAGACCTTCCCCTATAGCCAATCCTGGAGAAGGGAGTGATTTTACTGCCTTCCCATTGGCTTGTCATCAGCCCAATGATGCTCTGGTCTGTCCAATCCCATGAGTGAACTGTTGGAGGTACCCCCCCGACCCTCTCTTCTTGCTTCTGCAGCTTGCCCTCTTTCACTTTAGCAGCCAGCTGTCCACTGCTCTACCTTAACCTCCTGCCCCTCTTTCTACGTGTTGCTTTCGTCACGTCTGCTTAAATGGTAGAACGAACACACACACACACACACACACACACACACCAGATTTGGGCTTTTACTAAACTGCCTTCCAGAGACCTCCTATGCACGGTGGGGTTTTCCGTCCTCTACCTTTTCTGCTCATTCTATGAATGACAATGGGAGTATTGAACAGTATTTTCTTCTGATTGTTTTTACATAGTTTGTGCAGACTTGCAAGAACTTGAAATGTACGAGGTTTCCAGTGTCAGTCTTTGGATATTTACGGTAAGTCTCCCCAATGATTGGGCCTTCAGCCTAAAGAGCCAAACTCACCAAACCTGTGTCTATGTTCCAGGCAGGGGCAGGGCCAGGGGCCTGAGCCGGAGGAAATGGACAAGGACATGATCCTGCAGGAGAAGGAGGCAGAGGTAAATAGCTAACCATTCATCACTCCCACTACTACTACTATGTGTCTCTCTCTGTCTGTTCAAATATCACCTTTATGGGAGTATCACACAATCTTGAATGGCCCCTCGCATTACATCCTACACCCTCACTTTTATTTGAAGGACTGTGATATGTTTATTTCATGTGAATAAGGTAGTTGTTTTGAGGGGGGGTGGGGATTTTAGTCACCCCTCTATGTGTTGGTCATAATGCTGTTTTGTGTTCTGTGCAGCTGAGGAGGATGCAGGAGATGATTACCAAGATGCAGGCTCAGATGCAAATCAAGCCTGACGGCGCGGGAGATGTCCAGCATGTGTGAAATACACCACGGTAACAACAAGTCCATTTGACACTCCGCACAACCAAGCTGTGCTGTGAAGACTGAAATGTACCCTGGCATATTGTGGACCTGTATATCTAAATTGCCACGGTCGTGGGTTCAATACCTGTATAAAATACACACAGTACAAATATTTAAACTCTCTGCATTGTAAGTCTCTCTTTGGATAAAAGTGTCTGCTAAGTGGTAAATATTATTTTTATGACCTATTCAGAGATACTCAAGTAGATTTGTTGATCCATTGAGTGTTCATATACATCCAAAGTTAGGAAATACAAGTCAGAATTTTATGGTATTGTCTTTCCTTGCAGGTTTTCAAGCTGTTATTTGAGCTTGACCAGACATGGATGGAAGGATTGCGGAAGAGAAGGGTGTGAAAATGAGAACGATAACTGGTCTTTGTCTCGTACTGCTTGCCACTTTTTAGTTTATTTCGCTCCTACTTGGAATTATTTTGAGTTTTTTCTTGTTATTATTTTTTATATAAGCAGTATTATGTTTTATATTTACACTTTCTTTAATATTCCATATTGCTTATTATTAATTTCTTCCATACTATTGGACCATGCCAGTTAGTCACCAAATGGAGAATAACCCTCCTTTAACCTGGAGTATGCTCTTATTATAGCGGACATTGTTACATATTTTTTTTTTTATGTTGAGAAAGCCGAAAGCTGCTGCTCTTCAAGGCTGTCCACTTGGGCCCCATCTAAAACCACTCACAAAATTATCAATCATGTTGCCAACTGTGGCTCCAAGTGGAAAAGGACAACTTAGTTAGCAACTCTCTTCTGTCTTTCATGGAGCCATACAGCTAAAACCATAATGTTTTTTTCTTTAATGGTTGTCATGCCAATGTTGGAGAATTCTTTAAAGATATTTCTTAAAGATCTAGTCTTTCGAAAAGCAGCTAAATTATTTTTTTAATCCATGGATTCATTGACAGGGTTCTTTCTCCCACTCCCTTCTGCATGCAACGCTTAACCCTGTCTGATGTTGTGTTCAAACGACTGGTTATGACTGAAATGCATGACACTGTGACCTTCCCAGTCATCCTGTAGCCCTGAACCAATGAAGGAGACATACCTTGGTGTTTTTTTTACTGTATGTGCCTCTATAAATCCTGGGCCTGTAAAGTGTGAGTAGGAGAGCAGATCTAGAATCCGTCTAGTCTTTTAGATCGTTATGAATATGGTCATATAGATTGACGGACCTACCTTACAAAAAAGGATTGCATTGTAACTGCAGTCGACTGGGGTATTTTGGACACGGTAATTGCAGAATAACTGCAGTTAGAGGGAACATTACTGCAGTAAGAAAGTGTTATTTTGGATACAGCATACCTCAGTTATACTTCAATCTTTTTTTTTTCGTAAGGGCTGATCCTAGATCAGCACTCCTGCTCTGAGACGCTCTGAATATGGGCCCAGGCTCCCTATGCCCCCAGGTTTTAACATATTGTAAAGTGGTTTGATATTTGAGGCGAAAGTCCTGGCCAACTAAAAGTAAATTGAATTACTGTGATGTTCGGACCAGGCTCATGTATTGCAGGTGACATTGCTTTTCTTCGTGTGTGTCTCCCATGATATTGATGATTGTGGAATAAAGTGCATCCAGTCTGTGAGAGGTCATGCTGTAAAGGCACACTGTACGTCGTGCTATATGATATCTATCCATATCTTATGTTCTTTATGGCTGTGTGTGTCAATGGGTTAAGACTGACATTTGGATGTTGGACAGGACCAGTTAGTTGCTATGGCTATCGTCATGGTGATCTGGTTTGTTTGTCACCAGCTTTGCCCATATCTCCCTCAAGCCAAGCCAGAGTTCTTAACATTCCGGTTTATGCGGTTTTTAATCTAATCACTGTCAAATAAAACCCTTGATGTATACCATCTTGTATTAATGTTTTTATTCGAGCTAGATTCTAGTTTGCGTCATTTGTCATTCTGGGGCTTGTATATGGCCAATATACAACAGCTAAAGGCTGTATCAAGGCATTCTGCTTCATTGTCTAAGAATATACCACACCTCAAGCCTAGTGGCTCGTCTAGCCACGGGATAAATCCTTATCTAATCTTCTATCCAGATTTTCTTTTTACAGATTACCATATCCTCAGTCTGGTAATGTTCTCCCGGTGGCTTCTGACTCGCGATACAGTAAGATATTGTCAGGTTGATTTGACCGTGTCACTCTTCGACCACAGACTGAAGGAGAACATGCTGACTAAACTCACTTCTACGGCTCCACCCCCGCCACCTTCCTCGACTACATCATTGTCACAACCTCACGTCTGTCTCCTTGCCTCTGGCAGGCAGAGTTGCTACACCTTCCTTGACAAAGTACATGTATGCCAGTAACCTTAGGCTCAAATCTACTACACAAATGATTTGTATGCTCACCTGACATTCGTATGTTCCTCCTCCTACCACTTTCTGCTAGCTTTTGGCCGTCACTGATCCATTCACCCGCTTCTTTCCTCTTTTAAAAATGTTACTTGCCCACCAATTTGGATTGCATGAAATTGGGGAGGAAAAAAATACATAAACACATTAATTTGCCCATCTATTTAGATTCATGAGTTCAGTGATCCTGTTCAGTTTGAAATACAACGTTCATCAATAGAGAACATGTATAAGAGCTCCTCACACTAATCCAAATGTATATATTATTTAAAGCTTAGTAGTTGGTATGCTGGCCAAAACAATACTAACCACAAGTTTGTTTCTAAAAAATGAATCCTTTCTCCCTTGATTGAGAAGCACTGATCTGAATGTTAAGGCAACAGATGACTGGAAGTGAAGGCAATATTTCATTGCACGTTCACTCATATCTTTGTATATCAGTGGTTGATTTGACGTAGAAAGTAAAGGAAGCATTTTAAATGATTTAGAACTAAGCCTACACTATTTCCCCCCCCCCCCCCCTTGTTTGTCCTTGTCTCCATGCTACATGATTGAGAACATGGTGCTGCTGATCACCGGTGTCCTGAAGCAGAGCTGCTGCCAAGGAGCCTCCCACTGGGAATGTTTGATCAGATTGGCATGGCCCACACCCCAACGGAGTTCTACTATGCCATCCTGGTGGACACGTCTGGGTCATCACTAGATGACAATAAGCATCTTCTGTAGGCATCAGCAGGCATTTGATGGGGGATGACAGTGACATATCTGATTTTATCTATAATATGACATTTTACAGAATTTTAATGGAAATATCTAGGGCAAGCAGTATTTTTTTTCTCAAACATTTTGCCAAACGAGCTACTTTGACTATGGTCCTTTCACATCAGAGAATGTTCAAAAACCTGTCCTTAATACTGTAACCCAGTGTATGTGTTTGTACAACCTAGTCAGAAGGGGGGGGGGGGGGTTGAAAAAAAGTATAAACTCAAACTCCTAACACTAGCCTAGTTCCCATAGTGAAACGCTTGTAAAATGGTGAACGCTCTCAAGGAGTCTTCATACCTATGACCACCTGGCAACAGCGGAGCAGTGGGCCTGGCTAAGACTAAGGTCACCCGAGGCCCTGCCGTTCACTGCCAGTGTGAGGAAAGCTAAGGAGCTTAAAAATGAACCGGACAGGTGGAAACATGGGAACTTGCCACCGATCAAACTGGGATGGTGGTTTTTATATTGAACAAAATGTTCAGAGAATTTGCTTCAGACCCAGATTGAATATGTATATCAAACACTTGCAATACTTGTGTGCTTGATTTGTGTCAAGCACAATGGAATAGTGCCAAAGGTGCACAACCTGAATTATTTAAAATATGTATTTTACCCAGGTCTTATTTGTTGAATTACATTGAATAGAAAACCTACAACACCCATGCATGTGATGCAACAGACAAGCTCACAAACCCATAGACGTTTCCATAGACTTTATTTTAGGATTGTTTCTCTCTCGATCTAACAGGTATACACAGCACTCTTAATGTCATGGCTTTCTTTTTTCTTAAATACTCTCCGTTCTATAAAGAAAAACTGTAAAAATATAATTAAACTAATTAAAAGTTCTCTGGGAGATTGGTCAGGTGGACTAGGGGGCAGAGGAGGGGTTTTCGTGGTCCATGGGGGGGGGGGATGTTGGACGGTCTGACGGGGAATAGAAGTAGACGGAAGGGGATTTGGAGTAGCAGCCAGCAGGGGTTCACCGCGAGGAGGGGGTGGTGTTACCATTGAGAGAGAACCTGATGAATAGAAGAGGGTAGATTTAAATGAGTGACTAGGTGACACTGAAGTGATAAGACTCCAATGAATCGCACTCATCTGTGTCCTTATAGTCATTCCTCACCTTTTATTCTTTGTCCTTTCAGATCAGTGGGGTTAGTCACAAAGGACAAGAGATGAGAAAAGGATGTCATTGAAGTGTATTGGAATTGTGTGTGTGGGTGTGCTTGAAGCCAGACTCACCTGCAGACCCTCTCCATCATGTGTGTGACGAGACGGTCTGAGATGCCGGGACAAGACTCCTCGGCCAGGTTAAAGGCGTTCTCCAGCTCTTCGATGGCCCCCACGCCACCTCCAGCAGCCCTCCGCTTCTCCTTTAACTGGACAGGACAAACAGGGATTAGTTCCATTTCAGCATAGATATAAAGTTAATAGAAAAGGAAAATTGTATTGTCCACACAATGTGGACATTCTAATGAGTAACTTCTGTAACTTGTTACCTCTTTGAAAATGGGAGTGACCAATGCCGACAGACACTGTGACTTGGGTTGGCGTTTCACCGAATCTGCAGACTAAAAAAAAACAGAGACAAATGACTTCAGTGTCCCAGCCCAAACCATTTGTTTGTGTGTTTAAATGTGCACCAACATGGTCTCACCTCTGTATCGGAGTGTGTGTATCCCTTCTGTAGTTTGTTCATGGAGCTGGGTCGGACTGTGGGGAAGGTCCACACGGGACTCTGGTTGTCGTCACCATCAGCATCCCTGTAAGAAGAAGAGAAGGAGACAGTAGGTCTGTTTGAAATGTTTAATTCAGTACCACGTAAAATAGAGAACTGCATGTTATATATCTACAGCCAGTCAGAAATATTCAATATGTTGGTTAGGTTGTCTGTGTGTGTGTTTCAAAACTGCTTCATCCATTGTGCACTGTATATGTCTGCGCTTGTGGGTGTGTTAAGGGCCTCACATATCTGAGTCGTCTGAGCTGGACTCCTCCCCGTGGCCCTCGGACCTCCAGCGACGGTAGCGGTCGATGAGTTCCGACAGGTAGGCTGTCTTCTTGGTGTAGCGTGTAATGAACTTGTGCTTCACCAGCTCCTTGGCTGTTGGCCTCTATGGAGGGAAAGAGCATAGTACAAAGACACGCATTCATTCCCATACTAAATATGACTGCTTTGAGCGCTTTAGAAATTAAGTTGGTATTTTTATGATAAAACTCTAAATATAGGTGCACCAGCAGCACCATAGAGGTATTGTAAGTTTATTTCTATAAATGAAACAAACAAATGCTTATAACAGAGTAAGTACCCATGTTCTCTTTTATGGAAGGCTGCCTACAAAGTCATGCTCATGATAGGTTGTCTACTGCTAGTCCCCTCAATCAGGTAGACTTCTCAGAACCAGTTTCCCAGAACCCAGATTAAGCCTAGCACTCAAACAGAAAATCATTGTCAATGGAGAAATGAATTGACTCACAAAGCGCGGGTCTTTATTGAGGCAGGCCTCCACAAACTCTTTGAAGGGCTTGCTGTAGGATCCCTCCAGGGTGGGAGGGGTGTTCTTCGGAATGAGGAAGAGGACCCTCATGGGGTGCAGGTCTGAGTTGGGGGGCTCCCCTTTGGCCAGCTCAATGGCCGTGATGCCCAGGGACCAGATATCCGCCTAGGAGGAAGCCAGACAAGTGTAAGACAGCCAAGTATACACAGATAAAAACATATGTGCTCACACACAGACACACTTGATATTTATGTGTACAGAATTCATATGGGATGTGCTGAACATGTTTAAAGAGGCTGACATCAAAAACAAATAAGCAGCAGCAGGATTCATGTAAATTCCACCTCAATTCAGTCAATTAAGGAAGTGAAACGATCTTCCAATTCAAAAATAGAAACATTTTCATTGACAATAAGAGGCTATTCTCAGATTGGAGTTTCATTGAATATCCTGAACTAACAGAAATAAACCCTGCTGACAACCAACCCTACAGACTAGGACATATTTGAGCCAACTGCCAACTCCGTGGGGGCTGCTGACCTTAAAGTCGTACGCCGACTGTTTGATGACCTCGGGCGCCATCCAGAAGGGAGTGCCCACGAATGTGTTCCTCTTGATCTGGGTGTCGGTCAGCTGGCCCGCCACGCCAAAATCTGCCAGCTTCACGTCGCCTTGCTCTGACAGCAGCACATTGGCAGCTGCCACAGAGAGAGGGAGAAGGGGAGGGAGACAGCAAGGTTGGTGGTCAATATATAATAATAATAATAAATGCCACTTAGACGCTTTTATCCAAAGTGACTTACAGTGAGAACTTACATTTAATAGATATCATCACAACACTTACATCATTCAAAAAGAAGATGGCAATTAATGTTCTCTATGTTGATCTATTGGCCTACAGCTATTGCTTTGTAGAAATCAGTTTGTATGGATGATTCTCCTGCAAAATCTCCAGCCCCTGATGAATCAGAACATCTACTGTTTAAACACTGTAACGACATGTAATAACAAGATTGAACAATATATATGTTGTATATCAGTAACGTTAGATCACAACACTACCCAGTTAGCTAAAGAGCACCATTAATTAACAGTTAGCTAGTCGTTTCAGCAGCCCCAATCTAATAGTTTGTTGTACTTGCCCAACACCCTTTATTTTTATTAGTAGTACCTATATCAGCCAATCACAGTTCGTCATTCCCGGTGAACCTGACTGAGCCGGGCCGTCTTCAGAGTGAGATCGAAGTCAGAAGCTCCTTGGACTGTTCCTCAACTTTATTGAATGTAACCTGCAGTTAGTGCATGCATCTAATTGTAAGTACTGTGACATGTCATTGCTTGCTAAGGCAGTTCAGTTATTTACCATGTTTATGGTAACATGTTTTCCTTTTCCATGTGCTTCATGCAATTGCAAGCTAGCTAAGCCAATATGTCAGCCAGTCATCTTAACATTAGCTTGTTGGTCTTGGTATAGCACATAAGTAACGCTATATCGTTTTAGGCATATTATTTTACTCATGTTGTCAGGTTAAAGTTATAGCCGTGTTTGTGGACATTTAGATTATTTTATGTAGCCTCATGTAGGTACTGTATGTAGCCAAATGTTGCATATAGCCTAAAAGCCTGTCCCTTTCCACATGAAGCAGTTGGCCACTATTTCACGTTGGTTCTGGTCTCATGCAAGACCTTAGATACATTCCAGTCACGTTTACTTACCAGTAAATGGATCTTTAATCTGTAATTTGTAAAGTGTATTTGGCATTGCCCCTTGCATTATACCATGGCAGAGCAGTACCTTGTCATAATATATTCTGTATACCCCCACAGTCTACTCTATGGTATGTCATGTAAGCCAATACTAATGGTTATTTCTTTCCTTTCTATTCCTTCATCAGTGGTGGCTGGTGGCACTTTAAATGGGGAGGATGGACTCATAGTAATGCCTGTAACAGAATGAATGGAATGGTCTCAAAGACATCAAAGACCTGGTTTCCATGTGTTTGATACCATTCCATTAACGCCATTCCATTCATTATTATGAGCCGTCCTCCCCTCACCAGCATCCAATGGCTTCAATAAGACCACTTTTACACACACTTACACAGTAGGCAGTCAAAACAAGGAGTGTGGTTAAACCCAGCATCTGTAATAAACCTGTTCTGAAGACATCTTGGACTGGACAGATCTGTGTCGGCTGAACCTCATATCCACTGGCACATATAGTTTTCTACTAAGGCCCAGTTCTACATGGT
Organism: Oncorhynchus clarkii lewisi; assembly: GCF_045791955.1. Classification (NCBI taxonomy): domain Eukaryota; kingdom Metazoa; phylum Chordata; class Actinopteri; order Salmoniformes; family Salmonidae; genus Oncorhynchus; species Oncorhynchus clarkii. The sequence goes on along the minus strand of NC_092166.1, from coordinate 11,835,185 downwards.
CTTCCCAGATCAGTCTTTAGTATTTTTTCAACTATTAAAGACATGCTCAGGTACTTTGCATTTTTTGTTTGGCTGGATGTGTGAACGTGTAGATCATACCTGCATAATATACACTACATAACCAGAAATATGTGGACACCTGTTTGTCAAACTTCTCATTCCAAAATCAAGGGCATTAACATGCGCTAAACCAAGATTAGTCCGTCAGACTGCCAGATGGTGAAGTGTAATTCATCACTCCATTACACCAGTCTAGCCGACGCTTGGCATTGCGCAAGGTGATCTTAGGCTTGTGTGGATGCTCGGCCATGTAAACCCATTTCATGAAGCTCCCGACGAACAATTATTGTGCTGAAGTTGCTTCCAGAGGCAGTTTGTTACTCAGTAGTGAGTGTTGCAACCGAGGATAGACTATTTTTATGCGCTACGTGCTTCAGTGGTCCCGTTCCGTGAGCTTGTGTGGCCTACCACTTTGCGGTTGAGCTGTTGTTGCTCCTAGACGTTTCCACTTCACAATAACAGCACCTACAGTTGAAAATGTTTTGACTGACTGACTTGTTGGAAAGGTGGCATCCTATGACTGTGCCACTGAAAGTCACTGAGCTCTTCAGTAAGGCCATTCTACTGCTAATGTTTGTCTATGGACATTGCATTGCTGAGTGCTCGATTTTATACACCGGTCAGCAACGGATGTGGTTGAAATAGCCAAATCCACTAATTTTAAGGGGTGTCCACATACCATGTAGTGTATGAGGAGAGTTACTGTCTTAGCTCAAGTTGCCACAAAATCCCAAGTTTGAAAGCGACTGTTTTCTGGAAGATGTGCTGCGCCATTTTTCCTACATTCACCCCCACGTGAGCCAGCCCCCTAGCAATTTGAGTTTCAGCCAATGAGCTTCAGCCCCTTGCCATTTGAGTGACAGCTAGCACAATGCAAACACAGTAGAGAGAGCAATGACGCGGTACACATTTGTGACGTAGTACGCAATCTTTGGGGATCACTTTTGGCTCATGGGCGCTACTTTCAGAACTACTACGCTAAAATAGTACCGGAAAATCTCTTTAACAAAACTATAATGGGAGATTGGAATAAGAATTATTGTTATTGGCAGGCCCATTTCTTGTGAACTTTACATAAACTCAACTGCAAGATTTAATATTTATCACTCTCAGAACCTAATGAATTCTTTGTGCTTTCGGAGTAGCAGGTTTATGAGTATCACATGCAGAATATTGCTTAACCTATTACCATTTCATTGTTGCTGGTCATTTGAAGAAATGTCCAAAACTGTTCTACTTATTGTATATACTGTATAGGTCTACTGTATGTATGCGTGTTTATTTTCAGTCATCGGCCCATATCTATTTTATTAAAACATGTTTCCACACGGTTTTGAACTGTGAGGTGAATGTGATAATCACTACACTATGGAAACTGAAGTGAACTGGCAGGTAAAATGATCCCACATGATAAAGTATGTACCAGTATATCAAGTTATTTGATTTTGTCTACATATACACTCAGTGGCCAGTTTATTAGGTACACCACCCCGTTCATGAAAATGGATCGTTATAACGGTGCAGTACAACAGTGGTGTGCAGAACAGCATCTCAGAATGCACAACTCGTCGGTCCTTGTCATGGATGGGCTATTGCAGCAGACGACCACACCGGGTTCCACTCCTATCAGCTAAAAACAAGAAGAAGCTGCTCAAGTGGACGTGCGATCACCAACACTGGACAATTGAGGAGTGGAAAAACATTGCCTGGTCCGACGAATCACGGTTCCTGTTGCGTCATGCTGATGGCAGAGTCAGGATTTAGCGTAAGCAGCTTGAGTCCATGGCCCATTCTGCCTGGTGTCAACGTTACAGACTGGTGGCAGTGGTGTAATGATGTGGGGAATATTTTCCTGTCACACTTTAGGTCCCTTGATACCACACCTTTTAGAATCTATGCCCCCAAGAAGTCAGGCTGTTTTGGAGGCTAAGGGGTTTCCCACCCGGTACTAAATGGGTGTACCTAGTAAACTGGCACTTGAGTGTACATATCGGAGTGGCTGCGTAAACAACTTTTTTACCCTGATTGAAGGTCCCGAACTTGCTCGTGTGCATTTCACGTTCTGCGCATGTGTTTCTTTACCTCTACTTTCCACACACATTTGGTCTCTCCCTTCACATTTTTCTGTTAATCGCAGATTATAATTCTTCAAGTTTTATCGGTGAAACGTCCATCCGCTACTAACCAGTTGATCTCAATCAGTTTCATGGGGATACTTAGATCTTCTTGAGTAACACAGTGTTGTTTCGAAGTAGCCTACAGTGTTGTTTTTAATGATGTACAGTGAGCGAATTTCAAAGCAGATGGTGTTAGCAAACTGTAGCATTTTGCCTCGTGGTGCGCTGTTCAGTTTTGGCCACGAGAGAAAGATGTAGTGGTGTTTTTGTCTTACAGTAATGTCATACTATCCTATTTTATTAGGTTGTGTTATGTATAATACTATCATTATGTGATCTTGCAGACATTGATTCAGCTTTCGCCAGAGTAGCCTGGAGTGTGTTCATTAGTCGTATTCTGTTGCAAAACGTATTGCAACGGAAACTGCTTACCGTTTACTCTAGGAACCAAATGGAAGCAAACAGAGCAAACAAAACGGGGAGGGACCTACATGAATTTGTCCAATAGAAACTCTTGTTTTCGTTGTAAAATGTTTTCTGTTTGGAGTAAATGGTTTCCGTTAAAAAACGTTTCACAACGGCAGCGTTTTTCAATAGAATCTGGCTAATGAATACACCCCTGTTCTCTACAAGTAGAGCAGAGACTTTGTGTCAAGTAGATAAAACACATGTGCAGACACTGAGACCTTTAGTTCGGGGGAACGAAAACTCGGTTCCGCAGAACAGCAGCTGCTATTTACTTTTTGAAAATATGTTTATGCCCGGTTTTGAACCGGGGACCTTTTGCGTGTTAGGCGAACGTGATAACCACGACACTACGTAAACCGCCAGGAGAGTGCAGGCTCAGGGTATCATTTCGATGGTTGGGGGATTCTGTTAGGGGGTGCTGTCCTGTTGCATAGACAGATTGATAGAGGACCAAAGGGAGCAGCCTGAACCTTTGATATCTCTGTGGATCTTCCTCTCAGAGTGCAGGTACTCCAGTCCCTTCAGTATTTCCCTCAGTATGGTGGCAATATAGGTCTCTTCTAGAGGCCCAGGACGTAGCTGAAGTGAGATAAATAGTTGGGGAGGGACAGAGAGAGAGATAATGGGAGAGAAAGAAAGAGAAAACGGGGGGAGGGAGAAAGGGAGAGTTTCTTGCTGAGAGCCTATTTAAATTATTGCTAAATACGTGTGCTGTGTACATCCTCCAACTCATGCATTTGTATTGTAAGTTAGAATTTATTAATCAGACATCTAAGTCAGCATTTATGAATCAAACAATTGGCATTGACTCAATTAAATACAATTGTACTTATCCCCTCAGGGGCAATTAGGAAAGGCATTGTCTTACCAGGTCCAGAGCTGATCCCCCACCCAAATACTCCATGATGATCCACAGCTTAGTGCCCTGGAGAAACAGAGACCGAGACGTTTTCAATGCTAAGGATTGCTGTGAGATTTGACCTGAACATAGGCAGAAGATTCAGAGTGTGTGAGTTTGTGTGCGTGTGTATATATTGGTGTATATTATTGTATGTATGTCTGTGTGTGTGTGTCTCTCTTTCAGTCTCTGTCGATCTATGCGTTTAGCTTTACCTTCAGGTAGGAGCCATAGTACTTGGTGACAAAGGGGCTGTCACACTGACTCAGTACAGTGATCTCCTGCTGTATGTCTTCGATCTCGTCCTCGGCTTCCTCCAGGTCAATGATCTTGATGGCCACTACCTCTTTGGTGCGGTTGTTGATGCCCTTGTAGACCTCTCCAAAGGAGCCCTTCCCAATGCGCTCCTGCTTGGTGAAGTATTCCTCAGGATCCAGCCTGGAATTCTGCTCCACAGGAAAGCAGTGACAACATAGAAGGACTTAGTAAGCTTTTTTAAATATTATTTTATGGGGTAGATCAGCTTTAATATTGCAGAGAGATTGTAGCTTCCATCAATGTAATTGTCTGTATCACTTCCAATCCCAATCTTAGCAAAAAAAGAAATGTCCCTTTTTCAGGACCCTGTCTTTCAAAGATAATTCATAAAAATCCAAATAACTTCACAGATCTTCATTATAAAGGGTTTAAACACTGTCTCCCATGCTTGTCCAATGAACCATAAACTATTAATAAACATGCACCTGTGGAACGGTCGTGAAGACACTAACAGTTTACAGACGGTAGGCAATTAAGGTCAGTTATGAAAACTTATGACACTAAAGAAGCCTTTCTACTGATTCTGAAACACACCAAAAGAAAGATGCCCAGGGTCCCTGCTCATCTGCGTGAACATGCCTTAGGCATGCTGCAAGGAGGCATGAGGACTGCAGATGTGGCCAGGGCAATAAATTGCAATGTCCGTACTGTGAGACGCCTAAGACAGAGCTACAGGGAGACAGGACGGACAGCTGATCGTCCTCGCAGTGGCAGACCACGTGTAACAACACCTGCACAGGATCGGTACATCCGAAAATCACACCTGCGGGACAGGTGCAGGATGGCAACAACAACTGCCAGAGTTACACCAGGAACGCACAATCCCTCCATCAGTGCTCAGACTGTCTGCAATAGGCTGAGAGAAGCTGAACTGAGGGTTTGTAGGCCTGTTGTAAGGCAGGTCCTCACCAGACATCACCGGCAACAACGTCGCCTATGGGCACAAACCCACCGTCGCTGGACAGGACTGTCAAAAAGTGCTCTTCACTGACGAGTCGCAGTTTTGTCTCACCAGGGGTGATGGTCGGATTCGCGTTTATCGTCGAAGGAATGAGCTTTACACCGAGGCCTGTACTCTGGAGCGGGATCGATTTGGAGGCGGAGACTCCGTCATGGTCTGGGGCGGTGTGTCACAGCATCATCGGACTGAGCTTGTTGTCATTGCAGGCAATCTCAACGCTGTGCGTTACAGGGAAGACATCCTCCTCCCTCATGTGGTACCCTTCCTGCAGGCTCATCCTGACATGACCCTCCAGCATGACAATGCCACCAGCCATACTGCTCGTTCTGTGCGTGATTTCCTGCAAGACAGGAATGTCAGTGTTCTGCCATGGCCAGCGAAGAGCCCGGATCTCAATCCCATTGAGCACTTCTGGGACCTGTTGGATCGAAGGGTGAGGGTTAGGGCCATTCCCCCCAGTAATGTCCGGGCACTGCAGGTGCCTTGGTGGAAGAGTGGGGTAACATCTCACAGCAAGAACTGGCAAATCTGGTGCAGTTCATGAGGAGGAGATGCACTGCAGTACTTAATGCAGCTGGTGGCTACACCAGATACTGACTGTTACTTTTGATTTTCACCCCCCCTCCCTTTGTTCAGGGACATATTATTAAATTTATGTTAGCCACATGTCTGTGGAACTTGTTCAGTTTATGTCTCAGTTGTTGAATTTTGTTATGTTCATACAAATATTTACACATGTTAAGTTTGCTGAAAATAAACGCAGTTGACAGTGAGGACGTTTCTTTTTTTGCTGAGTGTATATACACATACATACAGTGGGGAGAACAAGTATTTGATAACACTGCCGATTTTGCAGGTTTTCCTACTTACAAAGCATGTAGAGGTCTGTAATTTTTATCATAGGTACACTTCAACTGTGAGAGACGGAATCTAAAACAAAAATCCAGAAAATCACATTGTATGATTTTTAAGTAATTAATTTGCATTTTATTGCATGACATAAGTATTTGATCACCTACCAACCAGTAAGAATTCCGGCTCTCACAGACCTGTTCTCCACTCATTACCTGTATTAACTGCACCTGTTTGAACTCGGTACCTGTATAAAAGACAGCTGTCCACACACTCAATCAAACAGACTCCAACCTCTCCACAATGGCCAAGACCAGAGAGCTGTGTAAGGACATCAGTGATAAAATTGTAGACATGCACAAGGCTGGGATGGGCTACAGGACAATAGGCAAGCAGCTTGGTGAGAAGGCAACAACTGTTGGCGCAATTATTCGAAAATGGAAGAAGTTCAAGATGATGGTCAATCACCCTCGGTCTGGGGCTCCATGCAAGATCTCACCTCGTGGGGCATCAATGATCATGAGGAAGGTGAGGGATCAGCCCAGAACTACACAGCAGGACCTGGTCAATGACCTGAAGAGAGCTGGGACCACAGTCTCAAAGAAAACCATTAGTAACACACTACGCCGTCATGGATTAAAATCCTGCAGCGCACGCAAGGTCCCCCTGCTCAAGCCAGCACATGTCCAGGCCCGTCTGAAGTTTGCCAATGACCATCTGGATGATCCAGAGGAGGAATGGGAGAAGGTCATGTGGTCTGATGAGACAAAAATAGAGCTTTTTGGATGAGAAGGATGAGTACAACCCCAAGAACACCATCCCAACCGTGAAGCATGGAGGTGGAAACATAATTCTTTGGGGATGCTTTTCTGCAAAGGGGACAGGACGACTGCACCGTATTGAGGGGAGGATGGATGGGGCCATGTATCGCGAGATCTTGGCCAACAACCTCCTTCCCTCAGTAAGAGCATTGAAGATGGGTCGTGGCTGGGTATTCCACCATGACAACAACCCGAAACACACAGCCAGGGCAACTAAGTAGTGGCTCCGTGAGAAGCATCTCAAGGTCCTGGAGTGGCCTAGCCAGTCTCCAGACCTGAACCCAATAGAAAATCTTTGGAGAGAGCTGAAAGTCTGTATTGCCCAGCGACAGCCTCGAAACCTGAAAGATCTGGAAAAGGTCTTTATGGAGGAGGAGTGGGCCAAAATCCCTGCTGCAGTGTGTGCAAACCTGGTCAAGAACTACAGGAAACGTATGATCTCTGTAATTGCAAACAAAGATTTCTGTACCAAATATTAAGTTATGCTTTTCTGATGTATCAAATACTTATGTCATGCAATAAAATGCAAATGAATTACTTAAAAATCATACAATGTGATTTTCTGGATTTTTGTTTTAGATTCCGTCTCTCACAGTTGAAGTGTGATAAAAAATTACAGACCTCTACATGCTTTGTAAGTAGGAAAACCTGCAAAATCGGCAGTTTATCAAATACTTGTTCTCCCCACTGTACATACATACACAGTACCAGTCAAAAGTTTGGACAAATGGTGGCTACTTTGAAGAATCTAAAATATCAAATATATTTAGATTTAACACTTTTTTGGTTACTACATGATTCCATATGTGTTATTTCATAGTTTGTCTTCACTATTATTCTACAATGTAAAAAATAAAGAAAAACCCTGGAATGAGTTGTATATACACAGTGCCAATCAATATATTTTCCTTTATTATGTTCTAATCCTACCACCCCACCCCTAATTGGAGTAAACTAGTGAACAACAACACTTAGGCTTCTGCTTCCAGCTTTATATGTACTATATAGTTTTTACAGGCACAATCTATTTTACAGTAGTTATATGTTGTTGGTTCTGGCCTTCCTCTAACCTCAATCTCTCCCATCTATTTCTTTCACCATAGTTCTGAACCTATATACGTTTTACAGACACAGTATGTTTTACATTAGTTATCTAGTTATTAGTCCCAACCTTCAGCTCCATTCAACCCCTCCCATCTATCTCTTAACACCATCCATATTGGATCTCTATTTGCCATATAATTTAACTGTGGTGTGATCTTTCACAAAAGTTCTGAACCTTTCTATTCTCATAATTTCTACAGATTCTAAATAAATTAAAATATTTTCTAGAAGTATTATTAATCGTTTGAATATTACTTTTCAAATCACCCAGTAGTACTATCTGCAGAGTTAGCTCCAGGTAAATGTTGCAATTCTTCAGCCGTTCCTGGACCTGTGACCAAAAACAAGCTACATATGGACAGTACCAAAACAAATGATCTAATGATTCTGTCTCTTTGCAGCAACATCTGCAGAGCTGGGAAGGTTGTATCCCCCATATATTTATTTTTTTACATTTATTTTATTTTTTATTTAACTAGGCAAGTCAGTTAAGAACAAATTCTTATTTACAATGACGGCCAAACCTGGACAACGCTGAGCCAATTGTGCACCGCCCTATAGGACTCCCAATCACAGCCGGATGTGATACAGCCTATATAACATTTTATTGTTTGCAAGAATTTTGTATAATAATTTAAATTGAAAAATTCTACGTTTTGAATCCGGCATCGTTTTGCGTATCAGTTCATAAACCATGTGCCATGGAATCGGTACGTCACAAATCTCTCTCCAACTATTTTGCAATCTATATGGCACAGCTGTCATTTTTTTGGTCCTTAAATGAAACTGTTATACTTTTATCACAATTTTCTTTAAACAATTATGGTCTTCAATGCAGGGCCGACAGACAAGTTCCCTACTTTTCCCCCCCTTCCACTTTTGCAGTTATGCTGCAATTAATTGGTTGTAATTTTGGGGAGAGCAGACATTTCCATATATTTAGTTAGCTTCATGTGTGACATAACTCCACCAATCCTATTTATGATATAATTTACAAAGATACTTAAAGAAAAACCTCAAAGTTATTGAGGTTGTAATCTGAATAAAAGGAAAAAGGCCATTCTTTATCATGGAGTGAGACATTCATATTCATTTACTAGAGAACTCGTTTGGATTTAAGTATAACTTTTGTTTCGCTGAAGCCTTTAGTGAGAGGTGTAATTAATGATTTAATCATTTCTGCTCTCCGAATTCATATTCATTATATAAATAGGCCCTTTTAATTTTGTCTGGTTCCCATTCCAAATAAAATTGAATATTCCCAATGTGCTCCTGCTTGAAGTATTCCTCAGGGTCCAGCCTGGAATTCTGCTCCACAGGAAAGCAGTGACAACATAGGACTTAGTAAGAGGCACAAATACAGGCTTTATTAGCACGTAAACTGGATCTGTCAAGACATTTGGCCATTCTGGTTTTAGATGATCTATTTGTAAGAGGTTATTAGTTTAGAAAGGTCATTTGATCATATGTTGTCCAAATAGGCTACAATATAAGTCGTGCAAATAACCGACAATGTTATTGGTTAGCTGGTTTACTTGATGGGGATTAGGAGGATGTGTGTTGTTGACAGAGACAAGATTAAACATTGGAGGCTGAATGGATTTCGGATGGGTGTGTACATCTCCGCTATCTTCGAAATCTCCTGTCGTCTGTGTCAGTGTGTAATGATTTAGCTAGGCGCCCCCACCCACATAAACCCGCCCATCTATTAATCGAATGCCTCGCAGTCATCGGGGTTCGCCTTGGCTAAACGGGGTGACAGTCCCTACAGATTAGGCTACCTACCTGGTTCTGCATGTCGCGTAGGTGCGCCATCCGCTCGGCAGGTTTGACAGGAAAAGGGCAGCCGCAGCCCTTTCTGCCTGAAAGACGGAGTTGTCAAAATTCCTCTATCTTATTTTCCCTCCTCTCGAACCCCTTCCGTTAGCAGGCTAGCTAACCAAATAGCTAAACACCCAAGCTATCGTGCTGTCACTCCGCAGTGTTTTCGGCCTCGAATCCCCCGACGGCGGGCTTTACAGCCCGGCCAAAATGCAAAGCTATGTATCGTGTAACTCCATGTATAAGAGTGACATTGAACAGGAACTAAATGTTTCCGTATATTAATATTTAATTCATATCAAAGAACACTCAGCCTGTTCTTTATTTGTGGCTTGAGGAGGACAAAATAATGGGTTGAACAGCGCATGCGCACTTGCGTCTTTCACGGAGTGCAGGGTTGTGGGAGTTGTATTTCAACGCGCAGTCGCGTCAGACACAAAGTACATTTTATCAACAGTTCATCGTATCATACACATACACTGTTGCCATTTATCTCCAATTGTAGCAGGTTGTTACATAAACAACTATATCATGCAACGCAGTAAATATGTAACTCCAAGGTGGTTTGTTTCAAACTGAATAATTCTGTATATCCCAAAGGGGAATTATTATTAAATGGTTATTACGTAATGTGATTGAAGAAATGTCCAAGTCCCTTCTATTTATTTCGTCAATGTATTTGTTCTGAGACCTAGGGTACTGTCAAATTTTGGAAAAAGTGTTTCCGCCCGGTCTCGAACCGGGGACCTTTCGCGTGTTAGGCGAACGTGATAACCACTACACTACGGAAACAAGTACGAAATACATTCCCTAAATGCAGTTAAATCGATAGTTCACCCAGAATTACAAAATTACTGTTTTCCTTACTCTGTGGTGTTGGCAGTCAATGGACATGGTATGACAGCAATCCATGCTTTGGAAATCTGTTACAAGTATTCCCACGCATAATAAAGATATATGTGATGGTATACAAATGTAAGCAAGGTTTGAAATGATTGTGTTTTAGTCAAATATTATATCTGTTTGGGCTTTTTGTGGTCAATTTGCAGTTTACAAATGATTTGTAATTATGTTTTGGTCCCCTAACAATCCGCTCAAGGAAAAAATCCGCCCGCGGCTAAATTTAGTTGATGATCCGTGGCCTACAGTATACATAAATAAAACCGTCTTGGACATTTCTTCAAATAACCAGTGGAAATGCCATGGTAATCCGTGGTGTAAAGTACTTAAGTACAATTACCTGAAAGTATTACTTAAGTCGTTTTTTGGGGGGTATCTGTACTTTACTTTACTATTTATATTTTGGGCAACTTTTACTTTACTACATTCCTAAAGAAAATGATGTGCTTTTTACTCCATACATTTTACCTGACACCCAAAGAACTCGTTACATTTTGAATGCTTAGCAGGACAGGAAATGGTCCAATTCACGCACTTATCAAGAAAAACATGGTCATTGTTATGGGTGTAAGATGGCACAGTGATGCCATCTGTTGGTAAATGTTCATTACTGCAACTCCTGTGTTTTACCGGGGTGCTTGAGATACCCGGAGGTGTTGCCATGTACTGAACAAGACTGGTTACTCGCATCAATGCCTCTGTCTCGTCATTTAACATTCAAACAGTCATCCCTACTGCCTTTGATCTGGCAGACACTCTAAACACAAGTGCATCTTTAGTAAATTATGTTGACGTGTGTCCCTGGCTATCCATACATTTCTAAAACAAGACAATGGTGCCATCTGCTTTGCTTAAAAGAAGGAATTTGAAAGTATTTATACTACTACTTTTGATACTTAAGTATATTTGAGCAATTACATTTACTTTTGATACTTAAGTGTATTTAGAACCAAATACTTTTAGACTTTTACTCAAGTGTTATTTTCCTGGGTGACTTTGACTTTTAACTTTCTATTAATAACTAATAATACTAATAATACTCAAGTATAATAGTTGGGTACTTTTTCCACCATTGATGGAAATAGACCAAGCGACCTCTCCCTTTCATTAGATTCCAAGCGCAACGAACCTCCCCAACCACTCAAACTCATACCCAAGTCCTCTTGTATCTCAGTTTCCGTAGTGTAGTGGTTATCACGTTCGCCTCACACGCGAAAGGTCCCCGGTTCGAAACCGGGCGGAAACACATTTTAACAAAATAGATGGGGACAATAACTGAAAATAGACAACACATGCATAGGGCTACATAGATAGAACCGGCTTGAACATTTCTTTAAATAAAAAACAGCAGCAATGCAATGATAAGTGCATAGACTACGTCATCCCCACAGTGACTATATGAAGGTATCCATGCTGGGTTATCGTAAATCGTAAATCTGGACTACAGTATACATGAATGGAACTGTCTTAGACATTTCTTCAAATAACCAGTGGAAAAGCAACGGTGATAGACAAAGCAATTTCTGACTTCATTACATTCTGAGCGCGACGAACCCTTCACCCAGTCAAAATTACACCTAACTAATATTTTTTAAGGTTTCCGTAGTGTAGTGGTTATCACGTTCGCCTCACACGCGAAAGGTCCCCGGTTCGAGACCGGGCGGAAACACATTTTAACTAAATTGACAGAGCCGATAACTGAAAATAAACTAACAAATTGAACGGGCTACATAAATAGATCAGTCTTGAACATTTCTTTATATAAAAAAACAGCAGCAATGCAATTATAATACGGAAGTGTTTCCGATGAAACAGAGGCTAGGCTAGTTTACCACATTTGTCACAGGCTTCATCAATAAGTGCATAGACTACGTCGTCCCCACAGTAAGTATATGAAGGTATGCATGCTGGGTTAAAGGCTAGAGCTACCGATTACAAGGAACGGGACACGGACATGGACCCATATAAATAAGCCCGCTACGACCTCCAATGAGACATCGAACATGCAAAATGACAATATAGGAGAAAGGTGGAAGCCTATTATACTGGCTCCGACGCTCGTCGTATATGGCAGGGTTTGCAGATGATAACAGACTACAAAGGAAAATCCAGCTGTGAGATGCCCAGTGATGCAGAACTCCCAAAGGCCTAAATGCCTTTCAAGAATACAACACTGAGTCTAGCGTAAAAGCTTCTGTTGTTCTGGATGACTGCAGTCTATTTGCAGTCTACTAATTGATTCTATACTGAGCAAAAGTATAAACAAACATGTAAAGTGTTGGTCCAATTTTTCATGAGCTGAAAAAAAGATCCCATTTTCCAAACAAAACAAAAGCATATTTATTTTCAGTTTGGTGCACAAATTTGCTAGGCTGGCAAGGCTAATAGCTGGCTGGCTAGCTTGCTGGCTAAGACAACTGCATAAAGCTAACATTTGTTGATAGCTGGTTCGATGAGGTTATGTATTTGCAAAAATTTGGTTTACTTTATTATAGCTGTAAGCTAGCTGTTGATAGCAAAACCGGTAGTGCTAACATAATGTTAGTAGGCTAGTTAGCTAGCACCTTTGCAAGTTAATTTGTAACAATACATTCATAAAAATCTGCTTGCAAGTTGGCTGAAAATTTTATTGAAACCAGTAGTCATGAGTGCAAACACTTTGGTTTAATTTGAAGTTATACATTTGAAATCATTTCTGTTGGAGTTTACATTATAGGGAATAGGCTGGCTAGCCAGGTCCTCCATAATACATCACCCCACAGAATGTTTTTTTGTTGCCGACATGACTTCAGCATTCTTTGCCATCCTGATCGGTTTGATGTAATAACTCGAAAAATAGAAAAGTTAGGTGTCACTTTGCATTGTCATATTCAAATCGAAGCATATTTCTATTTGATAGGGCACCAGACTATTTGATTGAATAAAAAAATATAAAAATGTATTGTCACATGCAGTGAAAGGTGTTATTTTATGGTAAGCCATAGAAGTACAGCCCTCCTGGAGCAAATTAGGGTTAAGTGCCTTGCTCAAGGGCACATCGACAGGTTTTTCACCTTGTCTTCAGTCTGTAGGCTACATAAAAACCACACAGGCTACTACTCTTTCTACTATAGACTACATGATTTATGTTAGATGACTTTAGTGTTGGTGGAGTGCTGCAGCGCTGCGAGACTAGACTCTTATGATGAACTTCACCAACAGAGTGGAGCAGAGACCCGGCTTTGTGGAATCTAGCTCTGACTACATCGATTTGCCCAATGGCAATAAAATAAAATGTCATTATGAAACACCTACCACGTACCTATGAAAAAAAAAAATGTGTCCTCTGTTGTTGCGTGCCTTTTGTTTGCTGAAATGCATACTTTTCAATATACGTTAATCAAATACAACCACTGACTTTTTGCTCGTTTCTGTTTCATGAAGATGGCAACCAGTGGAGGCTGCTGAGGGGAGGATGGCTCATAATAATGGCTGGAACGTAGCAAATGGAATGGCATCAAACACATTGAAACCATGTTTGATGTATTTGATACCATTCCACTGATTCCGTTTCAGCCATTACCACGAGCCCGTTCTCCCCAATTAAGCAGCCACCAACCTCCTGTGATGGCAACCCGATGACGTTTGTAAATGAAACCTAGGCTATAAAATGATTGTAATATGTACAAAAAAGTATATTTCTACAAAGAAAAAAATATCTCTCATAGTTATTTATCAGTATCTCTGGACAGAAAATGTGCCAAGTCAATAAAGTTATGTGCCAAATTTAGTGTTTACTGGCACCTGCTTCTGCTGGGTGAAATTTGAAATCATTTCCACACTGCGACGTAGGGCTACATGATATTGGCAAATCATCCAGGCTTTACATTTAACCAAATGTTTCAATTGCGATTTAGATCATAACCCTTGGGTAAGCTGTTGGAAACATGGACAAATAATGATTATTTTAAATCCGTAGTTATATTAATAGTGGGAACTTTGAATACAGTGTTTGACATGACAACGAATGAAAACGCCAGAGAGGAAATATTGTGACAGGGTAGGAACCAAAGTGTCAATCAGTGTTTCTTTTTGGGGAAGAATTATGTGAGGTGTTATGTCTTGTTGGAGGCGGATCTTGGTCAGTTTAACTAGGAAAATGCCACCCTTGTCAATCTACACTATAAAAGTTTGTGGACACCCCTTCACATTAGTGGATTTGGTTAGTTCAGCCACACCTGTTGCGGACAGGTGTATAAAATTGAGCACATGTCCATGCAATCGCCGAATACAAACATTAGGAAAAGAATGGCCTTACTGAAGAGCTCAGTGACTTTCAACGTGGCACCGTCATAGAATGCCACCTTTCCAACAAGTCAGTTCGTAAAATTTCTGCCCTGCTAGAGCTGCTCCTGTCAACTGTAAGTGCTGTTATTGTGAAGTGGAAACTTCTAGACACAACAATGGCTCAGCCGGGAAGTGGTAGGCCACACAGAACAGGACTACCGAGTGCTGAAGCGCGTAACGCATGAAAAACATCTGTCCTCGGATGCAACACTACGCATCTATGCATAGTCACTTTAATAACTCTACCTACATGTACATATTACCTCAACTAACCGGTGTCAGGAGAACGCTAACTGCCCGAATACATAATGCCAACTCTAAAATGTGGTGGAGGAGGAATAATGGTTGGCGGCTGTTTTTCATGGTTCAGGCTAGGCCCCTTAGTTTCAGTAAAGGGAAACCTTAACGCTACAGAATAGAATGGCATTTGAGATGATTCTGTCCTTCTAACTTTGGGAGAAAAGTTTGGGGAAGGCCCATTCCTGTTTCAGCATGACAATGTCACCCATGCACAAAGCGAGGTCCATACAGAAATGGTTTGTCGAGATCGGTGTGGAAGAACTTGACTGGCCTGTACAGAACCCTGACCTCAACTCCTACGGACACCTTTGGGATGAATTGGAACACCGACTGTGAGCCAGGCCTAATCGCCAAACATCAGTGCCTGACCTCACTAATGCTCTTGTGGCTGCGCCAATGTTCCAACATCTAGTGGAAAGGAGCTGATCATCTATTTACATTGATAGAAGTGGTTTGGACTCATGTTTGATTTGTTTTAAGTACTGTCCATACTTTTAAATTACTGTATGTGACTGGCCCCTGTGTGTTAGGCAAACACAATAACTTCTACACTACGGAAACTGAAAGAGAGGAGGGGTAGAAGTAGTTATCCCAAATGAAATCCCTACCCTGATATAAATCAATTGCTGCATCTACATCTGTTTTATTAGTATAGCCTGCATTTGGGGTTTAGAGAGCATGTAATTTGCTCATAAAGACCCCTGTATGTGTATTAGAATTTATTACACATCCCCATTAGTTCCTGCCAAGGTAGGAGCTACTCTTCCTGGGGTCCAGCAAAATGAAGGCATTTATAAACAATTACAAGCATTAACTTACACTACTCTACTACCACATATCTACAACACAAATTCCAAGTGATTTGAAGGTGCTCCACTCTTGGCGTCTCTGTCGTTTTGGTAAATTTAAATATAGAGATAAGGCTTAACAATAATATGATATGATAATAATTGTATTGAGTTTCAGCCAGGTTAGCCTATTTATTTTATGTAGCCTAGTTTTTCCCTTAATTTAAATAAAAATGTGAATTAAATTCCTTGAGATAAGCAAGAAATATGATAAAATGAATGTTCAAATGAATATTCATGCCTTTTAGGTTAAAGAAGACAACAACACATTTAGGATGTAAAGTTTATGAACCGGGCCAACGATCGTTGAGCACTGCGCCTGGTGAAGAGGGTGGGGCATGAAAAGACGCACTCTTTGGCTGCGAAGCGCGTCATCTCAACCCAAATAATTTGCTATAGAAGGAAAGCGAAGAGTGGACCTACCGTTTCCTATGAATTTGGTCTGCACACGAAGTACTGTCTAGTAGCTACATTTGTTAATATGGCTTGTTTTCTGTGTTTATTGTGAAAGGTCGCGCGCGCAAGAAAAGGAATTTCATCAACGATTTTTGCGTTGAGATTGCGTTGTTTGTTAAAATTGTGACGGTATGCAGACAGGATTTGTAATTTGAGCACTGTATTCGAGAGTACTTTTCCGAAGGGATATACATGTTTTACTTTGGCACCCAAGGAATGATTTGAATCCAATCAAAATGGCATCGGTAAGATCACTGTGATGCGTGTCTTTCAGCAGGTGTCGGGTGGAATATTCTATATCAATTTAGGAAGATACTCTTAATACCTATAGGTTACTAGGTTTGATCGAGGATTAATAATGAGTAATTAATACGAAAATAGTATTTTACTAGTTTCTCAGCCTATATAAATTGGTATATATCTAGTAAAATGAACGAGGGGAAATTCACTAGGCTATTCTAGCTTGACATATCTTTCGTACATATATATGGATATTAAATAATTGTAGACCTATGATAATTGTCGGTCTTGGCTATGCCTCTATGGCAAATTTGTGAATCATACAACCTACTTGGAGTTACATAACAAAATTGTTTATTAAATTTAAGATTTTGAATGCATTTTGACCATTCTTATTTGTATTTAATTAAAAATATATATTTTGTTAACATGTAAAATGTTTGATAGGCCTAACTTTTTAACATTTATTTTTAACAGATTTAAAGATTATCTTCATTTTGGGAGCTGCCGCTGAGCAGAACCATTCAGGCACTGACTGATACACTGAAGTGGTCAGGTTTTTCCTAATCAGAATCCTGCTTGGGAGATGCAGGTGATTCGTCGCTCTTCTGTGTTTGCAGCCGGGGTGATGGAGGCCTTTGATCATTCCCCGTCAGACAAAGAACTGGTGTCCAAGTCCAAGGCACTGTGTAGGGACTACATACACTCTAGGCTCAACCTCTATGGGCTAGGCTCGTCCAAAACTCAGGTGGACTCAACGCTTTGTGATGTGGCTGCTGTGCTTCTCTGTCTCGGTAAGAACCTGCTGCAAACCGTTACATGTGAAACTTCACATAAAAAATAGCCTAATTTCTCTTGAGAATCCCTATGTTCCACTGAATAGATATGGTACACACTGTACTGGATTTGTCCACCACGTGTGTATCAGTGGCTTGCCTTGAGATTAAGGACTGACACCGACTGACATGCATGACCCAGAATGCTATTAAAACCGTCTGGCAGTCCGAGGTGAGGGCAATCAAGCTACTGAATGGTTCAGTTTGGTATGCTAATTGAGACAGGTGAGATGACACTTACATACCCCACAGGCCCCTCTTGTTCATCATCTATATTTACTAAATGGGTTGCGCAGGACCTGTCTGGACACACTGGTGGGCTATGGCTGATTTGTTCAGCTTGGGTTGGTTTGTGGCCAAGACAATAGATTTGTTTACTTTGTTGATCACAATACATCTCTAAAAGCTTGGTCACAGAGCCAAAAGGTTTGGGGAAAAACAGATTTAGGATAACCAGACTGGTCATAGAAACTAATGCCCCAGTGGTTCAATGACTGCCCCTTATTAGACAGTGAAACAATCTGCAGTTGCTGCATCCATTTTGGATGTATAAATTAATGATATGTATCCATTGATTCTTGAAGAATATAACTTTTAAATAAAGGCCTCATGAGCTTTATAAGCGTGTTTTTCTCTCCAATGTTTGTAAACAAAGTAGATGTTAAAACACTATATAGCCTCAACATGATTGAAACTATAGGTTTGATATCATGGCTGGTCAGTCCTTGCATCCATAGCTCTGTCTAAGAATTTGAGCGATTACATTTCTCCAGCCCTATCCCTCAGCTTTTTACCGAAACAGGCGGCTAGGCACTTTATTGTTTCAATTACAGATTGCCACTGTCATTAATTGGGTTGATAGACCAGTCATGCTTTCTCAGTGCTATCCTGTTCCTAAATGTTCAGCCTTGTGGTCGCCCCTGGTTTTCCTAGGTGATGAGCTGGAGTGCATGCGGCCCAGTGTCTACCGGAACGTGGCGAGACAGCTCAACATCTCAGTAGCCATGGAGACCATGGTTTCTGATGCCTTTGTTGCCGTGGCAACAGAGATATTCGCAGCAGGTGAACAACTTCAAAGGGTTGGGGGTTGATGTTGCACAAGCTGACCAGTCAGGGCTGATGTTTGGCAACACACAAGAACATCAGGTGTCTGGAACAACTGTCCTATTCCGTCACTGGTACATGAAGTCTCTGCTGTGTAAAAGCATCACACAGTAGCCTACATCTTTATTTTCTTTACATCGTGTTTTTCTGTCTATTGGACAGAGGCAAGTTGAAACTTTGACAAAAACATGCATTTATCTTTTATCTAACAGCTCACATTCCGTCACTAGTACACACAGTTTCTGCTATGGATCATGTCACTAAAGAGCGAAAAGGTAATTCAATGCCATACATTAATTACTGCTACAGTACAGCATGGGTCCCCTGGACTGCATTAATAATATGTCGCTCAAACTTGGCTCTGTGTCTGGAAAGATAAAAATAGCCTACATTCGAAAGCATTTTTCGGGCAGGCATTTAGGCAGAACTGTGACTGTTTTGACGTCACCAGAGGCATTTTGGAACACCGTGGGATTCCTCCAGACAGAAACAAACCTTTGACCAAGACAACGTTGGTCTTTTGGGATGTGGTGTTAAACGGCAGTATATTTATTAGACTAAAAAAAGATGAGCAAGATTCCTTACATTTAATGATTGCAAAAGAGATGAATGAGTAATGATTTAATTGTCAATCAAATGCTGCACTCAGAATAATGGATTGTAATGGATCAAAATCCCAACTCTGATCATGAACTGTAATTAAAAAAGATTGAAATTAAGTGTTTCAACTTCCAACCATAGACCATTATGACATCATTGGATTACATTCGATAAGGAAGTGCTTTGGCTAGACGTTCCGTGTAACCTCGCCTCTCGTCTTTTACTCATTGCCAAGTGCACAAACTAATCTTGCTTCCCCAATGTCCCCGATTTCTCTCCCTTCCCTTCTACCCCTTCTCTTCCTCCATCTTCTCCTTATCCCCAGACAATCTATTCTTGGCTGGGTCATCTCACGTCAGGGTCAGATCTCTGTAGGGAGTTAGACGACGTGAGTAACTCCCTGTCCCAGAGGGAGTTAGCTTGTTTAAGCCTTCCCTGAGGTCCATAGATCCCTAGAACCAGGTCATAGGTCAGTCAGTGAAGGCAAACAAAAAAGGCTTAAAGGAGGCTAATGCCATTAGCCTTCTTGTTGCATCACAGTCATATGAATAACTCCTGTTAGTTTGCTTCCTGTGAGCAACAGGTGTGCATTTCTTTGTTTATTTAAAAAAAAAATGTAAGCTCTTGTGGAAAATAGTAGAAAAATGAATGTAAATAATGATTATGAAAAATGGCGTTAGGTACCCCAGCGGTTAAGAGCATTGGGCCAGTAACCGAAAAGTTGCTGGTTTGAATCCCTGAGCTGATTAAGTGAAAAATATGTCTATGGCTTTGAGCAAGGCACTTAACCCTAATCACTCCTGTAAGTCTCTCTGGATAAGAGCGTCTCCTAAATGACTATAATGCAAAGAAAGAAGCAGTACTGCAGTGTGACTTCATCTATAAATATGGGCCAATGGCTCTTCTCTAAACGCTGATGAAGGATGCCACCGAAACGCGTTTGTTCTGACCTCTGAAAATATATACATCAAAGCAGACTATTTCAGTGAGTGCCGGTTTTTCCGTTCTTCAAGCCTCAGTCATGACAAGGCTGACAGCCAAACGGCTTTACTAGGAAACTAATGAACATTTCTTTGATGTAGAGCTCAGATGCGACCGCAACCGTCTTGCTCTTTCTCTCTGGATAATGGACATACTGTACAGTTGACTTCTGAAGTATGCAGTGTCTTGGGACTATCTCTGCACTAGACTGCAGCATGTAGAAGTAGAGCAATTTAAAATTATGTACAATGGGGTCCGAAATTGACACCCATAATAAAAATGTGCAAACATTTTCAATACTTCAAACCACAGGATTTCAAGTCCAGAGAGTGGAGACTGAGATGTCAATGCAAAATGTTGATTTTTGTTGCCAATTAACCATGTCTTTGTAGGTTTTGACACGTTCCTGGGGTTATTGTCTGGAAGAGTTTCAGCCGCCTGGCAGAGGCAACCAGGTTTTTGGCTAAAATGTCCTGGTACTGGGTAAAGTTCATGATGCTGTTGACCTTAACAAGGGCCCCAGGACCAGTGGAAGCAAAATAGCCCCACAACATCAAAGATCCACCACCCTATTTTACAGTAGGTATGGGGTTCTTTTCTGCTCATGTATTCTTATTGCTGTGCACGGCCAAAGAGTATTTTCTTGACATCCAACAAATATAAATGCCTGTTTGCTAAATGGCATTGGCACATTGAACTGGAGCTTTTGGTCACGACAGGAAAAAAGAGCTCTTATGGTCATCGGCATTGTGAACTTTACCCAGTACCAGGAGGCTGAAACTTGGCTTAACACATCAAAATATGCAAATAAATGGTTTATTGGCCACAAAAATCAACATTTTGCAATGGCCATCTCAGTCTCCGGACTTGAAATCCATGGAAAACCTGTGGTTTGAATGGAAGAAGGCCCACCATAAGCTCAATGAAGGACATCAAGGATCTGGAAGGATGGTCTAAGATCCCTCTCGGTGTTCTACAACTCATAAAACATTTTAGAAAAAGGCTCAGTGCAGTTAAGGCATTGAAAACGAGTGTCAATGTTTACCCCTACTTTTTGTTGTTGTTGATTGTATAACAATTAATCTTTCTCTGAGCAAATGTATTACTATAAAATATAAATACCCCTCATTTTTTGAGCCTCTAATATAGCTCAGCATTTGACTTATTTAATTTGGTCATTTTTGCTAATCTTTATCAATAGTGTCAATTTCGGACCCCAGTGTATTTGAATTGGGACCGGTGAACTGCAATGCACACTTATCAGTCTGCCTCAACTGTTTTGATATGAGCTATGTTCTTTTCATTAATGTTGCAGTATTGCAATAAATAGTATGAAGCATCGTGATCAACTAACCACAATCAGCAAACTGATCCGTGATTCTCGCTCTCGTCCATAGGTATCACATGGGGGAAGGTGGTATCTATGTATGCCGTGGCTGGGGCTCTGGCGGTGGACTGCGTGCGACAGAACCAGCCAGCTACGGTCCAAACCATAGTGGACAGCCTGGGCCAGTTTGTCCGCAAGAACCTGGCCCCTTGGCTGAAGAAACGCGGAGGATGGGTGAGTGGCTGGACTGTTGTTGACCAAGGGACAATTTCTTAACAACCACATCGTTGTGATTCTTCGAACACACGACAGCGTCATTGCTCAAAATAGTATGCAGCTTCATCTGGATATGTAAAGTTTAACATTCACCTTCTACATTTGTTCGACAAATCCTATGTATGCACCACACCGAACGCGCCGCCTCTGCAACGCAATCTCAGCGTTTCATTGGAAATGAAAAGGTAATTTTGGTGTACCAAAATGCAATAACGCTGTCGGTGTATTCGAAGCAGGATGCTTATTGAAGCGCAGCAGACCTTCCCCTCAATGTAGTTTTTTGAAGGATGCAGAGTTTAGCCTATGCTGCCCTCTAGCGGTTCAGTGGAAATGTACGGGCAACATTACCAGAGATTTTGGCTTCTCAATTGTCTTTTCTTGATTCCTTACATCGCCCTCCTTCAAATATCTTAGATCTACGGTTTTTTTCCTGACCTTCAATGCATGTTGAGAAGGTGGTAAGGATGGAGGATGCAAAGAATGTCCTGACAGTTTCTCTTAGGTCACGTTGGAAATGCCTGTCTTTTTCCAGACGGACATTAAGAGGTGTGTGGTGAAGTTAGATGCCGTTCCTCAGACCCATTGGCTGTCTCCCATTGCCCAATCCTGCAAGCACTTTCTATCAACACTGTACATCTACATTATGAAGGAGCCATGAGACTTGGAAGAATTCAGGTTGAAAGAACACGCGCTTGAAGTCCTGACATTTTCTGGAAGATTGATGGCTGTCTAAACAGTGACTTTCCTTCTTGCCAAGTACAAGTCACAGTATCACATTTGTACAATCAAACAATGACTGCTCTTCTTCCAAAGAGTAGTGAGTCAATTTAATGTGGGTAGTTCCACCAATTAGGTGCCCTTTTTACTGCAACCTAATTAACTGTCATTAGAGCAGATGATCAACTTAAGAAAATTCCACCCAAAGTCTTGGTATTTGTTTCATTAGACTATTGTTGAGTCCCAAAATGTTTTGCATGTCAACAATAAAGTTTGATGTATAACTTTCCAAATACAGAAATGTAGCCCGTATGATGCATCAGACTAGAAGTCAAAATGCTGAATGTCATTTTCCATGTGGTCTATATTAAAGGGCACTTAATTTAACAGGCTTTTAAAATTTAATTTGTGCACAATTAAAATATCAAAGGGACGCAAAGGAACTTTGTGGAACGACCCATTCGCTTAAGATGATCAACTTTTGCTCAATGTACTTGTACAGAACCATGTATCTTTCAGTGTCGTAATGCATTTTCCACTACTGTGTCGGAGTGAGTACTGTGGTAGGTGCTCATACCGCTGAAGTGAGATCCAGTCTGATACCTACAGCATATCATCTCTGGGACTTTACACTGAAGAAATTGACAATAAATCCAATGATTGTTTTGCTGCACCACTGTAGAGGACATGAATTGTATGATGAGCTATTCATGTTGTGGGATGCAACATTCTAGCCAGGCTTTGCACACTTTACACTGCTGCATTTGCTAGGAACAGAACGGGGAGGGGGTTAACCTTGCATTTGTTGCAATGTTTTGCTATGGTGTGCACTAATGAATACTCCCGTTGATTACAAGACAGAACGATGCCCATGGGGGATATTTTAGAATGTTGGATCTTTTTAAATCTTAATGTATTTTATTCCGATACTGTAGTGATGATTGAATCTAAAAGTATCTTTCCTGTGGTCCAGTTTACTTATTGTGCTGTATATACTTTCATATGCAAAATAAACTTTTAAACACTATTGTGATAAGTGTTGTAAACAGGAGTGAAATCACCAATTAGATTATTTGTTTTTATTCCACTTATCCATTGGGTTCAATATAGCCTCTGAGAAGGACAACTTGATTATAGTAGCATTAAATTAAGGGATGAACACACTTAAATAGCTGCTTGTGTAACAAGTGATATCTAGAATCGGTTTATCCTCCCCAAACCCCAATGGGAGAAAACACAACACTAACCTAGATCAGCATTAATTAAGGGTCGGGAAAATCAAATTAACAAAGTGTAGTGCTTGTTATTACGCCGTCACCTCCTGGTGGTCAAGAGGAGCGACGGTAGGTGATGTGCAAATGCTGCATAAGTGGCCCACCCTCCATCGCCATGGAGACAGTCTGCTCAAGCTTCCCATCTGGTCTCAGCTGGAACACTCTGGAAATCTGAGGGAGAGAACAGGATTCCATCAAATCCTAATTACTGTGGTTTAACCAGAGTAGTGCACTTGACACCAGAGAGTATCCAATTGGAAGGGAGCTTGTTCAATTCTGTAACACTATTGGATCTGTCAATTTTGGAAAAGTTGACGTAACACATGTCAAGATCCAAAAGAACCAGAAAGTTGTAAGCAACTTGGCACAAGGTAGCTTCTAAGCCCAAGTCCTAAACTCCCTGGTATTTACAGATCAGGAAATAGCAAAGCAGTAAGTTGCTTTTGGACCAACCATTGAATATCTATTAGGGAAATAGGCCAAATTTTGTTGGATCGAAAAGAGTATCAACAGACTGGAAAGTGGCAGTCTCACCTGCTGTACATGGGGTTCTTTAGCGAAGGAGGTTCTGGCCAGGGCATGGGTGTGTAGAGTTAACTGCTGTCCAGTCAGGTCTCCTTCCTCAATCTCCACCAGGCCTGTAAAGTGAACTCCAGATTTATTGGAGGTTCGATCTCATGGACAGATCAATGCAAACAACTGATACTGTAAAATCTGTTGAACTAATAGGATGATGAGCAGCAGTAATTCTGGTGTTTTGTCACTGATTATTTGGACAAAAAAAAAAAAAAAAAAAAAAAGTGTTGGCATCTTTTGACATTTGGAGGGGACATTTGGCCATAACTTGCAAAGAGAGAGGGTGGAACTCGTTCTGTTTCTGCTCCAGTTCTAGTAGCTTTTCATCTCTTCTCTCAATACGCATGGAACCAGAACTTAAATCGAGCCGCTGACTAATTACGTGAGACTTCAGATTTGGGTTATCTGAGATTAGAGGTTCAGACCTGGTTTAATAGTATAGTTGAACTGACAGATGAAAGGTTGCAGATTCAAGTCCCACTTGGGCAACGCTCTAAATGATCTGAAGGGTAAGTCCAGGCTAGGTCTAAGCATTGAACAGTCTCGTACCTGAGTTCTGTGCTATAATGAAGGCTACTCTGTTGCCGCCTGGTTGTATTCTGATGAAGCCACACTCCCGGTGCATAGGTTTCTTATTCTCAGCATGTAATGCATTAAACCTGCAGAACAGGGGAAATAAATGTACACGTGATTATTATAACACGGTTCATCCTAGCCCGAAAATCCAATGTCGAATTTCGTGTGGGGCATAAATTAGCATTTGGATCAGAAATTTCCTCATGACCTCTACGAGCCAGAATGTTGAATACAATTATATTTGGAACTTACTTTACCGGTTGTCCGTGTGGTTGGTTCTTTTGCAGGTAGGAATGAGAGACAATACATCCACAGGAATGTTGATGTAATTATACTTTTCAAAGCGCTGGAAGTGCGGAGGTTTCTATCAAAGATACTGGCCAAACTTGTGCACGTTTACATGGTCCTGCGCAAGCAAATATCAAAGGCGGCATTCAAACAGTACAAGAACATTAGCCAGCAGGAATCCTCTCATCCAGAAGCATATTGTCACTGGAGATTTTAACTTGGGAGGAACCGATGACATTTTTGTCCAAAACCGATATTTTGCTTGCAATAAAACCCAATACCGATAACCAATAACATTTTAGTGGCCTTAAGCATTCTAGTACAGTTAGTTTGTTGGCCTTTACCCATGTCCCTATTACCAGTAAAACAATCAAACCAATTTGTTCAGTCTCAATCAGGATTTCATCATACATGTCAAGCAGTGAAGTTTCAGCTTTGTCCATGGCCTCTTCCTCGGTACACACTCTGTGTCCTTTTCCATCTTGTCCAGCTGTCTAACATTTAATGTAAACCCTGCTTGTTTGCGTCGAAGTAGAGGTCCTTGTACCTAGCATGGTGGCGACAGTAAAGGAGATTCTGAGAAAATGCCACCGAATTGCTTATTCACAGAGTACTTGTAGAGTGCTTTTGCAAGTTAACCCCATGGTCTGTGTCGTCAGTTTTGTTGAGCAGGCGTTTAAATGCCATGAAAGAGGGTATCACGTCTGCTGCAGACGCAGTCGATGAACG
The DNA here is from genome assembly GCF_045791955.1 of Oncorhynchus clarkii lewisi. Taxonomy (NCBI): domain Eukaryota; kingdom Metazoa; phylum Chordata; class Actinopteri; order Salmoniformes; family Salmonidae; genus Oncorhynchus; species Oncorhynchus clarkii. Next base: position 11,809,411 of record NC_092166.1, on the reverse strand, counting down.
TATTTCTCAATTCAGTTGTTCGAGTGGAGCTAGGAGTGTGTTCAAGTTTCAAACAGGTTCTCAAATTCCATTTAAAATGGCAGCAGCGGTATGAGAACCAGCACATTGAGCATGCAATAAGGTTTTCCTCAGTATGAAATCCTCGTCGATCCACTGTGCTGTCAGACTCAGCATGCTCATGGAGCTGATATCGCTGGTCCAAATGTGAAGCTAATAGCAGTGACGACCATAGCAAGTAGCTCATGGATGTGGGTTTCAACAATACTGTGCAACTCCGGTAGGGTAACATCTGAAAAATAGCATCTACTTGGTAGTGTGAACCGGGGCTCGACCAGTCGGCGAAAGCCAACATCAGAGAACGGTTGATTGTCAAGGGCAATGATTTCCATTATCTTGGCGTTGATGGATTTCGCCTTTGAGTTGTCTTGCTGAAGTGTTCACTCTTTCAAATGACTGCTCGACTTGAACTTGTTGGAAGTGTGCGCTTAGTATTTTTCTGCTTTTGTTCTGTGTAGCGCAGTATTTTGTATGCCGTCATTACATCTACGTTATATAGGTATGCACGTCAGCTTTGACATCGGTATTAAGCTAGAAATCGGGCCAATGTTGACATTTATCTAATATCGTCAGATTCCAATATGCTTACCGATATCATGCATCCCTAATTTTAACCAAATTCTTCCAAAGTATCACCAACATGTATCCTAACCCATGATGCTTGACACCAAGCTCAAAGTCCTGGGTCTGGACAACACCCTCTGCAACTGGATCCTGGACTACCTGATGGACAAACCACAGGCTGAGGATTGACAACACCACCACACTACTCTTAGCACAGGTGTGTCTTCAGCCCTCTGCTGTACTCCCGGTTCACCCACGACTGACTTTGCGCGACACCAACTCTACTGAAGACACCACGGTTGTAGGCCTGATAACCAACAACGAGTCAGCCTATAGGGAGGTGGGAACTGAACTGGCATTGAGGTACCAGGACAACAACCTCTCCCTCAATAATCAGCAGAACAAAGAAGTTGACTGTTGACTTCAGAAAGCAAAGGGAACATGCCCGGATCCACAGCAACAAGACTGCATTAGTCAGCATTTTCCACTGAGGACTTGACATGGACCAATAACACCACCAGTCAGGGGTGCAACTGCGCTGCTACTTCCTAAGGCGGCTGAAGTAATTTGACATGCCATCCCCCAGTCCTCTCCCAATACTACCACTACACCATCAAGAGCATCCTGACCAGTTGCATCATGGCCTGGTACAGGAATTGCTCTGTCCACAACCGCAAGTCCCTCCAGCAGGGGGTGAAGACGGCCCAGTGCGTCACCCATCCAGGACATCTACTTGAAACAGTGCACGAGGAAGTCTCGCACATCATCATGGACCCCACACACACCAGCTGTTCACTTCCTTACAGTCAGGCAGACAGTATCAGAGCATGAGGTCTGATAGAAACTGTCTCTGAGCCTGTTGGTATCTACAAACTGTCAGACTGCTGAACACTTGGTCAGTCCAGTTTACCTGCTGAGTCTCTGCACACATGACCTGTACACTTGCCCCCCCCCCCCCCCCCCCCCCCCCCCAATTCCTGCCTTCCCGAAAATGTTTAAATATTGAACTATAAAATTGTTCCTGTATTTTATTTATTCTATTCAGCCATTTACTTTGTTCATATTCTTATCTATTGTTATTTCTTATTGTTGCATTGTCAAGAAGAAACCTGCAAGTAAGCATTTCCTTGGGTGATGTTTACCATGTAGAGAGCTTGGGACTAAGGTTCTATCTGCATTTTTGTCCAAATGTTATTGACAGCCTAGTTAAAATGTTATCTACCTATATAGTACTCAATCCCCATTCATGTTTGATAAATTCAAGATAAAAATGGCTGACACTTCAGAAATGTAAAGCCAATTATCTTAGAATCATCTTTTTTTGCAGAAAAGTTTATGTAATTCTACTTTCCTGTGGATATGTCTCACACACACCAACCTGCAAAAGGACCAACCACACGGACAAAAGGTAAAGTCAATCAAAATATAATTTTATTCATCATTCTGGCTTGGAAAGGTTGTGAGAGGAAACGTCCCTGACCCAAACACTCATTTATGCCAGACGTTGAATCCAAAACAATTAGTCATTTAGCTGACGCTTTTATCCAAAGCAACTTATGTCAAATGTATGCACGTATGACTATGTATGGTCATTACTGGCGCACTACTATACCAACTGAGCTAGAAAGGACATGATTTAAAAAAATCATAGCAGGCTAAGCGCAACCTTGACAGACTCCTTGTGTAGTGTGATTTTTGTTAGGCCTGCTGTACCCTAGTCAGCTGTCAGTCCAACTCACATGAAGTTGATGACTGGTTGGCCCACATGGGAGAAGTGCAGTCTCTCGTTGTAGCGGAAAGGCGGTATGGAGGAGAAGGAGCCCTCTCCTGGCTCATCGGACTCCCAGACCCCGAGAAGCCAGTCCAATGCCAGCAGTGCAGGGTTCAGCTCAGCTATGGGAGAACACAAGGGCTTCATATAGGGGACAGTCATTTGCGTAGGCCTAGCCGGACAACCACGGCGCGTATCCAATGTCGACGTAGCCTATGAGCACACAACAAAAACTCAGTCGCTTGCCACTTCAGCTCCACTATACGGGTCGCGTTGCTTTACTATCAATTGTTGCTAGTGGTTGTACTGAATGATCCTCCAATTACACAAGTTGTTTTTGTTTACATTGTGATAGTAGCTTCTTGACGTCATAAATCTTAGTAAAATAACCAGTGGTGTGTAGTCGAGGTCATATGCAACCAAAATGTACTTTATTTAAATACACAAAATAGAACGCGTGCGTGCCAGCCAGCAAGAATTGAACCTTGGCGATTCTTGAGCATTCACTCAGTCAGATGTTTCACTGGAAGTACAAATGTGAAGCATCTGCTTGGCGTTGCCACTCACTACCAAATATTCATTATTCATTTTGGTTGCCTATCCTGACGTGAAGTTTGTTCTATAGAAAGTATTTGACTCGAGCCACAGAAGGAAATTAGAAGGGGGGAATCCCCTCCCCAATAGGTCTCTTTGCCCTCAATAGGACACCCCCAGCACCATCCCCATCAACAGCACACCCCCAGCACCTCCACCATCCCCATCAACAGGACACCCCCAGCACCTCCACCATCCCCATCAACCCCTCAATAGGACACCCCCAGCACCTCCACCACCAACACCTCAATAGGACACCCCCAGGCAAGAAAATAGCCTTGCCGAAATCCCCCGTTCTAATTTCCTTAATTTTGTGGGTAGAGTCAAAAATTGTGGCAAACAGTCAAATTCTTTCTATAGAACAAACTTCGTCAGGATAGGCAACCGAAATTAATAATTAAAGTGTGTTATATTAAAACCGAGGGAGTAAAATGTAGGCAAGCAAGACACATTTTAGAACGACTAGTCAAATAAGACATGGAGAGATTATAAATAAATGTATTTGCCAAAATTCGTAGACTAATACACTTGAAACAAATAGCCAAACCGAAAACAGTGTCTTCGATCAAATGACTTTAAAAAAAAATGAAACGTGATCAGAAACCTCAAGGGGAGCTTTCCGGTACAATACCCGCAGTGGGAGAAGATGGCGTTAGATGGATTTTAGCCGACGTTATGCAAATTCTCATCGATTAAACATTTGACCTCAATACATTTTTATGTTTCCAAAACTATAATATGTTATGAACAGAGTGAACTACGTTTTGTAGACTTTATCCTTTGCCAAAGTTTTAAATTGGCGTTCTTCAGAAGTAATGCAAGGGCGAAATGACTTATTGCACAGCACACATCAGTGTAGACGTACCCTATTGGAAATAAGCAAATGTGGGCCTATGCTAGAACGAGCCAATAGGATCTCACTAGGTTGTGCTTGGCTTGCCCACCTACTTGCGTTTTATTTATTTAACTAGGCAAATCAGTTTCTTAATCAAATCAAATTCTTATTTACAATGACGGCCTACCGGGGAACAGTGGGTTAACTGCCTTGTTCAGGGGCAGAACGACAGATTTTTACCTTGTCAACTTCTAACCAGATCTGTTCTGCCAACACAGTACAATGTGTGGTTCTGACTCACTAATCCAAGGTTACGCGTACTACACGTACTATATGAATGGTGTGATAATATTGACCTTTTACAGTGGGGTGATTGTACTCTAATCGGGTGGATTAATTTGCTACCATTGGAAATGACTGGCCGTGGTCCATTTTGGGTTAGTTATAAAATAACTTTGGTTTAGCCCGAGAAAACAATCTCAGGACAGGATATAGCTGGGCGCACTTGCTACTAGGCTAATTCAGGACACTCATGCCTTGATGTAAGGAGCTGGCGGCAAAACGTTTGATTAAACAAGTCAGAGACAAACGAATGCATCAAATTACATATTTAAAGAGAGCGAATAGATACAATCCCTAAATCAACTAACTGGCAATAGTAAAACAAAAGTTTAAAACGATTGAGTCAACCTTAATCTAGAAAATGAATAGTGAAGTCGCCGGATGGTTGAAGTGTAGAAGGGCCATAAGGAAATTTATAAAATGTGTTTCTTGGGCCGTTATCGATATCATGAATCTAACCTTATAGCCAACCTACATAAAGCGCAATGTCGCAAGTGTTATTTATAAAAACTAAATAAAGTAAAGCTAGATCTATCGGGTAAAATTGTATCGAGTTGGTATGCTGTTGACATTGAATATACATGTATAGAGAGTAGGCTAAATAAGCAGTTCAAGGATAAAATGTTTCACTGTTGGAATTAGATTGTAAAAAAAATGCTTACCTGACTGGTGAAAAGGGCACGCCATTGCAAGGTTGTCTTATTCAAAGTATGTCATTATGTTAGAAAAGACCAATCTTTCGCGAAGCAGTGAAATGGTGCATATAATACTGCGACAATATTATTCTCAGGCTGTCATATTACTGACGCCCCCCTTTTTCACAGATGGATCTTCTTCTGTGGGGTTTATCGGCGGTTGGCATCCAACGTTATGGTGCATTACCGCAACCTACTGTACTGGAGTGTGGGCTAGAGACAGGGAGAAACGAAATCCTGCCAGCCCCGTTGCTCTTAAAAAATAGAACATATTTGAGGCTATATCTAATGACGTTCTACTCAATATACAATTAAACTAATTTCCTGTATCCCCTTCTCCCTCATACCAGATCTCAGCCTCTCATTTTCCCTCTGATACTGCCCACATTGTAGCATTACATGCTCCAATGTCTCTGTTTCCTGGCAATAATCACACTTTCCTGTTGGATCCTTTCCTATCACATTTAAGGACTTATTCAACTGGCTTTGTCCCAACCTTAATCTTGTAAAAATAGCCTCCTCTCTTCTGTCCCTTCCTGCCGTCCTCCCCTCCCTGACTTTCCTCTGTACTTGAAATAAACTCAGCAAAAAAATAAACATATGTTCACTGTCAACTGCGTTTATTTTCAGCAAGCTTAACATGTGAAAATATTTGTATGAACATAACAAGATTCAACCTCTGAGACATAAACTGAACATTTCCACAGACATGTGACTAACAGAAATGGAATATTGTGTCCCTGAACAAAGGGGGAGGGCGGGGGGGTCAAAATCAAAAGTAACAGTCAGTATCTGGTGTGGCCACAAGCTGCATTAAGTACTGCAGTACATCTCCTCCTCATGGACTGCACCAGATTTGCCAGTTCTTGCTGTGAGATGTTACCCCACTCTTCCACCAAGGCACCTGCAAGTTCCCGGACATTTTCTTGGGGGAATGGCCCTAGCCCTCACCCTCCGATCCAATAGGTCCCAGACGTGCTCAATGGGATTGAGATCCTTTCGCTGGACATGGCAGAACACTGACATTCTTGTCATGCTGGAGGGTCATATCAGGATGAGCCTGCAGGAAGGGTACCACATGAGGGAGGAGGATGTCTTCCCTGTAACGCACAGCATTGAGATTGCCTGCAATGACAACAAGCTCAGTCCGATAATGCTGTGACACACCGCCCCAGACCATGACTGACCCTACACCTCCAAATTGATCCCGCTCCAGAGTACAGGCCTCTGTGTAATGCTCATTCCTTTGACGATAAACGCAAATCCGACCATCACCCCTGGTGAGACAAAACTGCGACTCGTCAGTGAAGAACACTTTTTGCCAGTCCTGTCTGGTCAAGCGACAGTGGGTTTGTGCCCATAGGCGACATTGTACTTCATAACAAAAGTACGCATATTTCCCCCGATTTTCCATCTTCTCAACATAAAAACAGTTAAAGAGGAAATCGAATCCTATGCTGCCTGAATGGATAGTGTTTTAGGTACAACCGGTCCATGAGGGATACAAATGTTTCGCATACAAAGCGTTTGAACGGTAAGCTGAAATGACTAAATATTGCCATCTGCCGGCCTTTGGGTTAAACCTTATTAGTGTTGAACAGGTAGAAAAGATTAAATCACCCATTAGTTCTCAAAAAGAAAGGAGGACCACTCTTCATATAATTAATTAAAATGCCTTTATTTGTATGGCATGTTCAATGGAAACAAAGTTTAAAAACTCTGAAGCATTTCGGCTGCTCGGCCTTTGTCAGGGAGTAAGTACAAAGTTATGATACTACAGTCATGGCCAAAAGTTTTGAGAATGACACAAATATAAATTTTCACAAAGTTTGCTGCTTCGGTGTCTTTAGATATTTTTGTCAGATGTTACTATGGAATACTGAAGTATAATTACAAGCATTTCATAAGTGTCAAAGGCTTTTATTGGCAATTACATGAAGTTGATGCAAAGAGTCAATATTTGTAGTGTTGACCCTTCTTTTTCAAGTCCTCTGCAATCTGCCCTGTCATGCTGTCAATTAACTTCTGGGCCACATCCTGACTGATGGCAGCCCAGTCTTGCATAATCAATGCTTGGAGATTGTCAGAATTTGTGAGTTTTTGTTTGTTCACCCTCCTCTCACCCTCATCCTTCTCAATGGGATTAAGGTCTGGGGAGTTTCCTGCCCATGGACCCAAAATATTGATGTTTTGTGCCTTATGGCAAGGTATTCCATCATGCTGGAAAAGGCATTGTTCGTCACCAAACTGTTCCTGGATGGTTGGAAGAAGTTGCTCTCGGAGGATGTGTTGGTACCATTCTTTATTCATGCCTGTGTTCTTAGGCAAAATTGTGAGTGAGCCCACTCCCTTGGCTGAGAAACAAACCTACACATGAATGGTCTCAGGATGCTTTACTGTTGGCATGACATAGGGCTGATGGTGGCGCTCACCTTGTCTTCTCCGGACAAGCTTTTTTCCAGATGCCCCAAACAATGGGAAAGGGGATTCATCAGAGAAAATGACTTTACCCCAGTCCTCAGCAGTCCAATCCCTGTACCTTTTGCAGAATATCAGTCTGTCCCTGATGTTTTTCCTGGAGAGAAGTGGCTTCTTTGCTGCCCTTCTTGACACCAGGCCATCCTCCAAAAGTCTTCGACTCACTGTGCGTGCAGATGCACTCCCACCTGCCTGCTGCCATTCCTGAGCAAGCTCTCTACTGGTGATGCCCCGATCCCGCAGCTGAATCAACTTTAGGAGACGGTCCTGGCGCTTGCTGGACTTTCTTGGGCGCCCTGAAGCCTTCTTCACAACAATTGAACCGCTCTCCTTGAAGTTCTTGATGATCCGATAAATGGTTGATTTAGGTGCAATCTTACTGGCAGTAATATCCTTGCCTGTGAAGCCCTTTTTGTGCGAAGCAATGATGATAGCACGTGTTTCCTTGCAGGTAACCATGGTTGACAGAGGAAGAACAATGATTCCAAGCACCACCCTCCTTTTGAAGCTTCCAGTCTGTTATTCAAACTCAATCAGCACGACAGAGTGATCTCCAGCCTTGTCCTTGTCAACACTCACACCTGTGTTAATGAGAGAATCACTGACATGATGTCAGCTGGTGCTTTTGTGGCAGGGCTAAAATGCAGTGGAAATGTTTTGGGGGGATTCAGTTCATTTGCATGGCAAAGAGGGACTTTGCTATTAATTGCAATTCATCTGATCCCTCTTCATAACATTCTGGAGTATATGCAAATTGCCATCATACAAACTGAGGCAGCAGACTTTGTGAAAATTCAAATTTGTGTAATTCTCAAAACTTTTGGCCACGACTGTACAATGTCCACTTTTGAACAGCTTTTTCCAATCAACCCTGATTTGAAGAGTGAGTGGTACATAATTCATTGGACAACACCTAGTAAGCAAAACTATAGACATTCAAAAGTGAAATACTGTAGATATGTTATCAAAAATGCAACTCTTAGCTAGAAGCATCATAACCCCTAGAAAGATAGTTCTAACCTTGAATATGACTGGGCAAAGTGGTAAGAATAGGAGAGCCATCTATTTGATAGTACTGCACTCTCGATCACAGCAAACATGGACCACAACAGTCTAAACATAGCTGAGGGCAATAGAGCAATATGTCCATTAGATGTCAGCAAAGGGAACTATCACGACCTGACAGGAAAGGTGAGAAATCCATATCTTCATTTCAACCAGGGTACTTAGTGGCCTGTAGTTTGTAAATCCATATCTTCATTTAAACCAGGGTACTTAGTGGCCTGTAGTTTGTAAATCCATATCTTCATTTAAACCAGGGTACTTAGTGGCCTGTAGTTTGTAAATCCATATCTTCATTTAAACCAGGGTACTTAGTGGCCTGTAGTTTGTAAATCCATATCTTCATTTAAACCAGGGTACTTAGTGGCCTGTAGTTTGTAAATCCATATCTTCATTTAAACCAGGGTACTTTGTAGCCTGTAGTTTGTAAATCCATATCTTCATTTAAACCAGGGTACTTAGTGGCCTGTAGTTTGTAAATCCATATCTTCATTTAAACCAGGGTACTTAGTGGCCTATAGTTTGTAAATCCATATCTTCATTTAAACCAGGGTACTTAGTGGCCTGTAGTTTGTAAATCCATATCTTCATTTAAACCAGGGTACTTAGTGGCCTGTAGTTTGTAAATCCATATCTTCATTTAAACCAGGGTACTTAGTGGCCTGTAGTTTGTAAATCCATATCTTCATTTAAACCAGGGTACTTAGTGGCCTGTAGTTTGTAACGTTCCCTTTGGTTTAGCTATGTAAGACGGCCCCCTTTTCTAATTGAGGCCGGAACATGATCAATACCCACAGCTTGTAGGGAGGCAGGGTTGCCATGGTGTAAGGACTTGTAGTGCCTTCCATAGGTATCCTGACACCTCCTTGTGGTGACTCCAAGGCTCCTCCAGCCTCTAGAGGGAGACAAAGACTGTCACTAGTCACTTTAATAATGTTTACATATGTATCTTACGTACTCATCTCATATGTGTGTACTGTATTTTTTACCGTCTATTGCATCTTGCCTATGCCGCTCGGCCATCGCTCATCTATATATTTATATGTAAATATTCTTATTCCATCTCTTTAGATTTGTGTGTATTTTTTATTTTATATTTATTATATTTATTTCACCTTTTATTTAACCAGGTAGGCTAGTTGAGAACAAGTTCTCATTTACAACTGCGACCTGGCCAATATAAAGCAAAGCAGTTCGACACATATAACAACACAGAGTTACACATGGAATAAACAGACATACAGTCAATAATTCAGTAGAAAAAAAAGTCTATATATATTGTGTGCAAAGGAGGTAAGATAAGGGAGGTAAGGCAATAAATAGGCTATGGTGGCGAAGTAATTACAATATAGCAATTAAACACTGGAATGGTAGATGTGCAGAAGATGAATGTTCAAGTAGAGATACTGGGGTGCAAAGAAGAGAGATAAATAAATATAGTATGGGGATGAGGTAGATTGGATGAGCTATTTACAGATGGGCTATGTACAGGTGCAGTGATCTGTGACCTGCTCTGACAGCTGGTGCTTAAAGCTAGTGAGGGAGATATGTGTCTCCAGCTTCAGTGATTTTTGCAGTTTGTTCACTTTGGGGGTGACCAGGGAGATATCCCTGCTGGAGCGCGTGCTACGGGTGGGTGCTGCTATGGTGACCAGTGAGTTGAGATAAGGCGTGGCTTTACCTAGCAAAGACTTGTAGATGACCTGGAGCCAGTGGGTTTGGCGACGAGTAAGAAGCGAGGGCCAGCCAACGAGAGCGTACAGATCGCAGTGGTGGGTAGTATATGCGGCTTTGGTGACCAAACAGATGGCACTGTTATAGACTGCATCCAATTTGTTGAGTAGAGTGTTGGAGGCTATTTCGTAAATGACATCGCCGAAGTCGAGGATCGGTAGGATGGTCAGTTTTACGAGGGTATGTTTGGCAGCATGAGTGAAGGATGCTTTGTTGCAAAATTTTGGATTGGAGATGTTTTATGTGAGTCTGGAAGGAGAGTTTTCAGTCTAACCAGACACCTAGGTATTTGTAGTTGTCCACATATTCTAAGTCAGAACCGTCCAGAGTAGTGACGCTGGAAGGGCGGGCAGGTGCGGGCAGCGATCGGTTGAAGAGCGTGCATTTAGTTTTACTTGAATTTAAGAGCAGTTGGAGGCCACGGAAGGAGAGTTGTATGGCATTGAAGCTCGTCTGGAGGTTAGTTAACACAGTGTCCAAAGAAGGGCCAGAAGTATACAGAATAGTGTCGTCTGCGTAGAGGTGGATCAGAGAAGCACCAGCAGCAAGAGCAACATCATTGATGTATACAGAGAAGAGAGTCGGCCTGAGAATTAAACCCTGTGGCACCCCCATAGAGACTGCCAGAGGTCCGGACAACAGGCCCTCCGATTTGACACACTGAACTCTATCAGAGAAATAGTTGGTGAAACAGGCGAGGCAATCATTTGAGAAACCAAGGCTGTTGAGTCTGCCGATAAGAATGTGGTGATTGATAGAGTCGAAAGCCTTGGCCAGGTCGATGAATACGGCTGCACAGTATTTATTGTCTCTTATCGATGGCCTTGAGCGTGGCTGAGGTGCACCCATGACCAGCTCTGAAATACAGATTGCATAGCGGAGAAGGTACAGTGGGATTCGAAATGGTCAATAATCTGTTTGTTAACATGGCTTTTGAAGACCTTAGAAAGGCAGGGTAGGATAGATATAGGTCTGTAGCATTTTGGGTCTAGAGTGTCTCCCCCTTTGAAGGGGATGACCGCGGCTGCTTTCCAATCTTTGGGAATCTCAGACGATACGAAATTGGGTGTATTGGGTAGTTGTTGTGGAATTGTTAGATTACTTGTTAGATATTACTGCACTGTCGGAACTAGAAGCACAAGCATTTCGCTACACTAGCATTTACATCTGCTAACCATGTGTAAGTGACCACTACCATTTGATTTGATTTGAAAACTTGCTACTGATGGTACAGGGACAGTAAGCCTGAAAGCCTGAAACTGGTCCAAAGCGCGTTGTAAATTTAGCTGATTTATTTAGAGAATTAGAAGCAATCCTCAAAGTAATCAGCTAATAGACATAAAAATGGTTAATTCAATATGAATGAATATGAATGAAAATAGGCGTTTCCCCAAGAGATGCAACTGTATCTACAAGAAACAGGGTATTGTGTCTGAGAAGAGAGGAATTTAGGGCTTGAATTTGAAGTTGCAGCCATCACAAGTGTGAATTGAGATAAATACATCGAAGATACATCGGAGATAAATACATCGGAGATATACTGTAGTACAGTTGAAGTGGGTCAGAAGTTCCCAGTGGGTCAGAAGTTTACATGCACTCAATTAGTATTTGGTAGCATTGCCTTTAAATTGTTTAACTTGGGTCAAACATTTCGGGTAGCCTTCCACAAGCTTCCAACAATAAGTTGGGTGAATTTTGAACCATTCCTCCTGACAGATGTAACTGTCAGGTGTAACTGAGTCAGGTTTGTCGGCCTCCTTGCTCGCACACGCTTTTTCAGTTCTGTCCACAAATTTTCTATAGGAATGAGGTCAGGGCTTTGTCATGGCGACTCCAACACCTTGACATTGTTGTCCTTAAGCCATTATGCCACAACTTTGGAAGTATGCTTGGGGTCAATATATCCGCATAATTTTCCGTCCTCATGATGGCGTCTATTTTGTGAAGTGCACCAGTCCCTCCTGCAGCAAAGCACCCCAACAACATGATGCTGCCACCCCTGTGCTACACGGTTGGGATGGTGTTCTTCAGCTTGCAAGCCTCCCCCTTTTTCCTCCAAACATAATGATGGTCATTATGGCCAAACAGTTCTATTTTTGTTTCATCAGACCAGAGGACATTTCTCCAAAAAGTACGATTTTTGTCCCCATGTGCAGTTGCAAACCGTAGTCTGGCTTTTTTATGGCGGTTTTGGAGCAGTGGCTTCTTCCTTGCTGAGCGGCTTTCAGGTTATGTCGATATAGGACTCGTTTTACTGTGGATATAGATACTTTTGTACCTGTTTCCTCCAGCATCTTCACAAGATCCTTTGCTGTTGTTCTGGGATTGATCTGCACTTTTCGCACCAAAGTACGTTCACCTCTAGGAGACAGAACGCGTCTCCTTCCTGAGCGGTATGACGGCTGCGTGGTCCCATGGTGTTTATTATTGTTTGTACAGATGAACGTAGTACCTTCAGGTATTTGGAAATTGCTCCCAAGGATGAACCAGACTTGAGGAGGTCTAAAAAAAAAAATTGGAGGTCTTGGATGATTTCTTTTGATTTTCCCATGATGTCAAGCAAAGAGGCACTGAGTTTGAAGGTAGGCCTTGAAATACATCCACAGGTACACCTCCAACTGACTCAAATGATGTCAATTAGCGTATCAGAAGCTTCTAACGCCATGACATCATTTTCTGGAATTTTCCAAGCTGTTTAAAGGCACAGTCAACTTAGTGTATGTAAACCTCTGGCCCACTGGAATTGTGATAGTGAATTATAAGTGAAATAATCTGTCTGTAAACAATTGTTGGAAAAATTAAAATGGTGTCATGCACAAAGTAACCGACTTGCCAAAGCTATAGTTAGTTAACAAGAAATTTGTAGAGTGGTTGAAAAATGACTTTTAATGACTCAAACCTAAGTGTATGTAAACTTCCGACTTCAACTGTATTTAATTTTTTTAAATCGTTTTGCGATGGAGCGGTGTCTCACTTGTGGCAGAGGACTCCAATGCCATTGGCGGGGTTGGCGAGCCCGGCAGAGGTCTCCAATGCCATTGGCGGGGTTGGCGAGCCCGGCAGAGGTCTCCAATGCCATTGGCGGGGTTGGCGAGCCCGGCAGAGGACTCCAATGCCATTGGCGGGGTTGGCGAGCCCGGCAGAGGACTCTCCATGTGTGAGGAGGAACAGAACGGGCTTGTGTTTGGCCAGGGCCTATAGATGGATAGGCTGTCAGATAATAAACAACATTTTTGTGCACTAAATGCCATCCATAGTTAGATTCCTCCATAGTTAGATTCCTTGCAATGTTAATGTGTGATGTAACATCTTCTGAATCTGCTGACACGTGTCCAGATAATGTGACAGAGTAACAACTGTTTGTCTAAACAATGTCTTTCCTTATCCGATGAACAGAAGAGCAACAGAGGTGTTGTAACGTTTGTCATCCTCGTCTGAGGAGTATGAAGGATCGGAAGACCAATGCGCAGCGTGGTACGTGTTCATGACGATATTTATTAAACTCAGAACACTAAAACAAAAATAACAAAGAGAATGACATGAAACGAAACAGTCCTGTACGTTGACAAACGCTAAACAGAAAACAATCACCCACAAAACACAGGTGGGAAAAGGCTACCTAAGTATGATTCTCAATCAGAGACAATGAACGACACCTGCCTCTGATTGAGAACCATACCAGGCCAAACACATAAACACAACATAGAAAAAAGAGCATAGACTATCCACCCAACTCACGCCCTGACCATACTAAAACAAAGACATAACAAAAGAACTAAGGTCAGAACGTGACAGGTGTGATCATCATGAGAGGATAATGAGAAATGAGAAAGGAAGTCATGCATTATTAATGGCAGGTCTTACAATACATTATAACCACATTATAATGCATTATATACACTGAGCGTACAAACATTAAGAACACCTGCTCTTTCCATGACATAGACTGACCAGGTGAATCCAGTTGAAAGCTATGATCCCTTCTTTTTTATTTGTTTATTTTATTTTAATTGAATATTGAAACATACAATCTACCTGCAGTGAAGCCGCTCAACATTTACATTACATTCAGTTACATTAACAGACTCCCATCCAGAGCGACCCACAGAAGCAACCAGGTTAAACACCCTGCTCAAGGGCACGTCGACAGATCTCCCACAAGGTCAAAAACGGGAACCGGAACCAGCGACCTATCAGCCAGGCCACCAGCCCTCCAAGATCCCCCCCGCATTTCCCCGAAAGATTCCCCCAGTGAAAACCCCCCATAATAAAATAAAATAACATATCTCTCTGTATTAACATATCTCTGCTCTCTACTCTGTAATAGCGTTACAGTCCAGTAAAATAACATAGATTTGTTGCGGTCACTAGACAAAGAAACCATATTTATGAGAAACAATAGCCTATATTGTTAACTATTGCCCACACAGATAAATACTTGAACTTGAACAACAAAGACTTCATTCATTGGACAGCCAGTGGATACATTTCTGTTGTAGTACTGTAGGTATAGAATTACAACCTTACTATCTACTGTTTAGCTCAGTGAGAAACCAATAAGATCTGCACCACCTCAAATTATTTGTGCTTTGTATAATGGGGGCTTCCCATTGGTACCTGAATGCCCCCTCCCTCAACCTGGTCTTCTCCTCCTACCCCTCCCATTCCTTTCCCTGCTCCCTCCCTCCCTCACCCCCTCCCTCCTTCTCTGCGCTGCTTCACTGTTCTCTACCTGCTCCACTGCGATGATGCTGATGATGATGTCATCATTGACATCATCATCAGCACCATTTTTTTTGGACCTACCGTATAGGACGTTCTCTCTCTCTCTCTCTGAGCTCTCCTCCTGCATTAATCCAGTCTAGCCCCCTTCTCTCTCTCCTCCCCGTTCACTCCCCTACCCTTGGCTGGCAGACCGACTGACGCACCACTGTGTACCAGGCCCTGTTGTTAGAACCCACCCAGCCATAGCCCTGACTGGGGTGGTCTAGCTATCTCCGTTTCTCTCTGTTGCTCGAAGCGGATACTCCCTGCATGGATACACTGAGGGAAGCTGTTAGCTGATATTAACGGAAGGAAAAATATCAAGGAGGAACCCACTGCGGTTGTTGAATTCGAGGTGGTTTGGTAAGACAATTTGAGGTTTTGTTCTTTTCTGATGAGATGTTGTTTCTGATCACGGTCTTGGGTTGACGCAGTGGGGAACCAACGGTGTTGTTGTTCCTCATGGTTGTCTGTTTGGATTGGCCATTTTGAGGCTCTTCTTCCTTATCTTGGGGCAGTAAACAAGGATCTTAAAAGAGCACTGCGACATGTTTATGCATGAAGTCTGGATTATTTGGATAATGTAAACCACATGTGTTGTTATTTTGAGGAACATTGGCATCCACATGAATAGACATTGTGAAACAATTGTTTTTAAATGTACAGAATCATCTTGTGAATAGCCTCTTTAATTTGATCAGATCCACAGTCCAAACAACTAAATCTGATAATCATGAATTTGTTAATGTGTTGCAGGGATTAATTTATGTCTGGAGGAATTCAATGACATTGATTTCTACAGTGGGCGAATAGCCTAGCAGTAAATTGAGTGATGGCCTATATTAAATTGCTTCGACAGTGCGTTTGCTTTGAGGTGCGGCAGCGCTAGATGGTGGAGAATGTTGGGTCATTTCGAGTGTAAACAAAAAACCACGAACTAGGTCGCTGCATACTAACATTTGTCACTTTAATATCCATGTCAATTATGTAATTTCTGTATTTATTACATTCTTTTTGCGTGCTGTAGGTTTTATGATGCTCTGTCTGACAGTGTGCACATAAAATTATATGACTGAGATTTTTAGCTGCTGCGTCGAGTGGATATTGCTGTCTGTAGAATCAACGAATTCATGAAACGTAACAAGCCAACCCATTTTGTAATGGGTGGTACATTTTTTGGTCAATATAGGACAACAGACCCAGGCCCCAGTTAGGTTACATATTATTACCCATAGGCTATGACTCTTCAGGCAGGTGCAGTAAAGTCGGCATTGTCAGCTGCAGCGTTGTAGACGCGCCCATTGTAAGTAGGTCCGTCGAGGATGGAGAAAAATAAGGAATGATGTCCGCTACGATGAAAGCAGCCATTTTAATTTTAGATAGCCTAGATTAGAATGTTTACCCCAGCATGTACTAGTTTATAGTCGACTAAAATGACGCAATTTATTGAGAATATTTTAATTTTAGGTTTTGAATTATCCCGACTAAAGAAAAAAAAAGTAAGAAGGAGGGCCTACATTGTGATGATGGCATGATGTATCGTAGGCAAATCAACTATACCGATACATTGATTCATGAAGTGCAGGTGATGATGTGGGTCATCCGAATTCATTGAGGAGGTGGCGAATGACGCAGCATGTAGGGCTGCCTAGTCTACGTTTGTGGTTGTCAAAAATAGATTTAGGAGAACTTCATTCTGTGTGCAATAAGTAGACAATGACAACATGTCATGTGATTCTTCCAGAATAAGAAACACTGTATGTCATCTAGCAGTCAATTCATAAGGGAAATATATGTGCCTAGACTTTACAACCATACAGTGCTACTAAAAACAAGGTGACTGGCTGGCATTTAGTCAGGATCATTATAAGATGCCAGGTCCTCATGAAGTCTTTCAATGCACTATAACTGCATCACAATGCAACCACGCAGGTTATGTAAAGTTGTTACCCGTTTTTATGTTAGATGATGGCATTACAAAGTAGTTGAAGCTCTGAATGAAGATCTGATTTTATCTCACCATGACATCCCTCTCCACAGGTGTCAGGTGTCTACCTGGCGACAAGCCTCTCCCCTGCTGACTGAACTCCTCTATAAACACGTCGCCCCCCACTGACAGGAAGCATGGCGGGGGCTTCAGTGAAAGTGGCAGTCCGAGTCCGTCCCTTCAACTCTCGAGAGATCGGGAAGGAGAGCAAGTGCATCATCCAGATGACAGGGAACACCACAAGTGAGCATTGGATATTTGGTGTTTTAAGACATTTCTAGTATTGTAAGAAAATGCAAAAGGCACTTGCACACGTCTGAGTTATCTTTGTTGCAGTTGCATGGTAGTAATTGAATAACATGATAAAAAAATATGTTTTTTTTTGTTGCAAATGTGTAAAAATGAAAAAAACGGATATCACATTTACATAAGTATTCAGACCCATTACTCAGTACTTTGTTGAAGCACCTTTGGCAGTGATGACAGCCTTGAGTCTTCTTGGGTATGACGCTACAAGCTTGGCACACCTTTATTCTGCAGACCCTCTCAAGCTCTGTCAGGTTGGATGGGGAGTGTCGCTACATAGCTATTTTCAGGTCTCTCCAGAGATGTTTGATCGGGTTCAGGTCTGTGCTCTAGTTGGGCCACTCAAGGACATTCAGAGACTTGTCCCGAAGCCACTCCTGCGTTGTCTTGGCTGTGTGCTTAGGGTTGTTGTTCTGTTGGAAGGTGAACCCACGCCCAATCTGAGGTCCTGAGCGCTCTGGAGCAGGTTTTCATCAAGGATCTCTCTACACTTTGCTCCGTTCAACTTTCCCTCGGTCATGACTAGTCTCCCAGTCCCTGCCGCTGAAAAACATCCCCACAGCATGATGCTGCCACCACCATGCTTCACCATAGGGATGTTATTGGCCAGGTGATGAGCAGTGCCTGGTTTCCCCCAGACGTGAATCTTGACATTCAGGCATGGTTTCACCAGACCAGAGAATCTTGTTTCTCATGGTGTAAGAGTCCTTTAGGTGTCTTTTGGCAAACTCCAAGCGGGCTGTCATGGGCCTTTTACTGAGGAGTGGCTTCCGTCTGGCCACTCTACCATAAATGCTCTGTCAGAGTGACCATCGGGTTCTTGGTCGCCTCCCTGACCAAGGCCCTACTCCCCCGATTGCTCAATTTGGCTGGGCGGCCAGCTCTAGGAAGAGTCTTGGTGGTTCCAATCTTCTTCATTTAAGAATGATGGAGGTCACTGTGTTCTTGCTGCAGAAATGTATTGGTACCCTTCCCCAGATCTGTGCCTTGACACAATCCTGTCTCTGAGCTCTACGGACAATTCCTTCGACCTCATGTCTTGGTTTTTGCTCTGACATGCACTGTCACCTGTATACCCTTATATAGACAGGTGTGTGCCTTTCCAAATCATGTCCAATCAATTGAATGTACCACAGGTGTAGAAACATCTCAAGGATGGTAATTGGAAACAGGATGCACCTGAGCTCAATTTCGAGTCTCATAGCAAAGGGTCTGAATACTTATACTTTTTTATGTTTAAAACATTTGCAAACATTTCTAAAAGCCTGTTTTCGAGGGCCTCTTGAGTAGTGCAGCGGTCTAAGGTCTAAGTTTGGTGGATGAGAAATAATGGTCTGGGGCTGTGTTTCATGGTTTGGGCTAGGCCCCTTAGTTCCAGTGAAGGGAAATCTTAACGCTACAGCATACAATGACATTCTGGATGATTCTGTGAATCCAACAGTTTGGGGAAAGCCCTTTCCTGTTTCTGCATGACAATGCCCCCGTGCACAAAGCGAGGTCCATACAGAAATGTTTTTTTGAGTTCGGTGTGGACGAACATGACTGGCCTGCACAGAGACCTGAACTCAACCCCATTGAACACCTTAGGGATGAATTGGAATGCCGACTGACTGCGAGCCAGGCCTAATCGTCGAACATCAGTGCCTGACCTCACTAATGCTTTTGTGGTTGAATGGAAGCATGACCCCGCAGCAATGTTCCAACATCTAGTGGAAAGCCTTCCCAGATGAGTGGAGGCTGTTATAGCAGCAAAGGGGGGACCAACTCCATATTAATGCCCATGATTCCGGAATGAGATGTTCGACAAGCAGGTGTCCACACACCTTTGGTAATGTAATGTATGTCAAATCTAAAATATTTTAGTTGGGGGTCAACTGATGAAGGCAGTGATTGGCTAAGTACTGGTAGGGGAAATGCTGGTTTTATGCCTAGTGTGCCATTGTTATAGTAGGCAATGTAGCCAATGTTCTATAGTGATCTCTGGAATATGTATTGATGAATCCTATCAAGTTTCAGGCAAGACCTAAGTGCAGACTGTTGAAGTAACAATGTTTATTACAACAACAGGGCAGGCAAACAACAGGTCAAGACAGGCAGGGGTCGATAGTCCAGAGTAGTGGGGCAAAGGTACAGGACGGCAGGCAGGCCCAGGGTCAGGTCAGGCAGAGGTCGGTACTCCAGAGTAGGGGCAAAGGACAGGACGGCAGGCAGGCAGGCCCAGGGTCAGGTCAGGCAGAGGTCGGTACTCCAGAGTAGGGGCAAAGGACAGGACGGCAGGCAGGCCCAGGGTCAGGTCAGGCAGAGGTCGGTACTCCAGAGTAGGGGCAAAGGACAGGACGGCAGGCAGGCCCAGGGTCAGGTCAGGCAGAGGTCGGTACTCCAGAGTAGGGGCAAAGGACAGGACGGCAGGCAGGCCCAGGGTCAGGTCAGGCAGAGGTCGGTACTCTAGAGTAGGGGCAAAGGCACAGGACGGCAGGCAGGCTCAGAGTCAGGACAGGCAGAAGTCACAACCAGGAGGGCGAGACTAAGAGAGACTGGGGAAAAGCAGGGACAAACCACTGGTTGACTTGAACAAACAAGACAAACTGGCAACAGACAAACAGAACACAGGTATAAGTACCCAGGGGATAATGGGAAGATGGGCGACACCTGGAAGGGGGTGGAGACAAGCACAAGGACAGGTGAAACAAATCAGGGCATGACAAATCCTTGAAAGGCCTTCCATTGTGATATACATCATTTTCCAGTCTGATAACTCCAGGCAAATATGTTCTTGACAATAATAAATACAGTTTGATGAAATATTTACTATTATGGTCTGATTTAGATTGGGCCTTCAGGAGACGATCTCATTTTCTCTGATGAAAAATCTTGTAACTCCTTTTTTTGACATTACATTTTAAATGTTTTAAATTGGTTGAGAGCAGTAACTCCCCCCAATGTACTCTGAACATTTCATGACTCTTGAACCAAGGACCAAGATGGTAGCCTTGTGGTTAGAGCGTTGGGCTAGTAACCGAAAGGTTGCTAAATCAAATCCCCAAGCTGACGAGGTAAAAATGTGTCGTTCTGTCCCTGATCAAGGCAGTTAACCCACTGTTCTTAAGCTGTCGTTGTAAATAAGAATTTGTTCTTAACTGACTTGCCTAGATAAATAAATAATCATTCTGAAGTTTCATATTTTTTATGCTCATTCATGGGAAAATGTGGTCAAGAAAAGCTTCTGTTTTGGAGAGAAGAGATTTTCATCAGACATTGACAGTAATGACATTGTATATGGTTTTAAAATACATGTAAAATGCACGCTTGAAAGCAATGCGACGCTGGGCAGTGGGGCATGTAACACATCTCCATAGGAAGTGAAACAAAGGGTCCAGTCAGAACCGAGTGTGTCTGTGTGTGTGGACCTCTAGAGCGTCTTATCCCTCGAGCCAGAGGGTCCAATAGGCCTCGTTGTTTCTGTCTGAGCTGAGACACTGAGTCAGCTGATGTGTGTGTGGGTGTGTCTTGTTCCTCTGCTTTGTGCCTGTCGGCGGGTCTGTTTATGACCTCATTCCCACAATCTTTGGCATGGTACTGTCATGTCTTTACTATCATTAACTGAAGACTGATAGTTTTTATCAAAGATTCTCTGTAATTAGTTACTATGCGATCAACTGATTAATCACGTAACTAATTAACTATGAAATCGGGGCACCAAGGGAAAATAGGGGGATGGGCTTGCTCTACCCAAAAAGGCCAACGTCATGACAGTACAGATTAGGTTAGATCTCTGGAAATAACTGAAATTGATTTGGTGAAGGTAATACATTGTACTGTTTACCATGTAAACATCAGCTAGCATCATCCTCTTCCCGGTTGCTTCCACTCTACGGTTATTTCAAGGAACTTTAGACTATTAGGATGGGAATGCTTGCAGAAATCTCATCTGTCTTGTATCACTGAGGGATTGTAACCACATTTCCATCTACAGTTTTTATGTGATTAAAAGTAATTTGTTATGAACAAAAAAAATCACGACAGCTGTGATGGAAACAGGAAGTTTCAGGGCAATTATATAAATGCTGACAGATAATTTGTTGATTCGATATGGTGGGATCTTTTTGTGTCTGTAAAATGAATTTAGTTGATAATGGCAGTCGACACGCCTTTATGAGCAAATATTGATATAATAACCATCATATAGGAAGTAAACTTGGAGTTACGCGATGATATGGTGTGTGGTCCTCCCACTACAACTCAGGAAACCATGCAGTTTATTAGGCTACAGATTAAATAAGTTATGATGAACTTCACAAGGTGGGGAAGTGCACAGTGATCTTGATGCTCCTTTCCAATAAATATTGAGTGTCTGATTTTTGGTGACATGATGATCGATGCTTGTCTGCGTTTGACAAATAAAAATATTCTCACTCTTATCCATAATAATCTCATCATGTATACTAGCCTTCCTGCACAGCCTACCTGCGAGCTGTTGGCTAGAGAGCACGTGCAAAGACCAGAGTAGACACATTTGCTATTTAAATTCAACAGTTTTTGTGACAAAACTATCGGTAGAGCTGAATTGAGATGGAAACACATTGACCTTTAGATTTTTATTCTGTACATGAAAACGTAAGTGAGAAAGTACATTTTGTGTGCGAATTTCTGTGCGTTTTTTATGCGGATTTTAGAATATTTGGATGGAAACATAGCTTCTATGTTATAGCACCCATTCTTCTGTTCAACTGAAACATTGTTTTACGACTTTCAACTTCTTCCTTGCTGTGACTGCCTACTTCCTTCCTGTGACTGCCTACATCCTTTCTGTGACTGCCTACTTCCTGTGACTGCCTACATCCTTTCTGTGACTGCCTACATCCTTCCTGTGACTGCCTACTTCCTTCCCGTGACTGCCTACTTCCTTCCTGTGACTGCCTACATCCTTTCTGTGACTGCCTACATCCTTTCTGTGACTGCCTACATCCTTTCTGTGACTGCCTACTTCCTTCATGTGACTGCCTACATCCTTGCTGTGACTGCCTACTTCCTTCCTGTGACTGCCTACATCCTTTCTGTGACTGCCTACATCCTTTCTGTGACTGCCTACATCCTTTCTGTGACTGCCTACATCCTTCCTGTGACTGCCTACATCCTTTCTGTGACTGCCTACGTCCTTCCTGTGACTGCCTACATATCTCTATCAATACCTAATGCTGATACAGCAGCATCATCAGTGGTGTCTGACCAATCATAATGTCACTTATGCCATAGACTGGGGAATGTACTCTAGCCGGGTTCACGTGCTAGCAAGTTGAAAATGTCAGTTTCCTAGTTCTGACTAGCACGTGCACGCGAGTACATTCCCCAGTCTATGACATAAGTGACATCATGATTGGTCAGACACCACTGATGATGCGGCTGTATCAGTCAGGCTCAGATGAACCTAATCGCTGCATTACCTCTAAGGGCCACAGACACCAGCTGCTGCCAGGTGCTTTCTCTGCTTCTGTGCCTTGGCCATTAAAGCTTTCACAGAGACGGACTTGCTCAGTTTTCCACAAACTCTTGGCCTAGTTTCAGATTCCACCAGCTCCACAATTCTTCCTGAAATGATGACAATGCATTTTCCACTAATTGTACCTTCTGTATGTAGTCAGCCAAATATTTTATATATCTGGTCTGCCATATACAGTGTATCACAATAGTTTACTTGGTGTAGATTTCTGGGTTTGGTTTGGATACTTCTAACCTTTGTCTCCTTCCTGTCTGTCCTTTCAGCGATCCTAAACCCCAAACAGCCGAAGGAGAACAAGAGCTTCAACTTCGACTACTCCTACTGGTCACATACCACGGTGAGTTTTGCCATACAAGTCCCACACTAGAGACTTGAATGTCGTGCATTTAAAGATCATGCAAGTCTTGAGGTCAGTATTTACTCTGTAATTGCTTAATTAAGGTGTATTAAACCTCAATCCCTTTCGCTCTCCTCTCTCACTCTCTCTCTTCTTGCACTCTGTCTCTCTGTTTCTCTCTCCTCTCTTGCTCCCTTGCTCTCTCTCTCTGTTTCTCTCTCCTCTCTTGCTCTCTTGCTCTCTCTCTCTCTGTTTCTCTCTCCTCTCTTGCTCTCTCTCTCTCTGTTTCTCTCTCCTCTCTTGCTCTCTCTCTCTCTGTTTCTCTAACCTCTCTTGCTCTCTCTCTCTCTGTTTCTCTCTCTCTCTCTCTCTCTCTGTTTCTCTCTCTGTTCTCTCTCTCTCTCTGTTTCTCTCTCCTCTCTCTCTCTGTTTCTCTCTCTCTCTGCAGCCGGACGACATCAACTATCATTCACAGAAGCAGGTGTACAAAGACATTGGAGAGGAGATGTTGCTGCATGCCTTTGAGGGCTACAACGTGTGTATCTTTGCATATGGCCAGACTGGATCTGGGAAGAGCTACACCATGATGGGCAAGCAGGACCAGAAGGACCAGCAAGGCATTATCCCTCTGGTAGGATGGATGGATAAATGGATGGATGACAAAATGTAGTAAAGACATCATAATCTATAGTTACTTCATCACGTACATGTCAAATACTGAAACTATGAAAACCTAAATGTGTATGCCAAAAAAAATGCCTCTTATTCATAATACATACTGATTGCTGTGTTCAATGACCCAAGCCCAGCTCAGTTAATCCCTACCATTGTGTCACTGAGTTGTCATAATGCTTCAGCAAATGTACATTATCCCTTGTGCGTTGGTAGACACAATGTAAGTAACCTAATTTATGTCGCTCTTAACTGCCCTGAATGTCTCTGCTCATCCTACAGATATTGTATGCAGTAATCATGTGCCTATGAACCAGAGTTATACTGTTAGCACTGAGGTGGTGTGCCCTAGTAGGAAGTCCACTGTGTGCAGCACACCCTGCACTAACATAAATAATATGAGCATGTCTACTTCTGCTAACCATCCCAGTAAAGCAATGAAAACAATCAAGTATCACAGAAAAGTGCAACATCTACAGAAAAGACAGAAATGCCAATGGTGGAGGTGTGGCGGTTTATATTCATGATCTACAGGTTCATCTATCTCACCTGAATCCCATTCTTGTGGGAAGCTGCTATAGACCACCAAGTGCTAATAGTCCATATCTGGATAACATGTGAAATACTTGTTAATGTATGTGATATCAATAGAGAGGTATAATTTCTGAGTGATTTAAATATTGACTGGCTTTCATTAGGCTGCCCACTCAAGAGAAAACTTCAAACTGTAACTAGTAACTGCAACCTCGTTCAGGTTATCAATCAACCTACCAGGGTAGTTATAAACAGTACAGGAATGAAATCATCAACATGTATTGATCACATCTTTACTAATGCTGCAGAAATGTGCTTTAAAGCAGTATCCATATCCATCGGATGTAGTGATCACAATATAGTAATGGCGCCAGAGGGGATGGCTGCCATTTTACGGGCTCCTAACCAACTGTGCTATTCTGTTTGCTTTTTCCCATTGTTTGTAACTTATTTTTAACATAAAGTTGATGCTATGGTCTCTTATGACTGAAAAGAGCTTCTGGACATCAGAACAGCGATTACTCACCTCGAACTGGACAAAGATTTTTTCTTTAATGAGTCCGACGTAAATTATATACTGCTCTCCGGAGACCCGGCCCAAATCAATGTCATTTGCGGGAAGAAAAGGCGGAGATACAGAGGGAGAAGGTTGGGATGCCTTGTTAGGATTCGTAGGCGAGTGAGTAAATCACCACTACCATTGGTTCTGTTGGCCAATGTGCAATCACTGGAAAACAAATTGGATGAACGGCCGAGACTATCCTACCAATGGGACATTAAAAAATGTAATATCTTATGTTTCACCGAGTCGTGTCTGAACGACGACACGGATAATATAGAGTTGGCCGGGTTTTCCGTGCATCGGCAGGACAGAGCAGCTACGTGTGGTAAGACGAGGGGCAGGAGTGTGTCTTTTTATCAATAACAGCTGATGCACAATGTTTAATATTAAAGAAGTCTCAAGGTATTGCTCACCTGAGGTAGAGTACCTCATGATGAGCTGTAGATCACACTACCAAGAGAGTTCTCATCTATATTGTTCATAGCCGTCTATTTACCACCACAAACCGATGCGGGCACTAAGACCGCACTTAACGAGCTGTTTAAGGCCATAAGCAAAAGAAAATGCCCATCCAGAAGCGATGCTCCTAGTGACCAGGGACTTTAATGCAGGCAAACTAAAATCTATTTTACATAATTTCTACCAGCATGTCACATGTGCAACCAGTGGAAAAAACTCTAGACCACCTTTACTCCACACATAGAGACGCATACAAAGCTCTCCCTCGCCCTCCATTTGTCAAATCTGACCATAATTCTATCCTCCTGAAGCAAAAACTAAAGCAGGAAGTAGCAGTGATTCTCTCAATATGGAAGTGGTAAGATGACCCGGATGCTACGCTACAGAACTGTTTTGCTAGCACAGACTGGAATATGATCCGTGATTCATCCAATGGCATTGAGGAGTATACCCCCTCAGTCACTGGCTTCATCATTAAGGGCATTGACGACGTCGTCCCCACAGTGACTGTACATACATATCCCAACCAGAAGCCATGTATTACAGGCAACATCCGCACTGAGATAAAGTCTAGAGCTGCGGCTTTCAAGGAGTGGGACACTAATCCGGACGTTTATAAGAAATCCCGCTATGCCCATCAAACAGGCAAAGTGTCAATACAGGACTAAGATTGAATCCTACTACACCGGCACTGACGTCAGATGTGGCAGGGCAGGGCTTGCAAACTATTACGGACTACAAAGGGAAACACAGCCGCGAGCTGCCAGTGACGCGAGCCTACCAGATGAGCTAAATGCCTTTAATGCTCGCTTCAAGGCAAGCAAAACTGAAGCATGCATGAGAGCACCAGCTGTTCCGAAAGACTGTGTGATCACGCTCTCCGTAGCCGATGTGAGCAAGACCTTTAAACAGGTCAACATTCACAAGGCCGCGGGGTCAGGCGGATTACCAGGGCGTGTACTCAGAGCATGAGCAGACCAACTGGCAAGTGTCTTCACTGACATTTTCAACCTCTCCCTGACCGAGTATGTAATTCCCAAGTTTCAAGCAGACCATCATAGTTCCAGTGCCCAAGAATGTGAAGGTAACTTGCCTAAATGACTACCTCCTCGTAGCACTCACATCGGTAGCCATGAAGTGCTTTGAAAGGCTGGTCATGGCTCACATCAACACCATCAATGCAGAAACCCTAGACCCTCTCCAATTCGCATACCACCCCAACTCCACACTGCCCTTTCCCACCTGCACAAAAATAACAGCTATGTGAGAATGCTTTCATTGACTACAGCTCAGCATTCAACACCATAGTGCCCTCAAGCTCATCACTAAGCTAAGGACTCTGGAACTAAACACCTCCCTCTGCAACTGGATCCTAGACTTCCTCATGGGCCGCTCCCAGGTGATAAGGGTAGGCAACAACACATCTGCCACGCTGATCCTCAACACAGGGGCACCTCAGGGGTGTGCGCTTACTGCCCTCCTGTACTCCCTGTTCACCCACGACTTCGTGGCCAAGCACGACTCCAACAGCATCATTATGTTTGCTGACGACACAACAGTGGTATTTTTTTATTTATCCGTTATTTTACCAGGTAAGTTGACTGAGAACACGTTCTCATTTGCAGCAACGACCTGGGGAATAGTTACAGGGGAGAGGAGGGGGATGAATGAGCCAATTGTAAACTGGGGATTATTAGGTGACCGTGATGGTTTGAGGGCCAGATTGGGAATTTAGCCAGGAAGGCTTGATCACCAACAACGATGAGACAGCCTATAGGGAGGAGGTCAGAGACCTGGCAGAGTGTTTCCAGGACAACCTCTCCCTCAATGTGAGCAAGACAAAGGAGATTATCGTGGACTACAGGAAAAGGTGAGCCAAACAGGCCCCCATTAACATCGACAGGGCTGTAGTGGAGCGTGTCGAGAGTTTCAAATTATTTGGTGTCCACATTACCAACAAACTATCATGGTCCAAACACACCAAGACAGTTGTGAAGAGGGCACGACAACACCTTTTCCCCCTCAGGAGACTGAAAAGATTTGGCATAGGTCCTCAGATCCTCAAAAAGTTATACTGCTGCACCATCGAGAGCATCCTTACCGGTTGCATCACCGCCTGGTATGGCAGCTGCTCGGCATCCGACCGTAAGGCGCTACAGAGGGAAGTGCGTACGACCCAATACATCACTGGGACCAAGCTTCCTGCTGCTACTCAAGGTTTATTATCTATGCATAGTCACTTTACCCCAAACTACACTTTACCCCAAACTACCTCGACTAACCTGTACCCCCGCACATTGACTCGGTACCGGTACCCCATGTATATAGCCTCGTTATTGTTATGTAATTTTATTGTGTTACTTTTTATTTGTTACTTTAGTTTATTTACTAAATATTTTCTTAACTATATTTCTGTCACGTTCTGACCTTAGTTATTTTGTTATGTCTTTGATTAGTATGGTCAGGGCGTGAGTTGGGTGGGTTGTCTATGTTCCTTTTTCTATGATTTGGGATTTCTGTGTTTGGCCTGGTATGGTTCTCAATCAGAGGCAGCTGTCAATCGTTGTTCCTGATTGAGAACCATACTTAGGTAGCCTGGTTTCACTTTTGAGTTGTGGGTGATTATTTTCCGTGTCAGTATATGTTCCACACGGTACTGTTTCGGTTTTTGTTTCTTCACTTCGTTATTTTGTATTTTGGTGTTCAGGAAAATAAACATAATGAACACGTACCACGCTGCGCATTGGTCCGATCTCTCCTACTCCTCCTCAGACGAAGAGGAGGAAAGCCGTTACAATTTCTTGATCTGCATTGTTGGTTTATGGCTTGTAAGTAAGCATTTCACTGTAAGGTCTACTACACCTGTTGTATACGGAGCTCGTGACAAATACAATTTGTTTTTTAGTAACCATATCAAGGAAAACCAAAGTTCCAAAGGCTGGCCCTAATATAGTGTATAAGAGGTCATACAATACGTTTTGTATTGATTCCTATGTTGTTGATTTAAATAATATTTTTTGATCTGTGGTGTGCAATGAGGAGCAACCATACGCTGCACTTGACACATTTATGAAATTGCTTATTCCAGTTACTAATAAGCATGCACCCATTAAAAACAATATTGTTGTCTATCAACAATGACAAGCCACTGAGGTCTGATTTAATGGAAATGACTGAGGATAATAGTGGGCAATTTTGCCACTCCTATTTGCCATATTTTCAATCTAAACCTACTAGAAAGTGTGTTCTGTATGGTTGCTCCTACAAATCATTCACTAAACTCTAAACCTCAACTAAATCTTGTAATAAATCATGTGCAATTTGAGCAAGTTGAGATAACTGCTTGGAGTAACCCTGGATTATAAACTGTCATGGTCAAAACATGTTGATACAACAGTAGCTAAGATGGGGAGAAGTCCGTCCATAATTAAGTGCTGCTCTGCCTTTTTAACAACACTATCAACAAGGCAGGTCCTACAGGCCCTAGTTTTGTCACACCTGGACTACTGTTCAATCATGTGGTCAGGTGCCACAAAGAGGGACCTCGGAAAATGACAATTGGCTCAGAACAGGGCAGCACGGCTGTCCCTTAAATGTACACGGAGAGCTGACATTAATCATTTGCATGTAAATCTCTCATGGCTCAAAGTGGAGGAGAGATTGACTTCATCACTACTTGTGTTGACATGCTGAATGCACCGAGGTGTCTGTTTAAACTACGAGCACACAGCTCAGACACCTGATCATACACCACAATACATACCAACAGAAGTCTCTTCACAGTCCCCAAGTCTAGAACAGACTATGGGAGGCGCTCAGTACTACATAGAGCCATGGCTACATGGAACTCTATTCCACAGTACTACATAGAGCCATGACTACATGGAACTCTATTCCACAGTACTACATAGAGCCATGACTATATGGAACTCTATTCCACAGTACTACATAGAGCCATGACTATATGGAACTCTATTCCACAG
Organism: Oncorhynchus clarkii lewisi; assembly: GCF_045791955.1. Classification (NCBI taxonomy): domain Eukaryota; kingdom Metazoa; phylum Chordata; class Actinopteri; order Salmoniformes; family Salmonidae; genus Oncorhynchus; species Oncorhynchus clarkii. The sequence goes on along the minus strand of NC_092166.1, from coordinate 11,780,178 downwards.
TACTACATAGAGCCATGACTACATGGAACTCTATTCCACATCAGATTAAAAAAAACAGATAAAAATACACCTTATGGAACAGCGGGGACTGTGAAGAGACACAAACACACAGGTACAGACACAAACACAGGCACAGACACAAACACACAGGTACAGACACACATACACATGAGAAGACACTCACTCTACACATACACATGAATTTTGTAGATATGTGATAGTAGATTAGTGGCCTGAGGGAACACACTTAATGGGTTGTGAAAGTGTTATAACATATAATGTCATGTAATATTTAAAATGGTATATAACTGCCTTAATGTTCCTGGACCCCAGGAAGAGTGCAGCAGCTAATGGGGATCCTTAATAAATACAAACAACAACAATAATAATAACAACAAATAACCCTCCATGCTTTCTTCTCTGCTAGCTGTGTGAGGACCTCTTCACCAAGATCAGTGACAGCAATACCGACAACAGCTTGTCCTACTCCGTAGAGGTGAGTGCTCCCGACCCTCTACTGTTTTTAGAGTAAGCTTGAATACAAGAGAGGCCTACGCCATAGTAGGTTAGGGATTTTAAAGTGTTAACGTTTTGGCGTTTATAATGAGGTTGGTAGCAACATGGAAAATCGTTGTGGAAATCTGTTTCAGCTCAAGTCGACTACAAAATCCACAATGCATTGCTCCTTTCTATAATATATCTAGCAACGGCACCATGCAATGCATCCTGGACTAAAGAGGCAGACAAATTGGAAAAATGTGCTAGACCCTCCGTTAAATGGACCATTTCTCGGGGTAGGAATAAGATAGATGCAAAACAAAATGCAAACATAAGATCAATGGCTCATTCGAGAGACGCCATCCTCCCGAGTTATGACATCGGCCAGGATTTAAATCTGATGTATGATAGAGGTTTTCGCGATCTTAAAGTCGTATTCCTATTAACTTCCAGAATAGTGAGAGTGACTTTATCACGGTGCTTCATCATACCGGCCTGCTTTCTGCCTGTTTGAACGCCAATACATCAGATACACATGAAAACATGAAATTACCCTGGAAATTGTTAGAACAGCACTCAGAGATGCACAAATACGATATAACACTCAACATGAGGGAAACTTTACTTTAACTCCAGGGGGATATGAATAGCTCTGTTAAATCTATATAGAATCCACCATAACTAATTGTTGACAGTCATGAAATGGCAAATCCACATTAGGGTGCTTAACCCCAAGACAAGGGATATGTAAAAACAATGGGGAGGACACAGTATTGTCATAATGCAAACATAAGATAAGAGTTCTGATAAGAGAGTATTTTGTATCCCAAGTTCTCAATAGATGTTTGATTGGCACTTAGTTGGTTTGATTGGCACTTCTATAGAGTATTGACGACCTCCACAGGTGAGCTACATGGAGATCTACTGTGAGCGTGTGCGTGACCTGCTGAACCCAAAGAACAAAGGGAACCTGCGTGTAAGAGAGCACCCCCTGATGGGGCCCTACGTGGAGGACCTGTCGAAACTGGCCGTCACCTCCTACAACGACATCCAGGACCTGATGGAGTCTGGCAACAAGGCCAGGTAAATGAGACTTTCAGTGGATGGATGGATGGATGATGGATGGATGGATGATAGATGGATGGGTGGGCGGGTGGATGAAAGAGGGAGGGATGGATGGATGGATGATAGATGGATGGGTTGGAAGGGTGGATGGTGGATGATAGATGGATGGGTTGGAAGGGTGGATGGTGGATGAAAGAGGGAGGGATGAATGGATGTAATAAGGTTAAATTCTCTCTTCCTTCAGGACGGTGGCAGCCACCAACATGAACGAGACCAGCAGCCGCTCTCACGCTGTCTTCAACATCATCTTCACTCAGAAGAAACACGACATGGATTCAGAGAACACGTCTGAGAAGGTACGGTACAGGCTTACAACAACTTAATGACCAGGTTCAACCTCCTGTTCAAGCTTCTGCAATGGTTTGAGGCCAAAGAGTTAATGACCAATATGTATGGTTTACACTTTTATAGTTGAGATCTATTGCCATGTTATCTGGACATCCACAGTGTTATCATTTTATGATAACACTACTCAATGCTCATTACAGATAAGCCCTCAAAGAGCGTTTATTGGGGCTGCCGCTGTGTATTTGGAATCTGGACATTTTCCCTTTACAATACAGAGTACGGAAGCAGATTCATGCCAAAATAAATGATGACACCAGAGTGGTTTCTTGTTGCAGGTGAGCAAGATCAGCCTGGTGGATCTGGCTGGGAGTGAGAGAGCTGACTCTACAGGAGCCAAAGGAACCAGGCTGAAGGTGAGAAGGTCTTTTTTGGGTCTACTTTATGGGCTGAATTTGATCCCCCAGTGATGTCGATGTATGAATTCCTCAAAGTTTTGAGTTAACATTTCTAGTTGACACGTCTATGCATTTTACAAAGCATCTAGGCTCTGTGTCTCGAGATTGTGGAGATTGTAGTTTTTGCGTCCCAAGCAATGCTTCTCGATTGATTAACTTTGCCCCATCTGTTCCTTTTCAGGAAGGAGCAAATATCAACAAATCTCTAACCACACTGGGAAAAGTCATCTCTGCTTTAGCTGAAGTGGTTAGAGTCCTTACTCTTCTGTACACAACTCGTTGTCTGTATGGTAATTTAAGCAACTTGGTAAGACTGTCTATTAATTCAATACTGTCAACTTCTTATCTTTCTAGGACTCCGCACCAAATAAGGTACACCATTTCAATTACTTATTCAATTTCTGTCATGAGAAAATATTTGGGGAAATGTTATTAAGAGATGGATGATTAACAAACATTTCTTCTTATATGTATTCCTACATTTGTCAACATGTAAATGCACTTCTATTTAAGCAGTATTCTAATTGGGAAGATTATCTGTTAACAGAACAAGAAGAAGAAGAAGGTGGAGAGCCATATCCCATACAGAGACTCAGTGCTGACCTGGCTACTGAGAGAGAACCTGGGTACGTACTTTCCACCTAGTAGCCCAGGTCCTGCCGACTACGATAATTGTAGCGTCCTCATCACTGTTTACTCTTTTGTTTAATTCCTCTGCAGATTCCCTTTAAATAATCCTTCCTCCTCTCGCCCTCATCCAGAATTCATCTGTTTTCCCCTTTCTGTCCATTAGGAGGTAACTCTCGCACCGCCATGGTGGCAGCCCTCAGCCCTGCTGACATCAACTATGACGAGACCCTGAGCACCCTCAGGTAAGAACCCAGCTCTGAGGTAACATTCTCCTGTTAAAAACATAGTAGTCATTGGATGACCCTATAGTACTTCACTATCACTGTCATCATTTGTGAAGTGTAATGACAATGCATTATGAGACTAAACCAGAACGTAATACAGGAGCTTCAAGTAAGGATACCTTGAAGGCTCCCATGTTTTCACTTTCAATGTAATTATGAACAAAGTAGAATTGAGATTTTGGGGTAAACGTCCCCTTTAATGGTTTTCATTCTCTCAGGTATGCAGACCGCGCTAAGCAGATCCGCTGTAACGCTGTTATCAACGAGGACCCCAACAACCGTCTGGTGCGTGAGTTGAAGGAGGAGGTGTGTCGCCTCAAGGACCTCCTCTTTGCTCAGGGTCTGGGAGATATCATAGACAGTGAGTACATTCACACACACACACACACACACACACACACACACACACACACACACACACACACACACACACACACACACACACACACACACACACAGGATGAGTGTCTCACACACACTCTTCTCTCTCCCCTCTCCTCTCAGCATATCGATGTCCTGGTCCTGTGATAGCTGGTTTGAAAAGTGTGTATATTCTGGCAACCTCACGCTTTTGCAGCTAACTTGACAATAAAGCTCAAACTCTTATGACACTAAAGTCCTTATACCCCAGAGCTATGACAGGACTCTGAACCAAAACTCATCTAAAACCTATAGAAAGGTTTTACATGAGACCAGCAGACCCTGTAGACAAGAAACTGCTCTCATAGTACTTTCCATGTTCTCATTTCCCTCGTTTATCTGCACTGATCTGCAAACATGGGATAGGTGAACGCAAGATGGTGGACTCCTCTTAGGGAACAGACTTGTCCACCTGTCCAGTCCTTTCAGATCAGTGTATATCAAGAAGAGGAGACGAGGGGAGGAAGCCATTTTAGACTGTTGGGATGCATGCAGCCTTGGTTACACCGGTTCTCTGGGTGTGTAGCTAGCTGATTGGATGCTCTGCTTCTGAAGAGGAGCTTTGATATGCCAGATTCTTAATGTGGGCTCTGGTTGGGTCTCTAGAGCTCAGCTGCCTTCTAATTCACACTGCTTGCCCGGCATAATTGTCCCTAGCGGATGAATAACGTTTTTTGGAATTGCATTGAATTTAATTCAATAATGCTTTCACAGCCTTTCAGCCTGGAGATTATACTGCAAGTAAGAAGTAAAAGACATTTCTTCTAGGCTGCCCTATATATTGGCTGGTCTTCATATAACATTGCTTGTTTTTAGCTTGGTATTTAATGTATTTCGCATATGAATGTCAGAGAAATGCATTGGCTCTAACTTATTGTATGCTTAACATATTCTGTCAGTTTAAGTTGCTCTTTTCTCGCTCTCTCTGCAGTGGCTTTGGTAAGCACCTGTCTGCTTCTACAATCCATCTTTTGAGCTCTCTTCTTCTTTTTGTTGCTCTTCCCTTTCCTCCATATGTCCATCTCTCTGTTTTTCTCTCCACCCCGATGTCTCCTCTTCCTCACCTTCCTGCTGTCTGCTCCCTCTCTCTCCCTCTCTCCCCCACACACTCCCGCTCTTCTTCTGGCAGACTTGTGTGATTACAACAACTTTGTCAATAAACGCCAGGCTGTCAATCAAATGGGTGATCTATCCACAGTGACCAATGCCATGACTGGGATGAGCCCCTCCCCCTCACTCTCTGCTCTGTCCAGCCGCGCGGGCTCCATGGCAAACCTGCACGACCGCATCTTCAGCCCCGCCTCCGAGGAGGCCATAGAGAGACTCAAGGTAGGGAGGAGGGAGGTAGGGTGAAATGAGAGGTAGTGGGGGAGTGAGTAAGTGACTGTGTGAGCTAAAGGGATTGAAGGAGAAAGAGACAGGGTGGGAAGGGGAGAGAGAGGAGGAGAGGAAGGCGGTGGGGAGAGAGAGACGGCTGGGGACAGATGGAGATAGAAAGGAGAAGAGGAAAATTAGAGAGAGATGGCAACGGTGAGGGAGGCTAACCACAATGCTTAGTAATACCATGTGTGTACCATACCAATTTAGACATTTGTCATTATTTCCACCCTAGGAAACAGAGAAAATCATTGCAGAGCTCAATGAAACATGGGAGGAGAAGCTGCGCCGTACTGAAGATATCCGGATGCAGAGGTGTGTTAGACGGATTGAACCATTATCCTCATCTGAGTCCCTCTGTCTTAAATAACCGTTATAACTAACCCAAACCCTAATCCCCAAAAAACATGGCTCTCTGTTATCTGTAGGGAAGCCCTACTGGCTGAAATGGGTGTGGCCATGAGAGAAGATGGAGGCACCGTGGGCGTGTTCTCCCCCAAGAAGGTCAGAACCTCAAAACTACAGCACACCCCTATCACAACTGTAATGATATCCACTACAGTACCCATAATGCTCTGTACATAATCATTTTTTCCCCCCATCATGCTACAACAACCCCTGTCAACAACATTTATACACAAGTCCTAATGTTCATGTCTTTCTTTCAGACCCCTCACCTGGTGAACCTAAACGAGGACCCGTTGATGTCTGAGTGCTTACTCTACTACATCAAAGATGGGACCACCAAGTAAGAACGACTGCTTTCTTTCACCTGCAGGAAATGTGCACTTTTCATTGAGAACTATTTTGGACTGAGGTGGCCAACAGTCCTGTAGTACAGTATATATGGATTCGGAGTAGGGGGGGTCAGCTGTTTAAGATTACTACCTGGAATATCAAAAGGTGATGAGTGGTCCTGTTAAGTGGACGAGGATATTTTATCATCTTCCGAATGTGAAGACTGAAATAGCTTTCTTACAAGAAATACATCTGCGTACAGCAAATCACTCTAGACTCCATGTCCTCTGTATCTTTCCCTCAGGGTGGGTCGTGAGGACGCCAGAAGTCGCCAGGACATCGTGCTCAGCGGCCATTTTATCCAGGACGAGCACTGCACCTTCAGCAGCACCACAGGCCCCGGGGGAGAAGGTGAGACTGAATTGACCAACTGTGGACGAACCATTCTAGTTCTATTAGTTATATTTCTATGGGACAAATAACTGGCAGATTATGCCTGAGTGCACCAGAGGTTATAGAGACTCTGTAGAGACTGGGACTAGTGAGACTGGTGTTATAGACCATAGAGTAATATGACTGGGTTATAGACTATAGATTAAGATGACTGGCTAATAGACTATTAATTAGGATGACTGATGTTATAGACTATAGATTAGGATGACTGGGTTATAGACTATAGATTAGGATGACTGGGTTATAGACTATAGATTAGGATGACTGGGTTATAGACTATAGATTAGGATGACTGGTGTTATAGACTATAGATTAGGATGACTGGGTTATAGACTATAGATTAGGATGACTGGGTTATAGACTATAGATTAGGATGACTGGGTTATAGACTATAGATTAGGATGACTGGGTTATAGACTATAGATTAGGATGACTGGGTTATAGACTATAGATTAGGATGACTGGTGTTATAGACTATAGATTAGGATGACTGGTGTTATAGACTATAGATTAGGATGACTGGTGTTATAGACTATAGATTAGGATGACTGGGTTATAGACTATAGATTAGGATGACTGGGTTATAGACTATAGATTAGGATGACTGGGTTATAGACTATAGATTAGGATGACTGGGTTATAGACTATAGATTAGGATGACTGGGTTATAGACTATAGATTAGGATGACTGGTGTTATAGACTATAGATTAGGATGACTGGTGTTATAGACTATAGATTAGGAAAACTGGGTTATAGACTATAGATTAGGAAAACTGGGTTATAGACTATAGATTAGGATGACTGGTGTTATAGACTATAGATTAGGATGACTGGGTTATAGACTATAGATTAGGAAAACTGGGTTATAGACTATAGATTAGGATGACTGGTGTTATAGACTATAGGAAGACTGGTGTTATAGATTAGGATGACTGGTGTTATAGATTAGGAAGACTGGTGTTATAGACTATAGATTAGGATGACTGGGTTATAGACTATAGATTAGGATGATTGGTGTTATAGACTATAGATTAGGATGACTGGTGTTATAGACTATAGGAAGACTGGATTTATAGATTAGGATGACTGGGTTATAGACTATAGGAAGACTGGTGTTATAGACTATAGATTAGGATGACTGGGTTATAGACTATAGATTAGGATGACTGGGTTATAGACTATAGGAAGACTGGTGTTATAGATTAGGATGACTGGTGTTATAGACTATAGGAAGACTGGTGTTATAGATTAGGATGACTGGGTTATAGACTATAGGAAGACTGGTGTTATAGATTAGGATGACTGGCTAATAGACTAGTTTGTCGTTAGATGAATGAGAACAAAGCGCAGAGTGGAAAGTGTTCATGATTTTTAATACTGAACTCCGACAAAACAACAAAATACAAAACTGAACTTAAAGTTCTGCAGGGCTAGACAGCAACTATGCAAAAACAAGATCCCACAACTAAAGGGGGAAAAAAGGCTACCTAAGTATGATCCCCAATCAGAGACAACGATAGACAGCTGCCTCTGATTGGGAACCATACCCAACCAACAAAGAAATAGAAAAACTAGAATGCCCACCCAAATCACACCCCGACCTAACCAATAGAGAAATAAAAAGGCTCTCTAAGGTCAGGGCGTGACACTAGATTAGGATGACTGGGTTATAGACTATAGAGATGTGGACTAGTGAGGTTCTATACTATAGAGACGTAGACTATTGAGGTTCTAGACTATAGAGAAATGGACTAGTGAGGTTCTAGACTATATAGATGTGGACTACTGAGGTTCTAGACTATAGAGATGTGGACTAGTGAGGTTTTAGACTATAGAGATTTGGACTAGTGAGGTTCTAGACTAGAGACGTGGACTAGTGAGGTTTTAGACTATAGAGACGTGGACTAATGAAGTTCTAGACTATAGCGACGTGGACTAGTGAAGTTCTAAACTATAGAGACGTGGACTATCTGAGGTTCTAGACTATAGAGACGTGGACTACTGAGTTTCTAGACCATAGAGATGTGGGCTAGTGAGGTTCTAGACTATAGAGACATGGACTATCTGAGGTTCTAGACTATAGAGATGTGGACTACTGAGGTTCTAGACTATAGAGATGTGGACTAGTGAGGTTCTAGACTTTAGTTATAGTAGTGAAATCACAGCAGACAGTAGAGTCTAGTGAGTGTGTGGGTAGAGTCTAGTGAGTGTGTGGGTAGAGTCTAGTGAGTGTGCACAGAACCAGTGCAAGAGAGTCAGTAGAATGGTCAAATGTTCACCATCCCCGGTGGTTCTTGTCTGTTGATGATGATGACACAGGGAACGTCTTCCTGGAGCCCTGCGAGGGGGCGGAGATCTATGTCAACGGGAAACTGGTGACCATGCCTACTCTGCTTCGCTCAGGTAAGTCTTGAACCCCTCAGCGTCTTCCACTGAGCGTGGGAAACATATATACCACACACGTAAAACATACTGAAAAACTCTGTAAGGATTTTATTTCAAAATGTTTTATTTGTTTTGGCATGAATCAGCTTCCATATACAACATCTACAAATAAACTAAGAATCATCACAGGTGAACACTCCAGGGTTAGAAAAACATCAATAGGTAAAAATGGATGAAACAACTGATGCATGATGCGGTTGACCTCAGATTGACCTTTGACTCCTGACCCCAGGGAACCGCATTATCATGGGGAAGAGCCATGTGTTCCGCTTCAATGACCCGGAGCAGGCGCGGCAGGAGCGGGAGAGGACGCCCTTCGCTGAGACCCCCGTGGAGCCAGTGGACTGGGCCTTCGCCCAGAGAGAGCTGCTGGAGAAACAGGGCATCGACATGAAGCAGGAGATGGAGTCGAGGTACAATAACAGATGGGCTACCTTTGGCAAAGCACCAACTGTAATGAACTATCATCCTTTTATATAGCTTAAAACTGATTTGTGATCGTTTTGTCTGCAGGCTTCAAGAGTTAGAAGATCAGTACCGCAGAGAACGAGAGGAGGCCAGTAACCTTCTGGAACAGCAGAGACTGGTAAGACAGGCCACTAAGAGATTTTTTGAAATACGTATGAGATATATGCACTATATTCTGTCATGTGATTTGATGTGTTTGTACCATGGTCTCTCCTAGGACTATGAGAGTAAACTGGAGGCCCTGCAGAAACAAGTGGACAGAAACTCCCGTTGCCTGGAGCCCCCAGAGGAAGAGGAGGAGCCTGAGGAGGAAGGTGAGACAGTGATTGACAGTTATCCACCTAGACCACCCTTTTTCAAAATGTTACAATCGTTTTGAAATAAGATGCCCGTTGCTGAGGCCAGGCAATGGAATATTTTTAGAATGATGGAATGTTTGAAGTTTTTCCCATAGTTCCATGGACCAAGTGTGAGACGGAGCTTGCACTGTGGGCATTCCGTAAGTGGCGTTTCTACCAGTTTACCTCCCTCAGGGACCTGCTGTGGGGAAACGCCATCTTCCTCAAGGAAGCCAACGCCATCAGTGTGGAGCTCAAGAAGAAGGTAGGTACACTGTCATTATATTTTGGGGCGGCAGGTAGCCTAGTGGTTAGAGCGTTGGACTAGTAACCGAAAGGTTCCAAGATCAAATCCCTGAGCTCAAATCCCCGAGCCCCTGAACAAGGCAGTTAACCCACTGTTCCTAGGCCGTCATTGAAAATAACAATTCGTTCTTAACTGACTTGCCTAGTTAAATAAAGGTAAAATAAAATATACAGTGAGCTCCAAAATGATTGGGACAGTGACACATTTGTTGTTGTTTTGACTCCATAATGACACAATACATTATTTACCATTAATTTCTATTGGGCACAAAGTATCATTTCCAATCCAAAGTGCTGGAGTACAGAGCCAAAACAACAACAAACGCGTCACTGTCCCAATACCTTTTGGAGCTCACTGTACGTTATATCTATAAAGTAGAACAAAGATTGAATAGTGAAACTGTCAGCTATCTGTAAAATGAAACTGTGTTGTTAATCAGTTCAGTCAATCTACTAAATGTGTGCACAGAATCAGACGGGTACTGTTCTTAGTATGAACAAAATAAAACAATTATGTACTCACTGCTGCAAGTCGCTCTCGATAAGAGCATCTGCTAAATGACTCAAATGTAAAAATGTTAACTGTCTTAAGAAACTGTAAATCCATTCAACGTGCAACAAAAAAAACTTGCGTAGTCATTCAACCTTTCCAATTGTCAGTGAAATGAGATTTGACATCAACATTCTAAAACAAAACTATTTTGTTGCTAATGTGCTAAAATTTTAAAATGATCCACTCTCTCCTTTGCAGGTCCAGTTCCAGTTTGTGCTGCTGACCGACACTCTGTACTCCCCACTGCCCCCGGACCTGCTGCCCCCCAGCGTGACCAAGGAGAGGGAGAGACAGCCCTTCCCCCGCACCATCGTAGCAGTGGACATCCAGGACCAGAAGAATGGGGCCACACACTACTGGACCCTGGAGAAACTCAGGCATGTGGTGGGGGATCGTGGGAGTTTATTTTGCACATAGCTCTGGTATGTAGGACTATATGGGTTTACGTTGCCCAGCGTCTACTTTACAGTGTCGGTTGGTTTGAGGTAATCTGTGCTGACTGTGTGTTGACTGTTCTGCCCCCTGTAGGCAGAGGCTGGACCTGATGAGGGAGATGTACGACCGTGCGGCGGAGGTGCCCAGCAGCACTGTGGAGGACTGTGACCAGGCCCTGACCGGGGGAGACCCCTTCTATGACCGCTTCCCATGGTTCCGTCTGGTGGGCAGGTCAGTCATGGACCCAGGCCCTGCTCTTTTCAAATGTAGCCGTCTTTCCCTTACTTCCTTGAGGTAATCACTAAGCAGCCAGTGTTTTCATTATGAGAGCAAAAGGATGGAAACAGATCCAATAAGATACAGAGGGGAGGATACACGTGAAAAATATTTGAACAGGGCCCGGGCTTGTAGACTTGCCCCACTAGAGACCACCTCAAGATTCTATGACGCTCTGAAATGATTTCCCTGTGTCTGTTCCTGCTCCCCCTCTCCTTCTCTGTCCCCGTCCGCAGGGCCTTTGTGTACCTGAGTAACCTGCTGTACCCCGTGCCCCTGGTGCACCGTGTGGCCATCGTCAGTGAGAAGGGAGAGGTGAAGGGCTTCCTCAGGGTGGCAGTGCAGGCCATCTCAGGTACAGAGAGTTGACTCTTGTGAAACTGAGAAAGACAGAGTGATACAACAGCTATTACAGTTTGTTTATGGATGCTTCTAGTATTTGTTGAGTGTTTGGAGTCGTAACCAACCAGCTGTCTTCTCTCCCCAGCTGATGAAGAAGCCCCTGACTACGGCTCTGGTGTCAGACAGTCAGGAACTGCCAAGATCTCCTTTGAGGACCAACAGTTTGAGAAGGTAGAATCAGTAAGAGATGATATAAAAACTGGAGTACTTGCCAAGCCACTGTCTGCATGCTGTTTCTAAAACAATGCAGTATCATTATCTAAAAGGGTTATAATATATATCATATCAAGTGTTTGTCTGGTCAGTTCCAGACAGAGTCGTGTTCTGGCAGCATGTCTCACTCTAACACCTCCCAAGAGGAGCTCCGCTTTGTTGAGGGGGAGGGACAGACCTCTGACATAGGAGCTGACCCTGACGAGGTCAACAACAACACCTGTGCTGGTGAGGGCATCTTAGTCATCATCTTCATCATCATCACACCTGATTTCTCTTTAATATAATGTGTTATGGAAGTTCTGTTGGAATTACAAGTGTGGTCTCAACGTTAGGCCCCCTCCCTTTCTACTATAAATAGATATTCAGTGGTGTACAATGGCAGCGCCCACACTACAAATCATTGAGGATGACAAACAAAGTCAACGACTTAATCCCATTGTGTTCCTCAGACATTATCTGCACAAATATGTTTAGAGAAGACATTTATGTAAGCCTATCTAGGGTGTAATGCATTGTAACACATTCTAGGGTGTAATGCATTGTAACACATTCTAGGGTGTAATGCATTATTTAGGGTGTAATGCATTATCTAGGGTGTAATGCATTATCTAGGGTGTAATGCATTATCTAGGGTGTAATGCATTATCTAGGGTGTAATGCATTGGATAATTGTTTATTCAATGTGTCGATGTGTTTCGTATCGCTTCCTATCCAAATAAACCATAATATGTCAATGAAATGTTAACTGAAAGGTCAACATGTCCTCACTATGACCCCAGACTTGTCCCCCGTCACAGCCACTCCGGAGGCCCCTCAGAGCCCGTTGAAGGGGGTTCTGGGTCTGGAACTACCCCTGGAGCTGAACCAGGAGAAGGCCCTGTCCCACCTCCGCATCGGATCCACTTTCACCTTCAGGGTCACCGTGCTGCAAGCCTCCAGCATCTCTGCCGAATATGCCGATATCTTCTGCCAGTTCAAGTTAGTGCCTCCCATCCAACTTTTTGATGTATTTTAGACTTTATTTGACCAGGAAGTGTCTTGAGGTTTAGGTTCAATGTTTTTGAGAGAGAATTGACAAGATGTTAGTGAGGAAAAGCATTTTGAATGATGATGATGATGATGTTGCATATGGGGGCATTTGTTTCTAAAATCTCTTCTTAGGAACAACTACAAGTGTCTATGGTTCAGGTACTTTAACTCAGGCAGTCCTCGCATTCTAACTGTCTCATAGCTATGCTATGACAATGCCGTGCCATTCAGTTGCATATGGGGGCATTTGTTTCTAAAATCTCTTCTTAGGAACAACTACAAGTGTCTATGGTTCAGGTACTTTAACTCAGGCAGTCCTCGCATTCTAACTGTCTCATAGCTATGCTATGACAATGCCGTGCCATTCAGGGCCTGTCACTTCTCTCTATCCAGAAACAACCCATCCTCTCTTGATTTAAACAAACTTAAATCTTAAGGTTAGTGTTATTCCTAAGGGTTAGTGTTATTCCTAAGGGTTAGTGTTATTCCTAAGGGTTAGTGTTATTCCTAAGGGTTAGTGTTATTCCTAAGGGTTAGTGTTATTCCTAAGGGTTAGTGTTATTCCTAAGGGTTAGTGTTATTCCTAAAGGTTAGTGTTATTCCTAAGGGTTAGTGTTATTCCTAAGGGTTAGTATTATTCCTAAGGGTTAGTGTTATTCCTAAGGGTTAGTATTATTCCTAAGGGTTAGTGTTATTCCTAAGGGTTAGTGTTATTCCTAAGGGTTAGTATTATTCCTAAGGGTTAGTGTTATTCCTAAGGGTTAGTATTATTCCTAAGGGTTAGTGTTATTCCCAATGGTTAGTGTTATTCCTAAGGGTTAGTGTTATTCCTAAGGGTTAGTGTTATTCCTAAGGGTTAGTGTTATTCCTGAGGGTTGGTGTTATTCTTAAGGGTTAGTGTTGTTTATAAGGTTATTGTTGTTTATAAGGGTTAGTGTTGTTTATAAGGGTTAGTGTTATTCTTAAGGGTTAGTGTTATTCCCAATGGTTAGTGTTATTCCTAAGGGTTGGTGTTATTCTTAAGGGTTAGTGTTGTTTATAAGGTTAGTGTTGTTTATAAGGGTTAGTGTTATTCCTAAGGGTTAGTGTTATTCCTAAGGGTTAGTGTTATTCCTAAGGGTTAGTGTTATTCCTAAAGGTTAGTGTTATTCCTAAGGGTTAGTGTTATTCCTAAGGGTTAGTGTTATTCCTAAGGGTTAGTGTTATTCCTAAGGGTTAGTGTTATTCCTAAAGGTTAGTGTTATTCCTAAGGGTTAGTGTTATTCCTAAGGGTTAGTGTTATTCCTAAGGGTTAGTGTTATTCCTAAGGGTTAGTGTTATTCCTAAAGGTTAGTGTTATTCCTAAGGGTTAGTGTTATTCCTAAGGGTTAGTGTTATTCCTAAGGGTTAGTGTTATTCCTAAGGGTTAGTGTTATTCCTAAAGGTTAGTGTTATTCCTAAGGGTTAGTGTTATTCCTAAAGGTTAGTGTTATTCCTAAGGGTTGGTGTTATTCCTAAGGGTTAGTGTTATTCCTAAGGGTTAGTGTTATTCCTAAGGGTTAGTGTTATTCCTAAGGGTTAGTGTTATTCCTAAGGGTTGGTGTTATTCCTAAAGGTTAGTGTTATTCCTAAGGGTTAGTGTTATTCCTAAAGGTTAGTGTTATTCCTAAGGGTTGGTGTTATTCCTAAGGGTTAGTGTTATTCCTAAGGGTTAGTGTTATTCCTAAGGGTTAGTGTTATTCCTAAGGGTTAGTGTTATTCCTAAGGGTTGGTGTTATTCCTAAGGGTTGATGTTATTCCTAAGGGTTAGTGTTATTCCTAAGGGTTAGTGTTATTCCTAAGGGTTAGTGTTATTCCTAAGGGTTAGTGTTATTCCTAAGGCAGATTCGTCTGACGGTGAAAGACAAGTTTCCATCAAATGTGCTCATAATCAATGCAGGATATTGAGAGTAGTAAATATTATACACTGAGTGTAAAAAATATCAAGAACACTTTCCCTTTTGCCCTCAGAACAGCCTACATTTGTCACGGCATGGACTCTCCAAGGTGTCAAAAGCGTTGCACAGGGATGCTGGCCCAAGTTGACTCTCCAAGGTGTCAAAAGCGTTGCACAGGGATGCTGGCCCAAGTTGACTCTCCAAGGTGTCAAAAGTGTTGCACAGGGATGCTGGCCCAAGTTGACTCTCCAAGGTGTCAAAAGTGTTGCATAGGGATGCTGGCCCAAGTTGACTCTCCAAGGTGTAAAAAGCGTTGCACAGGGATGCTGGCCCAAGTTGACTCTCCAAGGTGTCAAAAGTGTTGCACAGGGATGCTGGCCCAAGTTGACTCCAATGGCTGGATGTCCTTCGGGTGGTGGACCATTCTTGATATGGAAAACTGTTGAGTGTGAAAAACCCAGCAGTGTTGCAGTTCTTGACACAAACTGGTGGGCCTGGCACCTACAACCATACCCCATTCAAAGGCACTTAAATATTTTGTCTTGTCCGTTCACCCACTGAATGTCTCATTTGCCTCAAGGCTTAAAAATCCTTCTTTAACCGGTCTCCTCCCCTTCATCTGCACTGATTGAAGTGGATTTAACAAGTGACATCAATAAGGGCTCATAGCTTTCACCTGGTCAGTCTATGTCATGGAAAGATGTTTTATACACTCAGTTGTATTTAGTAATGTTACAGTGCAATAGTTTAATGTATATTGTTTTGTATACACTCAATGTACATGATTAAGGAATATTTAATATTGATTGAATGTGTTTTTCTACTTCCAGCTTCATCCACCGACATGACGAGGCGTTCTCCACTGAGCCACTGAAGAACACAGGCAGGGGACCTCCTCTGGGATTCTACCATGTACAAAATGTAAGCACTGACCAGAAACAATATGTTCTTTTTCATTACAACTAATAGGTCTCATTTCTATGATATTACCATTATTTAATCAATTTATTTTGTATTTCCTTGTATCATCCATTGTTACAGGCCTTATTGAGTGATGGCTAACCTCACTTTTGATTTGTCTATTAGATCACGGTAGAGGTCACCAAGTCGTTTGTGGAGTACATCAAGACCCAGCCCATCGTCTTCGAGGTGTTTGGTCACTACCAGAAACAGCCGTTCCCACCTCTCTGCAAAGACCTCATCAGGTGATAAAACTCTACTCGTTCTCTTCTTCTTCAATTGATCTCGTTTCACTGTCTTGCTAAAATAGTCAATTTTAAAAGTTCACACTTTTTTTACAGTCCCCTTCGACCTTCTAGGAGGCAATTCCCGAGGGTCATGCCCTTGTCTAAACCAGGTGAGGGTTCAAACATGGCATTGTGTCCTTCTCTTTATCTTAGCAAAGTGTTTTGTCACAGTGCCAGAACGTTCACCAGGCCAGATTCATTCCTTCTCTTTCACAGTGCCGGCCACCAAGCTAAACACCTTGACCCGCTCCATGGCAGGCCCATGTCACTCCAAATATGACCTCATGGCCTTCTTTGAGATCTGTGAGCTGGAGGCCAATGGAGAGTGAGCAACCTTAACAACTATTTCCTTACTTCCCGGTTCAAATCAAGGAATCAAATGGACACAACAATCATAATCTACTCATATAGGTTGTACATTTGTTCTGTGTTTGTCCTCAGCTATATCCCTTCAGTGGTGGACCACAGAGGTGGCATGCCTTGCCATGGAACCTTCCTCCTTCACCAGGTAAAGAATTGCAACATTTTCAGAGGGGAGTTGATTTGAATCTATTTCTCAGTTATTCAAAGCCCAGTGTTGACTTCCTGTGTGGTGACCTGTCCACAGGGCATCCAGAGGAGGATCACAGTTACCATAGCACACGAGACAGGAAATGACGTAGAGTGGAAGGAGGTCAAGGAGCTGGTGGTGGGTGAGTACGGCTGGAAGAATGCTTTATTAGGAGACAACAGAGCGTAATGACAATAAAGATCCACTAGCTCCATCTTTACAGTACATCAATCGATCAATCAAATGTATTTGTAGAGGCCTTTTTACATCAACAGATGTCACAAGGTGCTATATAGAAACCCAACCTAAAACCCCAAACATCAAAGAATGCAGATGTAGAAGCACTGTGGCTAGGAAAAACTCCCTAGGAACCAGGCTCTGAGTGGTAGCCAGTCCTCTTCTGGCTGTGTCGGGTGGATCACAAACATCCATCTCTTGACTTTTGACCTTTGACCTCTCTCAGGGCGTATCCGGAATACTCCGGAGGCTGACGAGACCATCATTGACCCAAACATCCTCTCCCTCAACATCTTGTCAGCAGGCTACGTCTGGCCCTCGTATGACGACAAGTACGTATGCTTTCCCCTTTCTCAGCTTTTTACTGTACATACTGGATATACTGGACATACTGGGCATACTGTGCATACTGGACATGCTGTGCATGCTGTGCATGCTGTACATACTGGATATACTGGACATAATGGACATACTGTGCATACTGGGCATACTGTGCATGCTGTGCATACTGTACATACTGGATATACTGGACATAATGGACATACTGTGGATGCTGTGCATACTATACATACTGTGCATACTGGACATACTGTGCATACTGTGCATACTGGACATACTGTAGTTATGAATCAATGGCTTTAGCTTGTTTCTCTCTTTCACAACAACATCGAATATGTCCATAATGTTCTGCTGCAGTATGTCTATGTTTCTATGTTTCTCTTTGTATTTGTTGTATATTAACACTGTATATTTTGGTCACTTTGCTGCTGTGAAATCCTGAGCTAAGCTGCTTGTTTAACCCGCTCGCCCTCTTCTCTTTTCTTTGTGCTTCGCTGTATTGCAGTGTTTCCCTGGGAGTTGACCATAGGTATAACACACAACCTTTCTCCTTCTCTCCTCTCTTTATATAACCTTTCTGCTTCTCTCCTCTCTTTATATAACCTTTCTGCTTCTCTCCTCTCTTTATACAACCCCTCTGCTTCTCTCCTCTCTTTATACAACCTTTCTGCTTCTCTCCTCTCTTTATACAACCTTTCTGCTTCTCTCCTCTCTTTATACAACCTTTCTGCTTCTCTCCTCTCTTTATACAACCTTTCTGCTTCTCTCCTCTCTTTATACAACCTTTCTGCTTCTCTCCTCTCTTTATACAACCTTTCTGCTTCTCTCCTCTCTTTATACAACCTTTCTGCTTCTCTCCTCTCTTTATACAACCTTTCTGCTTCTCTCCTCTCTTTATACAACCTTTCTGCTTCTCTCCTCTCTTTATACAACCTTTCTGCTTCTCAACTCTTTGTTTCTTTGCTTTTTGTTGTTTTATTTCTAACTTTTTTCTGCAGTTGTTTTTAACCCGACATGTTCATTTGACATGACGCTTAGCAGTGAATTCAAAGCTGTTGTTTCTGTCCATGTATAGAGTTTGTTTCAGTACCCCTTGTCTTTGAGGGGCTTGCACAACTGAATACCCTTTCCTCTTGATACTGCCTGATCTATGCCGATGAAGGAAAGTCATACTACGTGTTTCCAGTCACTCATCATTGACAAATTGAAAACAACGTCTATACACCAGTGGAGGCTGCTGAGGGGAGGACGGCTCATAATAATGGCTGGAATGGAGCGATTGGAATGGCATCAAAAGCACGGAAGCCATTTGTTTGATGTTGTTGATACCTTTCCACTAATTCCGCTCTGGCCGTTACCACGTGCCTGTCCTCCCCAATTAAGGTACCACCAGCCTCCTGTACTAGACACAAAAAAACAATAACTTTTTCCCTTGTGTTTACCTACAGGACGTTTTACCGGTTTGAGGCAGCATGGGACAGCTCCATGCACAACTCCCTCCTTCTGAACCGCGTCACTCCCTATGGAGAGAAGATCTACATCACCCTCTCAGCCTACCTAGAGGTAAACATTTCCTTCGCTGCAACCCAGAAACATCACCCATGTTGGCTCTCTATATTGATGGGGGGGAAGTGGTGAGTTAGCCTGTACACTACAATGTAACGTGATGTGAGTTTAATGCTGGTTCTGGACCATTCTTTTCAGATGGAGAACTGCACCCAGCCAACGGTGATCACCAAAGACTTCTGTATGGTGTTCTACTCCCGTGACGCCAAGCTCCCTGCCTCTCGCTCCATTAGAAACCTTTTCAGCACCGGCTGCCTAAGGCCCTCAGAGAGGTAGCTAGGCCCGTAGAAATAGAATTAGACCATATTATTCTAGGTTATATATCTCTATGTGGGTAGGCCCCACCTCAAGCCCTCTCTGTGGAATCTGACAGTACTAACTCTGTCCTCTCTTCTCTTCCTCAGTAACCGTGTCACTGGAGTGTATGAAGTCAGTCTCTGCCATGTCGCTGATGCCGGAAGTCCAGGTAGAGTAAAGGAATGGCAGAATGCTTGATTATAAACACAATTATAAACTGGGTGGTTCGAGCACTGAATGCTGATTGGCTGGGTATGACAAAACATGTATTTTTTACTGCTCTAATTACGTTGGTAACCAGTTTATAATAGCAATAAGGCACCTCTGAGATTTGTGGTATTATGACCAATATACCATGGCTATGGGTTGTATCCATGCACTCTGCGTTGCGTCGTTCCCAGGAACAGCCGTTAGCCGTGGTATATTGGCCATATACCACACCCCCTAGTGCCTTATTGCTTAATTCTACACAAGTATCTGGGCTGCATTTCATCCAACTTGTGTGTGCAACTGTCAATTTCACAGTTCAATCTGTCTGGAGATAAATCTGGATTGAGCTGCAACCCACATCCCCAGTGTGTTCTGGCAGTATATAGACAGTATATAGAAAGTATATCTGTATATAGGCAGTATTTTAGACAGTATATAGACAGTATACCTGTATATAGGCAGTATATAGGCAGTATATATAGGCAGTATATAGACGGTATATGTGCAGTATATGAGCAGTATATGGGCAGTATATGAGCAGTATATATAGGCAGTATACAGACAGTATATAGGCAGTATATATACAGTATATAGGCAGTATATATAGGCAGTGTATATATACAGAATATAGGCAGTGTATATATACAGAATATAGGCAGTATATATACAGTATATATAGGCAGTATACAGACAATATATAGGCAGTATATAAGGAGTATATATAAGCAGTGTATATATACAGTATATAGGCAGTGTATATATACAGTATATAGGCAGTATATAGACAGTATATATAGGCAGTATGCAGACAGTATATAGGCAGTATATATACAGTATATAGGCAGTATATATAGGCAGTATATAGGCAGTATACAGACAGTATATAGGCAGTATACAGACAGTATATAGGCAGTATATAGGCAGTATATATAGGCAGTATACAGACAGTATATATAGGCAGTATATATAGGCAGTATATAGACGGTATATGTGCAGTATATGAGCAGTATATGGGCAGTATATGAGCAGTATATATAGGCAGTATACAGACAGTATATAGGCAGTATATATAGGCAGTGTATATATACAGAATATAGGCAGTATATATACAGTATATAGGCAGTATATAGACAGTATATATAGGCAGTATACAGACAATATATAGGCAGTATATAAGGAGTATATATAAGCAGTGTATATATACAGTATATAGGCAGTGTATATATACAGTATATAGGCAGTATATAGACAGTATATATAGGCAGTATGCAGACAGTATATAGGCAGTATATATACAGTATATAGGCAGTATATATAGGCAGTATATAGGCAGTATACAGACAGTATATAGGCAGTATACAGACAGTATATAGGCAGTATATAGGCAGTATACAGACAGTATATAGGCAGTATATGTAGGCAGTATATAGGCAGTATATAAACATAGTTCTGTTTCTATATTTGACATGGCTGTCTTTTTACAATTTTTTCCCCTCAGGCATGCAGCGGCGGCGCAGGCGCGTCTTGGACACCTCAGTGGCGTACGTCCGTGGAGAGGAGAACCTGGCTGGGTGGAGGCCCCGTAGCGACAGCCTCATCCTGGACCACCAGTGGGAGCTGGAGAAACTCAGCCTGCTGCAGGAGGTGAGGCCTTGGATTGGTAGGGTCTGTAGGGTGGGTGGGCCGGAATTCAGAGGGGTGGAGTCAAGTGTGATAGTTAGTCAATGAATGAATGAAATAAACAAACAATACTTTGCCAATGAAATGTGGTCTGAATAACAAGTAATCAATTATGTTTCTATTAATAAACAGTAGCTGTTTTCAAAATAGTATTGTGTGGCGGTACTACTCACCAATGAGTCACTCACCTGGATAATGGACAGTGGCCATTTTGTGCCAGAGACTCAGCAGTTTCTCTGTGTGTGTCACTACAGGTAGAGAAGACCAGGCACTACCTGCTGCTGCGGGAGAAACTAGAGGCCACCCTGGCCGCGGGGCAGGACGCGCTCTGCAAGAGTGGCGACATCAGCGACTTTGCTAAGAGCCCCATCCTCAGCTACAGCCCTGGGGGCAGTCACGCCCTGGAAAGCCCCAGCCAGAGGCAAAGGGAGCTGGCTGCCAAGGTGACTACAAGTCCCTGGCTTCTATTAGGAACCAGGCCTACCTTGGAGCTCCTAATACAACGCTTGCTTGCCAGAACACTTTCTGGTTCTCTCTCTTTTTTGGACTTTTAATGGTTGTGATTATTAGTAATAATAATACATTTTTCTGCTCCTCCTCTCCTCCTCCTGCGGTCTCAGTGTCTGCGGTTGCTCATGCACACCTTCAACAGGGAGTACAGCCAGGTGAGCAGCAGTGCCAGTGAGAGCAAGGTGAGCCCCAGCCCCCAGGCCTGTTAACCCCCTCTATAACCCACTTACAGAACCCAGCCCCCAGGCCTGTTAACCCACTCTATAACCCACTTACAGAACCCAGCCCCCAGGCCTGTTAACCCCCTCTATAACCCACTTACAGAACCCAGCCCCCAGGCCTGTTAACCCCCTCTATAACCCACTAACAGAACCCAGCCCCCAGGCCTGTTAACACCCTCTATAACCCACTTACAGAACCCAGCCCCCAGGCCTATTAACCCACTCTATAACCCACTTACAGAACCCAGCCCCCAGGCCTGTTAACCCCCTCTATAACCCACTTACAGAACCCAGCCCCCAGGCCTGTTAACCCCCTCTATAACCCACTTACAGAACCCAGCCCCCAGGCCTGTTAACCCCCTCTATAACCCACTTACAGAACCCAGCCCCCAGGCCTGTTAACCCACTTTATAACCAACTTACAGTAAGTACATCGATACTTTTACCCAGCCAGCCCCTAGCCCAAAGCACTTTGTATACCATCAAACGTGCCCCCTATAGATTCCAGCCGATTCTCACTGATCCCACCCAAGACATCTGTAATCTACATCCTTTCCCTCCTGATCCCCTGTCTAGTTAACACACTCAGCCTTTCTGATCATTTGCTTATTTGTTAAACAAAGAACTAAACTCTAACAAAAAACTGAATTCTAACAAGGAAATACATTCGAATGAAGAACTTAACATTAAAACAAAATAACTACCTTATTCACTTCTCTTAATGAATGAATTAATATTCAGTTGCTCATCATCACTCGTCAACCCCATCCCCCTGAGGTCCGATCTTTTCCATTGATTTACTTCTGTTCTATGGAATCCTTCACCCAACCTACAAATGTTCTCATTCTCACCCCTAGCCCCCACTCCTCCAATTACCCTCTCCTCCCACCCCCGTCTCAGAGAATGTCAGGCTTCTCTGTCCCTACTACAGCATGTTGTCTCTACATGTGTTACCAAAGCCTGGGGCTGAAACACATGTCCTCTCATGACCTCATCGGATGACTTGATGAGTATCAGATTCTGTCATAGACCTTGCCGACCCTCCAAATGAAATACATGGGAACTGTTGATGAATGTATAATGGTGTCATTGTATGTGCGTGTTTGTGTGTGCTTATTTTGTGTGTGTATATGTTCATGTTTGTTTGTATGTGTGTGTGTGTGTGTGATTATCTGTGTATGCTTGTGTGTACGTGTTTCAGCTGTCTGAGATGTCAGCGTCGCTGATGTCACCGTCCTCTTCTGGTCTGAGCACGCTAACGCCGTCCTCTACTTGCCCCTCATTGGTGGAGGGACATTATGACATCAGGTATGAGTCCTTTCAACTGTCACCCCTCACTCCCATTTTATTCACCCCAGACCTGCTGTTGACAAGTAGTATACGGAAAGTATTCAGACCCCTTGACATTTTCCACATTCTGTTATGTTACAGCCTTATTCTAAAATGGATTAAATAAATGTTTTTCCTTATCAATCTACACAATCTACACCCCCACACCCCCATAATGACAACATGAAAACTTTTTTTTTTTTTTTATAATTATAAAAAATAAGAAACATAAATATCTTATTTACATAAGTATTCCATTTGCTATGAGACTCAAAATTGAGCTCCATCGATCATCTATATAAGATTGTCTATAAGTTCCCACAGTTGACAGTGCATGTCAGAGCAAAAACCAAGCCATGAGCTTCGAGACAGGATTGTTTCGAGGCACAGATCTGGGAAAGGGCACAAAAAAATGTATGCAGCATTGAAGGTCCCCAAGAACACAGTGGCCTCCATCATTCTTAAATGGAAGAAGTTTGGAACCACCAAGACTCTCCTAGAGCTGGCTGCCCGGCCACACTGAGCAATCGGGGGAGAAGGGCCTTGGTCAGGGAGGTGACCACTCGGACAGAGCTCCATAGTTCCTCTGTGGAGATGGGAGAAACTTCCAGAAGGACAACCATCTCTGCAGCACTCCACCAATCAGGCCTTTATGGTAGAGTGGCCAGACGGAAGCCACTCCTCAGTAAAGGCACATGAAATCCCACTTGGTGTCTGCCAAAAGGCACCTAAAGGACTCTCAGACCATGAGAAACAAGATTCTCTGGTCTGATGAAACCAAGTTTGAACTCTTTGGCCTGATTGCGAAGCGTCACATCTGGAGGAAACCTGGCACCATCCCTACGGTGAAGCATGGTGGTAGCAGCATCCTGCTCTGGGGATGTTTTTCAGTGGCAGGGACTGGGAGACGAGTCAGTATCGAGGGCAAGATGAATGGAGCAAAGTGCAGAGAGATCCTTGATGAAAACCTGCTCCAGAGCGCTCAGGACCTTAGACTAGGGCGAAGGTTCACCTTCCAACAGGACAACAACCCTAAGCACCCCGCCAAGAAAACGCAGGAGTGGTTTCGGGACAAGTCTTTGACTGTCCTTGAGTGGCCCAGCCAGAGCCCGGACTTGAACCCGATCGAACATCTCTGGAGAGACCTGAAAAAAGCTCCCCACAGAGCATGAGAGGATCTGCAGAGAAGAATGGGAGAAACTCCCGAAATACTCCCGAAGTTGTAGCGTCATACCCAAGAATACCCAAGGCTGTAATCGCTGCCAAAGGTGCTTCAACAAAGTACTGAGTAAAGGGCCTGAATAATTATGTAAATGTGTTTTTTTTTTGGTTTTTTTTATACATTTGCAAATAGTTCTAAAAAGCTGTTTTTGCGTTGTCATTATGGGGGTATTGTGTGTAGATTGATGAGGGGAAAAATGATTTAATCAATTTTAGAATAAGGCGGTAACGTAACAAAATGTGGAAACAGTCAAGGGGTCTGAATTCTTTCCGAATGCTCTGTATATGCAAATGACTTAATTCGCTTTGTAGAAAGAGCTTTGTTAAAAGGGCATTGATAGAACATTGAGAAAGCACAGAGAATGTTTTAAGAAAGTTGAGAGAACATTGATGGAACGTTATCTCTGGTCTGCAGACACATTGAGCCCAGCTCTGGAGCTTCAACCCCAGACCTGGACCCCTTCAGCCCTGTAGATAGGAAGAGGATCCCGGGTAGAGGCTGTACTTTCGTCCCTGACATCCAGGAGATCCGCGTCAGGTGAGACCAGACCACTCTGGGGCTTAGCGATTTCAGCTAGGACTAGACTGCTGTACAGGATTCCATAGAGGTCAGACGAGTCATACAGTTTGATATTGGGGTGAATTATGATATATCTCTGCTAGATTCATTGTTTGGAATCACTATAAAGATGAAAAAATATATGAGCAATACTTAAGTTATTCGGATGGGCTGTATTTCTACTAAATCAACAATAAATAAGAAAATATGATGTTTACTTCATATATAAGTGAAATATAACTGTCCTTCTATCTCCCCTGGGCTGCAGCCCCATCGTGTCGAAGAAAGGCTACCTGCACTTCCTGGAGCCCCACACCAGTGGCTGGGTGAAGCGCTACGTGGTGGTACGCCGGCCCTACGTCTACCTGTACCGCAACGAGAGGGACAATGTGGAGCGCGCTGTCATCAACCTCTCCTCTGCCCAGGTGGAATACAGCGAGGACAAGCAGACTCTGCTCCGGGTAGGACTGACAGAAACCTCTTCCAAATATTTCAGAAATATATAAAAATATACCATATACATTTTACAAATAAATCACTCATATATTACAAATATACAATGGATATACCAAAAATACAGTATACCACTAATATGTTTGTTGGAATGTACTTCTTGGATATATTTTTTGTTAATAGACAAATATATATTTTTAATAAATGGATAATAAATATATTTTTTATACCATTGATTTCCTGTATCTGTCGAATTGTAGTTAATTTACCAGATCCTTTTAGTGATCTAAATCATTTCTGCTTTTAGACTCCAAACACATTTGCAGTGTGCACCGAGCATCGTGGAATACTCCTCCAGGCCAGTAATGACAAGGAGATGCACGACTGGCTGTATGCTTTTAACCCCCTGCTCGCCGGAACTATCAGGTATAGTAACCCCTCACTGCCTCAACATTGTTACCTCGTGTTCATCAATAAAAACCCTTCCTCAAAATGTTATTTTTTTTTGTGTAATACCAGGTTACTTAAATCTCCTCGTAAACACTTGTTCAAGCTAATTTCTAATTCAAATTCACTGTCTGCCCCCGATCATTTTCAGTCAAACATTAACCCTCCCCTCTTTTCCCTCCCTCCCCAAGGTCTAAGCTCTCCAGAAGAAAGTCAGGCCCAAGGATGTGAGAGAGAGGAACACACACGGGAGGGGGGGGGAGAAAAAAGAAAACAAAAACACAATCTCAAAGCTCCACTGACCCTCTCCTGTATACAGCTCATCTAAACAGCTCTCCCTGTCCTAACAGTGCTCCATCCTGTCGCTGATACTTCCCCAAACTGCACTTAAAACCATCCCAGCTGATGCCCTATTTGAAGCCTCTTCCTGGTTACCTGGAACATGCACAGTTTAAACTACCCATTAAACACCCTTAATACCCATGTAAGACTTAACTAACAACCCGACCCTGTGTAGTGGGGCTTACCCCTGCTGGCTGTATTGTGCCTGGTTGTGACACGCCCCCTTGTCATGTGCACGTAAACTTTACCGTTATCTAACATGCTAACAGTCCCCATAGGGTTTATCCAAACAAAGAGAAACGGTATAGTGTATAAGTCTTAGTCCAAGTTGTTATCAGTTCCAATGGCCTGCTACTTACTACCGCCCCACTCTGACTGTACATTAAACCCCAGATCAAAACCACTCATGTATTTCTTATAAACACTGTAGACTGATAAGAAAAATATTAATGGTGACATGGTATATTCCCTTTTCTAGTCCTCTCATAAGAGATATCTGTTTCTGTGTGTGTGTTCTCATGTTAAAACAGCATATCCACATTTACCTCATGTTGAAATGGCTGCCAGTCGCAAACTGGAACTCGTTGTCGTTGTATCTGTTTTTATCCAAGGTTTTAGACAGTATAGGATGAACGTGATATATCCAGGTTTTAGACAGTATAGGATGAACGTGATATATCCAGGTTTTAGACAGTATAGGATGAACGTAAATATATATCCAGGTTTTGGACAGTATACAGTGGGATAGAAGTGGGGTATTGTAATAGTTGGATAATGTAATGGACAGATTAGGGTAATGGGGATATGATAGGGCAATAGGATGACTCTTTGCCTTCCATGCTTGGAGAATGGCGAGTTCACTGTGTTGACATTTCATAGTAACATGTTTGTAGAGCATTAGGCAATATAATACGCCACCTGCCTGACTCACACTGGAGAGCAATGTGTCCTTGACCGTTTACATATTCTTTGTGTATATACATTATTTATTTGTTATTTTAGTTTTCATTTATATATCACTGACCAGTTTAATTTATTTGTATGGGATCACTGACCAGTTTAATTTATATATCACTGACCAGTTTAATTTATATATCACTGACCAGTTTAATTTATTTGTATGGGATCACTGACCAGTTTAATTTATATATCACTGACCAGTTTAATTTATTTGTGTAGGATCACTGACCAGTTTAATTTATTTGTGTGGGATCACTGACCAGTTTAATTGATTTGTGTGGGATCACTGACCAGTTTAATTTATTTGTGTGGGATCACTGACCAGTTTAATTTTATTTGTGTGGGATCACTGACCAGTTTAATTTATTTGTGTGGGATCACTGACCAGTTTAATTTATTTGTGTGGGATCACTGACCAGTTTAATTTATTTGTGTGGGATCACTGACCAGTTTAATTTATTTGTGTGGGATCACTGACCAGTTTAATTTATTTGTGTGGGATCACTGACCAGTTTAATTTATTTGTGTGGGATCACTGACCAGTTTAATTTATTTGTGTGGGATCACTGACCAGTTTAATTTATTTGTGTGGGATCACTGACCAGTTTTGTCGCATGGCACTTTATTATTGCATTATATTCTCTTGAGTTGATGTCTGGCCCATTCACTCAGTTGTTTTTAACCAAAGCAGTCCAATCTATTTAAAATAGTGAAGAGATCCTCTGTCATGTAGACTTGAAAAAATGTCTCCTAGGTT
Organism: Oncorhynchus clarkii lewisi; assembly: GCF_045791955.1. Taxonomy (NCBI): domain Eukaryota; kingdom Metazoa; phylum Chordata; class Actinopteri; order Salmoniformes; family Salmonidae; genus Oncorhynchus; species Oncorhynchus clarkii. The sequence continues at coordinate 11,752,600 of NC_092166.1, read as the reverse complement.
TTAGTGAGATATTAATGTAATATCTACGATTCTGCTATTGGCCCTGAATGTATGTTTATAAGTTAAATATTCCACGTGGATACACTAAGAATGGCTCCTCTCCAGCAAGAGGATGATTATTGCGTTCTATGGTGGTGGGTTACTTTGTGTTCTATGGTGGTGGGTTACTTTGCCTTCTATGGTGGTGGGTTACTTTGTGTTCTATGGTGGTGGGTTACTTTGCCTTCTATGGTGGTGGGTTACTTTGCGTTCTATGGTGGTGGGTTACTTTGTGTTCTATGGTGGTGGGTTACTTTGCCTTCTATGGTGGTGGGTTACTTTGCCTTCTATGGTGGTGGGTTACTTTGCCTTCTATGGTGGTGGGTTACTTTGCCTTCTATGGTGGTGGGTTGCAGTACATTGAATAATTTAAAAGAACCCTGTGATTATACTCTATTGATAAGTTAGTGGGATATTTTTGACCTTTTTTCCACCAGTCGAGTTGTCTGAAAGTGCATCGCTATGCACCAGGTAGTGCCTCCCTTTCTCCACTTCGCTCTCTCTCTCTCTCCTGTTTTTCATCCAATCCACACTTTAGTATCGTTGACGTCCACCACATTAGCTCAATGTTACATGTATTGAAGCAAGCTTTTATTTACTCTGATGCTATGAACCTAATATTGATGCCGTGTGTCCATGTGATTCTATCCATTTTGACTAATATGTGTACAGTCTATAGGCTACACTAGCTTCTTGTGTAAAGTAGCAGCTAACCTCCTCTGCTTTGCTTTTGTATAGCTGTTTTACAGCCTGATGCTTGTGTCAGAAACCTATACAGTATGTAGATGTTATGAAGTCGCACATCCTGGGGACTTTGGCTGTGGTTTATTGTCGCTGTGACTATTCTTTCACACCCAGATGACCACAAACTGCTATCTGAAACGAGAGTAGTCCAAAGTGAATCAAGGTGGCACTGCCGACTGAAGCAAAGTGACTCTTTAGTACCACCTTGGTCTAGCAGCCGTAGGAGATGGACAATTTCAAACTGAAGTGGCCTGTTGTCTCATAGTCTGAGTGTTCTATGCTTTTGTACGTCCTTTTGCTTTATTGAAAACCAAGCGTTAGTGTTGTGTTTACAGTAACATCATGTGTGAGTGCAGCAGACCAGCCATGGCCAGACAGCCAATTGGATCATGTCCTACGGTTGTTCCTTGTTTGTATGGCGAGGTTCGTGTTTTTGGTCAAACACAATTCTCCCATCTAACACACAGTGTTGGGTTTTTATGCATGCCTCAGGCCTGCCAACCTACAGAGCATGCTCAGATAGCCACAGCAAGGGAGCAACATGCAAGACATGGCATACTCACACATGATTTTCCTCAAATAATATTAATAAGCGCTTATATCCTCAATTATGAACATATCTTCTTATATCCTTCCTACAAGGAATATATTGCGTACATACTGCAGTGCAATAATTGAGAGTTGATTGGTTTCAGTGGAAAATCACACGGTTCTTTGTTTTCTGTTTCTAGAATGCTAAAACTTAAATACAACCTATCACAAGATAAATACTACGAACTAATTAAATTTACAACCTATCTCTGGGTTTCATATTGTGGAGTTGTTTTTTTATTTTTTTACATTTTAGTCATTTAGCAGACACTCGTTTCCTGAGCGACTTACATGAGCAATTAAGGTTAAGTGCCTTGCTCCAGGTCACATCGACAGATGGTTTTTTCTCACCTTGTTGGCTCGGGGATTCAAACCAGCAATCTTTTGGTTACTGGCCCAACGCTCTTAACTACTAGGCTACCTGCCGACCCAGTTGTGGTCATCTTGGTGTGTGTCGTATGCAATTTTTTTTTTTTACTTTGGTGTACACTGGTATGCCACTATTTTGCCTGCTCGACCAATGGAAGAAAAGAAAGCTTTATTTATGAATTCTTGTTTCTATTTGGAGGTGGATTACGTGAGTAAGGAATATTAGGGCTATTGAATTGTCATCCAAGTATAATTTATTGTACTTATCACATCATCATTTATCATATTAAAAATGTACAGAATGCATAAGATTGTTTGGGGGTTACAATATTATCCCTCAAAAGAAGGAGATGTTGTTTTGTTTGAAACTGTACTATTGTCGCTTTATCGTTTAGCGTCTACTAACTCTTAACTCTACTTCTTAAAACTAGGATACTTCTTAAAACCAGGGTACTTCTTTAAACTAAGATGCTCCTTAAAACTAAGATGCTTCTTAAAACTAGGTCACTTCTTAACGCTAGGATACTTCTTAAAACTAGGGTTCTTCTTACAGCTAGGATATATGAAGTTCCATCCTCAAGGAAGAAGTTAAAACGATGCATTTGAAGTTCCGTGAGCCGGCTATATATACAAATACAGATGGATTCGGTTACTGCTTTGACAGCTTTTTTATGTAGCATTACATTTCCCGGATCCAAGCATGTGGATCTGCCTCTTCTTCACCCTGCTCTCTCTTTCCCTCACTGCTTGCTAATGACGCCCTATCCCCCTCAGTGCAGCTTTGTATAAAAACAGCCCGTATACTAAACGCCCGCCTAAATGACTCTGCATTGAACTTGACATTTGATTGGCTCTTGTCTTGTCAATAATGAACCCGATTGGCTGTGGTGGGTCCGATCGCACAGATGTAACCCCCGTTCCATAATAACTGGCCTGTGATGTCATCTCAGTGCTCACGTTATCTTTTGAGTGTTGGAGTTCTAGTGTCTTCTAATGTTTGTGGACACGTCAACAATTTGTCAGAATAAAGTGAAATAAATGTGGAACTTATGCAACATTTGCTTGTGTCCTTTGTCTGGATTTTGTTGTCTGGCATCGCCAATCATCTAAAACTCATAGATCCTACCTTATACAAGGATGCAAGGACGTGCTGGTTTGAAATGTGTAAAAAGGGTCTCTAATGTAGTGTTGTTCAGACCTGTTCCCGGGGCCTCTACTGTACATGGGGTGCAGGTTTTTGCTCCAGCCCAGCACTAACACATCTAATTCAACTAATGAAATATACTGAACAGAAATATAAACACAACATGCAACAATTTCATTGATTTTACTGAGTAACAGTTCATTGGAGGATGTCAGTCAATTGAAATAAATTCACTAGGCCCCAATCTATGGATTTCACATGACTGGGAGTACAGATATGCATTGTCATCACAATGAGCCTCAGGATCTCGGCACGGTAATTTTGAGCATTCAAATTGCCATTGATAAAATGCAATTGTGTTTGTTGTCCGTAGCTTATGCCTGCTCATACCTTAGCCCCACTGCCATCACGGGGCACTCTGTTCACAATGTCGCCCACACAACGCCATACACGTGGGTCTGGGGTTGTGAGTCCGGTTGGACGTACTGCCAAATTCTCTAAAACGACGTTGGACGATGTTGGAGGCAGCTTATGGTAGAGAAATTAACATTACATTCTCTGGCAACAGCTCTGGTAAACATTTCCTGCAGTCAGTATGCCAATTGCACGCTCCCTCAAAACTTGAGACATCGGTGGCATTGTGTTTTGTGACAAAACTGCACATTTTCGAGTGGCCTTTTATTATCCCCAGCACAAGGTGCACCTTTATAAATATCATGCTGTTTAATCAGATTCTTGATATGCCACACCCGTCAGGTGGATGGATTATCTTGACAAAGGAGAAATGCTCACTAACAAGGATGTAAACAAATGTGCTCATTAAATTTGAGAGAAACACGCTTTCTGTGCGTTTGGAACATTTCTGGGATCTTTTATTTTAGCTCAAGAAACATGGGACCAACACTTTACATGTTGCGTTTATATTTTTGTTCAGTGTACTTAACGATTAGTTGTTTGGTTGACCGCTGTGACAGTGTGACCCTAAAGATACAGCCCAATTCAGGGATTAAAGGGCCTTTGTAATGTGTGACATATTGGGGAAGATGGCCTGTTTATATGTGGAATTATTATTATTGTTATTATTGTATTGTGTGTGTGTGTTTGGCTTTAGTGCTATGCCTTTTCACACATGTTCTCCCTATAGCCTCACTCATTTTGTTTTGGCCCCATCACTGCAAAGCCAAATCTCTATCAATCAACAGCTTGATGCCAATGAATGTCTACTATGCTATAACATAATGATGAACCAGTCAGCCAATAAATGTCTCCGATGCTCCAACATAAAGGCTACCCAATGAGCCAAGAAGTATTCAATGCCTTTGTTCTGGTTGGTCTGACAGGCCTTCCATTGTTGTAGGTCATTTCTTTCCCCTGCCCAAGTGTTTGGTTCTCTCACATACATACATCCATAGCTATAGAACACTGCTTTATATCTATGCATACATGTTACATCTGCCCCTGCCACGCCCACTACTTCTCATCCTGTGTCTCCCTAAACTGCCGCCACTCTCCCAGTGCTCTCTCTCTCTCTCTCTGTGGGTGTATCTGATTGTGTGAGTGGAGACAGGTGTGCTAGAGTTAGAGCAGATGCAACCAGCTGCAACCTGTTCCATAATCAAGACCTCTACAAATACTCAGCCCTGCCACTTCCGTGATGCCAGATTGTAGCCTCTGCTCAGTCTGCATTTCTAGCTGTTTGTGCCTGCATAGAGCTTGTTATCCTGTGGTGCCTGGTTTCCCTAGCCTGATGCTGCTTTTCTCTCCGCTACAGTTCTGTCCACTCTGACTCTGGTCCATGTCCCTGGTCTTGTCAGTCCTGCTCCCCTGCCCTGGACCCCTGCTCTACTGCTTCCTTGGATTCTGCTCCGGACCTGCTTACCCTGCCCCTACTTCTCTTGCTCCAGTGTCAGTTCCTGGTTCCCTGCTACCCGCCTGAGATTCCCCTGGCCTGCACCCCCCTCCCCCACACACACACACACACTTTTCAATAAATACCTTGGTAACCTTGTCCCAGTCTCCTCATCTGAGTCTGCACTTGGGTTCACCTGCTCCACCCTGCGTAACAATATAGTTGAAGTCAGAAGTTGACATACAATTATGTTGGAGTCATTCAACCACTCCACAAATTTCTTGTTAACAAATTAGAATTTTGGCAAGTCGGTTAGGACATCTACTTTGCATGACACAAATAATTGTTCCAACAATTGTTTACAGACAGATTTATTTCACTAATAATTCACTGTATCACAATTCCAGTGGGTCAGAAGTTTACATACACTAAGTTGCTGTTAAACAGCTTGGAAAATTCCAGAAAATGATGTCACGACTTTAGAAGCTTCTGATAGGCTAATTGACATCAATTGATTCAATTGGAGGTGTACCTGTCAATGTATTTCAATGCCTATCTTCATACTCAGTGCCTCTTTGCTTGACATCATGGGAAAATCAAAAGAAATCAGCCAAGACCTCAGAAATAAATTGTAGACCTCCACAAGTCTGGTTCATCCTTGGGAGAAATTTCCAAATGCCCGAAGGTACCATGTTCATCTGTACAAACAATAGTACGCAAGTCTAAACACCATGGGACCATGCAGCTGTCATACCGTTCAGGAAGGAAACGCCCTCTGTCTCCTAGAGATTAATGTACTTTGACCATCGTTATGTTTGGAGGAAAAAGGGGGAGGCTTGCAAGCCGAAGAACACCATCCCAACCGTGATGCACGGGGGTAGCAGCATCATGTCATGGGGGTGCTTTGCTGCAGAAGGGACTGGTGCACTTCACAAAATGGATGACATCATGAGGGAGGAAAATTATATTATATTATGGATATATTGAAGCAACATCTCAAGACATCAGTTAAAGCTTGGTTGCCAATAGGTCTTCCAGATGGACAATGACCCCAAGCATACTTCCAAAGTGGTGGCAAAATGGCTTAAGGAAAACAAAGTCAAGGTATTGGAGTGGCCATCACAAAGCCCTGACCTCAATCCCATAGAAATTTGTGGGCAGAACTGAAAAAGCGTGTGTGAGCAAGGAGGCCTACAAACCTGACTCAGTTACACCATCTCTGTCAGGAGGAATGGACCTAAATTCATCCAACTTATTGTGGGAAGCTTGTGGAAGGCTACCCGAAACGTTTGACCCAAGTTAAACAATTTAAAGGCAATGCTACCAAATACTAATTCAGTGACCCACAGGGAATGTGATGAAAGAAATCAAATCTGAAATAAATCATTCTCTCTACTATTATTCTGACATTTCACATTCTTAAAATAAAGTGGTGATCCTAGCTGACCTAAGGCAGGGAATTTGTACTAGGATTAAATGTCAGGATTTGTGAAAACTGAGTTTAAATGTATTTGGCTAAGGTGTATGTAAACTTCCGATTTCAACTGTACATCCACATAGCCATTGGTCTACTCAGCAGAGGCTGGTGGGAGGAGCTATAAGAGGATTGGCTCGTTATGGCTGAAATGGAACAGAGTCAAACATGGTTTACATATATTTGTTTACCATTACAACGAGCCCATCCTCCTATTGCTCCTCCCACCAGTCTCCTTTGATTTACTTCCTCATCCCTGGACATCCAATCCCACCGTTGAATAATTAACACTCAGAAGGCCCTATCTGAGTTGTGACTATGGGCTGCTATTGCTGTTGTTTCTCTTTGCTTATTTGAGCTGTTCTTGACATAATATGGACATGGTCTTTTATCAAATAGGGCTATCTTCTGTATACCACCTCTACCTTGTCACAACACAACTGATTGGCTCAAACGCATTAAGAAGGAAAGAAATTCCACAAATTAACTTTTAAGAAGGCACACCTGTTAATTGGAATGCGTTCCAGGTGACTATCTCATGACGCTAGTTGTGAGAATGCCAAGAGTGTGCAAAGCTGTCATCAAGGCAGAAGGGGGCTACTTTGAAGAATCTATTTTGGTTACTACATAATTCCGTATGTTTTATTTCATAGTTTGTCTTCACTATTCTACAATGTAGGGAATAGTAAAAATAAAGAAAAACCCTGCAATGAGTAGGTGTTCACACTTTTAATTGGTACTGTGAATATGCAGCAGAGGGTGGAGAGGGAGATCAGCAGTCTCGGGTATCGGTTAGGAGTTTGAGGTCCAACTCTTGAGACAAGAGCGCATCGTTGTTCTGTTCCTGAAGTCGGTGTAAGCCATCTCCATGAGAGCCAGGGTGAGATAGGAGGCGGTCGAACGAGGCAGTGGTCGACACAATGAACTCGACACTGTCAGGGATACAACATTGGACGACAACACAACTGGGGATGCCACACCGGACCAGCTCTCTCTTCCACTTCTACCACGTAAAAACTGCCATGGACAAGAGGGTCAACACCCGTATTCTCCGATATCCCCAAGCCAGCATCGCCCCACCACCTCTTGCCCCGAGCACTTCCTGCCTCCCCAGGTGATCTACGACAGCCTGACCATTGACCTTTACATGCTGGGCTACTTCCACATCCTGGAGCAGGAGTTGACAGCTGAGGAGCTGAAAATGAGGGCACCTGATGTGAGACGATGTCTTCTACCACGTAGGGGGTTTCCCATGGGAGACCGTCAGGGACTTCCACAAGGCGGTCCTCCAGGAGATCCAGGAAGGGAAGCGGCTGTGGCTTGACAGATTTGAGGACATCAAAGCCCCGTTCTTTGGGACTGCTGCAGCACATGGAAGGTATAATCCAGGGGGCACCAGAGAGTGTCAGTGTCTGGGCACAAGGCTAGTTCATAGTGTAGACTGTCAGTCCGGAAGAAAAGCTTCAAAAGTGTAGCAGTGCCACAGAATTTTCCTGTTTCAGCAACAACAAGATCTGTAAATACATCAACCACAGCCTGCTTTCTGTAAGGATTTCAAACATTAGTCCTGGTTTTCACTTTGTCTTTTGATATTTTTTTGTAAAACTTGTTTGTGTTGTTAGACTGTTCAGTGCATTTTGGGGCTTTTGGAGAGACTATTAATTCAGAATGAGTGTGCATGAGTGTTATGTCATTGCAAATCAATTGAAAGAAGCTCAATACATCCTTGATCATGATATCATTACAGCTTTTAGATTGTTGATTTATGTTGGATATTAAATGCCCTAATCAGCCGTTTTTATATCAATATAAAATAATTTCTGGTAACAATTAAGTGCATTACTGTAATAGATTTCCATTAAAATGGGCCCCCCAAAAATGTTAAAGCAAGAATTTTGCTTGGACTGTCTGAGAATAGTCTGAGTGGGGAGGGACAAATTTAAACTAGCTGTTATTGGCAGAGGTTTGGAATTGGTCTACTAACCAATTTACCTCATGGTGATGTCACCATGGAAAGCCCATGCAAACCTGCTGATTAGAAAGTCCTTTCTAGATTGTATTTTCAACCTGGGACTATCAGCACCCCCCTTTGACCTCAGAACAGACTCAATTGGTCTGAGCATGGAATCTGCAAGGTGTCGAACGCTTTCCCCAGGGATGCTGGCCTGTGTTGACTCCAATGCTTCCCACAGTTGTGTCAAGTCGGCTGGATGTCCTTTGGGTGGTGGTACTTTCTTTATACATTCGGGAAACTGTTGAGGGTAAAAAAAAACAGCAGCGTTGCAGTTCTTGACACATTCAAACCACTGTGCCTGGCACCTACTACCATATCCTGTTCAAAGGCACTTATATATTTTGTCTTGCCCTTTCACCCTCTGATTGACACACATACACAATCCACAATCTATCTCATGGAAAGTCTGTTTTACATCAATAGTTTTATGTGTTTTAAAATCAGCAATAACATAAGCCCCTATAATCTGATGTCTGCCCAAGTACAAATTACAAACTGTTTTTGCATTGACTCATTATAACAGTGCCTAATGCTATACTGAACAACAATATAAATGCAACATGCAACAATTTCAAACATTTTACTGAGTTACAGTTGTCGTGTCTTTGGCTATGCCGGATTAAGCGATATGACATGCTATTCTATAAAATAATTTATCCGGAATTAATATCACCTGATTGAGCTAATCATGTAAATGTAAATAACTAGAGAGTCGGGGCACCACAAAATAATATTTATAGAGCTGTTATCTTCCGAATAAACTCTTAAAGACCTAGTAATATTTTACATCAATAGCAATCAATATCAATCGTCATCTTAATTCAGTCTCATCTGAAAGTTGTACATTCTTGGTTATCTGCACGAACCCTGGCTAACAATTTGAATCAGCAATACAAAATTGGGTTTAATTATTTATTTACTAAATACCTAACTAATCACACAGAATTACACATACACATAATTAAATCATAACTTGATTACAAATTACGTCATTGTCACGTTCTGACCATAGTTCTTTTGTATTTTCTTTGTTTTAGTGTGGTCAGGGTGTGAGTTGGGTGGGCAGTCTATGTTTTCTGTTTCTATGTGGGGTTTCTTGTTTGGCCTGATATGGTTCTCAATCAGAGGCAGGTGTTAGTAATTGTCTCTGATTGGGAACCATATTTAGGTAGAATGTTTTCTGTTGGGGTTTGTGAGTGGTTATTTTCAGTCTTTGTGTGTCTGCACCAGATAGAACTGTTTCACTTTGTTGTTTTGTGTTTTTGAAGTGTTCAGTTTTCCATTAAAAAGATGAACCCTAACCACGCTGCGCTTTGGTCCTCTCTATCTCCAGACGACAACCGTTACAGTCATACAGGAAAACGTCCCTAGCGGGCGGAACAGATATGACAGCTTGTTACACAAAGGAAAAGGGCTGGGTTTGAGTGAAAGAGCGGGAAGACTGAGGGACACAGGGAGAAGCTGTGCTATCGTAAATACAGTATCTGATGCATCCTAAATTACCGCACATTTGAAAAAGGAAAATGCAACAAATGTTTTCTCTGAGCTGCGCTTTGGTAGGTTGGTGGTAGATGGAAGGCTGTGTTGCCAAACCGAGTCCTTTGAAGAATGTCTCTGGTTGTCAATTGGATACGTTGTAGTAACGTCATTGGGTGATAGACGGGATACTCTGTCTGTTCCTTCCTAACCCTCGTTGCATCTGCTGTTGCTAACTCAACGGCTAGGAGGTATCACTTCTGTAGTGAATAAGAGTTCAAAGTTCATACCATTCGCAACCAAAGCTCACACTGATGTTGGCTTCGTTCTGTAGTTATTATCTGAACCATTCTGACATCGGACCGTCGTCCTACATCCTCGGAACAGGAAGTTATATTGTCATCAAGGGCTTATATAGGAAGGGAGAGGAGGCCGTGTTTGAAAAGTTTTATAGCCCATGTCCCTTCACAGGGGTGGGCCACTGATTGAGCAGAGCCCTGTCTTATGAAAACCCAAATCTCACATTTTAGAAGCTAAAATCACATTTCATCCCATCACGAATAATTTCATATTCAAGCATTTAAATTGAACAACAATTCCATGTGAATCTGATAACTCTGATGTGTAGACTTTCCACTGTAGAGTTTATGTCCTCTTATCATTGATGAGAATGTCTCAGATGACAACCGAACTGACATCATATTCATTAAGTACCACCGCATATGTTCAATTGTTCGGATTACCAGAATATAGGTCATTTCCCCCCATCTACTGATGTTTCCAGAATCTCTATGTTAACCAAGGGTTTTGCAAATGTAACCTCAGTAGGGTAGAGAGAGGAAAAAGGGGGGAAGAGGTATTTATGACTGTCATTAACCTATCCCCCAGGCCAACGTCATGACACAGTTCATATAAAGAAATCAGTCACTTTCTGGTGTGAGTCTAGACTTCTTCAGTTCCACGTGTTGCACGGACTGCAAAATGTCTATATTCATGCTCAAAGTAAAGATCAAAAATAGTTTGCCCTCATTCTGTAGCCACAGCAAGATATCATATGTAGACAAACGTCTACCAGAGATAAAACGGCCAAGAATCTTCTTCTCTCTTCATCTCTCTTTCTCTCTCTGTCTCTCTTCGTCTCTCTTTCTCTCTCTCTGTCTCTCTCTCTCTTCGCCTCTCTCTCTCTCTGTCTCTCTCTCTTCGTCTCTCTTTCTCTCTGTCTCTCTCTCTTCGCCTCTCTCTCTGTCTCTCTCTCTCTTCACCTCTCTCTCTGTCTCTCTCTCTCTTCGCCTCTCTCTCTCTCTCTCTCTCTCTCTTGCTTTGCCTCTCTTTCTCTCTCTCTCTGCCTCTCTTCGTCTCTTTTTCTCTCTGTCTCTCTCTTCGTCTCGCTTTCTTTCTCTCTCTCTGTCTCGCTCGTTGTCTCTCTCTGTCTCTCTCTCTCTGTCTTTCTTTCTCTCTCTCTGTCTCTCTCTTTGCCTCTCTTTCTCTCTCTCTCTGTCTCTGTCATTCTTTCTGTCTCTCTCTCTTAGTTTCTCTCTTTGTCTCTCTGTCTCTGTCTCTGTCTCTCTCTTTTTGTCTCTCTCTCTTCGTTTCTCTCTTCGTCTCTCTTTCTGTCTCTCTCTGTTTCTCTCTTCCTCTCTCTTTCTGTCTCTCTCTTCGTCTCTCGTTCTGTCTCTCTCTGTTTGTCTCTCTCTTCCTCTCTCTTTCTGTCTCTCTCTCTTCGTCTCTATTTCTGTCTCTCTCTGTTTGTCTCTGTCTCTGTTTCTGTCTCTCTCTCTTTGTCTCTCTCTTCCTCTCTTTCTGTCTCTCTCTCTTTGTCTCTCTCTTCGTCTCTATTTCTGCATGTCTCCTTTCTTCTTTATCTCTCTACCCCCTCTCTACAACCCCTCTCTACCCCCTCTCTACCCCCTCTCTACCCCCCTCTCTACCCCCTCTCTACACCCCTCTCTCCATTCTCTTCCTCCCTCACTGTCCCCCAAGCTATTTGTGCTGTGTCACAGTCTGCTCCAGCTCATCCAGCTGCTGCAAAGTGCCTACGTCAAGAGCTGCATCACCACCATAGAGCACCCCTCCGGTTTCAACAGCACATCTACAGTATGGGCACCATCTCCTCCCTGCATGAGGTACAGCACCTCTTCCGTTCTCAACTGGGATAGCAAGTCATACGTAATTGCAAAATCTCTCCAGCACTAGCTGGAGGGAATGTTATTAATATTTTTCATAATTTCATAATGAATACACTTTTTTTAAACAGCTGAAAATACGGTGTATCTATGACAAACATTTTTGTTATATTTCAGTCTTTATGGATGTACAGAGCATTTGGAAAGTATTCAGGCCGCTTGACTTTTTCCACATTTTGATACAGCCTTTTTCTAAAAACTGATTAAATGTTTTTTCCCCCTTACACACAATACCCAATAATGACAAAGCAAAAACAGTTTTTATAAACTTTAACAAATGTATAAAAAACATTAAAATGGAATTATCACATTTACACCCTTTACTCAGTACATTGTTGAAGCACCTTTGGCAGCGATTACAGCCTCGAGTCTTCTTGGGTATGACACTACAAGCTTGGCACAACTGTATTTGGGGAGTTTCCACCATTCTTCTCTGCAGATCCCCTAAAGCTCTGTCAGGTTGAATGGGGAGTGTCGCTACACAGCTATTTTCAGGTCTCTCCAGAGATGTTTGATCGGGTTCAAGTCTGGGCTCTGGCTGGGCCACTCAAGGACATTTCGAAGCCACTCCTGCATTGTCTTGGCTGTGTGCTTAGGGTTGTTGTCCTGTTGGAAGGTGAACCTTTGCCTGAGCGCTCTGGAGTAGGTTTTCATCAAGGATCTCTCTGCACTTTGCGCCGTTTATCTTTTTCTCCATCCTGACTCGTCTCCCAGTCCCTGCCGCTGAAAAACATCCCCACTGCATGATGCTGCCACCACCATGCTTCACCGTAGGGATGGTGCCAGGTTTCCTCAAGATGTGACACTTGGCATTTCGGCCAAAGAGTTCAATCTTGGTTTCGTTAGACAAGAGAATCTTGTTTCTCATGGTCAGAGTCCTTTATGTGCCTTTTGACAAACTCCAAGCGGGCTGTCTTTTACTGAGGAGTGGCTTCCGTCTGGCCCCTCTACCATAAATGCCTGATTGGTGGAGTGCTGCAGAGATGGTTGTCCTTCTGGAAGGTTCTCCCATCTCCACAGACAAACTTTGGAGCCCTGCCAGAGTGACCATTGGGTTCTATTTTCTGTAAGCCCATAACCATATGTGTGAGGTGTATACTTTTGTTTCAAAGTAGATGTGTTTTAAGATGACTAAGAAACACTCTAATTTATCCCACTGTAGTAAGCCCACTGGGCTGTGACTGCATGTGTGTGTCCTGCAGGGAACATGGTGCTAGTGGTGTTTGTCAGTCACTTTAGGAGCCGGGTCCAACGGCCTCATTTCAATGGCCTGGGAGGGCTGTTCATGTCCTGTGCTGCTGCCACCCTGACCTTACCTCACTTCCTGTCCAAGCCCTACCAGTGTCACTCTATGTTAGCTGGTAAGAAGACAAACCCAAATATTTTACTCAATATATTACAGTGCATTTTTGCCAAAATTCAAAGCATTACAGTGCAGGAAGTCCATGACACTAGTTTGACTATGAATACAGGTGTAATTGTGTTGCTCTGGCGGGCTCATGATAGCATCCTCTAGAGAAAACCTTGAAGAATTATATTCTCAGTTAGAGTTTAACAATATAACAATGTATATTATTTCAACAGGTTATCAAGCGATTATTTTGTAAATCCTCAGTCACTGAATACAGTATATATATATATCAAATCAAATTGTATTTGTCATGTGCGCCAAATACAACAGGTGTAGACCTTACAGTGAAATGCTTACTTACAGGCTCTAACCAATGGCGTGGAGAAAAAAAACACACAAAAAACAAATATGTGTGTGTGTGTGTGTGTAGGTAAGTAAAGAAATAAAGTAAAGAAATAAAACAACAGTAAAAAGACATTTGAAAATAAGAGTAGCAAGGCTATATACAGACACCTGTTAGTCAGGCTTATTGAGGTAGTATGTACATGTAGGTATCGTTAAAGTGACTATTCATATATGATGAACAGAGAGTAGCAGTAGCATAAAAAGAGGGGGTGGTGGGACACAATGCAGATAGCCCGGTTAGCCAATGTGCGGGAGCACTGGTTGGTCAGGCCATTTAGGTAGTATGTACATGAATGTATAGCTAAAGTGACTATGCATATAAGATAAACAGAGAGTAGCAGCAGCGTAAAAGAGGGGTTGGGGGGGCACACAATGCAAATAGTCCGGGTAACCATTTTGTTACCTGTTCAGGAGTCTATGGCTTGGGGGTAAAAACTGTTGAGAACTCCGGTAACGCTTGCCATGCGGTAGTAGAGAGAACAGTCTATGACTGGGGGTGGCTGGGGTCTTTGACAATTTTTAGGGCCTTCTTCTGACACCGCCTGGTGTAGAGGTCCTGGATGGCAGGCAGCTTTGCCCCAGTGTTGTACTCGGCCGGACGCACTACCCTCTGAAGTGCCTTGCGGTCGGAGGCCAAGCAATTGCTGTACCAGGCAGTGATGCAACCGGTCAGGATGCTCTCGATGTTGCAACTGCAGATGCTTTTGGGGATCTCAGGACCCATGCCAAATGTTTTTATTTTCCTGAGGGGGAATAGGCTTTGTCGTGCCCTCTTCACAACTGTCTTGGTGTGTTTGGACCATTCTAGTTTGTTGTTGATGTGGACACCAAGGAATTTGAAGCTCTCAACTAGAGGTCGACCGATGAATCGGAATGGGCGATTAATTAGGGCCGATTTCAAGTTTTCATAACAATCGGAAATTGGTATTTTTGGACACCGATTTGGCCGATATTTTTTTATATCTTTAATTAAAAAACTTTACACTTTTATTTAACTAGGCAAGTCAGTTAAGAATGTTCTTATTTTCAATGACGGCCTAGGAACGGTGGGTTAACTGCCTTGTTCAGGGGCAGAGCGACAGATTTTTAGCTTGTCAGCTCGGGGATTCAATCTTGCAACCTTTCAGTTATCTAGTCCAACTCCCTAACCACCTGCCTCACCAGGAGCCTGCCTGTTACTCGAATGCAGTAAGAAGCCAAGGTAAGTTGCTAGCTAGCATTAAACTTATCTTATAAAAAACAATCAATCAATAAATCAATCATAATCACTAGTTAACTACACATGGTTGATGATAATTACTAGTTTATCTAGCGTGTCCTGTGCATTCGCGGAAAAAGGACTGTCGTTGCTCCAACGTGTACCTAACCATAAACATCAATGCCTTTCTTAAAATCAATACACAGAAGTATATATTTTTAAACCTGCATATTTAGCTAAAAGAAATCCAGGTTAGCAGGAAATATTAACCAGGTGTAATTGTGTCACCTCTTTTGCGTTCATTGCACGCAGAGTCACGGAATATGCGATAATAAACGTTTTGTTTTCGAAATGATAGTTTCCGGATTTGACCATATTAATGACCAAAGGCTCGTATTTCTGTGTGTTATTATGTTATAATTAAGTCTATGATTTGATATTTGATAGAGCAGTCTGGCTGAGCGATGGTAGGCGGCAGCAGGCTCGTAAGCATTCATTCAAACAGCACTTTAGTGCGTTTTGCCAGCAACTCTTCACTGTGCTTCAAGCATTGCGCTGTTTATGACTTCAAGCCTATCAACTCCCAAGATGAGGCTGGTGTAACCGAAGTGAAATGGCTAGCTAGTTAGCGCGCGCTAATAGCGTTTCAAACGTCACTCGCTCTGAGACTTGGAGTAGTTGTTCCCCTTGCTCTGCATGGGTAACGCTGCTTCGAGGGTGGCTGTTGTCGATGTGTTCCTCGTTCGAGTCCAGGTAGGGGCGAGGAGAGGGACGGAAGCTATACTGTTACACTGGCAATACTAAAGTGCCTATATGAACATCCAATAGTCAAAGATATATGGAATACAAATGGTATAGAGAGAAATAGTCCTACAAATACTATATTAACTACAACCTAAATCCTCTTACCTTGGAATATTGAAGTCTCATGTTAAAAGGAACCACCAGCTTTCATATGTTCTCATGTTCTAAGCGAGGAACTTAAACGTTAGCTTTTTTACATGGCACATATTGCACTTTTACTTTCTTCTCCAACACTTTGTTTTTGCATTATTTCAACCAAATTGAACATGTTTCATTATTTATTTGAGGCTAAATTGATTTTTTTGAGGTATTATATTAAGTTAAAATAAGTGTTAATTCAGTATTGTTGTAATTGTCATTATTACAAATAATAAATAAAATAAAAAAAATGTCAGATTCATCTGTATCGGCTTTTTTGGTCCTCCAATAATCGGTATCGGTATCGGCGTTGAAAAATAATAATCGGTCGACCTCTACTCTCAACCTGCTCCACTACAGCACCGTCGATGAGAATGGGGATGTGCTCGGTGCTCCTTTTCCTGTATTCCACAATCATTTCTTTAGTCTTGGTTACGTTGAGGGATAGGTTGTTATTCTGGCACCACCCGGCCAGGTCTCTGACCTCCTCCCTATAGGCTGTCTCGTCGTTGTCGGTGATCAGGCCTACTACTGTTGTGTCGTCAGCAAACTTAATGATGGTGTTGGAGTCGTGCCTGGCCATGCAGTCGTGGGTGAACAGGGAGTACAGGAGGGGACTGAGCACGCACCCCTGTGGAGCTCCAGTGTCTTCATCGGAAGAATCCCGGAACATGTTCCAGTCTGTGATAGCAAAACAACCCTGTAGTTTAGCATCTGCTTCATCTGATCATTTTTTTTATAGACAGAGTCACTGGTGCTTCCTGCTTTAATTTTTGCTTGTAAGCAGGAATCAGGAGGATAGAGTTGTGGTCGGATTTACCAAATAGAGGGCGAGGGAGAGCTCTGTACGCATTTCTGTGTGGGGAGTACAGATGATCTAGAATTTTTTTCCCTCTGGTTGCACATTTAACATGTTGATAGAACTGATTTAAGTTTCCCTGCATTAAAGTCTGCTGCCACTAGGAGCGCCGCCCCTGGGTAAGTGGTTTCCTGTTTGCTTATTTCCTTATACAGCTTATACTAAAACCGGTCAAAGGTTTTAGAACACCTACTGTACTCATTCAAGGGTTTTTCTTAATTTTTACTATTTTCTACATTGTAGAATAATAGTGAAGACATAAAAACTATGAATTAAAACATATGGAATTATGTAGTAACCAAAAAAGTGTTAAACAAATCTAAATATATTTTATATTTGAGATTCTTCAAATAGCCACCTTGATGACATGCACATTATTGGCATTCTCTCAACCAGCTTCATGAGGTAGTCACCTGGAATGCAGTTAAATTAGCAGGTGTTCCTTCTTAAAAGTGAATTTGTGGAATTTCTTTCCTTCTTAATGCATTTGAGACAATCAGTTGTGTTGTGACAAGGTTGTGGGGGTATACAGAAGATAGCCCTATTTGGTAAAAGACCAAGTCCATAATATGGCAAGAACAGCTTGCCATAATAAGCAAAGAGAAACGACAGTCCATCATTACTTTAAGACATGAAGGGCAGTCAATCAAGAACATTTCAAGAACTTTGATCGTTTCTTCAAGTGCAGTCGCAAAAACCATCAAGTATTTAACGATTGTTGTCCTCTTCGGATGAGGAGGAAGTAGGAAGGATCAGACCAAAACGCAGCGTGGTAAGTGTCCAAGTTAATTTAAAAAAATAAACTGAACACTGCAATAACCAAAAAACAACAAAGAGAGAGCGTGAACGAAACGAAACAGTTCTGTAAGGTGAAGACACACAAAACAGAAAACAACTACCCACAAACACAGATGGTAACAGGCTACCTAAGTATGGTTCTCAATCAGAGACAACGATAGACAGCTGCCTCTGATTGGGAACCATACCAGGCCAAACACAGAAATACAAAACATAGAACAAAAACATAGAATGCCCACCCCAACTCACGCCCTGACCAAACCAAAAATAGAGACATAAAAAAAAAACTAAGGTCAGGACGTGACAAAGTGCTATGATGAAACTGGCTCTCATGAGGACCGCCACAGGAATAGAAGACCCAGAGTTACCTCTGCTGCAGAGGATAAGTTCATTAGAGTTACAAGCCTCAGAAAGTGCAACCCAAATAAATGCTTCACAGAGTTAAAGTAACAGACACATCTCAACATCAACTGATCAGAGGAGACTGTGTGAATCAGGCCTTCATGGTATAATTGCTGTAAAGAAACCACTAATAAAGGGCACCAATAAGAAGAATAGACTTGGCAATAGACATTAGACCGGTGGAAATTTGTCCTTTGGTCTGGAGTCCAAATTGGAGATTTTTGGTTCCAACCGCCGTGTCTTTGTGAGACGCAGTGTGGGTGAACGGATGATCTCCGCATGTGTATTTCCCTCTGTAAAGCATGGAAGAGGAGGTGTTATGTTGTGGGGTGCTTTGTTGTTGACACTGTCTGTGGTTTATTTACAATTCAAGGCACACTTAACCAGCATGGCTACCACAGCATTCTGCAGCGATACGCCATCTCATCTGGTTTGGGCTTAGTGGGACTATCATTTGTTTTTCAACAGGACAATGAGCCAACACACATCCAGGCTGTGTAAGGGCTATTTGACCAAGAAGGAGAGTGATGGAGTGCTGCGTCAGATGACCTGGCCTCCACAATCCCCCAACCTCAACCAAATTGAGATGGTTTGGGATGAGTCGGACCGCAGAGTGAAGGAAAAGCAGCCAACAAGTGCTCAGCAGATGTGGGAACTCTTGGTAAAGCATTCCAGCTGAAGCTGGTTGAGAGAATGCCAAGAGTGTGCAAAGCTGTCATCAAGGCAAAGGGTGGCTATTTGACAAATCTCAAATATAAAATATACTTTGATTTCTTTAAAACGTTTTTGGTTACTACATGATTCCATATGTTCTATTTCATAGTTTTGATGTCTTCACTACTATTCTACAATGTAGAAAATAGTAAAAATAAAGAAAAACCCTTGAATGAGTAGGTTTTCAAAACAAAATTGACGGGTAGTGTAAATATATATATATTTAAATGTTTTTGTACTTCATGTGTATGGGTTGGCACAAGCAATAATAACGCTCACTGCATGTTTCTCAAAAATACTGAACAGATTACAGAGAAATATATGCATGTGTTGTTGTTTTTAGCCGAAGGGTTGTGGGACGTGTGTGTTCCCAGGGAGAACTCCTCTGCCCCTGAGGTGTGCAGACAGGGGGGCAGCGGACACCCCTCTGAGGAGCGGACACAGTGGCTGACCCTGGCTGCTTCCCAGGTGCTGTTTGGCATCTCCTATGTGGACGTTGGTAAGCTACTGCTACAGTACTGCCTGAATCTATAATGAAGTTTCTAATAGGAGAACCAGACAAAATGTTAATTGACACATTCTTTAGCTAAAAAAAATAATAATTATCACGTGCTTCGTAAACAACAGGTGTAGACTAACAGTGAAATGTTTTGTTGTGAAATGTTTTGTTGAGGATATTGATTTGATCTGAGCGTTTTATCAATGAAATCATTTCTAGGGGTTCATTGAATCTGGCCCTGGTGATGAGTTATATTTTAAGTATCACCTGGTTGATATTTTATTCACAATTAATTTATTGTGTCTTCCAGCCACCCCGTTCGCCATCTCTGTTTTTGGGCCAGCCTTCTGGTACCTCCTGGGTTCCATGATGCTCTGAATCTATGTAGACGTGGACAAGATAGTTTTAAGAATGTCACTGCTCCACCGTTAGTAATAAGAAGAGCACATACAGCCAGAAAAATATGAAGCAATGACTTTCAAATTCAATGGAATTTTCCCCTATCATTATCTCTCTGCTCCTGTCCCGATAACCCCCGTATTCTCCCTCATCCTCTCCATCCATTAATCTTCTTCCCCATCCCCTCTTCCCTATTCTCCTCCATCCCTCTCTCCCCCATCCCTCTTCCACCCTAAACCCAACTGTGACCTCCACCCTGTTGGTTCTCTCCAGGGGCATCAACCTGCCCACTGTTGCTGTAGGGCTGCTGCTGGGCGGGGTGGTGATGAAGCTGTGTTAGGTACCTCTCTCCCTCTCCATCCTGCTCTGTGTACCTCTCGTCTTCATGGGCTGTTCCACTCAGAGAGTGGCAGGGGTCAACATGGGCTACAGTGACACACTGGACCAGTGGACTGTATGAAAATACCCCTCATTACTGTGTGGCACTTTACTGTGGGACATTTGTTTCCTTTGGCGGTACAAATCCTAACTCAATTATTAATGTTCAGTCTCCCTATGCTGTCTCTACGTCATTCACTTTATATAGACCACTGACTGCATTGTGTACTCAACATGTTGCACCGTTGTAGCCAAAGCAACCATCACTGATAGGTTGGCAAATATTCTAGTCTGTTCTATTCTGTTATTATTTTACCAGGTTTCTCCCTCTCTGTAACTCCAACTGTTCCTGTCTGAATGATGTCTTTAACCCTGTGTGTAGAGTCAACAGCACAGAGTACATCTCTCTCTGTCACACTGGCTGCACTAATGTCACTACCGACCCACTAAATTCTCACAGAGTCCAGGTACTGAATAGTTCATCCTTGAGTTATATCACTATATCAAATCCCCTGTCAAATCTTCATTGTTCCACCTCCACAATATTTCCAAAGTCAGGTCCTCCCTCTCCCGTCCTGCCGCTGAAACCCTCATACATGCATTAATCTCCTACTCTACCGGCATCAACGCAAGCTCCCTCTATAAGCTCCAGATCTTTCAGAACTCTGTAGCCCGACTCCTCCAGCCCAAAGTCCTGGCAGCACATCACCCCCATCCTCCATAAACTCCACTGGCTTCCTGTCTCTCAACGCATTAACTACAAGATCCTCCTTCTGACGTACAAAGCTCTTCTCCACATTGCCCCCCCCCCCCCTCCCTCTCCCTTACCAACCCACACGCTCACTCTGTTCCACCACAGCAGGCCACCTTGCCGTTCCCAAGTCCAAGCTCCACGGCTCTGGAACTCCCTCCCTCCAGCCATCTGTGACTCTAAGCCCATCACCATCGTTCAGTCCCTCCTAAAGCTTTTCCCTGCTTAAACACCTCCCCCTTCTCTTTGTTTCATGTTTCTGTTTCTCCCTGCTGCTAGTCTGGTGTTGCCTTGTTTGATCTGTTAAGTTTCTACAATTGTAAAGCGATTTTGGGTCCTTGAAAAGTGCTACAAAAGTCCCATAGATTATTATTATACGATATTATTACTATTAGAGATTATTATTATTATTATTATATATTATTATTATTAGAGATTATTGTTGTATATTATTATTATAGATCATTATTATAGATTATTATTATTATGATATATTATTATTAGAGATTGTAATTACTGTATATTATTATGATATATTATTATTATTATATATTATTACTATATATTATTATTATATATTATTATTATATATTATTACTATATATTATTATTATATATTATTATTATTATATATTATTATTATTATAGGTTATTACTATATATTATTATTATATATTATTATTATTATAGATTATTATTATAGATTATTATTATTATGATATATTATTATTATATATTATTATTATTAGAGATTATTATTATAGATTATTATTATTATGATATATTATTATTAGAGATTGTAATTACTGTATATTATTATTATATATGATTATTATTATATATTATTACTATATATTATTATTATATATTATTATTATATATTATTACTATATATTATTATTATATATTATTATTATATATTATTATTATATATTATTACTATATATTATTATTATATATTATTATTATTATATATTATTACTATATATTATTATTATATATTATTATTATATATTATTATTATATATTATTATATATTATTATTATTATATATTATTACTATATATTATTATTATATATTATTATTATATATTATTATTATATATTATTACTATATATTATTATTATATATTATTATTATTATATATTATTACTATATATTATTATTATATATTATTATTATATATTATTACTATATATTATTATTATATATTATTATTATTATATATTATTACCATATATTATTATTATATATTATTATTATATATTATTATTATATATTATTATAGATTATTATTATTATATGTTATTACTATATATTATTATTATATATTATTATTATTATAGGTTATTTTTTTATTATTATAGATTATTATTATAGATTATTTTTTAGAGATTATTATTAGAGATTATTATTATAATATATTATAATATAATGACAGCATCCCCATATAATGCTGTCATGGGTAAGGGCACTGCCCATCCAGGTTCCTCTGCTAAGAGCAACCCCCATCTCCTGCCCTCCATGATCCTCATGGTCTTCACTGTATTCATCCCACAACCCCATCTACACTGAACAAAAATTAAAACAAAACATGTAAAGTGTTGGTCCCATGTTTCATGAGCTGAGAAAAAAAAATCCCAGAAACGTTCTCTCAAATTTTGTTCACACATTTGTTTAGATCCCTGTTAATGAGCATTTCTCCTTTGCCAAGATAATCCATCCACCTGACAGGTGGGGAGTATTTATGTCTGTAATAAAGCCTTTTTGTGGGGAAAAATTCATTAGATTTGGCTGGACCTGGCTCCCAAGTGGGTGGGCCTATGCCCTCCAAGGCCCACCCATTGCTGCACCCCTGCCCAGTCATTTGAAATCCATAGATTAGGGCCTAATGAATTTATTTAAATTGACCTATTTCCTTATATTAACTGTAACTCAGTAAAATCTTTGAAATTGTTGCATGTTGCATTTATATTTTTGTTCAGTATAGATTCCAAATATGTTTCAACCCATACATTTCATATATACTTCAGCCTGGCTGCCAGCCCTTGCTGTGTTTAAGCTGGCCATTGACTACTCCTGTGTCTGGTGGAAGCAGGCCTGTGGGAATAAACTGAGCGCCTGCGGTTACTACTACAACAAACAACATCCTTTGGATCAGGTGCAGATGCACTTGATGTGCTTGTAAATTAGGGGTCACCACGAACAAAGTCTTGTTGTCCTTCTTATTTTGTGAACGTTTTATTTACACATTTTAGCAATTTAGCAGATGCTCGTATCCAGAGCAACTTACAGGAGCGGTTCGGGTTAAGTGCCTTGTTAAAGGTCCCATCGGCAGATGTTTATCCTAGTCAGTTTTGGGGATTCGAACCAGCAACCTTTCGGGTTATTGGGCTACAGGTGGGTTATAAGTGCCTTGGGTCAGTGCTCTTATTCCTGGCTGGCTGGAGATTACAGCCATCACAGGCCTAGCCTGAGTATTGAGAAGGAGCCTGGGAGGCCGGAGTAAGAGGAAGGCACTGAGCCTGACAGGGTCAAGGCCATTGGTTCCTTCAGCTCAAGTTAGATCACAATACTGGAAACACTATGGTTGCAGGTTCAATTCCCGCATTGGCCAATTTAGCTGAATATGTGCCACTGTCAATGACAGCTCTGTTAGTCACTTTGGATAAAAGTGCCTGGTAAATGACCATATTATTATATTACGTAGTATCAACATTGAAGATTTTATTTTGAACTATAATACAAATTAACATAGCACTTTCTTCCATTTTGAAGGGACTTTTGATAACTTCATATGGTTTTGATAAAGGGATGTTTTCGGTTTGTTTATCATGAAAAACGCTATATGCTACGGGTTTATTGTACGGTATTCGCATGTTTTTAATTTTATGAGGATTTGTATCAATGACACTATTTGTGAATGAATGTGAATGTCATATTACCATAACAAATTGTTTATAATACAATGTGTT
The DNA here is from genome assembly GCF_045791955.1 of Oncorhynchus clarkii lewisi. Classification (NCBI taxonomy): domain Eukaryota; kingdom Metazoa; phylum Chordata; class Actinopteri; order Salmoniformes; family Salmonidae; genus Oncorhynchus; species Oncorhynchus clarkii. The sequence continues at coordinate 11,729,045 of NC_092166.1, read as the reverse complement.
TGGAAATAAAACTAACCCGAAAACACAGCTATTGCATTACGTTACTTACTTTTCTGAAAATGTATACACTGTGTAAATGTAAGGAATAACGTTAGAAAATGCCATAATATTTCAGAAGGTGAGAGAACGAATAAGGTGAGGTCGCGCACAGGCGCACACGCATCCTAAATTGACAGGACGATGCTGAGCTGCATTCCCATCATCATATGAGCAGAGGAGGATCCCAACACACCGATAGTGAAAGAAACAACGCCTCTGGATCAGAAAACCTGTATTATAATCCGATAGAGCTTTATCGCTGTAACCATGTCCGCCGGAGGAGACTTGGGGAACCCTCTGAGGAAATTTAAACTCGTCTTTTTAGGAGAACAGAGCGGTGAGTCGAGCATTTTGGAGAGCCTTGGCTTGGAGACTTGCTTGGTTATCAGTTGCCAAACACGCTAATGCATCCTGAAGGCCATAACTGTGTTATTTGGTCTATTTGAAAGTTTCCACTATTTTGTAAATGTTTTGAGAGGTTGTGTAATATGTTAGCTCAATCAACCAATTCACCGGTTCCTGTCACGATTTTGTTTTTGTAGAAAATTTGATTAGTCATCCATTGTGATCTAAAACGTCATGAAATAAATCTATCTTCCCGGTTTTCCAGATGTTAATATTTCATTTAAACCAATTTCTCTATTTAAACATGTTTTATTTGAATGTATCATTGGTATTAGAGAAATAATATAGTAGACGACGTGAAATACGAATTTGGATGTTTTGATGTGGTGCAGTGACCGGCAGAAAGATTCGTTCTGTTCCAAGATTATAATAACATGTTATCACAGTTCCATCGTTGATTATAGGCGTAAATGTAACATTAAAATATATGACATGACAAGCTATAATTTTTTGTTAGGTTTAAAAGGGATAAATAGACCAACAGTTTCCATGTGTCAGTTCGGGACACACCCAGGTTGGCGATGTCTGTAGAATGTATAAACCTCGCAGTCACTGTCTCCAATCTCGGTCACTTGACTCACAGTTCCGTAACATAATGATAGTCACGAATGGTTTTTCCGTTTCGTAACATGATGCTGTATTCAATAATTCAATCATTTAGGGAACAATGACTGTTTACGTGGTTGATATGGCACAGATTCAGGAGTCTAGATCGATAAATGGTTTAGCGCTATAAACCTCTTGGAATATGTGGTCACTGGTCAGACATCAGACAGTCGGAATGGCTATACACATTTCGGTACGATCATGGAAGTGAAAAATACTAGTGGTTTATTTGTAATAGAATGGATGCTATGTGTGTGTGTGTGTGTGTGTGTGTGTGTGTGTGTGTGTACTGTATGTACGTGTGTGTGTCTGTGTTTGTGTGTGTGTGTGTGTGTGTGTGTGTGTGTGTGTGTGTGTATATATGCATGTATGTATTTGATTTAAAAAATCAAGGGGTCTGAATGCTTTCTGAAGGCACTATATGTACAGTGCATCAGGAAAGTTTTCAGACCCCTTCCCTTTTTCCACATTTTGTTACGTTACAGCCTTATTCTAAAATGTATTACATAAAACATCAATCTATGCACAATACCCCATAATGACATGATTTGGAAAGGCTCACACCTGTCTATATAAGGTCCCACAGTTGACAGTGTATTTCAGAGCAAAAACCAAGCCATGAGGTCAAAGGAATTTTCTGTATAGCTCTGAGACAGGATTGTGTCAAGGCACAGATCTGGGGAAGTGTAGCAAAACATTTCTGCAGCGTTGAAGGTCCACAAGAACACAGTGGCCTCCATCATTCTTAAATGGAAGAAGTTTGGAACCAAACTCTTCCTAGAGCTGGCCGCCCGGCCAAACTGAGCAATCGGGGAGAAGGGCCTTGGTCAGGGAGGTGACCAAGAACCCAATGGTCACTCTGACTGAGCTCCAGAGTTCGTCTGTGGAGATGGGAGAATCTTCCAGAAGGACAACCATCTCTGCAGCACTCCACCAATCAGGCCTTTATGGTAGAGTGGCCAGATGGAAGCCACTCCTCAGTAAAAGGCATATGACAGTCCGCTTGGAGTTTGCCAAAAGGCACCTAAAGGACTCTCAGACCATGAGAAACAAGATTCTCTGGTCTGATGAAACCAAGATTGAACTATTTGTTCTGAATGCCAAGTGTCATGTCTGGAAGAAACCTGGTACCATCCCTTAGGTGAAGCATGGAGGTGGCAGCATCATGCTAAGGGGGATTATTTTAATCGGCAGGGACTGGGAGAAGAGTCAGGATCGAGGGAAAGATGAACGAGCAAAGTACAGAGAGATCCTTGATGAAAACCTGCTCCAGTGCGCTTCAGTTTTTTATTTTGTATACATTTGCAAAAATGTCTAAAGCTGTTTTTGCTTTGTTGTTATGGGGTATTGTGTGTAGATTGATGAGAAAATCCCCCCAATTTAATCAATTTTAAAATGAGGCCGTAACATGTCAATGCGTATGAATACTTTCTGAATGCACTGTATGTATGTATGTATGTATGTATGTATGTATGTATGTATGTATGTATGTACTGTATGTATGTATGTATGTATGTATGTATGTATGTACTGTATCTACTGTATGTACGTATGTATGTATGTATGTATGTACGTATGTGAATGTACTGTATGTATGTATGTATGTATGTATGTACTGTATGTATGTATGTATGTATGTATGTGAATGTACTGTATGTATGTATGTATGTATGTATGTATGTATGTATGTATGTATGTACTGTATGTACTGTATGTACTGTATGTATGTACTGTATCTACTGTATGTATGTATGTATGTATGTATGTATGTATGTATGTATGTACTGTATGTATGTATGTATGTATGTATGTATGTATGTATGTACTGTATCTACTGTATGTACGTATGTATGTATGTATGTATGTATGTATGTATGTACGTATGTGAATGTACTGTATGTATGTATGTATGTATGTATGTATGTATGTATGTATGTACTGTATGTACTGTATGTACTGTATGTATGTACTGTATCTACTGTATGTATGTATGTATGTACTGTATGTACTGTATGTACTGTATGTATGTACTGTATCTACTGTATGTATGTATGTATGTATGTATGTATGTATGTATGTATGTATGTATGTATGTATGTGCTGTATCTACTGTATGTATGTATGTATGTATGTATGTATGTATGTATGTATGTATGTACTGTGTGTATGTATGTACTGTATGTTCACCCTCGTGTTCTGTTCATCTTCCAGTGGGGAAAACATCACTGATCACCAGGTTCATGTACGACAGCTTCGACAACACATATCAGGTAAAACTTGGCTCCTTTATTTAATGTTCAGGTACAAACAAATTACAGGACATAAATTACAAACAAATTACAGGACATCAATTAGAGTACAAAGTACAAAGGGCAATACAAATCTAATTACCATAGATTGGATTAGATGTCAGTGTTTGGCCTAAACACTGAATAGCTTTTTATGTTTCCTATCTATCACAATACATATTTTCTTTTGTGAATAACAAACTATAGAGGGTGAAACACTGTACCCTGTAGGACACATTTTTATTGTTCTATTATTCCTAACATCACTTTCCTGTTGTTTTATTTGACAGGCAACCATTGGGATTGACTTCTTATCGAAGACCATGTACCTGGAGGACCGAACAGTAAGAAACTTAGTCAGTTTCCTGAAAGGAACACACAGATCAACACAGACTACATTATTTCTACACTTTTAGTGGCTAACTAGTACAATAGCATTCCAGCCATTAAAATGAGCCCATCCTCCTACAGCTCCACCAGCCTCCACTGAACTATACATACTTGTACATACTACATACTAATTACATCGATGAGGCATTCATAAATGAGAATGTATTCTCATTTAACTTACCTGGTGAAATGAACTTAAGTAAATGTCTTAATACAGAGTTGTTGTTTAGCCAGTACTGTATCTCTGTGTATGCTATCTATCTAGGTGAGGCTGCAGCTGTGGGATACAGCTGGCCAGGAGCGCTTCAGGAGTCTGATTCCTAGCTACATACGGGACTCTACTGTCGCTGTGGTGGTGTATGACATCACAAGTGAGCATTACAACTCACACAACAAGCAGAACCACACACACACACACACACACGCACGCACACACACGCACGCACACACACACGCACACACACACACCACACACACACACACACACACACACACACACACACACACACACACACACACACACACACACACACACACACACACTGTGTACTATAGGGGCTTGTCATTTTGGTGTACACAGTAAAATACAGTAAAAAGGTTGTAAATTACGTATTTCCTCTACAGACATGAACTCGTTCCAGCAGACCTGTAAGTGGATTGATGACGTTCGAACAGAGAGGGGCAGTGATGTCATCATCATGTTAGTGGGCAACAAGACAGACCTGGAGGAGAAGAGGTAGGTCTAGTTCAGGGTTCCCCAACTGGCAGCCTGCAGGCCGAATTCGGCCCACGGGTGGTAATATTTGGCCCCCCAAGTTGTTGGACATAATTTTTATTTATTTAATCTTCATTTAACTAGGCGAGTCAGTTAAGAACAAATTCTTATTTACAATGACGTCCTAGGAACAGTGGGTTAACTGCCTTGTTCAGGGGCAGAACAACATATTTGTACCTTGTCAGCTCGGGGATTCAATCTAGCAACATTTCGGTTACTGGCCTAATGTTCTAATCACTAGGCCACCTGCCACCCTAGAACTGTAAGACTGTAAAAACAACAGGAAATCAGCTCCAAGTTATTTTAATGTAAGAAATCTGTTCCCAAGTGTTCCCATGCATACTAGAAAGACACATGATTGTATACAAATGTAAGCAAGGTTTGTAATGATTATGTTTTAGTCAAACATTATATCTGTGTGGGCTTCTTGCGGTCAATTTGTACTCTACAAATTTTAGTAATTAGTAATTATGTATTATGTATTATGTATTATAATTTAGTAATTATGTTCCGGCCCCCCGACCATCCTCAAAAAAAATGTGTCCCATGGCTGAAACTAGTTGATGATCCCTGTCTGAAACTAGTTGATGATCTGTGGCTGAAACTAGTTGATGATCCATGTCTGAAACTAGTTGATGATCTGTGGCTGAAACTAGTTGATGATCTGTGGCTGAAACTAGTTGATGATCTGTGGCTGTAACTAGTTGATGATACCTGTCTGAAACTAGTTGATGATCTTTGGCTGAAACTAGTTGATGATCTTTGGCTGAAACTAGTTGATGATCTTTGTCTGAAACTGGTTGATGATCCCTGTCTGAAACTAGTTGATGATCTTTGGCTGAAACTAGTTGATGATCCCTGTCTGAAACTAGTTGATGATCCCTGTCTGAAACTAGTTGATGATCTTTGGCTGAAACTAGTTGATGATCCCTGTCTGAAACTAGTTGATGATCCCTGTCTGAAACTAGTTGATGATCTTTGGCTGAAACTAGTTGATGATCCCTGTCTGAAACTAGTTGATGATCCCTGCTCTAGTTTATATCTGATAAATGTATTACATTTACACTGACCTTACAAAACATTAGGAACCCATGCTCTTAGCATGACATAGACCGACCAGGTGAATCCAGATGAAAGCTATGATCCCTTATTTATGTCACTTTCTAAATCCTCTTCAATCAGTGTAGATGAAGGGAGGGAGACAGGTTAAAGGATGATTTTTAATCCTCGAGACAATTGACATATGGATTGTGTATGCGTGCAATTCAGAGGGTGAATGGGCAAGATAAAATATTTAAGTGCCTTTGAATGTTGTATGGTAGTAGGTGACAAACGCACCTGTTTTATGTGTCAATAACTGCAACGGTGCTGGGTTTTTCACGCTCAACAGTTTCCTTTGTGTATCAAGAATGGTCCACCACCCAAAGGACTTTCAGCCAATTTGACACAAGTGTAGGAAGCATTGAAGTCAACACGGGCCAGCATCCCTGTATAAGCTTTCCGGAGGGGTAGTTTGTCTGCCTTAATGCTACTTTTTCAATCCCTTTAAATTGATTATATATGCATTTACAGCGTGAACATGAGTCACCTGATTTGATTCAATTGTGCATCAATTGTTCAACGTCATTGGTTCTACATAAACCGTTTAAGATGTCTAACAAGTATTTCCCTTGAAACATTTGAATGCATGCTATGGTCTGATTCTCCCACAGGCAAATCACTATTGAGGCGGGAGAGCAGAGAGCCAAAGAACTGAATGTGATGTTCATCGAAACTAGTGCCAAGACAGGCACCAATGTCAAACAGGTGATTCTTGCTATATAAATTTAGCATTTCTTAATTAGGCTGTCAACATTTCAGAATTTTAGCTTCTTAATTTGCTTCATGTCACTCACTCAAACATAAGATTTAGATTGTGGAAATTCTTTCTAGTATGTCTTTTTATTATGTTAGTTTGATTCAATTTTTTCTAACTATTTCCCCTCCTCTCTCACTCTCTCTCTTCCTCCCTCTCTCTTTCACTTCCTCCCTCTTCCTCCCTCCCTCTCTTTCTCTCCCTCTCTCTCTCTCTCCCTCTCTCCCTCCCTCTCGCTCCCTCCCTCTACAGCTGTTTCGGCGTGTTGCAGCAACCTTACCTGGGATGGAGAGTTTGGACGATGTGAACCCTGAAGGCAGTATCCTTTAGAACAGAGAGAGTGAGTGACTCAACACGGTTAATCAAGGCTCAGAACAACAAAGAGAAACTCAGTAGAGGGAACGAATCCTTTAACTCATCGTGGTTGCTGGTACGGTAATAAAGAAGTAGGCAGAAATCGGCTGCCATCTCCAGTGCAGTGAACCCGTAATATGATCAGTTTGTATGGAATCTATACTGCCCTACAAAGTTCACGAACTACGTTATGGTACTTCATGATGTATTTTGATCGATTGGCTTGTTCTTGTTTCAGGTAACTAAATACCACATTAATCAGATAACCTACCTGGCCTTTACAACAGATGAAAGGTTTTGTAGGGCAGCATAGGACAAGGGGAAAGGATCCCCCCTAATGATGGTATAGCAGGATAGCAGCGTAGTGACGGTATAGTAGGGTAGGCCCCTGCACCTAGGGAGTAGAGCCCTGCACGGGCATGAAATTTAAGCCTGAGCCCTTCCAATACCCACGACATTCAGGCCCTACCGTTCCCTGGCCCGTACCGTTAGCTTCTCCTCCCTGTCTGTCCCCCGCTCTATCCCTGCACTGCTGCGTTTATCTGCTCCAATACGCTCTCTACATGTGTGAGTATCCATAACAATGGCTCCGCTTGGCTGCTCACCAGACGAGAGGGACTGACTGAGTTGGCTGCTCACCAGACGAGAGAGGGACTGACTGAGTTGGTTGCTCACCAGACGAGAGAGGGACTGACTGAGTTGGCTGCTCACCAGACGAGAGAGGGACTGACTGAGTTGGCTTCTCACCAGACAAGAGAGGGACTGACTGAGTTGGCTGCTCACCAGACAAGAGAGGGACTGACTGAGTTGGCTGCTCACCAGACGAGAGAGGGACTGACTGAGTTGGCTGCTCACCAGACGAGAGAGGGACTGACTGAGTTGGCTGCTCACCAGACGAGAGAGGGACTGACTGAGTTGTTAAGTAGCTTCTTTAGATCACTCTAAACTATGTCAAAAGTGTGAAATAATCTCTCCAGTTGAAGCACTTCTGACACCGTGTTATAATGTTAAGAGATGATTGTACAGAGACACTGTGAATAAGAGCAGGAGGGTGTGAATGGCTCAGCTTCAAAATGTTATTGATCAATTGAATAATTCTTGAAAATGATACCCAAGCCTGGCCAATACCCTAGTTATTGATTTAAAAAACAGTCCCTTCCTAACCCGATGTATAATGTCAGGGCCCTTAGGGCTCGAGTTGGGTAGCAGAGCTGTACTAGGGAGACATGATGAATACACTATTGTGGTTGGAAGGAGGGCGTACTGTAGTTCCATATAGTGTGGAATTGTGTGATCGTGTGTGTGGGTGTGAGAGAGAAAGAAAGAGGGTCTATTATATTGCATTAAAGTCATTTTTGTTGATGTTATGTGACAGTTTTGTTATTTAGAATGGAATATGCAGATAATGTTTAACCATTTTCTATGTATTCCCCAAGTTTTCCTTAATTGGACACTTTCCAGTGATTGACATAAAGCTGGACAAACCAGCAGAACCCACTGTCCCAGAGGGCGGGTGCTCGTGTTAATGCATAGCTGTCGGACATCTTTCTTCACACCATAGGCTTGTTGTGTTGCTTCCTACTGGTTAGCTTCCAGTTGGCTTTTCTGATTGGATATTTGGCCTTACACCGTATATATCCGATTAGACGAATCAAGTGTTATTTCAGTCTTCAGTTGTAAAATATTGTATACTTTGTCAATATGTAGCTAAGTGCCGGACAAGAAAAAAAAACAAAAAAAACAAAAATGGAAAATGGAATGAAACTTGAATTATTTTCGCCGTTATGTTTTGTATTTTTTTATATAAAAGGGAAAGCACCAAAAATGAGGCTTAAATGGGGAGAAGTGGGCCAGTCCATTTTCAAGATGGCTGCCCTATCTGAATGTCTGCAGCACGCATGCACGCTGATCTCATGCCTCTCCTCTGGCTCTCGAACCCCGGAGCTGCTCGACTAACTTAGAATGTTTTATAGCGTAATAATAGCATACTCATATCAACAATGTGTCCCAATTCATATTCCCCACAGGAGTTGCTTTACCGTAGATTCACCCTTAAGTTACTGTAGCTGTGAAAATGTGTAACTCTCAATGGGCAACTTTTATAGAACAACTGTGCTGTGGTACAAGAAGAAGAAGCCAATGGAATTTCACATTCCCTCCCCGTTCCCCCGGCAACACATAACGATCCACTGTACTGCACTGTATATAATAATGTAATATGTATGTCGTGAACGTCCCTTAGTAAAAGTGGTCATTGTTCACCGGTATGAATAATCTAACAATGTTTAATGATTAATAAATAAAAGATTAAAAGGGCTTCACTCTAACCATCCACACTTACCCATTTCATAATGGTCTCGTCTTTCAAGTGTCTCTTTTGCTTTACTCGTCGTTATATTTATGATCCTTTCAAATACATACTGTATATCAGACTAAGTCAGAATATAACATGTTTTAATTCTACATAACATGATCCTCTCATTTACAGTTCAAATCAAATGTTATTTGTCACATGCTCTGAATACAACAGGTGTAGTAGACCTTACCATGAAATGCTTACTTTAAAGCCTTTAACCAACAACGCAGTTCAAGAAAAGTTAAAAATATTTACTAAATAAACTAAAGTAAAAATAGTAAAATAAAAAAATAACGAGGCTATATACAGGGGGTACCGGTATCGAGTCAATAACTATTAAATGATGTTGGGCATAGTGGGCACATGGTGGGGGGGAAATGGAGACCATGGTTGGAGACTATTACCTATTTGACACTACCAGGGGTTTAACCTGCTTTGGAAAGCAAAAGTCAAATTGAAAACATAATTGGCAATATTGATTTTCATTAATAGCAAGCTAGGACTGATGGTTTGCTTAGCTAATCTACTGTAGCAAGTCTGTTTGGTTAGGTTAACTACTGTAACTATCTAGGAAACTTGCCAGCTAGCTACTTTTTCATTTCTAGCAGAAAGTGTTATAGCCGTGGTATAAGCAGAATAATCAACTCAGGGCTCTATGCGTTTCCTGGTAAATAATGCAACGCCGTGGAAGGTTAGTGCCACGGCGCTGTGCGTGGTGGCACAACTTCCAAATCGTGCATTATTTTCCACAGAAAGCATAGTCCTTCATTGATTATCCCTTAATTATGTCTATTTAATCATGTGTTAAAAACCATTAGACAGTTATAATGCATATAGTGAGCCAATATTTACTTAGATATTAACATGCAAATTAGGCCTAAGTGAGCTAAACATTAAGACAAGGTGAGCAGAGACATGAAAGACAGAAGTCAAAGTAGCACATCTGATTGAGGACATAAAGCAGATTATGCAGATGTTTGCTCAAATTAAATCTCAACGTTCAAGAGGTGGCACACATAGTTAATAACAGGTCACTGTGATTGGTTGCCAGTGTGTGTGTATGTCCCTTCTGATTGGTTGACAGTGACTCAGGTGTTTCTGGGTTTGCGGACTGTGGAGTAGATGGGAGGACTAGGTAGGGTTTTGACCAACGTTGACAGTGGCATCACCAGAAGAAGTGCCCTCTTAAAATGACAGCACTGGCTTCATTGGGGCAGCTGGGGTCCTTGTGGAAGTTGAGACCGGCATAGTTGAGATTCAGAGGGGCTTGTGGGTAAGTTGGCGTAGATGTTGGAATGTAGGGGTTGTTCATTTATTTCCTCATAGTCACCATCACAACCCTGGAAAGGAGGAAAACGAGGAGAGAAATGGGAGGACTTACGAGAGGGAAGAACATACACTTAATAAAAACACATGTCAAGTGTTGGTCCCATGTTTCATGAGCTGAAATCAAAGACCCCAGAAATGTTCTCTACGCACAAAAGTCTACATTTTGTACACAAATTTGTTTACATCTCTTAGTGAGCATTTCTACTTTGCCAAAATAATCCATCCACCTGACAGGTGTGACAATAAGCTGATTAAACAGCATGATCTCACACTCAATGACTGCTACATTAGGCATATATTTTGTAGGAAACAATCAAAATTGTCAAATTTACTTTAGACAGATGCCAGTGTTGTCATTAGCTAGCAAAGTTTGTCAAATACCTAGCAATGCTAATTAGATATAATTCGGTGTGCTCCCCTCACTCTTATCTAGCTAGCTAACATTATACTAGATGTTTGTAAATTCACTCTGGGCATTCGTAAATTCAGAACGTTGTCAGATTGAATTTACTATGACAGAGCATTTCACTCCTGGAGCGTTCAGAGAGAACACTTGACGCTCTGTCCGAGGAGTAGGGTTGATCCGAGCATTCTGACTTCACAACAGCAGTCAAGCGCCCAAGCGAACTGGCTAAAGTTGGCTAGCTTGCTAGATACTTCTGACACAAATGAGGGAACTTCACCGTCAAGACCCAGATGCAGACAGTTTCAAAGTAACAAAAATGTTTATGAGCTGAAATAAGATCTCAGAAATGTTCCATATGCACAAAAGCTTATTTCTCAAATTTTGTACATCCCTGTCAGTGAGCATTTAAACTTTGCCAAAATAAGCCATCCACCTGACAGGTGTGGCATATCAAGAAGCTACACAGTGTGTTACACATTGCTCAGTATTGGGTATCCAGTAATCTGTTCAGGTGGTTTTAAGAGCTGCATTTCCACCAACAGGGCACACACACTGACCTCTCTGTTGATCCCAGTGTTAACCGTCGATGCAGAGGAGACAGCTGTAGAACACAGACAAAACACAGCTCACTATTTGGCTCCAGCATTCTGTTCAGGTGGATTTGAGAGCTGCATTTCCAAGAAACAGGGAGCCGAGGGCACACTGTTCACAATGAGACCTCTATTGTTCAATCAGGGCCAAAGGATGATTTGTACCTCTGTCACTCAGCTGCGTTATGCCATGGTCATCAACATTCTCATGACGCTCAGCCATACTGATGCCCAAAAGTCAAGTGGTGCCCAGTCATTCTTAACAGGGGCTATGAGTGTTTTGTCTAAATTACACTATAGTAGCTTGGAAATGCATGACATTGCCATTATGCAGCTATTTTGTAGGAAACAATTGTAATTAATATGTTGTCAAATTTACTTTAGACAGATGGCAATGTCGTCATTAGCTAGCAAAGTTTGTCAAAACTATCTAGCAATGCTCATGTTAATTAGCTGTAATTCAGTGTGCTCCCCTCCCTCTTATCTAGCTAGCTAACATGATACTACGGGTGTGTTCGTAAATTCACTCTGGAGTGTCAGAGTGCGCTCAGTGTTTTCTGGGCATTTGTAAATTCAGAACAGTGTCAGATTGTCATAGTAAATTCAGAGCGTTTCACTCTCGGAGAGTTCAGAGAGAAGACTGGACCCTCTGCCCGAGGAGTAGGGTTGATCCAAGCATTCTGATTTCACAACAGCAGTCAAGCGGCCAAGCTAACTGGCCAACTTGCTAGATACTGCCGACACAAATGAGGGAATTTCTCACTCTGTCAAGGCTCAGGAGAAGACCCAGATGCAGACAGTTTCAAAGTAACAAAAGTTTCATAAACAGGGGGGCAGGTAGAGGACAGTAATCCAGGGTGGTGTGACAAGGTACAGAATGGCAGCCAGGCTCAGGACAGGCAGAATGGTCAAAACAAGAATACAGGAACTAGACAGGAGCATGGGAAATCCGTGCGTATGCTTGACAAAACAAACTGACAGGCAAACAGAACACAAGTACAAATACATTGGGGATAATGGGGAAGATGGGCGACACCTGGAGGGTGGCAACAAGCACAAAGACAGGTGAACCAGATCAGTGTGTGGCACTGACCATTTTACTCATTCTAGCAGAGCTGGTTAGGCTGTTTATGTTATCTAGAGCTTTGATACTATAACTGCAACAATTTAATGGCGTTTTTTTGCCAATGTTTACTGACACCGGTCATATTCAACAGGTATTGCAGTTCGTAAATTCAGTTATTCTGCACTCCTGTCACAGATGAGTGCTCTAAAATCAGAGTAGATAGCCAGAGTGAATTTACTAACACTCTTAGCTAGCTAACGTTATACTACACCTAAAGTCAATCGGATGACATCACAATGATAACAGAAGGTTCTCCAACTAATTATTTGTTTCCAAATCACTATAACGCACTTTAGACTAAATCTTAATCAGTGCTAGTTGAGAATGCACTAGTCAGTTGAGAATGCACTAGTCAGTGCTCAAGAGAACACTCAAAACAATAGTGACGAAATGTGCAATCATGAATATGCTAATTATTTATTTGAAATTAAGTGTGAAAAGGGGCATTTATGTTTTGACAGCGTGTGCGTTTCTCACCTGTTTCCTTGTTGCATTTCCATCTGTAGACTATAAGCAGACCGACTACAAGCAGCAATGTAACCAGACTCATAGATACTATGATGATCACTGATGCTCCTGGAACACAGACACACAAGTAGTGCCAACACTTCACAATCAGCAATTTAACTTACATGAGGCCTTTTTACACTAATATGTAAAACAAGATCTGCCTCTGATAAAATGTAACATTTTATGTGCATCTTTTGTTTACATCCTATCCTTACATTAGCCTTGGATGTGGTGGCCAACATTCATGCATTGGTGCAGCCATTAGCATACACCATAGTATATAGACCACCAAAAGGCTAGCTGTTCAACTATACAGGAGCTCCTCATCTAAACCATAATGCAAACTTAAGTAATGCATCAAATCACAGGTGTGGACATTTTCCCCTATTTGTTTAAGGCTGATTTACACAGGCAGCCCAATTCGGATCTTTTTTTTCACTAATTGATATTTTGACCAATCAGATCAGCTCTGAAAAAGATCTAATGGGTTGTCCGAGAGACATGGTCTTTGCACTATACCACTCAGTGGGGAATCTGGTGTAGAAGTGTCCCACACTATCTAAAGTCAGGTTTGGCTCCAAATCAGTAACTTAGACTACAAAAGTACGTGTTGTGAAACCAGTTTCAAAGAGAAACCAGCATACAGTAGTTTTAATTAAGGCTCATAGGCTGTGTTCACGCAACTTTTGACCAATCACAGATATTTTCAAATCATCTTTTTCAGAGCTGATCTGATTGAATTAGTAAAAAACACAGCCATAAGAGCTTATTTACCAGATCCATTGTGCGTTGATGAGATGGATGATGGTGAGATGGCTAAGGAGGATGAAGTTGGTGAACCAGGGTTTGATGTGGTTGTAGTGGGTTCTGTTTTGGTGGTGATTGTTGGTGCTGCTAAAAAGGACCACAAAACAAAGTGACAATTTTCCACTTGGCAAAAAAAAAAATGCTGTCTACTGGTATTAAAGTAGTTATTGCAGGGGGATGTTGTAGAAAAGGATTGGAGACAGGAATACGTAATAGGGGGTTTTAACTCCACCCAAAAATACAACATGCCATGTAAAGTCACAGGGACGAAGTTCAAAACAAACACATGTACAAAAACACAGGGATGTAACCCAAACAAGAGGTTAAACCTCTAATAAATACCCAGGACGAGACCCATAATAACGAGGACACAATACACCACCGCACATCTACTCACAAGATCAACGGTCATGGGAACAATAACCGACCACACAATGGTGAGCAGAGGGCACATATATACAAGGACTAATCAGAGGGAATGGGAACCAGGTGTGCGTAATAGGACAGTTCAGTGCCGCCTAGAGGCCGGTGAAGTAGACCCCCGGAACTGGTGCACGGAGCTCACGGGGAATCGGTGACAGATGTGTTGTCGGAGAGACATTGTTTGTACACTATACCACTCAGAGGCGGGAATCTGATTCAAAGTCAGATTTGACGCCAGATCTGTCTCTTTACAGTACAAAAATATGTTTACAAACTAGCGTAGTGTAAAAAGGATCCATTGTGTGTTGATAGTGTTATGATATGGAGGGAAGGTTAGAGTTAGGACATTGACAAACAACACACTACCATGATACACTTTCACACTACATCCTCAGGTGGCAGCACCAACCTAGTCTAGATGCTGAGCCAAGTTTCTAGTTGCACACAGGTGCTGCCAATTAAGGTGTGTCCCAGCTGGCAGAGCCATGAGGCCTTTCGTTTGTTTTTGAGTCTTTAGTTTGGGCATGCTTTTTTTCTACTTTTCTTTTTTGTACATATGTATTTTTCGTCACCATCTGAACAAACAATAATGCTCTTGGACTGGCTGACCAAGAGGTCAAGAAGGAGCTGGCCCTGGACCTAAGATAAGTTGGCTGGGTTCACACCCTCAAGTCTCCTGGGTTCACACACTCAAACACATAGATCCCCTGAACGCAGCTCACTCTCCAGATCCCAATCACCTGAATTCTGATCACTTGTTGACACACCTGTATGTCATTATCACACACTATTTAGTTCAGTTCTTTGCACCCCATCATTGTGAGGTATTGTTTGTTTTGTGACACACTTCTATTCGGTGCTCTGTTTTTCCCGTAATTTAATTATCCTGTGTATGATAGGCTATTGAGGCAGGCAAAAACGGATTTCCTGTTATCAACCTATTGCCTGATCTCCTGGGCAACATTACTAGCCTTTTCCCTTCCTGTACTGTTATCTTGTTGTCCCCCTTTGTATGACCTTCTGCCCGCCCCTGGACCCAGCTACCTGCCTTCTCCTATGGTCCTTTACAATAAAGTTGGAACCAGGTGAGAATTGGAACCAGGTGTGATGGAAGACAAGACAAAACCTATGGAAAATGAAAAGTGGATCGGCGATGGCTAGAAGGCCAGTGACGTCGACCGCCGAACGCCGCACGAATAAGGAGAGGGACCGATTTCGGTGGAAGTCGTGACAGTACCCCCCCCCGAGACACCGGCCTCGGGATGACCCGGAGGGCGAGTTGCAGGGCGATCCAGACGAAGACGGTGGAACTCCTGCAGCATAGAAGGGTCCAACACATCCTCGGCTGGAACCCAGCACCTCTACTCCGGACCGTACCCCTCCCACTCCACGAGATACTGAAGGCCCCTCGCCCGATGCCTCGAATCCAGTATGGAGCAAACGGAGTAGGCCGGGGCCCCCCCGATGTCCAGAGGGGGCGGAGGAACCTCTCGCACCTCAGACTCTTGGAGTGGGTCAGCCACCACTGGCCTGAGGAGAGACACATGGAACGAGGGGTTAATACAGTAATTGGGTGGAAGCTGTAACCTATAACAAACCTTGTTCACACTCCTCAGGACTTTAAATGGCCCCACAAACCGCGGGCCCAGCTTCCGGCAGGGCAGGCGGGGGGGCAGGTTTCGGGTCGAGAGCCAGACCCGGTCCCCTGGTGCGAACACCGGGGTCTCACTGCGGTGGCGATCTGCCTTCGTCCTCTGGCGCGTCATGGCCTGCTGAAGGGAGACACGAACAGCTTCCCATGTCTCCTCCGCGTGCATAAACCAGTCGTCCACCGCAGGAACCTCGGTCTGACCCTGATGCCAAGGTGCCAGAACCGGCTGGTACTCCAGTACGCATTGGAAGGGAGAGAGGTTAGTGGAGGAGTGGCGGAGCGAGTTCTGTGCCATCTCGGCCCAGGGCACGTATGCCGCCCACTCCCTGGCCGTACCTGGCAATAGGACTGCAGAAACCTACCCACATCCTGGTTCACTCTCTCCACCTGCCCATTAATCTTGGGGTGAAAACCTGAAGTAAGGCTGATCGAGACCCCAGACGCTCCATGAACGCCTTCCAGACCCTAGACGTGAACTGGGGACCCCGATCAGACACTGTATCTTCAGGCACCCCGTAGTGCCGGAAGACGTGTGTAAACAGGGCTTCCACAGTCTGTAGGGCCGTCGGGAGACCGAGCAGAGGAATGAGACGACAGGACTTAGAGAAGCAATCCACAACAACCAGGATCGTGTTACCCTGTGAGAGTGGAAGATCAGTTAGAAAATCCACTGACAGGTGCGACCAAGGCCGCTGTGGAACGGATAAGGGGTGTAACTTACCTCTGGGCAGGTGCCTAGGAGCCTTACACTGGGCGCACACCGAGCAGGAGGAAACATAAACCCTCATGTCCTTAGGCAAGGTAGGCCACCAGTACCTCCCACTCAAACAGCGCACTGTCTGACCGATCCCAGGATGACTAGAAGAGAGTGACGTGTGGGCCCAATCGATCAACAGGTCAGGAACAGCAGACGGGACGTACAGACGTCCAGCGACACACTGGACGGGAGCAGGCTCTGCACGTAACGCCTGCTCAATGTCCGTGTCCAGCTCCCATACTACCGGCGCCACCAGGCAGGAGGCGGGGAGTATGGGAGTGGGATCCATGGGCTTCCCCTCTGTGTCATACAGCCGGGACAATGCGTCTGCCTTCACATTCTGGGAGCCTGGTCTGTAGGACAGGGTAAACCCAAAACTGGTGAAAACATGGCCCACCTTGCCTGGTGAGGGTTCAGTCTCCTCGCTGCCCAGATGTACTCCAGATTGCGGTGGTCAGTCCAGATGAGAAAAGGGTGTCTAGCCCCCTCAAGCCAGTGTCTCCAAGCCTTCAAGGCCTTGATGACAGCCAACAGCTCCCGGTCCCCCACTTCATAGTTTCGCTCCGCCGGGATGAGCTTCTTCGAGAAGAAGGCACAGGGGCGGAGCTTCGGTGGCGTACCCGAGCGCTGAGAGAGCATGGCTCCTATCCCAACCTCGGACGCGTCCACCTCCACTATGAATGCCAAAGAAGGATGCGGATGGACATGACCAAAACCTTGGATAAACCTCCGGTAGTAGATGGCAAACCCTAAGAACCGCTGCATTTCCTTTACCTTGGTGGGAGTCAGCCAATTACGCACGGCTGAAATGCGGTCACTCTCCATCTACCCCCTGCGCTGGAAATGCCATATCCTAGGAAGGAGACGGATTGCTAGATAAACAAGCATTTCTGAGCCTTAACGTGCAGGTCATGCTCCAACAGGCAACCAAGCACCCTGAGCACCAGGGACACATGCTCGGCGAGTATATCAGAATGTCAACGATATACACCACTACAACCTGCCCGTGCAGGTCCCGGAAAATCTCATCTACAAAGGCTTGGAAGACTGATGGCGCATTCATCAACCCGTACGGCATGACGAGATAGTGCCCTGAGGTGGTACTGAAAGCCGTCTTCCACTCGTCTACCTCTCGGATACGCATCAGGTTGTAAGCGCTCCTGAGATCTAGTTTGGTAAAGAAGTTTGCCCCGTGCATTGACTCAATCACTGTAGCTATGAGTGGTAGCGGGTAGCTATACCTCACAGTGATCTGATTCAGACCTCCTCCTTCTTCACAAAAAATAAACTCGAGGAGGCGGGTGAAGTGGAGGACCGAATGTACCCCTGACGCAGGGATTCGGAGACATATGTTTCCATAGCCTCCGTCTCTGCCTGTGAGAGGGGATACACGTGACTCCTGGGGAGTGCAGCATCTACCAGGAGATTTATTGCACAATTGCCCCGTCGATGGGGTGGTAATTGAGTCGCCTTCTTTTTAGAGAAGGTGAGAGCCAAATCGGCATATTCAGGGGGAATGCGCACGGGGGAAACCTGGTCTGGACTCTCCACCGTAGTAGCACCAACGGAAACCTCCCCGAGCACTCCTGCGACCACCCCGTGAGAGCCCTCTGTGGCCAAGAAACAGTGGG
Source organism: Oncorhynchus clarkii lewisi (assembly GCF_045791955.1). NCBI lineage: Eukaryota > Metazoa > Chordata > Actinopteri > Salmoniformes > Salmonidae > Oncorhynchus > Oncorhynchus clarkii. Next base: position 11,710,747 of record NC_092166.1, on the reverse strand, counting down.
GTCATGACAAACTTACCAGGGTAGGCCTAGCACCACGGGAAACGCAGGAGAATCAATAAGGTAGAGATTAATTCTCTCCTTGTGCCCCCTCTGCGTCACCATACCCAGAGGAGCGGTGGCCTCCCTGATCAAACCTGACCCTAATGGTCGACTATCTAAGGCGTGAACGGGGAAGGGCACAGCCACGGGAACAATGGGGATCCCTATACTATAGGTGAACGCTCTATCTATAAAGTTCCCAGCCACGCCTGAATCGACAAACACCTTATGCTGGGAAAGCGGGGAAAACTCAGAAAAGGTAACAGAGACAAACATATGAGCAACAGAGGACTCTGGATGAGAATGGTGCCGGCTCAACTGGGGTGATGCCAGAGCGCCCTGCCTGTTACCTCGATCCCCAGAGGAACTAGCCCAGCACCGACCGGCAGTGGGCCTCTGCGGCCACAGATGGTGCACGAGCTGGAACCCCCTCCGGTCTCCCTGCGCACCGCCCCTCCCAGCTCCATAGGTATCGGAGAGGGTGTGCGGGGGGATGGAACCCCCCGCGGACCATCGTCCAGGTATAGGTCCAGTTGGAGAAGGAACCCCTGGCAGTTCGCAGCCTTCCCATCGTATCCCTGGGGCAGGGAGAGACGAATCCCACTGGGACCAGGATGAAGAAGCTCAGTGGAGACCCCAGTTGTGCTGGTGGAGGCACTGGAAGACCTCCCTGTCTCTCCCAGAGGTCTATTGTCTGGACAACGCGGTCCATGACTGTGCCAAGATGTTGGAGCATTGCTGCGTGCTCCTGGACGCGTTCCTTCACCCCTAATACCGGGGTACCTGCTCCTGCTGACTCCATAGTAGCGGTCCGTAATTCTGTCAAGGGTGTATACTGGCGGCAAAGAAGTCAGACGCAGGAGAGCAAAACTGTGTTTCCAACGGTTAAGTTTAATTATCAAATCCCACTGGATACAGAACAATAAAATACATGGGTACATAACCCGACGCACACCAGAACAAAACATGCACAAGCACTGACAACAAACAATTACGGACAAGGACATGGGGGGAACAGAGGGTTAAATACACAACATGTAATTGATGGAATTGGAGCCAGGTGTGATGGTAGACAAGACAAAACCAATGGAAAATAAAAAGTGGATCGGCGATGGCTAGAAGGTCGGTGACATCGACCGCCGAACGAACAAGGAGAGGGACCGACTTCGGCAGAAGTCGTGACACATCCTCTGTCTTGTATACAGCTTTGCACACTCTTGGAATTCTCTCAACCAGCTTCATGTGGTAGTCACCAGGAATGCATTTCAGTTAACAAGGCACACCTGTTAAAAAGTTAATTTGTGGAATTTCTTTCCTTCTTAATGCGATTGAGCCAATCAGTTGTGTTGTGACAAGGTAGGGGTGAGGTACAGAAGATAGCCATATTTGGTAAAATACCAAGTCCCTATTATGGCAAGAAAAGCTCAAATAAGCAAAGAGAAACAACAGTCATCATTACTTTAAGACATGAATCCGGAAAATGTCAAGAATGATGAAAATTTCTTCAAGTGCAGTCGCAAAAACCATCAAGCGCTATGATGAAGCTGGCTCTCATGAGGACCGCCACAAGAAAATAAGACCCAGAGTTACCTCTGCTGCAGAGGATACGTTCATTAGAGTTACCAGCCTTAGAATTTGCAGTCCAAATAAATGCTTCACAGAGTTCAAGTAACAGACACATCTCAACATCAACTGTTCAGAGAAGACCGTGTGAATCAGGCCTTCTTGGTCGAATTGCTGCAATGAAACCACTACTAAAGGACACCAATAATAAGAAGAGACTTGCTTTGGCCAAGAAACATGAGCAACACACATTAGACATCTGTCCTTTGGTCTGAATAGTCAAAATTTGAGATTTTGGGTTCCAACCTCCGTGTCTTTGTGAGACGCAGAGTAGGTGAACGGATGATCGCCGAATGTGTAGTTCCCACCGTGAAGCATGGAGGAGGAGGGGTGATGGTGTGGGGGTGCTTTACTGGTGACACTGCCAGTGATTTATTTAGAATTCAAGCCACACTTAACCAGCATGGCTACCACAGCATTCTACAAATAGGGCTGTCTTGTGTATACCACCACTACCTTGTCACAACACAACTGATTGGCTCAACTGCATTAAGAAGGAAAGAAACACCTGTTAATTGAAATGCATTCCAGGTGACTACCTCATGAAGCTGGTTGAGAGAATGCCAAGAGTGTGCAAAGCTGTCATCAAGGAAAAAGGTGGCTACTTGGAAGAATCTCACATCTAAAATATATCTTGATTTGTTGAACAGTTTTTTGGTTACTACATGATTCAATATGTGTTATTTAATAGTGTTGATGTCTTCACTATTATTTTACAATGTAGAAAATAGTAAAAATAAAGAAAAACCCTTGATTGAGTAAGTGTGTCCAAACTTTTGACTGGTACTTTATGTAGCAATTGCAGATTGCCCCTGCAATTGCTACATGCGCATAACAGAACAATGCATTCATTGTGTCAATTAATAATATGCATAAAAATAATTGAATAATGTGCAGGATCTCAAGTTAAGACTCAGGTCAATAGCAGAAGCTTGATTAGCAATGTATATTATAATATGTTTAGTTTGGAAGTGACAAAGTTTTGAGGATCCAATGTTTACACTACCTTCAGAGACTTCAAGGTTCACTTTAATGTAGTTATCTTTTCCCCATTTGTCCACTCCACACCAGTATCTCCCAGCATCATTTAACGTCAGGTTGGTGATTGTCACAATGAAGACACTTTCCTCTCTGTTGTCCTTCAGCGAGTATCTCCCGTTAGAAGCACTGTTTTCCCCTGCCTCAGTCTTAATAACTTTGTCTTTATTAAAAACAGAACAATCCCCTTTGCAGAGGTACTTCTGTTGGCTCCTCCACTCCTCTTTATAAGGGCATCTGATCTCTGCCTTGCCCCCCTCATATCCTTCCACTGTGATCAACTCTGCTGAACACACACTCCACACAGCAGCTGTAGGACACACCAACAGTCTCATTACAAACAGTACAAACACCCCAGCTTCCATTTCACATACTGTAAGAGGGGATTCTGGTCTGGTACACAACTGGTGATCACCATCACATCCATCAGTACATACTGGACCTTGTGTTCCTCAGTGTCCCCTCCCCTTTATCCAACAACATTATCAGTGAGTGAATGGAGTTACACTGTAAAATGTTACAACCAAATGTATCCAACTATAGAGAGGAGTCACTGGACATGTGTTCATTCAGTCTGATGTACTCACCTAAGAGGAGGACAACCTTCAGTGTGAGGACCAGCAGGTTAACCATGATGACTTGTGGCTCCCAGCTAGTTCAAGTCTCTTTAGACCCTGTACACCCTGTTTACTACAGTCCCCTCAATACTTCTACGTCCAGTTACCACCCCAGTACAGGAAGGTCTGCTCCTGCAGTGTGTATGAGAACCCCCCTGAGAGTGAGTGTGTCTACGCTGAGCCACAGAAGTCCTGCTGTTTCACTTCGTACTTCCTGAAACAATTTCACTTCTCAGTAACACTTTATAATAACGTCCGCAATAAACAATTTGTAAGACATTTATATACAGTTTACTCACCATTTATTAATCATTTATTCCTACAATAAATATTAAATAAAAACATATACTGTATATAGACAGATTTTCAAACAACTTTTAGATTATTTGTTAAAGATTTACTAGTTAGGGTGGCAGGTAACCTATGGGCCAGTAAGCGAAAGAATGCTGGTTTGAATCCCCGAGCTGACTAGGGCATTCTCGATGACAAGGCACTTAACCCTAAATGCTTCTGTAAATCACTCTGGATAAGACCATCTGCTACAGTGCCTTCAGAAAGTATTCACACCCGTAGATTTTTTCCACGTTTTGTTGTGTTACAAAATGGAATTAAAATGCATTGTCATTTTTTGTCAACAATGTAAACCAATCAAATTACGTTTTTAACAACACTGCCCTTTAATTTAAAGTCCATTTTAAATCACAACACAATTTATAATTAAAACAATATAATTACAAATGTGGAAGCAAACAGGAAGCAGTAAAAAGGATGAATAAAATAACATAAATCACAGAGGATGCCTAAAACAGTCACTGATTAAAGGCCAAGCTAAAAGGTACATTGTTAACTGTGATTTTAAAAACCTCAATGATTTTTGCTCCTTTTACCTGAGAGGGCAAGCTGTTCCATAACTGAGGGTCTTTGATAGAGGACATAGATTAGAACATTTTACACACACACACACACACACACACACACACACACACACACACACACACACACACACACACACACACACACACACACACACACACACACACACACACACACACACACAGAGCCCTGTTCACAATGAGAACTCTATTTCTCAGGGCCAAAGGATGATTGTACGTGCAAATAGTTTCTTGGAATTGAAAACTGGATGTGAAAAGAGTAATTTCCCTTATTTGACACAGTGTGTGTGTGAGAGTGAGTGTTTCTCACCTGTTTCCTTATTGAATTCACATCTATAGGCCATGAGCAGGCTGAACACAAGCACCAATAGCAGCATAACCACATTCCCAGATACTATGATGACCACTGATGTATCTGAACACAGAAACAAACAGTACCATTAGAACACGTACTATACAATCAGCACTTCTGTTCAACACTCTAATGTACTTGTCCTCTTGCTCAGTTGTGCACCGGGGCCTCCCACTCCTCTTTCTATTCTGGTTAGAGCCAATTTGTGCTGTTCTGTGAATAGAGTAGTACACAGCGTTGAAAGAGATCTTCAGTTTCTTGGCAGTTTCTCGCATGGAATAGCCCTCATTTCTCAGAACAAGAATAGACTGATGAGTTTGAGAAGAAAGGACTTTGTTTTTAGACATTTTGAGCCTGTAATCGAACCCACAAATGCCGATGCTCCAAATACTCAATTAGTGTAAAGAAGGCCAGTTTAATTGCTTCTTTAATCGGAAAACAGATTTCTGCTGTGCTAACATAATTGCAAATTGATTTCTAATCAATTAGCCTATTAAAATGATAAACTTGGATTAGCTAACACAACATGCCGTTGGAACACAGGAGTGATGGTTGCTTTTAATGGGCCTCTGTACGCCTTTGTAGATATTCCGTAAAGAATCTGCTGTTTCCAGCTACAATAGTCATTTACATCATTAACAATGTCTACACTGTATTCTGATCAATTTGATGTTATTTTAATGGACCAAAAATGTGCTTTTCTTTCAAAAACAAGAACATTTCTAATGACCCCAAACTTTTAAACGGTAGTGTAAATATTTACACCTGTATGTCGTTGTCTTCTCTGTTGGAATCCGGTCCGTCTGCTGGAGAGTCAACCGACAGAAAGTCTCTGGTTATGTAAATTATGGATACGCCAGGCTGTTTTATAGAATAGATGTTTCGGCGGTTGTCGGTATTCTTGTCCCAGACTTACGTAATTTCCAGCTGCAGACTAGTAATTCTACTTCTAGGATTTGCTCATATTCTGTAGTGATCGATAGTCTCAGAGTTGAACCATTTCCAGCCGTGTAGCCAAAACTATATCTGTATGGTCTCTGTGGCGTGAGTTGGGGTGGGTAGTCTATGTTCTTTTTTCTATGTTGTGTTTATATGTTTGGCCTGGTATGGTTCTCAATCAGAGGCAGGTGTCGTTCGTTGTCTCTGATTGAGAATCATACTTAGGTAGCCTTTTCCCACCTGTGTTTTGTGGGTGATTATTTTTCCGTGTCAGTGTTTGTTACACACGGGACTGTGTCGGTTTTCATTTATTTCTTTTGTTCCTTTTGTTTTCTGTGTCCAGTGATATTTCATTAAAATATATCATGAACACATACCATGCTGCGCCTTGGTCCTCCTCTCATTCCACCGAAGACAACCGTTACAGGAGTTGTAGTTCTTAACCATTTCAACATGTAGCGTCAGCTCCATATTTTGGTCTATAGAATTGCAGCAGTTCCAACGTGGGGACTCCGTAATGTACATTTCTTAGGAAGTGGTTTAATTCTCTGTGGAAAAAGGGGCAGTTCTATGACACCTGATGTAATGTCTGGCCTCACGGGGGCATGGCCACTGACTAGTTAAACTTTATATGAACATCCATACTCTTATTTAGAAGGTTAACGTCACATTACATCTTTTCACAAATACAGTATTCGGCCCCCTTGAAATTTGCAACCTTTTGCCATATTTCAGGCTTCAATCATAAAGATATAAAACTGTATTTTTTTGTAAAGAATCTTCAGGCTTCAAACATAAAGATATAAAACTGTATTTTTTTGTAAAGAATCAACAACAAGTGGGACACAATCATGAAGTGGAACGACATTTATTGGATATTTCAAACTTTTTTAACAAATCAAAAACTGACAAATTGGGCGTGCAAAATTATTCAGCCCCTTTACTTTCAGTGCAGCAAATTCTATCCAGAAGTTCAGTGAGGATCTCTGAATGATCCAATGTTGACCTAAATGACTAATGATGATAAATACAATCCACCTGTGTGTAATCAAGTCTCCGTATAAATGCACCTGCACTGTGATAGTCTCAGAGGTCCGTTAAAAGCGCAGAGAGCATCATGAAGAACAAAGAACACACCAGGCAGGTCCGAGATACTGTTGTGAAGAAGTTTAAAGCCGGATTTGGATACAAAAAGATTTCCCAAGCTTTAAACATCCCAAGGAGCACTGTGCAAGCGATAATATTGAAATGGAAGGAGTATCAGACCACTGCAAATCTACCAAGACCTGGCCGTCCCTCTAAACTTTCAGCTCATACAAGGAGAAGACTGATCAGAGATGCAGCCAAGAGGCCCATGATCACTCTGGATGAACTGCAGAGATCTACAGCTGAGGTGGGAGACTCTGTCCATAGGACAACAATCAGTCGTATATTGCACAAATCTGGCCTTTATGGAAGAGTGGCAAGAAGAAAGCCATTTCTTAAAGATATCCATAAAAAGTGTAGTTTAAAGTTTGCCACAAGCTACCTGGGAGACACACCAAACATGTGGAAGAAGGTGCTCTGGTCAGATGAAACCAAAATTGAACTTTTTGGCAACAATGCAAAACGTTATGTTTGGCGTAAAAGCAACACAGCTCATCACCCTGAACACACCATCCCCACTGTCAAACATGGTGGTGGCAGCATCATGGTTTGGGCCTGCTTTTCTTCAGCAGGGACAGGGAAGATGGTTAAAATTGATGGGAAGATGGATGGAGCCAAATACAGGACCATTCTGGAAGAAAACCTGATGGAGTCTGCAAAAGACCTGAGACTGGGATGGAGATTTGTCTTCCAACAAGACAATGATCCAAAACATAAAGCAAAATCTACAATGGAATGGTTCAAAAATAAACATATCCAGGTGTTAGAATGGCCAAGTCAAAGTCCAGACCTGAATCCAATCGAGAATCTGTGGAAAGAACTGAAAACTGCTGTTCACAAATGCTCTCCATCCAACCTCACTGAGCTTGAGCTGTTTTGCAAGGAGGAATGGGAAAACATTTCAGTCTCTCGATGTGCAAAACTGATAGAGACATACCCCAAGCGACTTACAGCTGTAATCGCAGCAAAAGGTGGCGCTACAAAGTATTAACTTAAGGGGGCTGAATAATTTTGCACTCCCAATTTTTCAGTTTTTGATTTGTTAAAAAAGTTTGAAATATCCAATAAATGTCGTTCCACTTCATGATTGTGTCCCACTTGTTGTTGATTCTTCACAAAAAAATACAGTTTTATATCTTTATGTTTGAAGCCTGAAATGTGGCAAAAGGTCGCAAAGTTCAAGGGGGCCGAATACTTTCGCAAGGCACTGTAGTTTCATGTTTAATCACATACGTTTCACAATATTTAGATGTAAACCTGACAGCTGGGAAATGTACACTTTAACCTTTTCACATGTACCAACACACGGGTGTGATCATTCTACAGTGGTCCCTGTAGCATACGATCAAACTGGTGTGATTAGAACGCTTATTTAAAACGGCCAGTTTCGAATGATGCAACAATCAGCATTTGAGCTGGCCACACTTTTTTTCAGAAACATTTTGCACAAACACAGTCCTTACAAAGTTATGTCCAGAATGTTAGCAGTTTATTTTTGGATGCAATGTTCAGACATTCACAGAAGTATCTACAGCATAACACAATCATCCAAATTGGAAAAATGTAGGCTACATTTGTCTTAGCGCTAACTGAGGAAAGATTGACATAACACATGCGGTCAAATTTGTATAACTCTCGCTGAGCAAATACAATATGAATTAGCTAATATAAATTACTATGTATAATGAATCACATCCCGGGTGAGCTCACCATTGATCAAAATAATTGAGTAAAACACTCTCTAGAAATCGAAAGTAATCTGACATTGGGTAGTTTCTGCTCGCTGCCATGCTTTTTTCCCCTCAAAGAAACCAAAGATAATAAGAGGAGGCAAGATGAGTTTGGTCTGTTTATAGTATGCATGTTCAAAGGGGGGTGTCATCCACCATGGTTCACATCCCACCATTAATTTCCGGAAGTCCTCAAGAAATGAGTGAACCCTTACGCCCCTCATTTTGTTATAACATTTTCGGTCCAACAGACGATTACGTGAAACCCAGTAGGCATTGTATGTCAACAAACATGGCTCCACACATATAGCTGGAATTAGCTTAGCTCATCATAATCAGTACAACCTTCAAAAAAGTATTTTACACACATAATATGTGCATATTACAATCTATGCAAGAATCGGAATGCATGATTCATCCCCGGTACTTGAAAAACGTGAATAAAACAGTAAATATATCAATAATTTGATACAAATGGTGCGTGCAGGTAGTCAATCACGTAACCTCTCACTCCCACTCTGAACCATTCAGTGTTGTTGTTTATGTATGTTGCTAGTGAGCTAAGCTGTAGTATTAGCAATGTCTTTCAAAAGGAGACAACTCACAAATGCGGAAATTCTGGAGATTTTTTAAAATTCTGACAATGAGCCTGAAAGTCAGTAATCAGATTCTGGCAGTGACAGTGAGGAGCTGCCCCCCAACCATTGAAACTCCTTCATCTGAGGACCCCTTGTCCACGCACAAAGTCCCAGTTCCCTTTGAAGATGCTGGTGGTGATGGAGGCAGACTGACAATGGATGAAGTACAGGAGTTCTGTGGTAGCTGGAAGGCTGCCAGCCACACATAGCCAGCTAGCTAACATAGCATCCCTCTCTGTTTCAACCAGGTGTTTGAGTAGGCTAAACTAGATAGCTGCATTTGCTAGCTAAGTAATGAAAGTAAAAGTAAAAAAATATACACTACGAAACATAGATAGTTCTCTCTCTCTCGCTCTTAGTGCTAAACACGGCTGCTAGAATCTTGACTAGAACCCCAAAATTTGACCATATTACTCCAGTCTCCAGTCTCTCTACACTGGCTTCCTGTAAAGGCTAGGGCTGATTTCAAGGTTTTACTGCTAACCTACAAAGCATTACATGGGCTTGCTCCTACCTATCTCTCCGTCTTTGTCCTGCCGTACATACCTACACGTACGCTACGGTCACAAGACACAGGCCTCCTTATTGTCCCTAGAATTTCTAAGCAAACAGCTGGACGCAGGGCTTTCTCCTATAGAGCAACAATTTTATGGAATGGTCTGCCTATTCATGTGAGAGACACAGACTTGGTCTCAACCTTTAAGTCTTTATTGAAGACTCATGTCTTCAGTAGATCCTATGATTGAGTGTAGTCTGGCCCAGGGATGTGAAGGTGACCAGAAAGGCCCTGGAGCAACGAACCGCCCTTGCTGTCTCTGCCTGGCTGGTTCCCCTCTCTCCACCGGGATTCTCTGCTTTTAACCCTATTACGGGAGCCCTCCTGTCTCAGCCTCCGGTATTTACGCTGCAATAGTTTGTGTAGGGGGGCTAGGGTCAGTCTGTTATGTATGGAGTATTTCTCATGTCTTATCCGGTGTCCTGTGTGAATTTAAGTATGCTCCCTCTAATTCCCTCTCGCTCACCTCCCGGACGACTTGAGCCCTGGGACCATGTCTCAGGAATACCTGGCCTGATGACTCCTTGCTGTCCCCAGTCCACCTGGTCATGCTGTTGCTCCAGTTTCAACTGTTCAGCCTGCCCTGACCTGTTCACCGGACGCGGTACCTTGTTCCGGACCTGCTGTTTTCGACTCTCTCTCTCTGCCTCACCTGCTGTCTCTAACTCTGAATGCTCGGCTATGAAAAGCCAACTGACATTTATTCCTGAGGTGCTGACCTGTTGCACCCTCTACAACCCCTGTGATTATTATTATTATTATTGGACCCTGCTGGTCATCTATGAACGTTTGAACATCTTGGCCATGTACTGTCATAATCTCAACCCGGCACAGCTAGAAGAGGACTGGCCACCCCTTAGAGCCTGGTTCCTCTCTAGGTCCCTTCCTAGGTTCCATCCTTTCTAGGGAGTTTTTCCTAGCCACTGTGCTTCTACATCTGCATTGCTTGCTGTTTGGGGTTTTAAGCTAGGTTTCTGTAAAGAACTTTGTGACATCGGCTGATGTAAAAGGGCAAACCACCAGCTTTATAAATACATTTGATTGAAATTTGATTGATTGATAGGTTGGAGGATTTCATCCGGGAAGTCTATCGAAGGGGGTGAGAACTATGAGCCTCCTACTGTAGGTTTTGAATTGTTCAATGTACCCAGAGGAGGACAGAAGCTAGCTGTCCTCCAGCTACACCAAGGTGCAACGCTAAAGAGTGCTGCTGAGGCTACTGTATACCTTCATTGAAAACAGTGTGTTTTAATCAATTATTTGGTGACATGAATATACATATTTAGTATAGTTTTATCTAAAAAGGATCATTTTTTATGTTTAACTTATTCATTTTTCTGAAATTCATTGAGTAGGATGGTGTGGTGGAAATGATGAAATAAGGATCTGCTGGAGTCCAAGTCTAACCAAGATTCTTTATTTCTGAGCTCAGAGAGAATAACAGAGTTACACAGCGCAGTGTAGACAGTCTGAATTCTGAAGCATTGGGTGATAAGCACATATCTTTATAGTTCCTGTTCTTGGGCAGGACTCTCAGTTCCCTTTTTATCTATACAAGGACACAGGAGCAAACTGGTTTGCAACACAGGATTATACTCCCAAGAACAGGAGATTATAATAGGAGGATGGTTGGAGTGGCGTTCGCGTCATGGCCTGCCACTGGATTTGATATTGACATCAGGAGAAGCAGTGCAGCATAGGGTAGTGTGGAAACAGGAGGTGGATGGGGTGATAAGTCTGGATAAACTCAACAGGTAATTTTGGTGACCAGTCATTTGGGAGGCTTAGGGTCTCGGCGGGGGCGGTCCTGAGGTGTCGGAACTCAGTGTGTATGGTGGTCAGAGGTGTTTCTTTTTCTTCTTTGTCTTCCTCAGATTCTCCGCCGTCTGCCCCCACAGCCCACACTCCTGCTGCTGGGGGTCCTGGTTGTGGAGGTGGTAGCTGTTTTGAGGTGGGGGGAGTGTAGTGTGGTGGATGATGTTGATACAGTTCCTATTTACGTCTGTTCCTACTTGCTTTGCCTTTCTCTTCTTCAGATTTCATCATTACCTCTGCACTTATCCTCTCTCACTCTGTCCTTGTCTCTGCTTCAACTTCCCACTTTCTAAAATTATCCCATCCTATATTAAATTTCTTGCCTTTCCCTACTTTCTCCAACCGTTCTGACTAATTTCAACTTAACGACATTGAGGGTGCCTTCTTTGGGAAAATCTCAATTTGTTAAACTGTGCCATTGTGACACGTCCTCGCAACAATCGGTCCCCATTTGCTTACCATTACTTTCAATGGCCTTGTGTAGCATGTGGTGGCTGGAAAACACTTTTTGCTCGAGGATGATCTCATCTTGAGTTCCTATCTCTTGTACACTCACACACAACATAGAGGAGTGATCAGTTCCTGCAACCTAAACCATGCAATTGCATGACTGCTAAAATATTGCCCAATTTGTCGTTGAATCACTGGAGAACTCGTCCAAATGGATATCGTAACAACATAAACACAGTTTTGTTATTATACTTAGTTTCAAATGTATGATAAACAGTTCTTCCTGTCCACTGGTTAGTAAGTCCATCCCTAACCGGATATTATAGTCTAACAGGACATCTTAACCGGTCTACCCGCATCGCACTATGCGGTAGAGCATGCTCCTCTATCCCTTAGCGCAAACTCCCGTGGACGTCAAGCGGGTCTCTAAGTTCCCTCGTCTGGCGAGGAGGAATTTACCCTAGCTCAGTGAGCCTCTGCCGGCAGTTTACCCTCGGAGCCACAGGTCAACGATACGTCAGCCAAATTGTGGTGGATATTATAAAATAAGGATCTGCTGGAGTTACACAGAGCAGTGTGGACAGTCTGAAATCTGAAGCATTGGGTGATAAGCACATATCTTTATAGTTCCTGTTCTTGGGCGGGACTCTCAGTTCCCTTTTCATCTATACAAGGACACAGGAGCAAACTGGTTTGAAACACAGGATTATACTCCCAAGAACAGGAGATTATAATAGGGCAGTTTCACACAGTTTCACAAGGTTAGTCACATACTCAGTTATGTGGATACATACAATTAAAATGTTACATTAAAATGGTCCTCCCCTTCCTCTGAGGAGGAGATTCCACTGCAATATGTACATACAGTGGGGAGAACAAGTATTTGATACACTGACAATTTTCCTGGTTTTCCTACCTACAAAGCATGTAGAGGTCTGTAATTGGTATACTTCAACTGTGAGAGACGCAATCTAAAACAAAAATCACATTGTATGATTTTTAAGTAATGACTTAGCATTTTATTGCATGACATAAGTATTTGATCACCTACCAACCAGTAAGAATTCCGGCTCTCACAGACCTGTTAGTTTTTCTTTAAGAGGCCCTCCTGTTCTCCACTCATTACCTGTATTAACTGCACCTGTTTGAACTCGTTACCTGTATAAAATACACCTGTTCACACTCTCAATCAAACAGACTCCAACCTCTCCAAAATGGCCAAGACCAGAGAGCTGTGTAAGGACATCAGGGATAAAATTGTAGACCTGCACAAGGCTGGGATGGGCTACAGGACAATAGGCAAGCAGCTTGGTGAGAAGGCAACAACTGTTGGCGCAATTAGTGGAAAATGGAAGAAGTTCAAGAAGACGGTCAATCACCCTCGGTCTGGGGTTCCATGCAAGATCTCACCTCGTGGGGCATCAATGATCATGAGGAAGGTGAGGGATCAGCCCAGAACTACACGGCAGGACCTGGTCAATGACCTGAAGAGAGATAGGACCACAGTCTCAAAGAAAACCATTAGTGACACACTACGCCGTCATGGATTAAAATCCTGCAGCGCACGCAAGGTCCCCCTGCTCAAGCCAGCGCATGTCCAGGCCCATCTGAAGTTTGCCAATGACCATCTGGATGATCCAGAGGAGGAATGGGAGAAGGTCATGTGGTCTGATGAGACAAAAATAGAGCTTTTTGGATGAGAAGGATGAGTACAACCCCAAGAACACCATCCCAACCGTGAAGCATGGAGGTGGAAACATAATTCTTTGGGGATGCTTTTCTGCAAAGACAGGACAGGACGACTGCACCGTATTGAGGGGAGGATGGATGGGGCCATGTATCGCGAGATCTTGGCCAACAACCTCCTTCCCTCAGTAAGAGCATTGAAGATGGGTCGTGGCTGGGTCTTCCAGCATGACAATGACCCGAAATACACAGCCAGGGCAACTAAGGAGTGACTCCGTAAGAAGCATATCAAGGTCCTGGAGTGGCCTAGCCAGTCTCCAGACCTGAACCCAATAGAAAATCTTTGGAGGGAGCTGAAAGTCCGTATTGCCCAGCGACAGCCCCGAAACCTGAAGGATCTGGAGAAGGTCTGTATGGAGGAGTGGGCCAAAATCCCTGCTGCAGTGCAAACCTGGTCAAGAACTACAGGAAACGTATGATCTCTGTTATTGCAAACAAAGGTTTCTGTACCAAATATTAAGGTCTGACTGGGAGACCCATGGGGTGGCACACAATTGGCCCAGTGTCGTCCGGTTTAGGCGAGGTTTTGGCCGGCAGGGATGTCCTTGTCCCATCGCACACTAGCAACTCCTGTGGCGGGCCGGGTGCAGCACACGCTGACACGGGCGCCAGGAGTACGATGTTTCCTCTGACACATTGGTGCGGCTGGCTTCCGGGTTAAGTGGGCATTGTGTCAAGAAGCAGTGCGGCTCGGTTGGGTTGTGTTTCGAGTCCGTACGGGAGTTGCAGCGATGAGACAAGACCGTAACTACCAATTGGATACCACAAAAAAGGGGTTAAAAAAACATGATATATATATATATATTTTTAAATGACTATCCATTTTAGAATAAGGCTGTAACGTAACAAAATGTGGAATAAGTCTAGGGGTCTGAATACTTTCTGAAGGTGCTGTATATAGCCAAGTCATCATGGTGTATTTATTATGTTTCTCTTTTTCTATTTGTATTATTTCTCTTTTCTCTCTGCATTGTTGGGAAGATCCGTAAGTAAGCATTTCACTGTTAGTCTACACCTGTTGTTTACCAAGTAAATTGGATTTAATCCATCGAGGTCCTACACGTCTCCAGGTCAAGTAATCATAAAGGACACTTAACTTCCTGCCTAGTAATAAAGATGCAATGTTTAGAGAGAAGGGGGAGACTCCACCCAAATTGGGGTATATACAGTTGAAGTCGGAAGTTTACATACACCTTGGACAAATACATTTAAACTCAGTTTTTCACAATTCCTGACATTTACTCCTAGTACAAATTCCCTGCCTTAGGTCAGTTAGGATCACCACTTTATTTTAAGAATGTGAAATATCAGAATAATAGTACAGAGAATGATTTATTTCAGATTTGATTTCTTTCATCACATTCCCAGTGGGTCAGAAGTTGACATACACTCAATTAGTATTTGTTAGCATTGCCTTTAAATTGTTTAACTTGGGTCAAATACTTCAGGTAGCCTTCCACAAGCTTCCCACAATACGTTGGGTGAATTTTGGCCCATTCCCCCTGACAGAGCTGGTGTAACTGAGTCAGGTTTGTAGGCCTCCTTGCTCACACACGCTTTTTCAGTTATACCAACAAATTTTCTATAGGATTTTTTTTCTTATTTTTTTACCTTTATTGAGGTCAGGGCTTTGTCATGGCCACTCCAATACCTTGACCGTTGTCCTTAAGCCATTTTTCCACAACCTTGGAAGTATGCTTGGGGTCATTGTCGATTTGGAAGACCCATTTGCAACCAAGCTTTAACTTCCTGACTGATGTCTTGAGATGTTGCTTCAATATATCCACATACTTTTCCTACCTCATGATGCCATCTATTTTGTGAAGTTTCATCAGACCAGAGGACATTTCTCCAAAAAGTACGATCTTTGTCCCCAAGTGCAGTTGCAAATCGTAGTCTGGATTTTTCATGGCGGTTTTGGAGCAGTGGCTTCTTCCTTGCTGAGCGACCTTAGGACTTGACTTGTTTTACTGTGGATATAGATACTTTTGTGCCTGTTTCCTCCAGCATCTTCACAGAGTCCTTTGCTGTTGTTCTGGGATTGATTTGCACTTTTCGCACCAAAGTACGTTCATCTCTAGGAGACAGAATGCGTCTCCTTCCTGAGCGGTATGACAGCTGCATGATCCCATGGTGTTTATACTTGCATACTATTGTTTGTACAGATGAACATGGTACCTTCAGGCGTTTGGAAATTTCCCCCAAGGATGAACCAGACTTGGGGAGGTCTACAATTTTTTTCTGAGGTCTTGGATGATTTCTTTTGATTTTCCCAGGATGTCAAGAATTGAGGCACTGAGTTTGAAGGTGGCCTTGAAATACATCCACAGATACACCTCCAATTGACTCAAATGATGTCAATTAGCCTATCAGAAGCTTCTAAAGCCATGACATAATTTTCTAGAATTTTCCAAGCTGTTTAAAGGCACAGTCAACTTAGTGTATGTAAACTTCTGACCCACTGGAATTGTGATACAGATACAGATAAGTGAAATAATCTGTCTGTAAACAATTGTTGTAAACTTTCTATGTCATGCACAAAGTCCTAACCAACTTGCCAAAACTATAGTTTGTTAACAGGAAATTTGTGGAGTGGTAGAAAAACGGGTTTTTATGACTCCAATCTAAGTGTATGTAAACTTCCGACTTCAACTGTATACTATGACTGGTGGAAATATGTCTTTGTCTTATTCAGCTGTGTAACCCAATGGGTGAAAAAACTTGCTTTAAGCTTTACTAATGGTAATTTAAAACCTAACAGTTGGCGCTGTGAGCAGGGTTGGCGCTGTGAGCAGGGTTGGCGCTGTGAGCAGGGTTGGCACTGTGAGCAGGGTTCACCATGATTTACAGTCAAACTAGAAATTCCGAATCAGTGAACAGGAGCCAGCACCAGAAACAAGGTAGGCACAGTTCGTACACCTGTTATCACTCATTCTGAAATCTTGAGGAGACGAGAGTCGTGAAACATTTTCCATCACCAAACTGTTCCTGGATGGTTGGGAGAGTTGCTCTCGGAGGATGTGTTGGTACCATTCTTTATTCATGGCTATGTTCTTAGGCAAAATCATGAGTGAGCCCACTCCCTTGGCTGAGAAGCAACCCCACACATGAATGGTCTCAGGATGCTTTACTGTTGGCATGACACAGGACTGATGGTAGCGCTCACCTTGTCTTCTCCGGACAAGCTTTTTTCCGGATGCCCCAAACAATGGGAAAGGGGATTCATCAGCCCTGTACCTTTTGCAGAATATCAGTCTGTCCCTGATGTTTTTCCTGGAGAGAAGTGGCTTCTTTGCTGCCCTTCTTCACACCAGGCCATCCTCCAAAAGTCTTCGCCTCACTGTGCGTGTAGATGCACTCACACCTGCCTGCTGCCATTCCTGAGCAAGCTCTGTACTGGTGGTGCCCCGATCCCGCAGCTGAATGTGGAAATAGGAAGAATGTGTATTTTGTGGCTTATGAAAGTGTTGAATACAAAGTGTTGACAGTGGCGAGTAAGAAGCTAAACATGAACTCACTCATAAAAACAGCAGTTCTACTTTTGACATTTGAGTCATTTAGCAGACGTTCTTATCCAGAACAATTTACAGTCAATGCATTCATCTTTAGACAGCTAGGTGGGACAGCCACATATCACAGCCATGTGCTGTATTCGTTGACAGCCTCTTTCTAGTTATGGTTTTAAATGTTTTGAAATCTCACACTATCAATTTTTCTGTAGCTTTCTCTTATGCCTGCTAGATTACTGCAGACACGGTATTCCGAGCCATCCGATTGGCCAGCGGTAGCCCTATTTAGTGCACTTGATTTGCTCTCTGGTTCCCACCGGGAAGGCAGAGTTTGAACCTTTAGACACATGATATGGTTCCACATGGCAACAATTCTACCGCCAACAGCCCAAGATGAATAACAGCCCGAGACAATAAAAAAATAGGAACACAAGGCTTTATCGTTGGGCTTTGTACACAAATGCTTAGAGATCGACCAGTCGATTGCGCTCCACCGGTTGGTGACTACTGCTCTAGAAAGTGGAGTAAAGTTCAATCTCGTGCTTTTCTCCGTGGGCTGATATTTCTTCTTCATGGCAGTCTTGAGCGGTGCAGTTTAGAGGCAACATTGATGGTGAGTATTACTCCTCTGTCCCACTGCATGACCTGACTGCAGGACACAAGTCAAAGACTGCAAATACCATAGACCACCACTAGATGGAGACCAACACCAGGGTTACAGACGTACAGGAAGAGACTGTTATATCAGTTCACTATGACCACCAATCAATGTGATTTTCTCCAGAAACTGACAAATAATTTTGAGAGGGAGTGTGTTTATGTAGTTTATGTATCTAGTTGACAGGGACAACACACATTCATAAACATTTCAATTTTCACGTTGATGTATTTAGTAGTATTTACTATTTATTAGGATCCCCTTTAGTTGTTGCTGAGGCAACTACTCTTCCTGGGGTAGTCGTGGAAATATTTGGTCAATCATATTTCACAAATCCCGGAGCATGTGAGTTCAAATAGACTATTTATTACTTCATAATAAAAGCCGAGCTGGGATCATGAAAACAACTGCCTTCCAGTCTTGGCACAGAATACTTCTACATTTGTCCTTCTTACGTCATTCTCATAGTAACTCCTCTTAATGGCTTATCACCTCTGACATTTAGCCACCGTTATCATATTGTCTTCAAATTAGGACATGCAACCTGTAGAGTCACAAAAATAGTTTCATGCATGTAGGACCATTGCAACAGACCTTGGCACTCTACAGGATTAACCAATACATGACATCCTGCTGAATCCTCTGAAAGGGGAACCCCTGTTCTGGAAAAGACCCAAGAGGTGTAACCATAGTTGGCCATAACAGTTACAAGAATAACCACGTGCATGTCTAATGGTTTCCAATGACCTAGAGCACATGGAGTGCACTAGTTTTGCTGGCTCCTTCTGAAATAAATAATTTGCACATATGTACTGAAAAAATCACAATGGGGTCCAAACATGAAACAAAATAAGAAATGAAGTACGTAATATACAGAAATATACAGCACTACATTTACATTGCAATTGAGCCATTCAGCAGACACTCCCATCCACAGCGACCCACAGCAAGTGGATTCATCTTAAGACAGCCAGACGAGACAACCACATATCAAAGTCATATCCTAACCACGTATCACATACATAATACAACACATAATACAATGCAGAAAACAATACAAAATGCATAAACATGTCTGTGTCTCTTTACAGTCGCCATCCTGCAATAAGGAGGTATTTTATCTGTTAGCTTGAGTTACCTGGGGTGGCAGAGAGTTCCATGTAGTCATGGCTCTATTTAATACTGTGTTTCCCAGCCTCTGTTCTGGCCCTGGGGACTGTGAAGAGACCTCTGGTTGTCTTGTCCGGTACCAATGAGTGTCCGAACTGTGAACCAACTGCCTAAACAGACAGTTCGGTAGCTTCAACACATCAACATCTCGCACAAAGACCAATAGTGATGCAGTCAATGTTTCCTTCAACTTTGAGTCAGGAGAGACTGACATGCATGTCGTTGACATTTGCCCTCTGTGTACATCTAAGTGCAATATGTGCTGCTCTGTTTTGTATCAACTGTAACATACTGTATGTGAAAATATCAAATCAAACTTAAGGCCCCCATGCAGTTATTTCAATGTAATTTTTATAGTCACTGTGTGTTTATTTGATCAAAATAAGTCAAATGTATATTTTTTTATAATGTATTTCCCTGAGCCTCTTTTGGCCATTGATCGTGTGGGTGTTAGGAAACAAACACAGCCCTGATTGGCTGATAGGATGGCCTAGAGCCCACCCACTTACCTAGATGACCCGTTATTGGTCCCTTATAATCAGATCAGATTGTGGCTTCATGAACATGCTGAAATTTCAGGCATTCTTTTAAAACAGCTCTCACGCAGAAATGTAATTATCATAAATGTCACAATATCCTAGTGTTATTTCCACCTCTCTAGTGTGGTAATATCATAAAAAAATAGGGAATTCAAGTTTTTAACTGCACTTCCCCTTTAATTTAAATTGCATTTACAATCGCAACACAATTCACAATAAAACAATCAAATGAAAAAGTAGAAGCAAACAGGAAGCAGTAAAAAGGATAAATTAAAGAACATAAAACACACAGGACGTCTAAAACAATCACTGGTTAAAGGCCAAGCTAAAAGGGCTGTTTTTAAAGGCACCCTTTATCAGGAGTTTATCAAGACATCATTAATGCTTATTTAATCATTTACAAATGTGTAAAAAAAAAAACACAGTTAATAGACAGTTATAATGCCTTGGTCAAAAGGTGTGATACCTTTTTAAGTGCTTGCCAAATAGTGAGACAATATTTATCTGCAGATATTAACATGCAATTAAATGACATGAAGACAAGTTGAAGAGAGACATCAGGGAAGCACATCTGATGGAAGAGAGAAGTCAGGGAAACACATCTGATGGAAGAGAGAAGTCAGGGAAACATCTGGAAGAGAGAAGTCTGGGAAACACATCTGATGGAAGAGAGAAGTCTGGGAAACACATCTGATGGAAGAGAGAAGTCAGGGAAACACATCTGGTGGAAGAGAGAAGTCAGGGAAACATCTGGAAGAGAGAAGTCTGGGAAACACATCTGATGGAAGAGAGAAGTCAGGGAAACACATATCATGGAAGAGAGAAGTCAGGGAAACACATTGTGAGGACATGAAGCACATTATCTAGCTGTCAGCTAAAAACAGAGCTCACTGTTCAAGAGGCTGTTAGTGGCAAACGTAGTTCATGACACGTTTCTTGTGATTGGTTGCCAGTGTGTTTTTTCTCCCTTGTGATTGGTTGTCAGTGACTCAGGTGTCTCTGGATTTGCTCACTGTGGAGTAGATGGGAGGCGCCTCAGAGGAGCTGTGTGGATGAATGACAATAGAGTAGGCAGGGTTTTGACTTATGTTGACAGTGGCATAGTCACCAGAACAAGTGCTCTTTTTAGCGATGGCGACAGTGGCCTCATTGGGGCAGCTGGGGTCCTTGTGGAAGTTGACGCTGGCATAGTTGAGAGAGTCAGAGGGGCTTGTGGGTAAGTTGGCGGTGGCGTAGATTGTGGGGGTCTCACTACCTGAACTGGACTGTAGGGGGCGGTCCTTTATTTCTTCATAGTGACCATCACCATGACAACCCTGGAGAGGAGGAAAAGGAGGAGAGGGACAGGCGGACATGATGAAAGAGGGAAGAACATAGATTAGAACATGCTCTCTCTCTCTCTCTCTCTCTCTCTATATATATATATATATCACACAGACATGCAATGACGCTCACAGGCAGGCGCTTGCACACACACACACACACTGACCTCTATGTTGATCCGAGTGTCTGTGTTCACCCTGGGTGCTGAGGAGCCAGCTGTGGAACACAGCACACACACACACACACACACACACACACACACACACACACACACACACACACACACACACACACACACACACACACACACACACACACACACACACACACACACACACACACACACACACACACACGTCAATATTGGGCTGCAGCAGTCTGTTCAGGAGGTTCTCAGAGCCCTGTTCTCAATGAGACCCCTATTTCTCAACCAGGGTCAAAGGAAGATTGTATATGCAAGTTTCTTGCAATTTAAGACTGGGTGTGAGTAACTTCCCCTTGTGTGTGTGTGTGTGAGAGAGTGTTTCTCACCTGTTTCCTTGTTGAATTTCCATCTATAGACTATGAGCAGGCTGACCACAAGCACCAATAGCAGCATAACCAGAGTCCCAGATACTATGATGACCACTGATGTATCTGAACAGACAAACAGTATGATTAGAACACATACTTTACAATCAGCACTTCTGTTCAACTTACATAGGGCCTTTTACACTGTGAAGTAAGATCTGCCTCTCTTCCACATCAGATGTGTAACTTTTCTGTTTACTTCCTGTCCTGACATTAGCCTTGGATGTGGTGGCCAACAATGTGTAAAAGCAGCCTCATACAACAAAAATGCTGTCGACTAGTATTAAAGTAATTATTGCAGGGGCATGTGGAATCGGAGAGACATTATCTTTTCACTACCACTCAGAAGGAGGAATCTGGTATAGAAGTGTCCCAGATTACCTAAAGTCAGATTTGACGCCAGATCAGTCTCTACATGACAAAATGATGTGTTGAGAAACTGGTTTTAAACTAGTGCAGCGTAAAAAGGCTCATAGGCTGCGTTGACACAGCTTTTTTCCACTAATTGGTCTTTTGACCAAAGAAATCAGATCTTTTCACATCCGATCTTTTTCAGGGCTGATCTGATTGGTCATATTTTTGGGCTGTTTAGATGTCTGTTTAAAAGCAACCATTAAGTTTATTTACCAAATCCATTTTTTGTTGATGATGAGATGGATGATGGTGTTGAGATGGATGATAGTTGAGAGATGGATGATGATGATGATGAGATGGAGGTGGCTAAGGATGATAGCGTTGGTGAACCTGGATTTGATGCTGTTGTTTTTGTAGCAGGTTTTCTTGTGGTGGGGGTTATTGTTGGTGTCGCTAAAAACAAAGGACCACAAAACACAGTTGTTGTGAAATGTGTGGACATTTTTCACTTGGCTAACATGTTGTCTACTGGTATTAAAGTAGTTATTGCACAGAGATGTGTTGTCAGAGCACCATGTCTTTACACTACACCACCAAGAGAGGGAATCTGATTCCAAAGTCAGATTTGACGCCAGATCTGTCTATGTACAATACACAAATATGTTTATGTGATAGAATGAAATGTGCCTTAATAATAACTAAATAATAACACAGCATCATAATGTGTACCAGGAAGTAATATGCTCTTCATTTATCTGAATGGTGATAATATGATCTGTGTGCTCTAGTGATGTCTGGACCACAAACACAACAGTGAATTCAGCTCACTGCAGTGGCCTGCCCAGTCACCGGATCTCAATCCAATTTATTATCTGTGGGATGAGATTGAATGAGCTATTTGGAGTAGAAATCCACTACCAGCCAACTTGATTCAACTGTGGGAAGCATTGTCAACATGGACCGGCATCTCTGTGGAACGCTTTGGACACCTTGTAAAGTTCATGCCCTGACGAATTGAGGCTGTTCTGAGGGCAAAAGGGGGTGCAGCTCAATATTAGGAAGGTGTTCCT
This sequence comes from Oncorhynchus clarkii lewisi, assembly GCF_045791955.1. Lineage (NCBI taxonomy): Eukaryota > Metazoa > Chordata > Actinopteri > Salmoniformes > Salmonidae > Oncorhynchus > Oncorhynchus clarkii. The sequence continues at coordinate 11,687,972 of NC_092166.1, read as the reverse complement.
AATGTTTTGTCCACCCAGTCAAAAGTCTGACTGCTGACATGGTATCAATTGTGTGGTTGTTCTGTACTCCACATAGATATCCCCCAGCATCCTCTTGGGTTAGCCTGGTGATGGTCACGCTGAAAACTCTGTCTGTCTTGTTGTGGAACAGTGAGAACCTCCCTGTCTGGCTTTTGGTTTTTGTCACTTTAACATCAACTAGACAATTCGATCGTGTCTTTTCTTTGCAGAAGTATTTCTGATTGTCTTCATACTTTTCATCATAAACACAGTGGTGGAGACTGACCGTTCTTCATACTGTAGCCAGTCACTGCAGTGCGATTCTCGCAGCACCAATCTGTCATTTTAAACAAACATGTAGGCCTAGCGCTCAGAAAGAAGTTCAGCCGATGTATTATCAAATAAATATATACCATAACAGAACAAGAAAGGTTTGGAAACTCCAATGACAAAAAATTGTACACCATGAAACTTCCTTGTCTCATGTCCAGACGCTGTCTTGTCCTGTTCCTTGTCTCATGTCCAGACGCTGTCCTGTCCTGTTCCTTGTCTCATGTCCAGACGCTGTCCTGTCCTGTTCCTTGTCTCATGTCCAGACGCTGTCCTGTCCTGTTCCTTGTCTCATGTCCAGACGCTGTCCTGTCCTGTTCCTTGTCTCATGTCCAGACGCTGTCCTGTCCTGTTCCTTGTCTCATGTCCAGACGCTGTCCTGTCCTGTTCCTTGTCTCATGTCCAGACGCTGTCCTGTCCTGTTCCTTGTCTCATGTCCAGACGCTGTCCTATCCTGTTCCTTGTCTCATGTCCAGACGCTGTCCTGTCCTGTTCCTTGTCTCATGTCCAGACGCTGTCCTGTCCTGTTCCTTGTCTCATGTCCAGACGCTGTCCTGTCCTGTTCCTTGTCTCATGTCCAGACGCTGTCCTGTCCTGTTCCTTGTCTCATGTCCAGACGCTGTCCTGTCCTGTTCCTTGTCTCATGTCCAGACGCTGTCCTGTCCTGTTCCTTGTCCGTTGCTCAATAAATGTTCTCCCTGTACCTGCTTTTCGTCTACCAGCGTTGATCCTTACACTCACATTTATAGACAGAGCTATAGATGCAAGGACTGACCATCCACGAGATCAATATTGTAGTTTTAACCATGGTTTGTGGCTTTACAGTGTTTTTGTTAACAATTACATCGTTTACAAACAATGGAGCAAAGAAAGCAAATATTTTTAATTTTAGTGTGGTATGACAGTTGAATTAAGCTCATGAGGCATTTTATAAGTTATATATTTCAAGAATAAATGGGTAAATATCATACATTCTAAAGTACAAAAGTTTGCAAAAGTGAATGTAAAATATGGAATGAAGTGGAAGGATCTCAGGTTAGGATTCGGGGTCAATAGCAGAAGCTTGATTAGGAATGTATATTATAAAATGTCTAGTTTGGAAGTGATAAAGTTTCGAGGATGAGAATCAAAGATTTACAGTACCTCTAGAGACTGCAAGGTTGACTTTAGTGTAGTCATCTGCCAATGAATTGGTCACTCCACACCAGTATCTCCCAGCATCATTTAACGTCAGGTTGGTGATTGTCACAATGAAGACACTTTCCTCTCTGATGTCCTTTAGCGAGTATCTCACTTTAGAAGCACTGTTTTCCCCTGCCTCAGTCTCAATAACTTTGTCTTTATTAAAAACAGGACAATCCCCTTTACAGAGGTACTTCTGGTGGCTCCTCAACACCTCTCTATAGGGGCATCTGATCTCTGCCTTGCCCCCCTCATATCCTTTCACTGTGATCAACTCTGCTGAACACACACTCCACACAGCAGCTGTAGGACACACCAACAGTCTCATTACAAACAGTACAAACACCCCAGCTTCCATTTCACATACTGTAAGAGTGGATTCTGGTCTGGTACACCACTGGTGTTCCACATCACATCCATCAGTACATACTGACCTTGTGTTCCTCAGTGTCCCCTTCCCTTTATCCAACAACATTATCAGTGAGTGAATGGAGTTACACTGTAAAATGTTACAACCAAATGTATCCAACTATAGAGAGGAGTCACTGGACATGTGTTCATTCAGACTGATGTACTCACCTAAGAGGAGGACAACCTTCAGTGTGAGGACCAGCAGGATAACCATGATGACTTGTGGCTCCCAGCTAGTTCAAGTCTCTTTAGACCCTGTACACCCTGTTTACTACAGTCCCCTCAATACTTCTACGTCCAGTTACCACCCCAGTACAGGAAGGTCTGCTCCTGCAGTGTGTATGACAACTACTCTGAGTGTGTGTTAGTGTGTGTGTGTGTGTCTACTCTGAGCCACGGAAGTCCTTCTGTTTGACTAAGTACTTCCTGAAACCATTTCACTTCTCAGGAACACTTTAATGTCCGTCAATAAACCATTTCTAAGACATTTATAAAGAGTTTACTCACCATTTATTAATCGTTTATTCCTACAATATATGTTAAATAAAAACAAAGTCCTGCTTTAAATGAAGTGCATCTTATAAAGCCTTTATAAAGCCTCGTTAACCACTACATGAATGTGTTACAAATCCTGTTTTATAAAGCCTTGTTAACCACTACATGAATGTGTTACAAATCCTGTTTTATAAAGGGTTCACAACCACTACATGAATGTGTTACAAATCCTGTTTTATAAAGGGTTCATAACCACTACATGAATGTGTTACAAATCCTGTTTTATAAAGGGTTCATAACCACTACATGAATGCGTTACAAATCCTGTTTTATAAAGGGTTCATAACCACTACATGAATGTGTTACAAATCCTGTTTTATAAAGGGTTCATAACCACTACATGAATGTGTTACAAATCCTGTTTTATAAAGGGTTCATAAATTTGTCTTAAATGTGTGACATAACCACCACAAGCTGTAGACCACACTGTTTACCAAGACATATTGTTAGCTGTCTATTCACCACCACAAACGATGCTGGCACTAAGACTACACTCAACGAGCTGTATAAGGCCAAAATCAAATAAGAAAATGCTCATTCAGAGGCGGCGCTCCTAGTGGCCAGTCACTTTAAAGCAGTCTTAGACGGATTACCAGGACGTGTACTCAGAGCATGCTCTGACCAACTGGCAAGTGTCTTCACTTATTATATTTTCAACCTGTCCCTGACCGAGTCTGTAATACCTACATGTTTCAAGTAGACCACCTTCCCTGTTCCTGTGCCCCAGAACGCCAAGGTAACCTGCCTAAATGACTATCGACCCGTAGCACTCACGTCTGTAGCCATGAAGTGCTTTGAAAGACTGGTCTACCTAAATGACCTCGTACACTTGCACATCGACTCGGTACTGGTACCCCGTGTACATAGCCAAGTTATTGTTACTCATTGTGTATTTATTCCTTGTGTTATTATTTTTCTATTTTTGTATTATTTCTCTATTTTCAATCTCTGCGTTGTTGGGAAGGGTCCGTAAATAAGAATTTCACTGTTAGTCTACACCTGTTGTGTCTAACCTGGGCTTCCCCAGAAGCATGTGACAAAAGCAACTTGATTTGATTCCATCAAGGTCCTTTACGACTCCAGGGCAAGGAAGCTTACAGGAAAGATCAGCTGTATAGCCACTACACATTTACATATCTGCTCATTCTCTTATAGCTCTATGCTCACTGTACCTAGCTGTATATACAGTGCCTTGCGAAAGTATTCGGCCCCCTTGAACTTTGCGACCTTTTGCCACATTTCAGGCTTCAAACATAAAGATATAAAACTGTATTTTTTTGTGAAGAATCAACAACAAGTGGGACACAATCATGAAGTGGAATGACATTTATTGGATATTTCAAACTTTTTTAACAAATCAAAAACTGAAAAATTGGGCGTGCAAAATTATTCAGCCCCCTTAAGTTAATACTTTGTAGTGCCACCTTTTGCTGCGATTACAGCTGTAAGTCGCTTGGGGTATGTCTCTATCAGTTTTGCACATCGAGAGACTGAAATTTTTTCCCATTCCTCCTTGCAAAACAGCTCGAGCTCAGTGAGGTTGGATGGAGAGCATTTGTGAACAGCAGTTTTCAGTTCTTTCCACAGATTCTGGATTGGATTCAGGTCTGGACTTTGACTTGGCCATTCTAACACCTGGATATGTTTATTTTTGAACCATTCCATTGTAGATTTTGCTTTATGTTTTGGATCATTGTCTTGTTGGAAGACAAATCTCCGTCCCAGTCTCAGGTCTTTTGCAGACTCCATCAGGTTTCCTTCCAGAATGGTCCTGTATTTGGCTCCATCCATCTTCCCATCAATTTTAACCATCTTCCCTGTCCCTGCTGAAGAAAAGCAGACCCAAACCATGATGCTGCCACCACCATGTTTGACAGTGGAGATGTGGTGTGTTCAGGGTGATGAGCTGTGTTGCTTTTACGCCAAACATAACGTTTTGCATTGTTGCCAAAAAGTTCAATTTTGGTTTCATCTGACCAGAGCACCTTCTTCCACATGTTTGGTGTGTCTCCCAGGTGGCTTGTGGCAAACTTTAAACGACACTTTTTATGGATATCTTTAAGAAATGGCTTTCTTCTTGCCACTCTTCCATAAAGGCCAGATTTGTGCAATATATGACTGATTGTTGTCCTATGGACAGAGTCTCCCACCTCAGCTGTAGATCTCTGCAGTTCATCCAGAGTGATCATGGGCCTCTTGGCTGCATCTCTGATCAGTCTTCTCCTTGTATGAGCTGAAAGTTTTGAGGGACGGCCAGGTCTTGGTAGATTTGCAGTGGTCTGATACTCCTTCCATTTCAATATTATCGCTTGCACAGTGCTCCTTGGGATGTTTAAAGCTTGGAAAATCTTTTTGTATCCAAATCCAGCTTTAAACTTCTTCACAACAGTATCTCGGACCTGCCTGGTGTGTTCCTTGTTCTTCATGATGCTCTCTGCGCTTTTAACAGACCTCTGAGACTATCACAGTGCAGGTGCATTTATACAGAGACTTGATTACACACAGGTGGATTGTATTTATCATCATTAGTCATTTAGGTCAACATTGGATCATTCAGAGATCCTCACTGAACTTCTGGAGAGAGTTTGCTGCACTGAAAGTAAAGGGGCTGAATAATTTTGCACGCCCAATTTGTCAGTTTTTGATTTGTTGAAAAAGTTTGAAATATCCAATAAATGTCGTTCCACTTCATGATTGTGTCCCACTTGTTGTTGATTCTTCACAAAAAAAATACAGTTTTATATCTTTATGTTTGAAGCCTGAAATGTGGCAAAAGGTCGCAAAGTTCAAGGGGGCCGAATACTTTCGCAAGGCACTGTAATTTGGAGTAATAGTCTATGCATGACTTTGTATTGTATCAATTTATATCTGCCAATGATGGAACAGGAGTGATTCTATACAGGGCTTCTCCCCATAGATCATCTGAGATCTCAATATTTAACTCTTTACCGCAGGTCTCCTTGAGATGACTAGTAGAGGCAGTGCCCCATAGTGTAATGAATACGATGGGAGACAGAGTGCTGGTTTCAAGTGCAGGGCGCAGCAGGTGTTTATTTGTAAAAGACCACAGGAGGAGGTAGGTAGCTGGGTCCAGGGGCAGGCAGAAGGTCATACACAGGGACTCCAGAAAGGTAACAGTACAGGCATGGTACTGGCTAATAAAAGGCTAATAACGTAGTCCGGGAGATCAGGCAAGAGGTTGACGACAGGAAATCTGTACAGGCAGGGAATAGGCAAAAAGGCATCGTTAGTGAGGATGGCCAAAAATCTACAATACACAGGAGGACTAATACGAAAATGAACAGCGCTCCGACTAGAATGTGTATCAAAACAAACACCTCACAATGATGGGGTGCAAAGAACTGAACTAAATAGTGTGTGTGAATGACATACAGGTGTGGGAACAGGTGATCAGAATTCAGGTGGTTGGGATCTGGAGAGTGAGCTGTGTTCAGGGGATCTATGTGTTTGAGAGTTTGAGCTGGAAAGTGGGCTGGGGGGTGAGCTGCGTTCAGGGCATCTATGTGTTTGAGAGTGTAAGTTAGAAGCAGATGTTACACATAGATCATCTGCAGTTCTCCTTGAGATGACCAGTAGAGGCCTCTGTGTAGTTGGAGAAAAAGGAGACAAACTGTGATGAAAAATCCCTCCCCACTGCTCCCCAGAGGAACCCTCCCTCCCCACTGCCTCCCCAGAGAAACCCTCCCTCCCCACTGCTTCCCCAGAGAAACCCTCCCTCCCCTCTGCCTCCCCAGAGAAACCCTCCCTCCCCACTGCTTCCCCAGAGAAACCCTCCCTCCCCACTGCCTCCCCAGAGAAACCCTCCCTCCCCACTGCCTCCCCAGAGAAACCCTCCCTCCCCACCGCCTCCCCAGAGGAACCCTCCCTCCCCACTGCCTCCCCAGAGGAACCCTCCCTCCCCACTGTTTCTCCAGAGGAACCCTCCCTCCCCACTGCCTCCCCAGAGAAACCCGCCCTCCCCACTGTTTCCCCAGAGGAACCCGCCCTCCCCACTGTTTCCCCAGAGGAACCCTCCCTCCCCACTGCTTCCCCAAAATAAGTACCCTTCTCTACATCTCACGTAAATGAGGACCGCCGGGCATGATGGCTAGAACAAACCCAATACTACGCTAGCTAGCTAGCAGCAGTCAGACTTAACTAACAGCCCTCTCCGCAGTTCTTGGAAAACAAATTAATATGCTACCGTTTATGAATAAACATCAAATCCACTGTTTGCTCAGTCAAAGTGCTGCCAATGACTGGAACGAACTACAAAAATCTCTGAAACTGGAAACACTTATCTCCCTCACTAGCTTTAAGCACCAGCTGTCAGACCAGCTCGCAGATGACTGCACCTGTACATAGCCCATCTATAATTCAGCCCAAACTGTATTTTTCCCCCTACTGTATTTATTTATTTATTATGCTCCTTTGCACCCCATTATTTCTATCTCTACTTTGCACATTGTTCTACTGCAAATCTACCATTCCAGTGTTTTACTTGCTATATTTTATTTACTTCGCCACCATGGCCTTTTTTTGTTGCCTTCACCTCCCTTATCTCACCTCATTTGCTCACATCGTATATAGACTTATTTTTCTACTGTATTATTGACTGTATTTTTTTTTTACTCCATGTGTAACTCTGTGTTGTTGTATGTGTCAAACTACTTTGCTTTATCTTGGCCAGGTCGCAATTGTAAATGAGAACTTGTTCTCAACTTGCCTACCTGGTTAAATAAAGGTGAAATAAAACAAATTATGAAATAAATATCCCAAAATTGTGTGGCGAGTGATTTCACCCTTTCAGGGGTTTGCTGTAGTTTTTATACGTAACTTGGTGAAGACTCCTGTCATGCAAATGTGATGAACATGTAGCTTGGCTGGAAAACACAGGCTGTATTTCACTTCTGCCTCTCTCATGGTCTGCATCATTGCTCCATCACCTCCATGGTGTAGTCGGGGAAGATGAGAACCTTTTGGTCTTTGTATTCCATAGATTGCTGTCGTCCAAGTCGTAGAATGAACTCCTTTTCCTGAAAGTGATGTACCCTTGCGATTATGGTGCGTGGCTTGGCACCTGGTGAGGGCTTTGCCTGTAGATAGCGGTGTGTACGGTCAACGATGAGCGGCTTTGGGAAGTTGTCATTGCCCAGCAGCTTGGGAATGAGCTTGGAAACAAACTCTGTGGGTTTCCCTTGTTCATCATCCTCCAAAATTCCCGCAAGTTTGATGCTCAGCTTGTGACTCTTGTCTTCTCAATTGAGAACCTTGGCTTGGAGCGCCTCATTCTTATTTTTAAGCAGCGCACTTGTGGTTTACAGACCTCCAATCTGGGTGTCATGATCAGACAGGGCCTCATCAGCCTCACCCTTCAGTTCGGCCTGTGATGTCTTTAGACACTAACTTTGTTTCAAGCCTGTCAAAACGATCATTGATAGTTTTTATTACAGCCTCTTTCATTTTTTGACACACTGCAATGGCAGTATCTTGTTGCTGCGAATCTGGAGAGTTGTCATCACCAGACTCAAAATGGTGCTAGCTGCTGCTTACTGGGGCCTTTGCGTTAGCTGTTCGATTGTTTTTTGTCGCCATATTTTACAGTTTCACTGCTAGTTAGTGCATGGGGAATAAAATAAACAACGTGTATATTTTTGGGAAATAAAAGAAAGATAAAAAAATCTGCGGAGAGGAGATCTGAAGGAACGCTTCTACCCCATTCGCAGGCGCACTAGTGCCACTGTCACGCCCTGACCTTAGAAATCCTTTTAATTCTCTATTTGGTTAGGTCAGGGTGTGACTAGGGTGGACAATCAATGTTTTCTATTTCTTTGTTGGCCTGGTATGGTTCCCAATCAGAGGTAGCTGTCTATCATTGTCTTTGATTGGGGATCATATTTAGGCAGCCTTTTCCCACCTGTTGTTTGTGGTATCTTTTTTTTGGTTTGTTGCATGTTTTGCACTACGAAGCTTTACGTTCGTTGTGTTGTTTATTGTTTTCTTTGGTGGAACATTAATAAAGAAAATGTACGCCTACCACGCTGCTCATTGGTCCAGTCATTCTACAAACGAGGAGCGGGACAGAAGATCCCACCACGCACGGACCAAGCAGCGTGCCCAGGAGGAGCAGGGATCCTGGGCCTGTGAGGAAAGCCAGGAGTGGAGGACATCCTGGACGTGGGACGAAATGATGGCAGGAGACAGAAGCCTGCCATGGAAGCAGACGGAGGCAGGGAAGGAGCAACAGCGACGACGCCGGGTTCGCGGCCACAAAGACAGCCCAAATATTTTTTGTGGGGTGGCACACGGGGTGGTTGGCGTAGCCGAGGTGTGAACCAGAGACAACCTGGGAGGAGGTAGAGAGGTGGTCGGTCGACCCAGGGAGAGTGCCAGAGAGGGAGTCAATAGGAGTCAATAGAACAGTGCGAGGAGGGATACCGGAGAATGTAGTTGACGAGGGGTATGCGGCAATGCAGGTGTTTGGAGGAGCGTGTCACCAGTCCGGTGCAATCTGTGCCGGTCCAACGCATCAGGCCTCCAGTGCGCCTTCCCAGTCCGGTATGTCCTGTGTCTCCTCCTCGTACTCGCCCTGATGTACACCTCCACAGCCCAGTACGTCCTGTGCTAGCTCCTCGCACTCGCCCTGAAGTGCGTGTTACCAGTCCGGTGCCACCTGTACCGGCCCCACGCATCAGATGCCCACCCGGACCCTCCCTTATAGGTTCAGGTCCATTTCTTTGTTGGCCTGGTATGGTTCCCAATCAGAGGCAGCTGTCTATCATTGTCTCTGATTGGGGGTCATATTTAGGCAGCCCTTTCCCACCTGTTGTTTGTGGGATCTTGTTTTTGTGTAGCTGCCTGTGAGCAGCCCAGAACGTCATGTTTCATTTTCTTCTATATTATTTTTGGTGAGTTTCATATTTATTAAACATGTGGAACTCTAAGTACGCTGCACCTTGGTCCATTCATTTAGATGAGCATGACAGCCGCAGAATAAAAACAATTCTAAGCATGCATCCTGTTTGCAATGAGGCACTAATGTAAAACTGCAAAGAAAGGGTCACCGAAATTAACTTTATGTCCTGAATAGAAAGCATTATGTTTGTGGCAAATTCGACACAACACAACACTCATGGTGGCTGCATCACGTTATGTGTATGCTTGTTATCAGCAAAGACTAGAGATTTTTTTTTGATAAAAATAAATGGAATTGAGCTAAGCACAGGCAAACTCCTAGATGAAAACCTGGTTCAGTCTGCCTTCCAAAAGACACTGGGAGACAAATTCACCTTTTAGTAGGACAATAACCTAAAACACAAGGCCAAAGATACACTGGAGTTGGACATTGAATGCTTGAAAATATATGGCAAGACTTAAACATGGCTGCCTAGCAATGATCATCAACCAACTTGACAGAACTTTTTTAAAGAATAATGTCCAAATATTGTACAATCCAGGTGTGCAAAGCTCTTAGAGACTTACCCAGAAAGACTCGCAGCTGTAATCACTGCCAAATGTGATTCTAACATGTATTGACTCAGGGATTTGAATAGTTATGTAAATTAGATTTTTCTGTATTTAATTTTCAATACATTTGCTAAAATTATTGTGTGCCAATTTCTTCAATTTTGAAGTCGGACTGTATTGCAACAAAATGTGTAATAAGTCAAGGTGTATGAATACTTTCTGAATGCACTGTAAATGTACCCTGATCGCTGCAATCGCTGACAGGCGTATAGAAGGAAGTGTGGTTTCTGCTCTTCCTGTTCAGATATTTTAGTTGTCATTTAGCCAACTACATGTATCTCTCTCTCTCTCTCATACACAGGTGCTAGGTGGAGGTTGCTAAGGATGATTGAGTTGGTGAAGCTGGGTTTGTTACTGTGCTTGTAGTAGTTTCTGTTGTGGTTACTGTTGGGGCTGCTAAAAAACTAAGTATTTTTGTTGTCATCGCTCTCTCTCTCTCTCTCAGATATGGGAGTTTATCAATATTGGATTTGTTTTAAAATTCTTTGTGGGTCTGTGTATTTTGAGGGAAATGTGTGTCTCTAATATCGTACATTTGACAGGAGGTTAGGTAGTGCTTCTCAGTTTCCACCTCTTTCATCTCTTGAGAGCCAGGCCTGGCTTCGGCAGCCTCTGTCAATAGCAAGGCTATGCTCACTGAGTCTGCACATAGTCAAAGCTTTCCTTAAGTTTGGGTCAGTCACAGGGGTCAGGTATTCTGCCACTGTGTACTCTCTGTTTAGGGCCAAATAGCGTTCTAGTTTGCTGATATTTGTTGTTAATTCTTTCTAATGTGTCAAGTAATTATCTTTTAGTTTTCTCATGATTTAGTTGGGTGTAATTGTGTTGCTGTCCTGGGGCTCTGTAGGGACTGTTTATGTTTGTGAAAAGAGCCCCAGGACCAGCTTGCTTAGGGGACTCTTCTCCAGGTTAAACTCTCTGTAGGTGATGGCTTTGTTACGGAAGGTTTAGGAATCGCTTCATTTTAGGTGGTTCTAGAATGTAACTGCTCTTTTCTGGATTTTTATCAATTGCTGGTATTGGCCTAATTCTGCTCTGCATGCATTATTAGGTGTTTTACATTGTACTCAGAGGATATTTTTTCAGAAATATGCATGCACTATCAAATTTGGTGTTTTTCCTATTTTCACAACCACCATTCCTTTTGATGGCGTAGAAGGCCCTTCTTGTCTTGTCTCTCAGAGCTTCACAGCTTTGTGGAAGTTACCTGTGGCACTGATGTTTAGGCCAAGGTATGTCTAGTATTTTTGTCTGCTCTAGGGCAACGGTGTCTAGATTAAATTTGTATTTGTGGTCCTGGCAACTGTATTATTTTTGGAACACCATTATTTTTGTCTTACTGAGATTTACTTTCTGGGGTCTCTTTCTCTCTCCCTTTCTCGTTTGCTCTCTCGCTCGCTCCCAGCCCTCTCTCTGTCTCTTTTTATCTCTCTCTCTCTCCTAAATATAACACAGTTGAAGACGGTTGAGTAATACTGTATGAGCTATGCCAAACGAATGTTCTTTTATATTCTTGATAAAATCTTAACTGCCATGACAGGTTTCCGAGACAGATGTAGAAACATTTAATAGATTACATAGGAAGTTAAGATGTGTTCCAGTTGTTTTTAACACCTCAACTCACACAGGCACACCCAGCCCTCTCCCTCATTATATTCCTGTCACACCCTGATCTGCCTCACCTGTCCTTGTGCTTGTCTCCACCCCCCTCCAGGTGTCACCCATCTTCCCCATTATCCCCTGGGAATTTATACCTGTGTTTTCTGTCTGTCTGTGCCAGTTCGTATTGTTAGCCAAGTCAACCAGTGGTTTTGTCTCAGCTCCTGGTTTTTCCTAGTCTCTCTTTTTCTCATCCTCCTGGTTTTGACCCTTGCCTGTCCTGACTCTGAGCCCGCCTGCCTGACCACTCTGCCTGCCCTGACCTCAAGCCTGCCTGCCGCCCTGTACCGTTTTGGACTCTGCCCTGACTATGACCTCTGGCCTGTCCCCGACCTGCCTTTTGTCTATCCCTTGGATTATAATAAATACCAGAGCTCCAACCATCTGCCTCCAGTGTCTGCATCTGGGTCTCGCCTTGTGTCGTTGTAATTCCTAAGCTTCTCACTTCACTGACACACAACTGTCCTGATCAATCTGTCTCACAATGCAAAACAGGCAAATTAAAAAGCAGTCTTACTCTTTATATCAAGCTGGACTGCTGACAGGGTATCGAGAGCTTGGTTGTTCTGTACACCACAGAGATATCGCCCAGCATCCTCTTGGGTTAGTCTGGTGATGGTCACGGTGAATGCTCCGGCTGTCCTGTTGTCGAACAGTGAGAACCTCCCATTCTGGCTTTTGGTTGTTGTCACTTTTACATCATCTATGCACCTCGACTGTGTCGTCACTTTGCAGAAGTATTTCTCATTGTCTTCAGTTTTTTCATCATACATACAATGGATGGAGACTGTCTGTTCTTCATAGCCAGTCACTGCAGTGTGATTCTCACAGCACCAATCTGTCATTTTAAACACACATGCAGGCCTAGAGCTCAGAAATAAGTTCAGCCAATTTATTATAAATATATACCATAAGAAGTAAGGTTTGGAAACTCCAATGACAAAGAATTATACACCATGAAACTTCCTTGTCTAATGTGTTAGTTATCTGTGATCTGTCCTCCACTACATACAAAATACATGTGTGTTTGATCCCACTGTTCACGGAAGTTGAATGAGCGGACTAATTTAGGGCATTCCAACTTGAGATGAATAACTTTATGTTGATGATCATGTAAATCATGCATTGAGGTTGAGTCAATTAAAAACACAGTATGCATGAACTGTTAAGCAATGTGTAGGGATCTCAAGTTGGGAGTCGGGCTAATAGCAGAGACCTCATTAGGAATGTTTAATGTAAAATGTTGAGTATGAAAGTGGTAATGTTTTGATGATGAGAATCAGAGGTTTACAGTACCTCCATACACTTCAGGGTCCAGTCCAAATCGTTCCACTCCACACCAGTATGTTCCAGCATCATCTGACATCAGGTTGGTGATGGTCACAATGAAGACTCTGACCCCTTTGTCATCCTGTAGGGAGTATCTCCATTTAGAGCTTCGTTCTTCATCCTCAGTCTCAATATCATTGTCTCCCAAAAATGTTATACACTCCATTTTGCTGCCTTTACAGAGGTACTTCTGGTGGCTCCTCCACTCCTCTCTATAGGGGCATCTGATCTCTGCCTTGCCTCCCTTATATCTTTCCACTGTGATCAACTCTGCTGAATACACACTCCACATAGCAGCTGTAGGACACACCAACAGTCTCATTACAAACAGTACAAACACCCTAGCTTCCATTTCACATACTGTAAGTGAGTGAATGGAGTTACACTGTAAAATGTTACAACCAAATGTATCCAACTCTAGCGAGGAGTCATTGGAGAAGTGTTCATTCAGTCTGATGTACTCACCTAAGAGGAGGACAACCTTCAGTGTGAGGACCAGCAGGATAACCATGATGACTTGTGGCTCCCAGCTAGTTCAAGTCTCTTTAGACCCTGTACATCCTGTTTACTCCAGTACCCTCAATACCTCTACGTCCAGTTACCACCCCAGTACAGGAAGGTCTGCTCCTGCAGTGTGCATGAGAACCCCTCTGAGAGTGAGTGTGTCTACTCTGAGCCACAGAAGTCCTGCTGTTTCACTTCGTACTTCCTGAAACCATTTCACTTCTCAGTAACACTTTATAATAACGTCCGGCAATAAACAATTTGTAAGACATTTATATACAGTTTACTCACCATTTATTAATCGTTTATTCCTACAATATATGTTAAATAAAAACAAAGTTCTGCTTTAAATGAAGTGCATCTTATAAAGCCTTTATAAAGCCTCGTTAACCACTACATGACTGTGTTACAAATCCTGTTTTATAAAGGGTTCATAACCACTACATGAATGTGTTAGAAATCCTGTTTTATAAAGGGTTCATAACCACTACATGAATGTGTTAGAAATCCTGTTTTATAAAGGGTTCATAACCACTACATGACTGTGTTACAAATCCTGTTTTATAAAGGGTTCATAAACACTACATGAATGTGTTACAAATCCTGTTTTATTAAGGGTTCATAACCACTACATGAATGTGTTACAAATCCTGTTTTATAAAGGGTTCATAACCACTAGATGATGGTGTTACAAATCCTGTTTTATAAAGGGTTCATAACCACTACATGACTGTGTTACAAATCCTGTTTTATAAAGGGTTCATACATTTGTCTAAAATGTGTGACATAACCACTACATGAATGTGTTACAAATCCTGTTTTATAAAGGGTTCAGAAGTTTGTCTTAAATGTGTGACATAACCACCATAAGCTGTAGACCACACTGTTTACCAAGAGATATTGTTAGCTGTCTATTCACCACCACAAACGATGCTGGCACTAAGACTACACTCAACGAGCTGTATAAGGCCAAAATCAAATAAGAAAATGCTCATTCAGAGGCGGCGCTCCTAGTGGCCAGTCACTTTAAAGCAGTCTTAGACGGATTACCAGGACGTGTACTCAGAGCATGCTCTGACCAACTGGCAAGTGTCTTCACTCATATTTTCAATCTGTCCCTGACCGAGTCTGTAATACCTACATGTTTCAAGTAGACCACCTTTCCTGTCCCTGTGCCCCAGAACGTCAAGGTAACCTGCCTAAATGACTATCGACCCATAGCACTCACGTCTGTAGCCATGAACTGGTACCCCGTGTACATAGCCAAGTTATCGTTACTCATTGTGTATTTATTCCTTGTGTTATTATTTTTCTATTTTTGTATTATTTCTCTATTTTCAATCTCTGCGTTGTTGGAAAGGGTCCGTAAATAAGAATTTCACTGTTAGTCTACACCTGTTGTTTATGAAGCATGTGACAAAAGCAACTTGATTTGATTCCATCGAGGTCCTTTACGACTCCAGGGCAAGGAAGCTTACAGGAAAGATCAGCTGTATAGCCACTACACATTTACATATCTGCTCATTCTCTTATAGCTCTATGCTCACTCTACCTAGCTGTATATACTGTATGTAAACTCTGTTGTCTGTATTCTGTCTCTAAATGTTATCTATCACTATCATTAGCATGTTGTCTATGACTAGCATGTTGTCTACCATTAGCATGTTGTAAATCACTATCATGTTATCTATCACTATCATTAGCATGTTGTCTATCACTAGCATGTTTTATATCACTAGCATGTTGTCTATCACTAGCATGTTGTCTATCATTAGCACGTGTTCTATCATTAGCATGTTGTCTATCACTAGCATGTTATCTATCACTGCTATGTTGTCTATCACTAGCATGTTGTCTATCACTAGCATGTTTTATATCACTAGCATGTTGTCTATCACTAGCATGTTTTATATCACTAGCATGTTGTCTATCACTAGCATGTTGTCTATCATTAGCACATGTTCTATCATTAGCATGTTGTAAATCACTATCATGTTGTCTATCATTAGCATGTTGTCTATCACTAGCATGATGTCTGTCATTAGAATATTATCTATCACTAGCATGTTGTCTATCACTAGCATGTTGTCTATCACTAGCATGTTTTATATCATTAGCACGTTGTCTATCACTAGCATGTTATCTATCACTGCCATGTTGTCTATCACTAGCATGTTGTCTATCACTAGCATGCTTTATATCACTAGCATGTTGTCTATCACTAACATGTTGTCTATCACTAGCATGTTGTCTATCACTAGCATGTTGTCTATCACTAGCATGTTGTCTATCACTAACATGTTGTCTATCACTAGCATGCTTTATATCACTAGCATGTTGTCTATCACTAACATGTTGTCTATCACTAGCATGTTGTCTATCACTAACATGTTGTCTATCACTAGCATGTTGTCTATCACTAACATGTTGTATATCATTAGCATGTTGTCTTTCACTAGCATGTTGTCTATCATTAGCATGTTGTCTATCATTAGCATGTTGGGTAATCACTAACACGTTGTCTATCATTAGCATGTTGTCTATCACTAACATGTTGTCTATCACTAGCATGTTGTCTATCACTAGCATGTTGTCTATTGTTAGCCAGTCCCTCCAGGATTCCGCGATTCTGCGATTGCATAATTCAATGCAAAATCAACTAATCAGCGCATATTATGTGAGAGCTCACAATTTTGAACAATCCCCGCACTTTTAGCTCAATAAAGGGTCCAATCAAAAGTGGGTTTGTAATTTCGACCAATTACTGCACTGTTGGCCTCCCGGGTGGCGCAGTGGTTAAGGGCGCTGTACTGCAGCGCCAGCTGTGCCATCAGAGTCCCTGGGTTCGCGCCCAGGCTCTGTCGTAACCGGCCGCGACTGGGAGGTCGCATGACTTTCAACCTTCGTCTCTCCCGAGCCCGTACGGGAGTCACTACAACAATTGGATACCACAAAATTGGGGAGAAAAAGGGGTGAAAATTCAAAAAAATCAATACAAATTAAAATTACTGTTACAGTGGAAAATGGCCCAATCCAACCACACGTCAACAACGTATTTTACCCCAGGTTGTCAGCGTATTCACATGTGAAGATGATGGGTGATTGTTGGTGGCTAACATGCAGTACAATGAACAGGAATCAATCTCATTTGCCAACAAAATAACAGCTAAAGACCGTGCAAAACAATTTCCAAATGTTTTTGGAAACAAGAGAAAGTCAACAATCAACAGTCACTTCGAATCAGCAAAGCGTATGAGAATGTCAGAACAGTTCCCACAGCAGAGGCAGATCACTATGACTGAAGTGGTAGCAGGGAAGACGGTGGCAAGCGCTGAAAGAATCAGGATGAGTGGCGTTCTACTCAAACTTTTACTCCGCTAACTTTGGCTTTAGTAGAGTGATCGGCACTCTGCTCTCCCCAGTCTAACCTTGGCTTTAGTAGGGTGGTCAGCACTCTGCTCTCCCCAGTCTAACCTTGGCTTTAGTAGGGTGGTCGGCACTGTGCTCTCCCCAGTCTAACCTTGGCTTTAGTAGGGTGGTCAGCACTCTGCTCTCCCCAGTCTAACCTTGGCTTTAGTAGGGTGGTCAGCACTCTGCTCTCCCCAGTCTAACCTTGGCTTTAGTAGGGTTGTCAGCACTCTGCTCTCCCCAGTCTAACCGTGGCTTTAGTAGGGTGGTCAGCACTCTGCTCTCCCCAGTCTAACCTTGGCTTTAGTAGGGTGGTCAACACTCTGCTCTCCCCAGTCTAACCTTGGCTTTAGTAGGGTGGTTGGCGCTCTGCTCTCCCCTGTCTAACCTTGGCTTTAGTAGGGTGGTCGGCACTCTGCTTTCCCCAGTCTAACCTTGGCTTTAGTAGGGTGGTCGGCACTCTGCTCTCCCCAGTCTAACCTTGGCTTTAGTAGGGTGGTCAGCACTCTGCTCTCCCCAGTCTGTCTATGGAGAGCGCTGCTCAAAGCACGGAGTGTAATTTGTCCTCTTTGTCGTTTTAAACTCTCTGTAAAACTGCATACGGATCACGAAAGCACAATCTTTCACGATTTTTTTGAAATGGTAATACTGTTTTAAAAGTACATATCAACCACAATACTCTGTTTCTATGTTTTCTGCTCTTTATCTCCCTTATGACCCTTTCAGAAAAAAAGTCACAATCTCAAGGATTTTGAAGACAGTCTATGCAAAATATCGATCCTCAAATTGAAAGCGATTGATCAGCTTTGAATCTATATGTTGTTTTTGAGAGACAGAGAGCGGGAGAGAGAGGGTGTGAGAGTTGGAATGGGAGGTGTATCTCATGTTGATAGCAAGCCCCAAGCCAAATGAAGAGGAGAGGTGTGTGAGTGAATGTGAGTGGATTATGACAGAGCTGTTTGTTCAGGAAAATAAACAAAATTGAGAGACTTTAGATGTTTCTAATTGGTTTTGTATTACGTATTCTGCTAAAATCTTCATAAAACTGAGCACATAACTTTGTATTGCTTTATATGAAATTAACATTTTTAGAAATTCAGAATTTCAGAAAATCTGCCACAAAATCAAGCATTTTTGGAAATCACTTAAAAAAAAAAAATCCTGGAAGGGCTGATTAGCATGTTGTATATCACTAGCATGTTGTATATCACTAGCATGTTGTATATCACTAGCATGTTGTATATCACTAGCATGTTGTATATCACTAGCATGTTGTCTATCACTAACATGTTGTCTATCACTAGCATGTTGTATATCACTAGCATGTTGTATATCACTAGCATGTTGTCTATCACTAGCATGTTGTATATCACTAGCATGTTCTATATCACTAGCAGCACCATTACACCAAGCAATGTTCTGAGTATGTGTAAATGTTCTTCAATGAATCACTTAGTGAATGTTCTCCCTGTTTGGTGTTTTAGAAAACGCAAGATACATATTCGGCCGTTGTAGGAACTATGCATCGTTAAAACACTTGTAAGCCTAAGTTCCATCGCTATCGGGAACTCAGGCCCTGATCTTGTAGCTGTTTTCTAAAAATTGTCTTTAAAATTATTTTTTTTTTTAATAACATGTCACTTATGATTTGTTGCCCGTGTGTATATGTCCCTTGTGATTGGTTGTCAGTGACTCAGGCATCTCTGGGTTTGCTGACTGTATAATAGATGGGAGGAGCCTCAGAGGTGCTGTGTGGATGATTGACAGTAGAGTAGGCGGGGCTTTGACCAATGTTGACAGTGGCAAAGTAACCAGGAGAAGTGCCCTCTTTAGCGATGGCGACAGTGGCCTCATTGGGGCAGCTGGGGACCTTGTGGAAGTTGACGTTGGCGTAGTTGAGAGAGTCAGAGGTGCTTGTGGGTAAGTTGGCGGTGGCGTAGATGGTGGTGGTCTCACCACCTGAACTGGACTGTAGGGGGCAGTCCTCTATCTCCTCATAGTCACCATCACCATGACAACCCTGGAGAGGAGGAAAAGGAGGAGAGGGACATGAGGACATGATGAGAGAGGGAAGAATATAGATTAGAACATGCTCTCTCTCTCTTTCCCTCTCTTGCTCTCTCTTTCTCTCGCTCTCACACACACACACACACACACACACACACACACACACACACACACACACACACACACACACACACACAAACACACACACACACAAACACACACAAACACACACACACACACACACACACACACACACACACAAACACTCAGTCAGTCAGTTAAACAGACAGGCCCGCGCACACACACTGACCTCTCTGTTGATCCCAGTGTCTGTGTTCACCCTGGGTGCTGAGGAGTCAGATGTGGAACACAACACACACACACACAGTGTCATACAATTCACACATGTCACTGTTGGGCTGCAGCAGTCTGTTCAGGAGGTTTTCAGAGACCTGTTCACAATGAGACCTCTATTTCTCAACCAGGGTCAAAGGAGGATTGTATATGCAATTGTTTTTATTTGAAATGAAAACTGTGTGCAAAAATATTAATTCCCCCTTATTTGACACAGTGTGTGTGTGTGTGTGTCACCTGTTTCCTTGTTGAATTTCCATCTATAGACTATGAACAGGCTGACCACAAGCACCAATAGCAGCATGACCAGAGTCCCAGATACTATGATGACCACTGATGTATCTGAACAGACAAACAGTATGATTAGAACACATACTTTACAATCAGCACTTCTGTTCAACTTACATAGGGCCTTTTACACTGTGAAGTAAGATCTGCCTCTCTTCCACATCAGATGTTTACTTCCTGTCATTAGCCTTGGAACTGGTGGCCAACATTCATGCTTCATGTCTGGGTGCAGCTATTAGCATACTGTTTACACCATAGTATATAGACTAAAAGAAGGCTAGCTGTTCAAACTACACAGGAGCTTCCCATCTAAACCATATTGCACATAATGTTGCACACTTGAGTAATGCATTCATTCACAAATGTGTTGATATTTTAAAAGGTTTTAATTCTTCATTTGGCTAACACAATAAATGATGTGTACTGGTAATCAAGTCATTCTTGCAGGGGCATGTGTTGTCAGAGAGACACTGTTTTTATACTATACCTCTCAGAGTGGGCAATCTGGTGTAGTATCCCACACTACCTGCGGATGTGGCTTGGGAATCTGATTCCAAAGTCAAATTTGACGCAATTAAACAAACTTGTTGCGGAGCGTGATGACGTAGTTCACACAAAATGTACTTTTTTTACCTAAGTTTTAATTTACCGAATAAAAACAGAAAGTTCCATGTGTTTCCATCGCATTTTCAACTCCACCGATAGTTTTGACAAAAACTGTTACGTTAAATAGCAAATGAGCCTACGCTGGACTTGGCATGTGTGCTCTAGCCAACAACTCATAGATACAGTAGACTGTGAGGGTACTGGGTAGGCTAGTCTACAAATGAGCCTACGCTGGACCTGGCATGTGTGCTCTAGCCAATAACTCATAGATACAGTAGACTGTGAGGGTACTGGGTAGGCTAGTCTACATTATGAGATTATTATGGATAAGCACAAGAATATTTATATTTGTCAAACGGCAGTCAAACATCAATCAATTTGTCACCAGAATAAGACCCTCGATAGTCATTGGAAAGGACCATCAAGCTCATCACCATGTACTTTCACCACCCTGTGAACTTCATCGCAAGGTATTTCATCTGTAGCCTAATAAACTGCAAAGTTTACTTTGATATGATGGTTATTATATAAATATTTGTGCATAAAGGTGTTTCCACAACTACATCTCGCAAAATGTATTTTACCGACATAAGAAGGCCCCACCATCTCAAAAAAACAAATTCTCTCTCAGCATATCTATACAATTGTACCGAAACTAGCTGAATCCATCACAGCTGTTGTGAATTTTTTTATCTTCATAAAAACTGTGGATGGAAGTGTGGTAATGAAAGCATTGAAGAGAAGCTAACTTTCAGTGTACTTCCTGAAATGTTTGAAATGTAAACGTACCCTGACCACGAGACTATATACACGACTCCAACACCATCATTAAGTTTGCCGATGACACAACAGTGGTAGGCCTGATCACCGTCAACGATGATATGGCCTATAGGGAGGTCAGAGACCTGGCCATGTGGTACCAGGACAACATCCTCTCCCTCAACGTGATCAAGACTAAGGAGATGATTGTGGACTACAGGAAAAAGAGGACCGAGCACACCCCCATTCTCATCGACAGAGCTGTAGTAGTGCAGGTGGGAGCTTCAAGTTCCTTGGTGTCCACGTCGACAACAAACTAGAATGGTCCAAACACACCAAGATAGTCGTGAAGAGGGCATGACAAAGCCTATTCCAGATCAGGAGACTGAAAAGATTTGGCATGGGTCCTGAGATCCTCAAAAGGTTCTACAGAAGCACCATCGAGAGCATCCTGACTGGTTGCATCACTGCCTGGTATGGGAACTGCTTGGCCTCCGACCGCAAGGCACTACAGAGGGTACAGTAGTGTGTACGGCCCAGGGGCTAAGCTGCCTGCCATCCAGTACCTCTATACCAGGCGGTGTCAGAGGAAGGCCCTAAAAATTGTCAGACTCCAGCCACCCTAGTCATTCACTGTACTCTCTGCTACCGCACGGCAAGTGGCAACGAGCACCAAGTCTAGATCCAAGAGGCTTCTAAACAGCTTCTACTCCCAAGCCATAAGACTCCTAAACATCTAATCAAATGGCTACCCAGACTATTTGCATTGCCTCCCTCCCCCCTTTTAAACCACTGCTACTCTCTGTTGTTATGATCTATGCATGGTCACTTTAATAACGCTAAGCTGCCTGCCATCCAGTACCTCTATACCAGGCGGTGTCAGAGGAAGGCCCTAAAAATTGTCAGACTCCAGCCACCCTAGTCAATCACTGTACTCTCTGCTACCGCACGGCAAGTGGCAACGAGCACCAAGTCTAGATCCAAGAGGCTTCTAAACAGCTTCTACTCCCAAGCCATAAGACTCCTAAACATCTAATCAAATGGCTACCCAGACTATTTGCATTGCCTCCCTCCCCCCTTTTAAACCACTGCTACTCTCTATGCATGGTCACTTTAATAATGCTACCTACATGTACATATTACCTGAATTACCTCGACTAACCGGTGCATTGACCTTGTACCGGTACCCTCCTGTCTATAGTCTGGCTATTGTTTTTTTTAACCGCTGCTCTTTAACTACTTGTTACTTTTATTTCTTATTCTTATCTTTTTTAAACTGCATTGTTGGTTAGGAGCTCATAAGTAAGCATTTCACTGTAAGGTCTACACTTGTTGTATTAGGCACATGTGACTAATACAACTTGATTTGATACTCACTGACAGGCGTAAAGAAGGAAGTGTGGTTTCTGCTCTTCCTGTTGAGATATTTTTGTGTTTTCTCTCTCTCTCTCTCTCTCTCTCTCTCTCTCTCTCTCTCTCTCTCTCTCTCTCTCTCTCTCTCTCTCTCTCTCTCTCTCTCTCTCTCTCTCTCTCTCTCTCTCTCTCTCTCTCTCTCTCTCTCTCTCTCTCTCTCTCTCTCTCTCTCTCTCTCTCTCTCTCTCTCTCTCTCTCTCTCTCTCTCTCTCTCTCTCTCTCTCTCTCTCTCTCTCTAATACCCTAAATACATACGTTCATTAAGTAAGTACATTTAATCACACATGAAGTTAAGCTGTGGTCACTGACACAGCTGTGTCCTGATCAATATGTCTCACAATGCAGAACAGGAAAATTAAAGAAATGTCTTACTCTTGATAACAAGCTGAACTGCTGACAGGGTATTGGTTGTGTGGTTGTTCTGTACACCACAGAGATATCTCCCAGCATCCTCTTGGGTTAGTCTGGTGATGGTCACGGTGAATGCTCCGGCTGTCCTGTTGTCGAACAGTGAGAACCTCCCGTTCTGGCTTTTGGTTGTTGTCACTTTTACATCAACTAGACACTTAGATAGTGTATTCGCTTTGCAGAAGTATTTCTCATTGTCTTCATTTTTTTCATTATACATACAATGGATGGAGACTGACCGTTCTTTATAGCCTGTCACTTCTTCAGAGCCTGTCACTTCAGCTGGGTTTTCACAACACCAATCTGTAATTTTAAACAAACATGTAGGAGCACATGCATTGAATCTAGAGGTCGACCGATTATGAATTTTCAATGCCGATACCGATACCGATTATTGGAGGACCAAAAAAGCTGATACCGATTAAATCAGACAATTTTTTATTTATTTATTTGTAATAATGACAATTACAACAATACTGAATGAACACTTATTTTAACTTAATATAATACATCAATAAAATCATTTTAGCCTCAAGTAAATAATAAAACATGTTCAATTTGGTTTAAATAATGCAAAAACAAAGTGTTGGAGAAGAAAGTAAAAGTGCAATATGTGCTATGTAAGAAAGCTAACGTTTAAGTTCCTTGCTCAGAACATGAGAACATATGAAAGCTGGTGGTTCCTTTTAACATGAGTCTTCAATATTCCAAGGTAAGAAGTTTTAGTTTGTAGTTATTATAGGAATGATAGGACTATCTCCCTCTACACCATTTGTATTTCATTAACCTTTGACTATTGGATGTTCTTATAGGCACTTTGGTATTGCCAGTGTAACAGTATAGCTTCCGTCCCTCTCTTCGCTCCTCCCTGGGCACGAACCAGGAACACAACGACAACAGTCACCCTCAAAGCAGTGTTACCCATGCAGAGCAAGGGGAACAACTACTAGAAGGCTCAGAGCGAGTGACGTTTGAAACGCTATTAGCGCGCGCTAACTAGCTAGCCATTTCACTTCGGTTACACCAGCCTCATCTCGGGAGTTGATAGGCCTGAAGTCATAAACAGCGCAATGCTTGACGCACAGCGAAGAGCTGCTGGCAAAACGAAAGTGCTGTTTGAATGAATGTTTACGCGCCTGCTTCTGCCTACCATCGCTTAGTCAGATACTTAGATACTTGTATGCTCAGTCAGATGATATGCAACGCAGGACACGGTAGATAATATCTAGTGATATCATCAACCATGTGTAGTTAACTAGTGATTATGATTGATTGTTTTTTATAAGATAAGTTTAATGCTAGCTAACAACTTGGCTTACTGCATTCGCGTAACAGGCAGTCTCCTCATGGAGTGCAACGAGAGAGAGGCAGGTCGTTATTGCGTTGGACTAGTTAACTGTAAGGTTGCATGATTGGATCCCCGAGCTGACAATGTAAAAATCTGTCGTTCTGCCCCTGAACGAGGCAGTAACCCAGCATTCCTAGGCCGTCATTTAAAATAAGAAAATGTTCTTAACTGACTTGCCTAGTTAAATAAAAGTATTAAAAAAAAATAATAATAATAATTTAAATCGGCAAATCGGCACACAAAAATACCGATTTCCGATTGTTATGAAAACTTGGAATCGGCCCTAATTAATCGACCATTCCGATTAATCGATCGACCTCTAATTGAGTCAATAAAAAATATGCCTGAAATCTTGAGTAATGTGTAGGGATCTCAAGTTAGGATTCGGGCCAGTAGCAGAGACCTTATTAGGAATGTTTAATGTAAAATGTTGAGTATGAAAGTGGTAAAGTTTTAAGGATGAGAATCAGAGGTTTACAGTACCTCCATACACTTCAGGGTCCAGTCCAAATCGTTCCACTCCACACCAGTATGTTCCAGCATCATCTGACATCAGGTTGGTGATGGTCACAATGAAGACTCTGACCCCTTTGTCGTCATATAGGGAGTATCTCCATTTAGAGCTTCGTTCTTCATCCTCAGTCTCAATATCATTGTCTCCCAAAAATGTTATACACTCCATTTTGCTGCCTTTGCATATGTACTTCTGGTGGCTCCTCCACTCCTCTCTATAGGGGCATCTGATCTCTGCCTTGCCTCCCTTATATCTTTCCACTGTGATCAACTCTGCTGAACACACACTCCACATAGCAGCTGTAGGACACACCAACAGTCTCATTACAAACAGTACAAACACCCCAGCTTCCATTTCACATACTGTAAGAGGGGTTTCTACTCTGAATGAGTTACACTGTAAAATGTTACAACCAAATGTATCCAACTATAGAGAGGAGTCACTGGACATGTGTTCATTCAGACTGATGTACTCACCTAAGAGGAGGACAACCTTCAGTGTGAGGACCAGCAGGATAACCATGATGACTTGTGGCTCCCAGCTAGTTCAAGTCTCTTTAGACCCTGTACACCTTGTTTACTCCAGTCCCCTCAATACTTCTATGTCCAGTTCCCACCCAGTTACAGGAAGGTCTGCTCCTGCAGTGTGTATGAGAACCACTCTGAGTGTGTGTTAGTGTGTGTAGTGCAGGAAGTTGTTTGACTAATTACTTCCTGAAATAATTTCACTACTCTGTAAAACTTTTTAATATCATCCAGCAATAATCCGTAAATGAGTCATTTATAAATAGCTTTCTCGTCATTCATTAATCATAATATATATGGACAATTATTCAAACAACTTTTAAAATATGTATTAACAGTTATTAATTAGGGTGCCAGATAGCTGGTTCAAATCCCCAAGCAGACTAAATTAAAAATATGCCTGTGCCCTTGAGCAAGGCAATTAACCTTAATTGTTCCTGTAAGTTGCTCCGGATAAGAGCATCTGTGAAATTATAAAAATGTAAATGATTAATAAGATATAGATCCTTATATTATAAACTTACATATGGAATTATTTTAAGATGGTCATGCCATGGCTCATTTAGGTATCTGATTTTTAATTTAAGGACCCTTTTAGGTATAAAAAAGGTTCTATTTAAAAATTATGTTATAAAATATTGAATCTGTCCATAGACACGCATTGATTAACACATTCATAAATGTCAAAAAAGACAGTCAAAAAATTAATCATAAGGAATGAGTTTTTGAAGTGTCTGTCTTATAACTAGGAGATATAAGAAAGCTTGACACATATTTAACCCCTTATTTTTGTTGGCACAAAACTGCCTCCATACTTCCATTCATTTATATGAGTTACCTTCAGACGAATTACGTGAACACCCTCGTGTTTGTGACAGTCTACACTTTCTACAGTGGGGTCATATTCGTTTGTAGTCCAAATGGTTCGGATGCTACAGACAAAAGACTCCCGACAAATCCCGTGGCACTTTTGGGGGGTCGTAGAGCATAACCAAACTGTTCGGATAACCAAACTGTTTTTGGAATGTCTCCTATCCGACAAACAGCACTGTAGCTCTGTGGCATAGGTGGATGTGGTGGATTGAGATGCAGCACATGCAAAAAACATATCTCTAGCTTTAACTCAAGTATTAATAAACACCTTACTGTCATGACGTTGCACTGTTGGGTGAGGTTTATGACCCCCCCCATAAATACCTTTCCCCCTTTTCTCTCCACTCTACAGAATGGACTCTTGGAAAGCCCTTCGCTAACTTAGAGAAAGTATGGTAACATAAAAAGGTTGGGAAATGAAACAATATTTCCCTTTCTCAACCAGTTTAAAGTGTCCATTGGTACATAAAGAATATGATGTCAGATCAGTTGGTGTCTGGGACATTATATCTGATGATAGGATGACATAAATTGATTTTTTAAATTAAAAAGGGGGAATTTCAAAGTGGAGGTGACGATCACCACACTGGAATGGTGAATTTCAAAGTGGAGGTGACGATCACCACACTGGAATGGTGAATTTCAAAGTGGAGGTGACGATCACCACACTGGAATGGTGAATTTCAAAGTGGAGGTGACGATCACCACACTGGAATGGTGAATTTCAAAGTGGAGGTGATGATCTCCACACTGAAATGGTGAATTTCAAAGTGGAGGTGATGATCTCCACACTGGAATGGTGAATTTCAAAGTGGAGGTGACGATCTCCACACTGGAATGGTGAATTTCGACTAGACCAGCCGAAATACAGTGCGAGCTGATTATGGCAACTTGGTATGAACTTTGAACGATTATTCATTAAAGAAGAAGTGATACCTCCTAGACGTCAAGTTATCATCTGCAGCTGTAAACTTACGTGGCCTAGGAAAGGACAGACAATCTCCTAATAACGACAGGGTACTTTAATGTATCTGCTCTACAACACTAAGAAATATTATTCAAAGGACAATGGCGATCTCTGCTGGGTAAGCCAGTCTTCCATCTTCGACCCATCTATCGAAGCGCAGCTCAGCGTAAATATATATATCTTGCATTTTCCTTTTCCGAATGGGCGGTTATTAGAATGCATAAGATTCTGTAGTTACGGTAGCATAGCTTCTCAAGTACCGATAGAGACCCAATCTCTTTGTCCCTCAGTCTTCCCGCTCTTTCATTCAAACCCAACCCCTTCCTTTGTGTAACCAGCCGTCATATCAGGTTAGCCCACTATGGGCGTTTCATGACATTATTAGTAATCAATGTGTGATCTATCCTGTGTGTATATATATATATATATATATATATATGTAATTCTGTGTGATTATTTAGGTATTTAGTAAATAAATAATTAACTAAATTTGTGTACTTGTTAGCTAGGGTTAGTGGTGATAACCAAGTACTTACGACAAGCAGAATGAGACCGATTGAGGTGACGATTAATAATTGACTGCTATTGATATAAAAGATCTTCAGATCTTTAAGAGAGTGGATTCAGGAGATAGCCGCTCGATTTAAATTAATGCTTCCGTGGTGCCCCAGGTTATTAATGGTTTAATTGTTGCATGGTTTAATTCAATCACGTAATCAATTAAACGTTAGGTAATCAATTTGATAAAATAGCATGTTATATAATTTAATCAGTCAGAGACATGACATTGCTGTTTATACTAACTGTGAGCCATGTCCAGAGCCGAGGCTTCTGGGATTCTGAATCACGTTCACAGGTCAAGAAATTCTGCACAGACATCTCAATGGCAATCGATGGGTTAGTGGACCGATTGGATTCTGGGTGCAGAGATTACCTTGTAGATCATTAATATCTTATTCTTTATCAGACTGTGTTTCACTGAACCATTTTCTACAAGGAACATTGTAAGACTGATACATTTTTTGCTATGACCATCCATAGGAGACCCTGGAGAGAGAGGGCAGGAGGAGATCCACAAAGCCATGTAATCCCTGCTCTCCAGCAACCTGGGGCAGAGTAGGACCACCATCCAGGCATTCTGGACCTACCTGGCAAAGGACTGCAGACTGCAGGCCCCCCTGACCAGCATACAACCAGTTAGGTTCCCACTTCTAATGCAACGTTTCTAAATCTGTGGAACTAGTACCCCTGAGGGTAATTGGTCTATCCACAGGAGATACTGTGTTATTACCATTTAGCAGGTGTCCAGGCATTGTCCACCTCGGTCCACAGGGCGGTCACTCATCCAGATAGCGGCTGGTCAGCTCTGGGGCCACAGAGGAGATCCTCATCAAACAGGTGTTTGGATCTGGTGAGAAACGCTGGAACCACAACCCGAAACCTGATGACTGTAAACTGATGACTGTAAACCTTGTATTGTAAGTTGATAGGAGTGCACTGTAAATTTGTATTGCACTTTCACTGTAAATATGTAGCATATTGCATTTTCACTGTAAATCTGTATTGCACTTTCACTGTAAATATGTAGCCTCTTCCACTTTCACTGTAAATATGTAGCCTTTTGCATTTCACTGTGAATATGTAGCCTATTGCATTTCACTGTAAATATGTAGCCTATTGCACTTTCAAAATAATTTTAGTGTGTATTATTCTGTATTTTTATGTATTATGAACTTTGTCTTTTTAACCACATGACCAAATGAATTTTCCCCTGGTGAGATAATAAAGTTGATCTAATCTAATCTAGATATAATTTATCCGTCAGACAACGGCTAGATATGGTGAACTCGCAGAAACCATACAACACTATCTCACCAAAACAGGAATTTAAATAATAACAACGTGGAGAGCAGGGCTAAAATGTGTTCTTTCTACAGGAAGTGCCAAAAAGTGCGTTAAAGTGGGTGGTGAGTATTACTCCTCTGTCCCATTGGATGACCGGACTGCAGGACACAAGTCAAAGTCCAAGAGACTGAGAGACTGAGAAACGGAGACCAAGAGACTGAAAAACATATTCTATCTCAAGGCCATCAGACTATTAAACAGCCATCACTGACATCGAGTGGCTGCTGCCAACATACAGACTCAATCTCTAGCCACTTTAATAATTAATAATTGGATGTAATAAATCTATCATTAGTCACTTAAACAATACCACTTTATATAATGTTTACATAGCCTACATTACTCATCTCAGATGTATATACTCTACTCTATACCATCTACTGCATCTTGCCTATGCCTTCCATATATTTATATGTACACATTCTTAATCATTCCTTTTCGCTTGTGTATAAGGTAGTTGTTGTGAAATTGTGAAATTACTTGTTAGATATTACTGCATGGTTGGAATTAGAAGCACAACCATTTCGCTACACTCGCATTAACATCTGCTAACCATGTGTATGTGACCAATAAAATTTGATTTGACTACAGAACAGGACACAAGTCAAAGACTGCAGAACACAAGTCAGACTGCAAAGGCTAAAGACTACCACTAGGGTGAGTCCAGCACCAGGGTTACAGACGTACAAGTAAGAGACTGTTATATCAGTTCACTATGACCACCAATCACTGTGTGATTTTCTCAGGCAAATTAGGAATTATTTTAACTTCATTAGCATACTGGTTATTGTTCAGAATTTTGGATGACTGACGTGCCCAGAATAAACTGCCTGTTACTCAGGCCCAGAAGCTAGGATATGCATATACTTGGTAGCATTGGATAGAAAACTCTGAAGTTCCTAAAACTGTTAAAATAATGTCTGAGTATAACAGAACTGATATGGCACGCAAAAACCAGAGGAAAAAAAAATGTTTAGGTCACAGGCCATTTCAATGTTAGCCTATGGGAAATACAAATAGATAGGACCCATATTGCAATTCCTATGGCTTTCACTAGATGTCAACAGTCTTTAGAAAGGGTTTCAGGCTTGTGTTTTGAAAAATTATTGAGTAGTTGTAGTTTTTCCAAGGTGTCTCTCATTAGAAATGTAGTCTTGTTGGAGCGTGGATGAGGTGCGCGCTCTTCGTTATTTATCTTCCCTATTGAACATACTATTCTCCGTCTTAAATATAATTGTTTATTTAGATATTAGAGTACTTGAGGATGAATTAGAAACATTTTTTTACTTGTTTGGATGAACTTTACCGGTAACTTTTTGGATTAGTTTGTATGCATGTTGAACGAGTGGATTACTGAGATCATTGGCGTCAACTAAACAGATTTTTTTTGGATATAAAGAAGGACTTTATCGAACAAAATGACCATTCATTGTGTAGCTGGGACCATTGGAATTGCAAACAGAGGAATATCTTCAAAGGTAAGTGATTTATGTAATCAATATTTATGATTTTGTGACGCCTGTCCTGGTTGAAAAAGTATTTTGACGTGGGGCGCTGTCCTCAGATAATCGCATGGTATGCTTTCGCCGTAAAGCCTTTTTGAAATCTGACAACGCCCCACAAGAAGTTAAGCTTTTAAATGATGTATGACACTTGTATTTTCATGACTGTTTAATATTATGAATTTAGGATTTTGGATTTTGCGCTCTGCAATTTCACCGGATGTTGTCGTAGGTGTCCCGCTAGTGGTTCATGCGCCCAAACAGGTTTTAAGAGGGAGTGTGTTCATGTATCTAGTTGACATTGCACATTCATCAACATTTGAAGAGTTTCATTCCAAAATGCTAGATATCCATTTTCAGAAATGTTGGTAAATTAGCTTTTATTGTTCTAAGAACTGATGAAAGACAATCATAAGACTGCTAAATAGATAACAAAATGGCTACACGGACTATCTGAGTTGACCCTTATATTTTATTTTATTTTAAAGTGGAATTATGCTTTTAGAAATGTTTAATAAATGAATTTAAAATGAAAATCTGAAATGTATTGAGTCAATAAGTATTCAACCCTTTTGTTATGGCAAGACTAAATAAGTTCAGGAGTAAAAATGTGCTTAATATGTCACATAATAAGTTGCATGGACTCACTCTGTGTGCAATAATAGTGTTGAACGTGATTTTTGAATGACTACCTCATCTCTGTACCCCATAATTATCTGTAAGGTACCTCAGTTGAGCAGTGAATTTCAAACAGATTCAACCACAAAGACCAGGGAGGTTTTCCAATGCCTCGCAAATAAAGGAAACTATAGGTAGATGGGTAAAAAAAAATCAGACATTGAATACCCCTTTGAGCACAGTAAAGTTATTCATTATACTTTGGATGGCGTATCAATACATCCGGTCACTACAAAGATACTGGCGTCCTTCCTAACTCCGTTCCGAATAGAAAGGAAATTGCACAGACCCTCCCCTGACCACAATATCAAGTGTTACGTTCCCCAGTTTCTGTGTTGCTGTGGGTTTGCATGTGTGTGTATTTCAGGAAATGGCTTCCTGGATTCCGGAAGCAGCTGATTGGTCAGCCCCATCGCTGATTGGAGTTCTGACCCCTCCCTCTCGTCAGGGGAAACAGCTGTCTCTTCATTACCAACTCCTCCAGCTTGATAAAAGCAGTCTTGTCAGAGAAAAGAGCTTATTTTAATGTCCTGTGTTGGTTGTTGGTAAGTGAAAGTTTTGTTGATATTATTTTGTAGCCACTCCTTCAGAGGTATGTTTATGCCAATAGGACTTAGTATTTTTGGTTATTGAAATTGTTCACTTACATTATTGGTAAATTATTCTGTTTCCTTTGTTCCCAGGGGGGAAGGGGAATGCACTTTGGGAGTGTTTAGGCAAGAGGCCTGCGGGCATACCTAACCCGTAGTATTTAATCTGTCTATGCACACTAGGTAAGACCTGGGCGGACCACCACCTATATTTTTGGTATGCTGTATGTGACCAGAATCCTTACTGGAGTTCTGTACACTTAACTTGTTCAGGTCAGTATTTTAATTAAATTTAAAACTACCCATTTACTTCCACTGCTATTACTTCTACCTCAATGTATCATATTGAGGTATAACGGTTCTACCTCACCATAATATTGAGGTATTACGGTTATACTTCAGTATGATATTGAGGTATAACTGCTCTACTTCGGTATGATATATAACGGCTCTACCGCAGTATGATATTGAGATATAATGGCTCTACATCAGTATGATAGAGGTATAACTGCTCTACATCAGTATGATACTGAAGTATAATGGCTCTACATCAGTATGATATTGAGGTACAATGGCTCTACGTCAGTATGATATTGAGGTATAATGGCTCTACATCAGTATGATATTCTGGTATAACGGCTCTACCTCAGTATGATATTGAGGTATATCAGCTCTACCTCAGAAGGATATTTATCACGTTTATCACATTTATACTATCACATTTAGGTAAGACCCAGATGCAGACAGTGTAGAAGTAACAAGAGTTTACTTACTTACTGACTTTATTGTCCCCATGGGGAAATGTTGTTGCAGTGTCATGTACACATTTAAAGTGCCGTCTAAATGCAAAACAAACCAACTTAAAAAACAATACAACTTTCTTAACAGTTACGCACCAATAAAAATAATAATAGTAAGAAATAAGAAATAAAACATTAAATAAAAAATAAGAAAAGACCAGCCTTCTGGCCTTACGGAGTCAATGGGAACATTCGCCCAAGCTATTTAGGAGGGATATCACACCTGGCACAAATGATTGTCTCGTTCTGTTTTTCCTGCTGAGCGGTGCCCTATACCTGCACACAGAGGGGAGTGACAGGGGGTGACTTGGGTCTAAAAATTATTTTGTGAGCCTTACAGAGGGCCCTGACCTTAAAGATCTCATCCAGGTCCGTCTGTTTGACTCCAAGTACCTTGCTTGCTGTGGTAATAATCCATAGTATTTAATCTCTGTCTATTACAACCACAGGGATAGGAAAATGACAGGTCAAGGCAGGCAGGGGTCAATAATCCAGGACGGTGGGATAAGGTATAAAACGGCAGGCAGTCTCAGGTTCAGGGCAGGCAGAATGGTCAAAACCGGGACGGACTAGAAAACCAGGCAGGAACAGGGAAACAAACACTGGTAGGTTTTACGAACAAAACGAACTGGCAACAGACAAACAGAGAACACAGGTATCTCCTGGAAAAAGGAGACAAAGGGCTGTGAGACATGAGTTTAACTCTGGACACCAAAGGTGGGATATATACGAAGGGTACTGGGCAACAGAGGACAAACAGCAGAGGGGCTAATCATTTTGGAGATGGGAAACGGGACGATAAACTGGGGGGAGAGTTTGCGGGATTCCACCCGGAAAGGCAGATCCCGGGTGGATAGCAATATCTTCTGCCCGAGACAATACCGGGGAGCCGGGGTCCGGTGGCGATCCGCTTGTCGTCGATACCTGGAGGGGGTCTTGAGGAGGGCCAACCGGGCTCTCCTCCAGGTATAACGACACCGTCGGACAAACATCTGGGTAGAAGCTATGCTGACCACCTCTTCCTGCTCGGGGAAGAGCAGAGGTTGATACCCCAGGGAACACTCAAATGGCGATAGGCCTGTGGCAGAGCAGGGAAGGGTGTTGTGGGTGTGTTCCACCCACACAGGCTGCTGGCTCCAGGTGGTGGGGTTGGCGGAGACCAGGCAGCGCAGAGTAGTCTCGAGGTCCTGGTTGACTCCCTGCGACTAGCCGTTGGACTAGGGGTGGAACCCAGAGGACAGGCTGGCCGATGACCCATTGAGGATGCAGAACGCCTTCCAGAACCGGGATGAGAACTGAGGACCCCGGTCGGCGACCATGTCCACGGGCAGACCATGGATCCGGAAGACGTACTGCTCCAGAAGCTGGGAGTAGCTTGGGGAGAGGAATGAAGTGGGCTGCTTTGGAAAAGCGATCCACCACAGTTAGGATGGCGGTGTTGCCATCAGATGGGGGAAAATCTGTGACAAAGTCCAGGGAAATGTGAGACTAGGGACGGTGAGGGACAGGCAGAGGTTGGAGGCGACCAGTCGGAGTTTGCAGAGGAGTCTTGTGTTGTGCACAAACTGTGCAAGCGACGACAAATGCGGAGACATCAGGGACCATGGGAGGCCACCGAAAGCGGTGTCGCACAAAAGCCAGGGTCCGACGGGAGCCTGGGTGGCAGGACAGTCTGGAGGAGTGGGCCCACTCTAGGACCGCGGAGCGGACCGCGTCAGGCACGAACATCTGGTTATCTGGACCCTCAGGGTTTGGGCTGGGAATGCTGCACCTCCCGAACCTGCTTCCCTATTCCCCAGCTGAGTGCCGTTGCCAGGCACAAGGTGGGAAGGATTGTCTCCGGTTCTGGGGTAGTAGTCGTAGGGCTATATCTGGCTTAACGTTCTTGGATCCCGGCCGGTAGGAGAGGGAGAAGTTGAACACTAGGCCCATCTAGCCTGCCTGGAATTGAGACGCTTGGCGGTGCTGAGATATTCCAGGTTCTTGTGGTCGGTCCACACGATGAATGGATGTGACGCCCCCTCCAGCCAGTGCCTCCACTCTTCCAACGCCATCTTCACTGCAAGCAGCTCACAATTCCCCACATCGTAGTTCCTCTCCGTTGAGGCAGTGGGAGAAGAAGGTGCAGGGTTCCAACTTGAGGTCCAGGGCAGACCGCTGGGACAGGACAGCCCCAACCCCAACATCAGAAGCATCGACCTCCACCACAAACTGGTGGGACGGATTCGAATGAACCAAGATGGGAGCTGTGGTGAAGCGGTGTTTGAGATCCCGGAACACCCCATCAGCAGCTTGAGACCATGTCAATGGAACCATGGGAGAGGTGAGTGCAGACAGGGGGGAAGCCAGGGTGCTGTAGCCCCGGATACTGCGCCAATAAAAGTTGGCGAAGCCCAGAAACCACTGCAGCTGGACTCTGGATGTGGGCTGTAGCCAATGCACCACTGCTCTCACCTTCCCGGGATCCATCTGTACGCTCCCTGCAGTAATGATGTAACCCAGAAAGGGGATAGAATTCGCACTTCTGTGCTTTTACAAAAAGCTGATTCTCCAGGAGGCATTGGAGAACTTGTCGGACGTGGAGCATGTGTTCTTGGGTGGAGCGGGATTCTATCCCGAGGTAGACTAATGACCGAACCGGTTCAACATGTTG
Source organism: Oncorhynchus clarkii lewisi (assembly GCF_045791955.1). NCBI lineage: Eukaryota > Metazoa > Chordata > Actinopteri > Salmoniformes > Salmonidae > Oncorhynchus > Oncorhynchus clarkii. The sequence goes on along the minus strand of NC_092166.1, from coordinate 11,652,878 downwards.
CGGTGAACATCATTAACCAGAGCCTGGAACACAGCAGGGGTGTTGGTAAGGCCAAAGGGACCAAGTACTCGTAGTGGCCGCTGGCCGTGATGAAGGCAGTCTTCCACTCTCCCATCTCCCGTATCCGTACCAGGTGGCTGTGTGGGGACATCCAGCTTGGAAGCCAGGGTAGCGTCCATAAAGCTCTATTCAGCTCCATAGTCGATGAGTATCCAGAGAGATTTTGACTGATTCCCCCACAGCAACATGACATGAAAAGGAATGCAAGTAAGTGGAGAGGAAATGTTATCCGTATGGCCCACCAGAGTACTCACTCCTACCGGTGATCCTGGTCTTTTGGTGGACAGGAGGAGACGAAATGACTAGTACTCCCGCAATACAGGCAACTCTTAGTGTGAAGTCTGTATAGCCGGTCAGCAGGAGACAGTCTAGCTTTGCCTAGTTGCATGGGCTCGGGAAGAGGTGCATCGTCAGTCTTTGGAGGCTCTCGTGGGAACTCGGGTTCTTTCGGCAACGGAGTCATCGGGAACTTCCGGGATACCCCGGAGGTGAAGCGGAATCGACTCTCCTTCCTTTGTCCCCGTAGTTGTCCATCAATCCGTATGGTCAAGGCGATGAGCGTGTCGAGATCCTTTGGTAGTTCCTGGGCTGCAAGTTCATCCTTAACTTACTCCGTCCTCCGAAACTCCGTGTAAGAATGTATCGAACAGCGCTTCCTGGTTTCAAGCAGCTGCAAACGTACGGAAATCCACTGCGTATTCTGCCACACTATGGGAGTCTTGGCATAACTGGAGCAGCTTACGAACAGCCTCTCGCCCGGCCAATGGAGAATCAAACACCTTCCGAACTTCCTCCACAAACACCGAACTTCCTCCCACACCGTCATGGCCCAGGCGAGTGCCCTCCCGGACATCAGCGTAATGATGTACCCGGTCCGAGGGGAACAAAGAAGGCTGCAGCTCAAAAATGAGGGAGCACTGGGAGAGAAAAGCCTGTCAAGTTCCAGAATCTCCATCGTAGCACTCTGGAGGAGGTAAGCGGGGTTCTCGGGACACTGGGGTGACTGGGGAGGTGGTGCTGCTAATACTGAGTTACTGAGGGGCTGGGACATTTCCGTCGTGGTAGGCTGCCTAACAGACAAGCCGGGGAAATGCTCCAGCAAAGTGTTCAACGCATGGTCATGGCGTTTGGCCAAGGTTTGGAACCCTTCCATAAGCCTGCGAAGCAACTCCTCGTGCCTTCCGATGGTGGCTCCTTGGGAGGAGATGCCGTTGCGGAGCTGGTCTGAGTCTGCTGGTTCAGTCATGGCCCGTTCATACTATCACATTTAGGTAAGACCCAGATGCAGACAGTGTAGCAAGTAGCAAGAGTTTATTACAACCACATGGGCAGGCAAACAACAGGTCAAGGCAGGCAGGGGTCAATACTCCAGAATGGTAGGGTAAGGTACAAAACGGAAGTCAGTCTCAGGGACAGGACACGCAGAACGGTCAAAACCGGGAAGGACTAGAAAACAGGAGCAGGTAAACAAAACACTGGTAGATTTTACAAACAAAACGAACTGGCAACAGACAAACAGAACACAGGTATAAATACACAGGGGAAAATGGGGAAGATGGGTAACACCTGGAGGGGGGTAGAGACAATCACAAAGACAGGTGGAACGGATTAGGACGTGACAATATTGATATATAACGGCTCTACCTCAGTATGATATTGAGGTATAACGGCTCTACCTCAGTATGATATTGAGGTATAATGGCTCTACCTCAGTATGATATTGAGGTATTTTCGGCTCTACCTCAGTATGATATTGAGGTATAATGGCTCTAGGTCTCTTATCCAGGTCTCTGCATATCAGATGATTACTGGTTTATTTTTGTTGTCTTTTAAACCTTAGCCTCTTCTATTTTCTTCTACACTGTTCCCTATTTTTCTTCAATCTGTTATTGTTAATCAGCCTCTTTCAGAATTATTTGTGTAGTATACAAACAGTGTGTGTGTTTGTGTGTGTGTGTGTGTGTGCACGCACGTGCTTGTGTGCATGCACGCCTGTGTTCCAGTGTGCAGGTGGTAAGGTGGTGGGGGTCAGGGAGGTGTGTGGGGTTTGCCTCCTCAGTGGAGGAGCCCTGAGCCTCTGTTTCCAGTGTCTACACACCTGCTGTCACTTCCCAAAGTAAGACCACCTCTAAATCCATCTTACCCACCTCTAAATCCATCTTTTCCATCTTCTAAATCTATTTTACCCACCTCTAAATCCATCTTATCCATCTTCTAAATCCATCTTACCCACCTCTAAATCCATCTTATCCATCTTCTAAATCCATCTAACCCACCTCTAAATTCATCTTATCCATCTTCTAAATCCATCTTACCCACCTCTAAATCCATTTTATCCCACCTCTAAATATTGTTTTAATCACGAAGTCATATCTTCTGTTTTTGATCAATTAAATGCATTTTAATGTCATAGATTTAGCCGGTGGTAAGACAATGGCTGCAATGAGGTTAAAATAAATCAGCAATCAGGATTAGACCGACCTGTTGTATATTTTCTAACAGTAACCATGTACTTTACTGTACATCAACTGAGAGTTTGTGATCACAGTGATAATTGGTGTGAAGCTTGTGGCTACCAATGTCCAGTAATGGAACAGTCAACAGTATATCAGTAGGCATTCCTCTGTCTTTGTCTTTGACAGTGGGAGGTCCATCTGCTTTTCCTGCACCAGGCGCTGGGGCAGCTCAACAAATAGAGAGGCTGAATCCAGGGGCTTCGTGTGTGTGTGCCTAATTTTCTCTCTCCACCTCCTGCACTCCCAGGTTGGTCAGACTTCAAAAACTCAGGAACAGTGCTCCTCTGAGACCATCCTACACAAGTATGAACTAGACTTCATCGTGGGAGAGGTGAGTTAACCTAACTTTTTGTAGCCTACTTTGAAATCAATGGGACATTTGTGCAAACACTTAGGATACACTTTTCCTCAGTTAGGATTCGACCCTTCAAAGCGGTGTGTATATCTCATTAAATCTCTAAGTCAAGCTAATTATAATAATTTGGTGGGTGCTTATATTTGTTCTATTTCACACAATGTACAATACAAGTGTGAACTGGAAATGTGTTTTTTTGCATATCCCAACTCTCCCTGAGACACCCTCGGAGAGTGGGGTCACATCAGGGGTCTGCCATTTTCAACGGCGATCCTGGAGCTGATTTTTTTCCCCTTGTCAGCTCGGGGATTCGAACTAGCAACCTTTCGGTTATTGGCCCAACGCTCTAACCGCCCATATTTCAAACCGGTTCCATCACTATTTATCTGTAATAGGCAATACATATGTTTGTGGTAGATATTGTTTAATGATAAGATGTTCTGTGTTTGTTCCGCTTTCAGCAGGGCTCCAAAGATGGGGTCCTCCAGAGGGCTTTCCACAACACTTCCAGGCCTCTCTCAGATACTCGGGGCAACTTTCAATGAAACACGCACACACGTAAAAGCGCACACACCCAAGCATTCTTGTGCACTCATACACCAAGCTCTGGATATGTGCTATGATCTCGCACGCACACACACACACTTTCCCTCTCTCTCTCTCTGTCTCTCTCTCTCTCCATCTCTCTCTCTCTCGTGGTCTCTCTCTCGCTCTCTCTCTCTCTCGTGGTCTCGCTCTCTCTCGTTGTCGTTGTCGCTCTCTCTCGTTGTCGCTCTCTCTCTCTCGTTGTCGCTCTCTCTCTCTCTCGTTGTCGCTCTCTCTCTCTCTCTCTCGTTGTCGCTCTCTCTCTCTCTCGTTGTCGCTCTCTCTCTCGTTGTCGCTCTCTCTCTCTCTCTCTCTCTCTCTCGTTGTCGCTCTCTCTCTCTCTCTCTCGTTGTCGCTCTCTCGTTGTCGCTCTCTCTCTCTCTCTCTCTCTCGTTGTCGCTCTCTCTCTCTCTCTCTCTCTCTCTCGTTGTCGCTCTCTCTCTCTCTCTTTCTCTCTCGTTGTCGCTCTCTCGTTGTCGCTCTCTCTCTCTCTCTCTCATCCTTAAAAGGAAGGATCCACAACAGTCCCATACAACAGATGGTTTAATTTTTTTAGCTACGGACACTGAGAATGTCTCTGTTTTTAACTCAAATTCCTTGAAGGCTGACACTTAGCTCTGGAATGTTGTTTTTGTACATTTTCAGGAGTTTAGCAGAACTCCAAGATGGATAGACTTTTGCCAAGCAGGAGAAAGATGTTTTCCCCCTCCGCCAGTATTTGGTTGCTACGGTGACCTGCTCCTCAAGGCCCCAAAATAAGGGGTGAGGAATGTGGTGCTGTGGACGTTAACGATCGACGGGGTGAGGAATACGGTGCTGTGGAAGTTAACGATCGACGGCTCATGAAAGAAACCCTCTATATTTGTAGACTCTGAGCGGGACCACGCTTCACAGTTGGCAGCGATATTGTTTTTCTTGACAGTGTTTCAGCTTTGATGGATGATAATGATGATGTATGTGTGCCAACATTGATTTGTAATTATGAACGTTGTATGTGTGAGGTTGTGCTCTGTTGTGCCAGTGCGCAAGTATAGCTGAAGAACACATTTAAGACACCTCTAGGTGGCACTCATATGTCAATCAATCTATGAAAGGCCCAACATCATGTAAAAACTGTCATGAAACATTTGTTACAATTCTCAACGAACAGGACCATTGGGACTCCAACAGGACCATTGGGAATGTCTTTATAGGAGGCCCATCAATAGACTGACTCTGAAGGAGAGAGAGAAAGGGGGAAACTTGCCAAGGCACAAGGTAGGGTGATGTTGCCATTCCTTTCATTTCCAAAACAAACATGAGATGAGATGAACATTGTGAACCAGATGGGTTTAATGTATCTGGTATTCAAACAAGATCAGGCCAGGATGTACTCTGGCTCTGTTCAGCTCTACACACCTCTGTCATGTTTTCACTATCAGGACTCTCATAACAAAGCCTCCATTAACACTTTATAAAGCCTATATAGATTTGTGATGAAATCATTCATAAGTACATGTCATGGGTGGTAAAAAGAGTCAGGCCACATTTGTCATAGAACTACATATTGTTATGTCTCTCTGCAGATTAAAGGCTACTGATTATGTCGGCCTTGCTTTCATCAATCTACACACAATTCCCTATAATGACAAAGTGAAATTAGAAATATTTGCAAATGTATTAAATATAAAAACAGACGTATCTTATTTACACAAGTATTCAGACCCTTTGCTATGAGACTTGATATTGAGCTCAGGTGCATCCTGTTTCCATTGATCATCCTTGAGATGTTTATACAACTTGATTGGAGTCCAACTGTGGTAAATCCAATTGATTGGACATGATTTGACACACCTGTCTATATAAGGTCCCACAGTTGACAGTGCATGTCAGAAAAAACAAAACCATGAGGTTGAAGGAATTGTCCGTAGAGCTCCAAGACAGGATTGTCACAGATCTGGGGAAGGGTACCAAAAAATGTCTGCAGCATTGAAGGTCCCCAAAAACCCAGTGGCCTCTAATTCTTAAATAGAAGAAGTTTGGAACCACCAAGACTCTTCCTAGAGATGGCCACCCAGCCAATCTGAGCAATGGGGTCAGGGAGGTGACCAGGAACCCGATGGTCATTCTGACAGAGCTCCAGAGTTAATCTGTGGAGATGGGAGAACTTTCCAGAAACTTTCCAGAAGGACAACCATCTCTGCAGCACTCCACCAAACAGGACTTTATGGTAGAGTTGCCAGATGGAAGCCACTCCTCAGTAAAAGGCACATGACAGCCCGCTTGGAGAACCTAAAGATTCTCTGGTCTGATGACTCTTTAGCCTAAATGCCAAGCATCACGTCTGGAGATAACCAGGCACCACTCATCACCTGCCCAATACCATCCCTACGTTGAAGCATGGTGGTGGCAGCATCATGCTGTGGGGATGTTTTTCAGCGGCAGGGACTGGGAGACTAGTCAGGATAGAGGGAAAGATGAACGGAGCAAAGTACAGAGAGATTCTTGATGAAAACCTGCTCCAGAGCGCTCATGACCTCAGACTGGAGCAAAGGTTCCCCTTCCAACCAACGACCCTAAGCATACAGTCAAGACAACGCAGGAGTGGCTTCAGGACAAGTCTCTGAATGTCCTTGTGTGGACCAGCCAGAGCCCGGAATTGAACCGTGGTGCATCCTGTTTCCATTGATCATCCTTGAGATGTTTATACAACTTGATTGGAGATACAACTTGATTGGAGTCCAACTGTGGTAAATCCAATTGATTGGACATGATTTTACACACCTGTCTATATAAGGTCCCACAGTTGACAGTGCATGTCAGAAAAATTAACATCTCTGGACATCTCTGGATAGACCTGAAAACAGCTGTGCAGTGACGCTCCCCATTCAACCTGAAAGAGCTTGAGAGGATCTGCGGAGAAGAATTGGAGAATCTCCCCATATACAGGTGTGCCAAGCTTGTAGTGTCATACCCAAGAAGACTCTAAGCTGTAATTGCTGCCAAAGGTGCTACAGCAAAGTACTGAGTAAAGGGTCTGAATAGTTATGTAAATGTAATATTTCAGTTGTTTTTTTTATACATTTGCAAAAATGTATAAAACCTAGTTTTTGCCTCGTCATTATGGGGTATTGTGTGTCGATTGATGAGGAGGAAAATAGAATTTAATCAATTTTAAGGCTGTAACGTAACAAAATGTGGAAAAAGTCAAGAGGTCTGAATACTTTCCAAATGCACTGTAGGTTCCTGTTTACAAATGCCCAAAACTGCTCTACTCCCTCTACCACTGAGAATCTTTCTGGTTCAACCCTACGCTTAAGTCATCTTTGTTTTGAAAGACTAGAATGTTTCTCTGACATTTTTGTTTCATGTTTGGGTTGTGAGTTGAGACAAAATGGGGCTGTGTGTGTGCACATACAGAGCTGATCTCTGATTCACCTTCTCAAGATGAGCTTCCACCACATCCTGTCACTGTGTTGTCATTCATGGCCCTGGAATTCGTTGGAATAATATGATAAGTGAAATTCCCACGATAGGCGTCCTCTTTTCACAGCTTTAGGACATTCCAGAGAATCTGCACAGCCATTTGGCTGTGAAGAGATCACACGGGTGTTCCTGTTGTGCCATGACTGATCTGAGGAGGATGAGGGGAGCTTGACTTCCAGGCATGACCCCTCTCTTCCAATACCATTGTTATGGAGAGGAAGTGGTGCTTATTGTCTTTGCCCCTGTGGGCCCAGCCTAGGCTACTGGGGTTAGGGCTAGGGTCAGCCTAAAATGGGGTTAGGGCTAGGGTTAGGGTCAGCCTAGGCTGGAATTAGTGTTAGGGTTAGCCTAGGCTGGGGTTAGGGTCAGCCAAGGCTGGGGTTAGGGTCAGCCTAGGGCCTAGGCTAGGGTTAGCCTAGACTGAGATTAGTATAAGGGTTAGTCTAGGCTGGGGTTAGGGTCAGACTAGGATGGGGTTAGTGTTATGGTTAGGGTTAGCCTAGGCTGGGATCAGACTAGGCTGGGGTTAGGGTTAGCCTAGGCTGGGGTTAGTATTAGGGTTAGCCTAGGCTGGGGTAGGGGGTGGGGTCAGACTATGCTGGGGTCAGACTAGGCTGGGGTCAGAGTAGGCTGGGGTTAGTGTCAGCATGGGTTGTGGTTAGTGTTATGATTCAGCCTAGGTTGGGGTCAGACTAGGCTGGGATTATGGTCAGACTAGGCTGGGGTTAGTGTTAGGGTTCAGTCTAGGCTGGGGTCAGACTAGGCTGGGGTTATGGTCAGACTAGGCTGGGGTTAGGGTCAGACTAGGCTGGGGTTAGTGTTAGGGTTCAGTCTAGGCTGGGGTTTGTGTTGGGTTCAGTCTAGGATGGGGATAGGGTTAGGGTCAGCATAGGCTGGGGTTTCTATTTATTTAACCTTCATTTAACTTGGAGTAAGGCTGGGGTTAGTGTTAGGGTTAGCCTAAGCTGGGGTTAGGGTTGGGGTCAGCCTAATATGGTGTTAGGGTTAGATTAGGCTGGGGTTAGTGTTAGCCTAGGCGGGGGGTTATTTCAGCCTTATCTGGGGTTAGGGTCAGCCTAGACAGAGGATACTGTTAGGGTTAGCCTAAACTGGCGTTAGGGTTAGTGTCAGCCTAGGCTGGGGTTAGGGTCAACCTAGGCTGGGGTTAGTGTTAGGGTCAGCTTAATCTGGAGTTAGCTGTGGGGTTAGCCTAGACTGGGGTTGGGTTCAGCCTGGGCTGGGATTAGGGTTGGGGTCAGCCTGGACTGGGGTTAGGGTTGGGGCTGGGGTTAGGGTTGGGGTCATCCTGGGCTGGGATTAGGGTTGGGGTCAGCCTGGGCTGGGGTTAGGGTTGGGACTGGGGTTAGGGTTGGGGTCATCCTGGGCTGGGGCTAGGGTTGGGGTCAGCCGGTTCAGCCGGCTTCGGTTCGGCTGGCGCCTAGCCGAAATTGAATTCAAAACTATTAGAAGTAGGTTTTTACAGTACTGAAAATATTTATGCAATTTTATTTGATTGAACTGAGCCCTACAGGTACTGTACATGTACAGTATGTAAGCACTAGTGTATGGATAGTTTATTGATCATGTATTATTACATGGATCCAGTACAGTCCTAGCCCAGGGATTCTGTTTTGTACATTCCATTTCCTGTGAAATGTGACACTCAAGCCACTGACTTTGATATAGTTTTTTACTCTAGTACAATGGTGCTCTATTGTATAACAGTGTTTTAAAAGTCGATCAAGCCAGCCAAACTCTGTTGCTATTGATTCTTTCACACTTCACTTAAAGGGTAGGTAGCATAAACGTAACCACATGTAACATGTGGATTTGCATTAGCATACACATCAAAATTTACACCACACTTTAAAAAATTTCAAGTTATTACATAAAACCGAGAATTCCGAAGAAGGCCGCTGTCATGCTGGAAGACGTTTTTGCGGAGTGTTACGTTATATGGAGGATCGGGCAAGCCAGCCTATTTCCTATAATGTAAACTCCAACAGAAATAACTTCAGAGGAACTTCAAATTAAACCAAATCGTTTACACTTTTGACTACTGGTTTCAATAAAATTTTCTGCCAACTTACAAGCAAATGCTTTATGAATCTATTGCATGGTTGCTAGCCAACCAGCCTGCTAACATTACGTTAGCACTGTGTGAGCCAGTTGCTATCAACACTTATCTTTCAGCTACATTAAAGTAAACCCAACTTTAAGAAATACATAACGCCATCTAACCAGTAATCAAATAATGCTACCGGTATGTGCAGTCATCTTATCCAACAAACCAGCCAGCTAAAGTTGGTTATTTTAGCCCGTTAGCTTGCCTAGCCAGCTCGCTAGCCAACAGCTAGTCGACATAGCTAAGTAGTAAGCCAGAGAACAACACCAACTAGTCTAGCATAGGCAGGAACCCACAGAACACAACAGATATCAGATATCAAGTAGAGAGAGTCGAGACTTACCGATTGACGTCTGAGTTAGCTAACAAAGAAGAGCCAAGGAGAGAGGTGCTTCAGAGGGAGAAGCCTTTTCACCGGCCGAGGGAGAGTCGGTTAATCCAATAGCGATATAGTGAGGAAAATCCATATTGAATTTACCCGCTTTATCTCCATCACTGCTGACGCTCGCAGTTTACCGGGAGGTCGGTAGGAAACAGAGGTTGCAGGCTTCACATTCATGCTCGGCACAGCACCTGGTTTCAGTCGAAGTCTCATTCCGAATCCGGCCTTTCATTGGTTATAGCCATTTAAGTTTTCCTGGGTGAAATGAGCACTGCGTACAGTAGACATTCCCACTGTTCGCTTACTCCAATTCGTTTCAACCGGACAACCGGTCCCACTTCAAAGCTAGCTTCTTCTTTTTGGGCCCCAAATGAGTCGTAACCTCTTCCTTGTGGGCATTACAGCACCGAGCAACAAAACACCTCCTTGGAATATTTAGCTTTTAAAAAAGATGTTGGGTCTGAAATGAAAACTAAGATTAGCTACGTACGATGTAAAACTACTACAACACTCACTCGCTCGCTTAACTACTTAACTAGTTAATAAATATTTAAAAACCCAAAACATCGATTTTTGGAGTTGTAGGTAACTACACTGTGACTACAACTAAGTTAATTGACCACACTATGTTGTTACTTTGGTGAGTAAAATCTCATGCTACCTACAGTTGAAGTCTGAAGTTTGTATACACCTTAGCCACATTTTAAACTCAATTTTATACCATTCCTAACAATTCCTACTTTAAGAATGTGAAATGTCAGAATAATAGTTATTTCAGCTTTGATTTCTTTCATCACATTCCCAGTGGGTCAGAAGTTTACATACACTCAATTAGTATTTGGTAACGGTGCCATTAAATTGTTTAACTTGGGTCAAATGTTTCAGGTAGCCTTCCACAAGCTTCCCACAAAATGTTGGGTGAATTTTGGCCCATTCCTCCTGACAGAGCTGGTGTAACTGAGTCAGGTTTGTACGCCTCCTTCAGTTCTGCCCACAAATTTTCTATAGGATTGAGGTCAGAGCTTTGTGATGGCCACTCCAATACCTTGACTTTGTTGTCCTTAAGCCATTTTGCCACAACTTTGAAAGTATGCTTAGGGTCATTGTCCATTTGGAAGACCCATTTGTGAACAAGCTTTAACTTCCTGACTGATGTCTTGAGATGTTGCTTCAATACATCCACATAATTGTCCTCCCTCATGATGCCATCTATTTTGTGAAGTGCACCAGTCCCTCCTGCAGCAAAGTACCCTCACAACATTGTGCTGCCACCGTTGTGTTTCACTGTTGGGATGGTATTCTTCGGCTTGCAAGCCTCCCCTTTTCCTCCAAACATAATGATGGTCATTATGGCCAAACAGTTCTATTTTTGTTTCATCAGATCAGAGGACATTTCTCCAAAAAGTACGATCTTTGTCCCCATGTGCAGTTGGAAACCAAAGTCTGGCTTTTATATGGCGGTTTTGAAGCGGTGGCTTCTTCCTTGCTGAGCGGCCTTTCAGGTTATGTCGATATAGGACTCGTTTTACTGTGGATATAGATACTCTTGTACTTGTTTCCTCCAGCATCTTCACAAGGTCCTTTGTGTCACGACTTCTGCTAAAGTTGTTGCCTCTCCTTGTTCGGGTTGTGCTCGGCGGTCAACGTCACCGGTCTTCTAGCCATCATTGATCAATTTTTCATTTTCCATTGGTTTTGTCTTGTCTTCCCACACACCTGTTTTCAATCCCATTCATTACCTGTTGTGTATTTAACCCTCTGTTTCCCCTCATGTCTTTGTCAGAGATTGTTTTATGTCAAGTGTTGTTTTTTTGTTGTATAGGTGCGCGACGGGTCCTCGTACCCATGTTAGTTTATGTATATACGTATTTAGTGTTTGGAGCATGTTAAGTGGACTTATATTAAAAGACTCCATTTACACTCCGTTTGACTCTCCTGCGCCTTACTTCCCTGCCACCTATACACACCACTCTGACATTTTGCTGTTGTTCTGGGATTGATTTGCACTTTTCGCACCGAAGTACGTTCATCTCTAGGAGACAGAACGTGTCTCCTTCCTGAGCAGTATGACGGCTGCGTGGTCCCATGGTGTTCATACTTGCGTACTATTGTTTGTACAGATGAACATGATACCTTCAGGCGTTTGGAAATTGCTCCCAAGGATGAACCAGACTTGTGGAGATCTACTTTTTTTTTTCTGAGGTCTTGGTTGATTTCTTTTGATTTTCCCATGATGTCAAGCAAAGAGGCACGGAGTTTGAAGGTAGGCCTTGAAATACATCCACAGGTACACCTCCAATTGACTCATTATGTTAATTAGCCTATCATAATCATTTTCTGCAATATTCCAAGCTGTTTAAAGACACACAACATAAGTTGACTGTATGTAAACTTCTGACCCACTGGAATTGTGATACAGTGAAATAATCTGTCTGTAAACATTTGTTGGAAAAATGACTTGTGTCATGCACAAAGTAGATGTCCTAATCGACTTGCCAAAACTATAGTTTGTTAACAAGAAATATGTGGAGTGATTGAAAAACAAGTTTTAATGATTACAATCTAAGTGTATGTAAACGTCTGACTTCAACTGTACCCATTAAAGTGGAACTGACAGCGTTTTAGCAAGATTAAATCTTATTCAAATCTGTTCATATACACTCCCAGGAAGAATATGACACATTTCTTAAAATTTTCTGACATGCGAGTGTTTTCATATGGTCATTTTCACGTTTTCATGAATTCATAGACTGTTTGGGAATGACGAGTGAGAAAGCGGCCGTGCATTTGGACAAGTAATAGACACTGCAGTAAATAAATCTACTAAAAACATGTCTTGTCCAGGACCGGAGTCCACGTACACCGGTGCGCCATAGACAATAGCCTTTTCATATCTGAAAAGTAGTTAAAACACTGCCAATTCCCCTTTAACATGGCAGGAACATAGAGAGCTGGTGGCAGATTCCCTGTCACCACACACACACATGAGCGAAGACATGTACCAACACACACAGGCACACAAGCACGCACACACACACACACCTGCCACCAGCCTAGGGGTAGTCTAAATTACATTTCCACTCTTCCTCTATCCTGAGTTCTGTTTTTGTTATTCTGATACAGTAAAAACAAGGAAGGAATGTTAGATCATGATATTTGTAAGATAACCAACAATGCTGTTACTGTGAGTAAAGCTAAGTTAATGTTCATCAGTTGGGTTGACAATTTCCCAGAACACTCTTCAATAAACGGCATGACAAAGAGAGCCTTGTGATGTGACATAACAGCAAAGCCCAGCCTCTTGTCTAGACGTCTCCTCCCAATAGTGTTTTTAGTGCATCTTAAAGAGACTTGGTATGAGACACACACACAGCTGTCTGTGTTGAAGTGCACTCCGGGGTTAAATGGTCCGATACGGAGACGTCCACAACGTCCAATAAGACAGGAGAAAATGTTCAAGTACTCTAACTCTCTCTCGAGCAACACCAAGATAATGACACGGTTGAAGGGAAATTGTAGGGTAGCATCGGCTTGGAACTGTTAACACTGACCTGGAGAGACCCTTTTGGGCATTCCAGAGTGGTTCTGGGATTCTTGGAAGTGCTCCGTGTTTGCATTCTTCGTTCCTGGCTTCAGCAGAGGTTGTGCGTCTCTGTGAAATTGGACTGGGACATAGCTAGGCCCAGGAGTTTTCCTGACCATGGGACTTAACTGGGATTAATCTCCGGGTTCTCAAGTTTTAGGATTTACTGAAACTGGGGCCCAGTGTTGTTCCTGGCTTCAGATCAGGTGGTTAGGAACAACTCCTGGCCCTATGCCCATTTCAGGTCCCAACTCCTGGCCCTATGCCTATTTCAGGTCCCAACTCCTGGCCCTATGCCCATTTAAAGGGTACTTCAGGATTTTGTCAATGGAGCCCTTTATCTTATTCCCCAGTCAGATGACCTTGTGGATACAATTTGTATGTCTCTCCGTGCAGTTTGAAGGAAGTTGCTAACTAACATTAGCTCAATGACTCGAAGTCTGTGGTAACTGCTAGCATGCTGGTAGATTCCATAGGCTTCCAGTCATTGCGTTAACACTAGTTAGCACTGGCTTGCGAAACAACCTCTAACTTCCTTCATACTGGATGCAGAGATGTAAAAATTGTATCCTTGAGTTAATATGACTCTGGGGAAGTAGATACAATCCCAAAGTATTCCTTTAAGGGCCCAACTCCTGGCCCTAGTCCCATTTAAGGACCCAACTCTGGGCCTTAGACATTGATGCGCTGAAAAGTTGGCTGCACAGAATTCCTAGATGAAATATAACATAGTATATTATAGATTGTAGGTTTATAGAAGGTGGCAGCTAGTCGGAGCAAGCTTAGAGTTAAGAGTTCCTATGAACGATAAACATGATAAAAAGTGACTGACTGTGTGTAATAAGTGTACCCAAGTGTTTTCAGTGGACTAAGAAAACTGCATGTAATCCTTTAAACTGATTAAAGGAATTCCTTTAAGGGATATAGATTGATAATAAAATGTGATTGACAGGCTGCTCTGTAACAGGCTGCATCAGGAATGTGTTGTCCTTCAACACAATGAACTCTATAGAAATCTTGAGTTCAACTTCGACTCGAATTCAAATTCAACTGTTGCCCACTCCATCTATCTTGGTTAATGAACAAAAGCGTTGTTTATCTCCTAGTCTTCAGAACTATTCTAATGAGTTTGTTCCATTGCGCATCATACATAATTTGGATTTTATTAATCCCAAAATAGATGTTTGTTCCAAGAACATTCTACCCCAATGTTTAAAAATAGACTGTCTGTCTGAAATAGACAATGCCCCTCTTTTTGAGTGTCAAAGAATGCACTGTGTCTCATGTGAGACCAGCTGACATGTCGAGCAATATCGCTATTAATATACAGTGGGGCAAAAAAGTATTTAGTCAGCCACCAATTGGGCAAGTTCTCCCACTTAAAAAGATGAGAGAGGCCTGTAATTTTCATCATAGGTACACTTCAACTATGACAGACAAAATTAGAAGAAAAAAATCCAGAAAATCACATTGTAGGATTTTTAATGAATTTATTTGCAAATGATGGTGGAAAATAATTGGTGGCTGACTAAATACTTTTTTGCCCCACTGTACATGTTAATGTTCGACCTGCTTGCCGAACATCTCATTCCAAAATCACGGGCATGAATATGGAGTTAGTCCCCCCTTTGTTGCTATAACAGCCTCCAGAACATTGCTGCAGGGACTTGTTTCCATTCAGCCACGAGCATTAGTAAGGTCGGACACTGATGTTGGGCGATTTAGGCCTGGCTCACAGTCGGGGATCTGTGCAGGCCAGTCAAGTTCTTCCACACCGACCGTGACAAACCATTTCTGTATAGACCTCGCTTTATGCAAGGGGGAATTGTCATGCTGAAACAAGAAAGGGCCTTCCCCAAACTGTTCCCAAAGTTGGAAGCACAGAATCGTCTAGAATTTCATTGTATGCTGTAGTGTTAAGATTTGCAAAACATCACTTCTCATCATTGTCCCTGTTCAAATAAACTTCATAAATAAATACAGCAGAACCATCAATGTTTCTTAGGGGCAAAACTACATTCACATAATTTGATATCCAGTATCCAATCAAATTCATATCGGCCATGTCGCCCAATCAGGAACAACTTCATGCTCCCATTTGCCCAGGTCCAATGGCTCGGGGCTGGGTTTCTACTAAGCTAAAAAAAAAATGTAAATGGTCATACCAAGGATCATTTAGCTATTTCATTTAGAATTTTAGGACCCTTGTAGGTATCAACATTTTTTTTATTAAACATTGAATTTGGCCTTACTGCTATTAGCCCATACATGAAAAAAATGGATATTCCGACAATAAATCAAAAGGAAGTATGTTTTGAAGTGTCTGTCCTATATCTGAGAGATATAAGAAAGCTCAGGAAAAAACAAACATATA
Source organism: Oncorhynchus clarkii lewisi (assembly GCF_045791955.1). Lineage (NCBI taxonomy): Eukaryota > Metazoa > Chordata > Actinopteri > Salmoniformes > Salmonidae > Oncorhynchus > Oncorhynchus clarkii. The sequence continues at coordinate 11,637,433 of NC_092166.1, read as the reverse complement.
TAGATATCTCATAGAGAATAATAGAAGCCTCTAATGGCAAAAACTCAGTTTTAGCATGGGCAGCGCCATTGAGGGCTTCCACCATGCCTCTAACATTTTAAAGTAGTCAAAGTAGTCAACAGGGAGGGGATTCCTATGGGTTTTAGCATCAATGGTGCTGCCCATGCTGTCACAGACCCTATGATGGCACAGATATAAAGATAAGTCCTCTATCTATCTCCATGAGATATCTCTAGTTTAAATAGACATATTTTTATGGGGATTTTTTTAAATGATTTTGCAAATTAAATTTCCATGGAGTGCGGACATAAACTGTAGTACAAGACAGAGTTTAATGTTGTTTTTTTTTATCAAGTCATATGCTCAGAAAACAAATTTAACAATGTACTCTACTAATGACAGATATGGCCAATCTATCCCCTTTGGCTAACCATGCTTAGTAACAGCCCATCTAAGCATAATAATAACCAACACTAATAACCAACACATATAAACTTCCCTCCAGGCCATATGGAAAGTCCCTCAGAGGTTTGAATCTCCTCTCCAGTCATAAAGGGCTCGCTCTTTCCACCACGCTGCCTGTGGCCAACATGACTGATCCTCCGCAATGTGCCGGGTCAGCAATGGCAGAGTCAGCAACGGCAGCAGATAGCTATGTCCTGGGGGGCACACATGCCGAGCATGGCTGAATGATTGGCATTCCCATGAACTCCCGCCCTGATTGGCCAAAGGACCTTTTTAGAAACGGATGTCATGGTTGGACACAGAACTGCCGTGTCATTCGTCTCTCACTTACTTAGACCTTTTGAATGAGTGACTGTAAAGGAAAAACCTCATGGGCTTGTACTTTGCAAGTTCTATGCACAAAAATCATGGACAATCAAGCACTTTGTAGTTTTTGTGTAGTAGGTGTTGTAATTCCGTTTAGTTGCTTTAATCTTCAGGTCGGCCTTACAAAGGGTGATTCTTCAATGCCATTGATAGTTTTGCCTGTATGCTGCACAACACATTTCCTTGTTGAGGATCTAAGCCTTGAAAGCATAGGCCTGATTGCCTGTGGCAACTATAGGTTTTCTTTTTTCAAAGTAGTGTACGGCACTTCCAACCAAAATCCACAGGTGCAGGGAACAAATACTGTTATGGGGAGAAGTACATGCTGCAGGATGCCATGCACCCTAAGCAGACCCTGCTTGGAAGTTTATGAGAATGCAAAGAGTTATTTCTAACAAGAGTTGTTGTCATGTCTGTCTTAATGATTCGTTTCCACCTGTTTTAACACTTTAAAAAACATTATCTTAAGAATCTAGGAACTTGTGAAGATATTTTGTGTTCCGAACAGCTTAAACACAGTGAAGACAGACCACCGTTAATGTGTTTGTGAGATTAGGGAGAGAGAGAGAGAAGTTAAGTTTCAAAAGTAAAAGTATAAACAGTTTCAAATTCCTTATATTAAGCAAACCAGACGGCACAATTTTCTATATTTTTTTTTTATTGATGCATAGCCAACACTCAGACATAATTTACAAACGAAGCATTTGTGTTTAGTGAGTCCGCCAGATCAGAGGCAGTAGGGATGACCAGAGATGTTCTCTTGATAAGTGTGTAAATTGGACCATTTTCCTGTCAAAATGTAACAAGTACTTTTGGGTGTCGGGGAAAATGTATGGAGTAAAAAGTACATCATTTTCTTTAGGGATGTAGTGAAGTAAAAGTTGTCAAAAACATAAATAGTAAAGTACAGATACCCCAAAAAACGACTTAAGCTCACAGATCCCACTTGCAGGATCAAAATCGACAACATCCAGTGAAGCTGGAGCGTGCCAAATTCAAATTACAAAATTGTAATATTAAACATTCATGAACATACAAGTGTCCTGCATCATTTAAAAGCTTCACTTCTTATTAATCCAACCGCATTGTCAGATTTCAAAAAGGCTTTACAACGAAAGCATATCATGTGATTATCTGAAGACAGTGCCCCACACCAAAACTATTTTCCAAACCAGCAAAGGCGTCACAATTGTAACAAATAGAAATAAAATAAATCACTTACCTTTGAAGATCTTCCTCTGTTTGCAGTCCCCATGGTCCCAGCTACACAACAAATGGTCGTTTTGTTCAATAAAGTCCTTTATATCCCAAAAATGTCAGTTTAGGTGGCGCGCTTGATTCAGTAATCCACTCGCTCAACATGCATACAAACGAATCCAAAAAGTTACCAGTAAAGTTTGTCCAAACAAGTCAAACGATGTTTCTAATTAATCCGCAGGTACTCTAATATCAAAATAAATTATAAAATTGAAGACAGAGAATAATATGTTCAATAGGGAAGATAAATAACGAAGAGCGTGCACCTCATTCATGCGCTCAACAAGACTACATTCCTAGTGAGAGACACCTTGGAAAAACTACTCAATCATTTTTCAAAAAACAAGCCTGAAACCCTTTCTAAAGACTGTTGACATCTAGTGGAAGCAATGAAATGGACTGTGACCTCAGAAAAACATTTTCCTGATGGAATTTCCTCTGGCTTTCGCCTGCCATATCAGTTCTGTTATACTCACAGACATGAATTGAACAGTTTTAAAAACTTCAGAGTGTTTTCCATCCAATGCTTCCAATTATATGCATATCCTAGCTTCTGGACCTGAGTAACAGGCAGTTTACTTTGGGCACTTCATTCATCCAAATTTCCAAACATTGCCCCCTAGCCCTAAGAGGCTTTAGTACTTTAAAGTATTTTTACATAAGTACTTTACACCACTGATTACGGTGACACTCAACTATATGCCCTCAGCGGCGTGAGTAATATGTGAGAGCAAATGCCAACTATTTGTTTTCAGATGGAGAAAAGCAAATTCACCATGGTAATGTCATGACATTCTCTGTATTTTCAACAAGGGGGAGAGGAACGGTGGGGTAAGAGCCTAAACACATAGCGAGAAGAGTGTCTCAAAAGCACCCATGGAAAAGGGGAAAATGGCCAAAGACTTTTTTTATTTTCCGTTGCTGAATTCATTCCCATCGGCACCGATCCTCATCCTGCATACTGTTTTCATGAGTAGTGTGTGTAACGGTTTTCTTCCTCCTCTGAAGAGGTGAAACAGGGATCGGACCAATATGCAGCGTGGTTATTGTTAAGCATCTTTAATAAAGACGAAAACGTAAACACTATACAAATACAAAAACGTGGCAAAACCGAAACATTCCTAACTGGTGCAAAACACAGAGACAGGAACAATCACCCACAAAATACCTAAAGAATATGGCTGCCTAAATATGGTTCCCAATCAGAGACAACGATAAACACCTGCCTCTGATTGAGAACCACTCCAGGCAACCATAGACTTACCTAGAACACTCAACTGAACACAACCCCATAGACTACAAAACCCCTAGACAAAACAAGACACATAAATCACCCATGTCACACACTGGCCTAACCAACATAATAAAGAAAACACAGAAATACTAAGGCCAGGGCGTGACAGTGTGTCTCAGATATCAAGGCACAGGAAAAAAGTGTCACAAGTCCAGTTTGACCCAGAAAGCCAGGAGAGAGTGGGAGTGCTGTTCAGATACACTACATCAAACACACAACAGTACACAAACACACACACACACACTAGTTACATTCTTTCATCAGGTTCTTGAATTCTTTCAACAGGTTCGAAATGTGTACAATTGAGCCTTCAAGTTGTTTCCAACACGTTGACCAGCCAATACTTGTGGTGTTTTTACACACACCTGTAACAGCAGTGTGGTCTAGTCACAGACTTGAAGGATTCTGCCCCCATGAGTCATTGTCTGATACTGTATGTGTCAGTTATAAACTTTACTGGAAATTCCCTTCAACTGGAGTGGATGGAGCAAGCGGGAGATTGCTCAATAACGTGCTGTAGTAATTGCAGCAATAATTCTGTGTTTCCTCATAAGGGTTCTGTCAGAATTTAATAGAGGAATTTTAACCAAATAAACAACGCTAGACCGCACTTGTCTTGATCTGAGACCTGTTCCCAGAATGATTCAAAAGTACATAAAAAGTCAGTCGTTCTATCTTGAAATATGAATACCTGGGAATATGCAATGTCATTGAAGTAACAGAACAAAATACCACCCCAACACATTCTATGTGATCCCTATCTATAGAAGGAATTAATCCCGTCCAAATACAACCCTATCCAATTGCATTCCTCTCCATCCCACCTTATCGTATTAAGCGGTATTCCATTCTGTGCCACACTATTCAATACCCCACTATCCTATCCCATTTTATCTGACCCCTTTAGAATTCTACTCTCCTCTACACGGTTCTATCATGTCCAGTTTCAATCCCATGTTATCCTATTGTTCCCTCCGAGCCTCAGGACAGAAACCCAGTCCTCAGTGAGATGGCCTCTCCTCCTACCCTCTCTTAGAATAAGTCATTCAGTGTAGTAATGCTAGCCTGCTTTGTCTATCACACAGCTCCAGGAAAGCTCCTTCCTTCCACAATTACTTTTTGTACCCACAACCCATGGGGCTTTAACTTTGGTTAACTGAAGCCCGCCCGAGTGCACAGACAGCAGGAAATTTTAAGACCAGCGATTTTGGATTCCACTAGAACCAGGAATGGCTCCTTTCAATGTCCATTATTTCAAAGGTACACGCCACTTGACATTCCTTTGGAAGTTCACAGGAAGTCTGCCACAATGGGGGCAAATAGCCAGAGGCTTGTTGTTAACAGGCGGAGACAAAGAGAGGTGAGGGTCGGGGCGAGAGGAAGTAGTGGGGAGGTGTTAAAAACAAACAATGCTTTTAATGAGGGTGTCCACATTCAAGGGGAAACTCAAACATGCCTTTAACACCTTGTTGACCTTGCGCCCGGCCCTATTACATGCGTCAGGCGGCAGGTAGCCTAGTTGTTAGAGCGTTGGTCCAGTAACCGAAAGGTCGCTAGATTAAATCCCTGAGCTGAATAGGTAAACATTTGTTGTTCTGCCCCTGAACAAGTCAGTTAACCCACTGTTCCTAGGCCATCATTGTAAATAAGAATTTGTTCTTAACTGACTTGCCTATTTAATAAACATATTACAAATGGCCACCCAGACAACTTGGCTATGTTAATTTTAAAAAGTATGTTTAAGAATACCCACCACCACTCAAAACGTGGAATGTGTGCTTTAATAAAGGCGGGACAGTGAATCCCAGGGGACACACACCAGAGGAAATGCATTATCAGGATGTTGGATGTAATTTAAACAGAGAGTAATGAGCTGTGGGCTGCGTTCAGCAAGGCACTACGTTGTGGAATGTATTATGTAGGACTGTTGTTTTCACCTTCCCAAATTTTGAAAATGCCAATGTTTGTTAAGTTTGCCTGGGAGGTTTTGATGTGTTGCCAAGAATACCCTTGCTTCCAAAGACCCTGATTCTAACATCAGAAGCTTCATCCGACAATCCACATTTCCTTCAAAATATAGACTGGAGACTTGAGTTGTTGGTTCAGCTTCCTCCCTCTCCCAGCCTCACCTTAACCACGAGAGGTAAAAAGAAAAGACTAAACTTTCTCAGAACAAGTGCCTGAAGCCAGTTTCCACATACCTGCAGAGAAGTTGGCAAAACAATTGGCTAACTACGAGTTTTGATTTTTCAGTAGTCCTTTGAAGTTTCTGGCCAGTGTTTCTGGTTGCTGAAAGGTCAGTAAAGGAGAAGGGTCACAGTTAGTTTCGGGCTATATACGCAACATCTACGCCAGTTTGGGGGCCAGTCTGAAAGGCAGATTCCATCTTTTGGGCCATAAGTAACAAATCGGATCCATTTACATAGACATAGAGTCCATTGGGGCGGCAGCGTAGCCTAGTGGTTAGAGCATTGGACTAGTAACTGAAAGGTTGCATGTTCAAATCCCTGAGCTGATTGGGGAAGGTAGCTTTCTCCTAGCATCTGCAAAACCTAGATTAGTCCGTCGGACTACCAGTTGGCGAAGCGTGATTCCTCACTCCAGAGAACGCATTGCCACACCTCCAGAGTCCAATGGCGGCAAGCTTTTACACCACTCCAGATGACGCATGGCATTGCGCATGGGGATCTTAGGCTTGTGTGCGGCTGCTCAGCCTTGGAAAAACAATTCATGAAGTTCCCGAAGAACAGTTATTGTGCTGAAGTTGCTTCCAGAGGCAGTTTGGAACTTGGTAGTGAGTGTTGCAACCAAGGACAGATTATTTTTATGCGCTATGTGCTTTAGCACTCGGCGGTCCCGTTAGGTCAGCTTGTGTGGCCTACCACTTCGCTGTTGAACCGTTGTTGCTCCTAAACTTTTCCACTTCACAATTAAAGCACTTACAGTTGACCGGGGCAGCTCAAGCAGGGCAGAAATTTGACGAACTAACTTTTTGGAAAGGTGGCATCCTCTGAAGGTGCCACGTTGAAGGTAACTAAGTTCTTCAGTAAGTCTATTCTACTGCTAATGTTTGTCTATGAAGATTGCATGGCTGTGTGTTCAATTTTATACACCTGTCAGCAACAGGTGTGGCTGAAATAGCCAAATCCCCTCATTTGAAGGTGTGTCCACATACCTTTGTATATATAGTGTTTTTGAGATTTGAACCCATAGTCCAGCAGGTGCTCCTGTTTGGAATTCTCTACCACTCTGCATCATGTATTGCATTAGGCACAAATCCTTTTAATGTCCTGGTCACGGGGAAGACTGAAGCCACAGATTGCAATGGACAGCTGCCTACAGTACATACACCTCTCCTCACCCCACTCTGTCTCCTAACTGCTCCCCAGGTGCCGATGACGTGGTCGCAGGCAACCCCCCCCCCCTCTGATTCAGAGGGGTGGGGTTTAATGCTGAGGACATATTTCAGTTGAATGCATTCAGTTGTGCAACTGGCTATCCACTTTCCCTTCCCTTCCTGTCCTGCTGAGATGCTCATCTCACACACAAGTCAATGGCTACACTCGGCACTAGATACAAATAGATTAGTTGTGTAGAGTCCTGAATCTATAGACTTTTTCATTAGCTGAAACCTATAGCGCCATATTGACTGAATGGTTACATGCACAGTTGGTTACATGCACAGTTGGTTACATGCTCAGTTGGTTACATGCACAGTTGCCCTTGAATGAAATGTGTCAAAACAAATCTATAGATGTATATTACTACACACTAAATATCTGCAACGGAATAATCTCAGACAGACAATGAGAGATGTTTGGAAACTAGGAATATTTACTTAAGTCTTAGACATTGTCCGCATGTTTTCATCTTTATGACATGTTTAGGCCTATGTACTCCTGCCTGCTTATTTCTCTATAATGAATCGCTGAGTTTTGTTTATGATCAAGAACAAATGCATAAGCATTGATGTTCCAACTCCATAACACGCCATCCTCATGGTTGTGAGTAGAACTGCAGTTATTCAGTTCGTCCTCCACCTCCCCCATTGGAACCGTGTGGTTTACGCTTTTGATCCCCGAGGGACCTCGCGCGCGCTACATTCCAGGCATTCCGACTTCAGTCTCTGCTCAGTTACTTATTATCTCTCTGTGCTCGACAACCATGTCAGTGTGGAGCAAGTTCCGAAAAGAGTAGACCACAAAACTCCTTCTGGAAGGACGAGAACGATTTAAACGAAACATTGTGGATTACTTTGGCTTAATTTATTTTTTATTTTTAAGTTATTAAAAACGTTTCGCTGGAATGCGAGTGTGAACTGGTAAGAATGGTTACGTGTGTGTGTATGGGAAATGTGCGCTTTCGGCTATTTTGTAACATTTAAGCCTTGAATTAGCCATTGTGCGTAAACACAAGTTCACAGAAGTTATATTATAGTTAATCATTTCTGTGTACGCTACACCATGAGCACTTGTTGGTTCCTATTCCTAAAACTGTTTCTATGTTTCTAGAGCTATTTGCTTGGCTCCTCTGTTAGAATGGAATTTCAAATGCAACTTTTCCCTTCGTCGCAAAGTTACTTCTATGAAACTTTTCATGAACAACAAACATTTTATCCATAATGTTGTGGATTTAACAAATGTGTCAATTAATACTGTATGCGCTTCACTATTTCAATTTTAAAAACAATTATTACTACAAGGCAATGCATGGAATGACATCACTCAAAAGTAGTGAATATATTGTTGATTTTTACTTGACTTCCTGTAGGCCTTGAGGAATGTATGGGCTTAAAAAAATGAATATTAGTAGTTTTTTGCAGTCTACATTATTCTACAGTAATGTTTTGGATGACCACACAACATTTGCGTTATCATGCAAATTATTGACTGGCCTCCTGTTAATGTTGTATATGATCAAGTATCCAGTTTTAGGTGTAGGCCTACTTGCCAGTTCTTATTACCTGTATTCTTATTGATTTTCATTGTTTTTCATATTCCAGTTTCATGGTCATCCATAAACACCTCGTCTACCCCTGATCACCAGCTTCGAACAACGGAACCAACATGGTGTCTACAGAAGAGCCGTCTGGCACGGTCCTGCACCGCCTCATCCAGGAACAACTACGCTATGGCAACCCCACAGATGCCCGCACCCTCCTGGCCATCCAGCAGCAGGCACTGCGCGGAGGCAGTGGAGGGTCCCCTGGCGGAGGACCAGGGAGCGGAGCAGAAGAGGGCCACAGTAGAAGCCCCCGCTCCTCCCTGGAGAGCCTCACCCAGGAGGACTCCTCATTCCTCCAGTTGTCCACCCGTCAGGAGCCCCAGGGCCAGGAGCACCATGGAGACTACCAGCACTCGGAGAGCAGCTACCAGCTCTACCAGCTCCACGGAGAGGAGCTGCCCACCTACGAGCAGGCCAAGGCCCACTCCCAATACCTGGCTCAGCATTGGGCACCCGCCCCGGCCCCCCACAAGCAGCTCCGCGAGGGGACCTTCCTGCGTGATGCGGACTACCGTGCAGCGGAGGAGCTGATTGAGTTAAAGCGAGGGCACGTGCGGTCGCTCAGCGAGCGTCTCCTGCAGCTGTCTCTGGAGAGAAATTGTGCCATGGCGAAGTCGGAGGCGGCGAAGAGCTCCTCACAGAGCTACCCAGAGCTGGGTTACTACGCCCCCCCACAAGGCCTCCAGGACCAACACATCCCACACCCAGAATACTCATCGGTTACCATTATGTCCCAAGGTTATATGCCCATCCACGTTCAAGAGCCCCAGTGTGTGTACAGGGACATGCCCCAGTCACTCCAGATCCAGCAGCACAGGTACTAAGGCATTTCAGCAGGTGTGTGTGTGTGTGTGTGTGTGTGTGTGTGTGTGTGTGTGTGTGTGTGTGTGTGTGTGTCATATAGAAAGATCATGCAAAGGTGTACCCACCATTTGATTGTCATTGCCCTGAATCAACAGCCATCACACATTTCATAGTGTGTTAATTTCTGTGGGCAAAGCCGTACGCATAATGGACTTCAAGCCGTGTGTCATTGGCTATATGTCATCGGTGCCTTGCATTCCAAACCTCCTAGCATGCGTTGTGAGTCATTACATGCGCAGGTTGGAATTCCAATTGCCTTTCTGAAAACACTTTGGAAGCCAACCTACCTAGGGTGGAGTTGATGTGTTCATTCTAATATAGGGTGCTTGTAATACCTAGGATGCCTAACAAATGTAGGTTGCTCACGTAACCACGGTTCTATGAGCTAAGGGGCTATGTTAGTCACACTCATCGAAAGACTGTTGTAGTTGTAAATCTTTGGATATCTAGTGAACTCAACAACACACGTCCCTCCTCACAGGTATGCGGGCCCAGGCAGATTTGAGCCAAGGCAGATGGACCTGCTGGTGCTGGAGAACGAGAGGCTGAGACAGGAGCTGGAGGGCCACCGAGAGAAGGCCTGCCGCATCCACAAGGTGAGAACCGTTCTCCTTTTTTGTCCATCTCGAAGATGGCGACATGACATTGGAATGGTTTGTGCCGTTGTATGCGTGAAGGACTGATGTTAATTTTGGAGGACCTATTCACGAGATACAGGACAGGTGCATATCAGACTTTTTTTTCATGTTTTCCTCGGTCATCAATGCATGATGAACTTTGAGTTACACAAAACACTTAACTTCTCAAGTTGGCATGCCCATACTGAATAACAAAGTACTGAAGTCCACAACATGTGCCACTTAATGAAGGGAATGGAGGAAACACAAGCCAAGTAGCACTGTGCAGCGACCCCGGGAGATCATTACAACAGCTGCTACCATTGGCTGTACATAGAGACCCCATAGAGCCCAGAGGCTGTTACTGTATCCACACTCCCTGCATTGTTCTGCAGATGGGGGTCGTGCGTATGTGCTTGTGTGCCCTTTAGTTCCAGAGAGGCCATAGATTTTCGGTCCTATCCAGGGAATGTCAGACAGCAGTCGATGGGTTTGTGACCCCTGGCACAGCTGACATGCTCAGAGAGCCGAGACAGAGACATTCTGCTTGCCGTGGCAGGTGGCAGGTCTGTGTGTGTCAACTGAAAGGACTCTATTGTACTTTGATCCCACTGCATTTTCACTTTTCATCAATCATCCTTTTTTTAATCCTCTTTTACTGTCATCCTCTTTCAACCCCATTTGTTTTCGTCACTTTTCGCGTCTCTTTTCGCGCCTTTTTATTGACCAGCTCATAAAATGTTCCTGACAAAACTGTTTACTCCTCTTGACAACCCCATGTCAGTATGTTATTGTCTACTATTATGAATCAAGATGGTGGCAACAACACTGACTGATAAGACTTCACCCATTTATCTTGGTAGATAGAGCTAGATTGAGGACTCATCTTTAAAATGGTGGAAGCCCTCGATGGCAATGTCCATGCTAAAACGGGTTATATCCATCTTTCTATCTCTATGGTGAATGCATAAACTGCTGCTGGTCTCCTTTTGGAGTTACGTCACCCCGCCCCTCGTGCTCCCTCAGCCTTAAAGAATGATAATTAGCAGGGTTGGAAAGTTTCCCCGGACTGTCGGGCCACAGGCCTGAGTAGACATGCCCGAGTGGCTGCTGTAATGGTGGGCGTCTCTACTTTTCCACTTCTTTGCCTGTTTCTGTTTCCACAGGCACAGGCATGCACACCTTTCCCACACTGGCAACCTGCCCAGACCTCCATCTCTCTCTCTGTGTGAGTGAACTAGCCACACCTGAAAAGCCAGCGTGATTGTTAGCTCCCAGGAATGCAGATATTAATCAGCCACACACACACAGGGAGTGGTGTTTGCTCAAATTCCTCTGGATTATACTCGTATAGTGTTTGTACTGTGTAGCCTACATACTGTGTGTATATGTGCCCATATGTACAGAATGTGCTCCCAGGGATATTTATGTATATATGCCCATATGTATATACAGTTGAAGTTGGAAGTTTACATGCACTTAGGTTGGAGTCATTAAAACTCGTTTTTCAACAACTGGAGGTGTACCTGTGGATGTATTTCAAGGCCTACCTTCAAACTCAGTGCATCTTTGCTTGACATCATGAAAATCAAAAGAAATCAGCCAAGACCCAAGAAAAACAACTGTAGACCTCCATAAGTCTGGTTCATCCTTGGGAGCAATTTCCAAACGCCTGAAGGTACCACGTTCATCTGTACAAACAATGGTACGCAAGTATAAACACCATGGGACCACGCAGCCGTCATACCGCTCAGGAAGGAGACGCGTTCTGTCTCCTAGAGATGAACGTACTTTGATGTGAAAAGTGCAAATCAATCCCAGAACAACAGCAAATTACCTTGTGAAGATGCTGGAGGAAACGGGTACAAAAGTATCTATATCCACAGTAAAACGAGTCCTATATCGACATAACCTGAAAGGCTGCTCGGCAAGGAAGAAGCCACTGCTCCAAAACCGCCATATAAAAGCCAGACTACGGTTTTCAACTGCACATAGGAACAAAGATTGTACTTTTTGTAGTAATGTCCTCTGGTCTGAAACAAAAATGGAACTGTTTTTCCATAATGACCATTTGAAAGGTTTCGAGGAAAAAGGGGGAGGCTTGCAAGCCGAAGAACACCATCCCAACCGTGAAGCACGGGGGTGGCAGCATCATGTTGTAGGGGTGCTTTGCTGCAGGAGGGACTGGTGCACTTTACAAAACAGATGCCATCATGAGAAAGGAAAATTATGTGGATATATTGAAGCAACATCTCAAGACATCAGTCAGGAAGTTAAAGCTTGGTCGCAAATAGGTCTTCCAAATGGAAAATGACCCCAAGCATACTTCCAAAGTTGTGGCAAAATGGCTTAATGACAAAGTCAAGGATAAAGTCAAGGTATTGGAGTGGCCATCACAAAGCCCTGACCTCAATCCTATAGATAATTTGTGGGCAGAACTGAAAAAGTGCGTGTGAGCAAGGAGACCTACAAACCTGACTCAGTTACACCAGCTCTGTCAGGAGGAATAGGCCAAAATTCACCCAACTTATTGTGGGAGCTTGTGGGAGGCTACCTGAAACGTTTGACCCAAGTTAAACAATTTAAAGGCAATGCTACCAAATACTAATTCAGTGTATGTAAACTTCTGACCCACTGGGAATGTGTTGAAAAAATTAAAGCTGAACTAAATCATTCTCTCTACTATTATTCAAACATTTCACATTCTTAAAATAATGTGGTGATCCTAACTGACGCAAGACAGGGAATTTTTACTAGGATTAAATGTCAGGAATTGTGAAACTTGATTTTAAATGTATTTGGCCAAGGTGTATGTTAACTTCTGACTTAAACATATTTCTACGCCTGAACCAACACCCCCACCCCCTGCATCTCCAACGCATATAAAGATATTAAACCAACAAACAAGATGGCTGACCAAAAATGTCCTCCTTTCCCCTCTTCCTTCTATCTGTCCATTCAGTTGGAGCAGGAGGTCCAGAGGGTATCCAAGGCCCATGAGACTCTGCTGCAGGGCAGCTGTAAGAGGGAGAGCCTGGAGCAGACCTTGAGGAGAAAACTGGTGGACGAGATCAGGAGGCTGCAGGAATTCAACAGAGACCTCCGAGGTAAGGACTACAAATAACACAAGCTCTCTGGTTTGTTAGACAATGACTGGCCAGGCTTGTTTGTATTTCGTTCATGCCCCAAAACTGGTCCAAAACCATTTTGGGGGATTATAATGGTTTATATTCGAGTGGGACTGGTGAAAATATTTCCATGCCACAAATCTGTTTTAGTGTAAGTGTATAGCAGTTTAAAAATGCTTCCAGTTTTCCTAAACTTTAAATATTTGCGTTACAGAAAGCCTGGAGAATGCGAGAACACACGCCACCAAAGAAGTGGAAGCTGCCGACCACAACCAGCGCATCATGACCAAACTGCTCGAGCAAAGTAAGTGTGTCATCCATTCCATCTCTCTCACACCACTCCAAGTCTTAGACCTTCAGCCATGTCACAGGATTGGAGCATAGCACGGCACCTTGTAGCCAAGCTACATCCTCTATGCAGGAATTTTAGTTGTATAACCTCCGCTTATCTGGTGAGAACGCCTCAACAGTAAACACATGTAGCCTAGCGGTTAGAGCATTGGGCCAGTAACTGAAAGGTCGCTAGTTTGAATCCCAGAGCAGATGAGTGAATTGGTCCATGTACCTTTGAACAAGGCACTTAACCCTAATTGCTCTATCATCGCTGGTGATAATGGCTGACCCTAACCTTCACTCCCCTCTCCGAGGGTGTCTCGGGAGTTTAGATATGCAAAAAACAGGACAAATAGAAGCACCCACCAAATTATTATAATGTATTATCAGAAAAGGAATTATTAATGACAAAATACAGTTGACCTAACATCAGGTTCCTAGGGTTGTTGATTTACGTTGTCATTTTAAGCAGTGGGCCTTCCCCAAGGCTAGATGGGGTTGGAGGTGTACGGCCTTGGTTGGAGGAATGTTTCTTGTTAAGTGGGTCAAAGGGATAGGGGCTGCCCGCATCACTTCCTCTTCCTTTCCCCTTGACATTCCACGAGTGCTTGGGCAAATGAGGACCATCTGCCACGCTGGGACGTATTAGCAGGGTTAAAGCGATGGTGGTGTGATGGCTTAAGACAGTCCAAGCTCTCATTTTCAACTTCGAAATAGCTCCATGTGGCCTTAGACTAAGACTGGTTTTCAGGTCTCGTGTTCAGCCCAGTACACAACACTAGCTTTTCATTGACGTATCTTCCAAATGTATCCTATGTGTGAATGTTGTACAGTTTGTAGCTTTTTGGCTATACCATATATAACCTTCTCTTCTACTCTTTCTTCTCCTTCTCTTCTCTCCTCTTTGCTTCTTCGCCCCTCTTCTCATTCTTTCCTCCTATCAGACGAGGAGCAGCAGTTTGAGCGAGAGCGTGCAGAGCGAGAACTCCAGCGGCTCCGCAACTCCGCCGAGGAGCAGTGCCTGAGGGCTGAGCAGCTGGAGGAGGCCCTGGAGGCCCAGCGGTGCAGGGGACGGCAGCTGGAGGAGGAGCTGCGCCTCAAGCGGGCCTACGTGGAGAAGGTGGAGCGGCTGCAGAGCGCCCTGGCTCAGCTGCAGACCACCTGCGAGAAGCGTGAGGGCCTGGAGATGAGGTTGAGGACACGCCTGGAGCAAGAGCTGAAGAGCCTGAGGGCGCAGCAGAGGCAGTCTCACCCGCCGGGTGTGACTGTGGGCCCCCTGCACGAGCGTCTGAGGGAGAGAGAGGAGTGTATCTTAGCCCTGGAGGCAGACATGGTGCGCTGGGAGCAGAAATACTTGGAGGAGAGTACCATGAGGCAGTTCGCCATGGACGTGGCCGCCAGCGCCGCTGCTCAGAGGTGAGGGTCAGAGGTTAAACGTTAAGGGATTGATCCCTCAAAGGTTGTATTCTGTATGCACATACAGGAGAAAACATTTTCAAAACATGTAGGCTAAATGCGTTTTTATACTTTACATTTTTACCTGCATCCATTTCCTAAAATAATGTATTTCCTCTGTTCCAGAGACACAACCATCATCAACCATTCCCCCTGCCACTCTTCCAACAACAGCTTCAATGAGGTCCTGCCTGTATCTGACTACAGAAACCAGGAGATGGAAAACCGGTATAAATATTACTTTTTTTTTCTTTAAATCTATATTATTCAGAATGTATAGTATTATTGCTGTTATGATACTTTGTATAATAAGTTTAATGTACTTTGTTGCATCAGATGGCGACGATTGGAGATCTGACTCAATATTTCTCCTGTCAATAGGATCTGTGCTCTCTACACCCAAATTCTGGAGAAGGATGCTGTCCTCAATATCCTACACCAGCATTTGCACCAGGAACAGATCAAGAAGGATGGGTCTTGTTTGCCTGCCGCCACGTACACTCCTGTCAGCACGGCCAAGTGCACCAGCATAAACAAAAGTAAGGATGAGGGTCAGAGACGAAAAAACCTCATAACACCTTTTTTTTAATCTATTACTTGTGCTTCTACATCTGCATTGCTTGCTATTTGGGGTTTTAGGCTGGGTTTCTGTACAGCACTTTGTGACATCTGTTGATGTAAAAAAGGCTTTTTATAAATACATTTGATTGATTGATATTACTCAAGGGGTCCCTCAGGGCTCTGTTCAGGGGCCACTGTTGTTCTCAACATACATGCAACATAATCAAATATTAAGTAAGGAGTTATTGTAAAATATAATTATAATAGTAATGAGCATTGAAGTGGATTGAGGTTAGAATGACAGCACCTGTTGCGTGCCAGTGGCTGATCCCTTTCATGTACTGTGTTGTAGGTAAGAGTTTGTCAGACGACCAGACTCTCTCTCTCCTCCGGTGCTCCTCCCCAGCTCACCCCAGCCAGAGCTGTGGATCAGAGGATGGCGCTAAGGCCAAGGAGCCAGCCACTGGTTCTAACCTCAGCATTGGTGAGTAGTCTCTCTCTCTCTCACTCACACACAGTCGCCCAAACACCCAAACCGTTCTCTGTAACTGTATCACATGCTGTGCCCTGGCAGTCATTGATTTACCAACCATACTCCCATAGAAAAATCCAATCGGCGATGGCTCTGTAGGTTAGAGGTCATTTGTGGGCTGCCGGAATGTGCTATGTTGTCACACTTAGACCCGAGGATTGACTACACGTGTTTACCCGACTGGATCATCCCAATTTGGAAACGTCAGCATGTTTCTTTGGTTTCAGATAATGTACTGTAACTGTGGCTTATTTTCCACTGTTTCCACTCCTCTAACACGTTTGCCCTCTTCTATTTTAAAGACAACGCTGCTGTGCAACAACATTGTGCCTCCTCCTTGGACACATTAAGAGGCCTGGATGACTTGGAGGCAGTGGAAATCTTCATTTGAGGACGACTTTTGATCCTTGACAAGAGATTCACTCGAGGGTAGTGAACTCTCGGGAAGCTGTGCAGAGCAACTGACTACGCCAATGGTCAGAGTTTCTCTGAAAAATGGACGGAAGACAAGAATGTTGAAGAATGAGAGGCGTATGTGTGGAATAAGGGTGTGGGCTTTCACATTTAGAGGGGAGCGGTGCTCTTCCTCGATCTCTTTCTCTCTTAGCCAGGTGGCTGCAGGCTAGCTGTCTTGGTATATGAGACTGTGAAACTTTCGAGGTACTTGGGACAGTATTTCAGTTTTGTAACGGGAAACATCCCACTGTACTGTCAGTGTATGCCAAAGTATTTATATTTTCTGTGTACAACGAGTTCAGGAACTTATTCCCAAATATGAACTGAAAGCTTCACGCTTTTCCAAATAACCTTGTCTGTAGAATTTATCTTTGGACTTTTGACTGGCATTCCCTCCCCGCGCAAAAATGTGCCCACAATCTGGCCACATTCCTGTGCCATGGAATTCTTCAGAGTTAGGAGAACAACTCTCCCATCTCTATAATTGAATAAAAATGCCAAAATCTTAATGTTCATATTTTCCTTGGCCATATTCCCTAAGCCCCAGTAGCTGTCTCTACCACAGGAGGTTGGTGGCACCTTAATTGGGGACTGTCATGGTAATGACGAGTGGAATGGGGAAAAAAATACATAAATGCATGGTTTCCATGTGTTTGATGCCATTCCGTTTGCTCCATTCCAGACATTATTATGAGCCGTCCTCCCCTCAGCAGCCTCCACTAGTCTCTACAGATTTATAAATAGTTGTGATACAGTATGCAATGTATAGTCTGGTTTTTCTATTCCGACTTCTAAACATGAGGCCGGCGAGACCATTCTCAGCCTGGGGAGGGTGAAGAGTTTGTTTTGTTGCTTTTCACCGATAGTTTTTGTGTATTATTCTTCATGTGTATTTTCTGATGTGGTGAATCCGCTGGTCAGATTCACCACATTGATTAAGCTGCAAACTACACCATTTGGTTTTCGTTTACTGTGAGCCTTTTTCTGAACTAACAGGTTAATATATTTTATACAGACGTTTCTCTAATTATTTTAGATATGTTGTGTTATGAACAGAATGCCAAAGATTATTTTTTTTGTGTTTTGTAATTTATGTGCAGACAATCATGGGTATGTCCAGCTGTCCAACAGATAAAGCGTTGACCTCAAGCAGACATTTCTGTTAACTCCTAACAATATGAAGGTTGTGAATTTGAATTCAAACATTTCATGAAGCAATAAAATATTATAATATATAGCTCCTGTTTTACTTTGACATGTTTTATTCCTGGAAAAAACAACGATTTTGGTGTGTGAATTTGAAAATTTGTTCTGTTGGCGGTTTTATTTTCTTTACACTTTTTATTTCCCTCACTTTACCTCATCTTCTCTTGACACATTCATTCCTTCTCTCTAGAAAGGCCAAAACCTAGGAAGAAACCTAGAGAGGAACCAGGCTATGAGGGTTGGCCAGTCCTCTTCTGGCTGTGCCAGGTGCAGATTATAACAGAACATGGCCAAGATGTTCAAATGTTCATAAATGACCTGCATGGTCAAATAATAATAATCACAGTAGTTGTCGAGGGTGCAGCAAGTCAGCACCTCAGGAGTAAATGTCAGTTGGCTTTTCATAGTCGATCATTAGGAGTATATCTACCGCTCCTGCTGTCTCTAGAGAGTTGAAGACCGGTAGCACGTCCGGTGAACAGGTCAGGGTTCCATAGCCGCAGGCAGAACAGTTGAAACTGGTGCAGTAGCACAGCCAGGTGGACTGGGGACAGCAAGAAGTCATTCCAGGTAGTCCTGAGGCATGGTCCTAGGGCTCAGGTCATCCAAGAGAGAGAATTAGAGAGCATACTTAAATTCACACAGGACACTGGAGAAGTACTCCAGATATAACAAACTGACCCTAGTCCCTCGACACAAACTACTGCAGCATAAATACTGGAGGCTGAGACAGGAGGGGTCAGGAGACACTGGCCCCATCCGATGATACCCCCAGACAGGGCCAAACAGGAAGGATATAACCCCACCCACTTTGCCAAAGCACAGCCCCCACACCACTAGAGGGATAACTTCAACCACCAACTTACCATCCTGAGACGAGGCCGAGTATAGCCCACAAAGATCTCTGCCACGGCACAACCCAAAGGGGGGCACCAACCCAGACAGGAAGATCACGTCTGTGACTCAACCCACTCAAGTGACGCACCCCTCCTAGGAAAGGCATGAAAGGGCAATAGTAAGCCAGTGACTCAGCCCCTGTAATAGGGTTAGAGGCAGAGAATCCCAGTGGAGAGAGGAACCGGCCAGGCAGATACAGCAAGGGCGGTTCGTTGCTCCAGAGCCTTTACTGAAGAGATGAGTCTTCAGTAAAGACTTAAAGGTTGAGACTGAGTCTGCGTCTCTCACATGGATAGGCAGACCATTCCATAAAAATGGAGCTCTATAGGAGAAAGCCCTGCCTCCAGCTGTTTGTTTAGAAATTCTAGGGACAATTAGGAGGCCTGCGTCTTGTGACCGTAGCGTACGTGTAGGTATGTACGGCAGGACCAAATCAGAAAGATAGGTAGGAGCAAGCCATGTAATGCTTTGTAGGTTAGCAGCAAAACCTTGAAATCAGCCCTTGCCTTAACAGGAAGCCAGTGTAGGGAGGCTAGCACTAGAGTAATATGATCAAATTTTTTGGTTCTAGTCAGGATTCTAGCAGCCATATTTAGCATTAATTGAAGTTTATGCTTTATCCGGATAGCCGGAAAGTAGAGCATTGCAGTAGTCTAACCTAGAAGTAACAAAGCATGGATACATTTTTCATTTTTGGACAGAAAGTTTCTGATTTTTGCAATGTTACGTAGATGGAAAAAAGCTGTCCTTGAAACAGTCTTGATATGTTCGTCAAAAGAGAGATCATGGTCCAGAGTAACGCAGAGGTCCTTCACAGTTTTATTTGAGACGACTGTACAACCATCAAGATTAATTGTCAGATTCAACAGAAGATCTCTTTGTTTCTTGGGACCTAGAACAAGCATCTCTGTTTTGTCCGAGTTTAAAAGTAGAACGTTTGCAGCCATCCACTTATGTCTGAAACCATGTTTCATTGAAATGTACAGCTGTGTGTCATCCGCATAGCAGTGAAAGTTAACATTATGTTTTTGAATGACATCCCCAAGAGGTAAAATATATAGTGAAAACAATAGTGGTCCTAAAACGGAACCTTGAGGAACACCGAAATTTACAGTTGATTTGTCAGAGGACAAACCATTCACAGAGACAAACTGATATCTTTCCGACAGATAAGATCTAAACCAGGCCAGAACTTGTCCGTGTAGACCAATTTGGGTTTCCAATCTCTCCAAAAGAATGTGGTTATCGATGGTATCAAAAGCAGCACTAAGGTCTAGGAGCACGAGGACAGATGCGGAGCCTCGGTCTGACGCCATTAAAAGGTCATTTACCACTTTCACAAGTGCAGTCTCAGTGTTATGATGGTGTCTAAAACCAGACTGAAGCATTTTGTATACATTGTTTGTCTTCAGGAAGGCAGTGAGTTGCTGCGCAACAGCTTTTCTAATTTTTTTGAGAGGAATGGAAGATTCAATATAGTCCGATAGTTTTTGATATTTTCTGGGTCAAGGTTTGGCTTTTTTAAGAGATGCTTTATTACTGCCACTTTTAGTGAGTTTGGTACACATCCGGTGGATAGAGAGTTGTTTATTATGTTCAACATTCCATGCACAACAAAATAGACTACACGTGTAGTAACTTTGAGTGCTTTACCACCCCTGTGTGTGCCTATACAGTATGTGCAGTACAGTTTTGAGTCGGGTCTGTTTACATAGTCCCATAGGTTGGCGCACAATTGGCCCAGCATCGTCCAGATTAGGGGAGAGTTTACCCGGGGGTTAGGTCGTCATTGTAAATAAGAATTTGTTCTTAACCGACTTGCCTAGTTAAATAAAGGTTAAATAAAATAAGGATATGAGCCTTCTGTCATTTGATAGGGGGTTACAGTGCATTATTCACTGTTTGAAATGGGGTTTGTAACAAATCATTTTCCAATTGTTTTGTTCAGAACAGAACCAATATTTTTTGTTTGTTCTGTTCCAACAAGCAAAATAAAGTTCTGAACCGGTTTGAACAAAAAAAAAATGGAATATTGTTTATATCGTTCCTTTCTGTTCCTTTTTAAACCTCTGAAAGCTCAACATTAAATTACTTTACCATTCAGTGCAAATAGAGCAGCTTGCTATAGAGCGGGCAACCTATAGGCCTAGTTGTTTACATGCATTAGACATAAGTGTAGGGCGCGAGATGCGACTGAAATTTTGCAGGTGGGGAGGAGAGAGGGTGGAGGAGGCTTGACTCGACATACATTATCTGTATATATTATATTTAAAAAATAATGGTTCTGTTCCAGAACAAGATAGATCCCTTTTGTTCCCAGTTCTGATTCTGTTCCTCGAAAAATGTAGTTGTTTTAGGTTCTGTTCCCTGAACCGGTTCCAACTTCCAACCCCTGGTTTGAAAGGGAAGAGTGCTCCGCATTGGCCTGTATTGGTTTTACTTGGGTTGTGTTCAAAATGGAGAAAACATTTTGAAATTGAGTGAAACGGGAAGATACTACCTGGATGTGTCGAATAACAACTCAGATTTTTACCAAATATATTGCTACGGCTGTGCCCTACTGTACATGACCCAGCTGTCATAGCTAGTCTGTACACCACAATGAGGTTTCTGAGTACAGGACAATGACAGATAATGTGCTGGGGTACGGCAGAATGACAGGTTCACTCATGTGACTCAATGTGCCCTGTGTGTCTTTGTGTGTGTGTGTCATTTACCGGTGTTAACTAGATTACTAATACATTCATTCTTCTATCGATGTAAGACTGATGAGCACTACTTTTGTTTGTCTTCCGGGGCAACAAGTTATGACAGAAGAGAAGCTGAATGTATCTAAATGTAGTTGACAAACAAATGGCCTAACTAATGCCAGAAATTATAATATGGCCTACCAAATGTTGGAAATAATAAGCAGAAACATGTCGAAATTAAGGTTGAAAGTGGCCAATAGTAAATTATAGTAAATGAATTATAGTAGGCTAAAGTATTTTGGACTTATTATGGTGGACGGAGCTGTACAGGTAACCTACTTTTTGAGGTGATTTGTTTGACAATCAGATGGAAACATCACACAATATCCATGATATGTTAAACTGAGCCTGACCACAAAAACAACAGTAAACAGGATAAGATGTTTACATGACACAGTCTCCTGTCTTAGATCAGCATATCCCAGGCATCTTATCTGGGTTTCTCATATATGGAATACAATATTTTTTGTGTTATTGTAAACGGGATATGATGTTTATATGAGTCAACTCAAAAACAAAATACTTGAGTATTCCAAATAATAACGGAAGAAAAACTTTACAAGCCAAACCTTCATACCATAACCGCTAACCACTACCCACATTCTACGTCGTTGTCAGCATATTACCTAGCATATTATCTAAAGTAATGTCATAGTCAACATAGCTACTAGAACTAACGTGTTAGTAAACCCACTACAATCACGCAGTACAGTGTACAGCAAGCAGTTTAGCAGTTACACCGGCGGGCCACCAGTAGCAATAAATTAATAAAACTGAACATTTACCTTGACTTGGAGAGTTCCAGTGTTGGATAGCCCTAGCCAGCTAGCTAACATAAATAACATTCCTCTCTGTTTGAGCTGAGTGTTTGAGTAGAGTAGGTTAAATTAGCTAGCTTCATTAGCTAGCTAAGTAAGTGGAGGGGAAAGTGGAAAAAAATACAACAAAATGCTCTCTCTGATTCTCCTTCATTTTTTAAGGAATTAATAAACTGATCAACTCTTGTCTTTTCTCTCTCTTTGTCAACTACTATCCACATTGTATGTACTGCAGTGCTAGCTAGATGTAGCTTATGCTTTCAGTACTAGATTCATTCTCTGATCCTTTGATTAGGTGGACAACATGTCAGTTCATGATGCAAGAGCTCTTGGAGGACGTCCTCCGAAAGACGTCATAATTACTGTGCAAGTCTATGGAAGGAGGTGAGAAACATGAGCCTCCAAGGTTTTGTATTGAAGTCAATGCCCTCAGAGGAGGACGGAAAATAGCTGTTCTCCGGCTACACCATGGTGCTACCCTACAGAGTGTTGTTGAGGTTACTGTAGACCTTCATTGCAAAACAGTGTGCTTTAATCAGGTATTTGGTGACGTGAACCTATTTAGTCTAGTTTTATCTAAAAAGCATACGTTTTTTAATGTTTCACTATTTTTATGAAATTCACTGAGTAGGATGGTCCTCCCCTTCCTCCACTGGTCAACAGTGTAATGAGTGTGTGAATGTTGTTTTGCTTGATAGCTGTGGCTATGAGTTTATGTTAACCTCCATGTACCCTGAGCTGTTCATACTTCTATGAGTTCCAGTTTCATCTGATTCATAGGGATGACTGAGGAACACACTCTCATCAGTTGTGCAACCGACCCACAGATAGAGAGCTGTCTTTCCTCTAAGTCAAGTCAGAAGCACTTCTAACTTTAATCTAACTTTATTTGTCGCATGTGCCGAATACAACAAGTGTAGACCTTAACGTGAAATGCTTCCTTACAAGCCCTTAACCAACAGTGCAGTTCAAGAAAAAGTTAAGCAAATAAACAAAATAAAAAATATTAAAATGTAACACAATAAAATAACAATAACGAGGCTATATACAGGGGCTACCGGTACCGAGTCAATGTGCGGGGGTACAGGTTAGTCGAGGTAATTTGTCCATTTGTCCATGATGTTGATTTTCACACAGGCAATGTTACTGTCACAGACAGAACAATGAGCCAGATATTTCACCAGATGTATAAATGTGAAGCATCCGGTTGGTGTTTCCACTCACTACCAAATATGGTGATGAGAGGAAGCCAAATGGATCAGCAGTGGGAGAAGATGGAGCTAGATTAATTTTGGCTGACATTCTGCACATTTTCTCATCGATGAAACATTTGATCTCAGTACAGTTTTCTGTTTCCAAGACTTTACCCTTTGCCAAAGTTTTAAAAAATGGCTTTGTTTAGAAGGAGTGAATTGAGTTACTGCACTCGCACACTTCATAGAGTAGACGTTCCCTAACAGAAATATGCAAATACATGCTAGAATGTGCTAATTGGCTCTCACTAGCTTGTGCTTGGCTCTGCCCACTTCCTTGCTTGTTCTGCCAACTATGATTAATGTACTCCCATTGGAAACGACAGGCTCTGGTCTATCTTGGGTTAGTTATAAAAAATCTTGGTTGATAGTTAGATAGAGGTTGGATGTTTATAGCACCTCAACAAGCATGGACTTGGCAGGGCCCTTCCTTATATAAGCCCATGCAGGAAATTAGATGGCAAGATCAGTCTGATTAGATAAGAGCAGGAAAGCTTCTATGGGAACTGGTGGTATGCGAGCGGCTATCAATCTTATTTACGGACTGAGTGAGTTTTTCTTCCCCCTTGCACTGACAGTAGTTTGAGGAGCCGCCAACATTCCTTCTGTTTCACTGAGAGGCGGTTGGCATGTTTCAACAAAGGTTCTCTTTCCTGGATTTTTACATGATGAAGAAAGATCGTAATGTTGACGGGGTCAGGGGTGAAATTCCGCTACGGGGCTAGCATGTCAGGAGATGTCAGAGCAAATGTATTTTGACATTCTTCTTCTGTTGCTCAACCACTTGAAAGCTCTTCTTCGGCCTCAACCAATTGTCCTTAGAGGATCATATCGGAGATCATTTTTGTACACTTTTTGTTTTTGTAACATTTGTTTATTCTCTGAGCCCTTTACTGTTTTACAACACATTCCTAATAGTTCAGAAGATTCTTTGTGGTTTGAGGGCTTAGAATACTGATGGGAAACACTAATATAAGAGCAGTGAATTGAAAGGGAAGAGCTTTGGAAGTCAAACCGAGCTGAGCCAAGCCAAGCTGTACCAGGCTTGGCCTGGTTACGCCTCCACCATACTATAGTTCCTGTAACCATGCTAAAAGGACAATGTGTAAAGAAGATAACTGACCCTGCACAGTATGGTTTGGGTCGGCGCTATGGTGTGAATCAGGCACTTGATATTAGATGTTTGTGAACAACTATAAATACCTAGGTGTCTGGCTAGACTGTAAACTCTCCTTCCAGACTCTATATATTAAACATCTCCAATCCAAAATGAAATCTAGAATCGGCTTCCTATTTCGCAACAAAGCCTCCTTCACTCACGCCGCCAAACATACCCTCGACTTCGGCGATTTGTCATTTACCAAATAGCTTCCAATACTCTACTCAGCAAACTGGATGCAGTCTATCACAGTGCCATCCGTTTTGTCACCAAAGCCCCTTATACCACCCACCACTGCGACCTGTATGCTCTAATCGGCTGGCCCTCGCTACATATTCGTTGCCAGACCCACTGGCTCCAGGTTATCTATAAGTCTATGGTAGGTAAAGCTCCACCTTATCTCAGCTCACTGGTCACGATAACAACACACACTCGTAGCACGCATTCCAGCAGGTATATCTCACTGGTCGTCCCAAAGCCAACACCTCATTTGGCCACCTTTCCTTCCAGTTTTCTGCTGCCAATGACTGGAATGAATTGCAAAAATCGCTGAAACTGGAGACTTATATTTCCCTCACTAACTTTAAACATCAGCTATCTGAGCAGCTAACCGATCGCTGCAGCTGTACATAGCCCACCCAATCTACCTACCTCATCTCCATATTGTTTTTATTAACTTTTTTACATCAGTATTTGTACTTGCACATCATCATCTGCTTATCTATCACTCCAGTGTTAATTTGCTAAACTGTAATTACTTCGCTACTATGGCCTATTTATTGCCTTACGCCATTTGCACACACTGTATATAGACTATCTTTTTTTTATTGTGTTATTGACTGTACGCTTGTTTATTCCATGTGTAACTCTGTGTTGTTGTTTGTGTTGTACTGCTTTGCTTTATCTTGGCCAGGTCGCAGTTGTAAATGAGAACTTGTTCTCAACTAGCCTACCTGGTTAAATAAAGGTGAAATAAAAACAAAATACAAAATTAGAGTACAATCTTTACATTGAGCTAATCAACATGTGTGTTTCCCCAACTGGCGGCCCGCGGGTGGTTTTATTTGGACCCCCAAGTTTTTTGAGCAACATTTTTTTAACAAAAATAAAACCTTCTGTACATAGAAACTTGCTACAATGGTCCAATTTGATACATCTTTAATACTGTTAAACAGAATGTTTCAGTGTAATTTGCCTTGAAGCTAGCATAGAAGTAGTTTAGCTCGTCTGGTAGGCTCGTGTCACTGGGCAGTTATTGGCTGTGCTTTCATTTCTAGTCTGTAATGGTTTGCAAGCCCTGCCACATCCGGCGAGCATCAGAGATGGTGTTGTACGATTTGATCTTAGTCCTGTATTGATGCTTTGGCTGTTTGATGGTTTGTCGGAGGGCATAGCTGGATTTCTTATAAGCTTCCGGGTTAGAGTCCCGCTCATTGAAAGCGGCAGCTCTTGCCTTTAGCTCAGTGCAGATGTTGCCTGTAATCCATGGCTTTTGGTTGGGGAATGTACGTACGGTCACTGTGGGGATGATGTCATCATTGCACTTATTGATGAAGGTAATGGCTGATGTGGTGTACTCCTCAATGCCATCGGAGGAACCCCGAAACATATTCCAGTCTGTGCTAGCAAAACAGTCCTGTAGTTTAGCATCTGCTTCATCTGACCACTTTTTTATTGATCTAGTCACTGGTGCTTCCTGCTTTAATTTTTGCTTGTAAGCAGGATTCAGGAGGATAGAATTATGGTAAATGGAGGGCGAGGGGGAGCTTTGTATGCATCTCTGTCTGTGGAGTAAAGGTGGTCCAGAGTTGTTTTCCCTCTGGTTGCACATTTAACATGCTGATAGAAATTTGGTAAAACGGATTTAAGTTTCCCTGCATTAAAGTCCCCGGCTACTAGGAGCGCCGCCTCTGGGTGAGCGTTTTGTTGTTTGCTTATGGCGAAATACAGCTCATTCAAGGCTGTCTTAGTGCCACCCTCAGTCTGTGGTGGTATGTAAACAGCTATGAAAAATACAGATGAAACTCTCTAGGTAGATAGTGTGGTCTACAGTTTATCATGAGATACTCTACCTCAGGTGAGCAATAGCTCGAGATTTCGTCAGATATCGTGCACCAGCTGTTATTTACAAAAATACATAGCCCTCCGCCCCTTGTCTCACCAGATGTCCTGCCGATACAGCGTATAACCAGCCAGCTGTATGTTGATGGTGTCATCGTTCAGCCACGACTCCGTGAAGCATAAGATATTACAGTTCTGAATGTCCCGTTGGTAGTTTAATCTTCCGCGTAGGTCATCTATTTTATTCTCCAAAGATTGCACGTTTGCTAGCAGAATGGATGGAAGTGGAGGTTTATTCGATCGCCTACGAATTTTCAGAAGGCAGTCCGCCCTCTGCGCCCTTTTTCCCACCTCCTCTTCACGCAAATCACGGGGATCTGGGCCTGTTCCCAAGAAAGCAGTATATCATTCGCGTCGGGCTCATCAGACTCGTTAAAGGAAAAAAAGGATTCTGCCAGTCCGTGGTGAGTAATCGCAGTCCTGATGTCCAGAAGTTATTTTTGGTTATAAGAGACGGTAGTGGCCACATTATGTACAAAATAAGTAAGAAAATAAGTTACAAACAACTAAACAAAATAAACGCAAATAAACAAACAAAAAACACAATCGGTTGGGGACACGTGAAACGTCAGCCTTCTCTGGCGCCATTGTTACTCTACTGTATATAAGGGAGATGGAGTTGACAGGTTATAATTGTAACCATGGTGAATTCAATAATGTTTGTAAATCTATCAAAAGTAGAGAACTTTTCAGACCGTGAGTGGTCTTCCCTGAGGGGAATATTTTCCCTTAGAAAAATCCACTAAATGTCATTTTTTTCCCCCGTTAAATAATGAAACAACTATAAAAATGAAATTTCCCTGCCAGACAAGGATTGTCCTGACTTTCAAGGATCCCTGTATGACAAGAAGTGCTGTTAAAGTACAGTATAATCCTTGAAAGGGGAAAGCGATCCAAGATAGAAAAAAGCATGCTTAATTGTTCATTTATTTATATTCCAAACATTAGCCAACACAAATAAATACGGAATTTTTCAGCTAACTGCCTTTGTCAAAGGATGGGCTCACTGCTCTGTGCTGGTTGGAATGCTGTGAAGTGTAACAGTATAACTTTAGACCGTCCCCTCGCCCATACCCGGGCGCGAACCAGGGACCCTCTGCACACATCAACAACAGTCACCCACGAAGCATTGTTACCCATCGCTCCACAAAAGCCGCGGCCCTTGCAGAGCAAGGGGAACTACTACTTCAAGGGCAGAGCAAGTGACGTCACCGATTGAAACGCTATTTAGCGCGCACCGCTAACTAAGCTAGCCGTTTCACATCCGTTACAGAAGCAATATCATTTCCAGTCATCTGTTTTATGTATGCACAAACCAGTTGGAATGTGTAATATTTAGGTCTTCCAAACAGATTGTGTCCAATAAAGTCCCCATGCAGCACTCTGGTGGGGCTGAGTTAATAGAAGGTTGTTGTGGTACTTTCAGTGGTAAGATTGACTCACTTTCCCAAGGGCAGACATATCCAGTGTTGATTAATGGACATCTGGAACAACTTTCAGAGCCCAGGTCTGCTCCAGCAAATAGGGATTTCTAAAACACCCGAAGGAGAAATGGATTTACGTAGCCGCACGCCATTTGTCTTTCTTGTTGTCGAACCAAAACATATTTTGGACATTGGGTAATTAAGGTGTAATGTGTTATGGTGGCTTTAGAGCCGCAGGGAGGTAACACACCCCACCTATTAGCCTACTAAAGCCAAAAGCTGTTAAAGAGCGACTGCCCCTAAAACCCAACTAATCCATTTGAAAACGGCCTGTGTGGCATTGATATGAGTCCGAAACATTTATTCTAGTGTCAAAATTTACTACATAGTCTAAATAGGATCGTTTTGGTATAAAGTTAGTCTAATCCAGTCTCATTCAAAACAGAGTTTAGAACCTGTGAGTGCGTCACAATGGGTAAATGAAGGTTGGGTTTGGATTACAATTATGTCAACAATTCATGCCCACGTTTGCCTATTAACACATAGTGGCACTGTGTTTTCTGGGAAAGGACTGGGCGAGTTTTCTTTGCATGGCCCAGTGCCCCAGGCGGGCGGAAACCTCTCCTTAGGAGGAACAATTGAATGATTGAAAATGAGCAAACCCGGCCCACCAAAGGCACTGGGTCACACAAAACAAACTCTTCTAGAGACAAGACAGGTGTGTTTAGTACTTGCCCTTGCTCAGGAAATAACTACTGTAGTGAAAATGGGCTTTCCATAACCCTCATGAAACTACTCAAGATACACCAGTATAGTTTTGTAATGTTCGGTAGGAAAACAGTAGTGTTTCCAGTAATAATCAGGTAGAGTTTTTACTAATTGATGTTGATAGTAAATAAGTAGTCACAACAATATAGCCAGATTACACAGCTTTTTCGCAACAGTAGAAGAAGACAAAACAGGAAGTAGTTGGTTGTTGTTAGCTAGCAACTGTTGACAATCCCAAATGTAATTATCTTCCATCTTTCCTAGTCCTTGTACAGGCAAATTATGTTTTATGAATACCTTCATGTTGTTTATTGGCCGTTAATATAACTTTTTACCATGTCAAAAAGATTGCTAGTCAAATCAGTCTTGTGTTGAGCCTAGCTGTTTGCTAGCCCTATTGAAATGTAGCTATGTAGCTTCTGTTTTTGTTGTGCTAGCTAATAAGTATGTGTGTTTTTATGCAAATGTACAGTATGTTCATATTGGTATACTTCCCCATTCTACTTACCTCTTTTGTACAGGAGGCTGCTAAAGGGAGAATGGCTCATAATAATGGCCGGAACAGAGCTAATGGAAAGGCATCAAACACTTGGAAATCATGTGTTTGATGTATTTGGTACCATTCCACCTATTCCGCTCCAGTCATTACCACAAGCCCATCCTCCCCAATTAAGGCACCACCAACCTCCTGTGTGTTTTGAGCTTTTGACAAGGAGGTCCTCGACATAAGACTGGAAGCCATTGTTGGTAAGATTAACATTGTTTATCAAATGTTTTTCTGTGTTAGCCGATGATTGATATGGCTTATAATTGGTTGTATCTTGTGCTTGCCTTTATTTTCTTAAAAGTTATGTGGTGGAGATATGTGGCTGCAACTAAAACGAGGATCTGAAGATAGTTAAGTCAAAGCTGAATGAAGGCAAGGCCTCAAAGGGATTAACAAAAAAAGTGTAAATATGTCATTTAATATGTGATTAATTTAATAAAAACTGAATGTGCAATTACATTTGTATGAGACTATTATTTCTTGTTTGATGATATAACTACAGTTAGAAACTTGAGGAAATAACACGTGAATAGGCAAACAGTGGTAAATATGTCAGTTTTCAATAGTAATTTAAAAGGGTTTATGTAGGAAATGAAAGAGGATGTAAGAAGGGCTATATAAATAAATTTGATTTGATTTGAAGAGGATCAGGAGCAATTCAGTAGTTGTCAGTAGTGACAACACTACACACACACACACACACAAATGGCAGTAGTAATTCAATAAGGATTGATTAGGCAGTAATGTGTAAGCATTACGTAGTAATTCAATAGTGAACATGTAGGAGTTGTCTAGGTATGTGTAGGTTTTAAGTAGTTGATACTCAAAAGCTCAGTAGTTACACAGTAGTCATTAATGGAGAATTCTGAAGTGATTTGAATAGGAAATATGCAGTGTTCACCAGTAGTAAACTACAGAAATCACAACGAGTAGTAAAAGCAGTAGGTTTTGTGTAGATCTTCCACAGTAACATGTATTTACATGACTTGTTGAAATTAAGCTACTTTCAAGGCAAGATGTTGTAGAACGAGTGTCTTATGAAACACATTCCAGACATTGTCTCTTGCCATCTTGCCATAACTGATTTGACAGAAATATCAGCTAGCTAGATAGCTGCAGCTGGCTATCCTATCACCAGCTAGCTAGCTGCTGTCCTCTTGGCTAAACACAATGTCAACGCAGGCTTTGGCCTACACGTAGAACTGAATTAGCTGACCATCTTGACATGGCAAGTCAGTCAGGAGGGGAGAAGTCCTCAACTTCAAAACTTTGTTGTCTCCATGGCAAAGCTAGCTTAGCTTAACTCTTTACAGTCGCTACGGCCCTTGTTTGTTGTGATTGAATGGCAAAGACACACCCAAGAAACACCCACATGAAACCACATCCCCAAGTTAACTCTTGTTTGCCTTCAGTCATGGCCCTAAAGAATGAGCCATCGTGTATTTTCCTTGGACTTCTTTTTTCCACTACACACCCACAGTGTAAACACAAGCAAATTGTTATTTTACTTTGGGCCAAAATTCTGGTGTGTACCACCCTTCCTTCACACACAAATACTGTTCTGGGACCCACCTCTCACTGACATAATTTCCCCTCTCCACACAGTGAAACGTTGTCCAAACGTCCCTCAGTCAAGAGCGAATGAAGCTTAGCTTATGGCAAAGTATGTGTAATGTCTCTCAGCAGTATGGGGTATGCGGTCCAAAATCAATGACCACCAGTCTCTACGATTTAACCTTTTCAGGGAGCATAAACATTTTAAAAAAAGGGTGAAATCTATACCTCTACATTGTGTGAATGGTCCTCCATAGTACATCACTGTTCGTGCCCTTGACATGCAGTTCTACTGAAGGTAAGTACTGCCACCTAGTGGCTCTGACCAGCTTGGTTCATAGTGTGTATTTTATAAAGCCCTTTTTTTGCATCAGCAGTTGTCACACAATGCTTTATAGATACCCAGCCTAAAACTCCAAAGAGAAAGCAATCCAGATGCAGAAGCACAGTGGCCAGAAAGAACTCCATATGTCATAAACATCATAAACTCTTTCTTGTATTTCAATACACATTTTATGTGCAGGTCTGTCTGTGGACCAGAATGACAACCCAAACTCTGAGGAGTTAGGCAGGGTTGCGTCCCAAATGGCAAATAGGGAATAGGGTGTCATTTGGGACTTAGTTCAGGTTATGTATATTTCCGACAGTCAAGAAACAGCCATTTTGTCCTGAAACCCTTTAGTTTTCACATTGAAAACAAACCAACTAGTCTTTTGACACATTTCTTTCTTGATGGCACTGAATACATTTTTGGTAAACAATTGCAGCATAAAAGACAGCTGCAATGCACGTAAGTAAACGTTGAAGGAGTTGTGGTCCTGCTCTCTCTCCTAATGAGCGAGAGTGTTGTCCACATCCTGCTTTCTTATTCCCATCTTAGATAGAATATATTTTTGTCCTCTTTATTTTTTAAGTGTTCCTCCCATAGTTTTCTTTATTGTGGGCGTTATTCACACACTTCAGTAGGTCACCTTTCTGGGTGAATCTTCTACCACAGACAGAGCACCCATGTCGTTTCTCCTCTGTGTGAGTCAGTAAGCATGGTTAAAGTCCCAGTCTGATGGAAACTTTTACCAAAACGCCTGTTTGGGTCCGAAACTGTTTTGGTCAGGTTCTCCTTGTCCTTAAAACTTTTCCCACAGTCACCAAAGCTAAAGGGGATTCTCCCCTGTGTGTCCGTATATGCGCGGTTAAGGTTCTCTTCTGGTGGAAACGTTTTCCACTGTCTCCACAGCTAAATGGTTTCTTGCCTGTGTGGATCCGTTTATGTGCTTTCAGGTTTTTGTTGCGATTGAAGCTTTTTCCACAATCACCACAGCTAAACGAGTTCTCCCCTGTGTGATTCATAATTTGCTTGAACAGATTTCCTTTGGGTTTGAAGGTCTTGCGACAAATGGGACAAGGGTACGATTTCCCAAGAGTAACGTGCCTCAGCAGGTCAACTTTCGGAGCAAACGTTTTGCCAAAGCCACAGCAGCGATAGATTCCCTCCCCTGTGTGAATCCTTGTGTGCATCTTCAGCTGGCCAATCTGAGATTGCCACAGTCAAGGCAGCTGTGAGTCTTTTTAGATGTGGTGCTGGTTCTGGAATGGTGTTTTTTCAATTATGGTTTTGATCCAATAGTGGGTTGGGATCCAATGATGGGCTGCTGTCAAGTCCTACTAGGTCCTTGCTTACAGCTTTGCTCTGGCTGAAGACATTGTTTAGGTTATCTGAAGGATCACAGTGAATGTTGAGACTCTGTAGGTGGAATTCAAAAGGTTTGAGATCAACTGGTTTAGAGTCGCTCTCTTGGTTAAGGACTGAAGTGGGTCCTCCTGCTCATATTTACGTTTCACTTGGGGAGAGCCAATTAATATTAACTCAATGATTTTAGCCTCCAGCCCTTGAACCTGCTCTTCCCCCTGAATGGTCTGGAGTTGCCTCTTTAATCTGTGTGGGCTCTGAGTCCTCCTGGTTCACACTCCTGCTCAAAGTGCTACTGCTGCCCAGGGGAAACAACCTTTTCAGAGACAAGGAGAGAGAGCTGCAGAGTTTCTGAAGGGAAGTATAGAGGAACAGAGGTCTATCTAGTATGTTACATCTTTAGACATTCCCTGGCCAAATGCCATTGACATTCCCTGGCCTAATGCTTAGTGTCATGACTTGCCATTTCAAACTGCTGACGCAGACAATTTTGCACACAGATCAAAAACGATTTCCTAAACAGTTTATTGAGTGCTTCTTAACAGCTTCTACCCCAAGCCATAAGACTCCTGAACAGCTATTGAAATGGCTACCCAGACCCCTCTTTTACACTGCTGCTACTCTCTGTTTATTATCTATGCATGGTCACTTTAACTCTACCTACATGTACATATTATCTCAATTGCCTCGACTAATCGGTGTCCCTGCACATTGACTCTGTACCAGAACCCCCTGTAAATAGCATCGCTATTGTTATTTTACTGCTGCTGTTTTAATTTGTTACTTTTATTTTCAATTTTTTTACTTAGCACTTAACTTCTTAAAGCATTGTTGGTTAAAGGCTAGTAAGTAAACTTTTCACTGTAACTATTCTGCGCATGTGACAAATACAATTTGATTTGATTTGATCATTTTCCACCTGGTATTCCGCTTTTGCTTTTTCAAGTACCCCTTGTATATAGCCTCATTATTGTAATTCATTTTTTTAACTTTAGTTAATTTAGTAAATATTGTCTTAACTCTTATTTTTCTTGGAACTGCAATGTTGGTTAAGGGCTTGTAAGCATTTCACGGTAAGGTCTACACGTTGTATTCGTGCATGGGGGGGGGGGGGTTCCCCCAGTGATTTTACTCACACACCACTAATGTCTCCTGAAAGACCTCCACTCTCCCATAGACCTCCACTCTCCCATAGACCTCCACTCTCCCATAGACACTATCTCACATTGACAAACAGTTGAAGACTGAAGTTTACATACACCTTAGCCAAATACATTTCAACTCAGTTTTTCACACCTCTTGACATTTAATCCAAGTATAAATTCCCTGTCTTAGGTCAGTTAGGGTCACCACTTTATTTTAAGAATGTGAAATGTCAGAATAATAGTAGAGAGAATTATTTATTTCAGCTTTTATTTATTTCATCATATTCCCAGTGGGTCAGAAGTGCACATACACTCAATTAGTATTTGGTAGCATTGCCTTTAAGTTGTTTAACTTGGGTCAAACGTTTCAGGTAGCCTTCCACAAGCTTCCCACAATCAGTTGGGTGAATTCTGGCCCATTCCTCCTGACAGAGCTCATGTAACTGAGTCAGGTTTGTAGGCCTCCTTGCTCACACACACTTTTTCAGTTCTGCCCTCACATTTTCTATGGGATTTAGGTCAGGGCTTTGTGATGGCCACTCCAATGCCTTGACTTTGTTGTCCTTAAGCCATTTTGCCACAACTTTGGAAGTATGCTTGGGGTCATTGTCCATTTGGAAGACCCATTTGCGACCAAGCATTAACTTCCTGACTGAAGTCTTCAGATGTTGCTTCAATACACCCACATAATTGTCTTCCCTCATGATGCCATCTATTTTGTGAAGTGCACCAGTCCCTCCTGCAGGAAAGCACCCTGGGATTTGCTTCGACCACAAGGAATGTTCAATTCTACTTTCTTCTTCAGATTTTATTGACAGTTGGGAAAACAAATTCAACGTTGCATTATTTACCATTATTAATTGGGCTGGAGCATTGACCAGTGGCAGGGAAGATCTAAACCTTGTTGATATGCTTCTAGAACTCTTTGCCCACCTATCTCCAAGAAAACAAATTACAAATATATGAATAATCTCTGGTGGTTTACTAAGCATCTCTTTCATATCTGCCTCCTGAATGCTGTTAAACTTACCTGGAAACATTCCCTTTCCCTCCCATATTGCTGACATGTTCCACCATCTCAACCTCCTGCCAATAATCACAACTCCCAGTTGACTCTTACCTATAATATTCAATGTAGTATTCCTTCAACCTTGTATTCCCCAGTCTCAGCCTAGAAACTATGGTCTCCCTTCTGTCTACCCGAGGACCTCCCTGTCCTCGCCTTTCCCTGGATCTTAAAAAGATGTAGGCCCTTTCCCTCCATTTCACACAGGGGCGGACTGGGATCAGAAATCGGCCCAAGCATTTCTAACGAACTGGCCCATTCCGTCCCTTGAGGCCCCCACACGACCCATTATTTGATGCATACCCCATTATAAGCCAAATAATGATTTTGCGCAAAACCCCCAATTTAGACCGGCCAACTGGGCCAAAAATGAATCAGCCCATATAGCTTTTGCCTGAACTGCACAATGGCAAGTCCGCCCCTGATTCCACATCTCCTGCCACTTCTTAATAACAATCACTTTCCTAAAGTTAGCCACTTGGCCTCTGCTTTACTGGGACCTCCATGTCAACATTAATATGTCTAAGACCCACTGGACACACAATGGTTGAATCAATGTTGTTTCCACATCATTTTAATGAAATTATGCTGAAACAACGTGGAATAGACATTGAATTGACATCTGTGCCCAGTGGGGAGCTTTGTTGTTGGCCAATAAATATCCATCATTTAATTCCCCTCTAGTCCTTGAAATAATCCTTTCAATTCACACATACAGCATGAGCTGCCATCTTATATTTCAGAACTGCTTTATTTTTAATTCAGTCATCCTTGTTGTTTGTATATAGGCCTACACATTTTTGGGGGGTTTCACACTGTGGATACCGGTCATCAATATTGCTATGAGAAATCTTTTACACACATACACACACAAACTGGTCGTGCTGCTGCTCCAGTTTCAACTGTTCTGCCTGCGGCTATGAAACCCTGACCTGTTCACCGGATGTGCTACCTGACATCAAGAGCGGTAGAGATACTCTGAATGATCGGCTTTGAAAAGCCAACTGACATTTACTCCTGAAGTGCTGACCTGCTGCACCCTCGACAACCACTGTGATTATTATTATTTGACCCTGCTGGTCATTTATGAACATTTGAACATCTTGGCCATGTTCTGTTATAATCTCCACCCGGCACAGCCAGAAGAGGACTGGCCACCCTTCATAGCCTGGTTCCTCTCTAGGTTTCTTCCTAGGTTTTGGCCTTTCTAGGGAGTTCTTCCTAGCCACCGTGCTTCTACACCTGCATTGCTTGCTGTTTGGGGTTTTAGGCTGGGTTTCTGTACAGCACTTTGAGATATCAGCTGATGTAAGAAGGGCTATATAAATACATTTGATTTGATTTGAAACAAGGCACAGTGTCAATTCAATACAGCATTTTAATTACAAAGCTAGGCAAAAGGTTTTAGACCAACTGAAAAGCAATATAATAATTAAATTCCTCCATCAAATTACTAGTTCAATCAATTAAATGAATCTTCCTTGTCCTCCATGTTTCCGTATTTCCCAGCAGGCATTAGGTAGGGAACATGGAGTTATTTCTGGGTCGCACAGCCTGCCTCTGCATCTCGTACATGTTCACATAAGATGATAAGAGGTCATCCATTTTGTAACCCTGAAGAGCAGAGTCAAATAGAGTCGTTGGGGTATGAACATAGAGGCAAAGTCACATCACATTCTGGCTCTTGTGAATAAGTCACATCAATGCAAGTGTTTGTCAAGGTCATTTAGTACACCCTCAACAAACACTACTTTCGATTTACACAAAATTGTAATGTATTGGTTTAAAGAAGGAAACATCTTTAATTTTGCCTCAAAGACATAATGGCCACTCACCAATGAGGTCTCACAAAGTAAAGTGTTCCCTTTGACCAGGTTGCCAATGGTGATGTGGAAGTAAGTGCTCCCGCTGGACCAGTTGGTGATGCGGTTGAACGGGTGCATGACCAGAAACTCCTGAGGTTTAGGTAAAGGTCAAAAGGAAATGTTTGGTTAAACAGAAAAGGTAAATACTTTATAGTGCTGATGGTGGCAGAAGTGGGATCCTAGCATGATGTTGTCTTAATGTTGTGGTGCAGCATTTGGAGAACAAACGTGAGGGACAATGTTGTTGTCTGAAGAGATAGCATTGTATTGTACACAGCATCTCCTCTCTCTCCTTCTTGGTTCGTGCAGGTGATTGTGACCTCCTCAGACCAATTGGCAGTACACCCAGAACATTGTTCTAGGAACCAAAAGGGATCTCAGTTTCAAGGTCTCAGCTTGGAGAGAAGAAGCTTCGTGAGGTATTGGTCGGTCACATGCAGGAACCAAATGTTAATGATGAATAATGTAAATCATGCAAATATAACTTGTCTGTGTAAGCAGTATATAAGAGAACTAACGGGACTGCCCCGGGAGAGCTCCCAACCGACGTGTACTATGGTGCATTAAGTTGTTGGACTCTCCCCAGCTTGCTGATAATACAGAATGATTACTTTAAGTTTGACTTTGAGTCCCTGGTGGTAATTTCCACGGCACACATGTAAGCGTTCATATTTTTAGGAAACTGCACCTGATGTCAGCATAATTATATGACAATCTGTCAGTAAATGTACTATAGATTAAAGTAAAATACTCTGAATGTTGATCAAATCAAAATAATCCTATAAAAAAACAATGGTACGTTTACCTTTGTTTTGGGGTTGATGAAGTTGACTCCTTGCTTGCTGATTGCAATCTGGATGATACTCGGGTAACTCGGCTCAGATGTTTGCTGTGAAGGAAGAGCATACAGAAATTCACCAATGGGATGGTTGGTGTCTGTAGGTATCATTTTTGTATCGACCTGAGCTGTCTGCTAACGCACCTTAACTTCGAAGAAAGCACAGCCGAACGTCGGCCAGTGGCAGATGCCTTTTAGAAAGGCCACTTTAGCCTCGTCCAAGGTGATCCCGGCCTGCTTGTTGTAGGAGGCGATGATGTGCTATACGCGAAGAAGAAAACAGAAAGATTCAGAAAGATTGGTATTTCTTTATTATTATACTATATACAGTTGAAGTCTGAAGTTTACATACACCTTAGCCAAATTCATTTAAACTCAGTTTTTCACAATTCCTGACATTTAATCCTAATAAAAATTCCCCTTTAATCCTAGATGTCCTAACCAACTTGCCAAAACTATAGTTTGTTAACAAGAAATTTGTGGAGTGGTTGAAAAACGAGTTTTAATGACTCCAACCTAAGTGTATGTAAACTTCCGCCCAAATCTTTTGTCATAATGGTGCGCTATTAATTTACTAAGAACACTGTTTGGGTAGTGGCTGAATAACTTGTCTTGAGATCATGATGGCAGTTCTAATTGCAGAAATTATGCTTTATTGGAATGAGCCATCTGCTCCGTAATGGAGAGAGCAAGAGATGTCTGCCAAATATCACATAAAGCTCAATAATATGAGAAGGACTGACAGTGTACCATATGTGTCTGTTATCTCCTCCTCCTCCTCCTCCTCCTCCTCCTCCTCCTCCTCCTCCTCCTCCTCCTCCTCCTCCTCCTCCTTACCTTCTTCCAGTCCTCTGGGGACATGGTTTTCATCTCGTCAGCTGGCACCAGCTCCTTCAGCATCCTGGGAATCATGACAAACTGGGACCTGTCCGTGTCCACCTTGACCCGGAACAGCAGGCCAGCCAGGCTGGTCATTTCCTCCTTGGTACACTTGTGGTAGCCACGCAGGTACTTGGGCAACTCCTGAGAGGAGAGGTTTGTGTATGAGTTATGAGTAACTGGGTTCTGGGTTCACCCCGCTTACTCACTATTTACAGCGGTTTGAATAACAGGTTGAGATGCGTAACTCTTTAGCGTAATCATTACCCATTGACGCCGATGGGAGATCTGAATGATGAATAAAAACGAAATCTACTACTAGAAATGTACAGTAGTCTGTGTGTGTGCCTGTCTGTCTGTGTCTTTCATGCCCGACCTGTGGGAAATGGAAAGTGAGGTCAGCGGTCAGGTCTCTTCCTGGGGTCACGTTGAACCACAGCTTCCTCATGAATATAACCAGGTAGGGCATGGTGGCTGGACCTCCTGAAACACAAATGTTCATCAGTCCTTATAGCATAGCATAGTATAGTTTAGTATAGCATAGCTTAGTATGGCATAGTGTAGCATAACATAAGTTTCATCCACTGACAACTTGGTGGGAGTACTTTGACCTTTTGCTAAACATGATATGATGTTTTTGACTATTTTAGGACTACTATGTACATATAAGGACAATATGGTGGATGCTAGATGTTATTGTACAGTGGTTCTTCCTTTAAAAGTCGTGGTATCTTGCGAGGTGCCGCAGAGTTCTATGGCACGTTATTTAAGTATCAGCCATTGTTGCCTGAATGACGCAATTTACCACAATCTGCCACTATCTACCACAAACGGTTGCGGCATGAGCTCAAAACTTTATCTGTTAAATTCAGGACTGCGCCTTACCCTCTGTTTTACCTCCTTTCTTCGCCTCTCTGGCTCTCTTCGTTTTCTTAGGTTGGTCTGTCGTCTCCCTCAAACTGTCAAAGAAGTAGTTTTGGTCGTGTAAGCTCACCACCTGAAAGCAACAAGGAGAGAGAAAAAATAAACATACATTCACTTGCACTACCCGAACTAAACCAGTTAAATGAGCTTGAATTGAACCTTGTTTGGCGTTTTCATGAAGATGCTGTAACCGTCAGCTGAGGCCAGAATGAGCTTGTAGGCAATGTTACGAACAAGGTCACGAATCCTAGACGTTGATGTCACCTCGAAGAGCTAAATAAAGAATTGACACATTTCATTTATTTCATTACATTTATTTCACACGGACAATGAGCATAACTAATCAACATTTCTGTGTTATTATATTTCTGTAGATGTAGCCAGCCAGATAGTTTCCACTGTGACAAAAGGTCAGATACCATATGAAAGTGGATTTGAGAAATTCATAGTGATCATGGATCAGTGATCATAGGGATCATAAGGGTCAGTGATCATAATAATCATAGTTATCAGTGATCATAGTGATCATATGAGGCAAAGAAGAAGCTATCTACCTCAGCTCTGTCGTTAGGGAAGTGGACTTTATGGAAGATCTGGTTGCTGTCCTGTTGAATGGCATCCACCTCCACCTGATGGGGAGGCAGCTTCCTGGGCTCCATACTACAACAAGAGGACAGTATAGCGTTAATTTCCTGCCAATCATTTTAGTATTTAACATCTCAATACCATATTTTGTAGCGTCCTCAGCACAACTCCAGCAACCTCATCCAAGATATTCAGATTGAGACCTCTTGGTGTCATGGCTTTGGTGTTGGATTTGTAGGGACATTTAGTTCGAGACCTTTTCCCACTGCCTCCCAAATTCACTACAGTGTGCTTTGGAGCCCCACCTGACTAGCATTTGTAGCCGTTGCAGGCAGTCTGCAGCCAGGGGCTCTCTGGGCCGTGACTCTAGGAAACGCTGGGTGTACTTCAGCAAGATCTGACTGGGGGGGAAGAGGCCGGTACACAGCCAAAGGAGCTGCCAACCATAGTCTACACTCATTCTGTGAGAGGGAGGAGGAGAGAGGGAAGGTGAGATGGATATAATAGAGAGTAGAGAGAGATTAGAGCGAGGGGTGGTGGAAGAGAGTAGAGCGAGAGAGGGAGAGAGGGCCGGGGGGAGAGTAGAGAGAGGGGGGGAAGAGAGTAGAGAGAGGGGGGAAGAGAGTAGAGAGAGAGGGGAGAGGGGGGGGGGGGAGAGTAGAGCGATAGAGGGGAGAGAGAGAGTAGAGCGAGGGAGAGAGAGAGGGCCGGGGAGAGAGTAGAGAGAGAGGGGGAAGAGAGTAGAGAGAGGGGGAAGAGAGTAGAGAGAGAGGGGGGAAGAGAGAGAGAGGGGAGAGAGGGGGGAGAGTAGAGAGAGAGGGGGGAGAGTGAGAGAGAGAGGGGAGAGTATTATAATTATAATTATAATAAAAATATAATTATAATTAAAAATAGAACATCAGACATATACTGTACATCTCTGTGGTTATTTCCTAATAATACATGAGAAATAGCTGACATGGCAGTATATTACCACACATACCTGCTGTTGTTACTGGTCATCTGCCTCATGATCTGGCAGTAGACCTCGTCCTGTAAAGGTACATGCTGAGTGGCCGCGCCAAAGATCTGGTCAGTCAGCTCAATGGGCTGGCGCACCTGTTTGATGGGGTAATCTCCCATGTACTTTAGGATAGGTGAGGGAAAGGCTAAAGACAATAGCAAACGTTTAGAAAACTCCACTTGGAGAGACATATTTATTAGGATAAGTCGGTAACTGCTACGCCATTGTAAAAAAAAGTATTTTTATTTAGCGTTTAAAGGTCTCCAGTTACAAAAAGTCCAGGTGTAATCCCTCCCTAGTGTCTTCAACACCTATTAAAAATCTTCCTTGTTGTTATCCAGTGTTCGCCTCAATATCAATATGAACATCAATCGTACATTAAAGTGGAAGTTCAGGATTTTACAACTTGATGTTAGATGGTTTCTCAACCTGAAAGTAGCTGAAGTTGGCTAAAGTTAACTGAAGTTTGTAGTGGCTGTTTAAAGAAAAAACCCTAACCAGTTTGTCGTGGCCCGTAGACTACTTCAGGGCGAGGAACCATCTAACATCAAGTTGTAAAATCCTGAACTTTCCCTTGAACAAATAAAGCATTTGAGTAAAGGATATCAGTGAAGGAGATGCAGGCCAGATGGCTGAGGTCGGTGTCGCCCACCAGACTCTTCAGTAGGGGCTGTTTAATGGGTTCTTTGGAGGCAGCCCAAAGTTTCTCCATGCCTCTGGCCTGCGCCCCGCGGCCCCCTTCTTTACCAGGCTGCCTAAGGGAAACCAAGGAAATAGCTAAGGTTAACTTGCTGTCTTGAGAATAGTATAACCAGAAAACATACTGTTAACCCTGCAAACTGTAGTAGTGAGATAACTGGTCAGATTACTGTCACATTGGAATACTCCTTTGTTAAATCGATGATTCATTTGCAAATGTTTGTGGTAATTATTAAAGTTAAAATGGTTATTGGTGTCGTTGAAATAGTAGTGAGAGGGGATTCTACCTGAAGTAGTCATAGGCAAACTCTTTCAGTGAGACGGGGGACACTGCCTCTTCCCTGGCGGGTGCGTTCTGAGCCACTGTCCTCTGATCTGGGCTCAGATTCAGCAGACTCTTGTGGTTCAACCAAAGAAAAACACAATGTTAAAACGACCACAAGATGGTAGTCTTCCCCTTCCACAATCCCTCGAAGAACAGGGACTTGATGTCGACTTGCCCCACGGTCTAACAATGCCCACAAGTCCGCCCAACATATGGGCAGCATTCCAACTGGCTAGGTGTAAGGAATAAATCCACCAAGGGACCATTACGTTGTTTCCCGTAGGGACAACTATCTGTAACGGGATGCATCCATGTTCACTTACTGGCTTATAAGAATCTTATCATAACTAAGGCACTACATCGCAGCTCTGTCGCAGCCGGCCGCAACCGGGAGACCCATGGGGCGGCACACAATTATCACAGCGTCGTCCAGGTTAGGGGAGGGTTTGGCCGGCATTGATGTCCTTGTCCTATCGCGCACTAGATGTTTCCTCCGACACATTGGTGCGGCTGGCTTCCGGGTTTAAGCGGGTATTCTGTCAAGAAGCAGTGCTACTTGGCTGGGTTGTGTTTTGGAGGACACATGGCTCTCGACCTTCACCTCTCCCGAGTCCGTACAGGAGTTGCAGCGATGGGACAAGACTGTAACTACCAATTGGATACCATGAAATCGGAAAGAAAAAGGGGGAAGAAATAAAAAATCTAATCAAATAAAGAATCTTATCATGCACAATCCCATTTGTATCACCCTCTTATTTGTACTATGTGTGCACTGTTTAATTAGCCTAGTCCCAGACAACACAAACAGATCTGGGACCAGACTATTATTCTATGACCTATTCTTCTAACCATATGAATTGAAACATCACTTGAGTGAAGTTTTCAATAGGTATTTTAAGTCTAGAACATTCTGTTAGAGTCTACAACCGTCTTACCAGTGTGGTATCGCTGGGCTTGTCAAGGGTTGGCAGAACCAGGACGGTATCCGTGGAGACGGCGCCGGTGTTCCCGGTGCGCTCGTTAGTGCCTTTGATCCAGCCCCGGTCAGGGGAGTACTCTCCGTCCTTCAGGATGACCAGCATGTCCCCTCGCTTGTAGCTCAGGAACGTGGGGTCGTCTGCAGTTTGAGAGAGAGAGAGACACACAGAGAGACAGAGAGACACAGACAGAGAGACACAGACAGAGAGACAAACAGAGAGAGAGAGACACAGACAGAGAGACACAGACAGAGAGAGAGACAGAGAGAGAGACAGAGAGAGCGACAGAGAGAGAGAGAGAGAGAGAGAGAGAGAGACAGAGAGAGACAGACACACAGACAGATAGACACACAGACACAAACTCATGAGAGACAATACAGCCACATTACCATAATCATGTTTATACATGAGTCTCCGTTATGAGGCTTACTGAAACTCAAATGGTTGTATAAAATGAATGAGTAAAGATGAAACTATTTGTGAAATTATGTAATGTGATTTTAGACTGTTTAAATGAAGGAAACTCCAATTCCCATTGGAGTTTAACTAAATCAGAGGACCGCCCATG
Organism: Oncorhynchus clarkii lewisi; assembly: GCF_045791955.1. Taxonomy (NCBI): domain Eukaryota; kingdom Metazoa; phylum Chordata; class Actinopteri; order Salmoniformes; family Salmonidae; genus Oncorhynchus; species Oncorhynchus clarkii. The sequence goes on along the minus strand of NC_092166.1, from coordinate 11,594,043 downwards.
AGCACAGTTAGGACGCGGTGTCATGAGGCAGCCCTTTTCTATGTTCCAAATAAAACCCCCACCTGGGTTTTCCCACCTCAGACCAGCTTACCTCGATAACTACGAGAGGGCTAAGGTTTGAGTAGAGACCAGCCTACCTCGATTTCCACGAGAGGGCTAAGGTTTGAGATAAAACCTGAGTATAAGCTAAGGTTGTAATGGTTGTTGAAACTCTAAGACTATCGATACCGACAGAATAAGAACAAGTCTTTGATATTAATTACTAGTCTGCAGCTAGGAATTCGGTATCATTGAACGCAAAGACCGACAACACCGAAACATATAACGATATGAATGAATGTTACTCTGAACTATCCATTTTAACCACGGCAGAGAGAGAGAGAGAGAGAGGGCGGGCAAACTCTCCAACAGAAATGAACTTTTCAACAGAGATCCCGACAACACACTGAGCGTAAATATACATATATTGATTGCAATTATTCCCAAATTAGTGAGCGTTCATGTGCAAAGGATTAGCATTTCAATTGTTATAATTATCAACTTTGTAGTGTCTCATCTCAGTAGACCCGCTCTTCCCCTTTGTCCACCAAGCCGCGATGCAGGTTTAGCCCACTAGGGCACATTCCCTTATAATTTCCTTGTAACCATATCTACTGTTTGTTATGCATTTCTGTGAATTACTTAGTTAGTAAATAAAGGATTTAAGACAATTGATGTATGGATGACTAATAGTGAAGACTGGGTTCGTGCGGATAACCAACCATTTACGACGTTTGGAATGAGACTAACGTGAGGTAAATAATAATTCATTAAATCGAAGACTAATTGATCAGATGTTAAAATATCTAAAAGTTATATTAGGAAAATTATAACTTCGTAATCTGAATATTTTCCTTGATGTGTTGTCGGACTTCCTAGTTAATTACAGTTACATGATTAATCAGTTTAATTGCGTAATAATAATTACAGAGAGTTATTTGATAAATAAGTCAGTTTTAATGATGCCAAAGACACGACAAGAGACTTGTCCCGAAGCCACTCCTGCATTGTCTTGGCTTTGTGCTTGGGGCCGTTGTCCTGTTGGAAGGTGAACCTTCGCCACAATCTGAGGTTCTGAGCAGGTTTTCATCAAGTATCCCTCTGTACTTTGCTCCGTTCACCTTTCCCTTGATCCTTACTAGTCTACCAGTCAATACCGCTGAAAAACATCCATGGTGATGCTGCCACCACCATGCTTCCCCGTAGGGATGGTGCCAGGTTTCCTCTAGACGTGATGCTTAGCATACAAGCCAAAGAGAGCCAAATCTTCATTTCATCAGACCAGAGAATCTTGTTTATCATGGTCTGAGAGTCTTTAGGTGCCTTTTGGCAAACTCCATGCGGGATGTCATGTGCCTTTTACTGAGGAATGGCTTCCGTCTGGCCACTCTACCATAAAGGCCTGATTCATGGAGTGCTGCAGAGATGGTCGTCCTTCTTGAAGGTTCTCCCATCTCCACAGAGGAACTCTGGAGCTCTGTCAGAGTGATCATTGGATTCTTGGTTACCTCCCTGAACAAGGCCCTTCTCCCCCGATTGCTCAGTTAGACCGGGCGGCCAGCTCTAGGAAGAGTCTTGGTGGTTCCAAACTCTTTCGATTTATGAATGATGGAGGCCATTGTGTTCTTGGGGACCTTCAATGCTACAGAAATTTTCTGGTAACCTTCCTCGCATCTGTGCCTTGACACAATCCTGTCTCGGAGCTCTATGGACAATTCCTTCGACCCCATGGCTTGGTTTTTGCTCTGCCACGCACTGTCAACTGTGGGACCTTATACAGACAGGTGTGTGCTTTTCCAAATCATGTCCAATCAATTAAATTTACCACAGGTGGACTCAATTTCGAGTCTCATAGCAAAGGTTGTGAATACTTATTTAAACAAGGTATTTCTGTTTTTTTTTATATATACATTTGCCAAAATGTCTTAACCTGTTTTCGCTTTGTCGTTGTGTGGTATTGTGTGTAGCTTGATGAGGAAAACATTTTAATTTAATCCATTTCAGATTAAGGCTGAAACAAAATGTGGAAAACGTCAAGGGGTCTGAATACTTCCCGAATGCTCTGTATATAACAGAAACCATATTAGGTCATGCATGATCCCCAGCCAAAAACACTTACTGTATATGACGGGTTCTTTTAGGATATTGTTTTCTGTTAAACACTGACTGACCTGTTGTTATCTGATGGGGACAATTATATTGTTTTTTCACTCCAATTTACAGCATTAGAATTCAATGGAAAACATCCAGATACCCACCCCTCTTAAGCAGTGCTACGCAGCATGGCCTTCACCCATCTCATCCAAATGGATGAACCTCAGTTATGAAGTTGTTGATATACTAGTAAGTATTATGATTCTGACAAATACATCCATCTACTGTAACTTACCCTCTGTAGCTCAGAGATACAAAGCTTAACCCTAAAAAATCAGTGAACCTCAGCTGTGAGGTGAGTGATCAAGTGATTTATTGTCATATTCTTACCCTGTCTGTTGATGTCCTGCAGGGCCACTGCATAGACGGAGCGCTCCCTCAGGCCCTCCAGGTACCACTGGATCAGGTCAGCCATCTCCCCTGCCTCCACAGACTGCAGTAGGAACTGCCCTCTCAGTGTGGCCAGGCTCACAGACTGACTGTTGTCGATCCTGCCGTCATCACTGATGAACATATGAAACGTATGTGAAATGTATGTAATAACTTCATGGTGGATTGAATGTCAGCATCAGGGAGTATGTGAACCATGACGACCACCGCTACCTGACAACTGATCAATAAACAGCCAGTGTATAAAACTAGTTTCTGGTTATGTATTCTGGGCCCTGTTGGAATACTTAAGAAATGCATCTTTCCTTGTTTCCTTGAGGTAAACAGACCTATAAGTGATTGGATAGCTGTGAGTAAGGTTATCACTCCATTACCTCAAAACCAACCAATTCAGATCAGTGATCACTTCGAAGGGGAGAAGGAAGGAGGGATGCATTTCTGAAATATGTAAACAGGGCCTTGGAATAGCCTGTTCATACCTGGACTTGTTCACCCCAGTCACCTCTGGGTAGGGCAGCTCGAGGAGCTTCTTCTCCTTCTCGTCCTGAAAGGAGATCCCATTCCAGTTGATGGCCACAATAAAATTGCTTTTGGATAGAGGAGGTCCTGTGAGTATACAAATACCTTAGTTATAAAAATCGTCTTTGACAAATAAAATAAATATTTTGCCTGATTTAAAACCAACTAAAAGCTTCATCATGAAAAATGATAGAAACTTCACTTGGTACATTATGCGGACATATTCCTGTTAGACTTACCTGACATTTGCGTAACCTCGTAAAACTTGGAGAAGAAGATGGGCCATTTCTGACGAGCGTAGTCAACCACGTCCCCCTTCACGCTGTCTGTGCTCCTTCTGCTGTTTATGTAAGGACCCTGTGAGAATGATTAGGATCATTATTAGTTGAACAATTTTGTCTGGCATTAGCTTTCCTTTATTCTACTTAACTTAACTTTTCAATTTAATTATTTATTTAACTTTGCTTTACTTTACTTGATAGGGATAGCGCACTGAATAGCAGGAATTTTAGAACAGAATATACTACAGGTGGTCTGGCCATTACTTATTGCACCAGTGAGTAGCAGTACCTGTGTATGTGCTGCGGTGACCAGCTGAATCCATTTTCCTTGTGACTTGGTCTCAATAAGTTCAGTAGTGATGCATTCCCCCACCACCTTCTTGGCACTTTCTACACTGTTGGTAGACCCAAACGTCACATAGTAGTACATCGCTGCCAGCTGGACAAAGTCATCCTCCTGGAAGACAAAAACAAATAAATACAAAGTCTGTTTAGGTCCAATTAATAAAGAAAACAGTTTAGTTGTTTAGTTAATATCATTTCCACTTCAAACATATGCAGTCTTTATATCTTTTCTTTTTTTCAACAATAGTGGTAATAGATTTTTTATTATTTTATGATTTCTTACATAGAGTTCAGTGAGACATTGTGACTCCTAAGATTCATGCTTGGTTCATGGTCAACCTACCCTCGAGAGTAGTGGAGGCTACTTTCACAATGTCACCTTCAGTGATATGATATCCACAGTGTCTGGGTGGGTGGAGTCTTAGGCGTTGTACTGTTTTTTACGATTGTGTTTTGCTTTCCATGTATTGTATAATAACGTTTATTTTAATGTGTATATGTGTGTATTATATTTTGATGTGTATTGTTGTGCTAAACAGGGCTCATCTGGAAAAAGAGACCTTGGTCTCAGCATTAACTCCCTGTCAAAATAAAGGTTCAATCAAATAAATAAAACAACGATGCACCTTCTCAGAATGGTACTCACCTTCTCAGAATGGTACGCACTTTCTCAGAATGGTACTCACCTTCTCAGAATGGTACGCACCTTCTCAGAATGGTACGCACCTTCTCAGAATGGTACACACCTTCTCAGAATGGTACTCCCCAGACTTGAGGCCTCTGATGACCTGTCTGTAGATGAGATCTGTGCTGACGGCATCTATCGAGGAATCGTGCCAGGGTGTAAACAACTCCTTGCGGAAGTAGAGTCTCCAGGAGGCGTGCTGCTCCTCCTCGCCCTTCCGCCTCACTTCCTGCTCGCACTGCGAGATAGCGTCCATCACGTGCTTCCCGCCACTGCCTAGGGACCACACCTGGAAACAGCAGTGTAAAAATATGTCAGGGCTAGTCAAAACATGTCACAAGCCTAGTCAAAACATGTCAGAGCTAGTCAAAACATGTAACAGGGCTAGTCAAAACATGTCAGAGCTAGTCAAAACATGTCAGAGCTAGTCAAAATATGTCACAGGGCTAGTCAAAACATGTCACAGGCCTAGTCAAAATATGCCAGGGCTAGTCAAAATATGTCAGAGCTAGTCAAAACATGTCACAGGGTTAGTCAAAACATGTCACAGGGCTAGTCAAAACATGTCACAGGCCTAGTCAAAACATGGCACAGGCCTAGTCAAAACATGGCACAGGCCTAGTCAAAACATGGCACAGGCCTAGTCAAAACATGGCACAGGGCTAGTCAAAACATGTCACAGGGCTAGTCAAAATATGCCAGGGCTAGTCAAAATATGTCAGAGCTAGTCAAAACATGTCACAGGGTTAGTCAAAACATGTCACAGGGCTAGTCAAAACATGTCACAGGCCTAGTCAAAACATGGCACAGGCCTAGTCAAAAAATGGCACAGGCCTAGTCAAAACATGGCACAGGCCTAGTCAAAACATGGCACAGGGCTAGTCAAAACATGTCACAGGGCTAGTCAATGCAAGTCAATGTTAGTCAACTTCTGAAAGCTAGTGAAGATGCTAATAAATGGTAGTCAAATGCTATCAAGTCAATGTTGTCCCTTTTCAATCTCAATATTGAACTGACACTGAATGAGCAACTTCAATTTCTCAATCCACCAGGCATGATGCTAGTACCCAGGACACCACAGTTAGGTATCCCCTTGCCATGCAACTAAGAAGAGTACTATTGACACTGTTGTATTTATTATGTATCTTCTTTGTCAATACAGATGTAGGACCTTAATTTGATCACCCTGTTGCAGGAGAACTGTCCTGTAATGCAGGAGATTTCAAACTTGTAGTGTATTTGAGTTGTAAAAAAGCTTCTGGAGTTAGTAATATCCACTTAGAAATTACAGACTTGTTTTTCCCTTATGAAAAATATATCGACCCCTACAAAAAAAATCCATTCATTACAATCCACCCAATAATTCACATTTTCCTGTTGCTGCAGGATTATTTTCCTGCTGTAGCAAAATAGCTCAAATTAAGATCCTATATCTGTATGTACTCGTTTTAGTTGCATGGCTAGGTATCCCCAAAACCCTTGGGGGTTTCCTTCACCTTCTCATAGAAGCCGATGTAAAGAGAGAATCCGTAGGTATCCTTGATGTTGACTTTCTTGGCCAGAGCCTGGCACACCTCAGCAGAGGTACAGGCTGAGTCAACAGGCAGGCTGACACTAAGGCCGTCCATCAGGGCCACAGATACTTGTGTGGGCTTCTTGGTCTTGACGGCCTACATGTGGGAAGGTGGAGACATGGGAATAATTAGTCCTTGCAGTATAATAACTACTTACTACAGGACCCATATTGCTCTGTACTGCACATATGCGGTTTTGGTGTCCTGTCCCCTTACTAATACAGTCACTGTCATAAGATTCATTGTAAGATCACCTTATTCGTCAATTGTACACAAGGTCGAACCGAACATTGACTTCCATTTATTCCAACCCTTCCAAAAGACACGTTAGGGGTTGGACAGGTTGGAACAGGGGGCTACCACACTGGGCCCCCGTGGAGCAGTTCTTGTGTGGGGTTTAAGTGCCATGCTCAAGGGCACAACGGCAGGCAATAGCATCTAATATTTGATACCAGCAACACTCTGGTTGCCAGCTCACTTCCCAACAGATTTTTCCAGGCAGATCCAGGATTCGAACAGGAAATCCTCCGGTTGCTGGCTCACCTCTCTAACAGCTAGGCTACCTGCCGCCATAAAGATATGTCCGCAGAGCAAAAACAGAGAATCGATTTCATATGTTGGAGTAGGTAGGATATTAGCAGTGGTTGGCGCATGTAGCTGTAGTTTAGCAACGGTCTCTCACATAACTCTGATGCGACCTCTCATCAATTATCATGAGTGCCAGTCTGTTTCTGATCAGTCAATGTATTGTTGTCTGACCAAACCTGCTCTGATGGTGATTTCAAGACAACTGGGAACTCAGAAAAATACGAGGTCAAATCATGACGTCAGTTGTAAAGTCGGAGCTCTAGAAAGAGACCTAAGTTCCTGAGTTGGAATTCCGAGTTGGATGCCCGTTCGAACCGATTTTTCCTAATCAGAGCTTTTTTTCAGAGTTCTCAGTTGTCTTGAACGCACTGAAGTCGGAAGTCAAAGATTTCCGAGTTCCCAGTTCTGAGTTCCCAGTTGTTATGAATGCGACATTTGTCATGAATACTGTCCATGACCTGTAGTGTTGATACTGCTTAACAGCAGCAGTAGTCGACACCTAGCGACATCGTCAAGAGATTCTTTGGCTAGGGTGTTGGACCCGGGTTTGAGTCCTGACAGGCCTACCCCCCAATTCTGTTGCATTGTGTCAGAAGGGAGATGGCACCCAGATGAGTATGTCTCTGTCATGGATCTTACCTGGAGCTCTATCCAACAAGGCAGTTCGCCTCGCTCTCCATTGGCCACGATGCGACGCAGGCGCTCAGCACAGTACGGACAATAGCTACTTGGCCCTCTGCGCAGGAAGCTCTCAAGATACTGTGGAATAGAATAGAATTACAGTGTATGTAATTGATTGAGTGGGGCCTGGGTTATAAATTCAGTATGCCTATACGTAAAAACACAGCGCCTTCAGACATACAGCCACAGGTGAAAAAATGTCAACTTTAGCCTGACCTGTATAAGGAGTTCTGTTGGGGGGAAGATACCAAGACAGATGGACAGGAGGACCCAGCCTCTGAGGGAACTCTTCTGGTTCTTATTGTTCACCAGCTGTTTAATGATCTGACAATAGATCTCATCCCTACACGGACAAACAAGGACAGACAGGGCTCAAGTAGCTATCCATCAGTTTTGATTGGATCCAATTCATTTGCATTGCAACTGTAGCTGTAATCCTTTATTAGTTCTGAATGAAACAGTTTTGGGATGACAAACAAATTATTTTTGTAGACATCAATAACTGGGAAATATCTGGGTAACATTGTTTACGTGTTGTAATTCGGTTTGTTACCTTATATCTCGTCTGGATAGGGCGTATCCAACAATAATGTGCAGCTTTTCCAGGTCGGATATTGGCCGATCCAAAGTACGCCCCTCTCCAATTAGAATGTCTTTCTCCTCCTCCGTCATAGTCTCCGGCTGGAGGAGATGAGGAGCACAACGAGACAATTATCCGGTTTTGTCTGGAGCGGATACAGCTTATATCATATTTGCCTTTTCATCGCAGGTTAGGAAAACTTAGGCAGCATGTTAGGAGAAATGCAGTTTAGGAGAATTAGATTAAGGTTAGGAAAAGAGTAGGGTTAGCTAAAATGCACAACAACAAAAAAATCTACTTTTGACATCAATTTTACATAAACTGTATCCCATCTGGACAATTAGCCTGTGTTGATACATCATGGATATTCAGACTCATTTTAGTTCTGAGGACAAAATAATGTGTATGTAACATACCTCATCTACAATGGTCGAAGCTTTTCTGTTCCCCATTCCTTCTTTCTTTCTATTTTTCCTTAGTATTTTCTGATGGAAAAATGTATAGGACGAATTAGACATCTGACAAACTGTTTAGTGGGTGAATTCAGTCAGCAAAAACTCAGTACAAGAGTAAACTATTAGAAACACACAAAATGACACAAGTGTCTATTGTCATCACATTAAGGGAATCAGTGAGTAGTGATATTTTTCCTGCTGCCCGTAAGGGATGAATAAAGTCCTATTGAACTTAGTTGAATGTAAGGTTAAGGCCCAGTAAGGCCTTATGTTCAGTACCTGATCCAGGCCCACTAGATTGCTGAGCCTCCTGTTCTGCCTCTGGCCAAGGTTCTTCTGGATGGTGGTGGAGGGCTCCTGGTTGATCTGTTTAGGCTCAGCGATGTCCCCCATGAACCTCAAGATGATCCACCACACTGTCAGACAGGCCTGGAGAGGAGCAGAGAGCAGCGGAGAGGAGAGGAATGGAGAGGAGAAAGAAAGTGGGGAATGGAAGGGAAAATAAAATAATGGGGTGAAGTGAGGAACAAAACAAAAACAGCAGGAGGAAAATGAAGAAGGAGGAGAGGAGAAAGTACAGTAGAAAAAGAGAAAAGAAGAGAGAAGAATTAAGAAATAAGGCCCATGGTGGTGTGGTATATGGCCAATATATTATGGCTGGGCTGTTCTCAGGCACGACGCAACGCAGAGTACCTGGATACAGCTCTTACCCGTGGTATATTGGTCATGTACCACAAACCCCAGAGGTGCCTTATTGCTATTATAAACTGGTTACCAATGTAAATAGAGCAGTAAAAAGACATGTTGTGTTATACCCGTGGTATATGGTCTGATATGCCACGGCTTTCAGCCAATCAGCACTCAGGGTTCGAACCACCCAGTTTATAATGTTGCATATGTGACAGAGGAAGAAAAATTCCATCCTTGCTTTGGATCCCTCTGAGAGACACAGAAGCCTGATGTTGACTCACCAGTGTGTCCCCCTCGTCCTCGTGGTGGAGCAGGGGCTGTCGCAGCCTTTGGGTGATGTGACTGTGGGTAGCAGAGCCCTGGAAGTGCAAAGCACTGAACTTGATGAAGGAGAACTCCTCATCCTCATCATCGTACTCCACCACTGGTAGTTCCACTGGTACTGGTGCTGGTGCAGGAGTTGGTTCAGTCCGAGCTAGTACTGGTACTGGTACTTGTACTACTACCGGAGCTGGGGTTTCTACTGGGCTCTCCTCTCGACTCTCCTCTCGGCTCTCCTCAGTCACCTCTGGGATTGTTCGCGTTCTCTCCAAGTCCTGAGAATGGATAGGGAGAGTGCAGTTGGATACTCAGTTAGATACTTTCTTCTTGGAGTTGGAGAGAATAGTAGAATATTATAATGCTTCTTCAATGAGAAGAGAAGATTAGATGGATGTGGTCATTCTGTTAGCAGTGTTCATCACTGGGGTATTAAGACATATAAGACTATAGCAAATGGAAACCTATGTTAACATGACATTAAGATCCACCATTGGTTGTGAGCATCACCTCAAAGCCCTCTGGAGCCGGGCCCTCCCGCCCTCCTACGGACACTTTGTGGGGCAGGAATTCAAACATTGTTTCCACCATTTCCTGCTCACTGACTGGCTCTGGCTCGGCAGCAGCCTGTTGTGATTGGCTGAGGACCTCCTCTAGCCTCCGCTGGAGCTCTGCGGCTGTCTGCTCTCTCGCCTCCCGCTCCCGGGCTGATAGGAATGCCTAACACAGACACACACACACAAACACACACACACAGATATATTGAATTTGCACACAGGTGGCAAAACAGGCTTGCAATCACACACACGCACTTTTCTCAAATGTCAAAACTCACATCTGTCCTCATCTTGTTGGTGGTCTTCCTAGCCAGCATGCCTCTGGTGTGTGCCTGGAGGACAGTCACAGCTTCTCTCTTGCTCTTATAACTCTTCCTGGCCAGGTACCCGCGCACCTGTGACTGCAGAGTGACGGCTGCCGCCAGCTCCTTCAGGTAATGCAGCCGGGATAGACGACCACGGATCGTAGACTGCAGACGCTGAAAGCCGCGCTGGAGCTAGTCGAACGAGACGGAGAGGAGGATAAATTAAGTTTGTAGAAGGTAAATGTGAGCAGCAGAGAGAAAACCGAAAGATATGTTAAAAGCTGATCCAGCCTATAAAAAAAAGAAAATGAGAAAATCTCTATCAGCACAATAATGTGCACTCCTTAGCTAGGGCATTTAATCAATATCACCTCAGTTTGTCTACAAAAGTGTATCTGAGTTGACTCCTTACCAGTGTTGTGGTGTAGTGAACTATATGTAGTTCAACTAGTAATTTAATAGCATTAGCATTAGCAATAGCTGTAGCTTGAACTCAATTCAAATATTGGTAGTGTTTTCAGTATTTCATTACTTTTTTACCATGTAGTGGTGTAGCTAAATATTGGAACTTCACACTCATTTTTTGGCAAAAAGAGGAGAAAATATTGGTAAAGTAGACAAGAATTGTCTTTCTTTTTCGGCAGTAGACCTCCCTAATTTCCACTTGAAACTGAGCCAGTAACTTACCTTTCTATATTGATTCTTGTCTTTGTAACCTCTCCAATGCTTCTGTACCACCACAGCGGCTCTCCTTTTCTTTACAAAGCTCTTCCTACAAGAGGAATACATTTCAACAAAACATCAATAGCGCAGACTGTAAGAACTACTGTATTAAAACAATAGTAACAACTGTATGTAACTCTGTGGTAAACATTTAGATTGGGTATTAGAGAGAATAACAGATAAACCCATGTCAGTGACCACTGCCAGTGTGCTATTTAAAATTTAAAAAAAATATATATATATATATATATATATATATATATATATATATATATATATTTCACCTTTATTTAACCAGGTAGGCAAGTTGAGAACAAGTTCTCATTTACAATTGCGACATTGCCAAGATAAAGCAAAGCAGTTCGACACATACAACAACACAGAGTTACACATGAAGTAAAACAAACATACAGTCAATAATACAGTATAAACAAGTATATAAACGATGTGAGCAAATGAGGTGAGATAAGGGAGGTGAAGGCAAAACAAAGGCCATGATGCGAAGTAAATACAATATAGCAAGTAAAACACTGGAATGGTTGATTTGCAGTGGAAGAATGTGCAGAGTAGAAATAGAAATAATGGGATGCAAAGGAGCAAAATAAATAAATACAGTAGGAGGAGAGGTAGTTGTTTGGGCTAAATTATAGATGGGCTATGTACAGGTGCAGTAATCTGTGAGCTGCTCTGACAGGTGGTGCTTAAAGCTAGTGAGGGAGATAAGTGTTTCCAGTTTCAGAGATTTTTGTAGTTCGTTCCAGTCATTGGCAGCAGAGAACTGGAAGGAGAGGCGGCCAAAGGAATAATTAGTTTTGGGGGTGACCAGAGAGATATACCTGCTGGAGCTGGTGCTACTGGTGCTACAGCTGAGATAAGGAGGGACTTTACCTAGCAGGGTCTTGGAGATGAAGTATGAAACGAGGGCCAGCCAACAAGGGTGTAAAGGTCGCAGTGGTGGGTAGTGTATGGGGCTTTGGTGACAAAACGAATGGCACTGTGAGAGATTGCATCCAATTTATTGAGTAGGGTATTTGAGGCTATTTTTTAAATGACATCGGCGAAGTTGAGGATCGGTAGGATGGTCAGGTTTTCAAGGGTATGTTTGGCAGCATGAGTGAAGGATGCTTTGTTGCGAAATAGGAAGCCAATTCTAGATTTAACTTTGGATTGGAGATGTTTGATGTGAGTCTGGAAGGAGAGTTTACAGTCTAACCAGACACATAGGTATTTGTAGTTGTCCACATATTCTAAGTCAGAACCGTCCAGAGTAGTGATGTTGGACAGGCTGGCAGGTGCAGGTGCAGGTGCAGGTGCAGGCAGCGATCGGTTGAAGAGCACGCATTTAGTTTTACTTGTATTTAAGAGCAGTTGGAGGCCACGGAAGGAGAGTTGAATGGTGTTGAAGCTCGTCTGGAGGGTTGTTAACACAGTGTCCAAAGAAGGGCCAGAAGTATACAGAATAGTGTCGTCTGTGTAGAGGTGGATCAGAGACTCACCAGCAGCAAGAGCGACGTCATTGATGAATACAGAGAAGAGAGTCGATCCAAGAATTGAACCCTGTGGCACCCCCATAAAGACTGCCAGAGGCCCGGACAACAGGCCCTCCGATTTGACACACTGAACTATCAGAGAAGTAGTTGGTGAACCAGGCGAGGCAATTATTTGAGAAACCAAGGCTATCGAGTCTGCCGATGAGGATGTGGTGATTGACAGAGGTGAAAGCCTTGGCCAGGTCAATGAGTACAGCTGCACAGTATTGTTTCTTATCGATGACGGTTAAGATATAATTTAGGACCTTGAGCATGGCTGAGGTGCACCCATGACCAGCCCTGAAACCAGATTGCATAGCGGAGAAGGTATTGTGGGATTCGAAATGGTCGGTAATCTGTTTGTTGACTTGACTTTCGAAGACCTTAGAAAGGCAGGGTAGGATAGATATAGGTCTGTAGCAGTTTGGGTCAAGAGTGTCCCCCCCTTTGAAAAGGGGGATGACCGCAGCTGCTTTCCAATCTTTGGGAATCTCCGACGACACGAAAGAGAGGTTGAACAGGCTAGTAATAGGGGTTGCAACAATTTTGGCAGATCATTTTAGAAAGAAAGGGTCCAGATTGTCTAGCCCGGCTGATTTGTAGGGATCCAGATTTTGCAGCTCTTTCAGAACATCAGCTGACTGGATTTGGGAGAAGGAGAAATGGGGAAGGCTTGGGCAAGTTGCTGTGGGGGGTGCAGTGCTATTGACCGGGGCAGGGGTAGCCAGGTGGATAGCATGGCCAGCCGTAGAAAAATGCTTATTGAAATTCTCAATTATAGTGGATTTATCGGTGGTGACAGTGTTTCCTATCCTCAGTGCAGTGGGCAGCTGGAAGAAGGTGTTCTTATTCTCCATGGACTTTACAGTGTCTCAGAACTTTTTTGAGTTTGTGTTGCAGTAAGCAAATTACTGCTTGAAAAAGCTAGCCTTGGCTTTTCTAACTGCCTGTGTATATTGGTTTCTAGCTTCCCTGAAAAGTTGTATATCACGGTGGCTGTTCGATGCTAATGCAGAACGCCATAGGATGTTTTTGTGTTGGTTAAGGTCAGTCAGGTCTGGAGAGAACCAAGGGCTATATCTGTTCCTGGTTCTACATTTCTTGAATGGGGCATGCATATTTAAGATGGTGAGGAAGGCATTTAAAAAAAAACAGGCATCCTCTACTGACGGGAATAGGTCAATATCCTTCCAGGATACCCCGGCCAGGTCGATTAGAAAGGCCTGCTCGCTGAAGTGTTTCAGGGAGCGTTTGACAGTGATGAGTGGAGGTCGTTTGACCGCTGACCCATTACGGATGCAGGCAATGAGGCAGTGATCACTGAGATCTTGGTTGAAAACAGCAGAGGTGTATTTAGAGGGCAAGTTGGTTAGGATGATATCTATGAGGGTGCCCGTGTTTACTGCTTTGGGGTGGTACCTGGTAGGTTCCTTGATAATTTGTGTGAGATTGAGGGCATCAAGCTTAGATTGTAGGATGGCTAGGGTGTTAAGCATGTTCCAGTTTAGGTTGCCTAGCAGCACGAGCTCTGAAGATAGATGAGGGGCAATCAGTTCAGATATGGTGTCCAGAGCACAGCTGGGGGCAGAGGGTGGTCCATAGCAGGCGGCAACGGTGAGAGACTTGTTTTTGGAGAGGAAGATTTTTAAAAGAAGTTCAAATTGTTTGGATACAGACCTGGATAGTAGGACAGAACTCTGTCAACATCCCAAACATTACAACATCCCAAACATTGAAGTCCCTGTGTAAGGTATGACATGTCGCATGCCATTTTATATCCTGTGTTCCCTCCAAGCTGTGTGTCTCTGTGTTCCTCATTTACCTGTCTCTGTGGCCAAGAATGACCCTCTGAATGATTAGGGCTTTCCTGTTGAGCTCTCGCTCTCTTTCCCACTCCAGTAGGGAGTCATGGGCATCCTGAATGGGGAAGAGGGTGGAGACAGGTTACAGAGGATTCATCTGGACCTTTTCAAAAACGTAGAACAACATCATTGTAACATATTCAAATTGCTTTAAGTGACATTTGAGATTCCATCACTGCTGTTACAACATGACCAATGTTTGTGGTTGTCTAGTGTGGTAAGCTTTAACTTAGCTAAAACTTAGTCAAAACAATTCTAAGCCGTAATGTGTACACCACCCAGCCGGGGAGGGATATGGCTTGAAAACGTACCTCAATCCAGGGATGGAAGATGAAGCTGTACTCCCAGTTATGCCATTATCCGAACAGACAAATGGAGAAGATTGAAATACTGCTAGTCTCTGCTAGCCTTTCGTTTAGTCTCTGCTAGCCTTTGGTTTAGTCTTTGCTAGCCTTTGGTTTAGTCTTTGCAAGCCTTTGGTTTAGTCTCTGCTAGCCTTTGGTTTAGTCTCGCTAGCCTTTGGTTTAGTCTCTGCTAGCCTTTGGTTTAGTCTCTGCTAGCCTTTGGTTTAGTCTTTGCTAGCCTTTGGTTTAGTCTCTGCTAGCCTTTGGTTTAGTCTCGCTAGCCTTTGGTTTAGTCTCGCTAGCCTTTGGTTTAGTCTCTGCTAGCCTTTGGTTTAGTCTCGCTAGCCTACCATGAGGATGAAAAAGGGCCATTTAATTCAAAACTTGCAATCTTCTCCATTTGTCAGTTCGGATACTGGCATAACTAGGAGTACAGTGTCATATTCCACCCCTGGATTGAGGTACGTTTTCAAGCCATATCCCTCCCTGGCTGGGTGGTGTCCACATTACGCTTTATAATCATTTTGACTTGGACGGGAAAATCTAGGTTTAACTGCACCTTTAGGAAGATCTTAGTCGTGCCGATCTTCCAGTCGTTATGTCCTGTGATCACGGCCTTGCAAATGGCAATACAGCAGGCTGATGCTGACTCCTGGGTTAGGAAAGAGAGGAGGATATTGGGAACCATAACCATAAAACTAAAAGCAACGACAACTTTGGAGATTTGAATGCTAACAAATGTCATTATCTCTGTCATCTTTATCATCATCATCATCATCATATTCTAAATAATAATGTCTTACAGTTTTGGGGTCACAGACGGTTGTCTTTAGGAGTACTCTGTACCGCTGCAGAAATTGCTTGAACGTGTGACGGATTGGATATCCCAGTTTCCGGATTCTGATGGTATCAATCATTCCAGAATACCGCAGCTGACGTATGCACAGGTCTCTGTCAAAACACTGAGGAAGACAGAGACATTCATACGCTTGTTTTAGTAGAGTGGAGTGCACTGTAGGATGGAAAAAGGGGACCAGTGGAATTGTAAAATGTTTATGGTGTGAAACTGCCATTCTACCTAATCAAAATTGTTCTGTTTTGTGTGAATTTGACCTCCTATGATTGTGATATTGCACCATCAATAAATCATGTCTCGCTGTATCTGGCCCAGTGCTACAAATGGCTGTCTTGTTCACCATGGATTTCTTGTTGTCATTGGGCTTGAAGCAGCGGATAAAGTGTGGCTGGCAGATGGACAAGGCCTTCATGAGGGAGTCGAGGGACTGGCGGAACTGACCGCTCAGCGTGGACACCTGTTTCCTGCCGTCCGTCTGGGCCGCCTTTGGGGAGAAAGATCACAATGTCATCTGTGTGGAATTTTGGACCGTTGTCAGTGACCATATACAGTGCCTTGCGAAAGTATTCGGCCCCCTTGAACTTTGCGACCTTTTGCCACATTTCAGGCTTCAAGCATAAAGATATAAAACTGTATTTTTTTGTGAAGAATCAACAACAAGTGGGACACAATCATGAAGTGGAACGACATTTATTGGATATTTCAAACTTTTTTAACAAATCAAAAACTGAAAAATTGGGCGTGCAAAATTATTCAGCCCCCTTAAGTTAATACTTTGTAGCGCCACCTTTTGCTGCGATTACAGCTGTAAGTCGCTTGGGGTATGTCTCTATCAGTTTTGCACATCGAGAGACTGAAATTCTTTCCCATTCCTCCTTGCAAAACAGCTCGAGCTCAGTGAGGTTGGATGGAGAGCATTTGTGAACAGCAGTTTTCAGTTCTTTCAACAGATTCTCGATTGGATTCAGGTCTGGACTTTGACTTGGCCATTTTAACACCTGGATATGTTTATTTTTGAACCATTCCATTGTAGATTTTGCTTTATGTTTTGGATCATTGTCTTGTTGGAAGACAAATCTCCGTCCCAGTCTCAGGTCTTTTGCAGACTCCATCAGGTTTTCTTCCAGAATGGTCCTGTATTTGGCTCCATCCATCTTCCCATCAATTTTAACCATCTTCCCTGTCCCTGCTGAAGAAAAGCAGGCCCAAACCATGATGCTGCCACCACCATGTTTGACAGTGGGGATGGTGTGTTCAGGGTGATGAGCTGTGTTGCTTTTACGCCAAACATAACGTTTTGCATTGTTGCCAAAAAGTTCCATTTTGGTTTCATCTGACCAGAGCACCTTCTTCCACATGTTTGGTGTGTCTCCCAGGTGGCTTGTGGCAAACTTTAAACGACACTTTTTATGGATATCTTTAAGAAATGGCTTTCTTCTTGCCACTCTTCCATAAAGGCCAGATTTGTGCAATATACGACTGATTGTTGTCTTATGGACAGAGTCTCCCACCTCAGCTGTAGATCTCTGCAGTTCATCCAGAGTGATCATGGGCCTCTTGGCTGCATCTCTGATCAGTCTTCTCCTTGTATGAGCTGAAAGTTTAGAGGGATGGCCAGGTCTTGGTAGATTTGCAGTGGTCTGATACTCCTTCCATTTCAATATTATCGCTTGCACAGTGCTCCTTGGGATGTTTAAAGCTTGGGAAATCTTTTTGTATCCAAATCCGGCTTTAAACTTCTTCACAACAGTATCTCGGACCTGCCTGGTGTGTTCCTTGTTCTTCATGATGCTCTCTGCGCTTTTAACGGACCTCTGAGACTATCACAGTGCAGGTGCATTTATACGGAGACTTGATTACACACAGGTGGATTGTATTTATCATCATTAGTCATTTAGGTCAACATTGGATCATTCAGAGATCCTCACTGAACTTCTGGAGAGAGTTTGCTGCACTGAAAGTAAAGGGGCTGAATAATTTTGCACGCCCAATCTTTCAGTTTTTGATTTGTTAAAAAAGTTTGAAATATCCAATAAATGTCGTTCCACTTCATGATTGTGTCCCACTTGTTGTTGATTCTTCACAAAAAAATACAGTTTTATATCTTTATGTTTGAAGCCTGAAATGTGGCAAAAGGTCGCAAAGTTCAAGGGGGCCGAATACTTTCGCAAGGCACTGTATATAGGGAAACCATATGGAGAAACTGGAATTCCCCCAGTGCAATACTTTTTAGATGACCCCAAATCTAACCATTGGATGTTACCAAAGCACAGATTACTTGATGAATAATGGATAGAAAATGTATGAATAATTAATAATACTGCTAATCTACATGACATACGGAAACCCATTGCTTTTGTTTTTGGTGAATATATACTGAACAAAAATATAAACATAACGTGTAAAGTGTTGGTCCCAAGGGCCTCCCGGGTGGCGCAGTGGTTAAGGGTGCTGTACTGCAGCGCCAGCTGTGCCACCAGAGACTCTGGGTTTGCGCCCAGGTTCTGTCGTGACCGGGAGGTCCGTGGGGCGACGTCGTTAGGGAGGGTTTGGCCGGTAGGGAAATCCTGCTAGGATATGCATATACTTGGTAACATTGGATAGAAAACACTCTGATGTTTCTAAAACTGTTAAAATAATGTCTGTGAGTATAACAGACCTAATATGGATGGCAAAAACCAGAGGAAAATCAATTTGGAATATTTCTTTGAGGTCACAGGCCGTTTGCTTGCCAGGACAGTGCTTACCTTTGGGAAATACAAATAGATAGGACCCATATTGCAGTTCCTATGGCTTCCACTAGATATCAACTGTCTTTAGAAAGGGTTTCAGGCTTGTTTTTTGAAAAATGAACAACTAGTTGGAAGAACTACAAGGTGTCTCTCATTAGAAAAGTGGTCTTGTTGGAGCATGAACGAGGTGTGCACTCTTCGTTATTTATCTTCCCTATTGAACATACTATTCTCCGTCTTAAATATTATAGTTTATTTAGATATTAGAGTACATGAGGATTAATTAGAAACATTGTTTGACTTGTTTGGACGAACTTGTTGAAAGAGTGGATTACTGAGATCATTGGCGCCAACTAAACTGACTTTTTTGGATATAAAGAATGACTTAATCGAACAAAATGACCATTCATTGTGTAGCTGGGACCCTTGGGATTGAAAACAGAGGAAGATCTTCAAAGGTAAGGGATTTATTAAATCGCTATTTGTGATTTTGTGACGCCTGTGCTGGTTGAAACGGTATTTTGATGTGGGGCGCTGTCCTCAGATAATTGCATGGTATGCTTTCACCATAAAGCCTTTTTGAAATCTGACAAAGCGGTTGGATTAACAAGAAGTTAAGCTTTTAAATGATGTATGACGCTTCTATTTTCATGAATGTTTAATATTACGATTTTTGTTTTTGAATTTCATGCTCTGCAATTTCACCGTTGTTTCGTTGCTGTCCTGCTAGCGGTTCATGCGCCAAAAGAGGTTAAACATGTACACCTTGTGCTGGGGACAATTAAAGGCCACTCTAACATTTGCAGTTTTGTCACACAACATAATGCCACAGATGTCTCAAGTTTTGAGGGAGCGTGCAATTGGTATTCTTACTCCAGGAATGTCCACCAGAGCTAATGCCAGAGAATTGAATGTTCATTTGTCTACCATATTCCCCCTCCAACATCGTTTTAGAGAACTTGGCAGTACGTCCAACCGGCCTCACAACTACAGACAACGTGTAACCACCCCAGCCCAGGACCTCCACGTCCAGCTTCTTCACCTGCCGGATCATCTAAGACCAGCCCCCCTGACAGCTGATGAAACTGTGATTTTGCACAACCAATTAATTTCTGTACAAACTGTCAGAAATTGTCTCAGGGAAGCTCATCTGCGTCCTGGGCATATGGCAGACAGCCTCTATGGCGTTGTGTGGGCGAGCGGTTTGCTGATGTCAATGTTGCGAACAGAGTGCCACATGGTGGCGGTGGGGTTATGGTATGGGCAGGCATCAGCTACGGACAATGAACACAATTGCATTTTAAAGATGGACATTTGAATGCACAGAGATACCGTGACGAGACACTGAGGCCCATTGTCACGCCATTCAGCCGCCACCATCTCCTCATGTTTCAGCATGGTAATGCATGGCCCCATGTCACAAGGATCTGTACACAATTCCTGGAAGCTGAAAATGTCCCAGCCTGCGTACTCACCAGACATGTCACCCACTGACCATGTTTGGGATGCTCTGTATCGACCTGTACGACAGCATGTTCCAGTTCCAGGACCATGCCCCAGGAATACCTGACATGATGACTCCTTGCTGTCCCCAGTCCACCTGACTGTGCTGCTGCTCCAGTTTCAACTATTCTGCCTTATTATTATTCGACCATGCTGGTCATTTATGAACATTTGAACATCTTGGCCATGTTCTGTTATAATCTCCACCCGGCACAGCCAGAAGAGGACTGGCCATCCCACATATGCTCTCTCTAATTTTCTCTTTCTTTCTCTCTCTCGGAGGACCTGAGCCCTAGGACCATGCCCCAGGAATACCTGACATGATGACTCCTTGCTGTCCCCAGTCCACCTGACTGTGCTGCTGCTCCAGTTTCAACTATTCTGCCTTATTATTATTCGACCATGCTTGTCATTTATGAACATTTGAACATCTTGACCATGTTTTGTTATAATCTCCACCCTGCACAGCCAGAAGAGGACTGGCCACCCCACATAGCCTGGTTCCTCTCTAGGTTTCTTCCTAGGTTTTGGCCTTTCTAGGGAGTTTTTCCTAGCCACCGTGCTTCTACACCTGCATTGCTTGCTGTTTGGGGTTTTAGGCTGGGTTTCTGTACAGCACTTTGAGATATCAGCTGATGTACGAAGGGCTATATAAATAAATTTGATTTGATTTGATTTGATTTGAGTTCCTGCCAATATCCAGCAACTTCGCACAACCATTGAAAGGGAGTGGGACAACATTCTACAGGCCACAATCAACAGCCCAATAAACTCTGTGTGAAGGAGACGTACCTCTCTGCATGAGGCAAATGGTGGTCACACCAGATACTAACTGGTTTTCTGATCCAAGCCCCTACCTTTTCTTAAGTATCTGTTACCAACAGATGCATATCGGTACTCCTATTCATGTGAAATCCATAGATTAAGCCTAAGTTATTTATTTCAATTGACTGATTTTCTTATATGAATTGTAACTCAGTAAAATCTTTGAAATTGTTGCATGTTGCGTTTTATATTTTTGTTCAGCGTAGCTAACGGGAGTTGGATATTCAGAATCCAAATAATAACAGCAGCTACAAACCCGTAGAGAGCTCTTGGGTGTCATAACGACCCTGTTGTTGCTGGCAGGGTTCTTCACGACATTAGCACTGAGCTGCGTCTCAAAGATCTGCCTCAGCAGCTTGTTGGTTGTCGTGTCGATCAACTTGATAATGTCAGAGCTGAGAGTATCTCTGTTCTTCTCCAGGAATCCTGAATGAAAAACATACAGGATCAAATGGTGAGTAAAAAAACACATATTCCTGTGTCCCAGCAAATCAACTAATATTTTATGTGATCTCTTTTTCTTCTGGTTACCTCTTGAGTCGTAGTAAACAACCCCAGCAAAATGGCGGATCCCAAACTCCATGTCGTGGGTGTTCTTAGACGGTATGTAGATGTTGCACTTGGCATGAACCTGGTTCATCTTGTTCAACATGGTGACATCTGTGCCCTGGAAGAAACATTCAAGGTTGTCACAAACCTCACCAATTCAGATTGCCTCCACAGCAGGGTTTATTAGAGACATTTGAGATCGTTTACCTTGGGAAAGTGGCTCTCCTCATCGATCAGAGCCAACACATTGAGGGGCTTCCCAACCAGGAGATCAAGGGTTTGCGTGTTGTCATTGAAGGTGATGTTTTTCCAGACGATGTCCTCCTTAGTGTACTCCTCCTGCTCCAGCTTGAACACATGACGCACAAAGAACTGCTGCAGCTGCTCATTGGCAAAGTTGATGCACAGCTGTTCAAAGCTGTGAAAAAAGCATGTGGAAAAAGCTTGTGTTATTGACCAGTTGGTTACATAGGATCGGGGAGAGAGCATTAAGGACATACCAGCCTGTATTTAACTACCTGTGTGTCGACTGTCGCAAACAACAAGGCAAATTAGTATTTGATATTGACTGAAATACCTGTTTGAGGCAAAGTTCTCAAACCCAAAGATGTCCAGCAAGCCAATGGAGTTACGGACGTATTTGGGACCGTTGGTGGGAGTCTTATGAATGACACTGTTGATTCTCCCAACAATCCAGATAAATAGTTTACCATATATTGCCTGAGGAAATCATAACACAAACAACACACATACTCTTGAATAGAATATGGACCAAAACCTAGAGCGTTTAACTCAACAATCAAGTAAATCGTGATTAAGGCTTATGTGCCTTTGTGAATATGTATGTTGTCTTCCCTCTTCTTTCAGGAGGTAGCCTACTGTATATCTTTCCTTGGCACCTTCAAACAGGTGTGGCATCATTACCTTAACGAAGGCGTCCCTGCAGTCGGCTGCCTGTTCAGAGCTGAGGGGTTTGGATACTCGCTCTCTGTTGGTCATGAAGGAGCGGTAAGTCAAGCTCACACCCAGAGACGCAGGCTGCACCTGTAAGGAAGATATGAAGATATATGTATATCATGTAAACTGTACTGTATATTCATAATATGTTATTAAAAAACATCCCAGAAAAAAATGTCATGGCAACAAATATGCCTACCTCCAGCAATTTGGCTGCAATTGTATAGTGATCCGATGAACTGACATCAGAGCTCTCCATGTTATCCAAGATGGAGGCTGTAAGGCAAATAACAAAAGAAAACTTGGTCAATCAGAGCTTTCAACATAACAAAAAAAGAATAACAATAACAAAAACACATCAACATTAAAGTATTTTAGGATCTCAAGAAATATGGCCATTTGGGTTGGGGGGGATTGGGTGAGGACAAGGCCCAGGTCATATTCCCCAAGAACACACTCAGACATCAGGTCATAGACCCAGAGAGGACTCCACCTTCGAAGCTGACATTGCCCAGGTGGAGTAGTGCAGCAAGCAGCTTGAGGATCTCCCAGCAGTGGGTCTCGGTAAAGGTGAGGATCTTCAGAGCCGTGCGGATACGGGTGTAGTCCTTAGCATCGTCACGTCCATCGCAGACAATACAGTCCCCCTTTAGAACACAGGGTCTAAGGTTATACAGTTTCCTTCAAAAAGTATTCAATCCCCTTGACTTACTTCACATTTTGTTGTGTTGTAACCTACATTTAAAATGGATTAAATTGAGATTTTGTTTCACTGGCCTACACACAATACCATATAATGTCAAAGTGGAATTATGTTTTTAGAAATGTTTACAAATTAATTAAAAAAGGAAATGCTGTCAATAAGTATTCAATCCCTTTGTTGTGGCAAGCCTAAATAATTTCAGGAGTAAAAATGTGCTTAACAAGTTACACGATAAGTTGCACAGACTCTCTCTGTGGGCAATAATAGTGTTTAACATGATGTTTGAATGACTACCTCATCTCTGTACCCTGCACATATAATTATCTGTAAGGTCCCTCAGTCGAGCAGTGAATGTCAAACACAGATTCAACCACAAATACCAGGGAGGTTATTGGGAACCTATTGGTAGATGGGTACAATGAATCTATTATTATTTGCACTTCGGATGGTGTATCAATACACACAGTCACTACAAAGATACAGGTTTCTATCCTAACTCAGTTGCCGGAGATGAAGGAAACCGCTCAGGAATTTCACCATGAGGCCAATGGTGACTTTAAAACAGTTACAGAGTTTAATGGCTGTGAACAACATAGTAGTTATTCCACAATACTAACTAAATGACAGAGGGAAAAGAAGGAAGCCTGTACAGAATACAAATATTCCAAAACATGCATCCTGTTTGCAATAAAGCACTGAAGTAAAACTACAAAATGAACATGTCCTGAACACAAAGTGTTGTGTTAGGTACAAATCCAACAAACCACATCACTACCACTCTTCATACTTTCAAGCATGGTTGTGGCTGTATCATGTTATGGGTATGCTTGTCATCGGCAAGAACTAGGGAGTTTTTGTTGGATAAAAATAAACGGAATAGAGCTAATCCTAGAGGAAATCCTGGTTCAGTCTGCTTTCCAACAGACACCGGAAGACAAATTCACCTTTCAGCAGGACAACAACCTAAAACACAAGGCCAAATATACACTGGAGTTGCTTACCAAGACATCATTAAATATTCCTGAGTGGTCTAGTTACAGTTTTGAATTAAATCGGCTTGAAAATCTATGGCAAGACTTGAAAATGGCTGTCTGCAATGATCAAGAACCAACTTAACGAAGATTGAAGATTTTTTTTAAAGAATAATGTGCAAATATTGTACAATCCAGGTGTGCAAAACTCTTAGAGACTTACCCAGAAAGACACAAAGCTGTAATCGCTGCCAACGGTGATTCTAACATGTATTGACCCAGGGGTGTGAAAATGTATGTTAATGAGATATTTCTGTATTTCATTTTCAATAAATTTGCCAAAAGTTCTAAAAATATGTTTTCACTTTGTCAATATGGGGTATTATGTGTATTTTGGGCAAGGAAAACACCCACAATTTAATCAATTTTGAATTCAAGCTGTAACACAAGAAAATGTGGAATAAGTGAATGAGTTATAAATACTTTCTGAAGGCACTGTAAATCAAAACTAGACGTTGAACTGACGTCTGTGCCCAGTGGACAGTTACTTAGTTGTACCCAGTAAAAAATGTAATGTATTAATGAGCTAGGTGTATAAATGTGAGTAGGAAAACCTGTAAGTGGTCGTGTTGTAGCAGTCTAGTGATATTACCCTCTTGAGGTAGTTGAATTCAGAGGCATCTCCCAAACACAGATTTTTTTTCTGTTCTGTTGTCATCCCCGTTAACATGCAGTAGAATATGTGGTAGTTCCGCTCCTCCATGGCCTAGGGTTAGTTAGTAAAAATTATAACAGTAGTGTTGCATATATCAATATATCAAAATCTCATGACATTAAAACCTTTTGCCTTGATACTGGAAAATCCAACAATGAATTTTGTCCTCTTCAAGTACGGACACAAAAAAAATTATCTTAAATTAGACAAACCTGTGGTTTACCAGAGATAGTTTAGATGATTTTGGAATCAATTCCCTTTATGAAGCAATTAGCTATGATATTACCTCATGTTCTACATTAAACGATACTGCCTTTGCTGCCCTACCTGATGGCAGACACGAGACTTCTCCAGTAAGTACTGTTCCAGTCGAGCCCCTTCGATGACGCCATCTTTGTTGAAGAAGATTTCCACGTATTTCCCAAAGCGACTGGAGTTGTCGTTGCGAATTGTTTTGGCATTCCCAAATGCTGGGGGAACGCAGGAATAGGAAGGTTGTCATGAGTAACAACAATTCCGATAGTGTGTGTCTGTGTAAAAACACACAGACCCCTCTTAGTCTCATGTGTGTGTATGTATGTGTGTGAGAGAGAGCAAGAGAGAGAGACATAGAGAGATAGAAAGAGAGGGAGAGAGATGTACTGTAGAGAAAATATTTGAATCAGTACAGAGCCTACCTTCTAGTATAGGGTTAGCCTCCAGTATCTGCTGCTCTATCCAGGAGTGCTGTCCACTTACTGCAGCCAGGAACTGAAGTACCAGCTTGGTACTCTCAGTCTTCCCTGCACCCGACTCCCCACTGACAGAGAAAAGAGAGAGACAGTCCATCAGTTCTTGGATTTCAGGTGTGTATCCAGTGTAAATGTCAATGTAAAAAGTAGGACTGAACCCCTCCAAAGAGCATCTTCAAATAAAATACATTTTTAAAAAACATATTCCACAATAATAATAATAAAAAAGTGACACTTCTGCTTTGGTTTCCTATTGCTCAACCGAATGACTCGAGTGTCTGATAAGTGGAATGCTGCCAGTCTAACCTGATGATACAGCACTGGTCTCGGTTGTGGCGGCGCATGTTGAAGTAGCAGGTATCTGCGATGGCAAAGACGTGTGGGGGTAGTTCTCCCAGCCTACGCCCGTGGTACCGCCTCACCTGGTCGGCGGTGTAGAGAGGAAGCTCCTGGTAAGGGTTGACTGCCACCAGCACAGAGCCTGTGTAGGTCTGTGCGCAAGACATTAACAGAGGTTTAGGCTTGCGCAGCCCACTTTTTTGGGGGGCACCACATTAATAATTCTGTGAACGTCTTTCATGAATCTTTCATCTTTTTCTGCTTGTTTCCAACATAAACTAAATAGTCCAACATCCATAGCGTAGAAAGGGTCTGAATGTACAGCAAGCATGTGTAGGAGCGGTGATGGGTGTATTGGTACGGAGATGGGTTACGCTTCAAAAGATTCAAAACATCAAGACCAAACCTTTTATTGTTACACCAAGCGTTATGGGTAGTGTAGTACAATAGGGGACTCACATAGATAATGCCTTGTCTGTGTCGGACCAGCAGGTTCCTGAGGAGCCCGGCCTCGTTGAGGTCCCCCAGGCGGATCATGTCGTCCACCCCCTCCACCGAGGTGGGGTGCATCACCCTTATGGAGTCCTCCTTCTGGGAGAGCTTGTGTTCCTGGGAACAATACAGGGACAATACACAGAACTTTAGGCACAGATTGACATCATTTTTTTTTTTAACCTTTATTTAACTAGGCAAGTCAATTAATTAAGAACAA
Source organism: Oncorhynchus clarkii lewisi (assembly GCF_045791955.1). Taxonomy (NCBI): domain Eukaryota; kingdom Metazoa; phylum Chordata; class Actinopteri; order Salmoniformes; family Salmonidae; genus Oncorhynchus; species Oncorhynchus clarkii. The sequence goes on along the minus strand of NC_092166.1, from coordinate 11,567,831 downwards.
ATTATTATTTTCAATGACGGCCTGGATTCAATACTGGATTTTTTAGATATCTTAAGTTACAAAATGTCACATTTTGAGGTCTGAAGGTCTGAAGACTTTAGCTTTGTTTTTAAACTGTCTCTTTAAGTTTTTGGTTTAGGCTTTACATCATTTTATAACAGAGCAGTGCAGAATGCAAAAATACAGTAAAAAGACAAAAATAAACAAATGTTTTTAACGTTCTAAATTATGTCATTTGTAAATGAGATAGTAGTTTGATAGATTATTCCCTAAAGTGATTGATTTATATCTTGAGCTAATTTGAGACCAGCAGTAAATTAAAATAATAGAGTCGTACAATTCAATACAATACAAGTATAATGAAGTACCACGGTCACCTTTCCTTCATCGTCCACCAGGAGCTGGTGTCCAGTGTCGGTCACTTTGACCCGGGCTCCGATGGGCACCCCGGTACCAGAGTCCACCCACACCCACTCACCCTGGGAGCAAGAAGCTTAGTGGTTCAGGATCATACATTTGAAAGAACGCAGATTTTGCCCTTACATTCAAAGGCTTGTTACTCTATTGGAAAAAAAAGGATAGTGTGCAAAGACCTATTGCAAGAAACTCCATCACACTGGTAGGATCATTGTGTAAGATCTAATAAATTGTTTGTGGAGCATCTAAGATTGCCAGTGTGCTAAAGCTTACAATTCAACATAGGTATTTTCTAGCACAGATCTGTTTACACTGTCTTCCCAACTCCATGACAATGACCACTGCAAACAGATTTGATACCAGAATAGGGATTTTCCAGCCATTTTCTGAATTGAATGGCAATGGCATTGTCCCCAAACCCCTAGATAGATCACATTCAGACATAATGCCAGAGAGAATTCCTTGTCCGGTATCAAATTTGTTTGCACTGTATAGTCATCTCCTATGGTCATTTTCAGGCCCAAGGGAGTTGGAATGACTAGGCAATGGAAGTGCTGATCACATAACACTATTCTATTTCAAAAACCTTTATAACCAAAGGATGGCATCCGGGTTACATTGATCAAATAGTCAACATAGATCATATCGAGGAGCTTACCTTTCTCAACATCACCATGATAGAACCCTCCTATTTCCCAAATTCAAGAAACAAGAAAGACAAAAGTCATGCATTTTTTTCAAGAAATATATGTGGATTGTATAATGTAAACCGGGAGATACTGTGATCTCAATGTCTGTGATCTCCATTTTGTAAGAAAATATTCCAATGGTGATTATATGGAGATAATGGTGCTCAATAACTACAATCATCCATTCTAACAACATATTATACAAGACGAACAATACAGAACCTTTTATGGCCTTCCTCGAAGGACGACTGAAATGACAGCAAGTCGTTACTCTACACCATTCAGCCTACCCACTGGGCACACACTGGTTGAAGCAATGTTGTTTTCGCGTCAGTTCAATTAAATTACATTGAACCAACGTGGAATAGATATAGAATTGATGTTTGTAATGGTAATGGCTATTGCCACATTTCATAACTCCACAAAAAAATACCACAAAAACACACATCTGCCAACTTACTCGTAGCAACTCAGGTGACGGTCCTCATTGAAATCCCAGTTCTTCAGTTAGTCCTGTACAGTAGATGTGGGGCTCATATGTTGGTTAGATGACGTTAACACAACCCTACCAGGATAGCACAAAGAACGAGGAAACGACTGAAACTCCTGGCCCTGACACATCTCCTTTATGGCACTTTGACTTTGATCTGTCATGTTGCAGACTCACTGCTCAAGAAGACAGGAGCAAAGTCGGCTCCTACCCACTCACTCTCCTAGTGCGTTTGGACCAATACGCCCTTCAATTCTGGGCCTGCTTCCAGACGTTAACCTGTAACCTAAATAATCCATATCAAAATCTACAAATTGAATCACAGAACATGTTAGAAAGAGTTTATGAGCTGGGAGCTCTTATGAAACTATAGTAGTGCTCTTTGGACCTGTGTTAATGGCAGCAGACACTGGTCTGGTTTCTGTATTGATACAAAATCAAATAACATTTTATTGGTTGCATACAAATATTTAGCAGATGTTATGGCGCCGGTAGACATGGTCGCCCTGTTCATGGAGCCACCGACGCCATCTTACTACAGTAATAGTAGTAAGATGACCGTAAGGCGCTACAGAGGGTAGTGTGAACGGCCCAGTACATCACTGGGGCAAAACAAAAAATAATTGTCAGAGACTCCAGTCATGCAATTCATAGACTGTTTTCTCTGCTACCGCACACGGAGGGCCAAGTCTAGGACCAAAAGGCTCCTCAAAAGTTTTTACCCCCAAGACTGCTGAACAATTCATAATCGCGACCGGACAATTTACATTGACCCCCCCCCCCCCCCCCCTCTCTTGTACACTGCTGCTACTTGCTGTTTGTTTGTTACCTATGCATAGTCACTTCGCCCCCGGCTACATGGACAGATTACCTCAACTAGTCTGTACCCCTGCACACTGACTCGGTACCGGTGCCCCCTGTATATAACCTCAACACTGACTCGGTAAAGGTGCCCCCTGTATATTGCCTCCACAATGACTCGGTACCGGTGCCCCCTGTATATAACCTCCACACTGACTCGGTACCGGTGCCCCCTGTATATAACCTCCACACTGACTCGGTACCGGTGCCCCCTGTATATAACCTCCACACTGACTCGGTATCGGTGCCCCCTGTATATAGCCTCCACACTGACTCGGTACCGGTGCCCCCTGTATATAGCCTCCACACTGACTCGGTACCGGTACCCCCTGTATATAACCTCCACACTGACTCGGTACCGGTGCCCCCTGTATATAGCCTCCACACTGACTCGGTACCGGTGCCCCCTGTATATAACCTCCACACTGACTCGGTACCGGTGCCCCCTGTATATAACCTCCACACTGACTCGGTACCGGTGCCCCCTGTATATAACCTCCACACTGACTCGGTATCGGTGCCCCCTGTATATAGCCTCCACACTGACTCGGTACCGGTGCCCCCTGTATATAGCCTCCACACTGACTCGGTACCGGTGCCCCCTGTATATAACCTCCACACTGACTCGGTACCGGTGCCCCCTGTATATAATCTCCACACTGACTCGGTACCGGTGCCCCCTGTATATAACCTCCACCCTGACTCGGTACCGGTGCCCCCTGTATATAACCTCCACACTGACTCGGTAACGGTGCCCCCTGTATATAACCTCCACACTGACTCGGTACCGGTGCCCCCTGTATATAACCTCCACACTGACTCGGTACCGGTGCCCCCTGTATTTCGCCTTGTTATTCTTATTGTGTTATTCTTTATTATTACTATTTATTTTAGTCTACTTGGTAAATAGTTTCTTCTTCTTGAACTGTACTGTTGGTTAAGGGCTTGTAAGTAAGCATTTCACGGTAAAGTCTACACTTGTTGTATTCGGCGCATGTGGCAAATAAAGTTTGATTTGATTTAATAAAGTAGTAAATCACTGAGATAGTCATCTTATACAGTACTTGGAGATGGACCCCACACCTGCATCACACTGATAATGGTTAGTCGAAGAATTCCCTCTAGTTAATAGGACGTGTGCATCACCTCACACACACAAATAGGCATTAGCTGAAAAATAACAAGACATTTGTTTCCTCCAATAAGTTCTGTTCAAAAAAGCAGTTTGTATTCTCTCACCGAGCTACAGCAAACTATACCAAACTGACAATTGAACCCTGTGTTGTTCTGGAACAAGTATTGTTTCCTCATGATTGTAAAATAGTAATTGTTTATTTACAAAACAGAAATGATATTGAAAAAAAATGGGGTCCTGATTTAAGGGACAATTTCCTTGTGGACTTAGAAGAAGAAAAATTCAGTTCTAAACAGTCTGTGTAAGGTTGTGTAACCAATTCAGATAAGGAAATCATAAAGGCATATCAGTTTCTCAGATGTCTTATTGGAAACCGTGCCAATCCAAAGGGGAAATGAAGCACACAACTCCCCGTGCCTCTTCTCACTGCCATTACCTTATTTGGTTTGCTGTAACGTGGGTTTATGTGAGTTAAGGGTAAGCTGTAATGTTTACAGGACAATAACAATGATATCAGCTGGGTAAAGAACCTTGTCCTTAACAAGATATAGAGTCAATTAGCCAGCGTCAGCCAGTCAGTCAGTAAGTCAGCCAGTCGCTACAGTCAGTCAGCCAGCCAGTCAGTTGCTACAGTCAGCCAGCCAGTCAGTCAGCCAGTGGCTACAGTCAGTCAGCCAGCCAGTCGGTACAGCCAGCCAACCAGTCAGTCAGTCAGCCAGCCAGTCGGTACAGCCAGCCAACCAGTCAGTCAGTCAGCCAGTCAGCCAGTCACAGTCAGCAAGGCAGTCAGTCAGCGAGTCGCTATAGTCAGTCAGCCAGCCAGTCAGCCAGCTGCTAAAACCAGCCAGTCAGTCAGCCAGTCTCAACAGTCAGCCGGCAAGTCAGCCAGCCAGTCTGTCAGATAGTCAGCCAGTCACTACAGTCAGCCAGCCAGTCAGTCAGCCAGTTATTACTGTCAGTCAGCCAGCCAGTCTGTTGCTACAGTCAGCCAGTTATTACAGTCAGTCAGCCAGCCAGTCAGTCAGCCAGTTATTACAGTCAGTCAGCCAGTCAGTCGGTACAGCCAGCCAACCAACCAGTCAGTCAGCCAGTCGCTACAGTCAGCCAGCCAGTCAGTCAGATAGTCAGCCAGTCACTACAGTCAGCCAGCCAGCCAGTCAGCCAGTTATTACAGTCAGTCAGCCAGCCAGTCAGTTGCTACAGTCAGTCAGCCAGCCAGTCGGTACAGCCAGCCAACCAACCAATCAGTCAGCCAGTCACAGTCAGTCAGCTAGCAAGTCAGTCAGTCAACCAGTCAGTCAGCCAGTTGCTACAGGCAGTCAGCCGGCCAGTCAGTCAGCCAGTCATTACAGTCAATCAGCCAGCAGTCAGCCAGTCGCTACAGTCAGTCAGCCAGCCAGTCGGTACAGCCAGCCAACCAACCAGTCAGTCAGCCAGTCACAGTCAGCCAGCCAGTCAGCCAGTTGCTACAGGCAGTCAGCCAGCCAGTCAGTCAGCCAGTCATTACAGTCAGTCAGCCAGCAGTCAGCCAGTCGCTACAGCCAGCCAGTCAGCTAGATAGTCAGTCAGCCAGTCGCTACAGTCAGTCAGCCAGCAGTCAGCAAGTCGCTACAGCCAGCCAGTCAGCTAGATAGTCAGTCAGCCAGTCGCTACAGTCAGTCAGCCAGCCAGTCAGTCAGCCAGTCGCTACAGTCAGTCAGCCAGCCAGTCACAGTCAGTCAGCCAGCCAGTCAGTCAGCCAGTCAGCCAGTCGCTACAGTCAGCCAGTCAGTCAGTCAGCCAGTCACTACAGTGAGCCAGCCAGTCAGCCAGTCAGCCAGCCAGCCAGCCAGCCAGCCAGCCAGCCAGCCAGCTAGTCAGCCAGCCAGTCAGTCAGCTAGTCAGTCAATCAGTCAGTCAGTCAGTCAGTAAGTCAGCCAGTTAGTCATTACAGTCTGAATAATCTTATCAGGCTCATCTCCAGAGAAGTTTCACCAATTTATCTGAGTCATCATCTTTGTATGGCAATTTTAGGGGAGCACAGTGGATATGGTCGATAAATGTCTGCACATGAGCAATGGGACAAATCAGACTGATCATCAGTCGGTGTGAAGGACAGAGGAACTTGGAGCTCTTTCATGGGGTAATGCTTAGATGGGCAATTGATTTGAATAATTTTTTTATATTATTTTTCTAATGATGCACTATGCAGAAATCACCCCAGCATTTCCTGGATGCTAAACTAGTTTGAATAGTTTGCCTAATTTCTGATTATGTGACAAAATAAGCAAGTGCAGTGCAGAGAATCATTGTACCATCTAAACCACTATAAAATATATTTTCCAAAACCGAAAATATTGTATTTTCAGCTGTTTGAAGCTGGTGTACAAAACTGAAAGTAAAAGATGCAAAAATGAAACTTAAGAATGGGAAGCAGAGAAAGAGTGCACAGAGAACAGATCTGCCACTTCCTAGATTTGCTTTCAATTATATTTAGTATGTTTACATGCACACTAATAATTCGATATTAAACTGATTATGGCAGTAGGCAGATTATGCCATAGTCATGTAAACACCTTACTCTGCTTAACTTAATCGGTGTAAGGTCAAAATCGAAGTAAGCATACACTGATTAAAACACCTGGTTTTCTGAGCAACCTTTCACATTATTAGGACAAGTAAACACCTTAATCGCCTCTAAAAGTCTACGCCGTTGAGGAAGGGGTACTCAGCTAATATATTGAATTGTTTTAAGATGGTCATACCATGGATCATTTACAGTGCCTTGCGAAAGTATTCGGCCCCCTTGAACTTTGCAACCTTTTGCCACATTTCAGGCTTCAAACATAAATATATAAAACTGTATTTTTTGTGAAGAATCAACAACAAGTGGGACACAATCATGAAGTGGAACGACATTTATTGGATATTTCAAACTTTTTTAACAAATCAAAAACTGACAAATTGGGCGTGCAAAATTATTCAGCCCCTTTACTTTCAGTGCAGCAAACTCTCTCCAGAAGTTCAGTGAGGATCTCTGAATGATCCAATGTTGACCTAAATGACTAATGATGATAAATACAATCCACCTGTGTGTAATTAAGTCTCCGTATAAATGCACCTGCACTGTGATAGTCTCAGAGGTCCGTTAAAAGCGCAGAGAGCATCATGAAGAACAAGGAACACACCAGGCAGGTCCGAGATACAGTTGTGAAGAAGTTTAAAGCCGGATTTGGATACAAAAAGATTTCCCAAGCTTTAAACATCCCAAGGAGCACTGTACAAGCGATAATATTGAAATGGAAGGAGTATCAGACCACTGCAAATCTACCAAGACCTGGCCGTCCCTCTAAACTTTCAGCTCATACAAGGAGAAGACTGATCAGAGATGCAGCCAAGAGGCCCATGATCACCCTGGATGAACTGCAGAGATCTACAGCTGAGGTGGGAGACTCTGTCCATAGGACAACAATCAGTCGTATATTGCACAAATCTGGCCTTTATGGAAGAGTGGCAAGAAGAAAGCCATTTCTTAAAGATATCCATAAAAAGTGTTGTTTAAAGTTTGCCACAAGCCACCTGGGAGACACACCAAACATGTGGAAGAAGGTGCTCTGGTCAGATGAAACCAAAATTGAACTTTTTGGCAACAATGCAAAACGTTATGTTTGGCGTAAAAGCAACACAGCTCATCACACTGAACACACCATCCCCACTGTCAAACATGGTGGTGGCAGCATCACGGTTTGGGCCTGCTTTTCTTCAGCAGGGACAGGGAAGATGGTTAAAATTGATGGGAAGATGGATGGAGCCAAATACAGGACCATTCTGGAAGAAAACCTGATGGAGTCTGCAAAAGACCTGAGACTGGGACGGAGATTTGTCTTCCAACAAGACAATGATCCAAAACATAAAGCAAAATCTACAATGGAATGGTTCAATAATAAACATATCCAGGTGTTAGAATGGCCAAGTCAAAGTCCAGACCTGAATCCAATCGAGAATCTGTGGAAAGAACTGAAAACTGCTGTTCACAAATGCTCTCCGTCCAACCTCACTGAGCTCGAGCTGTTTTGCAAGGAGGAATGGGAAAAAATGTCAGTCTCTCGATGTGCAAAACTGATAGACATACCCCAAGCGACTTACAGCTGTAATCGCAGCAAAAGGTGGCGCTACAAAGTATTAACTTAAGGGGGCTGAATAATTTTGCACGTCCAATTTTTCAGTTTTTGATTTGTTAAAAAAGTTTGAAATATCCAATAAATGTCGTTCCACTTCATGATTGTGTCCCACTTGTTGTTGATTCTTCACAAAAAATACAGTTTTATATCTTTATGTTTGAAGCCTGAAATGTGGCAAAAGGTCGCAAAGTTCAAGGGGGCAGAATACTTTCGCAAGGCACTGTAGCTATTTGATTTAGAATTTTTGCTAAAATAATCCATCCACCTGACAGGTGTGGCATATCAAGGTGCTGATTTAACAGCATTATCATTAAACATATTTAACCCTGTTTTTGGGTAGCCACAAAACTACTAGGGTAGTACGTACGGCCCAGTACATCACTGGGGAAAAGTTTCCTGCCATCCAGGACCTCTATACCAGGCGGTGTCAGAGGAAGGCCCTAAAAATTGTCAAAGACTCAGGCCACCCTAATCATAGACTGTTCTCTCTGCTACCGCACGGCAAGCAGTACCGGAGCGCCAAGTCTAGATCCAAGAGGCTTCTAAACAGCTTCTACCCCCAAGCCATAAGACTCCTGAACATCTACTCAAATGGCTACCCAGACTATTTGCATTGCCCCCCCCCCCCCCCCCCCCCCCACACACACACACACACACACACTATTTTACACCGCTGCTACACTCTGTTGTTGTCATCTATGCATAGTCACTTTAATAACTCTACCTACATGTACATATCACCCCAATTACCTCAACTAACCGGTGCCCCCGCACATTGACTCTGTACCGGTACCCCCCCTGTATATAGTCTCGCTATTGTTATTTTACTGCTGCTCTTTAACTACTTGTTATTTTTATTTCTTATTCTTATTTGATTTATTTTTTAAACTCCATTGTTGGTTAGAGGCTTGTAAGTAAGCATTTCAGTGTAAGGTCTACTACACCTGTTGTATTCAGCATTTCAGTGTAAGGTCTACTACACCTGTTGTATTCAGCATTTCAGTGTAATGTCTACTACACCTGTTGTATTCAGCATTTCAGTGTAAGGTCTACTACACCTGTTGTATTCAGCATTTCAGTGTAAGGTCTACTACACCTGTTGTATTCAGCATTTCAGTGTAAGGTCTACTACACCTGTTGTATTCAGCATTTCACTGTAAGGTCTTTTACACCTGTTGTATTCAGCATTTCAGTGTAAGGTCTACTACACCTGTTGTATTCAGCATTTCAGTGTAAGGTCTACTACACCTGTTGTATTCAGCATTTCAGTGTAAGGTCTACTACACCTGTTGTATTCAGCATTTCAGTGTAAGGTCTACTACACCTGTTGTATTCAGCATTTCAGTGTAAGGTCTACTACACCTGTTGTATTCAGCATTTCAGTGTAAGGTCTACTACACCTGTTGTATTCAGCATTTCACTGTAATGTCTACTACACCTGTTGTATTCAGCATTTCACTGTGAGGTCTACTACACCTGTTGTATTCAGAATTTCAGTGTAATGTCTACTACACCTGTTGTATTCGGCGCATGTGACTAATAACATTTGATTTGGATTTGATTTGACTTCCATACCTTTAAAAAAAACAGTACTGCTTTACCTTCAGAGGTGAAGGTAACACTTGTGGGGGTCGTAGAGCAAAACAGAGGACACCATCATGTTCTTGAGAGTCTTTCCTTAAGTAACATAATAAAACTCTGTCAGTTTAAGATAGAGATATCAGGTTTTTTTTGCATGGTCTGCAGCTCTCTCCACCGCATCCACCTATGTCGGCCTATCACATCTGCTGTGGAATGTGGCCGAGCTACAGCTGTGTTTTTGCAGACCATGAGACATTCCGAAAATCTTCTCACAAAAATGTCTGCAGCATTTATGTGGAAAATAGGTATTATTTTATATAATAATTATGGTGGAAAATAAGTATTTGGTCAATAACAAAAGTTTATCTCAATACTTTGTTATATACCCGTTGTTGGCAATGACAATGACAGTTTTTTGTAAGTCTTCACAAGGTTTTCACACACTGTTGCTGGTATTTTGGCCCATTCCTCCATGCAGATCTCCTCTAGAGCAGTGATGTTTTAGGGCTGTTGCTGGCAACATGGACTTTCAACTCCCTCCAAAGATTTTCTATGGGGTTGAGATCTGGAGACTGGCTAGGCCACTCCAGGACCTTGAAATGCTTCTTATGAAGCCACTCCTTCGTTGCCCGGGAGGTGTGTTTGGGATCATTGTCATGCTGAAAGACCCAGCCACGTTTCATCTTCAATGCCCTTGCTGATGGAAGGAGGTTTTCACTCAAAATCTCACGATACATTCATTATTTCCTTTACACGGATCAGTTGTCCTGGTCCCTTTGCAGAAAAACAGCCCCAAAGCATGATGTTTCCACCCCCATGCTTCACAGTAGGTATGGTGTTCTTTGGATGCAACTCAGAATTCTTTGTCTTCCAAAAATGACGAGTTGGGTTTTTACCAAAAAGCTCTATTTTGGTTTCATCTGACCATATGACATTCTCTCAATCTTCTTCTGGATCATCCAAATGCTCTTTAGCAAACTTCAGACGAGCCTGAGGGTGAGATCTTGCGTGGAGCCCCAGATCGAGGGAGATTATCAGTGGTTTTGTATGTCTTTCATTTCCTAATAATTGCTCCCACAGTTGATTTCTTCAAACCAAGCTGCTTACCTATTGCAGATTCAGTCTTCCCAGCCTGGTGCAGGTCTACACATTTTTTTCTGGTGTCCTTTGACAGCTCTTTGGAGTGTGACTGTTTGAGGTTGTGGACAGGTGTCTTTTATACTGATAACAAGTTCAAACAGGTGCCATTAATACAGGTAACAAGTGGAGGACAGAGGAGCCTCTTAAAGAATAAGTTACAGGTCTGTGAGAGCCAGAAATCTTGCTTGTTTGTAGGTGACCAAATACTTATTTTCCACCATAATTTGCAAATAAATTCATTAAAAATCCTACAATGTGATTTTCTGGATTTTTTTCCCTCATTTTGTCTGTCATAGTTTAAGTGTACCTATGATGAAAATTACAGGCCTCTCTCATCTTTTTAAGTGGGAGAACTTGCACAATTGGTGGCTGACTAAATACTTTTTTGCCCCACTCTACATAGACTTGGAATCACTGCCCACTTTTATAATGGAACACTAGTCACTTTAATGTTTACATATTTGGCATTACTCATCTCATATGTATGTACTGTATTCTATCCTATTCTACTGTATCTTAGTCTATGCCGCTCTGACATTGCTTGCCCAAATATTTATATATTCTTAATTCCATTCCTTTACTTTAGATTGGTGTATATTGTTGTGAAATTGTTAGATATTACTGCACTGTTGGAGCTAGAAACACAAGCATTTCACTACACCCACAATAACAGCTGCTAAAGACATGTATGTGAAAAATAAAATGTGATTTAGAACTGGGACACCAGGTGGATGAAATTCCTTAGCAGGTAAAACAGAATAAGCAGGCTCCGGACCTTGTAGGGTAAGAGTTGAGTACCCATGCTCTAGTGGGAACATTAAGCAGCGTCTTGTTGGTACCCTGATGAAGAACAGCTCAGAGGTGAGCTCCTGGACTCTCTCGGAGGCAGTCACGTCATCGTTACAGCGGGACGCCTGCTTCTGCACCTCCACTACAGAAGAGGACCACAGCCTACATACCAATGTCACAAAGAGGCAGATAATGTATTGTAAAGACAAGACGCGCGGGCACACACACACACGTGTCAACTTGAACTACTTTTTTTCTTACAGAGAGGGCAGCACAACACCATCAAAGCCAATCAATCTCTCAGAGAGAACACCAGGAGAAACAAAGCCTCATCTGAGATTCAGGGTGTTTTGGAATCTAAGGGAAGCTTTGTCTTTCAACACACTACTATTCCACCACAGACCCAATCTTCTCTGGTCTTTCAACACATTACTATTCCACCACAGACCCAATCTTCTCTGGTCTTTTAACACACTACTATTCCACCACAGACCCAATCTTCTCTGGTCTTTTAACACACTACTATTCCACCACAGACCCAATCTTCTCTGGTCTTTCAACACATTACTATTCCACCACAGACCCAATCTTCTCTGGTCTTTTAACACACTACTATTCCACCACAGACCCAATCTTCTCTGGTCTTTTAACACACTACTATTCCACCACAGACCCAATCTTCTCTGGTCTTTCAACACATTACTATTCCACCACAGACCCAATCTTCTCTGTGTGCTACAAAACAGCAGAGACATTGCCTCCTTGCCCTCGTTCTACAACAAAGCCATTGTTCTCTATGGGGTAAACACACACACAGCCCAGTGTCCTCTCCTCTCGCCATCCACCCAGAGAGTCTGCCAGCCTGTGGACGATGACATCAGCGTTGCAACAAGGTGAAGTGTCTGTAGAAGAGCACGTTGGCTAGCAACATGAACTCCTCCACCAACCTGGAAGAGGAATGAAAGAAAGAGGAAAATGTAAAAAGTTGACAAAAATTACTGCCAATACATTCTATACAACCAGCTCTCTAGTTGCCGTTAAGCTCACTTTGAATCCAGTTTGCTTGCTTTCTTGAGGTATACACACACACACTGCATTGGCCATATACCACAAACCCTCTAGGTGCCTTATTACTATTATAAACTAGTTACCAACGTAATTAGATCAGTAAAAATAAATGTTTTGTCATACCCGTGGCATACGGTCTGATATACCACGGCTGTCAGCCAATCAGCATTCAGGGCTGGAACCGCCCAGCTTATAAAAAAATTAATAAATGTGTACACACACACACACACACAAACAGAGATATACATGTTTGTGTAGACACACACAGTCCAAACAAACATGTATCTCTCGGTTTGTGTACACACACACACAGGTGCTGCAATGAAAGCCTCATGATACTTTTTGGGGTTGATTCTCTTGATCCCTGCAAAGAAGATGGAAATGTTTATATTAGTATGCTACAGCTTTGCTTAACTTGTTAGTAGTCACCTTTACCAATTTCTTAGACTGGGAGGATGGTTAGATGCCTAGTGCGTTAGATCATATTTGAAAGATTCAGCTTTTGGTCAGCATTGTCTGAAAGCCAGTGTTCTTTGGTAAACAAGTAGCCAAATGATCACCGTGGTTACTTGGATTGATATAAGTATTCATCATACTAATCTTTATTTTTGGGAATGTCTTCACCTGAATGTGCTCTCCTCTCTTTAGGCCGCCGGAAACGTCTTCCAGGGTCATGTACGCTTCAAACACTGTCTTCTTTGGACCTCCTCGGCATCCCGAGTGGCACTGCATCTCAGTGCAAGAGACCCTGGTTCAACTCCAGGCTGTATCACATCTGGCTGTGATTGGGAGTCCCCATAGGGCGGCACACAGTTGTCCGGGTTTGGCTGTCATTGTAAATAAGAATTTGTTCTTAACTGACTGGCTCACCAATAGGATATTATTTCGGAACCAATATTCTAAAAACAAAGAAGTATTTTTATACAATATATCCCGATTATTCCATATATAATATCTGTGTGGAGAAAAATTGTGTTTATAAATTAAGGACCATGACAAGAAAACCTGCCGATGAAAAGCAGAAAGTTGCACTGGAACTTTGTCAATATTATAATTGCAAAACAACATGAAGTTAAGGCCACCAAAAGTAGAGAAGACATGATGAGGAATAAAATTCCAGATAGAAGTGGGTCTTCTTATGAATTCTTTTATCCAATTGATCTTAAAAGTATTATTTAAAGTAGTAAAGTCCAGAAAATTCATCCCACCATTCTCATAACAGTTTTCCTAATGTAATGAGTATGGTTTCTCCACAGAAAGTTGAAAGCATCTGGTCTATCTCCTTGCTTATTTTACTGTCAAGATATAAAGATAGAGCGCCATGTGTTAGTCTAGACCTTCAGCCTTGGTTATTAGGACTCTCTACCTTTTAAAGATAAGTCCCTCTGTAGCCATTGATTTAGCTTCTTCTGGGTTTTTTTAATAAGAGGGTTAAAATTTAGTAAGCCTCTAGACTTCTGATCCTTGGTAATGGTTATGCTTAAATATGTAAGTTCTTCTTTTACTGGAATACCATAATATGAAGGTGTCACACAATCTTTGACAGCCATGAGTTCACATTTATTAATGTTAAGATATAGACCAGACACTTTGGATAAGGATTGTATCACATTGATCGATATGGGAATTTGGTTAGCATCTTTCACAAAAAGTGTAGTATCTTCAGCCAGCTGGCTTATAATAATTTCTTTACCAGCTATGGAAATACCTTGTACAGGACTATTATTTAAAGAATTTGCAAGAAGTTGGGTGATTAATAAAAACAGGTACGGAGAGATAGGAACACCTTGCCTAATACCGCTCTTCAACTCAAATGTAGGTGAGGTGCCATATTTAAATTTGATAGAGCTGTTACCATTTGTATAGAGAGTCTTAATAGCCTTACAGAAGAAAATTCCCAAAGCCAAGTCTCTCAAGGGAGTGGAAGAGGAACTGATGCTCTACTGTGTCAAATGCTTTATAAAAATCTAAAAATAATATGAAGCTATCCTCGGTTATTAGGTCTGAGTAGTCTAGTATGTCTTATACATTGTCTTATACACTGACATTGTTAGAAATATGTCTGTACCTCATGAAGCCAGACTGTGTTTCATCAATGACTGCATCCAGGACTTCTTTAATTATTTTTGCAAATAGTAAGGCTAATATCTTATGGTCATTATTAAGAAGACAAATTGGACGCCAGTTATTGATGAGCAGCACTTATTTTTTAGGCTTAGGTATCAGTGTTATTAACCCCTGACACATTGTATGAGGGAGAACATTGTTTTTAATACTCTCTAAATAGGAAGGGAGCTACTTGTTCAGAAAATAATTTGTAAAATTCTGATGTAATTCCATCAACACCTGGGGATTTATTGTTCTTTAGATGTTTGATAGACTCTATAATCTCCTCAACTTTGATGGGTTCATCACACTGTTTAGATTCTATATCACTGATAGAGTGAACATTATTCAGTGAGTTAAAAAAACATATCTGTGGATTCCTGACAGTACGTAGAGCTGTACAATTTTCTGTAAAAATTGCTACAGTATTTAGCGATTAATTTTTGGTCATCTGCAATAACACCATCAATATTTAACTTACAGATAGTGTTATTCTTAGAGTGAAATTTCTCAAGTCTAAAGAAATAGGATGAATTCTGTTCTCCCTCCTCAACCCATTTTTTCTGAGATCTAATAAAGGCTCCTTCTGCTTTTAATCTATATATATTATCCAGTTTATTTTGTAACTCAATTAGTTCCATCTTCTCCTCCCCCGAGAGGCTGGCTGGGGACCTCAGAAAGGGAAGTTATCTTAATGATCATCTTTTCCTCCTCAGCTCTTCTGGTCTTAGCAAGATTACTACCATATTTTCTAAGGTATTTGGACACCTCAAATTTATAGAGCACCCTGTTCTTGCAATAAGATTTTTCTTTACAGGCCCTTTCCCAAAAGTGTGAGAGCAGATATTTAACCTCAAATGTAACTATATCCTTATTTAATAATAAGTTATGTAGCTTCTAGTGGGATGCTCTACCAAGGTTAGTATCAGGGGTAAATATTTTGATATCAATGTAAATGCAACTCATCATTCTCATGTTTGGTGTTGTACCCGTAGAAGTTTACAGTAATGAGTGTAATGTCATTATAACGGATCATTCTCATGTTTGGTGTTGTACCCGTAGAAGTGTACAGTAATGAGTGTAATGTCATTGTAACGGATCATTCTCATGTTTGGTGTTGTACCCGTAGAAGTTTACAGTAATGAGCGTAATGTCATTGTAACTGATCACAAGACAAATAAAGTGACCAAAGGGGTCACATTCCGAGTGTAGAATATTACCACCAAAGGTATTTTTCATTGTAGTGACACCAGCAGAGCGTTCAGATCCATGGGAAAGCCAAATATCGTTGCTCCACTGTGACCTCCAGAAGTTGTCTACAGCCGAAATTTAGCAAATAAAAAGTAGGCCTTGCACTCCACATTGTTTCGTAATCCCCTAGAATTAAGAGAAACTATAGACAAAGACAAAACAACAAATATTATATAAAAGTATAAACTGTAGTAGGATGAGTCAAAGACGTAGGAGCAGTGAACAAACGATAAGGAACCGAGATCTGCACCATTTAAGCCTATTTAAATTGAAAATAGCTTATTCCATAAACTTTGAGCTAGATGTTATCTGGCTTTGAAATTCAACTCGGCTGAAAATTATGTTCAAGACCAAACCAAGGGTTCTTGTAGTAAGAGAGGCTAAAAAAAAAACCTCTTTAGTGTAATCAGGAACTATTCTGAGAAATAAAATACAAAATAATCATTTAAATAAAACGGTACCTACTATTTTAAGTGCATATGAAAACTGATCATAAAAAATTTGAATAAAAAATGTTTTACATATACATGTTCCTAAGACCTTTTTCAGCTTTCAGTCTTCGTCGTAAGTTTGTAAACAAAACAAGTCTTCTGGTCATATAAGAACAAAATAATAAACTGAAGTACCTGAGTATTCCGAAAAATAGTCACCTGATGCTTGTTAGGTAACCATATGCATAACCTTACATTAAGACCAAAAGGCTTATTTGAGTCAAGATATAGCTTTGTGGCCGTGCTATCTAGTGGAGACCTTAAATAACCACTGTGTAAATGACTGGTAATTGCAATCTGGAATCATTGGGACGTCCATGCCCTAAACCCTTTATTTTATTTAACTCAGAACCCTTAACCCCTACACTTACCCTGACCCAGTGTTTCCCAAACTCGGTCCTGGGGACCCCAAGGGGTGCACGGTATGTGTTTTGCCCTAGCACTACACATCTGATTCAAATGCGCAATCCATAATTGCCGTAAGGACGTTCCAAGGATCCCAAATATCCGTCAAAATTTCAAACCATATCCGGGCGTTAGGTCAACTTGCATGCCGGGAAAGAAAGTATTTAATCGCTGCTCCCCACATGTGAATAGTCGTGTTCGCTGTACAGCAACGTTAGCAGAAAGAAAAGAATACACAGAAAACATGGCAAAGTCAGGCAAAGTAAGAATGACATCTAAAATATACGTATTATTAAAGGCGAACTGGCTCACTGCAGTTAGTCTCACACGGCCACACGTGAAATTACATTGTTGAACGCTAGCTAATTAGCTAAGTTAACGTTAGGTAGCTATTGCTGAACTCCAACGTTACTCTGCCTAACTGTGTGTTCATGGAATGTTTAACTAGCAACTTTGTATCACAGTTTACTTGAAACATGTGTTCAACGTAATGAGTTATAATATATCTATTTCGAATGCTCAGTATCGGCCTGTTCTGTTTGATTGACGATGATTAACCAATCACCAAAGTCCACACCATGACGTGCAATGTACTGAAATGCTCATTCCCCCAAAATATTTTATAGACAACCCAATTAAAGACCTCTAAAAAGAGAACTGGAAAGATCAGCGAAGACAATAACTCTGGTAAGTGTGCCAGTGTAACTTTGGCAATAAATACAATTATAATTACATTAAATCAGCCTTTGATATAATATGATGCCTTGCAGAGGTTCAGACTGATTCTCCAGCATCAACAGAGGAAGCTGCCACTACTCCACAGGTCATCGTTTCCACAGAACCTGAAGAGAACAAGGTCAAAGATGCCCCAGGTAGCAAATGCTTTGAGGGGTGGTAAAGAAGCGTAGACTGTATATCTGCGTATGACATCAAGTCCCAACATGTAGCCTAATTGGAATGGTGATAATGTTCATATGAAATTTCTTAAATACAAAACACAAAAGAAACAATATGTTTTTAAGTTCAGTCGGTATTTCCAATGTCAATGAATATGGTTTGTGTAGCTTCAGAAGCGGAACAGATGGACACAACTGCTGATGCGGAAAAGGTTCAAGTCCAGGGTGAGGTCAAAGAACAGAACGGAATTGTAACCAATATTTGCCAGATGTCACCCATTAGTTGTTTTTCCTCAGGGTATCTATAGAATAGTGTTTTAATACATGTCTGCATTTCTCTCTCCAGCTGTTGCTGCAGCCCCAGTAAAGAGAAAAGCGGAAGCAGAGGATGAGACTTCTCCAGCGAAGAAAACCAAGTGCATTAATGATGGTACGATTGTGAACAGCAGTAAATATCACCACCTCTGTTTGAGCGATTGATGGTTTCAGTGTGCTAACATGCATCTTGTTTTTATTTTATTTTGAAGGTTTTTGTCTTTTTGTTGGAAGCTTGAACACATCCAAGACAGTGGAGGAAATTAATGATGCCTTGGCAAACTTCTTCACATCGCATAGTCTGTTATTTCAGGAAATTCGAGTGGACATTACAAAGTGAGTACTTGGCATTGTTATGCACTGCATAAACTTAACCTCTACAAATGTTTGTAGATTTCTTCATGATACAGATTCTTCCCCATGTTTATGTGCATTCTATAGGAAATTTGCATATGTCGACTTTGACACAGAGGAAAACTTGACAAAAGCCCTTGAGCTGAATGGGGAGAAGATCCTGGACCGAAAGATGAGGCTAGGCAAGGCCAAGGTCAAAGACCCCACAGTAGATGACAAAAAAGGTACTAGTCTCATCTTGAGTGAGTTATCCTTGCTACTGTTATATTTGTCATTTCTAGAATTGATTGATTTCCATGTAGTGACAGTCTTTTTCCTCACAGCTAAAGATGCCAGGACCTTGTTTGTCAAGAATATCCCATTTGCAGCAACAAAGGAGGACTTGAGGAAAGTCTTTGACACGGCTGTCGAAATCAGGTTTCCTGGAGGCATTGGCACCCCAAGCAAAGGGTGAGATGCAGTGTCCATTTGATATTTACGTGAAAGGGCTAGTTATGTCTATCCCAGGATTCTGTTCTAAACACGTCTATTGCATCTATTTCGTTGTGACAGAATTGCCTACATAGAGTTTGAAACGGAGGCCACTGCTGAGAAAGTGCTGGAGGAGAAGCAGGGGATTGATGTCCAAGGCCGTGTAATCGTCATTGACTTTTTGGGAGAAAAGAGCCAACAACAAAAAATAATCAAAGCTCCAGGTAAAGATGGAAAGAAATGAGGTCAATGGGAATTTAAATTACTGTAGAAGCACAAGGTACTTGATTAGCTAGCTATAAGGCTAGTCATGTTGCTCGTTAGCATCTTCAAGAATAAAGTATGTTGTAATTCAGTGATTAGTTGAGACATCTTGTTTATCATAGTTCTCTGAAAAGTGAATGAAGTTAACGTGTTCTCAAATGTTCTGTTCCATAGCTGAAGCCACACCAAATAACGAATTACTGGTGACCAACCTGGCTTACGCTGCAAAAGAGGATGCCCTGAAGGAAATCTTTCTCAAAGCAGTCAGTGTCAAGATACCACAGAGCAATGGTAAACCGAGAGGGTGAGTGAAGACGCATGTTGTTGCTGCATCTGCTTTGTTGACCTCTATTGAAAATGTTGAACGCCATCCAATTGCAACAAAAAAAAATTAATTACATGATTAAGGATTCGTGCGATTAATTTCATGTTCTGACTGGAAATAATTAAATTGTGACAATTAGGCCTTTTTCTTTCAAAAGTCATGCCTTCATTCAGTTTGAAAGTGTGGAAGATGCCAAAGAAGCCCTAGAATCATCGTTAAACAAAAAGATTACTGGAAGAGCCATCAGAGTAGAGTTCAGCCAGAAGAGGCCAGAAGGTGACAAAGGGAACACTGGTAAATATTACTATTAGACTTGCCCAATGAACGTCTCATAGCAGAGAATTGGTTGGCGAATCATTTGAAATAGTTTGGCTGTGTGATCATGCATACTTCTGTAATATGTGTGCTCTCTTGTAGTTCCTTCGAAGACGTTGATGGTCAGGAATCTTGCCAAGGAGACGAGTGAGGAGACTTTGAAAAGTGTCTTTGAAGGTGCCATTGAAGCTCGAGTCTCCAAAGACAAGGAGACTGGCATATCTAGAGGGTATGTGGTGAAAAATGTCCCCCTTCAAATCACATTTTTACATTCAGATGTCCTTTGAATACTCACAGTTGGCCACTTCTTAAGGTTTGGCTTTGTGGACTTTGAGAGCCCAGAGGTCTGTAAGGCTGTCAAGGATGCCATGGCAGACCTTCAGATTGATGGGAGCAAGGTGACCCTGGTCTATGCCAAACCCCAGGGTGAAAGAGGATCTCGTGGAGAAGGAGCGGGCTCGAACATGCGTTACGGAGAGAAACCCAGGGCTAGAGGTGGCTCTGGAGGCAGGGGCAGAGGTACCGGCTCCAGGGGTGGACGAGGAGGTGAGATCATCTAGGTCAGGGATGGTTAACTGGCGGCCCACCTTTTGTAGGCCCGTAGATCAATTTCCACCAGGAGGAACTCAGCTGGGGTCTCAACTTACTGTTGAGAGTTAGTGATAGAATACACAAGGTCCAATTTGGTTGTGTGTCGGATGTTTTTCTATGATGTCAGTCTCATTCTTTTATTAGAATGATAAATTTAGTCTAGCGGCCAGCTATCTAAACTTATGGGGGGGACTATTAACATTTCTCTCCGCACCATGGCAAAATGTCAGGAAATTTAAGATGCACTATGCAGAACTAGCAGGTATAGCGTAGAGAATCATTTTACCATCTTAAACCACTGAAATATATTTTCCATTAGCAGAATTTTGCTTGGGGCCCACAAAAGGCTAGGGCCAACTCTTACTGCTTGTGTGGGTATGGATGTGGGTAAAGCAGATACAAGCGCGCAACTGTGGCCCCTTGTGATAAGTTCAGATTTTTTGGGGGGGGTTGCTATAGGTTGAATTGAAGTTGCAAAACTGATCAGGACATGTCAATTGATACTTCATACTCAATGTATTCTCTTTACTCCACTTGTATCTACCAACAATTCTACCAGCGTTGTAAGATGCTTTGGTTTGTTATTGTTTTTCAGGCAGAGGTAGTGGCGGCGCAAAGAGGACTTAAAAAAGAAAATAAGTAAAGGAAGACTCTCTTTATTTTTTACAATGGACTGCTGCAACAGCTCTACTTCAACGTCTACATTTCCTGACAAGTCTGTGATGGGCACCTAACGATTATAAGAAACAAACCAATTTGTTTAGAGATATATGTGAAAGGTTTCTACCACGTTGTTCATACATAATGATGAAATGTCTGACACATTGTACATGTAACGTTTTTGTCTGTTTTACTTTAGTTTACCTTTTTAATTGTTAATTTCATGTAAAGACTTTATTGAAGACTGGGCAATTAAAAGGTCCCCAAATTTCAGATTTTCTTTTTTTTTCTTTTTTAGGGGAGCTTGTGTTTTGTTTGAGACTAATTGTTTCTTTTAAAAAATGTATACAGTATACAAATCATTTAGGAACACCTGCTCTTTCCATGACAGATTTCCCCTGGTAAGTCTATGACATGGAGTGTGTTTGTGTGCATTCAGAGGGTGAATGAGTAAGACCAGATTTAAAACGGGGTATGGTAGTAGGTGCCAGGCGCACTGTTTTTTGTTGAGATTTGCAACACTGCTGGGTTTTTCAAGCTCTGCAGTTTCCTGTGTGAATCAAGAATGGTCCACCGCCCAAAGGACATCCAGTCAACTTGACATCTGTGGGAAGCATTGGAGTCAACATGGGCCAGCATCCCTGTGGAATGCTTTCGGTACCTTGTAGAGTCCATGCCCTGACCAATTGAGGCGTTTCTGAGGACAAAAAGGGGGTGCTCAATATTCGGGTGTTCTGGGTGTTTTGTACACTTACTGTGTATGAAAAGTTTACTTTACCAGAATGAATGCAGACCAGAATTTAATTTGTATTCTAAACTGACATATGCTAATTATAGACTGCCTATACTGAGTGACAGTCCACTTATCAACTATCAAAAGAACAGTACTGCCATTTATGAGAAACACATTTTAGCATATTTTCCAAGAAGCTTAGCTAGAACACATTTTCAAGATATCAGCAGTTGCTTCAGTGAAAGTCTGAAGACTAGCTCGGAGCAAGCACACAACATTTGGTGAATGCACGAGCGTCTGAAGCTAAGATACAGAAATATCCATTACTGTTAAGGATATCATAATGCTGAAAAAGGATACTGACAACGAAAAGAGAGAAACCAATTGGGCTTTTAAGGACAATTATGAACATGGTTTCATTTGGAAATGACAACTTTTTTTTGTACTGGCTCGGGTTAACTTTTCCACGAAATCACCCATATATACAGTACCAGTCAAATGTTTGGAGACACCTTCTCATTCAAGGTTAAAGAATAGTGAAGAGTTCACAACTAAATTAACACATATGGAATAAAGTATTAAACAAAGTGTTAAATATTTTATATTTAAGATTATTCAAAGCCAGCCTTTGCCTTGACAGCTTTGCACACTCTTGGCATTCTCTCAACCAGCTTCATGAGGTAGTCACCTGGAATGCAATTCAATTAACAGGTGTGGCTTGTTTAAAGTTAATTTGTAGTATTTATTTCATTAATGCGTTTGAGCCAGTCAGCTGTGTTGCAACTAGGTAGGGGTGGTAAACAGAAGATAGCCTTATTTGGTAAAAGACCAAGTCCATATAATAGCAAGAACAGCTGAAATAAGCAAAGAGAAACAACAGTCCATCATTACTTTAAGACATGAAGGTCAGTCAATATGGAAAATTTTATGAACTTTAATAGTTTCTTCAAGCGCTATGATGAAACTGGCTCTCATGAGGACCGCCACAGGAAAGGAAGACCCAGAGTTACTTCTGCTGCAGAGGATAAGTTCATTAGTTATCAGCCTCAGAAATTGCAGCCCAAATAAATAAATGCTTCACAGAGTTCAAGTAACACACATCTCAACATCAACTGTTCAGAGGACCTGGGCCTGGCTGCGGGAATCAGGCCTTCATGTTTGAATTGCTGCAAAGAAACCACTGAAGGACACCAATAATAAGAAGAGACTTGCTTGGGCCAAGAAACACAACCAATGAACATTAGACTGGTGGAAATCTCTCCTTTGGTCTGATGAGTCCTAATTTGAGATTTTTGGTTCCAACCGCCGTGTCTTTGTGAGACGTGGAGTAGGTTAACAGATGATCTCCGCATATGTGGTTCCCACCGGGAAGCATGGAGGAGGAGGTGTGGGGATGCATTCTTGGTGACACTGATTTATTTAGAATTCAAGGCACACTTAACCACCATGGTTCACAGCATTCTGCAGTGATACGCCATCCCATCTTGTTTGCGCTTAAACACTATAATTTATTTTTCAACAGGACAATGACCCAAAACACACCACATCCGGCTTCTTCACCTGTGGGATCATCTGAGACCAGCCAACCGGATAACTGATGAAACTGAGGAGTATTTCTCAAATCAAAGTTTATTTGTCACGTGCGCTGAATAAAACAGGTGTAGTAGACCTTACAGTGAAATGCTTACTTACAAGCTCTACCCAACAGTGCAATTTTAAGTAAAAAAAATGGTATTAGGTGAACAATAGATAAGTAAAGAAATAAATAAATAAACAGTAAAATGACAGTGAAAATAACAGTATCGAGGCTATATACAGGTGGTACCGGTACAGAGTCAATGTGGAGGCTATATACAGGTGGTACCGGTACAGAGTCAATGTGGAGGCTATATACAGGTGGTACCGGTACAGAGTCAATGTGCAGGGGCACCGGTTAGTCTGTAATAAAGCCCTTTTGTGGGGAAAAATGTATTCTTATTTGCTGGGCCTGGCTCCCCAGTGGATGAGCATGGCTCCCCAGTGGATGGGCCTGGCTCCCCAGTGGATGGGCCTGGCTCCCCAGTGGATGGGCCTGGCTCCTAAGTGGATGGGCCTGGCTCCCCAGTGGATGGGTCTGACTCCCCAGTGGATGGGCCTGGCTCCCCTGTGGATGGGTCTGGCTCCCCAGTGGATGGGTCTGGCTCCCCAGTGGATGGGCCTGGCTCCCCAGTGGATGGGCCTGGCTCCCCAGTGGGTGGCTGCACATGCCCAGTCATGTGAAATCCATAGTTTAGGGCCTAAAGAATTTATTTAAATGGACTGATTTCCTTATGTGAACTGTAACTCAGTAACATTGTTGAAATTGTTGCGTGTAGCATGCATGTTTTTGTTCAGTAAATACTGTGTATATATATATATATATATATATATATATACTGTAGGTTTCAGTAGGTGCCCATTTTGCTAATGTTTTCTTAGTCAAAAATGCCCAACCTGGTGTAAAATGTACGTGATGTGACCGTAATGATTGGAATATTACACACATTGTTATTTGATATCAATCGATTTTAGATCATGGTTAAATGTTGAAGAACACTGCCATCTCTTGGATAGGCATGATAGGGTAGTGTAAACCGATGGGAGAAAGATTTCAGAATGAATTGGAACATTTTCTTATTTCACCCCCAAGAAGACAGAAAAGTCTTGCATGCAAGTAGATGTAACACATTGAGATGGATGATGCAAGCCCAGTCTTTGAGGTCTGTTTTAACCAAAAATGGTGGATGAATTAAGATGTCTTACTCAGGTTGTTTACCATTGAAAAAAAGTCTACATATATATATATAATTCCTTTGCTGGAGTCAATGACCAAAAGCGCCCTCTTTGGCCTCATGGGTGGAATGGTAATAATATTTTTCATAATTTCATAATTAATAAAGTTATTTTTTTTTGATGCAAATCTGGTGTTTCTATGTCAAACAGTTTTGTTATATTTCAGTCTTCTGTGATGTATATAAAGTGTAATATTGGGATGCAAACTCAAAATGGAATACATTTCAACTCTAAAATCTGACATGGTTCACGTTTCTTTTTTTTTTTAAGCCCATAACCATGTGTGAGGTGTATACTTTTGTTTCCAAGTAGATTTGTTTAAGACCACCAATAATCACTCTGTGTGACCCTGATTAGGCCGACCACAGTAAAAGGTTATTAAGGGGTGACTCTCACATAGACACCAATGCATAGCAGCTGGGTCTGGTCTACCTACTTCATTGACCACGTTAACATGCACACAGTATTCCGGATAATAGCTCATATCCTGGTTAAAGCTGCAATATGTAACTTTTTGGCTGATCTGACCAAATTCACATATGTGAGTTATAGATCTATCATTCTCATTGAAAGCAAGTCTAAAAAGCGGTAGATCTGTTCTATGTGTGCAATTTCTCTGCTTCCCGTTCTTTAGGTTTTGTATACCAGTTTCAAGCAGCTGAAAATACAATATTTTGGGTTATGGAAATTATATTTCCGCAGCAGTTTAGACGGTACAATGATTCTCCACACTGTACTTGCTTGTTTGCCACATAAAGTGAAATTAGAATTTTAGCAAACAGAAAATGGCTGAGTGATTTCTGCATAGTGCACCTTTAAGGTCGTTTTCGGGATAAGGTCTTTACATGCCCCTTTGATATCCCGCTCACCAGTATTCCTGTGGTACCCATGAATAAACAGAATATTCATAATTTGCCTAGGGATGGCAGAACATTTTTTTACAGGAGGTGGGGGGGAAAAATGTTTCAAGTTTCAGTCATATAATTATTTTTCTGCTTATAATTTCCGACATTAGGTAGGCTATTTGTTAGTCAACTTGTCTATAATTAGATACATGCAGCATATCTTCTGTCATAACCTGGTGCTCTAGAATATTAAATAAAGCCTTTGCTTACCAGAATGATGTCATAAATCCATAGAATGAATGCATAATCAACAATCTAGTTGACATTGGTAAAGTGTACTCTTTCATTTCTGCTTCTCTCGTGGAGTGGAGACGCTGACAAGTTTTAAGGAAATGAAAAGCCTTGAAAATTATAGTATTTCAGTTTGTCTTGGATATATATTTTGGTTTAAAGTTAAATACTCTCAGCTTTTATGTAGCTGGAAAATAAAATCAGGGTTAGGCTACATAACAAGGTCCCTAGGCACACGTTAACATTTTATCAAGATGGAAGAAATAAATAACATTTCTCCACTCCTGTTCCCGAGACAAAGTTGACATTTTACTGCAAGAAACACTTCATTCTACAGGAGTTAATATTATTATAGGCTACGTGTAAGGCCTAAAGTCAGTGTCCAGACTTCAGTTACTATTCCAATTGTTACCGTTTCCGTCTGAACTTCAAAGGTGATAGATAGCCTGCTATGCGAAACAGCCCGTGCAGACCGCGATAAACAACAGTAAACGGGATAAGACGTTTACATGCCACAGTATCCTATCTAGATAAGCATATCCCAGTCATTTTATTTAGGTTTCTCAAAACCGGGGTATATGAGCTTATTCTCGTTATTGTAAATGGGATGTTCATATGCATCAACTCAAAAACAGAATACTGGTGTGCATGTAAACGTGGTCATATGGTGCTTTCAAGACAACTGGGAACTCGGAAAAAAACGAGGTAAACTCATATGATGTCACTGATCTTCAGGTCGTGAAGTATGAGCTCTAGAAACGCCCGAGTTTTCGACTTGGAATTCCGAGTTGGAAGACCGTTCAAAACGATTTGTGTCAATCGGACCACGTTTTTTTCCCGAGTTCCCAGTTGTCTTGAACGCGACAACTGACTGTATATGAACCAGAAAAAATGGTAAATTCTCGCTTCCTCTTCCGTCTGGTGTTAACTATCCAAGGGGGGTTTGACGGAGATAGGAAAGAATAAGATAATGAGAGAAAATAGGCGTACGCAAAATGTGTCCTCACATCCTGTTTTTCACTTCCTCCTCAATGGTCGTGAATGAACCAGTTTCGGACGGTCTGTATACGCATGGAATATACAACAGCACATTGTCAATATTGCACACGCGCCCTTTCTGTGGACACTTAACAGGCCACATAAATTGTAGAAGACATTTGTGCGCGGTGAAATTCTGAATCCGTATTTTTCCCGCAATATGAGTGATTTCTGATAGCAAGAGGCCAGAGGGTTCTGGTGAGTATTTTAAATGTTTATAAATAAATAAAAAATATCGAACATATAACAAGACCCAGCGAGATAAAAACATGTTGTCTTACGTCATACAGCCCTGTTACAACGTTACAACTGTAGCATGTACTATGGGGGAATGTTTGAACAGATAACGTTACACTCAAACTGTCGTGCAAGGAATCCAGAAAGCTGTAACTTTTCTTGTGTGGGATATACCAGTAGTGAAGTAACCTAATGGTAAATATTTCTCTAAACTCAGTATTTACCATGTGTGGACTTTCAAGTACTTTATTGAATGGGTTTTTAAAATAGATGACAATTTGTCTAGAAATTACGATGATAATGTTTATTATTTTACTTGAAACTATTTTAAATAATAGCCACAAAAATAAACAATTTTGCCCCTAACAGTGACTGGTGTGTACAATAGCTAGTGAAAGTTACAGCTAGATTTAAAGTGGTTGTTATTATCTCCTACTGTAACGTAGTAGACCACCATCACTGCTGGGTCGTTCCACGAAAAGAGTGCCTTTTGCGTCTCTTTGATATTTTAAGTACAAATTGTGCACCAAGCCTGTTATATTAAATGAAGTGCCCTTTATTATAGACCTCATGGATAATTCAAGAAAATATATATGTTTTTTATATGAATAAAGGCTTGTTCCCCCAACCCTCTGTCACTTCTAGGAAGATTTGAATCCCCAACTGTCTCCATGTTCACCATCATTGTAAAGCCCATGCTATTTTATTGCTCTGACAAAGCAATTTCTGAAGATGTATTATTCATTTAATTTCATAGTCGTTTATTTACGTCTGTCCCTCATTTTAAGGTCAACCCTGTTAGGTGAACTGAACTCTCATTTTAATATGGTGAAGCTATTCCTTCCTCTTCCCCTGAACAAGGCAGTTAACCCACTGTTCCTAGGCCATCGTTGTAAATAAGAATTTGTTCTTAACCGAGTTAAATAAAGGTTAAATAAATAAAATAAAAATATACATATTGTTTTCAAAAGAAACATCTAATAGTCAAATCATAGAGTAAACACTGGTTCTACTCTTTTTGGCAATGGACTGGTGTTTTGTGGTGGAAAACTGAGTGTGTCGAGCATAAAATATCAACCCTGTAACCCATAGATTCACAGGCTAGAAATGTTTCAACAGTTTCATTTTTTTTGTGAAGCCTGCATTCAATTGCCACTCCCTGTTGCACACAACAAGTTTTCATTCCCCCTGTCACAAGGGGATTTCTGGCTTCTTTAAGAAGAAATCATCATCCCTGTTACTTAATTTGGCACTTACTCTAGTCATTTAAAATGTTTAACCTTATCATGTAAAGTTGAACATGGGTTCTTTATGACAGAATGTTAACTAATGTTTTTTTTGACCAAGTTACACCAAATTGGTGGAATTACCCATCTATTACTTTAACTGGTGAAATAAAGTTGGAAGTATATCTCTTATCAAATCAGGGTAGTAGACATGGTTTTTGATCAGTTATCCATTGCATGTTCACATAACTTATAATAGGCAAATGCACAAAACATCACCGGCCAAAGGTCCCCATCTTTTATAGGCTATATACTTAGAACCCTAACCCGACCTTAAAGTTAAGGGTTGTGAAAAGTTTGCACCCTCTATAGCCATTATGGGTATTATCTGTCCCTGTTGGTCATCTATGAACGTTTGAACATCTTGAAAAGCAATCTGGCCTTAATGACCACATGTACTAAGGCACAGCATCTCAGTGCAAGAGGCGTCACTACAGTCCCTGGTTCATATCCAGGATGTAACACATCCAGCCGTGATTGGGAGGTCCAGCGTTGTCCGGGTTTGGCCCAGGGTAGGCCGTCATTGTAAATTGGATTTTGTTCTTAAGTGACTTGCCTAGTTAAATAAAGGTTAAATAAAATGTTTAACATTTCTTTAAATCAAATCTCTACCTGGAAAAGCCCTTAGAGGGCTGACCACCCCTCGGTGCCTGGTTCCTCTTTAGGTTTCTTCCTACTGTATGTTCCTGCCAACTAGGGAGTTTTTCCTGTCCGTGTGCTTCTGCTTCTATATTGCTTGCTCTATGGGGTTTTAGGCTGGGTATCTGTAAAGCACTTGGACTGACAATGATGGGTGTAAAAGAGGCTTTATACAATGTATTTGATAATGTTCTGACTGTGCATCGTAAATTACACAAAAATGTAGTCAGGATTCACACGGATCACCATTTAAGTGACATTTGGAGTAATTTTCTCCTTAGCTCTGCCATACAGGCTATTACTGTATTGTGATGTGTTACTGTTTGAAATAGACCGACATTGAGCACATCCAGCCTTAAAATATAGTTAAAAATGCTTCTGATACAGAATGGTCCACTATTTAAGTAGAAAGGCTTAATGTTGACTAAATGAAATGACCAAACAGAAGAGTCAGATCTTGAACAAGACAAGAGGATATCACTTTTAGGCGAAGGTCACCAGCTTTTAGTAAGGACGAAGGTGAAAATAACTTAAGTAGTGTGTTTACATTCTTTCAAGCTTCTTCCACTGCCAAAAGCCTTTTAATGTTGGTAGTTGGCGTCTGTAAAGAAGAGCTGACTAATCATCAACTAAATGTAAAGAAGCTAGGGAAAACACCCTTATCACTGTCAGAATGTTTACACCAAAAGTCTGCTCTCATTTTACATGTCCTCTTCACACCAACTATATGATTTTGTTGTTGCTATCGTGATTGGTTAAGACTGTGTTACCTCTCTCCAGCCTACTTGAACCATGTTCCCTCTGGTCTAAGGGAGAAGGGCGTCAACTTAAAACCTCTTCTTGATGGAATGCAAAATCTACAAGCTGCAACATCTTTATGAAAATCTAAGTTTATGGGTCGCGTACAGCGTTTTGCAGATGTTATTGCAGGTGCAGTGAAATGCTTATCTTTCTAGCTCCGACAATGCAGCAATATAACTAGCAATACAATAACAATACACACATAATCCAAAAAAACAAAAGAAAGAACAAGAAATGAAGACATGTCACAACGAGCAATGTCAGAGTCCGGAATATAAATATATATGTACACTACTGTTCAAAAGTTTGGGATCACTTAGACATTTCCTTGTTTTTGAAAGAAAAGCACATTTTTTGTCCATTTTAAAAGTAACATCAAATTGATCAGAAATACACCGTAGACATTGTTAATGTTTGAAATTACTATTGTAGCTGAAAACAACTGATTTTTAATGTAATATCTACATAGACGTACAGAGGCCCATTATCAGCAAACATCACTCCTGTGTTCCAATGGCACGTTGTTAGCTAATCCAAGTTTATAATTTTAAGGATAATTGATCGTTAGAAAACCCTTTTGCAATTATGTTAGCACAGCTGGAAACTGTTGTCCTGATTAAAGAAGTAATAAAACTGGCCTTTAGACTAGTTGAGTATCTGGAGCATCAGCATTTGTGGGTTCGATTACGGGCTCAAAATGGCCAGAAACAAAGAACTTTCTTCTGAAACTCGTCAGTCTATTCTTGTTCTAAGAAATTAAGGATATTTCATGTGAGAAATTGCCAAGAAACTGAAGATCTGGTACAACACTGTGTACTACTTCCTTCACAGAACAGCGCAAACTGTCTCTAACCAGAATAGAAGGAGGAGTGGGAGGCCCCGGTGCACAACTGAGCAAGAGGACAAGTACATTAGTGTCTAGTTTGAGAAACAGACGCCTCACAAGTCTTCAACTGGCAGCTTCATTAAATAGTACCCGCAAAACACCAGTCTCAACATCAACAGTGAAGAGGCGACTCTGGGATGCTGGCTTTCTAGGCAGAGTTCCTCTGTCTGGTGTCTGTGTTCTTTTGCCCATCTTAATCTTTTTTTTATTGGCCAGTCTGAGACATGGCTTTTTCTTTGCAACTCTGCCTAGAAGGCTAGCATCCTGGAGTCGCCTCTTCACTGTTGACGTTGAGCTATTTTTTTTGTGGGTATTATTTAATGAAGCTGCCAGTTGAGGACTTGTCGTGCCCTCTTCACAAGACAGTTGTGTCAAAAGATCGAGAATACACATAGTCCTCGTGAGCGGCGTGGCCCACGTTGGCGGCTCTGTTTTCCTCTAAACGGGCAAAGAAGGTGTTTAGCTTTCTGAGAGCGAGGCGTGGGTGTCCTGAACCCATTCGTCTTTATTGACACAGACAGGGTTGAAGAGCTGACAGCCTTTCTTAATGGAGGTCTGAGATTAGTTTGTCAGTCAATAATGTTAGTTATTCAAATCAAATTTTATTGGTCACATGCACATGGTTAGCAGATGTTATTGAGAGTGTAGAGAAATGCTTATGCTTCTAGATCCGACAGTATCTAACAGTTAATATCTAACAATTCCACAACAAAACCTAATACACACAATCTAGTGAAGGAATGGGATGAGAACATATAAGTATAAAATATATGGAT
This sequence comes from Oncorhynchus clarkii lewisi, assembly GCF_045791955.1. Taxonomy (NCBI): domain Eukaryota; kingdom Metazoa; phylum Chordata; class Actinopteri; order Salmoniformes; family Salmonidae; genus Oncorhynchus; species Oncorhynchus clarkii. Next base: position 11,536,714 of record NC_092166.1, on the reverse strand, counting down.
GAGCAGTGACCTAGCGGCTAAGATGCAATAGACAGTGAAGGATACAGTACATATGAGATGAGTAACCCTAGATATGTAAACATTCTTAAAGTGGCATTAAAGTGACTAGTGTTCCATTTATTAAAGAGGCCAATGATATCAAGTCTAGATAGGCAGCCGCCTCTCTGTGCTAGTGGTGGCTGTTTACCAATCAGATGGCCTTGACAATCTCTCTGTCCCAGTTTTGATGCACCTGTACTGACCTCGCCTTCTGGATGGAAGCGGGGTGAACAGGTAGTGCCGTGGGTGGTTATTGTCCTTGATGATCTTTTTTGCCTTCCTGTGACATTGGGTGTTGTAGGTGTCATGAAGGGCAGGTAGTTTGCCCCCGGTGATGCGTTGTGCAGATCGCACCACCCTCTGGAGAGCCCTGCGGTTGTGGGCGGGGCAGTTGTCATACAACCTGACAGGATGCTCTCAATTGTGCACCTGTAACAGTTAGTGAGGTTTTTTTGGTGGCAAGCCCAATTTTTTTCAGCCTCATGAGGTTGAAGATGCGCTCTTGCGCCTCCTTCACCACACTGTCTGTGTGCGTGGACCATTTCAGTTTGTCAGTGATATGTACACCAAGGAACTTAAAACTTTCAACCTTCTCCACTGCTGTCGCGTCGATATGGATAGGGGTGTGCTCTCTTTGCTGTTTCCTGAAGTCCACGATCATCTCCTTTGTTTTGCCTACATTGAGTGAGAGGTTATTTTCCTGAAACCACACTCCGAGGGCCCTCACCTCCTCCCTGTAGGCTGTCTTGTCGTTGTTGGCAATCAAGCCTACCAGTGTAGTGTCGTCTGCAAACTTGATGATTGAGTTGGAGGCGTGCATGGCCACGCAGTCATGGGTGAACAGGGAGTACAGGAGAGGGCTGAGAACGCACCCTTCTGAGGCCCCAGTGTTGCGGATCAGCGGAATGAAGATGTTGTTTCCTACCTTCACCACCTGCGGGGCAGCCTGTCAGGAAGTCCAGGACCCAGTTGCACAGGGCGGTGTCGAGACCCAGGGTCTTGAGCTTAATGATGAGCTTGGAGGGTACTATGGTGTTGAATACTGAGCTGTACCTATTCTTACATAGGTATTCCTGTTGTCCAGATGGGATAGGGCAGTGGGCAGTGTGATGGCGATTGCAACGTCTGTGGACCTATTTGGGCGGTAAGCAAATTGGAGTGGGTCTAGGGTGACAGGTAGGGTGGAGGTGATATGATCCTTGACTCGTCTCTCAAAGCACTTCATGATGACAGAAGTGATTGCTACGGGGCGATAGTCATTTATAGGATTGCAGATTTTGGGGTATCTTCAGAGGTGGAAACTTTCTGTGGGAATTAACGGGAATATATGGGAATTAACGGGAATGTATGGGAATTAATGGGAATATATGGGAATTAATATTAATACCATTTACATGTAGATGTTTTTTGCATTGGATATATTTACCATATAATATGGAGACAGAAACATAAACCTTTTACCTCATCATAAGTAGACAATTGCAAATGATGGATGGAAATAAAAGAAAAAAATTGTTACGAATTGAAGTTGAATTAAATGAGTTGACTCTTCACATGGGATGATTTCACTGAACAACAAAAGAAAGGGAATATTGAATGATCCCCAATGATCCATCACATCTCCCAAAAACGTTTTCAACATACATCTGTAAAATGATAGTCTAGAAACTAAAGCTTTGGTTGTCTTTCTCTCAGGCTTCCATGTCTTCTCCCTGGACCTCCTCAATGTCCACCTCTTGAACGTCAGACTCTGAGGCCTCATCTTCTCTGTCACTTTCCAACCTCGTTGAGGATGGCTCGTTGTCAGGCTCAAAAAGCCTCAAATTTTCCCGGATGGCGACCAATTTTTCAACCCTTGTATTGGTCAGCCTGTTGCATGCTTTGGTGTGTGTGTTCCCAAACAAGGACCAGTTGCTCTCTGAGGTGGCTGATGTTGGTGGGATTTGGAGGATGATAGAGGCAACAAGGGAAAGAGCCTCAGATCCACAAAGTCCCTTCCACCAGGTGGCTGATGAGACATGTTGGCCGACTGCCATATTACATCTCCATCACAAAGCCCTTGCTTGGAAGTGTACTTCACCAGACTGCCAAGAACCTTGCCCTCATCCAGGCCAAGGTGGCGAGACACGGTAGTGATGACACCACAGGACTTGTTGATCTCTGCACCAGACAGAATGCTCTTGCCAGCATACTTGGGGTCCAACATGTACGCTGTGGCGTATATGAGCTTCAGGCAGAAGTCTTCACGCTTTTTGATGTATTTCAGAACTGCAGTTTCCTCTGCTTGGAGCAACAGTGGAGTGGGCAGGGCAGTACGGATTTATTATCTTACATCTGCAAGCAGAGTCTGAACATCAGACAGGATGGCATTGTCTCCCTCAATCCATGCAATGGCTACTGCTATAGGTTTCAGGCTGCTTACCACTCTCTCCCAAAATACATCATCCAGGAGGATCGTCTTGATGGGCCTGTCCATATCGGCAGACTGTGATATGGCCATTTCTTGAAGAGACTCCTTCCCCTCCAGGAGACTGTCAAATATGATGACAACACCAACCCAACGGGTGTTGCTGGGCAGCTTCAATGTGGTGATCTTATTCTTCTCACTTTGCTTGTTGAGGTAGATTGCTGCTATAACTTGATGACCCTTCACATACCTAACCATTTCCTTGGCTCTCTTGTAGAATGTATCCTTTGTTTTCAGTGCCATGATGTCCTTGAGGTGCAGATTCAATTCATGAGCAGCGCAGACAATGGGTGTGATGTGAGCACTTTATGCACTTGGCCGGATGATTCTGCGTCTTTGTTGCATTTTTCACATATGATTTGGAACAGTATTTGCAAATGTACACAGCTTTTCCTTCTACATTAGCTGCAGTGAAATGTCTCCACACATCAGATAGTGCCTGTGGCATTTTCCTGTAAAGATTATAAGAAAATTAGTTTTTTTTAAACAAATACAATTCCATGTACAGATTAATAGTTAAGCAATTAGATTAAAACAACTCCTTTGTAAGATAAATGTTTTAAAATGAAACATGTATGGAAACATGTGAATTAACACTCCTCAGTTAGCAGGCTCAAGCAAGCTAAAACCCACAAGTTAGAAATGATTTAAACACACTTTGCTGTAAATTTGCTGCAAATTTCCACAAATTCCAGGGCTTAACTTCCCATAGAAGATTTCCAGAAAAATTCTGTAAATTTATCGTAAAGTTTCCGACACTTTGCAAGCCCTAGTCATTTAGCTTTCTTGGGAGCAGGAACAATGGTAGCGACAGCAGACTGTCCCGTACACACACCAGCCAGCTTGTCTGCGCATGCTCTGAGGATGCGACTAGGGATGACGTCTGGGCCGGCAGCCTTGCGAGGGTTAACACGTTTAAATGTTTTATTCACGTCGGCCACGGAGAAGGGGAGCCCACAGTCTTTGTTAGCGGGCTGTGTTGGTGGAACTATTGTCCTCAAAGCACACAAATAATTTGTTTAATCTGTCTGGGAGCAAGACGTCGACGTCCGCGACGGTGCTGGTTTTCTTTTTAGAATCTGTGATTGTCTGTAGACCCTGCCACATACGTCTCATATTTGAGCTGTTGAATTGCAACTCTACTTTGTCTCTATACTGATGCTTTGCTTGTTTGATTGCCTTAAGGAGGGAATAACTACACTGTATGTATTCGTTCATGTTTCCAGTCACCTTGGTGGTATGTGATTTCAGTTTTGCGCGAATGCTGCCGTCAATCCACGGTTTCTGGTTAGGGAAGGTTTTAATAGTCACAGTGGGTACAACATCTCCTATACACTTCCTTATAAACTCGCTCACCTAGTCAGTGTATACGTCAATGTTATTGTCTGAGGCTACCCGGAACAGATTCCAGTCCATGTGATCGAAGCAATCTTGAAGCGTGGGATCCGATTGGTCAGACCAGCGTTGGATAGACCTAAACACGGGTGCTTCCTGTTTTAGTTTCTGCCTAGGGGAGGGGATTTGCCAAAAGTAGGGCGGGGGAGGGCCTTGTAGGCATTGCGGAAGTTAGAGTAGCAGTGGTCGAGTGTGTTACTCACTCGTGTACTGCAATTGATATGCTGATAGAATTTAGGTAGCCTTGATCTCAGATTAGCTTTGTTAAAATCCCCAGCTACAATATATGCAGCCTCAGAATATATGGTTTCCAGTTTGTATAAAGTCCAGTGAAATTCCTTGATGGCCGTCGGCTTGAGGGGGGATATACACGGCTGTGAGGATAACCGAGGAGAGTTCTCTTGGGAGATAATGCGGTCGGCATTTGATTGTGAGGAATTCTAGGTCAGGTGAACAAAAGGACTTGAGTTCTTGTATGTTGTGACAATTACACCATGAGTCGTTAATTATGAAACATACACCCCCCCCCCCCTTCTTCTTACCAGAGAGATGTTTGTTCCTGTCGGCGCAATGCACAGAAAATCCTGTTGGCTGCAAGGACTCTGACAGTGTGTCCCCAGCTAGCCATGTCACCCGTGAGACAGAGTATGTTACAATCACAGATATCTCTTTGGAAAGCAACTCTTGCCATAATTTCATCTACCTTGTTAACCAGGGACTGGACGTTAGCTAGTAATATACTCGGAAGCGGTGGGTGGTGTGCGCGCATCCAAAGCCTCACAAGAAGACCGCTCCGGCACCCTCTCCTCTGACGGTGTTGTTTTGGGTCGGCCTCTGGAATCAGTTCAAATGCTGTGTGATCCGCTTTGGGAAAGTCGTATTCCTGGTCGTAGTGCTGGTTGTGCTGGTAAGTTGACGTCTCTGATATCCAATAGTTCTTCCCGGCTGTATGTAATAACACTTAAGGTTTTCAGGGCCAACAATGTAATAAATAATACATTGAAAAAATACTGCACAGTTTCCTAAGGACTTGAAGGGAAGCTGCCATCTCTCGGCGCCATCTTGCAATGTATAGCACATTAAATCCACGCATTTGTCAAAAAGGGCTTGACAGCATTCCGGGCCTAAACTGCCACAGGCAAAGGTGATAGTGCCATGGTAGAACAGGTTTTTGGATCCTTTCGTTTCAAGTCAAATACCGCAGCTTCAATTCAAACATAACGAGACAAAATCCAACATGCTACCCAAACAGGAATATTTACAATGGCAAACAGTTCCAAGACGCTGAGTAAGATGTTCCCTGTTGTTTCAGTGGGACCTTTAAACACTTCTGACAGGATGGAGAAGAAAGACGTGAAGATCATCAACCAGGGCCTGGAGGACGAGATGGTGAGTGACTGAGCAAACACCATATCATGCATGCCTGTCCAAAAACCATAACTCCATCAAGACCCAAGATCCTACCCCTGGCCCAGCTAGGGTCTTTATGTAGATCAGAGATGACTGAATACTACGTGTAAGCATATATAGTGAAAGGCCATCTAGGCTTAGCCTTGTATATACCATACTGATTACTGCTGCGCTAGCATAGCATAGCAGGTGGCGTGATATAGCTAGCTAATATTGATCTAATACTTCCTTAGATTTGGGTATGTCATTTTAGGTGAACATTGGGAAAAAAGGGGCGGATCCTTTAAGAAGTGCCTGGGGTAGGAGCTAGAGTAGCTGAGCTTCCATCCAAGAGGTGTTACAGCCAAATGTTGCTCTCTGACCCAACATGTGCCACAATCTTATTGTGTGTCTATAGGAGGTGTGGGGTTACCGGCCGTGCCCCTGGAAGATGGTTCTGGTGGCCGTTGGGGCAGTGTGCACCGGGGGGCTGCTGTTTCTGGTGCTCTACTGGCTGCCTGAGTGGGGAGTGAGAGGGACCTGCACACGGACCCCCTTCATCAGGGAGTCCCAGACACTGCTGCTAAGATCCACGGTACACTAATCTTACTCACCAAAGATAACCTTTCATTGGGTGATTTGAAAAGTCCTAGTCAATCGATCCATAATATAATAAAACTTTTAGCAAAAATTTGTATATTTAATTTACAATGTGTAGAAACTATGAGAATAGAAAGGTTCATAACTTTTGTGAAACATCACAGCACAGATGAAAAATATATAGCAAATAGAAATCCAAAATGGATGGTGTTAAGAGATAGATGAGAGGGGTTGAATGGAGCTGAAGGGTGGGACTAATAACAACAAGATAACTAATATAAAACATACTGTGTCTGTAAAAATGTGAAATATAGCACAGTTAAAAATATATAGCAAATACAACTGGATTAACATCAGAAATAGAGGAAGGCCAGAACTAAAAACAAACAACATATAACTATTGTCAAATGGATTGCGTCTGTAAAAACGATATAGTACGTATAACGCTGGAAGCAGAAGCCTAAGTGTTATTGTTCACTAGTTTACTCCAATTAGGGGAGGAGTGGTAGGGTTTGTGGGAAATTATAAAATAAAATATATTTTAAAAATATATGTCTACCGTTCAAAAGTTTGGGGTCACTTAGAAATATCCTTGTTTTTGAAAGAAAAGCACCTTTTTTTTGTCCATTAAAATAACATCAAATTGATCAGAAATACAGTGTAGACATTGTAAATGTTGTAAATGACTATTGTAGCTGGAAATGGCTGATGTTTTATGGAATATCTACATAGGCGTACAGAGGCCCATGATCAGCAACCATCACTCCTGTGTTCCAATGATATGTTGTGTTAGCTAATCCAGGTTTATAATTTTAAAAAGCTAATTGATCATTAGAAAACCCTTTTGCAATTATTTTAGCACAGCTGAAAATAAACAGAAAATCTGCAGTTTCCAGCTACAAAAGTCATTTACAACCTTAACAATGTCTACACTGTATTTCAGATCAATTTGATGTTATTTTAATGAACAAATGTGTTTTTCTTTCAAAAACAAGAACATTTCTAAGTGACCACAAACTTTTAAAGGGTAGTGTGTGTGTGTGTGTGTGTATATATATATATATATATATATACACACACACACACACACACACTACCCTTTAAAAGTTTGTGGTCACTTAGAAATGTTCTATATATATATATATACACCCCAAAAATATATGGGAGATTGTAAATTATGCAGACAATTACATTGATGGAAGCTACAATCTATCCGCAACATTAAAGCTGATCTACCCCCCCCCCCCCCCCCCCCCCCAAAAAAAAAAAAAAACTACTACGCCCCAAGTAACAGTAAAAATAACACTGGCTTGAGACTACATTACAAATTGTAATTTACAATAACCAATTCTCTACTGAAGAGTCAGTCTGCTTAATCACTAATATCACTGTCTTACAGCATCAAATGGATGGTATTCACATCCTCCCCAAGCTCGAAGTCCATGTGCTGTGCGCAATTTATCCTGGGGACAATGTTAACTGGATGACTTGGTTAAATTCTAACAGGACGAGTTTAGGAGATGGTTCCGGGCCAAGGTACATGTGATGCTAGCCCCTGGAAAGAGACCCTTTGACGGTGTCGATCTCCTAAGCCCTCTGCACATACCTAATGGGGACAGTATACACTCCTTCAGTGCCCTCCAAGATGAACTTCAGGGAAAATTCATCCATATCCAGCCAGTTCAGGTAAGGCAATGGCCTCTGATATTCATTAACAAACAGTGTCCCAGTTGTCTTGAATGGCTCTCTCCCTTCATGTCCTTTCCTTCAAGACAAGTGATGGGTGAAATGTACAGATCTGTGGTCCTGGAGGAAAGGACACGAGGGAAGGAAGGTATCCAAGATTATTGAGACGCATGAAGTGATGGATACAGATCCAAAGCCCTCTCAGTTGATTTCTGAACATTGCTTGGTGTTCTGACTACATCTCTCTTTCTATCAGGTTTGCTACTTCACCCACCACAGCACAAAATACTACTGGAATGATCTGCTTCAGAATTTTGAAGTGTTTAAGTAAGAGCCCTATTGCAAAATCCCATTACATAAGACTTCAGTAACCCCCATACATGTGTAATTGTCCAGCTACTTTTAAAACATGGACATTCTCTATCATCCTTATATGAAAGGTGGTAAGTATACAGTATTACCATGGAGGTGACTGTGTGTGCTGCTCTTCTAGAGGTTTGGAGGATGTCAGGGTGACTTGTTCCAGCATCCACACCGACCACAGCTCTGGTCTCAGCAAACTACTTCAGGACTACAGGTAGCCTACATTACCCACAACCCTCTACTTCCATACACAGTACGTAAGAAGAGGCCAGTGGGAGGAGCTATAGGAGGACATGCTCATTGTAATAGCCAAAATGGCATTAAAGGAACGGAGTCAAACGTGGTTTCCATATGTTTGATACCTTTCTATTTATTCCATTCCAGCCATTACAATGAGCCCCTTCCTCCTATAGCTCCTCCCACCAGCCTCCTCTTCTGCACCTCTCCCTTGCACATAGGCATAATCATCCCTGTTCCTACAGGCACTATTGCACACACCACCGGTTCTTGAATCTCATTTGGCCCAACGGCTCTTTTGAATGTTGGAATTTATCTCTGAATGTACAGCTAAGACTGGCTAGTTCGCACAAGCATACAGTGCATACCGGTGTTTGAACACTTTGGCCCTTTGGCATGTGAGAAAGCTGGCAAAAATGCTAATGGTTTTCAATCCGGTTTCAACAGGAGACTGTTCTTTGAAGTGAATGAGATAGCAGTTAAGGTGCCATCTGTGTTCAAGCTACTCATAAAAGAGGTAGGTTACTGGATACATCTTCTCTCACACAACAACAAGTATGACCTGGAGTTTTTCTTGATCAGCTGACCTGGAAAAACCCTGGAGCCTATTTATAGTCTTCAACTAGGCCCCAGAGTTTTTACGGGTCAGGTCACATGGCTAGGAATAACTACTGTACCTTAGAGCAGTGGTTCCCAACTCAAGTCCTCGAGTACACCCAACAGCACACATAGTTGTGTTGTAGCCCCCAGACAAACGTACCTGAGTCAACTCATTGAGGGCCTGATGATTAGTTGACAAGTTGAATCAGGTGTGTTTGTCCGGGGCTACAATAAAAATATGTACTGTTGTTGATACCCAAGGACCGGAGGTGGGAACCACTGCCTTAGAGTAAACGCTGCTTATTTTTCTGATAATAACAATCCATTATCTAAAATGATAATGGGATAAATTGACAATAAAACAATCATACATTTGACAATAAAGCTGCATAGGATGAAACTAGCTCAATAATTTCCCACTTTTTCCCCATATTAATTCCTTCATCCTCAGGTCCTGAATCCGTTCTACATATTCCAGCTCTTCAGCGTGATTCTGTGGAGCATTGAACAGTATTACTACTACGCCGCTGCCATAGTCTTCATGTCTGTCATATCCATAGCTACCTCGCTGTACACCGTCAAGAAGGTGGGTCGTCGTCCTAGACTAAGCACTTCCTCATGTAGCGGAAGTGGCGGCCATGTTGCCTCTCAATCAGAGTTATCAAAGTTAAATGTTACTCGTTCCTTGGCAATGACAGAATAGTCATTATTGGGGGGGGGGGGCTAGCGTTAACTTCAAATCTCCCTACCATCATATGGTAGGTTGAAGGTTGAATCCTAAGCAACCTGCCTACACATAGTTTGAAGTATAATACCAACATAGCTACTGTAGTATGTCAAAGCTGTGTGCTGGAAAACCGTGGTAGAGAATGGGTCGAAAAGGCATTGTGGTGCTCGTGAATTTCCTTTTTTCGGGTACAAACCAATTCTCACTTAAAACATATTTTTGTTGTTGTTTTTAATAGATGACTTCTGTGTAGTTTAGCTTATGTTTCTTTTAATGGATTCCCTTTTTCTCTGCTTACAGCAATACATCATGCTGCATGACATGGTGGCGACACACAGTGTCGTACGTGTCTCAGTGTGCAGAGGGACTCTAGGTTTGTAACAGGCCTGCTAAGACTGGCTCTATAGAGATTAATGTAGTGTATTCATTATTATTCATCTAGTATTGCATTTTATTAGTGACTTCCTCCTTTCCAAGGTTTCGGTTACACTTTTGAAGTATTACATTGATAATGTGTATTTGATAATGGTTGACAATGTGTACTTGATGATGATTTGATAATGGGTATAATTTCATCCTACATCTTTTATTACATATTTTTATTTATTTATTTAAATGTTTTGTTGATTGTGAAGGAAAAACAAGTCCTCCTTATGGACTATGCTGCTTGTTATGGGTTCGTCATCTGACCAGAGGGGTATACTACAAACCGGAACAAGGAGTTAGCCAGCTAACTTGCCTAAATATTATTATATACCTTTTTTATTTATTTAGTTTAGCTTTCTTAATGAAACAGAAAATCCATAGTTATTTCTGGTTGTTTATCACAGTTAGCTGGCTCCTGCTTTGTAGTATACCCCTGTGGTGTTGTGTTGAACACAGATGTCGAGGAGGCCATGTCCACAGAGCTGGTCCCCGGTGATGTCATCGTCATCCCGTCCAATGGAATGATCATGCCCTGTGACGCCGTGCTGATTCATGGAAACTGCATCGTCAACGAGAGCATGCTGACAGGTGACTATAAAATGTTAATCCTTTAATTTGAACACTGTGGGCCAGTTTCCCGGACCCAGATTAAGCCTTGTCCTGGACAAAAAAACATGCTCAATGGGAAAACTCATTTGAAAGTGCTTTTCGGTTCAGGACTAGCTTTAATCTGGGTCCGGAAAACAGGCCCCATATGCCATAATAAAAGCTGCTATGGTTCCATTGTAGTGTAATCAGGTTATGTGTACCTATAATATCTTTCTATTGGTCCTCTGCAGGTGAGAGTGTGCCTGTCACCAAGACCAGCCTACCCAGCTCAGGAGAAGATGGGGCTGGCGTCTATAGCATAGAGGAACACAAGAGACACACGCTGTTCTGTGGCACTCACATCATTCAGACCCGCTTCTACACCGGGGAACTGGTCAAGGCCGTGGTGGTCAGGACTGGTGAGACCACTTATTGTTTCCAGTCTTCTGTTATAGAGCTGTTTTTCATTGACCTTAATACACCTAATACACATTTATTACCTATTATAAACTGAGTGGTTCGAGCCCTGAATACTGATTGGCTGACAGCCGTGGTATATCAGACCATATACCACAGGTATGACAACAACAAAAAATTACTGCTCCAATTACGTTGGTAACCAGTTTATAATAGCAATAAGGCACCTCTGGGGTTTGTGGTATATGGCCAATACACATGGCTAAGGGCTGTATCCAGGCACTCCACGTTGCGTCATGCTTAAGAACAGCCCTTAGTTGTGGTATATTGGCCATATACCACACCCCCATACCTTATTGCTTAAATATAGCATATGTGTATTAGTGCATGGGCCTCAGACTCTAGGTTAACTGACCTATACAGGTCTGTAAAGTTGTTATAGGTCTAGCTCAAAGTGTTTGTGTGCATTCAGTTTTAAACCAACCTTCCCTGAATACAACAGTGGAGAGAGACATGGTGAGGATGGGCTCCCAGCTTCCACTGGGATGTGAGATAAATGTACTCAATTAAAGGGTTAATATGGCACTCTGCAGCTCATCAATTCAAATGCTATTTAGGTTATTTCCAATATTTGTTGTCTGTCAGGTTTCAGCACAGAGAAGGGCCAGCTGGTGCGCTCCATCCTGTACCCCAAGCCCACTGACTTCAAGCTGTACAGAGATGCCTATCTCTTCCTGCTCTGTCTGGTGGGAGTGGCCGGCATTGGCTTCATCTACACCATCGTCCTCAGCATCATAAACCAGGTACTGCACTTTGCAGTTTGTCTGTTCAGGCATTGAAAACAGATTGCATTTGTGTAGTGCTTTTTTCGCTAGTACTCAAAGAGCATTACACCTACCCACTCCACAATCAATGTGTTTTTGGCTTAGTATTAAATGAGTGAAAATAGTCCTCCGACAATGTATGAATTGACCATTATTTAAACATGCATGGCCCATTCCCAACCAATTCTCTTTTTTGGAAGAATATGACCGTCTCATAGTAAAATAGAAAAATATCAGTATGGAGACAGTTAAGTCCAGCAATAGTGTTGTTTCCCTATGTCTGCAGTTTGTCCATTTCATTGAGTATTTTCCATGTCCAGGTTCCAGCCAAACTTATTAGAAGGTTCTTCTCTTCTCTTTGAACAGGTTCCAGCCAAAACCATAGTGGTTGAATCTCTGGACATTATCACCATCACGGTGCCCCCGGCGCTGCCTGCAGCCATGACAGCTGGCATCGTCTATGCCCAGCGCCGGCTGAAACGTGTGGGTATCTTCTGCATCAGTCCCCAGAGGATCAACATCTGTGGCCAACTCAACCTCGTCTGCTTCGACAAGGTACCCACTATGCCCTGTCTGCTTCGACAAGGTACCCACAATGCCCTGTCTGCTTCGACAAGGTACCCACTATGTCTTGTCTGCTTCGACAAGGTACCCACTATGCCACCGAAACACAAACTATCAAACTTCATGCCAAGAAGTTATAATCACTAGTGAAACATATTGCTCTATCTAGTAGTATGTTTTTGTAAAACTATGATTCTGTGATTTTAAAATAAAGTATTCAGAAATCTTTAGCTAGCACACAGGTAGGAAATGCAGACAGTTGTAGAATGAAGCTACAGTATATTTCTGTGTAACTGTCCTGCTCCTCACACAGACTGGTACTCTCACTGAAGATGGTTTGGACCTTTGGGGGATCCAGAGAGTTGACAATGGCAGGTGAGAATGAGAGGGATATGAGGTGTCCATGTTTCTCACCATGGCTACCATGGCTACCATGGCTAAGGAGAGATGTTCTCTTCTACCATGTATCAGTTATCTACGGTCTCTGACCCCTCCATTGTTATGGGGAAGTCAGTGGATGAATACCACAGCTCCTTTGTTTCCCCCAGTCCTTTCTCTGTGACCCCACTAGTCCCCTCGTGAAACCCCCACTACGTTAAAGGGGAAATCAGCAGTTGAAACAATAACAAAGCCTACCACAGTTTTGGTAAAAAGCTGAGGGATGGGGCTGGAGAAATGTAACCAATTTCAAATTCATAGACAGAGATATGGATGCAAGGGCTGACCATCCATGATATCAAAAATGATAGTTCTAACCATGTTTTGAGGCTATACAGTGTTTATTTACATTTACTTTGTTTTATAAACATTGGAGTTAAACAAGCTTACATTTTGGGTTCTGATGGGGTACAGCAGTTGAACTAAGCTCATGAGGTATTTTTTATTTAAATTCCTCAACAATCAATGGGTACATATTAATTTGTAGGGCCAAAAATTGATGTAGCAAACTGCAGATTGTCATTTTAAAGGGATAGGTACACATTTACATAATGTTGTAGTTACCTTTTTAAAGCTATTCAATCAGAAACCCACAATTTACACACGTTTACTGAGCTGCATCCCCCTATGGGTGGAAAACACAAAATTGGTCTTAGATCAGCTTTCAATCTACTTCTTTCTCTCAGTTTCTCTCCCCCAGAGGATGACCCAGCCAATGAGACACTGGTCAGGTCCTCGTTTGTGTCTTGCATGGCCACCTGCCACTCTCTGACCAAGCTAGAGGGAGAACTCTCCGGAGACCCAATGGACCTCAAGATGTTCAACGCTACAGGCTGGGTCAGTCGGTCGCAATGTTTTTTTTCCAACGCTGTCTCTGTTCCTGTGTGGATATTGTAACCTACAGTAGTTTCTGTTATATACTGAAGAAAAGTATAAACACAACATGTAAATTGTTGGTCCCATGATTCATGAGCTGAAATAAAAGATCCCAGAAATGTTCCATACGCACAAAAAGCTTATTTCTCTCAAATGTTGTGCACAAATTAGTTTACATCCCTGTTTGTGAGCATTTCTCCTTTGCCAAGATAATCCATCCACCTGACAGATGTGGTGTAATGCAGACACCGGGAGTCAGGAAGCAAGTACAGGGGGTGAATTTAATAATACAAATAACATGGAACAATACAAAACAAGAGTAGCGTCTGAACATGAGAAACAAAACTAATACTGCCTGGGGAATGAACCAAAGGGAATGACAGATATAGGGGAGGTTATCATAGAAGTGATGGAGTCCAGGTGAGGAGTCCAGAGGCACAGGGGTGCGTAACTATGGTTGCAGGTGTGCGTGATCATAAGTAAACTGGTGACAACGAGCGCCAGAGAGGGGGAGCGGAAGTATACGTAAAATTTCAAGAAGCTCATTAAACAGCATGATCATTACACAGGTGCACCTCGTGTTGGAGGCAATAAAAGACCACTCTAAAATGTGCCGTTTTGTCACACACAACGCCACTAATGTCTCAAGTTTTTAGGGAGCGTGCAATTGGCATGCTGACTGCAGGAATATCCACCAGACCTCTTGCCAGATAATTGAATGTTAATTTCTCTACCATAAGCCGCCTCCAACGTCATTTTAGAGAATTTGGCAGTACGTCCAACCGGCCTCTCAACCCCAGACCAAGTTTAACCACGCCAGCCCAGGACTTCCACACCCGGCTTCTTTACCTGTAACATAGTCTGAGACCAGCCACCCGGACAGGTGATGAAACTGTGGGTTTGCACAATCGAAGGATTTCTGCACAAACTGTCTCAGGGAAGCTTATCTGTGTGCTCGTCGTCCTCAACAGGGTCTTGACCTGACTGCGTCGTAATCAACTTCAGTGGGCTCACCTTCGATGGCCACTGACACTCTGGAGAAGTGTGCTCTTCACCGATGAATCCCGGTTTCAACTGTACTGGGTAGATGGCAGGCAGCGTGTATGGCATCGTGTGGGCGAGTGGTTTTCTGATGTCAACGTTGTGAACAGAGCGCCCCATGGTGGCGGTGGGGTTATGATATGGGCAGGCATAAGCTATGGACAATGAACACAATTGAATTTTATTGATGCCAATTTGAATGCACAGAGATACTGAGGCCCATTGTCGTGCCTTTCATCCGCCACCATCACCTCATGTTTCAGCATGATAATGCACAGCCCCATGCCACAAGGATCTGTACACAATTCCTGGAAGTGAAAATGTACCATTTCTTCCATGGCCTGCATACTCACCAGACATGTCACCCATTGAGCGTGTTTGGGATGCTCTGGATCGACTTGTACGACAGCGTGTTCCAGTTCCCACCAATATCAAGCAACTTTGCACAGCCATTGAAGAGGAGTGGGACAACATTCCACAGGCCACAATCAACAGCCTGATCATCTCTATGTGAAGGAGATGTGTCACACTGCATTAGGCGAATGGTGGTCACACCAGATACTGACTGGTTTTCTGATCCAAGCCTCTACCTTTTTTTTAAGTATCTGTGACCCACAGATGCATATCTGAATTCCCAGTCATGTGAAATCCATAGATTAGGCCCTAATGAATTTATTTCAATGAATTTTATATGAACTGTAACTCAGTAAAATGGTTGAAATTGTTTGCATGTTGTGTTTTATATTGTTATTCAGTGTATTTTGCAGATCGCCAAGTCAATGGGGATTCCAATGAAGAGTTGTGGAGAAAGAGGCTCCAGGACAATATTGGAATGATAATCTCTCGCACCCTTGTTCAGTGTAGTTATGCTAACAATGCTACACGCTAACTGCATTTCTGTAATAATACTGTAGTAATGTGTTACACATACTGGTATTACACAGGAAATGTTCCAACTTGTATATGTACTGTTGCTGACTGAAACATGCTCTGACACATTCTTCATATCTTTGTATGTCATGACTACAACACAAAACATTTTGACAGATAGTGGCAGCAGTGGGATTCTTTCTGTTAGAGCTATGGTAACAGAGCTATGGTAACAGAGCTATGGTAACAGAATAGCTGTAAGATGCTACATTTAAAAAAATGATATATATTTTACCTTTATTTAAGTCAGTTAAGAACAAATTCTTACTTTCAATGACAGCCTAGGAACAGTGGGTTAACTGCCTTGTTCAGGGGCAGAACAACAGATGTCAGCTCAGGGATTCGATCTTGCAACCTTCCGGTCCAACGCTCTAACCACTCGGCTATCTGCCACCCCGACATGCTAACATAAGTACAAAATCCCTACCACTGGTGCCCGACTGTTTCTACATTCAGCAATGTTACATCGTTGCCTTGGCAAGATGGCAGACTGGCCCCCGGGTTACCTGTCTAAATCATGTTTAGCCTGTCAGAAGGGGCTGCCAGGTTTCAAATGGGTCACTAATGTTGTCTAACACCAATGTTTGTCATGTTCAGATTCTAGAGGAGCCAACAGAGGAAGAAACAGCCCTCCACAATCCCATAATGCCCACCGTGGTGCGGCCACCCAAACAGGTGCTCCCAGAGGTCAACCAGGAAGTCAATCTAGCACAGAACATGGTACAGTATCCATAGTATGCTCTCTCCTACCTTGCTACATCTCAATATCTGGTAGATATACCTTAACTATGTTCTTTAAACCTTCTTTTCTCCTTTGTGTTTTTAGGAGCTGTCTGAGCTGACGGTAAGTAGTGAGGGCTTTTTCAAATGCCTCTTTCTTTTCTTCCTTGAATATTGATTTGTATGTGAATGGATTTGTTTATGAATGGGAAAAGTTGAACGGTTGAATGGATTTTGTTTGATCTTGTGCTGTCGGTCTCTCAGTTGTCCTATGAGATTGGGATCGTCCGCCAGTTTCCTTTCTCGTCGGCTCTACAGAGGATGAGTGTGGTGGTCCGGAAGCTGGGGGAGAAGCGCATGGACGCCTACCTCAAGGGGGCGCCAGAGGTTGTGGCCAGCCTCTGCGCAGAGGACACAAGTTAGTTAGACCTTTATTCAGTCTTACCAGGCAGCAGTTTGCCAGAACATGTACTTCTATTCCAGTACCCCGCCTGTATGTGCACTGTCAAGACAGGCTTACGCATTTACATGAACATGCTTGCAGGTTAATAGACTATAACCCAATTAATTATTATTTTATCTTACTCTAGTACCAGAGAGCTTCACAGAGACCTTGGAGTTTTACACCAGGCAGGGGTTCAGAGTCATAGCTTTGGCCCATCGCCAGCTGGAGGCCAAACTCTCCTGGCACAAGGTCCAGAACCTCAACAGGTAGTACAATGTGCTTAATGCAATGTGTTGAATAGAATCACAGGAGTGAGAACTGACTTATTTCTTGTTAGAAGATTCAAGACATTTGAATGTGTGAATTTGTGAACTTTCCCCTTTCACAAATAGTGTAACTTTTTTAAATATTTGCTTTATTATGTGGGATAAATTCTTAGTCTTTAATTGATTGATCTGTTTTCTATACCTGTCAGAGATCTCATAGAGACCAATATGGAGTTCCTTGGGCTCATAATCATGCAAAACAAGCTAAAGGAAGAGACTTCTGGGGTTTTAAAAGACCTGCGACATGCAAACATCCGCACTGTGATGGTTACAGGTGAATAAGCCAATCATATACAGTCTTCATCTACAATACAACATGTTGTCAGTATTCTGGGAGATTGTTTAGGTTTGCTAGTGCCGTGTTGTACTGTAGCATGTACCAATCTTACCAATATTCAATACCATAGTCCCACCAGCACTTTACACTGAAGCAACCATCAGTACTGCAAAGCCATATAAACTGCTGTTATGTCATTTGGAATGACTAAGCTAACTACGACTAGCTGCCACCCCTACACTGATAACAATGAAAATGTTGAGCGTCTTACATTTGACATGTTAGTCATTTAACTTGTTTTGCATCTTGTTGTCATCTCTCTCTGTCTGACTGTAGGCGATAATATGCTAACCGCTATATCAGTAGCCAGAGACTGTGGGATGATAACCCCTCATGAGAGGGTCATCGTAGCAGACGCCACACCTCCCAAAGACATCCAGCCTGCTACGATCAATTGGCACTACACAGAGAACCACGCCACCAGCAAAGACAACCGTGTTGAGGTGAGGGGAAAGACGTAATTAAAAGACGTGGATTAAACTATTCTATAAAGACAGGATATGAGTCTATTAAACCAAGTCTCACTTGGAAACAGTGAGACTTGCTTAAAAAGTATTCCCTGGATGAATAATGCAGTATGTGTATATTCAGTATATTACATGTCCTGTAGCCTAAGGACACAGTTTCTCTTTTCCTCATTGATGTTGTTGCAACTGATTATCCATCATGGCCGTTCATGTCGCCCTTTTCTCTATTGTTCCCCAGTCAGTGGAAATCAGCCTTGACGATGTGGGCCATGTGGCTTATGGTGAGCAGCACAAGCAGCAGGAGCAGGGCTACCACTTTGCCATGAGTGGCAGGTCCTTTGCTGTCATCACCGAACACTTCCCTGACCTAGTCCAAAAGGTCAGTGCCAAACTCCATCACTCTGTTTGGACAATAGAAATGAAATGACTGTACGATGACAGACGTACTAAATTGCTCCATTCTAGTGTTCAGTTTCTCCCTTAACTGAGCTGGGTTTGTAATACCTACATGGTAAACCCTTATTAAAACTAAATGCATGCTATTCAATCGTTCGCTGCCCGCACCTGCTCGCCCGTCCAGCATCACTACTCTGGACGGCTCTGACTTAGAATACGTGGACAACTACCAATACCTGGGTGTCTGGTTAGACTGTAAACTCTCCTTCCAGACTCACATTAAGCATCTCCAATCCAAAATTAAATCTAGAATCGGCTTCCTATATCGCAACAAAGCATCCTTCACTCATGCTGCCAAACATACCCTCGTAAAACTGACCATCCTACCGATCCTCGACTTCAGTGATGTCATCTATAAAATAGTCTCCAACACTCTACTCAACAAACTTTGTCACCAAAGCCCCATACACTACCCGCCATTGCGACCTGTACGCTCTCGTTGGTTGGCCCTCGTTTCATACTCGTCGCCAAACCCACTGGCTACAAGTTATCTACAAGTCTCTGCTAGGTAAAGCCCCGCCTTATCTCAGCTCACTGGTCACCATAGCAGCACCCACTCGTAGCAAGCGCTCCAGCAGGTATATCTCACTGGTTACCACCAAAGCCAATTCCTCCTTCGGCCGCCTTTCCTTCCAGTTCTCTGCTGCCAATGACTGGAACGAACTGCAAAAATCTCTGAAGCTGGAGACTCACATTTCCCTCACTAGTTTATCAATAGCCTAGCATAGCATTATGTCCAGCTAGCAGCAGGAAGCTTGGTCACAAAAATCAGAAAAGCAATCAAATTAACCGTTTACCTTTGATGATCTTCAGATGTTTTCACTGACGAGACTCCCAGTTAGACAGCAAATGTTCCTTTTGTTCCATAAAGATTATTTTTATACCCAAAATACCTCAGTTTGTTTGTCACGTTATGTTCAGAAATCCACCGGAAATAGCGGTCACGACAACGCCGGAAAAAAAATCCTAATTATATCCATAATATCGACAGAAACATGGCAAACATTTTTTATAATCAATCCTCAAGGTGTTTTTCAAATATCTATTAGATAATATATCAACCGGGACAGTTGGCTTTTCAGTAGGACCGGGAGGAAAAATGGCTACCTCTCTCTTTTACGCAAGAATCACTCTGAGAGCCATCAGCTGGCCACTTACGCAATGTGTTCATTTACGCTCATTCTTCAACATAAAGGCGTGAAACTACGTCTAAAGGCTGTAGACACCTTAGGGAAGACGTAGAAAAAGGAATCTGGTTGATATCCCTTTCAATTGGCAATAGGGATGGATAGAAAGACAGGGGTTTCAAAATAAGAGTCACTTCCTGATTGGATTTTTCTCAGGCTGCAATATCAGTTCTGTTATACTCACAGACAATATTTTTACAGTTTTGGAAACTTTAGAGTGTTTTCTATTCTAAGCTGTCAATTATATGCATATTCTAGCATCTGGTCCTGAGAAATAGGCAGTTTACTTTGGGAACGTTATTTTTCCAAAAATAAAAATAGTGCCCCCTAGTTTCAACAGGTTTTAATTGACCTAATCTGCACTCACTGTAAATATACTTTTTGTTTTGTTTGTTCTACTGTATTATTGACTGTATGTTTTGTTTATTCCATGTGTAACTCTGTGTTGTTGTATGTGTCGAATTGCTATGCTTTATCTTGGCCAGGTCGCAGTTGCAAATGAGAACTTGTTCTCAACTAGCCTACCTGGTTAAATAAAAAAAATGATGGACATCATGGCTCTGTTTACACAGGCAGCCGAATTCAGATATTTTTCCACTCATTGGTCTTTTGACCAATCAGATCAACTCTTTTGTCATTAATTGGGCAAAAGATCAGAATTGGGCTGCATGTGTAAACGCAGCTTTAGTCACACTAATACCACGTTATTTGATGCTAGTGTTATGCTCTGTCTGTCCACTGGGTGGTGCTGTAGCTGGCACTGCATGCCACAATATTCGCCCGCATGGCTCCTGACCAGAAGACTCAGCTGGTAGAGGTCCTACAGAGTGTGGAGTGAGTCTCCTCTTCAGCACTAACCCCTACAAGCACAAGGCGTTCAAAATAGTTATTTTTGGATGAAAATACGTCCTTTTGGAATCACGTCTTGTGCTTACTGGGAAACTACATTATGCTACATTTCTGTCATCCAGCGAAATAATATGTTGACCACTTGGCTTTAATTGCCTCTTATTTTTTTGCCCTTTGCAGCTATACTGTAGGGATGTGTGGTGATGGTGCCAATGACTGTGGCGTAAGTATGGGGTTGTCATTTTTATGTGTACTACAGTTCTGAAGAGATGTACTCAGTGTTTTTCATCTCATAATTTAAAAGCATGTTTTACTACAATTAACGTGGTCCTTTGTAGCTCAGTTGATAGAGCATGGCGCTTGCAACACCAGGATAGTGGGTTTGATTTCCGGGACCATCCTTATGTAAAATGCATGCATGCATGCACACATGATTGTAAGTTGTTTTGCATAGGAGCAGCTGCTAAATGGCATATATTGATTTGATTTGCTGTAAAAAAAAAATGCTTGAATGGGGCAGATTAGTGTTTCTATGATCAGGGCCACTGTTCAGACCATAGGATCAGCTGTTTTCAAACTGTACACAGTTCAAGCAGTATGACATTGGTCAGTAGATTCCATAAGTGGGCAGTATTCTCCTGATGCCACTATTAGGAACAGACGTCTCTATCCTGTAATGCCGCCCTCTTTTAACTCTGCTATAAAATGTATTTTAGCAGACAGGCTATTACCTTTCACCTGGCCTCCATGGGAATTAAACCCACAACCAATGTTCCAAGCAATTATTTGGAGCACATCGAGTGACCTCCCCTCCTCCCTCTGCTATCTCCAGGCCCTAAAGAGAGCTCACAGTGGGATCTCTCTGTCAGAGCTGGAGGCCTCGGTCGCCTCCCCCTTCACCTCCTCCACGGCCAACATTTCCTGTGTGCCCAACCTCATTAGGTACTGTAGCATCAATCAGATGTTTTTTATAAAGCCCTTTTTACATCATCAGTTGTCACAGTGCTTTACAGTAACCCAAGCCTAAAACCCCAAAGAGCAAGCAACGCAAAGGCAGAAGCACAGTGGCCAGAGACAACTCCCTGGAAGGCAGGAATCTTGGAATAAACCTATAGAGGAAATAGCATCCCCTTTCATCAACAATGTCAAATGTCTCTTTATTTGACAGTCCTTATACAGTTGTTATAAATTACTTGGCACAAGTACCTGTCAAATATCTGTCTGTGGAATAAAATGTATCTGTTGAAGTATTTGAAGTGCTATATCAAAGTAGTCTCAGAGTTGCCGGTCTGAATGATGGCCTGTTATTTCTCCACAGAGAGGGGAGAGCTGCTCTCATCACCTCCTTCTGTGTGTTCAAGTTCATGGCCCTGTACAGCATCATCCAGTACCTCAGTGTCACGCTCCTCTACTCTGTGAGTACTGGTCCCAGATCAGTTTAGCTACTAAGCTCAACTGACAAACATGATAACAGGCTAGTTTGAGATAAGTGTAGCTGCTATGATCAACTGATGAATACGGTAATGACTGGTTTGAGATCAGTTTTAAGGGGTTGTGTCTCCATGTTCTAGATCCTCAGCAACCTGGGAGACTTCCAGTTCCTCTTCATTGACGTTGCTATCATTCTGATCATTGCCTTCACAAGTGAGTAATAGAAACCTGTATCCTGAATGTTTTAACCAGCATTACTTGAGTGGAGTATCCAAGCAGACATTGATAGTTTCTTTATGGGGACTCAAATATTCACATCCTAATTGCTGTATCACTGAAATTAATGACTAAAATTGATTAAAAATGTACTGCCATTTATTGATTTCCTATTGTTCATTATTTATTGTAAGTGAGTCTGAACCCGGCGTGGAAGGTTCTGGTGGCGCAGCGCCCCCCGTCCAGTCTAATCTCAGGCCCTCTGCTGTTCTCCGTGCTGACCCAGATCCTCACCTGTCTGGCCTTCCAGGTCCTGGCCTTCCTCTGGGTCCGGGGCCAGAACTGGTACGAGAAATGGACGCCCCTCTCAGAGTGAGTACTGCACTACCTGTGCTGTGGGGGAAGGAATCTGGGACACCTATTTGGCTATTTATGACCCCAAAAGTTATCTGATGGTCCAAAAGATCATCTGGACCATATATATGATCCAAAATATTATATGATGGTCCAACAAAATGATCTGAGACACTTACTTTATATGGAAGGTCCAAAAAATAATTGTAGGACACAACCTCAGATGGTCCAACAACCCAATCCAGAAGTCCAAGAAAGTTATCTGGGGGTCTAAGGGATTGATAAGGGGTACTCCACCAGTCCATCTAGGAAGTCCATCTAAAGGTCAATAGACCCTTAGACTTTTGCTCTGGACGACAGTTGCGGTCTTGGCATATCCTGGAAACAATCTGAGGTACAATAGCTGGCCCATGTAATTATGTCCAAGAAAGTTATCTTCATGCTAACCCAAGTTTCTCTTCAACAGTGCTTGTAATGTTTCCAGTGCCAATCTCACCCATGGTCCCAACATAACGTCACATGTCGACCACAAGAACATCAGGAACTATGAGAACACTACACTCTTCTACGTCTCCTCCTTCCAGTACCTGGCAGTGGCCATCATCTTCTCCAAGGGAAAACCTTTCAGACAGCCAAGCTATAAAAACTGTAAGCTCCACTTGTGTATTGTCAACTGTGTTTGAATCCACAGTAACAGCAGATTTAAGATGCTAATGTTATTGTTTGACATAGAGCTAACATTTACTATAAAGCTATGGTTTACTGTATTGATTTGTCAATCTGGGCTTTAATCCCAGTCAATTCAGAAAGTTAACCAAATTCAATTTTAATTTCCAAATGTTCTTCATTGAAAAGCATTGAAGAGAATTGGAATTTCAGTGTACTTCCAGAATTGACTGGAATTTAAATGTAATTGACCCTGACACTAATTATATTAAATTGTCCATATGAGCAGCAAAATGGCCTAGTTACTGGTGACCTCATTTTGTTTGAACCATGTCAATAGGGCCGTTCATGCTATCCTGTATGGCTCTGTACATATTCCTCTTCATGATCATGCTGTATCCTGTTCCTGCCATCGACAATTTCCTGGAGGTGAGTGAGACAAAATGGCCGACCCAAAATGGCTGCCATTGCCTGGCATGATGTGGTGTAGTGTATGCTTTGCCTTGTGACGCTTTTGTCTTGAGACTAGCTAACCCCATCCCATTGCGCTCTTTCCCCGTAGATTGTGTGTGTTCCCCATGAATGGCGCATAACAGTGGTCATCATTGTCCTAGTGAACGCTGCTGTGTCTTTCCTATTGGAGGTACAGTATGCTATAGGGAACTTCATGTGTATTCACCCTACAATCTGTCTCTACAGGATTCAGCTTGTTGAGAATCTTGCATGTAGACATTTGTGATTATTAAATGACACCAATCCAATCAATTGATACAATCCCTCAATAATCAAATATAACAACCACATTGAATCAATATTTCTTAATTAAAGTGTGCTTTTATTTTTGACTGTTGTTCTGAGTGACATCCTTGTCTTTGCTCATAACCTGATCATCACCCCCTAATTATGGACGATCAGCAGCCATTTTGTTTTCACTCCTGCCCAATGAAATCTTCCTTAGACTTTGGTCCTTGACATCATCTTATGGAAGCTGGTGTTCAGTCGAGACAAGCAGGGGGGCAGCGATGGCATGGCCGTCACCTCCGCTACTCTCACACCTCAGGTTGGGAATGTTTAGGCTTTGCCCCTTTATCTTGTTCTCTTTCACTTTGTAGATCGAGTAGTTGTCCCCCCCCCCCACTATGACCCATAGTAGTTGTCCCTCCCTTTTCCACATTTTGTTACGTTACAGCATTATTCTAAAATGGATTAAATAAAACATTTTCCTCATCAATTTACACACAATACCCCATAAATGACAAAGTGAAAACAGGCTTGCGAAAACAGGCTTTTAAAAATGTTTGCTACTTTATAAAAAAAACTAAACAGAAATACCTTATTTACATAATTATTCAGACCCTTTGCTGTGAGACTTGAAATTGAGCTCCGGTGCATCCTGTTTCCATTGATCACCCTTGAGATGTTTACCTGTGGTAAATTCATTTGATTGGACATGATTTGGAAAGGCACACACCTGTCTATATAAGGTCCAACAGTTGACAGTGCCTGTCAGAGCAAAAGCCAAGCAGTGAGGTTGAAGGAAAACATTTCTGCAGCATTTAAGGTCCCCAAGAAGCATTCTTCAATGGAAGAAGTTTGGAACCACCAAGACTCTTCCTAGAGCTGGCTGCTCGGCCAAACTGAGCAATCGGGGGGAAAGGGCCATGGTCAGGGAGATAACCAAGAACCCGATGGTCACTCTGACTGAGCTCCAGAGTTTCTTCGTGGAGATGGGAGAACCTTCCAGAAAGTCAACCATCTCTGCCGCACTCCACCAATTAGGCCTATATGGTAGAGTGGCCAGATGGAAGCCACTCCTCAGTAAAAGTCACATGACAGCCCACTTGGGAGTTTGCCAAAAGGCACCTAAAAACTCTCAGACCACGAGAAACAAGATTCTCTGGTCTGATGAAACCAAGATTGAACTCTTTGGTCTGGAGACTGGGTCAACAGGACAATAATCCTAAGCACACAGCAAAGGCAACGCAGGAGTGGCTTCGGGAAAAGTCCTTGAGTGGCCCAACTAGAGCCTGGACTTGAACCCGATTGAACATCTCTGAAGAGACCTGAAAATAGCTGTGCAGCAACATTCCCCATCCAACCTGACAGAGCTTTTGATTTATTTAACTAGGCAAGTCAGTTAAGAACAAATTCTTATTTCTTATTCTTATTTACAATGATGGCCTATGAACAGTGGGTTAACTTCCTTGTTCAGGGGCAGCTTGGGAATTCCAACCTTTCAGTTACTGGCCCAACGCTCTAACCACTAGGCTACCTGCCGCCCCAGCTTGAGAGGATCTGCAGAGAATGGGAGAAACTCCCCAAATACAGTGCCTTGCGAAAGTATTCGGCCCCCTTGAACTTTGCGACCTTTTGCCACATTTCAGGCTTCAAACATAAAGATATAAAACTGTATTTTTTTGTGAAGAATCAACAACAAGTGGGACACAATCATGAAGTGGAACGACATTTATTGGATATTTCAAACTTTTTTAACAAATCAAAAACTGAAAAATTGGGCGTGCAAAATTATTCAGCCCCTTTACTTTCAGTGCAGCAAACTCTCTCCAGAAGTTCAGTGAGGATCTCTGAATGATCCAATGTTGACCTAAATGACTAATGATGATAAATACAATCCACCTGTGTGTAATCAAGTCTCCGTATAAATGCACCTGCACTGTGATAGTCTCAGAGGTCCGTTAAAAGCGCAGAGAGCATCATGAAGAACAAGGAACACACCAGGCAGGTCCGAGATACTGTTGTGAAGAAGTTTAAAGCTGGATTTGGATACAAAAAGATTTCCCAAGCTTTAAACATCCCAAGGAGCACTGTGCAAGCGATAATATTGAAATGGAAGGAGTATCAGACCACTGCAAATCTACCAAGACCTGGCCGTCCCTCTAAACTTTCAGCTCATACAAGGAGAAGACTGATCAGAGATGCAGCCAAGAGGCCCATGATCACTCTGGATGAACTGCAGAGATCTACAGCTGAGGTGGGAGACTCTGTCCATAGGACAACAATCAGTCGTATATTTCACAAATCTGGCCTTTATGGAAGAGTGGCAAGAAGAAAGCCATTTTTTAAAGATATCCATAAAAAGTGTCGTTTAAAGTTTGCCACAAGCCACCTGGGAGACACACCAAACATGTGGAAGAAGGTGCTCTGGTCAGATGAAACCAAAATTGAACTTTTTGGCAACAATGCAAAACGTTATGTTTGGCGTAAAAGCAACACAGCTCATCACCCTGAACACCACATCCCCACTGTCAAACATGGTGGTGGCAGCATCATGGTTTGGGCCTGCTTTTCTTCAGCAGGGACAGGGAAGATGGTTAAAATTGATGGGAAGATGGATGGAGCCAAATACAGGACCATTCTGGAAGAAAACCTGATGGAGTCTGCAAAAGACCTGAGACTGGGACGGAGATTTGTCTTCCAACAAGACAATGATCCAAAACATAAAGCAAAATCTACAATGGAATGGTTCAAAAATAAACATATCCAGGTGTTAGAATGGCCAAGTCAAAGTCCAGACCTGAATCCAATCGAGAATCTGTGGAAAGAACTGAAAACTGCTGTTCACAAATGCTCTCCATCCAACCTCACTGAGCTCGAGCTGTTTTGCAAGGAGGAATGGGAAAAAATGTCAGTCTCTCAATGTGCAAAACTGATAGAGACATACCCCAAGCGACTTACAGCTGTAATCGCAGCAAAAGGTGGCGCTACAAAGTATTAACTTAAGGGGGCTGAATAATTTTGCACGCCCAATTTTTCAGTTTTTGATTTGTTAAAAAAGTTTGAAATATCCAATAAATGTCGTTCCACTTCATGATTGTGTCCCACTTGTTGTTGATTCTTCACAAAAAAATACAGTTTCATATCTTTATGTTTGAAGCCTGAAATGTGGCAAAAGGTCGCAAAGTTCAAGGGGGCCGAATACTTTCGCAAGGCACTGTACAAGTGTGACAAGCTTATAGCGTCATACACAAGAAGACTCAAGGCTGTAATCGCTGCCAAAGGTGCTTCAACAAAGTACTGAGTAAAGGGTCTGAATACTTATGTAAATGTGATATTTCAGTTTTAATTATTTTTTTAAATAAATCTTCTAAAAATCTGTTTTTGCTTTGTCATTATGAGGTATTGTGTTTAGATTGATGAGGGAAAAAAACTATTTAATGAATTTTAGAAAAAGGCTGTATCGTAACAAAATGTGGAAAAAGTCAGGGTCTGAATACTTACCAAATGCTCTGTATCATGCATTATTACTAGGAATAAAAATACTTTCTGTAGCATTTGAAAAGCAACCACTGGCGTACCACACACCACTGCAAGGTTGCCCCCCCCCCCCGTAGAACCCTGGAGGTCTCCAATCCCCCCCGCAGAACCCTGGAGATCTCCAATCCCCACCCCAGAACCCTGGAGGTCTCCAATCCACCCCCCTCCCCAGAACCCTGGAGGTCTCCAATCCCCCTCCCCAGAAAGCATATGAACAGGTCTTAAGCCATAGCAAAAATGTTGAGAATTTCAGGACATTTGCTTTAAAAAAAAATCAAAATTCTCTCAGCCTCATTGCAAAATGTGTAGAATGGCATGCTATTAACTATAAAACGGCACATTTTTGTCTCTGCCCCATGCCAATATGTGTAGAATTGCTAGAAATTAGCTTTGAAGCAACAACATTCTCTCTTGGCCTCATTGCAAAATGTGTCAAATAACATGAGATTAGCAACATGTGTAGAATTGTACTCCACTAAAGACAACTGTGGTCTATGCTGATACTGGGTGATTGCTCACAAAACTAGGGGAAAAAATACCATGATTTGGGGGATTTTTACTAAATATAATCCATAGAAGGTTCCTTTCGGAGGAAGGATTGTTGACATATATTTGACCTTTTGTATCTGACAGCGTAACTGAGTAATAATGTGGTGCTACAAAGCCAAAAAGTGTTGTATGAAGCTTTACCGCTGGCTTTGTGATATGAGTAGTATTTTCATTTCCATAACAATTTTACATTGGTCAGCCTATAAAAAAATATAAACATCAATATTGAAAATATTTGACTAATTGTTCAATATATTGTTGAACATAATATACTCTTAAGTCAGTGTTAATCAATATGTTTTGTAAGTGGGCCACTTTGGGTTGAGACAATCATTCAGAGGGCCGCACAGATCTTTAAATTGTTGTACTTTTTCTTCCAATAATATCAATTGAGAGCAAATTCTGAGCAATAGAGCACATGCAATTGATTTGATGTACAGCACATCACAAATATATACATACACATGGGGTGGCAGGTAGCCTGGATGAGCGAAAATATCTGATGCCAGATTTGAGCAGATACCGCTAGTATCCAAGCCATCTCATGTTGCCTCTGTCGTTTTCGCTGCAACATATCTGTCCATCATTTGTTGTTGTCCTTTGAGCTGTGCTATTTTGTTGTTTCTTAGGTTGCTTTGTGGCTGATATGTTTTGTCAAAGTGAGCATGATGTGACTGGAAATGTAGCTCTAAATTTGCTCGTTTAAAACAATTGACTGCCGTCTGACAAATAAGACAAAGTGAGCTAGTCCCATTATACAGTACAAAAAAAAAAGTCAATTTCTCTTGGAACTTTCTGTTTTCTTCTTGAATCGACCGTATCCTTCTCTCTGCCCCAGGACCCACGTTACTAGCCATGTTAGCTAGCTGCATTTCCCTGCCGCCATCTTCCTGATTTTCTTGGCTCTCCGGTGGTTGTTCGTGCATAGCTGTCACGTTGTTCTCCAGTTCTTTCACCTCATTTTCATTGTCAATAGATTTACGTTTATTTATTTATTTTTTATTATTTTTTTACAATAAATCGATCCATGTCTACTAGAGTGCAAAATTAGCTAGTAGCAAACTGATGTGTTGGTCGCTGTAGCTGAGCAGTTACGTTCTATTTCGGCCTTTCTGTTCAACAGCTGCGGCATACTGCCATCTATCTGCCGTCCAGGGAACAATATATATTCAATAAAGTGATTCAGGCTTGCATTAATCACATTGAATTGAAATTGTATCATTGTTACGTATTATGAATGGAAAATAGGAAAATCACCGCAAGCCACAAAATAAGGAGTACCACTGCTCTAAGTTATGGCCCATTTTATACAGAGAAATTAGCATAGTAGGCAATCTAACCAATTACAGCCCTCCTTTTACTTGCATCATTGCATATCCTGCAAATCACCAGCAGAGGGCGACCATTTAGAATCCATTTTCACATTCACTCTGTAGGTAACGCTAACACGGAACTCAAACCGGCTGCGCGCGTGCGCCATCGTGCGCACATTTATTTTGCCCCCACACCGAACGCGATCACGACAAGCAGGTTAAAATATCAAAACAAACTCTGAACCAATGACATTAATTTGGGGACAGGTCGAAAATCATTAAACATGTATGGCAATTTAGCTAGTTAGCGTGCACTTGCTAGCTAACGTTAATTTGTCCTATTTAGCTAGCTTGCTGTTGTTAGCTAGTTTTTCCTGGGATATAAACATTGAGTTGTTATTTTACCTGAAATGCACAAGGACCTCTACTCCGACAAAAAAAAAACGGCCAACCGAATCGTTTCTAGTCATCTCTCCTCCTTCCAGGCTTTTTCATTGTTTAACTTATATGGTGATCGCATCTAAACTTTCATTGTATTACCACAACTACCGGCAAAACAGTTCGTCTTTCAGTCACCGACGTGGGTATAACCAATGAGGAGATGGCACGTGGGTACCTGCTTCTATAAACCAATGAGGAGATGGGAGAGGCAGGACTTTCAGCGCGATCTGCGTCAGAAATAGGAATGAGTTCTATTTTAGCCCTTGGTGTCGCAGACGCTCGTTGGCACGCGCGAGCAGTGTGGGTGCAATAATTTAATAACATGGATTTCTAAATTTAATTTGCGACACACGCGACGTGTCCAGTCTGGTCAGCATGTAACAAATTGGATCATAACTCTAAATGTAGCTCAAACCACCCAGTTTATATTTATTAAATATTAAAGTTGATATTTTTTTATATTCATGAATGTATGTAATTAATTGTTATTAAAAACAAAATACTACTCATATTACACAGCAAGTGGTAAGGCTTCATATGACACCCATTTTTTGCTTTGTAGCCCCTACAGATGAAACATTATGGAGTCTTAAAGGAGGCCTGGGTAATGCTGAAATGCCATAATTATTCCAACTTCAATTAATTATTTCTCAATCATGCTTTAAGATACAAATGTCAAATAGACAGTGGGGTTTGAAAATATTGACACTCTTGATAAAGATGAACAATAATGACTATAAAATAAGTAATTCAAATCTCTCACAATTACCAATAACTGGAGGTTAGCATGTCTTGCGGGTATGATCTTTGACCCTCCTAGCTTTCTCACGGATCATTATTCACAATTCACAACTTTGATTCAGATGGTAGCATCCACATTAATGTAGAAGTGTTTAGAAACAATATTCTTGTATTGTCATTTTGACTCCAAAATGACACAATACATTATTTTCTATTCATTTCTATTGGGCACAAAATAATCTGCAACACAATCAAAACGAACTGCAAATGCATCCTACACAATTGTAGAGTCACAAGCTTGATGTTGTCATTGCATGCTATGAATATGGGACCAAATACTTAACTTTTGACTACTTTATTTATTAGAATCTTTAGGGGTGTTAATCATTTTGACCCCTACCTTTTGGGGAGAAAAAATATGACTTCTAAAAATCTTTATCAAGGGTGTCAGTAATTTCACACCCCACTGTGTCAAATCCTTCCTCCAAAGGACCTTTCTATGTCGCCAATTTGGTGAAAATCCCCCAAACCAAGTCTTTTTGTTTTGTTTTTGTTTTGTCCTAGTTTGGTGAGGAATCACCCTACTGTGGTCTGCTGTTTTCTTGTTTCATTTGTGTATGTACTATTTCTAGTCTGCTAATGAGCGTTGGTGCACGGCGTTCCTCTCCTGGCTGTTCTGTCGGAAAGGGAAGACCCCCAGAGTGCGCTACATGCAAGTCGCCCAGGAGCTGCAGGAGGACCCCGACTGGCCCCCCAAACCTGCTACCGTCACCTACACCACCAGCACCCCCCACCACACTGTCAGCATGTGACACATGGCCACACCCACAAAAAAATATATTTAACCAGGCATGTCAGTTAATAACAAATTCTTATTTACAATGACGGCCTACCCCGGCCAAACCCTCCCCTAACCCGGACGACACTGGGCCAATTGTGCGCCGCCCTATGGTACTCCTGATCATGGCCAGTTGTGATACAGTCTGGGATCGAACCAGGGTCTCTAGTGATGCCACTAGCACTGAGATGCAGTGTCTTAGACCACTGTGCAACTCGGGAGGCATACAGTACCCAGTCTAGAACCTTACATTCCCCGGACCAGGTTTATAACCAGTATCAAGTATAGTACCTTCCTTTGCCTGGACAAGTAGGGCTGTGATGATACCAGTATAGCAATATTTTTTCCATGGTAAAAATGAAAACATGAAGCAGACCAAACTCTTAGGTATTTTAAAAACCTGCTGTAAGTAAAATATTGTCTGCAATAGGCAGGTTGGTTGTTGAGTAACAAAACGGACGCGTGCCTAACTATGAGGAAAAACAGATGGGTTGGCTTAGATTGTTGACATGTCAACTATATTTATTCTCCAATGTTTATTGAAAACCAATGAGCACTTGTCTCTCAAATACATTGTAACAGTTGTTAGCTAGCTAGCGAATTTGAGCCATATTAGCATTGACATGAAATCAGTCAAAACACCTCAAAACAAGACATGGTATCAAGAAGATGAAACTAGCTGAAATGAGTCACTTGCGATTCCCCACATGGCAGTTTCTTGTAATTGTTGGTATCTATCTAGCCATCCAGACTCATAACAACGCAGACTTCTGCCCCATTTGATGTGTGTGCATCGTTTTCGTGACATTGTCAGCTAACCCATCTATAGCTAGGAAAATAAATAAATGTGACTCCAACATAAGGGCTGTTTTCCTAAAGAAGTTAAATCTGCTTCGTTTTTTCCTATCCAAGATAATAACAAGTATCGCAATACTGATATCGTCCCGTCCCTAGTTTATAACCAATATTGAGTCTAGAACCTTCCATTGCCTGGACAACTGACCTGGTTTGTAACCAATATCGAGTCTAGAACCTTCCATTGCCTGGACAACTGACTAGTTTATTACCAATATCGAGTCTAGAACCTTCCATTGCCTGGACAACTGACTGGTTTATAACCAATATCGAGTCTAGAACCTTCTGTTGCCTGGACAACTGACCTGGTTTATAACCAACATCGCGTCTAGAACCTTCCATTGCCTGGACAACTGACCTGGTTTATAACCAATATCGAGTCTAGAACCTTCCATTGCCTGGACAACTGACTGGTTTATAACCAATATCGAGTCTAGAACCTTCCATTGCCTGGACAACTGACCTGTTTTATAACCAATATCGATTCTAGAACCTTCCATTGCCTGGACAACTAGCCCCATATCCAGGACTAAACAAAAATAATCATGTGAAATCACATCATGAGCTTGCAATCAGACTGTGATCCTGTCAACCGCTTGACCATAACTGCTCCGTCCTTACCCATAACCCCCAAACCACACATAGAACCCCAGCAATGTGACTACTGACAGGTTTCCCCATACTGGGCACTTATCATCCTCTTTTTGCCATTAGTTTAGTCTTGGTGTCGAGGCCCAGAGATTATGTCTTTCCAATACAGGGCTTGCCTTGCACTCACCACTGGTTGATTTTTCAGCTTCACAAAGACTAAGAACAATGGAATAGTCCACTAACACTTTCTCACCTGCCTTGATTGCTGCTCCAACGAAATGTCAAGAGTTCAAGAGAACATGTGTGAACAGGACCGTACTGAGGGAAATGGAGGGATTTTTTTTATTTTTATCAACACACCCAGATTATGCATTTTGAAAGCACTGTGTGTGTGTTTTAAGCGTGAGTGGTACTACTGTATTTGCCAAGATTGAATAACATTCCAATGCACCAATAATATATAGCTGTGTTTCTCTGAGAATTTGCTACGCTTTATGAATGTAATTCTTCCTGTGGAAGTATGTGAGTGTCCGTGACTCTTGTAAAACCTGAACACTTGAGTTGATCTGATGCCTGTGTGTTTGTGCGTGTGTGTGCAGGGTTTTTTCTGCATAGAAAAGTCTTGGGCAAGACTTAATAAAAAATTATTGGAATGGGAAAACATTTTCAGTGTAAACTTAAATGACTTAAACCATATATATATATATATTTATATATATATAAATATGATGATCTTTGAGAACTAACAATCACCCCAAATAAAATCTAGCCCGTTAGGGAGAATCAAAAATTCGAAAAATTATGCATTCAGTATTTTTGTCATGGCATGGGGCCCCCATTGATTTTGTTATGTTTGAGTCACTCCGATAGCATAACAACGCATAAGCCATGGCAAAATGAAAATTTATATTGAAAATTATTCTTCTCTCACATCATGACATATGTGTAGAATTGCAGGACATTTTTTTCTGCGGCCAAGAGGGCCTCTAAAATGTTCAGTCGGCAACCGCACTATTCACCACGCCCCCGTCACAGCCACGATCCTAACCCTAATTTTGATCCAGAAAAAAAACCTGGTGGGTGTGTGCACGTACACTCCTGTACGTATTTATTTGGACGCTGAAGCTAAAACGTTTTAATTCAGCTCTATACTTTAGCATTTTGGATTTAAGATCAAATGTTTAATATGAGGCGACAGTACAGCATGGCACCTTTTATTGTCAGGTATTTTCATATATATCTTTTACCATTTAGAAATGAAAGCACTTTATGGATCTAGTCCTCCCATTTTAAAGGCGTCAAATACTTGAAACGTTCAAATAGGTGGACTAAATACATGAAGGGCTTTAATCTCTAAACGATAAAACGGATATGTATGAGAATACCCTCAAATAAAAAGGTGACATTCTGTACCATCTCCTCATATGAAACAATTGATCTCTGTAGAATAGCGGACCTAGAGTATCCAAGTGAGGTGACGGGTGGGAATGAGGTGATGTAACATTTTGTAACATTTATAAACCATTGCACCTGACCTAAATGCTGCTTTTATTAAAGGGAATTATTTTGAAAAGATATCACATTTTGATTGTATTTTATATTCTCTGAGATTAACAGCTAATTTTAATATCTGTTTTTTCAATTTGTACAGTACATGGTTTACAACTGATGTATCGCCTGTATTGTCTAGTATACACTAACGTTTAAAGGTTTGGGGTCACTTAGAAATGTCCATGTTTTTGAAAGAAAAGCACACAAAAAATTCCATTAAAATAACATCAAATTGATCTGAATTACAGTGTAGACATTGTAAATGTTGTAAATTACTATTGTAGCTGGAAAAAGCTTTTATCTTTTATTTTTTATAGAATATCTACATAGGCGTACAGAAGCCCATTATCAGCAACCGTCACTCCTGTGTTCCAATGGCACGTTGTGGTAGCTAATCCAAGTTTATCATTTTAAAGGCTAATTGATCATTAGAAAATCATTTTGCAATTATGTTAGCACATCTGAAAATGGCTGTGCTGGTTAAAGAAGCAATAAAAATGGCCTTCTTTAGACTAGTTGAGTATCTGGAGCATCAGCATTTGTGGGTTCAATTACAGGCTCAAAATGTCCAGAAACAAAGAACTTTTTCTGAAACTCGTTAGTCTATTCTTGTTCTGAGAACTGAAGGCTATTCCATGCGAGAAATTGCCAATAAACTGAAGATCTTGTACAACGCTGTGTACTACTCCCTTCACAGAACAGCGCAAACTGTCTCTAACCAGAATAGAAAGAGGAGTGGGAGGCCCCGGTGCACAACTGCAAAAGAGGACAAGTACATTAGATAGACTAGTTTGAGAAACAGACGCCTCACAAGTCCTCAACTGTCAGCTTCATTAAATAGTACCCGCAAAACACCAGTCACAACGTCAACAGTGAAGAGGCGACTCCGGGATGCTGGCCTTCTAGGCAGAGTTCCTCTGTCCGGTGTCTGTGTTTTTTTGCACATCTTAATCTTTTATTTTTATTGGCCAGTCTGGGATATGTCTTTTTCTTTGCAATTCTCCCTAGAAGGCCAGCATCCCGGGGTCGCCTCTTCACTGTTGACGTTGAGACTGGTGTTTTGCTGGTACTATTTAATGAAGCTGCCAGCATTAACAATGTCTACACTGTATTTCATATCAATTTCATGTTATTTTTATGGACAAAAATTTGATTTTATTTAAAAAACAAGGACATTCTAAGTGACCCTAAACTTCTGAACGGTAGTGAACATCCAAGCTTGTTGATATTGACCTAAACATTTGTCAACAATTACTTTGAATATATCTCTCTGTAAAGGTCTCACCAGAAGTATTAAAGGGATAGTTCAGTGAAATTATATAGTTCGATATTTGTTTCCTTACCTTTTTAAATGTCATGCTCAAATCATCTGTTAAATAGAATTTATTGTTCAACGACTTGGTTTGAAATTATTTTAAGATGATTTGGGCATCAATAAACGGGGGAGATTGACGTTCATTGATTTTTAGTCTGAATATGCTAATATTAGCCTTTGTTGGCAGTGGCTAGTTTAAGAAAACCACAATGTGGATTGCAGTCTTTCCTTGTCCATATACAACTTTCAAGGTAAGAAAACAAATCTAAGTATGTAATTTCACTAAACTATCCTTTAAATGCCTTACTGATAGTCAGAACCACAAAAAAAAGAAAGAAAATGAATTGTAACGATTGTTTACTTTTAATTACTTCCTTTCCATTGTGATACAACTCACAAAGAATGTGTGATTTGCTGAAAATGTCTACAATAATATTGATATTTTCTCTTGTGTTTGCTCTGTAGAGAGGATTGCATAAATGCCTTCTTCCATTCTGACAACTTAACTCAACCATTCCATTTGCCAATAAATCTGTATATTAAAACACTCCTGTGGGCTTCATGGGGGGCTGACCACGGTCACAAGTTACTGATCACACTTACTGATCAATTATGAGCTTTCCCAGCCGCCTCGCTGCCTGGCGCTTTAAAGCCCAGAGAGTGTAAGAGGGTATCATTTCATGTGGAGATCAGGGCCCATAGCAGTGAATGGGTGGATTTAGAGTTTAGAGGGGGACCCTGAAAGAGAAGAGAGGGGTGCCTGGCTGCTCAGTGCCAGTGAATGGAATCTCCCAGAGATCAGGGCAAGAAGAGGCCATTGAGGGATATTCATGATGATGGGGATGAGGAGGTGGAGGAGTCATGAATTGATGTGTCCACTTGTAGATCATCTTTTTGGTCAACAGTGGCGTTTTGGAATGAGGATATCTTGCTTTAGAGCAGTGTGGTTTCTGGCTAGTGTTGCCTCACATGTGGAATTAGATGTTTGGTGTAAGTCTTTCCTGTATTCCTTTGTTTCCAGACAGTAACATATGAAGATGGATAGATAGACCTAAATAACACACACAAACACAGGCTTTATTTCTCACTGTTCTCACAAAGTTGGGGGCTTGGGACGCCTTGTGGAATGTCCTCCCTACATGACTGACCGATGCCAGAATTCATGGTTCCTTCTATTTAGAAATGTCGTCCAGATCCTGAGGCAGCAAAGCATCCCAAACCGTCACACTACCACCACCATGCTTGACCGTTGGTGTGAATTTCTTACTGTGGAATGCAGTGTTTGGTTTTCACCCGGCGTAATAGGACACATGTTGTTCAAAAAGTTATACTTTTGAATCATCTGTCCATAGAACATTCTTCCAAGAGTCTTGATGATCATCCAGGTTCTTCAAGGTGCTTTTGGGCAAACTTGAGACAACGTATTGGACGACATTGGTCCCATTATTCCAAAGATAGAGTATCAAAAGTCACAGTAAGATACCCTCACTTGGAACTATGGGCCCGCTCATAAGGCCATCACAGTGATTGATAGTCGGGCCACAAGGCTAGCCCGCTGCTCACTTATGGTTAGCCCCATTGTACCAATGACACAAAGACGCCCATGTCTGGTAGCGGGCCTGCAACGATCTGTAGGCCAGCAGACGGACACAAAGCCTCTTCTCCTCCCTCTTGTCCCCTTAGCAAGGCTCCTGCCACCATCCTTTATGGCCATCTCTGTCCCCTTCTGTTATCAGGGGGATATGGGCCTGAATGGGTTCTGCGGTTGGTTAATGAATTCAGTGATTCAGGGGGTGGACAGTTGCAGCCGTGTTAGCGTTTGTTCACCGCCTTGTTGGAGGGACGGGCCCCGCCCCGGGCCCTTTTGTCTCCTCAGGTCCCTCGACAGGTTAGAAGTCAATGGAGGGCCTTGTGTTCAGGCGGCAGGGCAGGGATGGGGCCGCCTCTCACATGGCATTCACATAGGGGGAGGACAGGCTGGTATCACTGACACTTGTTAGTGTGGGGCCAAACAGAGCTGTAGGTTACCCTGCTCAAGGGCTGATGGTTTTTAGTCCCCCCCTCCTAATAGTTAAGGCTAGCCGTTGGGTAAACTGATCTACACTTAGGGGCCACAATGAATGATTGCAGTATGTTTTACACTCTCATTTTACACCTCCGACTCAACAAAAAAAAAATGGGTCAGATTTTCATTTGACGACCAGTTGCATTAAAGTAAACCAGTAGTTGATGTTGTACTGAGGCCAACATTGTCCTCATGCTAAAAAAAAAGTTCAGTGTGGGCAAAAAGAAAAACGGTTACATTTTAAATGGATGGGATGGCACATTTTTATTTGATTTATTTAACTAGGCAAGACAGTTAAAAACCAATTCTTATTTACAATGACGGCCTACCCCAGCCAAACCTGGACAACGCTGGGCCAATTGTGCGCCGCACTATGGGACTCCCAATCACGGCATGGATTACCAAATGCACGTTCCAAATGCTACAACTAGCATTGCATCACGACATATACACACACGGCATGGACTCATCTCAACATTAGACCTATTTTGAGGTATGTAAAACCACTGACAAACTGACATTTTGGAGTGAACTATCACTTATAACTTCACTAACCCTGACCATTCTCGCAGGCTTTGAGCATAGCATGCGAACAGGAGAAAACTGCGGGGGTGAATAGATAAATAAAGAGTCAGAGATACAAATGGACATAGATGGGGGGGGGGGGTGACAGAAAGAGACAGAAAGCTGACCGAAAACAACGCTCAGGGACCAGAGAGAATTTAGACCTATGACTGAGGCCCAAGTGTCATGAGAAGATGAGAGTTGCCATGGCCACCATGGAGCCACCCAGCAAGCATGTGAGAACGGGAGGCCGGGAGCCAGAGCCCAGGCCTAGTGGCTCACATGCACTAACCAGGGATTATGTGCATAGCTAAGTGATGAGACACTAAGCCGGCAGGTGAAGAAGGGAGGGAGGCCCGGGGACAAGGGCATCCTTCAGGACAGCTCCCCCAAAAGAGCAGAGACTTTTCCCCAGTGAGGCTGATCTACCTTGTGAAGGGTGGCTCAGCTAGAGGTCCTTGAGTGCTGAAAGGGCAGTCCCAGAAGTCTCTTTCATAGAGTAAGTGGCCAAAATAGGGGTCTTGTGAGTCATCTTCACTGGTAAGAATGGCCTTCTTCACAATCATAAATCCCTCAGCAGACACACTCATGGATATGGACTTGGAGAAGCTGGGTACTGACTGGGTACTGGCTAGGTACTGACTGGGTACTAGCTAGGTACTGACTGGGTACTGGCTGGGTACTGACTGGGCACTGGCTGGGTACTGACAACATCAAAAGCTGACATTCTGTGTATCTGTATTTATTATGGATTCCCATTAGTTCCTGCCAAGTTCCTGTTTTTTAAATCTGATTTTACTGCTTGCATCAGTTACCTGATGTGGAATAGAGTTCCATATAGTCATGGCTCTATGTAGTACTGTGTGCCTCCCATCGTCTGTTCTGGACTTGGGGACTGTGAAGAGACCTCTAGTGGCATGTCTGGTGGGGTATGCATGGGTGTCTGAGCTGTGTGCTAGTCGTTTAAACAGACAACTCTGTTTTCAACAGGTCAATACCTCACATAAATTGAATTGATTTTAATTTATTTTGGGTAACAGGCATACAGTTGAAGTCTGAGGTTTACATACACCTTAGTCAAATACATTTATACTCAGTTTTTCACAATTCCTGACATTTAATCATAGTAAAAAAATGCCTGTCTTAGGTTCGTTAGAATCACCACTTTATTTTAAGAATGTGAAATGTCAGATTAATAGTAGAGAGAATTATTTATTTCAGCTTTTATTTCTTTCATCACATTCCCAGTGGGTCAGAAGTTTGCATACACTCAATTGGTATTTGGTAGCATTGCCTTTAAATTGTTTAACTTGGGTCAAACGTTTCGGGTAGCTTTCCACAAACTTCCCACAATAAGTTGGGTGAATTTTGGCCCATTCCTCCTGACAGAGCTGGTGTAACCAAGTCAGGTTTGTAGGCCTCCTTGCTCGCACATGCTTTTTCAGTTCTGCCCACAAATTTTCTATGGGATTGAGGTCAGGGCTTTGTGATGGCCACTCCAATACCTTGACTTTGTTGTCCTTAAGCCATTTTGCCACAACTTTAGAAGTATGCTTGGGGTCATTGTCCATTTGAAAGACCCATTTGCAACCAAGCTTTAACTTCCTGACTGATGTCTTGAGACGTTGCTTCAATATATCCACATAGTTATCCTCCCTCGTGATGCCATCTGTTTTGTGAAGTGCACCAGTCCCTCCT
Organism: Oncorhynchus clarkii lewisi; assembly: GCF_045791955.1. Taxonomy (NCBI): domain Eukaryota; kingdom Metazoa; phylum Chordata; class Actinopteri; order Salmoniformes; family Salmonidae; genus Oncorhynchus; species Oncorhynchus clarkii. Next base: position 11,496,857 of record NC_092166.1, on the reverse strand, counting down.
GCAGCAAAGCACCCCCACAACATGATGCTGCAACCCCCGTGCTTCACGGTTGGGGTGGTGTTCTTCGGCTTGCAAGCCTCCCCCTTTTTCCTCTAAACATAACAATGGTCATTATGGCCAAACAGTTCTATTTTTGTTTCATCAGACCAGAGGACATTTCTCCAAAAAGTAAAATGTTTGTCCCCATCTGCAGTTGCAAACCGTAGTCTGGCTTTTTTATGGCGGTTTTCGAGCAGTGGCTTCTTCCTTGCTGAGCGGCCTTTCAGGTTATGTCAATATAGGACTCGTTTTACTGTGGATATAGAAACTTTTGTACGTGTTTCCTCCAGCATCTTCACAAGGTCCTTTGCTGTTGTTCTGGGATAGATTTTCACTTTTCACACCAAATACATTCATCTCATTGAGACAGAACACATCTCCTTCCTGAACGGTATGACGGCTGCGTGGTCCCATGGTGTTTATACGTGCGTACTCTTGTTTACACAGATGAACGTGGTACCTTCAGGGGTTTGGAAATTGCTCCCAAGGATGAACCAGACTTGTGGAGGTCTACAATTTTTTTCTGAGGTCTTGGCTGATTACTTTTGATTTTCCCATGATGTCAAGCAAAGGAGGCACTGAGTTTGACGGTAGGCCTTGAAATACATCGACAGGTACACCTCCAATTGACTCAAATTATGTCAATTAGCCTGTCAGAAGCTTCTAAAGCCATTATACAATTTTCTGGAATTTTCCAAACTATTTAAAGGCAAAGTCAACTTAGTGTATGTAAACTTCTGACCCACTGCAATTGTGATACATTGAATTGTAAGTTAAATAATATGTCTGTAAACAATTGTTGGAAAAATGACTTGTGTCATGCACAAGGTAGATGTCCTAACTGACTTACCAAAACTATAGATTGTTAACAAGAAATTTATGGAGAGGTTGAAAAAATAGTTTTAATGACTCCAACCTAAGTCTATGTAAACTTCCGACTTCAACTGTTTTCAACAAAATGTACAATGTGGTCCCAGAGGATATCACCTGAAAGTATTCATTAAAATGCTTGTTTCCAAAGTGGTCCTCGATGGTAAAAACAATAACAAGTGGTGATGCAGTCAATCTCTCCTCTACTTTGTGCCAAGAGAGATGTACATGCATATTATTAATGTTTGTTCCCTGTGTACATTCAAGGGCCAGCCAATTTTCCTGAGTCCCTCTTTGTGGCACCTGACCACACGACTGTAGGACCTGCCTTGTTGATAGTGCTGTTAAGAAGTTAGAGCAGCGTTTTATTATGGGCAGACTTCTCCCTATCTTAGCTACTGTTGTATCATATGTTTTGACCATTGACAGTTTACAATCCAGGGTTACTCCAAGCAGTTTAGTCACCTCGACTTGCTCAACTTGCTCTTTGTTAACTCAACTTGCTCGACGAGCTCAACTTGCTCGACTTGCTCTTTGTTAACTGTTACAGTCAATTCAGTCACTGTAGTAGCTGACGTGTACAGTCATTGAGTCATCCTCATACAAAGTAAGGGGCCTAGACAGCTGCCCTGGGGATTTCCTGATTTTCCCTGGATTGTGTTTGAGAGGCTTCCATTAAATAGCACCCTCTGTCTTCTGTTAGACAGGTAACTCTTTATCCACAGTATAGCGGAGGGTGTAAAGCTATAACACATATGTTTTTCCAGCAGCAGACTATGATCGATAATGTCAAAAGCCGCAATGAAGTCTAACAAAACAGCTCCCACAATCTTTTTATCAGCAATTTCTCTCAGACAATCATCAGTCATTTGTGTAAGTGCTGTGCTTGTTGAATGTCCTTCCCTATTAGCGTGCTGAACGTCTGTCAATTTGTTTACTGTAAAATAGCATTGTATCTGGTCAAACACCTTTTTTTCCAAAACTTTACTAAGGGTTGGTAACAGGCTGATTGGTCAGCTATTTGAGCCAGTAAAGTTTTTTTTACTATTCTTAGGACAGCCATATAGTCGAAAACCAAATAACCAGTTTTAAACAGTCAAAAGTTAGTGTAACGGTTTACATGATAAGTATGGCATTGCAGGAATGTGTTTGAACGACGATGGCACAAATAAATAAAATTCATATGTTCCATAGAGAGAAAGACATCATAGTTAACCAGAACCTTTTCAATTTGATGAGGAAGAGGAAGAAGGAGGACCTCAATTCCTTTTGAAAGGAATGACCTAGAGTTCAATAAGACGTCAGTCTCATTTCCTTTGCTCCAAGTTGAAGCTCTCTAAATGCTGGCTTTTTAAGACTTAAAGCTTAAGGAAGATGACAGATGGCGGATTGTTGTGGTCTGACCAATTGCAAAATGCTTGTTGCTATGGTCCCCTTTTTCTTCTTCAACTCATTTTCCAGAGCTAAGCATCCTTCCTGTTTATTGACCTGGGATGAGCAGACTTGAAAATGCTCCGGTTGTTGACGAACAGGAGATTGGATCTCCGGTCTTTTTATTTGGTTGATGTGACCCACTGGGTTCGAACACAGTTCTTCTGCATCATGCCACAGGACTGTTAGCCCTTTGAGCTAAAGCCTATGCATAGCTCTAAGATCTAACACAAGTCTTCAGGTCTCAGGCAAGGTTACTCAATATTTCAGTGTGTCTGGCTAAATAAAACCACCCCTGTGCATTAGGATTGCTTTCTTTGTATCTGATTATCATAGAGGGCGGGAAAGAGAGCTTTAATCTTTAATCTTATGGCCTCTCCCTTTCATCTCCAATAAATTCTACCATATTTTTGGGACGGATGGTGACCATGGAGATCAGTGATTTCCCATCACAGAGCCTCTCCCTCCTACTTTCCCACTATCGAAACCTCCCCCTTTTTTTGTCCAAGTAAAACAAAGTGTGGTGTTGAATGGGCTCTGAGGTAGGTAAATGTATTCAGTGACATCAGCCAGGATGATTCTATTCTGCCGGATTCCTGTACCATTTGTTTCCAGCCTTGTCTGAGGGCCGAACACTCTGTTGGGCTCATTGTCCCGTGTGTATTCCACACAGACCCACAATTAATGGGGGCCTTGTCTAAGGCTTCTGGAGCAGAAACTTCTGTTGGGGAGGGGAACAAAAGGCAGGCGGGCCACTGCCAGGAGTTGCTATGAGAGGCCCTCCTCTTTAAGAAGGTCTCAAAGGGAGGAGGTGGGGAGAACAAGCGGAGGCCTGGCTGAGATGTTTAAGTGATCCCTCTATACCCATCTGGCTGTCCCTGCTCTCGGTGTCACACAGCCCAGTACATTTAAAAAAAAAAAAGTAACCTTTATTTAACTCAGTTAAGAACAAAAATCTAATTTACAATGGCATTCAAACCTGGACGACACTGGGCCAATTGTACGCCGCCCTATGGGACTCCCAATCACCAGGGACTGTAGTGACGCCTCTTGCACTGAGATGCTGTGCCTTTTACCGCTGCGCCTCTCAGTTAAAACGGTTTAATTCCTGGGATTTGGTGATTGAGATGGCCATTCCACTGCCTGTTTTGTCTTGGAAATATGTGCAGCGGTCCATCTCCAAGCAGGTAAATGTGAAGATAGGTTAGTGTAAAAAAAAAACAAAGTGGCCAATAGCAAACAGCCCCAGGGTGCTGTCTTTGTTTAAATGTAACGTTGTGTGACACAACATGTCAATCATCATCAACAGTCATTGACGTGAACAAAGTGCCACAATGTTTAGAACATGCGTAAGTTAAAGTAGCAATATATTTTCTTTAAATATATCCAGAAGGTTATTCTAATCGAATCAGTCTAACTCAACCGCCCTTCTGTTGTGGGTTGTTATCAGACACTGTTGGCCCTCGATAGCTTTCTAACCCTCTCCCATGGCGGCCTGGGCCTCTGTGCCTCTCTCTCCTCTGTGTTTCCCACACTGATACTGATCTGGAGTGTGCCATAAAGCACCGTTATAGATCACAGTGCACAATAAAGGCACGTCTCCAGCCAGACAAGCAGGCTTACTGAGCATGGAGCTGATAAGGGGAAACACGTTGCCGCGTCCCCTCCTCTCTCTGTTGTCTTGTCCCAGAACCCATAGTCCTTGTTTGTGAAAGAAAGAAGAATTGTGTACATTGAAAAAAATAGCATCACCTCTGGACACCTAAATATTCTCTGCACACCATGTAGTCTTTAGAAGATACTCACAGAGAAAGGCACCTGTGAGAATCCTCGTATCACCATTGAATCATGTTTTTATTTTTTTTGGGGGGGGGACTGGTAATTTTACACATTGGGTGTAAAACAGTGTCCATGAACAGAAAAAACATGATTACATGGCGGATGCCCCTGGCTTTTGGCTCCTTATGTGTCCAAAAAATGAAGATAATGAAGTGTTTTTGAGGTCAGTATTGGGGCTTTATTTATATTTACATTATTAACAAAGTATTTGAAGTTACAGATGACTAGTTTCTTTGAAAAATAGAGAAGGCACTCAGACCTGTATTGTTGTTTCCCTCTTCTGTGATGTGGGCCCTGACCTTTTGGGGTCATTTGACCTGAGAGGTTTTAGGAGCTTTAAAATGAGACGTTAGGGCACCTGAAGTCTGTCAAGAAGGTAATAATAAGAGCAACCTGATAACCTTGTACTCTGGGGTGATAGTTAATTTCTTCTGCATGTTAAAACTGAGACGTGAAGGTCATTGAGTGCAACTTGGTATCTATTAGTCACATAAATGTGATGGTAGTTTGCAGAGAGATTGTCTATGAAGGCACGATGACCTGAAAAAGGCTTTCTTTCTTAAAAACACTGAGGGTGTTAATCAAGAACATTGACTAGTTACTCTTCAATTAGAGAAAATGTAAATGCATTTCTGTGAATTTATTTTACTTTGAACCAAGGGTAAAAAAAAAAAATCAGAGTTGAATTCAACCCAGTTTTCAATTCAGTCGAGAAATTAATTGAATGTAATAGAATTGAAAAATCAATCCCTGACCTCAGTAAGTGATATAGTAAATACGGTGGCAAGAAAAAGTATGTGAACCTTTTGGAATTACCTGGATTTCTCCATAAATTGGTCCTAAATTTGATCTTATCTTCATCTAAGTCACAGCAATAGACAAACACGGTGTGCTTGAACTAATAACACACACAAATTGTATGTTTCTTTTTTCTTCTATATTGAATACAGCATTTAAACATTCACAGTGTAGGTTGGAAAAGTCTGTGAACCCCTAGGCTAATCACTAATCAGCTAACCTGGAGTCCAATCAATGAGACGAGATTGGAGATGTTGGTTAGAGCTGCCCTGCCCTATTAAAAACGAACACAATGAGTTTTCTATTCACAAGAAGCATTGCCTGATGTGAATCCTGCCTTGAACAAAAGAGATCTCAGAAGACCTAAGATTAAGAATTGTTGAATTGCATAAAGCTGGAAAGGGTTACAAAAATATCTCTTAAAGCCTTGATGTTCATCAGTCCACGTTAAGACAAATTGTCTATAAATGGAGAAAGTTCAGCACTGTTGCTACTCTCCCTAGGAGTGGCTATCCTGCAAAGACGACTGCAAGAGCACAGCGCAGAATGCTCAATAAAGTTAAGAAGAATCCTAGTATCAGCTAAAGACACAGAAATCTCTGGAACTTTCTAACATCTCTGTTGACGGGTCTATGATGTGTAAAACACTAAACAAGAATGGTGTTCATGGGAGGACACCAAGGAAGAAGCAACTGCTGTCCAAAAAATAAAACATTGTGTAACGGCTGTTTGAAGAGGACCAAGGTGCAGCGTGGTACGTGTTCATGATTTAATAATAGAACTGAACACTGATTAACAAAACAACAAAGAGAACGAACGAAACAGTTCTGTCTGGTGCAGACACAAAAACAGAAAACAACTACCCACAAAACCCATGTGGGAAAAAGCTACCTAAGTATGGTTCTCAATCAGTGACAACGATAGACAGCTGCCTCTGATTAAGAACCACACCCAGCCAAACAAAGAAATACAAAACATAGAAAATGAACATAGAATGCCCACCCTAGTCACACCCTGGCCTAACCAAAATAGAGAATAAAAGCCTCTCTATGGCCAGGGCGTGACACATTGCTGCATGTCTGAATTTCACAAAAGAGCACCTGGATGTTCCACAGCGCAAGTGGCAAAATATTCTGTGGACAGATGAAACTAAAATTATGTTGTTTGGAAGGAACACATAACATTATGTGTGGAGGAAAAAAAGGCACACCAACATCAGAACCTTATCCCAACTGTAAAGTATGGTGGAGGGAGCATCATGGTTTTGGCTGTTTTGTTGTTTGTGTTGTTTGGAAGGAACACATAACATTATGTGTGGAGGAAAAAAAGGCACACCAACATCAGAACCTTATCCCAACTGTAAAGTATGGTGGAGGGAGCATCATGGTTTTGGCTGTTTTGCTGCCTCAGGGCCTGGACAGCTTGCTATCATCAATGGAGAAATTAATTCCCAAGTTTATCATTACATTTTGCAGGAGAATGTAAGGCTCTGTCCGCCAATTGAAGCTCAACAGAAGCTGGTTGATGCAACAGGATAATGACCCAAAACACAGAAGTAAATCAACAACAGAATGGCTTAAGCAGAGGAAAATATGCCTTCTGGAGTGGCCCAGTCAGAGTCCTGACCTCAATCCGATTGAGCAGTTCACACCAGACTCCCCAAGAATATTGCTGAACTGAAACAGTTTGTAAAGAGGAATGGTCCAAAATTCCTCTTAACTGTTTGCAGGTCTGATCCGCAACTACAAAAAACGTTTGGTTGAGGTTATTGCTGTCAAAGGAGGGTCAACCAGTTATTAAATCCAAGGGTTCACATACTTTTTCCACACTGCACTGTGAATGTTTACACAGTGTGTTCAATAAAGACATGAAAACGTATAATTGTTTGTGTTATTAGCTTAAGCAGACTGTGTCTACTTAGATGAAGATCAGATCCAATTTTATGACCAATTTATGCATAAATACAGGTAATTCCAAAGGGGTCACATACTTTTTCTTGTCACTGTATGTAGGGGAGTGTGCTTGTGTGTGCTGGAGAAAGGCTGTGTATACACAGGCAGCCCAATTCTGATCTAATTGGGAAAAAGACCAATTAGTGGCATAAATATCAGAATTGGGCTGTCTGTGTAAACACATCCAATGAGTGTGTGCGTGTGTCAACCCTCTGAGGGGAGGGTTGCCAATAGTGTACAACAAAAATGTATTGTTATTTAGAGTTTTTGTTCTAGGATCAATTAAACTGGGGAAATGGACAATACATTTATTTTATTCACCTTAATTGACTATTACTAATAGATATGGCAACTGAGACCTTCATATTTAATCAATACGTTTCATCAAATACCTATCTGTATTGTGTGCTGTGCACCACCTTCTCACACACAAGACACCAGATAGCCAATGGAAGGCCTCATTGCACGAGCCAACCGACTCCCTGGCAACGTGTCCCGCGCGCTCATTGGTAGAAGGTTGGAGAATTCAACTTTGGGACGATTTACACGAGCCATTCGCGTGCAGCTTCCTCTATAAATATGACCGTAGGTGAAAGTGACAGTGTTGACTTGTTATCAACACCGTACTGGAAGGTCGTTTACTGCAGGATGTAGCCTCAGCAATAGCTACGTTGTAATAAACACCTGTAACGAACAGCGTTGGTCAGGGAAAAAAAACATGACCGGTGTTTGAATATTTCTCAATAGGCTGGACTTTATTAAACAATTGTGGGACAAATGATTTGCTGAAGTTGACTGGACGATTGTGGGATATTAAAAATTGAAGATGCCGGCTGAAATTTTGGAGAAAACTTCCCCCTCTTCTGTTGCAGCCACTCTGTCGAGCGTAAATGGAAATCCGGATAAACCAAGGACTGCCTCGGGGGACAGAAAGGTAGGCCTACAGAAAAGCACGGAAATAAAAACGATTCCTTTTTTTATATGTCAATTGTTGTTAATAAGTTACGTTACATGTCTAATAATCATGGCGTTTGTTTGTTTTATTTAAAGTCTTCTAAACCAATTATGGAGAAGAGAAGACGCGCGCGAATCAACGAAAGCCTTGGACAGCTCAAGACCCTCATACTGGACGCTCTAAAGAAAGATGTACGTTTTTAAAAAAGCTTTTATAATCATAGAAATTTATGTCTACGACATATGCTTCTATAATTATGTTAATTTGATGGATTGGAACGAAGCTCAAATAGATTATTAATCATGTGTACTATTCTTCTTGATGTGTATTTAGAACTCCAGGCATTCGAAGCTGGAGAAGGCGGACATCCTTGAGATGACTGTGAAGCACCTAAGGAATATGCAGCGTCTTCAAATGACTGGTAGGTTTCATTCTAGACGTGCATGTTTAAATTGTATCTGTGGCTGTTCCCAAGGTACTATATGCATAAGTCCATCAAACCTATTGATAGACCTACTGAGTATTATATAATTACATTTAAAGGATTTTCTGAACAATATATCCTCAAATACATAATATTATTTCACTTTACAGGTGCTATAAGCACGGATTCATCAGTCCTTGGCAAGTACAGAGCGGGATTCAGCGAGTGCATGAGTGAAGTCACCCGTTTTCTGTCCACACGTGAAGGGATGAACATGGAGGTCATGTCCCAACTTCTCAGCCACTTAGCCGGTTGTGTGTCACAGATCAACACCGTAAACTACTCAACTCATCGCCAGAGCCTCACCTACCCTGCGCATCCAACGCTTGGCCAAGCCATTGTGCAAATCCCAAGTGCGTCGCCTCAGTTGAATGTAATCATGCCTTGCAAAAGTGGCTCGCCAATCAACTTCACGTCCGAAGTGGCTAAATTCTACAGCGGACTTCAGATTGTTTCAGCGACAGATGGACAATTCGCCTTTCTGATTCCAAGCGCGGCCCTTGCGCAAATGAGCGTGCCAAACGCCCTACATGGCAATCCAACAGTTGCGGTGGCGGTGTCACCTGTTGCACCTCCCATCACTGCAGACTCCGTGTGGAGACCATGGTAGGGTCATTAGACTGAAGGACTTTTATGCACCATAACACATTTTTTTCTGATATATGAGTTTTTGTATATTTTTGTATAGGCTGCTCAAATCAATAGTCAAGAGTGATGCTTACTCACATGTTGTTGTTCTTTGATGGAGAATACACTTTTCCATGAGATATATTTTCAGTGATGTCATGATCATGTTTTATTGTTGTGATACAACAATTATTCAAATGCCCTCAAATGCCTTCCTTCAGGAAATCAATAAATTCCTCAAATGAAATTGCAATGTTTAACACCTGAAAATTGTGACTTCTTAACTACATTTAAAATAATTGTCTATCCTTGACCTAATGATACCCACATGAAAATCTACTACAGTTTACTATAGAATACTACAGTACTTAGAATTATGTTGTAAACTGTAGTATATTGTAGAGTACTATACTACACAGTAATATATCTTGATCATGTGTTGTACTTACTATAGAATACACTACTGTTCAAAGAAAAATCCATGTCTCAGACTGGCCAATAAAAAGAAAAGATTAAGATGGGCAAAAGAACACAGACACCGGACAGAGGAACTCTGCCTAGAAGGCCAGCATCCTGGAGTCACCTCTTCACTGTTGATGTTGAGACTGGTGTTTTGCGGGTACTATTTAATGAAGCTGCCAGTTGAGGACTTGTGAGGCATCTGTTTCTCAAACTAGACCCTCTAATGTACTTGTCCTCTTGCTCAGTTGTGCACCGGGGCCTCCCACTCCTCTTTCTATTCTGGTTAGACCAGTTTGCGCTGTTCTGTGAAGGGAGTAGTACACAGTGTTGTACGGGATCTTTATTTTCTTGGCAATTTCTAGCATGGAATAGCAAAAGGGTTTTCTAATGATCAATTAGCCTTTTAAAATGATAAACTTGGATTAGCTAACACAACGTGCCATTGGAACACAGGAGTGATGGTTGCCGATCATGGGCCTCTGTACGCCTATGTAGATATTCCATTAAAAAATCTCCAGTTTCCAGCTATAATAGTCATTTACAACATTAACAATGCCTACACTGTATTTCTGGTCAATTTGACATTATTGTTATGGACAAAAATGTATTTTTCTTTCAAAAACAAGACATTTCTAAGTGACCCCAAACTTTTGAACGGTAGTGTATATATAGAATACAGTATACTGTAGAATACTAAAGTAAATACAACAATATACTCCAGACCGCAACACCACTACAGTAAATACTACAGTAATATCTGCAAAAACACTACAGTCCATAAAAACACTACAGTCATTTCTATAATATATACTACAGTATTTCATTTGCATATACCCTGCCCATTCCCCTCCCCTATATCCCAATTTGTTCAGCTCATAAGTGAGAAACCTACATGACAGGTATAGATCACATATTGTGTTCCCTATAGGTTACAGAAAATAGCAGAAGCTCTGAACCATCCATTCAGACCTCATTCCTACCTACCTACCTACCTACCTACCTACCTACCTACCTTTCTACCTACCTACCTACCTACCTACCTACCTACCTACCTACCTACCTACCTTTCTACCTACCTACCTACCTACCTACCTACCTACCTACCTACCTACCTACCTGCCTGCCTACCTACCTACCTACCTACCTACCTACCTACCTACCTACCTACCTACCTACCTACCTACCTGCCTGCCTGCCTGCCTGCCTGCCTGCCTGCCTATCTACCTGCCTGCCTGCCTGCCTATCTACCTGCCTGCCTGCCTGCCTGCCTATCTACCTGCCTGCCTGCCTATCTACCTGCCTGCCTGCCTATCTACCTGCCTGCCTGCCTGCCTGCCTGCCTGCCTGCCTGCCTGCCTGCCTATCTACCTGCCTGCCTGCCTGCCTGCCTGCCTGCCTGCCTGCCTGCCTGCCTGCCTGCCTGCCTATCTACCTGCCTGCCTGCCTGCCTGCCTATCTAGCTGCCTGCCTGCCTATCTAGCTGCCTGCCTGCCTGCCTGCCTATCTACCTGCCTGCCTGCCTGCCTGCCTATCTACCTGCCTGCCTGCCTATCTAGCTGCCTGCCTGCCTGCCTGCCTATCTACCTGCCTGCCTGCCTGCCTGCCTATCTACCTGCCTGCCTGCCTATCTAGCTGCCTGCCTGCCTGCCTGCCTATCTACCTGCCTGCCTGCCTGCCTGCCTATCTACCTGCCTGCCTGCCTATCTCGCTGCCTGCCTGCCTGCCTGCCTATCTACCTGCCTGCCTGCCTATCTACCTGCCTGCCTGCCTATCTAGCTGCCTGCCTGCCTGCCTGCCTATCTATCTACCTGCCTGCCTGCCTGCCTATCTACCTGCCTGCCTGCCTGCCTATCTACCTGCCTGCCTGCCTGCCTGCCTGCCTGCCTGCCTGCCTGCCTGCCTGCCTGCCTATCTACCTGCCTGCCTGCCTGCCTGCCTGCCTGCCTATCTACCTGCCTGCCTGCCTGCCTGCCTATCTACCTGCCTGCCTGCCTGCCTGCCTATCTACCTGCCTGCCTGCCTGCCTGCCTATCTACCTGCCTGCCTGCCTGCCTGCCTGCCTTTCTACCTACCTACCTACCTACCTACCTACCTACCTACCTACCTACCTGCCTGCCTACCTACCTACCTACCTACCTACCTACCTACCTACCTACCTACCTACCTACCTGCCTGCCTGCCTGCCTGCCTACCTACCTACCTACCTACCTACTTACAGGTTATGGAAAATGTGCTATTTGAGTATTTTGTTGAGTACAAAGCCCCCACTGCTATGTCAAAGATAATTTAAAACAATTTACTATAGTAAATACAACAGTAATGTCTGCAAAAAAACAACAGTAAATACTACAGTATACCATAGTGATGTCCGCAACACTACAGTAAATACTACAGTATACTATAGTCATGTCCGCAACACTACAGTAAATACTACAGTATACTATAGTCATGTCCGCAACACTACAGTAAATACTACAGTATACTATAGTCATGTCCGCAACACTACAGTAAATACTACAGTATACTATAGTCATGTCCGCAACACTACAGTAAATACTACAGTATACTATAGTCACGTCTGCAACACTACAGTAAATACTACAGTATACTATAGTCATGTCCGCAACACTACAGTACATACTACAGTATACTATAGTAATGTCTGCAAAGTATTCACTGTAGTGTTTTGGGGGGATTTTAGTCTGCAAAAACACTATAGTGAATACCACAGTAAAGTCCACAAAAAACAACACAATCAATACAATAGCATTTAACCATAGTATACTAGTATTTTGTCATGTGGGTGTACTGTGATTGAATACCCTATTAAGGCTGATCTAACCACAGAAATAAATGAAACACAGAATTATCGGATCTTGGACTATGGCCCCGAACACAGAACGTCTCTTTCTGCCGAGCGAACTCAAATACTTCCAAATGTTGACATCTTCCTTCTCATCCAACCTCACCTCTGAGCCAACATTGATCGGTGGAGGGGCATGCAGGAGTTCTATGAATTAAGATTCAAGCCGGCACTGTCGACGTACACCAACCCATGGTCATGTTCTAGTGCTCTGACTCTAGTGTTATCTTCCCATCTCATCCCTGTTAGCCTCATCTGTCTTCTACTTCTTTTTTTCTCTCCCCCCCCAGCTGGAAAGAAATAACTCCTAGATGAGGTGAGGAACCTGAGAGGTCGTGAGAATGACTCTCAGCCCAGCAGGCAACAGCCAGGATAGGGGTGGGGGAGGTGGATAGTCTGTCGGACATGAGCAGGGCTGGCTGCCACAGAGGAAGTCTTGATATACAGGACAGGAGCTGAACATGGGGAGGGAAGGTTCCAGAGGAAGAGAGGGTGGAGAGAGAGGTTCTGGAGGGAGGGTAGGGAGAGAGTTGGGAGGGCCAGACAAAATGTTCCTAGCTTGTTACCAATAGCCAATGACTATATACATGTGACCACGCAATGACTTTATGGTGACCCCCTCCATGCATGCTGTTGCTCCGGGTAGAGGTTACCAGAGGGGACAGATCTAGGGTGTGAATGATGGGCTTAACGACAACAAAAGTAATGTCAAGCTACATTTTAAACTGGGTGGTTCGAGCACTGAATGCGGATTGGCTAAAAGCTGTGGTATATCAGACCGTATACCAGGGGTATGACAAAATATTTATTTTAACTGCTCTAACCAGTTTATAATAGCAATAAGGCACCACAGGGATTTGTGGTGTATGGCCAATATACCACGGCTAAGGTACTCTGCGTTGCTTTGTGCATAAGAACAGCCCCTCCTCGGGCCTCATTGCTTAAGTATACTACATTAAATGTATGAGGTTCAGGAGTTTTATAATGTGCTTTTCATTCTTTAGAATATTTATCTTAAAAAACTAGATATGCTTTTACATAGGTAGTGGTAAGAAATGATACAGAAACAAGGTAACTTGCGTTTTGCTCCCCAAGGTGTGACAATGCTCCGCTTGTGAGTCAATAAGATTAAAGGGATACACCCAAAAATCACAATGCCTTTTGAATGTAACTGGATGGAGGCAAGTCAGACTAATAGCTAAATTATTCAAAGTGACCTGAATCCCTATTTGATTTACACACAGGAAGTGCATGTTTGCACATGGGATGTTGGCGGCTTATCTTAGCGACAGGCGAGTAATAGCGCTGCTGTCTATTTAACGGTCTGGCACCCAGCTAATGGAGTGACAAGCACAGTGTGTGACCAGTGTGTGTCCAGGGTTGAATGATCCCACAGAGGGCCATAAGGAGAGCTTGACCAGGGGTCACAGGTGCCTGTCACTCTGCCTCACAGGACTGGACTAGTCTAGAACCAGATCTGTTTGTGTTGCCTAGAACCAGATCTGTTAGTGTTGCCTTGCAACTCTGTTTGGCATGACAATGACCATATGAGTTGGCAAGAAAAGCACAAACAGATCTGGGACCAGGCTTGGACTGGACAGCTCCAATACAACATGCAGTCTGAAATAGTCTAGTCCCTCTGTCACTATAGGACACCATTTTGACAACATGAAGAAGGTAGAGCTGGTGGAAAATGAGAGAGCAATAATCTGAGTGTTTGTGATTGAATTGATCTATAAAAAAAGCAAAAAAAATCAGCAATTTACCTCCATGGTCTTATTGTAAGAGTGCAGACATTAGTCTGCATTACAAACTTGCCTGAAAATAATTTCCAATGTGTAGTATTTGAAGTGATACAGGGCAATTGGGTATTTTTGTCACACTTTTAAGATATCACCCCTAGAAAATGGCTGAACACCTTTGCTTTTTTCAACTTTGGTGGCTCAGTAACATAATTATGTTCCATCATAAAAGGTATTTTCATTATCAAACAACTTTCTAACTCAACATATTTTCAACTTGGAAACACAGCAAAATCCCTCTCTCTCTTCCCAAATAATGTCAGTCAAACCCGCTCCTGCTCATAATGCAGTTGATTAAGTTTACAGTACATCTCTGTTTGACCAAAACGTACCATCCTGGCAATGTGTAAGAGCCCTAAAAGCCAAATAGAGCCTCCCTGATCAGAACTGGCCTTTGAGAAAGGGCCCCACAACACAAAAACAAAGGCAGGCCCCTCAATGGCTCAATGGCTCCTCTCTGTGTGGCCCTCTCACTCTTCATAAAGGACCCTGCTCTTGTTTATCCAGGAAGAGGTTTAATGGTCCACAGGGGGGAGGACCATGCTGTCACTTTCACCAAGCTGGGACTAGAGGCTCATTGTTGAATAGGTCCCAAGACTCCTCTAAGGCCAGGCTACTCTCTTCAGAGACAAGAGGGCTACTACTGAGTCTCTGCTGAGGTTTGAGTTTCTTCTAGCCAATCGCCAGCTCCTCTCTCAACTCCTTCCTGTGGACCACCTGAAGTATAATGGATGCATTTGGACTGGTGTTGGGTGGAGACCGGCCCGAGATTTAACAACAGCTGAGGGTCACTCTACTCAGAGAAATATCAACACTGTTTACCAATGCTAGCTAAGACATGGGCCCAACCAGTCTCATTCTTCTCCTTTCCCCTCCTTCCTGCCTCTTTTCTTCTATTCCAGGCCTTCCATCTCGCCCCCTGGGTTTGATGCTCGTTTTTCCCATACCTTCTAAAAGGGAGTATGACAAGCTTTAAGTTAGCTTGGCCTGGCCCCTCAGTGTAATCTGTGATGGATGAGTTGTTGGTCACAAAGACAGTGACATGGTGACAGGAACCCTGCTATGGGAAACTGATCTTCCTGACATGTATCGGAAACCTCCGCTGTGACTGCCTCTATGGTGAATTGGCCTGTATTTTTCTTGGGGGCTGTAACAATGTTTCCAAGGGTGAACTCTATGGGCAAATAGTTCACATGCAATGGTGACGCTAAA
The DNA here is from genome assembly GCF_045791955.1 of Oncorhynchus clarkii lewisi. Lineage (NCBI taxonomy): Eukaryota > Metazoa > Chordata > Actinopteri > Salmoniformes > Salmonidae > Oncorhynchus > Oncorhynchus clarkii. The sequence continues at coordinate 11,481,523 of NC_092166.1, read as the reverse complement.
CAAATGCATAGATTATGCACTTGACATCAGTGGTGAATGAATTCAGATACTTGTGAACTAGAGAATGGCCCCTCGTCAACACATCCTATTCTCTTGTCTTTGAGTTATGAACTTGTTATTGAAAACAAGATAATTATTCTCAAGGACTTACATACTTGGACATGAAGGTTGTGCAGATACATGAATGTGTACCATAACAGGCCAGCAAACCCTTTCATGCTTGGGTATGAATGCCTAGATTTCTCTAGCTGTACATGCATAATGCATCGGTGACTATTAGTGTCCTTATAATGTTGTTCATTATTATCCAAAAGGCAAACACAGATCCTAGATTAGCACTCCTACTCTGAGACACTTTTTGAAGGTCCTATGCTGTGTTTACTTAGCTTTTAAAACAATGTTGTCAAGTGGCAACATGACAATCTGACATCTCAATGGTTGAGTTTTTCGCTGTAGAGACGACCATTGCTGTGGAATGATGTCACATGTCTCAAATCAAGGATATGACTACTGCACTTCATCACTAGCTACCAGACCTTCAAAGATGTTGGCTTTGGTTTCTGCCGGTCTCGTTTGAGGGCTCCTTTCTACTCCTGTTCTTATTACGTTTGGCTCTCTGCCCATATGGGGTTATGGCCAGTGCCATAAAGATACACTTTCACGGCAGGTGTCCCTTCAAAGTAAGACAGCCCCATAACTCAGGATGGTTCAGTTACAACCGTGGCCTTTTAGGCTGTCGGTCTTTCTGACGGGGCAGGCAGACAGGAGACTGAAGGACCATGTGCGAGGCATCTGAGGGTGACCATTGAGAAGGATTGCAAAAGTTGTATGGGGATTTTAGCGGTGTGTATGTATTCCTGACCCAAGGTGTGGTTTAGAGGGGATTTTAGCGGTGTGTATGCATTCCTGACCTAAGGTGTGGTTTAGAGGAGTTTTTAGGGGTGTGTATGTATCCCTTACCCAAGGTGTGTTTTAGAGGGGTTTTTAGCAGTGTGTATGTATCCCTGACAAAAGGTGTGTTTTAGAGGGGGTTTTAGCAGTGTGTATGTATCCCTGACCCAAGGTGTGGTTTAGAGGGGGTTTTAAGGGTGTTTATGTGGACTTGTGAATGCCTGGCCCAAAATATTGCAGGCCTGTTGCATCCTGGCTTATTGTGGTCCAAAAGGCATCCTGACTAGAAGCAGGACTTTCTGATCATGTTATCATTCTCTGAAAATATAATCATATGATTTTGTATCTGTTTGTTGGATCCTCACCTGAAGCATGGTAATTATAGCCTATGTCCCAGATCTGTTTGTGTTGTTTGTGTCCAACTCATATGGTGTTAGCACGACAATGACCATAGGAAAACAGCACAAACAGGTCTGGGACCAGGCTGTGGATATTCCTATTCAGAAGCCACCAACATGTAGTTCACTCCTCCACAGACTTCATAGTCTTTTAATGCTGAAGCCTCTACAACTCTTTCTCCACAACTCTTCATTGGCATCCCTATTGACTTGGCTATCTGCAAACTACACTGAATAACAATATGAAACACAACATGCAACGATTTCAACAATTTTACTGAGTTACAGTTCGTATAAGGAAATTGGTCAATTGAAGTAAATTAATTAGTCCCTAATCTATGTATTTCACATGACTGGGAATACAGCTATGTATCTATTGGTCACAGAAACCTTAATAAACAAAATGTAGGGGCGTGGATCAGAACACCAGTCAGTATCTGGTGTGACCCCCATTTGCCTCATGCACCTCGACACATCTCCTTCGCATAGAAGTTATAAGGCTGTGGAATGTTGTCCCACTCCTTTTCAATGGCTGTGCAAAGTTACTAGTTACTGGCGGGTACTGGAACACGCTGTCATACGCGCCAATCCAGAGCATCCCAAACACGCTCAATGGGTGGTGACATGTCTGGTGAGTAGGCAGGCCATGGAAGAACTGAGACATTTTCAGCTTCCAGGAATTGTGTACAGATCCTTGCAACATGGACTGTGCACTATCATACTGAAACATGTGATGATGTCGGCGGATAAATGGCCCGACAATGGGCCTCAGGATCTCGTCACGGTATGTCTGTGCATTCAAATTGCCATCAATAAAATGCAATTGCGTCCGTTGTCTGTAGCTTATGCCTGTCCATACCATAACCCCATCCCCCACCTTGGGGCATTCTGTTCAAACTGTTGACATCAGCAAACCGGTTGCTCATGTAACAGTATAACTTTAGTCCGTCCACTCACCGGGCTCGAACCAGGGACCCTCTGTACACATCAACAACTAACACCCACGAAGCATCGTTACCCATCGCTCCACAAAAGCCGCGGCCCTTGCAGAGCAAGGGGAACCACTACTTCAAGGTCTCAGAGCAAGTGACGTCACCGATTGAAACGCTATTAGCGCGCACCACCGCTAACTAGCTAGCCATTTCACATCGGTTACACTCACACTGTGCCATCTGCGTTGCACAGTTGAAACCTGTGAAGAACACACCTCTCCAGTGTGCCGGTGGCCATCGAAGGTGAGGCTTTGCCCACTTAAGTCGGTTAAAATGCCGAACTGGAGTCAGGTTAAGACAATGGTGAGGACAACGTGCAGATGAGCTTCCCTGAGACGGTTTCTGACAGTTTGTGCAGAAATTCTTTGGTTGTGCAAACCCACAGTTTCATCAGCTGTCTGGGTGGCTGGTCTCAGATGATCCCGCAGGTGAAGAAGCTGGATGTGGAGGTCCTGGGCTGGCGTGGTTACACGTGGTCTGCGGTTGTGAGGCAGGTTGGATGTTCTGCCAAATTCTCTAAAATGACATTGGAGGCGGCTTTTGGTAGATAAAAGAACATTCAATTCTCTGGTAACAGCTCTGGTGAACATTCCTGCAGTCAGCATGCCCATTGCACACTTCCTCAAAACTTGATACATCTTTGGCATTGTGTTGTGTGACAAAACTGCACATTTTAGAGTGGCCTTTTATTGTCCCCAGCACAAGGTGCAGCTGTGTAATGATCATACTGTTGAATCAGCTTCTTGATATGCCACACCTGTAAGGTGGATGGGTTATTTTGGCAAGGGAAATATCCTCGCTAACAGGTATGTAAACACATTGTGCACACAATTTGAGAGACATTTTATGGGATATTTTATTTCAGCTCATGAAACATGGGACCCACTTTACATGTTGTGTTTATACTTTTGCTCAGTGTATAATTGAAAACAACAATACAAATATTGAAATGGGGAATCTCCATTGAGATACAACAAAGCATGGGTTGCATGCATAATAACAAACACTCCATCTGGAGTGTCCCAAGTGTCACAAACAAAACCAGGATCTCCATTATAAGAGCAGGTCCCTCAGGTCCCTCTGTCCAGGGCTGCAGATTAATTCTTCCTCATTAATTGTAATTTGATAATAAGAAGCCTAAATTATCTTGTTATCCTCCCACAGAGGAGACTGGGTGAAGAGCGGTGCAGCTAGAAGAGATTACCATTTGGGTCTGCTCTCCTCGTCCACTTAACATCGGCATCAGGTCAGCTGTTCCTAATTTGGTCAGCGACACTCATTGTCTCATGCCTTGGGCGTTTGGATGCATAAAGTGGGAGTAATATTAACCTCCATGAATGAAAGGTAAACAGGCCTGTTTGTGTTTAAGGGGATGGGGCTCATCATTGTATCATGGTGCATGAGTATGAGGGAGAGACCTGTGGTAGAATGCGGCAGGTAGCCTAGTGGTTAAGAGCATTGGGCCAGTAATCGAAAGGTTTCTGGTTTGAATTCCTGAGCTGACTAGGTGAAAAATAGGTATATGTGCCCTTGAGCAAGGCACTTAAGAAGAGCATCTGCTAAATAACCTAAATGTTTAAAATGGCACTGAATCCACACTGCTGGCTCTCAATCCGCCATTGACAGAATCGGTCGACAACTGACTTTGTAAGTGAGATGATGAGGGTAAACATTGTAGATATAAAACATTACTGCCTTGCAAAATTGTTTTAGCCTGTAATGTAGACCTATTGTCTTTTATACGAGTGAATTGATATATGACCTTGTTAATAAAATTGGGTCTTATCTCTATGATGTCCTGACTTGAATCTGTTAAAATTACACTCTCACAACAAAGGCTATAACTGCCACAGAGGCTATAACTGCCCCAGTCTACAACTGCCCCAGAGTCTACAACTGCCCCAGAGTCTACAACTGCCCCAGAGGCTACAACTGCACCGGAGTCTACAACTGCCCCAGAGTCTACAACTGCCCCAGAGGCAACAACTGCCCCAGAGTCTACAACTGCCCCAAAGGCAACAACTGCCCCGGAGTCTACAATTGCCCCGGAGTCTACAACTGCCTCAGAGGCAACAACTGCCCCAGAGGCTATAACTGCCCCAGTTGTGTATTGCCTCAAAGCCTCTGACCACAAATGACGGCCATAACCAAAACCCTCTCCTCAGGTTCTAGATCTCAGACAACCTCTCCCCTTTGTCCCCTGAACTCTGGTCTTCCCTCTCAGCCACTCTCCTCTCCTTGGCTGTCCTAAACTCTGTGGGAAACCTCTCAGCACATTTGTGTCATCTGGACATTGTTTGTCCTGGGAGATAATGCCCCCACTTTGAGATCCCGCTTCCCTTCCATACAATCCCCACCCTCCCAGCTGAAGAGGTGCTGTGTGAAGTATGGTGCCCAGCACTAACTAGCCTATAAGTGAAGGACTGGGGGTTAAAAGGTGGTTTTCAACCAGCCTCGCAGGACAGCAGCACAGCATCTCAACTCCCTCCCCACTGCTGTAAATTTGCCAATCCATCACTTCTATTCCCCTGCTAATCTGGTAACTGTCAGTGATGGTCTAATGGATCTTAATGACTGATTTGATGGTGATGATAACTCTAGAAAGGAGATAAGAGAGTCTGGCTACTTGACCTCTCCTCAGGACATCAGTCATTACAGCTAGTGATTGGGTTGTTAGCTGTATGGTTGTAGTCAAGCTAATTTACAGTCTGATTGATTTATGTTGATGTTAGTATTTTACCTATAACTGTGCAAATAAAGATGGTAAACTTTAAATGTAAATAAAGGGACAAACTTCATACCGGTGCAACGCTGCTCTGCATTCCATACCGAGTAGCTGATTGATTGAAAAGACAAGTTATTATTTATTTGTCTTAATCTTAATCTTAGACTTGTTGTGCACCAAAGCTATAGGCAGCTGGCCCCAGGCATAAGCGACAAAAGCGGTTGCTTAGGGCCCCAGTTTTAGGAACTTCTATTGAGAGTAAGAATAGTAGTACACCAAGCGCAATTTCTACATTCGGCTGTGCTTCAGCAGTAGTTGGTAGTTAGTCTAGCCAGCTATCTAAACTTACAGTTATCATTGCCAAATACAAACCGGTAAGCAGGACACATACCCTTACCTCTAGGGGGCCCTCAATGATTTTGTTAGTAATTCTCACTCAGATATCATACTGTATTAACGTGGCATAAGTCATTGCAAAATGTGTAACTACGCCCCATGAGAAAATGTGTAGAATTGCAGGAAATTAACTTTCAAACTTACATTTTTCTCTCCGCTATCAAGAGGGGGACCGATAAAATGTTTTACTGCTAGTTGGGGGGGCTCCCCTACCAAATCTCGCTTAGGGCCCTTAAAGGCTCGGGCCGGCCCTGTTTATAGGATAAGTGATATTTGGGTGAACACCCCAGTACTTATATTGTGCTCATTTGGTGATCATTAGATATGTGTATCGGGACAAATATTTCCCCACAATTCATGTTTACCTCTTAGTTTTGGTCAAGAGAGGATTACTCTGTTTCATGCCATCCCTGGCAACTTTGGACGCTGCTACTTTGTCATTTGAATTGTGATGTCAGCTCAGACCAAGGACACAATTGACCCGATGACCCCTGACCCTTATAAACCCTGGGGTTAGAGTGCTTTATTCAAGGTGTTGCCATCTGTGGGCCCCACTCATCCCTTTCCCCCTAACCCCCTCCTTCCTCATCTCTCTCTTTTCTCTCCCTGGTACTATCATCTTCTCCTGTGTCCAGGGGCAGAGGGGTGTGAAGACAGGTCTCTGTGGACGACTTGTTTGTCTCGATCAACTTTTAAACCCCAGAATAAAAGAGTGAGAGAAGCTCTTAAATTGATCTCCATGGGGGAGATGTAGTATACACCTGCACCCATGCTTGTGTTTGTTGGATTTGTGTTCCAGAATTTTGTCTTCTCTGATTTCGCTATAACATGTTTGATCTTTTGCAGGGTCTTTCTTATTGAAATTATTTCTAATAAATCATAATACAAGAGTTATTCAAATATATTTCCAAATGGATTACTGCTTAGATTTTTTTTTAAATCATATCCATATGTTAACTGCATTGATTACTTTAAAATGGAGAGAAACAAGGTTACCACATTAATTATATTGTCTTCCACAGGACAGATAGTTTTATAGATGTTCAATTAGCCATATACAGATTGTCAGTTTAATGAATTAAGACTAATCAACTACACAAAACAACAAAGTTCATTGCTGGGGTGGTTGAAAGCTATATGTGAATTTGTTGTTGCATATCAACAGAGTTACCATCTACTACATCTAAACATGTGTGTTGATGTTTGAGAATCTACAAGTGACAGAGGTGCCGAAAGCACGAGTCAATGGAGGAATAGAGTCATCTGCTGGCAAGAGCATACATTGCAGTAGATATATCTGTTAGTATATGATTGAGTGGATGGTACTATGTTCATTACATAGTATCTAGAACATTAGGGATGAACTTTGAACCTCGCAAGGGATAGTTCATCCACCTCTCTTATCTCTCAGCTATGAGTGGGAAACACCGTCAGCCTGGTTATCAGTTTTGAGTTGAGTTAAGTCTGTACAATATTGACATTGGCAGTAGGAGAGATTTGTTTAAGCCCGTACCAATACTGCTTGTGTCTGCAAGACATCATATTATAAATTATTCAAAGCCAATACCTTCAAAATTAAATGAAATTCAGGTGGAATTCACTCTCATCTCATATACAGTATGTTGGTATATAAAATATTGTGTGTTTGATGTACGTAGATGGATAAAAAAAATCCAATCTGCATAGAGAAGTTATTACAAAGCTTCAGCCCATGTGCTGATGAACACCATTCACACAGTGAGAGTTATAGTCCCATTGCTACACTGTGAAGATTCTGCCCAGTCCTTTTTCATAATGTACTCAGTCGTGGTGCCGTCCCCTTCTTTGAAATGCACCATAAGTCTCAATGGGGAACATTTAGTCACTTTGCACTTGATAGTCATGTTGTCGTTGATGAACTGGACAGTACACTTGCTAGGGTTTGGTTTCTCTTCCAAGCTTTGGAAGGGGGTGGCTTTGGCTATAGAAGAGAAATTTCCTGGACACACCAGCTGGTCCCTCTCTAAGGAGACCAGACCCTGTCCTCTCAAAGGCTCAGGGCCTTTACAATACACATTACTCAGGTCCTCCACCAAGTGACCGTGCTCCGACACATAGTCATACAGATATAGCATGTGGCAGTCGCAGCTCCAGGGGTTCCTGCGCAGTCTCATCACGTTCTCGTGTAAGAACGCGTCAAAGAAGCCCTGAGGAAGGGTCTGGAGGTTGTTCTCTGAGAGGTACAGCTGCTCCAAGAAGGCCTGGTCCTCAAACAGCATGGCCTCCAGAGAGCTCAGGTTGTTATTCTGCAGGTGGACGATTTCAATATTTGTGAGATCTTGGAAGATAGTTCCCGGCAGCGATGTGAGCTGGTTCTCCGAGAGGTCCAGGTTTTGCAGGCCCGTCAGGTTCCGAAAGACATCCTCTGGAAGGTCAGTGAGCTGGTTCATTGACAGAAACAGGTGTGTGAGACTGGTTAGATGGCCGAATGAGTCAGGCGAAAGCTGAACCAGCCTGTTGCCTTTGAGATCCAGCTCTTTCAAGCCAACGGGAAAGGTTCCAGAGCTCACATTTGTGATCAAGTTGCTGCGAAGGTTCAGCTCCTCTAGTTTCTGTAAATGTGAAAAGACACCCTGAGGGAGGTAAGATATCTGGTTTCCCTGCAGGCAAAGCTCTTTCACATGGGAGATGTTGTGGAAAGTGTCGGGCAAGAGGACATTGATCATATTGTAGCCCAGTTTGAGGGACTCTAGCTGGGACAAGCCGCTGAGGAGCTCATTGTCCACCCTTGTGAGCATGTTCAGGGACAGGTCAAGAGCGTGAATACTCAGGTTCTGGAAGAGCTGCCTGGGCAGGTGGGAGATGATGTTGCCCTTCAGCTGAAGAGTCCTCAGCTTCTGAAGCGAACTGAAGAGGCTGTCATTCAGTGACTTGAACCTGTTGAAGTTGAGCAAAAGTTTGGTAAGGTTTCTCTGTTTGCTGAAAGTACCTGGGTTCAAACAATCCAGCCAAGAGTTGCCGCTGATCTCCAGCTCCTCGAGCCCGGTCAAGCGATCAAAGGCCATGGTGGAGACATCCTGCAGCAAATTGTTGAAGAAGACCAGCTTGGTGAGATGGCGGCTGTACTGCATCGTGATCGAGCCCAGGTGCGTCATTCCCGTCGTCATAATGACCAACTCCTTCACCTGTGTGGAGATGTTCATGGGCATGCTTCTCATGCTCTCCTCAGAACACATCACCTTAGTCGGCGTGAAACACTGGCATCTGGGAGGACAATTTATGTCGGAAGTGTTCCCTTGGTAAGAGAGGTGGAGCATCAGCCATAACATGGAACCAAAGTCTTTCCACATAATTCACTGTAGAAATAGAATGAAGAGATTTGAATGTATATTGTATATTATAGTATTTCAAATAACTCTGTTCTTTGAGTGAGCACATTGAGTACAGTGGGCAAAATAGAACACTTTTCCCCAAATGTATTGGGTGAAGGGAATTACAATTCAGCTAGATGCTGACTGTGATGTTGACATCAACCCTCAAGCAAAGCCTCCCTGATATTTAGCATTTCACAGAAAGTAATGCTATTAGCTAACAATTTTTAAGACATAGCAAGGCCATTGCTGACTGTTTGATAGTCTGTTTCTTAATCTCATAATCAAGAAAACCAGTCATAACATACCTGTGTTTTGTATCTTTGTTTAGAATTCCCAGAAAGCAGAGGAAATAAGTTCCCTTGTGGATTTGAGGGCTGAGTCCAACTGAGTCCAACACTGTGCAAATCCACCCACAACATACCTACATTAGGCAAGACAAACCCTTTGGCTGTTGGACAGATTCTGTCATTCAATCATTAGCTCACAGGGGACGGGGACGGGACAGTTTCCAAAATCAAATTGGGTTGCTGAGAATCAAAGTGGTTGGTATGATATACAGTAGACATAGGGGTCCCATTTTGGAGACACTCTACACTGGCCATTGGGTGCTGCACTGTGACTGCCCTCTGAATCAGCCTAAAGCGTGTGTGTGTGTGTGTGTGTGTCGGACATGTTGGGTTCAGGAAGCAGAAGAGAAATGTCCATCTCGAAGTATTATTTTATACCAGGCCATGTGCAAACACTTTTACCAGAGACCTTCCTAAAGCAATCAAGTGGCTCGTAGTACATTGCTCATCACATTCTATTAAAAACAGTAGCAGAGAAGAAGCAGAAAAAACAATACATTTTTCTGGCTTGGATGATAATTTAAGTGTGAGTCTTCACTAAACCGTTACTAGACAACTGCCGTCATGGGCCCCAGCTGAATCTCTTTTGAGTGCAATTTGCCTTGTTACAGTATATGCATAATGTGACTTCTTACTTAAAACCGGAATTTCTATTGTACCTGAAATTGTATTTATTGTTGTGTCATTAGACTACAGCAGGAAAATAATCCTGCAGCAACTGGAATTTTGGAATTATTGTGTGGATTATATTTAATGGACATTTTTTGTAAGGGTTGCTACATTTCTCGTTAGGGAACATTAAGTCAAGTCTGACATTTTAAAGTGGAAATGACAAAGCCGTTTTAATCATTGAAAATTCTCAGCAACATTGTGATTAAATTACGATCCTAGTCTTTAATTTCTCTCACTAACTTTATGAAGTCATATTTTAAAGCTAAATATGTCGAATTTGGAATCATAAAAAATGATCTGTGTCAAAGTCGCTGTCTTCGTTGTAATTGTAGAGTTCTGAAGGTCTATTCAAATGATTCCATTCATTAGAATAACATCACAGTGTTCTATTAATTGTATGAATACGATTCTGTGGTGATGCCCTCTTTGTCATCATGTATGAAATGATATTGTTCTGATGGAATTTGTTAGATTAGACTTTTGTTTTTATGTTGTGTTGTTTTCTCAAGTGCGAAAAAGGGCCGGGTGGCGCAGTGGTTAAGGGCGCTGTACTGCAGCGCCAGCTGTGCCATCAGAGTCCCTGGGTTCGCGCCCAGGCGTAACCGGCCGCGACCGGGAGGTCCTTGGGGCGACGCACAATTGGCCTAGCGTCGCCCGGGTTAGGGAGGGCTTGGTCGGTGGGGGTGTCCTTGTCTCATCGCGCACCAGCGACTCCTGTGGCGGGCTGGGCGCAGTGTACGCTAACCAAGGTGGCCAGGTGCACGCACGGTGTTTCCTCCGGCGCATTGGTGCGGCTGGCTTCCGGGTTGGATGTGCGCTGTGTTAAAGAAGCAGCGGCTTGGTTGGTTGTGTATCGGAGGACGCATGACTTTCAACCTTCGTCTCTCCCGAGCCCGTACGGGAGTTGTAGCGATGAGACAAGATAGTAGCTACTACAACAATTGGATACTACGAAATTGGGGAGAAAAAGGGGTAATTTTTAAAAAAAAATAAAATAAATAAATAAAAAATACAATAAAAAAAAAATTGGAAACGTTCTTTTTCTATCAAGTCATTGGTTTTCCCCAAATGTATTGGGTGAACGACTACATTTTCTTGATCAACTCAATAAAACCCTTTGATCATTAAATAAAATAAATAAAAACATGTAAAAGAAACTGGTGTCACACTTCACTGCGCCCTTTAAAATAAGGACAAAACATTTCCACTAGGCGGCAATACAACCCTTATCCAAAATGAATGGAATTCCAGGACATTCCTTCAGGTGGCCTCAAAGGATGCGCTGTGTGTACACTAAATCAGGGAGGTACTATATATATATATATATATATATATATATATAATGTAAATATATATATATATATATATATATTATATATATATGTATATGTATGTGTTTTTATGAATATCGCGAGCAGCAACCGAATAAAAACATTTTGAATAACATAGACTACCTACAGTAAAAAAAGAGGAGATCTTCATTCTAATAATGTCAACTTTCTTTTTTCAATCCTAATATTGAGCAAATTACACTCATTGAAGCCAATTACATTCATTGGAGTATCTGACATAGGCTTTGAAAAAGCATGTTTTGCCATGGCTAAACTTCGTTTAACCATCAAAACTGCAGCTCTTACCGAAAATGTGTTTGGAATGACCTTTCCAGCTATTAGGCTATATTAGAGTTTACACTTCCTCCAATGATTATGTGGGTAGGTCAAAATAATGAAAAAACGATCTCCCAAATCTATTCATTTTAAAAATGTTGATTTGCCTACTTCTCCTTGCTATTACCATTCAGCTGGTGATAAGACAAGATATGTGATAAAAACGTGAGGTGGGGTCTCCCTGGGTCGCCGGTTTGCCTGGGAGGGGGTCCCTAAATTACTAAATGTAAACTACACCTTTACCATAGCGCCAAATAAGCGCAGGTTGACGTTAATTAGGATGAGTCCTGTCCTGGAGACAGAACGGACGGAGTGAGTTCTGATAGATGGGCCAGCTGAAAAGTCAAAATTGGCTGTATTGTACAAAGTCTTGAAAACAAAAATATTTGTTTGGTCATGATTTAAGGGCTAGGCATTGGGGTTAGCGGTTTGGTTAAGGTTAGGGTTAAAGTTAGGGTAAGGTTTAAAATCAGATGTCATGACTTTGTGGCTGTGCCATCTATTGACCACTCTGCGGTGCTGCCTCCAGAATAAGATAAGATTCATGATAAAAAACGCTAAACTGCCAACCAAGCGCAGACTGATATATCGAAGATGTTCTATTATATTGATAAGAAAGTAAAGTGACCGCTCCAACAATAGAAAATGCATGTCCTAAAGATGGAGGAAGGCGGGAGGAGGCGAGATCACGTGGGACCATTCCAATGAGAGGGTAGATACGCGTGTGATTAGGCAGAACTCCGAAATAGAATAACTGTTTTCAAAGTTGCCGAAATGCCACGTGCGTCCATTTATATCAGTGCATTCGTAATAACCTAACCATTACGAAACTTATGTTCGATCAAATAAGGCTCCTGTAGCAAATTAGCAATTCCATTTTTTATTGACCAAATCCGACACTCTCATTGGCCATAAAATAATAACCTCACTTCGTGGTCTTATTTTCGTGGAAAGATTTTGGGCGGAGTAAACCCTCTCGCTTCATCTCTTCCTCTCTGGCTATACCTGAAGTTTTGAGGACTCTTCTGGAATTTGGGATTTTATGTGGATTTTCTGTGAATACTGAGTGGACCCAATTGATCTCTTCTATATTATTGAGGATTAATCTTTAATTTATTAACCATTTATTTAGTGAAATGGCAAACGCGGGGATACAGCTCCTTGGATTCGTCTTGTCTTTTCTTGGCTTCATCGGGTTGATAGCATCCACGATCATGGCCGAGTGGAAACTGTCATCCTATGCTGGGGACAACATCATAACGGCGCAAGCCATGTACGAGGGGCTTTGGAAGTCTTGTGTGTCACAGAGCACTGGTCAAATCCAGTGTAAAGTGTACGATTCACTGCTCCAACTAACGGGTAATTTATTACTTGAATTTATTTTTCATGCTTTACAGTACTATAAAAACAACTATAAACGACTTATCAATACTTTTTTCATGGTTCAAAACGTAGTACCAGAAGGCCTATAAATTAATCCACATCTGTAAAGTGTTCATAAAATACTTGATACTACTCCACTGTTGGAGCTAGGAACACAAGCATTTCACTACACCCGCAATAACATCTGCTAAATATGTGTATGTGACCAATAAAATGTGATTTGAAATAAATTAATCTGATCCATTTACCTTTGAAAAAAATACATTAACCTACAATAGATTAAGTGAGGTTTAACAACCTATCCCCCAATGCTACAGAAGATCTCATGCATGTACAGACAAGCCTTGAGAATGCCAAGGATAATCATCATGCCTGCTCCCCGTGGTAACAGATGAAAACACCTGAACTCCATCTACACTAGGTTTAAAACCCAACCCCATTGTGCACCATTGTCTGATACAATTGAAATCTGAAGTCCATATTAATTCAAAATCCAATGTCTTAACAATTGTTTGAAGAATGTTTTAATAAAGCAATAATGCAGTATAGTATATTGCCAATATACCACGGCTAAGGGCTGTTTTTATGCACAACACAACACGGAACGCCTGGATACATTCCTTAGCCGTGGTATATTGGCATTATATCACAAACACCTGAGGTGCCTTATTGCTATTATAAACTGGATACCAACGTAATTAGAGCAGTAAAAATACATGTTTTGTCATATCCGTGGTTTACAGTCTGATATACCATGGCTTTCAGCCTATCAGCATTCACGGCTGGAACCACCCAGTTTATAATATACATTCAGCATTTTCCTCGTCAATTGAACCTGCATTTTTTTTTACATTCAAGGTGATGAAAGCTATAATACATTTGCATTCCTGCCCAATTATCCCTTTTCTATTATAATTTTATTAACTCTGAATACATTGAGAATATAATATTCTCTAGGCAATCTGACGTTATTCAGGAGCTAGGCTATATGTAGGCCCTATGACGTATGTAATAACATGTAATGGCACAGTAATGACATAATCATTAAAGCTCAAATATGAAATTCTATGATTGATTGATTGTGTCTTCTGGCCTTTCTCTTGCTCCCAGGGATGGTGCAGGGCACACGAGGTCTCATGGTGGGTGCCATCCTGTTGGCTGGCATTGCGATCCTAGTGGCCATGGTGGGCATGAAGTGTACCACCTGTCTGGCTGAGGACCAGGAGAAGAAGGACAAAGTTGCCCTGACTGGAGGAATCGTCATCATTATCGCAGGTGGGGGTTTATAGTCCACACAGTGCCATGCAATAGATCTTTATTCATCTATTTGCATGAATATTGTTCTTCTTCTTTTGTTTGTTGCTGAAACAGTTCCGACTTGACACACCAAAGAAAGTGTTATACAAAGGTGTTGACTAAAGAAAAAACACACTGGAAGTCATGCTAACTAGTAGTTAGTACCTCACCCACATGTTTAAACATGATGTCATGTTTCCTCTGCCTACCCTGTAATTTCATACTGCATTGCAAGCCCACATTTTTTTTCAACCAGATTCTTTCTACATAAATATCTATTGATGATTTTTCCTATGATGTTGTCCTCCTGTCACATAGGTCTGTGTGCTCTGGTGGGGACTTCCTGGTACGGGAACAGAATAGCAAAGGAATTCTACGACCCCTTCACTCCTACAAATTCCAGGTGTGCTGTCATCATCATTTTGACAGGGGACTAGGAAGGCTTTGTTTGTCTTTGGGGAGAATCATAACCAAGCTGGGTTTTGCGTAAATTATGCAATATATTACGATTGTGTGAATATTATAGATACGCAATATTTCATGTTTGCAGTTGTGCCTCTATACATAACTTACCATAATCAATGTTTAGTTCTTGATTGATATTGTTATTGAAATGTCTATCTGCAGGTATGAGTTTGGCAAGGCCCTGTTCGTAGGTTGGGGCTCTGCTTGCTTCACCATCATAGGTGGAGCCTTCCTCTGTTGCAACTGCTCCAGTGAAGGCTCAGGAAAGTCCTCCCGCTACCCCCCGAACCGCTCCGCTGCCCCACCAGGCAGAGACTACGTCTAGAGCCTGGGGATATCCAGGAGACCAGGGTCGTGTTCATTAGGGTAGACGTTTCAAAATGTTGTGCAATGGAAATTGAAAGCAAGCCTTTACTTACTGGTCAGGTAGTGCCTTCCCGTTTCACTCCATTTAAGTCCGTTTTCCTCTGTTTTGTGCTGAACATGACCCACCTCCATCCAGTCACTCTCTATTCTGGGTACAGGACTGCCTAGGGTCAAAGCTGGGGTTATTTTTGTTGATTTGATGGTTGGTTTGGTTTGATTCATGATTTCTGTTATTTTCATTTCTGGTTGTTTTACTGTGAGACACTCCACTAGCAAGCAATATATCCATGATGCATACATACAGTACTCTATTACTATTTTCACACTATCGATTCAACCCAAACTGCACTGTGCTGGCTCTGATGATGTTTTCTTTTCACACCGTTCATGATTCCAGCAACTATGGTGGATGCGTAACGAGGACAGCACTGTTCAGCTCGGCCCCACTTAGTTCGGCTCAGTAGTGTGAAAATAGTATTTGTGTGTAGTTTGAGATGTACAGTGCATTCGGAAAGTATTTAGACCCCTTGACTTTTTCCACGTTTTGTGACATTACAGACTTATTCTAAAATTGATTAAATTGCCCCCCTCCCCTCAGATGACCATGCTAGATTACGGAGACATTATTTATATATCGGCAGGTAAGGGTGCTCTCGAGCAGCTAGATGTTTTTTACCATTCGGCCATCAGATTTGCCACCAATGCTCCTTATAGGACACATCACTGCACTCTATTCTCCTCTGTAAACTAGTCATCTCTGTATACCCGTCGCAAGACCTACTCGTTGATGCTTATTTACAAAACCCTCTTAGGCCTCACTCCCCCCTATCTGAGATATCTACTGCAGCCCTCATCTTCCACATTCAACACCCATTCTGATTCACCCATTCTGACTCACATTCTGTTAAAGGTCCCCAAAGCACACACATCCCTGGGTCGCTCGTCTTTTCAGTTTGCTTCAGATAGTGACTGGAACGAGCTGCAACAAACACTCAAACTGGACAGTTTTATTTCCATCTCTTCATTCAAAGACTCAATCATGGACACTCTTACTGACAGTTGTGGCTGCTTCGTGTGATGTATTGTTGTCTCACCTTCCTGCCCTTTGTGCTGTTGTCTGGGCCCAATAATGTTCGTACCATGTTGTGCTGCTGCCATGTTGTGTTGCTACCATGCTGTTGACATGTTGTGTTGCTATCATGCTGTGTTTTCATGTGTTGCTGCCATGCTATGTTGTTGTCGTAGGTCTCGCTTTATGTAGTGTTGTGGTGTCTCTCCTGTCGTGATGTGTGTTTTGACCTATATTAAAAATAAATTAAAAAGTATAATTAAATCCCAGCCCCCGTCCACGCTGGATGCCTTTTGCCTTCCGGTAGGCCGTCATTGTAAATAAGAATATGTTCTTAACGGACTTGCCTAGTTAAATAAAGGTTAAATAAAAAGTTCTGTCAGGTTGGATGGGGAGTGTTGCTGCACAGCTACTGTCAGGTCTCTCCAGAGATGTTCAATCAAGTTCATGTCCAGGCTCGGGCTGGGCCACTCAAGGACATTCATTGGAAGGTAAACCTTCGCCCCAGTCTGAGGTGCTGACCGCTCTGGAGCAGGTTTTCATCAAGGATCTCTCTGTACTTTGCTCCATTCATCTTTCCCTAAATCCTGACTAGTCTCCCAGTCCCTGCTGCTGACAAACGTCCCCACAGTATGATGCTGCCACCACCATGCTTCACCGTTGGGATGGTGACAGGTTAACTCCAGACGTGACGCTTGGGATTCAGGCCAAAGAGTTAAATCGTGGTTTCATCAGACCAGAGCATCTTGTTTCTCATGGTCTGAGCCCTTCTCCCCCGATTGCTCAGTTTGGCCTGGCAGCCAGCTCTAGGAAGAGTCTTGGTGGTTCCAAACTTCTTCCATTTAAGAATAATGGAGGCTACTGTGTTCTTGGGGACCTTCAATGCTGCAGAATTTTTTGGGGTACCCTTCACCAGAACTGTGCCTCAACACAATCCTCTCTCGCAGTTCTACAGACAATTCTTTTGACCTCATGGCTTGGTTTTTTTGCTCGGACATGCTCTGCCAACTGTGGGACCTTGTATAGACAGGAGCCTTTCCAAATCATGTCAAATCAATTGAATTTACCACAGGTGGACTCCAATCAAGTTGTAGAAAACTCTCAAGGATGATCAATGGAAACAGGATGCACCTGAGCTCAATTTCTCATAGCAAAGGGTCTGATTACTTATGTAAATAAGATATCTGTTTTTACTTTTGTTACATTTGCAAACATTTCTAAAAACCTGTTTCCGCTTTGTCATTATGGGGTATTGTGTGTAGATTGCTGAGGATTTTGGGGGGATTTTAATCCATAAAAAGCGGTAACGTAACAAAATGTGGAAAAGGGGTCTGAATACTTTCCGAATTCACTGTAGCTTGCTAATGCTGTGAGCAGTATCTTCTCAAAAATGCACTGAAATACAGTGGCGTAAAGTACTTAAGTAAAAAATACTTTGAAGTACTACTTAAGTCGTTTTTTGGGGTATCTGTACTTTACTATTTATATTTTTGACAACTTTTACTTCACTACATTCCTAAAGAAAATAATGTACTTTGAACTCCATATAGACACCCAAAAGTACTCGTTACATTTTTTATGCTTGGCGTGACAGGAAAATGGTCCAATTCACACACTTATCAAGAGAAAATCCCTGGTCATCCTACTGCCTCTGCTCAGGCGGACTCACTAAACACAAATGCTTCTGAGTGTTGGGGTGTGCCTCTAGCTATCCAAACAAATAAAACATAAATAAAGTTTAGCCATTTAGTTTGCTTAATATAATCAATTTGAAATTATTTATACTTTTACTTCTGATACTTAATAAGGTTTAATTCCAAATACTTTTAGACTTTTACTCAACTAGTATTTTACTGGGTGGCTTACTTCAGTCATTTTCTATTAAGGTATCTTTACTTTCACTCAAGTATGACAAATGGATACTTTTTCTACCACTGCTGAAATATAAATGTGATTTATTTTACTGTGCATTTGTGGGTTAGAATATTACAAACAAATAAATAGGATTGGGTGGTTACTATACTCTTATGCAATTGTTTTAATGTAAGAGTTTACCTAAATAGTTTTGTTTACATTGTATTTTCTGAGCTGCATCAAATTATATCCCATTTTTTTAAACCAGATTTTGTTAAGTTCTGTGTGATAATAGACAAATAAACCTTGCTGTTGTTTTTAAAGGTAAGTGTTTTTATTTTATTTAGAGGTCAGATATTATGAAAGGCATATTTAGAGATTGTGTAACACGGTAACTAAATTAGATCTATAGTTCTCTCCTGTCTCCCGTTAGCTCCTGCGTTTTATTTGGAAAAGGGAGTTGTCTCGACTTGATTTGTGCGGATATACCTTGTGCCTGCAGTAACACGCCTCTGAGGGTCTTTAGAACATTCGAGATGAATTTCTAGAAAATAATTTATATTTAAAAATCACCATTGAATTTTCAATAGATATGAACATGAATATCCCACTCTCAATTATGTTGACAATATTCATGTTTATTTAACTGTATCCAAATGTAGACTAAAACTAGTGAAATAAAGAATAAACATTCTCATCCTTGATGTTCCAACAGGCGAAACCTTTACTCCTCTCCAAGGAAATCACAGGTAACTTTCTTCCAGATACTGTCTTTAGAATGGGTTTCAGTACAGTGGTTGGTTTCAGTAAACAATCCTCAGCGGTAAAACGTGTAACCCCAGGGTTAGGATTTCACGGCACGCCCAGTCATCCTAACAGAGCCAAGATGCTGGGGAGTGACTAAATCAAAAGGTATTCTTCATATCTCCAACAACCTGCCTTTACATGTTCCTGGAACCTTCTCTCTGCTGGGAGAGGGAGTTGTCCTCTGAATTCAGCCGCAGCCATCCAACATCACCTCTATTCAGCATATCCACCCATGTTAGAATTCAATCCACTGACACAACTTTACTTATGAATGTTAGAGCAGGTAATTATAGTTAAATAACTAAAGTGATATAAAAAAAAGAGATGGTTGTGATTTTTCTATTGAAATAATGCCGGGTATGTTCTTAGCACTATCGCTAGGCTGGTGTTTAAAACCTGAGTTGAGTTTTCCAGTTGCAGCTGTGCCTCTTTAACTGTCCAGTACAACAGTATAGGACTATAAAGCAAGCGCACATGACCTCCTGGATCTGAAGGGGGTCACAAGAACAGATCAGGTTGGCTATCGACTGATCCAGAAACAGTGCCTAGCTCCAGGGCCCTAGCTCCTATGTACTTCTCAGAGGTCTGAAAAAGTTGGATAGGTATGAGCCATTTGTTATCTTTAACCTGATAGGTGGAATGCTAGCCATATTCCTCAAACCCATCTACACTTTTAAATCAACTAAGGTGCTTGGGGGCTGCTGCTAGAGGCAAAGGTTTTCTCTGTTGCACTGATTCCTTAGCAGACAGCACCACCCTCTGGTGCCACCTATAATTTATGTTTAGTATTGTACTAGATGTTCATTGTTCATCAGGAAAAATGGGACATATATCCTTGGGAGATCAAAGAAGTTATACTGTAAAGGCCAGTAAGACTGAGGGCATCATTCCAGGGTTTATATCATGAAAACCATGTAGCAACCCAATCAATCTCTCTCTCTCACGAATAAGCATTCATAAACAACTTATACGATTTTATTACATTCATAAAAATGTATGAAGCATTCAGAAACATTCATAAATATGTATTAGCATACATTTCATAAATACTTATTCATGTAAAGGATTATAAAGTGTCAATAATTGATACGTTAGAAAACTCCCATACCGTGATAACGGCAAAGCAATCTCCAAAGAAAACGCCATTACCTACCTGACCATGCCTGCCGCCACAGAGATGCTGTATGTACAACCAGGAATTGCCTTGCAGGTAAAAGACCACTAGAGGACAGCAGAGATCCAAGTTAGGTGATTGGATCACACGCCCCTCCTGTGGCGATAAGAGCTACTAGAGATAATTGTGTTGAGTATTTATCGTCTTGGGCATTTAAACAAGTGATCCCAGAAGGCTAAACAGAAAGGTCTAGCTGGGGAGATAAGCAGGATGAACAAAGTGTGCTAATTGACGACTCTCTCCGAGCAAAATTATCTGAGTTTAGTAACAGTAATTCATTCACATTAGTAGGTTATTTTCTTACACTTGGGGTCAATTTAATTTCAAGATATGACTGTAATCGTTCCATGACTTGTATTGATAGTAGCGAAAAAGGCATTTAGACTGACGAAATGCATTCACACAGCAGCACGTAACACAAGGCATGGTAGCCTACCCACGTTAGCATAAATGTATCAGACCTGGATTACATCCATCTTCTACTAATGCAATCACTCTACTGGTCGAGAGCTGTGCTGCTGTGCAGTTCGCAAATGCAGACATTTCAAATGCATGGCAAAGTGTGTCTGGTATGTGTCAAACCTAAATGACAAATGGAAATCCATTGCATCATCAACAGCCCTGTTGCCATGCCATTTTATAGACGCACTCGAAATAGTACAGATGTAGGCTCAGCAGGAAAATTAGGTTTAATAGGAGGTGTAAAAAGTCTTCTAACGTTTGTAATTTACACTTGAAAAATGTCAGACTTGATTTGCCCTAACGATAATGCATCAACCACTTCAAAAAAATGATGTGTGAGGCACTCATTAGATTTATATCTAAATTCGACAAGGTTTCGGACACAGATTTTGTCCTTTCTCCTTGCTTTTGAATGAAGCTATACCTGTTCACTGTATCATAAAGACTTTGAACAAGTATAGCTTCATTCAAAAGCAAGGAGAAAGGACTAACTCTGTCAGAAAACTTTGTTGAATTTAGATTTAAATCTAATGGGTGCCTCACACATCAAGCGTTTTTCTTATCAAAGACACACACAGCTCTGATTCATTCATGTGTGACGGAGCTTTGGAACATTTAAATAATTTCATCCTATTACCCTCAAGCGTGAATTAGCACAGACAACCATAGACATATAATGTTTACCACTCATATTGCCAGGGTTAGAGGTTTCAAGCCTGTTCTGTTCATTCTATTTCTATGTGGACAACTGTGTCACGCGGGGCCATGAGATGAGAAATAGATTCCTCTGAATTACATCCAGACCATAGAACCCCGCTGCCCATCCCTTCTCTTTGCCAAAAGATAATCTATGCTTCGCAGTCTGTGTGAGATACCATAATTTAGCTCAAAGAGATCGTCTCAGGGAACTGTTTGTTCAATGTGAGTAGCCTAAAGAGGCCATTGGTGCATTCGCAGACAGCAGTTTATCGACTGTTTGAACGACTTCTTTGGAAAGAGACAAAAGAAGGAATGCTGTATTTCTTGAAGTAAATGATTTTTTACGTTTCCAATAAGATTCTTGTGAATTCAAGATACTTAGACAAATAATGAGATGAGAATGGCAAAGGCTTGTACTGTACCATCATGACTTCAGTAAGACATTCATTAGTTCATTAGTTAAAACAGACTAAGATACTATTTTTGACTGTAGGGCTAGAGGCCATGTATACTCCAAATCCATTGCACAAGCCATTATGTAAATTAACCCATATTACGTCTGATCCTCGCCTGTTGCCATACACCTGCCACTGAGCTTACCTGAAACTGAGCCGCCAAGGAGTTCAGCATTTCTTAAGCTCTCCACAGCAGCAGACTCCCTGAAGAAGAATCTGTGGTGACGCTGCTTCTGGATTAACACTTTAAAGTCTGATGATCCGAGCTTCACGGACTGTTCGTATTCCTCAACACTCACCTAACGTGACCTCTAATGAAAACTTCACACGTGACTGGAAAACCAGAGAGTGTTGGCATTTAGGCTAAAGAGTATCTGGGACCACTAAGGGTTAACCGGTTCACCGGTACACCAGAGAGATTTGGCATTAAGTCCAGAGTCCATGGGTTAAACCAGGCAGAAACACCTGTTAGGAATCTCTCTTTGACAAGAAGTGAGATTAGTTCACATTAGTGTACTAGTTGATTAGTGTCTCGTGCCGCCAATCGTCATCACGGACCAAGGATTGTAAATCAAGTGACTGACCCATAACAATAACACTGGGATGGCACAGAAGCTAAGAGGAGAGAGCTGGCCACTGGTATGCCTGATCAGAACGGTAATAATTACCAGTATCTCTGCTTCGTTGAGCCCACATGGTTTTGACTAATTTACTAATTAACTAACTGACTAATTGACCTTCGGGTGATGATACAGTATGTCACCAGCACATACACAGCTAACAGCAGCATTTTCATTATCGAAAAGTTACATACAGAAACTGTATTTTCACAAATTAAATTGTAGGTGACATCACCTGTTATGGTCCATTGCAGTTTGTAATAGTAATAGTAATGGTAACTCACTGCAAAGCCAGTGATCTGACTTTGCATAAGATAGTGGGGTTAGGACCCATAGGATCCAACGAAATGAGAACTAGGCTTTAAGAATCAGTGATGTAGGAAACAGATAACCTATGCATGAGCAAAGATGTGTGCTTTCAGAGGTCAACTCACATAGGTCAAAACATGTATATAAGATCATGGCAACTTTGGCAAGACACACCTTAACCTCTCTGGCTTCAGATCATCTTCAACTGTTGTTTTTTTTTAATTTGAAGCTGAATATGAGTCAACATGGAGAGTTATTTGCAGTCGAGATCATCTTCGTTAAGATAAACTAATGAGATCATGCTCGGTTGATGTTGATTGCAATTGACTCGGCGTCACTCAGCGAGTTGGAGTAGTGGGGGTGGGTGGGGAAGGGGGGCAGACAATCTGAACAGAAGCATCTCCAGCAAACAACATGTCCACAAAGCTCTCATCTCATTCTCAACAGCGTCATGAACTCCCCTGACCTGAACAAGCTGCGGGATCACGATGTACACTGGGAGAGGATGGAGGTTACCACGGCAACGTGTGTGTCATACATTATGCCGTGAACTGTGATTATTCACCTCAGCTGGGAAGTTACTGTCTTCATCCGCTCAGCAACGTGTGTGTGTGTCTGTGTGTGTGTGTGCGTGCGTGTATGCATTCATGCATTTGTGTGTGCGCGGAATACTGTGTGTGCGTGTATGTGTGTCTCTCTCCCTCTTTCATCTGCTTCACACCATTTTGTCACAGTATACTAAAATATAATACTGTGATCGTTTTAACAAGGTGGTCCTTGTTTAAATGGACCACTGATGTCACCTAAAAACATCTTCCTACTCTGCTGTGCTCTAATTGATCACATCATCCCGCCAGCATGTGGCTCATATCATGGGACACAGAAAACCAAAGACATGGAGGATATTTTATCAATAGATTCTTTTCATATCTATCTAGTTCTTTCAGTTGAGTCAGAAAACTTTCGAAAGGACACAGGCTATCAACCTGAGAATGAAGTAGTGCAGTGTCTTTGTACCTCTCTACTTAAATGTCCTCTTCAGCAAGAACCTTTTACATCTCATAGGCCTATGTGAATGTACCTGGTGCTGAAAATATCCACATACTAAATCCATCAATGTCGATTTGTCCATACCAGAAACGCTAAAGGAAAATCTTTAGTGATAGTGAAAACCATGAAAAAAGATATGCTTCAACAAAACACAGCAGGTGCATTCTTTGTGTAACCAGGCACTGACTATGGAAATGTCACAGAGGTAAGTAGCATAGATTAATATATCTTCCTGTGATATTTATATCTTGAGAATGGGTCAAACCAGGCTGCCATGGCATTCTGTTTTGAGAGTACAGTTTAAGCACCGAGTTTATGTGACCACTGCTGCTGCTACTCTACCGTGCTAAAGATTACAACACAACATGTAAAGAAAGATTAGCCAAACATGTTACAGTCATTTTGACCTGAGCTCAAGCTAATCATTCACCAAGGTCCCACAGAAATCATGTGTAGATCGTATAGATTCCGTACTGTAAACATTCAGCTTTTCTCAGGTCAAGAAAGGGTTAGCCGGCGATAGAAGAAACCTCAACGAGTTAATAGGAGCTGCTGTGGCAGGAAGCTCCGGGAGCCAGCTAAGTTCACGCTGCGCGGAATGTGTACACAGTGTTCCCAACTGATTCAATTTACAGGCAACGTGGGCAGATCAAGCAGTGCTCTGAGGAACGTTGAGAGGGGGAACAGAGAGGGGGAGAGGGGGACAAGCCCCGTGCGAATGACAATGGTCATTGTGAAGGGTGGTGTAACAGTACCACGTGTGTTGCTGCCTGTGACTTTCTTTCTCTTCATCTTTCTCCGTAGGTGTGCTCTCTCAGAAACCCCAAAAGAGAGAGTGCGCAGGTAAAAAGCAGTTTACTGTTGAGCCTGAGCCCCTTCAGCATCGACTGGAAACTCCAGAGAGCTTCTGCTGCCAAGGCCCATCTCAGGCAATAAACCCACAGGTCACTAAGTGTGCGGCTTAAAGTGATTCATCTCAAATGGAAAATTCTAAGGGGGCTGGCTACACTGTCCTGCTGGCAACGCAATATTGCTGGGCTTGCAGGGTTTTTAGAACCAGAAGAGGCATCCCAATACAAATTATTTGTATGGCTCACTTTCAGATGATGGGCCGTGCATGCAGTGTGAACAGCTCAGGAGTGTTGAACACAATGCTCTCTGTATCTACCAAGCTCAATGTGCCTCTGATTCAGAGGGGTTGCATTAAATGCAGAAGACACATTTCAGTTGAATGCATTCAGTTGTGCAACTGACTAGATTTCCCTTTCATGTTGAAGATAGTTACAATCAGAGGAGGCTGGTAGGAGGAGCTATTCGAGGACGGGCTCATTGTAATGGCTGGAATGGAATAAATGGAACGGTATCAAACATAAGGAAACCACATACGACTCCAGTCCTTTAATTCCATTCCAGCCATCACAATGAGCCCATCCTCCTATAGCTCCTCCCACCAGCCTCATCTGGGTAAAATACTGTCATATCTCTGTGCTAGTTGGGCAGTTAAACCACATGTGAGATAGGACTCTCCTGATATAGAGGTACCATTTTTGTTGCTGTGTGTTAAAGAAAAAAGCCTGGGATAGATATCGAGTTTGCAACCCGCACTAAACATAGATTAAGTTGCTATTGAATTGATTTGGCACTGGCAGGAAGGTGGTATTTTGTTTTGCGAGAACGATCGCTGATTGCTATTGACCCATTGTAGCTGTTTCAGACAGAGAGAGTCATGGAACTGATGAGCCCGGAGCTGGGTCTTTTCTAGTCTGAGTTTAAAGTGTGTACTTAATGGGGATGGATGTTATTGGACATTAGGCCTCTCGCTACTGAGCTACTTGATGATAATTATGCATAAAAGGCTAGTTATGGTTTCTGAGGAGGAAAACAAAATTGTGAAGTTGTGGCTAGACATTAAAGGAAAAATCAGTCATTCTGATGAGAAATTATAGGGGAGACCTAGGGGTGTGGGGTCACATGTTACTGAGACAAACCGAGAGGGCATGCGTCTCATGGTGACTATGAGAGATGAATAGTAAATGGGGATTGTAACGGTGAACGGGGAGGGGCCCATGTTATATAACTTGTGTCCAATCACAGTGTGAGCAGAGAAATCCCATGAGAACAGTGCCCAACTACAGAGAGGGCTGATGTACTGTGTACACAACTGACCCCTTTACAGGAAATGTGTTTCCTGCCTTTCCATGAACTTTGTAATAAAAATCTACTGGAAGTTATACTGACATATGTATGTATGTCAGTCTATAATGTAGTTTGTGGTACAGACAACTTCAAATGTTTTCCTTGATGCCACAGGCCTGCCTAAATAACTTTTCTCCTCCAAGCCAAAACGCTGAGCTGACCCTCAACATCTCAAATCAAATTTATTGGTCACATACACATGGTTAGCAGATGTTATTGCGAGTGTAGCGAAATGCTTATGCTTCTAGTTCCGACAGTGCAGCAATATCTAACAAGTAATATGTAACAATTCTACAACAAATACCTAATACACACAAATATAAGTAAGGAATAGGAATATATAAATATATGGATGAGCAATAACAGAGCGGCATAGGCTAAGATACAGTAGATAGTATAGAATACAGTATATACATATGAGATGAGTAATGCAAGATATGTAAACACTATTAAAGTGATATTATTAAAGTGACTAGTGTTCCATTTATTAAAGTGGCCAATGATTTCAAGTCTGTATGTAGGCAGCAGCCTCTCTGTGCTAGTGATGGCTGTTTAACAGTCTGATGGCCTTGAGATAGAAGCTGTCTCTCGGTCCCAGCTTTGATATACCTGTACTGACCTCATCTTCTGGATGATAACAGGGTGAACAGGCAATGGCTCGGGTGGTTGTTGTCCTTGATGAGCTTTTTGGCCTTCCTGTGACATCAGGTGCTGTAGGTGTCCTGGAGGGCAGGTAGTTTGCCCCCAGTGATGCGTTGTGCAGACCGTACCACCCTCTGGAGAGCCCTGCGGTTGTGGGCGGTGCAGCTGCCGTAGCAGGCGGTGATGCAGCCCGACAGGATGCTCTCAATTGTGCATCTGTAAAAGTTTGTGAGGGTTTTAGCTGACAAGCCAAAGGCTGTTGAAGATGATCCTCCTGAAGCTGTTGCACCTTCTCCACCTCACTGTCTGTGTGGGTGGACCATTTCAGTTTGTCCGGAATTGAAACTTTCCACCTTCTCCACTGCTGTCCCGTTGATGTGGATAGGGGGGTACTCCCTCTGCTGTTTCCTGAATTCCACGATCATCTCCTTTGTTTTGTTGACATTGAGTGAGAGGTTATTTTCCTGACGCCACACTCCGAGAGCCCTCACCTCCTCCCTGTAGGCTGTCTCGTCTTTGTTGGTAATCAAGCCTACCACTGTTGTATCGTCTGCAACTTTATGATTGAGTTGGAGACGTGCATGGCCACGCAGTCATGGGTGAACCAGGAGGGGGCTGAGCACGCACCCTTGTGGGGCCTCAGTATTTGTATTTATTAAGGATCCCCCATTAGTACTTTTCCTGGGGTCCAGTAAAATTAAGGCAGTTTATACCATTTTAAAAACATTACAATACATACACAGATTTCACAATACTGTGTGTCCTCAGGCCCCTATTCCACCACTACCACATATCTACAGTACTAAATCCATGTGTATGTATAGTGTGTATGTTATCGTGTGTGTGCGCGCGTGTGTGTGTGTGTGTGCACGTGTCTGTGCCAATGTTTGTGTTGCTTGAGGATCAGTGAGGTGCAGATGTTGTTTTCTACCTTCACCACCTGGGGGCGGCCAGGACCCAATTGCACAGGGTGGGGTTCAGACCCAGGGCCTCAAGCTTAATGATGAGCTTGGAGGGTACTATGGTGTTGAATGCTGAGCTATAGTCAATGAACAGCATTCTTATATAGGTATTCCTCTTGTTCAGATAAGATAGGGCAGTGTGCAGTGTGATGGCGATTGCATTGTCTCTGGACCTATTGGGGCGGTAAGCAAATTGAAGTGGGTCTAGGGTGACAGGTAAGGTGGAGGTGATATTATTCTTGACTAGTCATTTAGTTCAGTTACCTTTGCATTCTTTGGTACAGGAACAATGGTGGCCATCTTGAAGCATGTGGGAACAGCAGACTGGGATAGGGAGAGATTGAATAGGGGGAGTGGGGGTGGGGAAGGAGGCAGTGGAACTGGCTTCGAGGTCCAGTTGTGTTAGAGGGTTGCTAAAGTATACCAGACCTGAAATGTCTTACTCACATCGGCCACGGAGGAGAGCCCACAGTCCTTGGTAGCGGGTCACGTCGGTAGTACTGTATTATCCTCGAATTTGGCAAAGGTGTTTAGTTTGTCTGGAAGCAAGAAGTTGGTGTCCGTGACGTGGCTGGTTTTCCTTTTGTAGTCTGTGATTGTCTGTAGTGCCTGCCATATACAGTGACAAGAAAAAGTATGTGAACCCTTTGGAAATACTTGGATTTCAGCATAAATTGGTCCTAAAATTTGATCTGATCTTCATCTAGGTCACATCAACAGACAAACAGTCTGCGTAAACTAATGACACACAAACAAATACACGTTTTCATGTCTTTATTGAACACACTGTGTAAACATTCACAGTGCACGGTGGAAAAAGTATGTGAACCCTTGGATTTAATAACTGGTTGACCCTCCTTTGGCAACAATAACCTCAACCAAATGTTTTCTGTAGTTACGGATCAGACTTGCACAATGGTCAGAAGGAATTTTGGACCATTAACCATTAACAAACTCTTTCAGTTCTGCAATATTCTTGGGATGTCTGGTGTGAACAGCTCTCTTGAGGTCATGCCACAGCATCTCAAATCGGGTTGAGGTCAGGACTCTGACTGGGCCACTCCAGAAGGCGTATTTTCAACAGTCATTCTGTTGTTGATTTACTTCTGTGTTTTTGGTCGTTGTCCTGTTGCATCACTCAACTTCTGTTAAGCTTCAATTGGCGGACAGATAGCCTTACATTCTCTCACAAAATATATTGATAAACTTGGGAATTTATTTTTCCGTCAATGACAGCAAGCTGTCCAGAACCTGAGACAGCAAAGCAGCCCCAAACCACAATGCTCCCTCCACTATACTTCACAGCTAGGATGAGGTTTTGATGTTGGTGTGCTGTGCTTTTTTTTCTCCACATAGTGTTGTGTATTCCTTCCAAACAACTCAACTGTAGTTTCATCTGTCCACAGAATATTTTGCCAGTAGCACTGTGGAAAATCCAGGTGCTCTTTTGCAAACTTCAGACATGCTGCAATGTTAATGTTGGACAGCAGTGACTTCTTCTGTGGTGTCTTCCCATGAACATCATTCTTTAGTGTTTTACATATCATAGACTCGTCAACAGAGATGTTAGCATGTTCCAGAGATTTCTGTAAGTCTTTAGCTGACACTAAGATTCTTCTTAACCTCATTGAGCATTCTGTGCTGTGCTCTTGTAGTCATCTTTGCAGGATGGCCACTCCTTGGGAGAGTAGCAACAGTGCTGAACTTTCTCCATTTATAGACAATTTGTCTTACCGTGGACTGATGAACATCAAGGCTTTAAGAGATACTCTTGTAAAAATGACAATTTTTGTTACGCAACCATGTCAGATATGATCAATAATTTAACTTTGAAAGATAACATACCAGTTGTAGTAGTATTATTATTAATAATAATAATGTAAATACTGTATATTGTGGTTCCATCTGTATATTTACAACTACACATAGACTATAATAATAATAATATGAGAACAATGACAATATTTGTTGTTGTGCAAAGCTGTCATCAATGCAAAGGGTGGCTATTTTGAAGAATCTAAAATATTAAATATATTGTGATTTGTGTAACACTTTTTTGGTTCCTACATGATTCCATATGTGTTATTTCATAGTTTTGATGTCTTCACTATTATTCTACAATGTAGAAAATAGTAAAAATAAAGAAAAAACCTTGAATGAGTAGGTATGTCCACATTTTTTACTCGTACTGTATATACACTGAACAAAAATATAAAAGCAACATACAACAATTTAAAAGATTTTACTGCGTTACAGTTCATATAAACCAATCAGTCAACTTAAATACATTCATTAGGCCCTTATCAATGGATTTCACATGATTGGGAATACAGATATACATCTGTTGGTCACAGATACCTTAAAAAAAAGGTTTGGGCGGTGATCAGAAAACCAGTCAGTATGTGGTGTGACCACCATTTGCCTCATGCAGTGTGACACATCTCAAACCAAATGTTATTGGTCACATACACATGTTTAGCAGATGTTATTGTGGGTGTAGCAAAATGCTTGTGTTCCTAGCGCCAACAGTGCAGTAGTATTTCCTTCGCATGGAGTTGATCAGGCTGTTGGTTGTGGACTCCTCTTCAACGGCTGTGTGAAATTGCTGGATATTGACGGGATCTGGAAAACGCTGTCATACACCTCAATCCAGAGCATCCCAAACACACTCAATGGGTGGTGACATGTCTGGTGAGTATGCAGGCCATGGAAGCACTGGGACATTTTCAACTTCTAGGAATTGTGTACAGATCCTTGCGAAATGAGGCTGTTCATTATCAAGCTGAAACATGAGGTGATAGCGGCGGATGAATGGCACGACAATGGGCCTCAGGATCTCGTCACAGTATCTTTGTGCATTCCAATTGCAATTGGTAAAATGCAATTGTGTTCGTTGTCTGTAGCTTATGCCCGCCCATACCATAACCCCACAGCTTTTTGTGCATATGGAACATTTTAGGGATCTTTTATTTCAGCTCATGAAACATGGGACCAACATTTTACTGAACAAAATATAAACGCAACATGTATAGTTGACAACGTTTTCTCTGTAATCTTTCATGGAGCAAAGACATTTAGGGACTGGGGAGAAAAAGAAAGCTGTGAAAATGACCCAATGTGTTTCCGATAAGATTTCAGTTCGACTTCGATGCATATTTTACGTGGTTGAAAAACGATCACCTTTGGTTTTATGATGAAGATGGAAGCTCTACAGATGGTATCTAACTGAGCATTGCATTCTATTAAAATGCAGGACGAAAAAATACTATTTCTTCACTCCTGTTCCCAAGTCCAAATTTAACCTACTTTTAGTTCTTAATTTTACTGTAAGAAATGCTTAATTCTACAGGGGTTATCATTAAGGCTATGTGAGAGGTTATAGATCTACAGTCAGTGTCCAGATTTCAGTTTCCATTTAACCCTTCTAAGGCCTATTTGAAGTCTAGTTTTGTGACTGTTAAATTTGTATAGCGCCTCACAATCATCACACATAACACTGCTATCATCCTCTTTTACCACTTCCCCAAATCTTTTCCAAATGTTACTTTTTTTTGGTCCTCCCTTCTCTTTATTTTGAACTCTTCTTTCGCAGCTTTTGTTTTATTCAATTAAACTTCAAAAATGTCATTTTTGCCTCTGTGGATTTACCCCTTCCCAAAATAACTATTTGGCGATTGGCTGTGTACTGTAGGCTATCTGGCACATTTAGTTAAGCCCTGAAGCTTTGTTTTATGCACTAACACCAGATAACATTAAATTAAAACCTCAATGTAGCCTATATAAAGTGCACAAGAATTATACAATTTTGGATTTTTTAAGGTATTGTTTCTCTTTATTCAACGTGCCCGCCACCTGTCCTTCAGCCACATAATATTTAATGACCCTAAACCCATCCGCCACGCGAATAGAACCGAGTCAAGCCGTGCACTACCATTCACTTTGAAAGGTTCGCCATTGATTTATATTAAGAACAGTTTCCAAAAGTTGAGCCAACATAGTGTAGTTAAAACACTTTCCTGCAGGACCAATGTTAGCTATATTTGCATATGCAACAGTAGTGTCAATGTGTGCTTTGTGAAACGTGATACAACTGTAGTGTTTACATAACCCATCACACTACCCAAATACATTGAAGGCCATGACTACCAGAGAGCTAAAATAGCTTTTCAGAAACCCACCAACATGCCATTAGGTTAAAAACAGCTCCAATGGCATTCATTGACTGACATTTAGCTAGCTGTAGGGTGATCTGGGTGATAGTTTACATAAGCCAAACAAAAATCACTCTTACAGTCTAGTCTCGAAAACCCGACCCTAGGGAAGCACGGTGACTAGGATCTGCTTTCATTGAAGGACTTCTTTGGACTCCAACCATGTCACTGTGTCGATAAGGGCAAAAAAAATCTGGGGAATCTCCCAACAAATCATTAGGCAGATCTGTCAGAAAGTTGCGATTCAAAACCTAAGTTTGCAGGCAAAACCTGTGCAGTGGTTTTAGTTAACGTACTTGATGCTAATTATCCACTTGTGAAATGCACTCATTAAAAATAACCTCTGTGATCTCAGTCTTGCTAGCTACTATTTTGTATTTTATTCAAGCGGATAAAGTAGTGATGTAGGCAGTGACGTGGTTCCTCCATGTCATAAAGGGTCCATCATTGAAACCAGACCCTAGTCAGTGACTGTTTTGCCTAGGGCTACTTATACTGGGCATGTACAGATGTGGGATCTTAATTCGATCCCTCTTTTGTTGTGGATAATTTTACTGCACAGCAGGAAATACAAACGTGTGGTGTATTTGAGTTTTAAAATGGCATCTAAAGTTTGCAATTTCCACTTTGAAATTGCAGACTTGATTTGCCCTATGAAAAATGTAACAACCCCTACACAAATGTCCATTAATTATAATCCACCTTTCCTAATGCTGCACGATTATTTTCCTGCTGTAGAAAACTGGCTCAAATTAAGATTCTACATCTGTATGGCTTAGAATAAGCAAGAGTAACTGAACATAGAAACAGTTGAATAAACAGCAAGCTACAGTGAGCCAGTGGGAAAGGTCATAGGAAAAATGAGAGAGATTGTGAACGTTCATGCTTAATTACAGTACAATGCAGTCCTTTGTGACTGACGCCGCTAACGGCTAACCGCTCATGTTGGCAACCAGGCCTCCGAGCCACGCACCTTGTGAAGAAAAAAGAAATACAAATTGTGAAACAAGAATCTGACATTACAGAGCACAAGCATTTCGCTACACCCACAATAACATCTGCTATAAATGTGTATGTGATAAATAAAATGTGATTTGAAGAGGTCACTAGGTAATGATCTGAGATACGACCTCACCAATGATGTTCATACCTAATTTATTCACTCACTCACTCTCCAAATCACAAACCATTTCCATCCAACATTTTAATGCGAATAAAGTACATGTCATGTAAAAAAATGTAACGACAGGCCTGATGGAAACAGAAACCGTTTCGGTAAAGTTTTCAAATGTTGACAAAACAAAATACTCTAGGCAAGGTGATACATTTTTGTACGGGTAAAATGAATTATACAAGAAATGTCGGTGGAAATGCGTAATTGTTTATATAATAAGCATCATATCGAAGTAACGCGATGACGTATTGTATGGTCACCCCTGTACCAATAGACGGGAAAACACTTGATTATGATAAACTTCACTGGGTGGTAATAGTGTAAGGGTGATGCGCCTTTCCTATAATTATCAATCAATGATTTTATTATGGTGACATGATAATCCATGTTTATCTGCAGTTTGGCAAATAAAATAATATCGATCTTTTGTCCATAATAATAATCTCATCATCTAGGTTGTGTGCTCTAGCCAACTGCGCGCAGTTAGTGATGTTGGCTAGAGAGCACGTGCCAATAGCGCGCACATTCGCTATATAACGCAACATTTTTTGTGAGAACACCATCACATACTTTTATCGGCTACAGGTACATTTGGTGGGAAACACATTACTGGTGGGAAAATGCGCATATTTTTTTATTGGGATTTTAGAATATTCGCATTAAAATCTGTTGCCAATTGGATGGAAAAGAAAATTAAAGCTGCACACTCTAGGAGCTCAGATGCAATAATAGAATAACCTAATTACCAACGTTTCAACAGACAAGCTGTCCTCATCAGGGTATAATGACAAAGGCTGCGGGGTGACTAGTTTATATAGTGTCAAAGGACACACAGGTGTCTGTAAACATGGCCGGGTGTGGCTTGATATCGTTGGTTAATTTTCAAATATAAATAGAATATACAAAAAACATGAATGGATAGCATGAGACCACAGATACAATTTGGTTACATAAGCCTACAAACATTTACAATGAATAGCAAAATCACAATAATCACAAGAATGGCTTCAGATCAGTCTACGTTGAGACGGGAGGGGAACAATGGTCTTTAAATTAAAGATCCAGGCATCCTCTCGTTTTAACAATAAATTGTCAAGGTCACCCCCTCTCCATCCAATTGGATGGAAACCTAGCTAATGTCAAATAACATATTTGGATCATTCAGTGATTGAATCCACCCATCACTGTCATATATTGTCTAAACTGTTCAATGATGCCTTCACGAGAGACCGTCTCACTATTCATTGCTTGATTAGACAAATTAGATCTAAATGCATTACTATTTACGTTAATTAGGACGGAAAGGCCATAATTAATTTAGACCACACAATGCTCAAAAGCAAATGATTATGTAAACTGTGCAGTAACGAGGATGAACCCGTATAAAATGCATGAAAGGCCACAAATATTAGATGGTCACATTTTGATCAGTTCAAACCACTTACAGTGATTCAATCTTCTGTACTTACCGAAGTTAAACTCAATAGTAGTTTATGGGCTATGTTGTCATATGATTTTTCTGCTAGGATATCAACATTTTACTCAACTTATGTCACTCTGTAACAATTGAAGCACCTAATGAGTGCCCTAGGGACAGGC
Organism: Oncorhynchus clarkii lewisi; assembly: GCF_045791955.1. Taxonomy (NCBI): domain Eukaryota; kingdom Metazoa; phylum Chordata; class Actinopteri; order Salmoniformes; family Salmonidae; genus Oncorhynchus; species Oncorhynchus clarkii. The sequence goes on along the minus strand of NC_092166.1, from coordinate 11,447,289 downwards.
ATGATGAAGGGTCATGACAGCTCAGCTTCTAGAACATTAGACTTATCCAAAGTGTCAAACCAAACAGACCAGCATGAACCCCAAGCGGAGAAAGCATAGACATCCAATGGGCAAACAGAGAGAGGAAGGGGACAAAAGTATGTTATTCTTTCTAGGTGACAGTAATGCCTTGAATACACTAGTTTGGCTGTAACTAATGCTAGCAATAGCATAGCTGGCTAATCCTGGCAGAACAATCAGTTGTTTAATTTATGAACATTTAGTGAAATGACAGACTGATTGATGTAACTATTTGCAACAGCTGTTATTTTGACATTATAACCACGCTATAAATGTATTTCTGACAGGTAAATGAACCTTAGTTTAAGGTCTAATCTGTGGGAGCCGGCTGTGATGTCACGAAGAGTGTACCATCCTTGTATAACCTGAAAATCCCTCTTATGAAAACTTAAGAGTGAATGTAATTAAAAGTAACAGTGTATCAACCAACATGTTTTTCTAATTTGATATGTTGTCACTTTTCAGTGATAGAAACAAACTGAGTATGAATACCAATGCATATGCTCTTCTGAATGTCATCTGCATTGCCCATAGCTAGACTGAGATCAGTTCTATTCGTCTGAGCCCTGCATCGCTCCCCCAGGCCACTTCTATAGTATACATCTATGTAGGCTAGCATGTACCCTAGCAGGCTATAGTACCTTCAGTGGATCCTGCTGAGGGGAGAACGGCTCATAATAACGGCCGGAATGGAGCAAATGGAATGGCATTAAGCACATGGAAACTCATTCCACTGATTCCGCTCCAGTCATTACCACAAGCCCGTTCTCCCCAATTAAGGTGCCACCAACCTCCTGTTCTGTATACTGCAAAGCCAGCTCATCTCCAAACATGCTGAGCATGGATACTGTATTTCACTGGCTCACTGAAATGGGATCAATTATCAGCTGGGCCTTTTTATAGGTCAGTGGGTAGTCTAATCCTGAGATCACAGATGGCTTTACACTTAGCCTATCTGTGTCATCAGTCATGTGACAGATACACTTTCCACTTCCTGGTAAAATGCGGACTGGACTTACCTGCTTTCTTGTGCAAGCACGTCTGATCTCATCTCATCAAACAACTTAGTGGTGTTGCTTGAGGACAGACTTCATTCACAGTAACTTTCCCAGTGAGCACCATCCGACGCTCACTGGTTTGTCATCGAATTACATCAATAAAATATTCAGGACAATGTACTAAACGGATTAAGTGGACAATGCAGTGCTTTAAACTCTCAGTGGCCCGAGTTTATGTCTGTCTGTTCTCGTCCACTTTAATTGCTAACCTCTCCAGTCTCCTTGCTATTTGGCTCTCTTTGTGAATATGATGATTCTAGTGCTAGACAAGACAAGTGAAATGTAATGTACTCGATCAAATGCAAAAACAAAAACCACTAAATATGCAACTACAGTTTTTAGAAGACCTGGGTTCGAATACTATTTTAAATCTTGCAAATAATTTGAGTGTTTGCTCTAGCCTGCCTGGAGTGTCAGATGGGTCAGTGTTTGCAGTTTTGGGAAAAATCTGCCGCCAATTGGTTGGAAACCTAGCTACTGTGTTGATTTTAATACATGGTTGATAGTCCAGCATATAGGCCTAGACTAAATAGCTGGTATTTGACCCCCCCCCCCCCCCCCCCTTTCCCACAATTGATTTTTACATTTTATTTCACTACCCACCTGTACAGTAGGTGGCGCTAATACACACCAATAGGTATAGTCTGCCATAAAACCATGACAAAGAAGAAAAGGCGCCAGTGAATTCATGCTGTCCTTTCCATCCATTTAAATTGTTAAATACGCGCATAGGCTGATCGTTACTGCTTTGCCTAGCTTGAAGTAGCTTCATCCGTTGCATTTTTCACATGCTTATTGGCTAAACATATTGTGTAAGCTCTGCACATTTGGCCATTTCTACATAATTTGGCGCTCGCATCCTTTGAACTGAATGAACATGTTGTGTGTGTAAACCTGGGGTAAGCACACACAACCTGACAAATGGACAATATGCTGCACCTCAAACAACTTTCCAAGTTGGAAGAGACATTTGCAGGGTTCAAAGAGTGGAAGGTCAACTATAATGAAACATGAGACAGAGACATACAGGAGCTCTACAAGACATGACTTTATTCATGACAGGAAACAACTATCCCCTTGTGTATCTTGGCTACGTTGCTATTTACATTTGGTGGAAATTGTTTGTCAATTTCAGTTAATAGCCTACTGTATGTTACTCTGGTTGTTGGAGCTATCTGTTGTGTGGAGAACCTGGGCTTTATCAAGGTTTATTTGTGGGTAAATCTGGCTTAGATAGTAGCCAGTGCCTACCCAGACACCAACCTCATCGCACGTCACGGGTCAGTAGGTAGGTTTTTGTATTGTGGCCTTTTCAGTGACCCTAGAAATGGAGTGGAGGACATCTTGTAAACAAGTTGTGTTGCATTTGAACTAGACATGTTGGCAACCCCACAAGACATGCCACAAGAGGTCTCTTCACAGTCCCCAAGTCCAGAACAGACTATGGGAGGCACATAGTACTACATAAAGCCATGACTACATGGAACTCTGTTCCACATTAAAAAACAGATTAAAAAACACCTTATGGAACAGCGGGGACTGTGAAGCAACACAAACATTGGCACACACACACACACACACACATACGACAACATACGCACTATCCATACACATGGATTTGGTACTGTAGATATGTGTTAGTGGTGGATTAGGGGCCTGAGGGCACTCACTGTGTTGTGAAATCTGTGAATGTATTGTAATGTTTTAAAATTGTATAAACTGCTTTAATTTTGCTGGACCCCAGGAAGAGTAGCTACTGCTTTGGCAACATTACAAATACAAACTCACATTCATTGTCAGCACAAAGACAGGTGTTTCAGTTAGCTCCAGTTTGATATGTATGTGAACATTGGGTTGCTGTTGTTGTTTTACATTGATGTAGTCCTTCATTCTGTAATTACATTTCGGGTCAAATCAAATATGGCCAATTTCAAATACTGTTGAAATCAATTGCTTAGAACTCCATTTAAGTTCAGGTCAATGGATTGGGTAACTTGATATCTTGGTGAGGGTCATGTGAGGCAACTGTGAGTGTGTCAGGTTAATTTGGTATCATTGAGCGGAATCCAACTGCTGATCCAGGGACCAGCATAAGGCTAGATATCCTTTCACAGCCAACTTGTGCACTGCTTATGGGAAGGATCTTCCAGTTATCTAATTAGTAGCTAACAAGCTCACTGAAATAATAAATAACTGAATAGACACTGTGGTTGACTGGATAGAAGTTGATAGATAGCTCAGTAGTTTACTTTGTATCCACCTGGCTTTCAAGTTGGTTAGCTAATGGTTTTGCAAAGTAATAGCTTATTTGAACATTTGAAGGAATCATGTTGTGGGGAAGTGATTCTGAGCAGGCAAGCACATTGAGCAGTCACTCAATCACTTTTATTTATAAACTTTTCTATTATTAGATTTATTAGGTAAGAGGATAAGTGGGTTAAGCAAGGGTCATTCTAAACTATGTTAACAAGCTATTGATTGGGATCACTTTAAAGCTTCCTTGCAAAACATGCAAATCCAACTCTATAGGCTTACTGGTGGCAAACGTCAGCTAACATTAGCCACAGATAGCTATGAGAGTGATGGGGCATATGTCACCTTTAAGTTATGTCAAATCAAATAATTGAGTTGATTTCAGTAGATTTGGCCATAACGTTTTTAACATAATTATGCCCCATCACTCCTATTGATTTTTAGGCAGCATTAGTTAAAGTTGTCTGAAATTGGTAAGTGGCTCTTTAAAGGAAACTGAACATTGGATTGTAGTTTATCCTGGCCCATAGAATACTTTCAGGGTGAGGAACCATTTATCATGTAAAATGCTGAACTTCCCCATACAAATAACTTTCAAAGGCCTCCCGAGTGTCACATGCGCCAAATACAACAGGTAGACCTTACAGTGAAATGCTTACATACAAGCCCTTAACCAACAATGCAGTTCAAGAAATAGAGTTAAGAAAATATTTACTAAATAAACTTGTAAAACAATGTAATCAAAAAGTAACACAAGAAAATTACATAACAATAACGAGGCTATATAGGTGTACAGGTACCGAGTCAATGTGCAGGGGTACAGGTTAGTCAAAATAAGTAGGGGTCAATGTAAGTAGTTTTGGTCCTGATTAATTGTTCAGCAGTCTTATGGCTTGGGAGTAAAAGCTGTTAAGGAGCCTTTTGGTCCTAGACTTGGTGCTCCGGTACCGCTTGCTGTGCGGTAGCAGAGAGAACAGTCTATGACGGGTGACTGGAGTCTTTGACAACTTTTTGGGCCTTCCTCTGACACCGCCTGGTACAGTATATAGGTCCTGGATGTCAGGAAGCTTGGCCCCAGTGATGTACTGGGCCGTGTGCACTAACCTTACGGTCAGATGCCGAGCAGTTGCTATACCATGTGGTGATGCAACCGGTCAGGATGCTCTCGATGGTGCAGCTGTAGGTAGAACTTTGAGGATCTGGGGACCCATGCCAAATCTTTTCAATCTCCTGAGGGAGAAAATGTGTTATGTACCTCTTCACAACTGTCTTGGTGTGTTTGGACCATGATTGTTTGTTGGTGATGTGGACACCAAGGAACTTGAAACTCTCGACCTGTTCCACTTCAGCCCCGTCGATGTTAATGGGGGCCTGTTCAGCCCTCCTTTTCCTATAGTCCACGATCAGCTCCTGTTTCTTGCATCACAGTGTTTTGTGGCATAACTGCAGCCTGGGGTTCGATCCCGTGACGGGGAGTCCCATAGGGTGGCGCAATTGTTGGCCCAGCATCGTCCGGGTTAGGAGAGGGTTTGGGCTCATCGGGCTCCAGCGGGTTACGCAAGCAAGTGTTAAGGAGCAGGGCTTGAAGGGTCATGTTTCGGAGGACGCATGACTCGACCTTCGCCTCTCCTCAGCCTGTTGGGGAGTTGCAGTGTTGAGACAAGATCGTAATAACGAAAAAGGGGGTAAAAATAAAAATATATATATTTTAAAAAGAAGTAACTTTCAGCCAGTTTTGTAGTATTCGAGAACGGTCTTGCGTCCAGTCTCGAGACCACATATTGAGTGTCTCGGTCTTGTCTCGGTGTCGGACAGTGAGGACCCTAATTTCTTTCCGGAGACCAGAGGAATAAAAAAAGTCATTATCAGCTTCCATTCAGTCAGCGCATAAAACCGCTTCAACAGACCAAATACATACACTCCTTTCTTGAAACATTTATCTTAACAGTCTTTACATCTATTATAGACATGTTTGCGCAGTGGTGAACCTATAGGCCTTCAGTGGTAAACCTATAGGCCTTCAGAGGTAAACCTATAGGCCTTCAGTGGTGAACCTATAGGCCTTCAGTGGTAAACCTATAGGCCTTCAGTGGTAAACCTATAGGCCTTCAGTGGTGAACCTATAGGCCTTCAGTGGTAAACCTATAGGCCTTCAGTGGTAAACCTATAGGCCTTCAGAGGTAAACCTATAGGCCTTCAGTGGTGAACCTATAGGCCTTCAGTGGTAAACCTATAGGCCTTCAGTGGTAAACCTATAGGCCTTCAGTGGTAAACCTATAGGCCTTCAGTGGTGAACCTATAGGCCTTCAGTGTGTGACAGGTTAGTACAGTGGTGAACCTATAGGTCTTCAGTGTGTGACAGGTTAGTACAGTGGTGAACCTATAGGTCTTCAGTGGTGAACCTATAGGCCTTCAGTGTGTGACAGATTAGGACAGTGGTGAACCTATAGGTCTTCAGTGTGTGACAGGTTAGTACAGTGGTGAACCTATAGGTCTTCAGTGTGTGACAGGTTAGTACAGTGGTGAACCTATAGGTCTTCAGTGGTGAACCTATAGGCCTTCAGTGTGTGACAGATTAGTACAGTGGTGAACCTATGGGCCTTCAGTGTGTGACAGGTTAGTACAGTGGTGAACCTATAGGCCTTCAGTGTGTGACAGGTTTGTGGTTCTGAAAGGACAGCAACCGTAATACCAGTGCTCTCATGTAGGAGAGCACTTGTTGTAAAATACAAAGGGCCAGTGGTGTAGTGGAGGGTATATGCAGGTATAAGCCATATACCCACTTTTTTTCAGTGGGCATTGTGTATACTCACTTCTTAATCCCTAGTGATGCGTATTTAAGTAGTGTAGTGGAGGTATACAACGTGTCAATTATGCAGGACAATAGAGAAATCATGCACCAAGTAACCTACACAACAATCGCAAAGCTCGTGAAATATATTCACATCTGCGCTGCACATATAGCCTAGTTTCAGTGGGAATATCATCTACAGGCAGCAAGTGTGCAGCTCTCAACTGGTTTTGGCATGGAGCAGCTCACAAAAGAATAACAACTGTAGCTGATAGGGTAAGAAGATGTTTCAATTTATGATATATACCAGTAAATGCTAACTAAGGCAACAATGGGTATGCAAACCAGGTATTGAAAAAGTTTAGTCCGAAGTGTTGGTTAGTAGGCTATTTGTGATAGTAGGCTATTTGTCATAATGCGCTGTTTGCATCAGGGGCATAGACATGGATGGGTCTGGGTGGACACAGGCCCACCTACTGGTTAGCCAGGCCCTGACAGGCCCACCCAATCAGATTGATGTGGTTTAAACACTTCTTCACTTCTTAATCTATCTGCACTGTCCAATTTACAGTAGTTATTACAGTGAAAGAATACAATGCCTTTGTTTGAGGAGAGTGCACAGTTATGAACTTGAAAAGTTAATAATAAACCAATTAGGCACATTTGGGCAGTCTTGATACAACATTTTGAACAGAAATGCAATGGTTCATTGGATCAGTCTAAACCTTTGTACATACACTGCTGCCGTCTAGTGGCCAAAATCTGAAATTTCACCTGGGCTGGAATAATACATTATGGCCTTTCTCTTGCATTTCAAAGATGATGGTACAAAACAATAAAAAAATATGTTTTTTTCTTTTGTTTTATTTTACCAGATCTACTGTGTGTTATAGATCTGCCCTACATTCATTTCACATTTCCACAAACTTCAGAGTGTTTCCTTTCAAATGGTATTATGAATATGCATATCCTTTCTTCAATGCCTGAGCTACAGGCAGTTAGATTTGGGTATGTCATTTTAGGCGAAAATTGAAAAAAAGGGTTCGAGGTTGTAAGGATTATTGTGGATTTAGATTTCTGTATTTTTTTCTATTTAAAAAAAGTGACTTTGAGAGTGAAAATCTGAAAAATCTACAGGAAAACTCATATTGGGCGGGCTTTTTGGGAACTTATCTAAGTGGTTGCTTGTCAGAAAATGACAAGTTCAAATGCAACAATGCAAATGCAACAATGTTTCACACACACACACAAGTTATTTTCATAGATAGATATGGCTAACAACAGCAAGCGTGCTGTAATAAAAAACACAGTTCCACTCACCAGATTACGATCATTTGAAACTTAACTTCTTGTTGAAAGTTATTCTTGAAAAGGGAGAAGCTAACAAATTAGCAACAACACCCTCTTTGATAACACCTGCTGCAGCCGCTGCAAACTAGCCGACAAGAAAAGCTAGCTAGCTAGACCGTGGGAAAACTACTGCTCGCTATTGCGCAGTGACCTCTTAGCCTTCAAGAAGGCAGAAGTTTCCATAAGTTTTTGTAAAAACGGTCCCACCCATATACAGTTGAATGGCAGATGCCTTTACCTAGCTTCTGATGGCCTGGCCAATGGCTGACTTAGCTAGCTGTATTTATCTCCCCAGAGACTAGCAAAGAAAAATCCTGATTGGATTTGTTTCTTTTCAGTCTTAACCCTTTCCTTTCCAACAAAAACTAAAGAGACTCAATCATAGTATCATTAAAAACAACACTATAATTATTGTATAAATCCTTAGCCCTTCTCTGAAGGTGTAGAATGCCCATTGTTCTCCACTGTGTAGGTTAGTAATACTTTGTAGTGGCTCTATTTGCCCTTAGCATGCATTATTTCACTCTTCTGATGTCTAAAGAGTCAATTTGTTCTGCAATATGAACACAGAAATACTGGACATTTTGAAATCAATTTGTGGTGGTGATTTGACAAAATTACAATCATGGTTGTTCTGGACCTGTTCATTGTTTAGCACCCCTTAGTGGCAGTTTAAGTGCAGCAGTGTAGAATTGACCTGTTTGTCATGTGACAGGAAGCAGTTTCAAGAAGAGAAGCAATGTGTAAGATGTGCAAGTGTGAGTTGTTGCAATCCTTCAATATACTTCTTTATAAGCTTTGTAAGACGCAATGTCTGTAAGAACATTTGTTTATTAACACAAGATAAATGTTTAGCACATAATTTATGTTTCTGTAGAGGATGTAGATTTGAGTTAGCTGTTAGCTACTTTGCATTAGATTCAGTGCTATTTCTCCCTAGGGTAGGGTGACCAGACGTCAACCATTTACCGGGGACAGTCCCCATTTTTGGTGGCCTGTCCCCGGCTGGAGCTCTCCCAGGAAATGTCCACATTTTTAACTGTGCATTTAAAAACAGACCAAGTGAAATAATATTTTACATGACAAGAAAGACCAGGCAGCAGAGTCTACCGGTTGACGTTTCAATTGCGTTGTGCTTGTGTTGGCCAACAGTGGGGGCTGCTCATTATACCAGCTTCATTCACTCTTCTTCTTCTACTAACTTCTTGCTTGAGCTAGTTATAGAGAACTGTGTGGAAAACTCGGCCAGAAGCTAGCAAGTGTCAAGTGAATCCACAACATCACCACACATTTATTTTCAATCCAGGTAAATTACAATCGTTTGAGATACTAGCTAGTGATGTTATAATGTGACAATTTATTATATAGATACAGTAGATGATCTGCTCTATAAGGTTTTAAATAGGTTATGCTAGCTAACATTAGTCTACATAGCTAAGTTAGCTAGCTAGGTTAGCTAGCTAATGTCATGGTAGCTAGGTTAAACGTTCACATGTAAACATGCAGTGGAGGGGCTATTTTGAAAATATGATTATTAAATATGATTATTAAATGAATGCACAATTAATTATGAGAATATTTATTTGTAGATTACAATTTTAATGGTTTGACATTATAATAAGTAGTGTGAAAATATATTTTGAAATTTTCATGGCTAACATTAGCATAATGTTTTATGTTAGAGTGGAGAGGAGGAAGACTGGATAGGAAGAAGAGTGAAGGAGATTGAGGAGGAAAGGTAAAGTTATGATTACAGAGACTGACAATTTATTATTCCAAACAATGTTTTTGAGATAAAATACAAAAATGAGGCAAGCAATGGGTATCTGTTAACCAAAGTATTTTATCTAATAGTGTACTATTTATTATTAAAGATTGGAGAGGAAGGAGAAGAGAGTGAGAAGGAAAGGTAAAGAGAAGGAAAGGAAGAAAGCGAAGGAAGATGAGTGAAGAAAAGAGGAGAAAGATTGGAGGAGAAGAAAAAGTTAATAGAGTAAGAAGAGTGACACAAGGAGAGTGAAGAAGAGCAGGCAGAGGAAGTACAATGACTCTTTCCAAGAAACAGAAATGCCATTTTAATGACAACATGATGAGAGAATTTCCATTTATACGCTAAGGTCAAGACGATAGAATGGTTCACTGCACCCTTAGTAATTCCTCTTTTTCAATTGGCAGCGGGAGAAGAATGGCAGTGGTAGAACATCAACAGACGAAAAGGCATAAAGCCTCTGATTGGCCGTGTTGGTCTGCCCTCTGTCACCACATTCTTCAACAAGGTAGAGCCTTTAGCTGTGTAGGGCGGTGTCTTTACATACCACACTATGCGACACAATCATATTCATGAGACAGAGTTTACATGTGCTAGGACAAAATGTGATGCCATTGTGAGTAACGTGTTAGCACCATGGGCAACTACTTTGGTAACACAGGACCTAGACCAGGTTGAATTTGTGTCCCTGTCCATTGATGCGTCCAATCATGGACATGTAAAGCTGCTGCCAATACTAGTCAGATATTGTAAGATATATGATGGCAGCACATCTGTGGAAACAAAACTGCTTGATTTTGTTGAATTGAAAAGAGAAACAGCAGAGGAAATTGCAGCTGAGGTCCTGGTGGTCATCCAAAAATGTAACCTGGAAAACAAAGTCGTGGCATTCTCTGCCGACAACACAAATATCAACTTTGGAGGACTGAATGGGCTGGGAAGGGTCAATGTCCATACCAAAGTTAAAAATGCTCTGCAACGGGAGGTGATTGGCTTAGGTTGTCCTGCACACATCATTCATAACACGGCCAGAACAGCTTTGGATATGATTCCCCTTGATGTTGAGTACCTGCTCACAAAGATATTTTCATATTTTCACCATCAGAGTAGAGACTGAAGAGCTTTTGTGAGTTTGTTGGCCAGGAGCACCATAACATTTTAGGACACAGCAATGTTCTCTGGCTGTCCATGCTCCCTGATCTAGAAAGAGTGCTGAAAATGTGTGTGCCATTGAAATCCTTTTTTTTTTCTGAAGACAAATGCCCTGTTGTCCTGCGAACAATGTTCGAAGATCCACTGACTGAACTTTGTCCATTGGGCGGCAGGGTAGCCTAGTGGTTAGAGCGTTGGACTGGTAATTGAAAGGTTGCCAGTTCGAATCCCCGAGCTGACAAGTTACAAATCTGTTGTTCTGCCCCTGAACAAGGCATTTAACCCACTGTTCCTAGGCTGTCATTAAAAATAAGAATTTGTTCTTAACTAAATAAAGGTAAAATAAAATGGAAACCTGACTGTATTCAGTGAAAAGATCAAGATGCTTGAAGGCCAGGACCGCTGTGGCGTTAGCTGCAATTCTGAGAAACGTTGAGTCAAAATTGACTGCAAGATGTGATGATAACTTCATTCCAGTTTTGGTCAGAGGACTAAAACTGGAATGAACAGAGTTCATAAAGGGGGGATCACTTGAAGAATGGAAAACATCTGAGCCACAGCTTAGTCAGAGATGGAGCACGGTGGTTACCCACTTCAAAGAGAATGACATCCCACACACTAACCTGGTTAGATCAGTGTCTGTTGTCATGTGCTTACCTGGAAGTAATGCACCAGTCAAGAGAGTGTTCTCCCAAATGAATGATCTATGGACAGCAGCAAGAAATAGGTTCACTGTTCCTACCATCAATGCCATGCTTATTGTGAAGACAAACTTCAACCTCCCCTGCCAGGAGTTCATGAAGAAGCTGGCCAAAGACAAAGCAGTCCTGGAGAAAATACATTCTTCTGAGAAATATACAGATTAAGTTCTGACTTAGAATATGTGGACAACTACAAATACCTAGGTGTCTGGTTAGACTGTAAACTCTCCTTCCAGGCTCACATTAAGCATCTCCAATCCAAAATTAAATCTAGAATTGGCTTCGTATTTCGCAAGACAGCCTCCTTCACTGATGTTGCCAAACATAACCTAATAAAACTGACTATCCTACCGATCTTTGACTTCGGCGATGTCATTTACAAAATAGCCTCCAACACTCTACTCAGCAAACTGGATGTAGTCTATCACAGTGCCATCCATTTTGTCACCAAAACGCCATATACTACCCACTTCCCACTGGCTTGTTTGAATGAGTGTTTAGCTAACTGAATAGCTGGATAAGTGCTACTGTACATTTAGTGAGTCCAGTATAATGGCCTTGAATTGGAGTTACAGTTTTCTGGTCTAGGTCTTGATTCGGTCTCACCCCCCCTTCCTATTTTGTTGCATTACAACCGGTAATTTAAATGGATTTTTATTTGGATTTCATGTAATACACAAAATAGTCCAAATTGGTGAAGTGAAACAAAAAGTGGTGCGTGGTACCTTCAGAAGTCACATAATTAGTTAAATAAAGTCCACCTGTGTGCAATATAAGTGTCACATGATCTGTCACATGATCTCAGTATATATAGACTTGTTTTGAAAGGCCCCAGAGTCTGCAACACCACTAAGCAAGGGGCACCACCAAGCAAGCAGCACCATGAAGACCAAGGAGCTCTCCAAACAGGCCAGGGACAAAAAAAAAAACTGAAACTTTGAACATCCCACGGAGCACCATTAAATCCATTATTAAAAAATGGAAAGAATATGGCACAACAAACCTGCCAAGAGAGGGCCGCCCACCAAAACTCAAGGACCAGGCAAGGAGGGCATTAATCAGAGAGGCAACAAAGAGACCAAAGATAACCCCGAAGGAAGTGCAAAGCTCCACAGCGGAGATTGGAGTATCTGTCCATAGGACCACTTTAAGCCGGACACTCCACAGAGCTGGGCTTTACGGAAGAGTGACCAGAAAAAAAGGAATTGCTTAAATAAACAAATAAGCAAACACGTTTGGTGTTCGCCAAGAGGCATGTGGGAGACTCCCCAAACATATGGAAGAAGGTACTCTGGTCAGATGAGACTAAAATGAATATTTTTGGCCATCAAGGAAAACGCTATGTCTGGCACAAACCCAACACCTCCCATCACCCCGAGAACACCATCATCGGCAGGGACTGGGAAACCGGTCAGAATTGAAGGAAGGATGGATGATGCTAAATACAGGGAAATCTTGAGGGAAACCTGTTTCAGTCTTCCAGAGATTTAAAACTGGGACAGAGGTTCCCCTTCCAGCAGAACAATGATGAATAGTTATGCACACTCAAGTTTTCATTTTTTTGTCTCGTTTGTTTCACAAAAAAATATATTTTGCACCTTCAAAGTGGTAGGCATGTTGTGTAAATCAAATGACACAAACCCCCCAAAAAATCAATTTTAATTCCATGTTGTAAGGCAACAAAATTGGAAGAATGCCAAGGGGGATGAATACTTTCGCAAGCCACTGTATGTAAGTATGTGTGTATGTAATATATATATCAATATATATATATATATTAAATCAAAAGTGAAGGTTGCATTCAATTGCCCCTCTGTGTTGCACACAACAAGCTTCCATTCCTCCTGTCCACAAGGGGATTGATGGCTGATTTAAGATGATATAGTCAAGTGCCAAATAAAGTAACAGGGTTATCGACACTTTCTATAGTACTTTTATTTGTGACTCGTTTCAGGAAACTAGGCGTATGTCGCCGGGTCACTACTTCACAGGAGAGACATTTGATCATAACTTTTTTTTAAATCAAAAAGCGTTTTTTTTGCAGAAATGCCTTCTGGAACATGTGAACTTTCATGTGCCTTAATAACAAACACATTTTTAAATTACGAGACTAGCTGGTTTAGCCACAGAAAAAGCGAGCAACCTTCCCACTAGCCATGATTGGCTGAAATAATGAGTGGGCTGGACATGCTGAGACTTTGGATTGGTCTGCCATATAGCATGCTTCTGTCTATTCGAGCTGGTTAGTATGTGTAGGTTATTCTGTCTAACGCAGCTTCTTTTTAAATGTATCACATAGTAGAACTGCATAAGTATTGCTCTCCACTTTCTGGAGGACTGTTTTGAAATCAGTGGAATTAGAATATGATAGCTAAGGAGATGGAGAAAACACCTGTCTCCGGATTACATCTTCAAACTAAGGGCATCCATGGCATCCGTGACAGGGAGAAGCATCCATCCATGAAGTATACGGGTAAGATAGTCTTGCTAACTACATTTTCAGATATTACACGTTTTGAGTCGTTTTCATTTCATGTTAGTGTACTGTTAGCTAGCTAGCTAACATCAGCTGGCTGGCTCGCTAGCTAAAATTACGTGTCTGATCTTATTATTAGCTAGCTAACATTGAACCTGGTTGGTTAGCTACCTGCAGATTCATGGAGGATAGTAATGTCATTTATTTTATTTATTATTATTTTAACCTTTTTTAACTAACCAAGTCAGTTAAGAACAAAGTCTTATTTACAATGATGGCCTACACCAGCCAAACACTAACCCAGACGACGCTGGGCCAATTGTGCGCCACCCTATGGGACTCTCAATCACAACCGGTTGTGATACCGCCTGGAATCGAACCTAGGTCTGTAGTGACGTCTCTAGCACTGAAATGCAGTGCCTTAGACTGCTGCGCCACTCTGGAGCCCTAAACATTAAGCCAACTCTCGGAAGTTCAAAGACATTCAAAGGTATAATTCTGTGGGACAAATTCAAATAACATAATTCTGTGGGACACATTTAGATTCAAGACAAGCCTTCTCCTCTACCCTGTCTCACTTTCTCCCCACCTGAAAAAATGTGTTGCATCTCATGCTATACACTTGTCTGTCCATTACGCAAATATACAGTGAGGCAAAAAAGTATTTAGTCAGACACCAATTGTGCAAGTTCTCCCACTTAAAAAGATGAGAGAGGCCTGTAATTTTCATCATAGGTACACTTCAACTATGACAGACAAAATTAGATTTTTTTTGTTTTAAATCACATTGTAGGATTTTTAATGAATTTATTTGCAAATTATGGTGGAAAATAAGTGTTTGGTCAATAACAAAAGTTTATCTCAATACTTTGTTATATACCCTTTGTTGGCAATGACAGAGGTCAAACGCTTTCTGTAAGTCTTCACAAAATCCAGAAAATCACATTGTAGGATTTTTAATTAATGTATTTGCAAATAATGGGCGAAAATAAGTATTTGGTCACCTACAAACAAGCAATATTTCTGGCTCTCGCAGTCCTGTAACTTCTTCTTTAAGAGGCTCCTCTGTCCTCCACTTGTTATCTGTATTAATGGCACCTGTTTGAACTTGTTATCAGTATAAAAGACACCTGTCCACAACCTCAAACAGTCACACTCCAAACTCCACTATGGTCAAGACCAGCTTGGTTTGAAGAAATCAACTGTGGGAGCAATTATTAGGAAATGGAAGACATACAAGACCACTGATAATCTCCCTCGATCTGGGGCTCCACGCAAGATCTCATCCCGTGGGGTCAAAATGATCACAAGAACGGTGAGCAAAAATCCCAGAACCACACGGGGGGACCTAGTGAATGACCTGCAGAGGGCTGGGACCAAAGTAACAAAGCCTACCATCAGTAACACACTACGCCGCCAGGGACTCAAATCCTGCAGTGCCAGACGTGTCCCCCTGCTTAAGCCAGTACATGTCCAGGCCCGTCTGAAGTTTGCTAGAGAGCATTTGGATGATCCAGAAGAAGATTGGGAGAATGTCATATGGTCAGATGAAACCAAAATAGAACTTTTTGGTAAAAACTCAAGTCGTCGTGTTTGGAGGACAAAGAATGCTGAGTTGCATCCAAAGAACACCATACCTACTGTGAAGCATGGGGGTGGAAACATCATGCTTTGGGGCTGTTTTTCTGCAAAGGGACCAGGACGACTGATCCGTGTAAAGGAAAGAATGAATGGGGCCATGTATCGTGAGATTTTGAATGAAAACCTCCTTCCATCAGCAAGGGCATTGAGGATGAAACATGGCTGGGTCTTTCAGCATGACAATGATCCCAAACACACCGCCCGGGCAACGAAGGAGTGGCTTCGTAAGAAGCATTTCAAGGTCCTGGAGTGGCCTAGCCAGTCTCATGATCTCAACCCCATAGAAAATCTTTGGAGGGAGTTGAAAGTCCGTGTTGCCCAGCAACAGCCCCAAAACATCACTGCTCTAGCTAGAGGAGATCTGCATGGAGGAATGGGCCAAAATACCAGCAACAGTGTGTGAAAACCTTGTGAAGACTTACAGAAAACGTTTGACCTCTGTCATTGCCATCAAAGGGTATATAACAAAGTATTGAGATAAACTTTTGTTATCGACCAAATACTTATTTTCCACCATAATTTGCAAATAAATTCATTAAAAATCCTACAATGTGATTTAAAAAAAAATATATATAATTTTGTCTGTCATAGTTGAAGTGTACCTATGATGAAAAGTACATGCCTCTCTCATCTTTTTAAGTTGGAGAACTTGCACAATTGGTGGCTGACTAAATACTTTTTTGCCCCACTGTACAACTATAGCTTGCCTGCTCCATAGAAAGCTGCTCTAGCCGCACTGATTGGTGAATTCATTTAACGTCAAGCCAATGAACTGTTACTTTTTTAGGGTTTGAACCGGTTCAGAACTGTATTTTACTGGCCGGAGCAGTGAAACGGAACAAAACAACTATGGTTCTGTTCAGAACTAAATGATTGGAAGTGGTTTCAACCCCTGGTTTTCAGTGACATTCACCCAATAACCAAGTCGTGTACAGACTCAAATGAATGAACAACAAAGACAGAACGCAATATGACATTTTATTAAATAGTTTGGGAAATTTGCCTCATCTCGGATGGAAGATCCTCAGTCAGATGATGTGATGGCAGGTAGCCCAATGCAGGGAGGTGTTGGAGGTGGATTGTTGTTGAAAACTGTTGCTGAAAAACAGCAAGTGAGAAAACGAGGGTAAGTTCTTATATCCCACCCCATTCTTATATGCCACCCATGTTAGCAGTTCAGAACAATTGCAAGGTGATGATTGCAAGGTGTTCCGATATCTTTTTCAACTGTCCCATTATCTGGTATTAATGTCCATTCTAGAATGCCCTTTTAGCCAATCAGACATGAGTATTCATCAATGCTGTTATATAAATATAAATAATGACACCCAAATTGAAAATCATTAAAATAAATAGGGATTTATATCAGCCTAATCGAGGAGTAGATTACATTACACATTCCAGTGTTTAAACTTCTATTAATGCAACTCAGTGCATCCAATGGCAATGTCCACAGTAAGTATAACACTGCAATGATATGTTATGCGTTTGACGCTTATTGCGGGTTAATGCTTTTCTGATTGAATCCTGGCCTTAGTTGAATATCTTGAGCAATTTATGGCCAAGAATTGATCCATTCCTCCTTGTCTTGTTTACAGTGCCTTGCGAAAGTATTCGGCCCCCTTGAACTTTGCGACCTTTTGCCACATTTCAGGCTTCAAACATAAAGATATAAAACTGTATTTTTTTTGTGAAGAATCAACATCAAGTGGGACACAATCATGAAGTGGAACAACATTTATTGGATATTTCAAACTTTTTTAACAAATCAAAAACGGAAAAATTGGGTGTGCAAAATTATTCAGCCCCCTTAAGTTAATACTTTGTAGCGCCACCTTTTGCTGCGATTACAGCTGTAAGTCGCTTGGGGTATGTCTCTATCAGTTTTGCACATCGAGAGACTGAAATTTTTTCCCATTCCTCCTTGCAAAACAGCTTGAGCTCAGTGAGGTTGGATGGAGAGCATTTGTGAACAGCAGTTTTCAGTTCTTTCCACAGATTCTCGATTGGATTCAGGTCTGGACTTTGACTTGGCCATTCTAACACCTGTATATGTTTATTTTTGAACCATTCCATTGTAGATTTTGCTTTATGTTTTGGATCATTGTCTTGTTGGAAGACAAATCTCCATCCCAATCAGGTTTTCTTCCAGAATGGTCCTGTATTTGGCTCCATCCATCTTCCCATC
This sequence comes from Oncorhynchus clarkii lewisi, assembly GCF_045791955.1. Lineage (NCBI taxonomy): Eukaryota > Metazoa > Chordata > Actinopteri > Salmoniformes > Salmonidae > Oncorhynchus > Oncorhynchus clarkii. The sequence continues at coordinate 11,429,851 of NC_092166.1, read as the reverse complement.
AATTTTAACCATCTTCCCTGTCCCTGCTGAAGAAAAGCAGGCCCAAACCATGATGCTGCCACCACCATGTTTGACAGTTGGGATGGTGTGTTCAGGGTGATGAGCTGTGTTGCTTTTACGCCAAACATAACGTTTTGCATTGTTGCCAAAAAGTTCAATTTTGGTTTCATCTGACCATAGCACCTTCTTCCACATGTTTGGTGTGTCTCCCAGGTGGCTTGTGGCAAATTTTAAACAACACTTTTTATGGATATCTTTAAGAAATGGCTTTCTTCTTGCCACTCTTCCATAAAGGCCAGATTTGTGCAATATACGACTGATTGTTGTCCTATGGACAGAGTCTCCCACCTCAGCTGTAGATCTCTGCAGTTCATCCAGAGTGATCATGGGCCTCTTGGCTGCATCTCTGATCAGTCTTCTCCTTGTATGAGCTGAAAGTTTAGAGGGACGGCCAGATCTTGGTAGATTTGCAGTGGTCTGATACTCCTTCCATTTCAATATTATCGCTTGCACAGTGCTCCTTGGGATGTTTAAAGCTTGGGAAATATTTTTGTATCCAAATCCGGCTTTAAACTTCTTCACAACAGTATCTCGGACCTGCCTGGTGTGTTCCTTGTTCTTCATGATGCTCTCTGCGCTTTTAACGGACCTCTGAGACTATCACAGTGCAGGTGCATTTATACGGAGACTTGATTACACACAGGTGGATTGTATTTATCATCATTAGTCATTTAGGTCAACATTGGATCATTCAGAGATCCTCACTGAACTTCTGGAGAGAGTTTGCTGCACTGAAAGTAAAGGGGCTGAATAATTTTGCACGCCCAATTCTTCAGTTTTTGATTTGTTAAAAAAGTTTGAAATATCCAATAAATGTCGTTCCACTTCATGATTGTGTCCCACTTGTTGTTGATTCTTCACAAAAAAATACAGTTTTATATCTTTATGTTTGAAGCCTGAAATGTGGCAAAAGGTCGCAAAGTTCAAGGGGGCCGAATACTTTCGCAAGGCACTGTATGTGCGCAAAACTCAGAGACACAATATTGCACACCTCAGAGAGACACAGTATCCACACCTCAGAGAGACACAGTATCCACACCTCAGAGAGACACAGTATCCACACCTCAGAGAGACACAGTATCCACACCTCAGAGAGACAAAGTATCCACACCTCAGAGAGACACAGTATTCACACCTCAGAGGGACACAATATCACACAACTAAGAGAGACACCATATCTCACACCTCAGAGACACACACCTGTTTTGTCGTTGATTTCTCCAGTCTAAATGAACCTTCAATGTACCTTCACTTTATATATATTGCCAACATATATTACCGCACTTATGACATAAAAGTGATAAATACCTGAGTTTTGTTGGTCTCTGGCCTAGAAGGGCGACCTACGACCTAGTAGGGTTGCTTTAAGTGACTTGAATTAGTGGACAGCCATGCTAGATTGCTCCAGTCACATTCCACCCCGATCAACCCATTGGAGACTCCCATGGTAGTTTTCCACTGACAATTAGGCCTGCTGGAAAACTACAGTCGGGACAAAGGGAACAAAACAACTGGAACGTTAAAGGCCCAATGCAGAAAATAATGGGATTTGCCCTTGTTTTTAGAAATATTTACACATTATGTCGTGGGAATAATACTGTGACAATTATGATAATGCCCTTTTAGTGTAATAGCTGTTTGAAAAGACCACCTGAAATTTCTGCCTGTTTTAGTGGGATGGAGTTTTGGCCTTCCATGGTGACCTCAACATGTGGTAAATTAGTTAATAGACCAATAGGAAAGAGTGTTCCAAACCTCTCTGCAAATAACAGCAAGTTTTCTGTTTTCCCCTCCTGACTCAGACCACTCCCAGACAGTCCTAGCAAAATTCTTGCTTGAGAAATTGCCATTCGCTAAGAAGCTATTTTTGTTTGTTTTCAATTAAAATTGTCAAAAGTAATCACAGTAAGGTACTGAATTGTTACTCAGAAATTATTTGGTATTGATAATAGTGTATAAAGTGTGTGTGGAACGTGGATTCATCTTGACATTAGACTACTTTTGATGTTTTGAAAACATCTAATATCTTGCGATGCTCTGCCTAAGTTTATAACCCACCAGGTGGCACCATGGTGACTGAACAAGAGACTGTGTTCCATTTCAAATTAAGTGATTTTACATCTGTGTGAATTAATTTTCAAAGGGAGCACATTTTGTAATTGAACCCAGCCTCTGTCCCAATTGTGGAAACAGCTTTTCTTAATCTTTCCAACCTATGATTTCAACATTTCTGACTTCTACTCTTTCTTCCACATGTTGGAACCAAGTCCTGATTTTTGATGGCTTGATTCCAAGACTCTTCTCTAGACCAGGTCTTTCCAGCCCTGTTCCTGGAGAGCTACCGTTTTGTAGGTTTTCACTCCTACCTTAATCTGATGCACCTGGTTCTAATAATGCACTGGTTGATAAAGCTGAATCATGTAAATTACAACTGTGGTTGGAGTGATCCTACAGGAGGGAGGCTCTCCAGGAACAGGGTTGGAGTGATCCTACAGGAGAGAGGCTCTCCAGGAACAGGGTTGGAGGGATCCTACAGGAGAGTGGCTCTTCAGGAACAGGGTTGGAGTGATACTACAGGAGGGAGGCTCTCCAGGAACAGGGTTGGAGGGATCCTACAGGAGGGAGGCTCTCCAGGAACAGGGTTGGAGTTATCCTACAGGAGGGTGGCTCTCCAGGAACAGGGTTGGAGTGATCCTACAGGAGGGAGGCTCTTCAGGAACAGGGTTGGAGTGATCCTACAGGAGGGAGGCTCTCCAGGAACAGGGTTGGAGGGATCCTACAGGAGAGTGTCTCTCCAGGAACAGGGTTGGAGGGATCCTACAGGAGGGTGGCTCTCCAGGAACAGGGTTGGAGGGATCCTACAGGAGATTGGCTCTCCGGGAACAGGGTTGGAGGGATCCTACAGGGGGGAGGCTCTCCAGGAACAGGGTTGGAGTGATCCTACAGGAGGGTGGCTCTCCAGGAACAGGGTTGGAGTGATCCTACAGGAGGGTGGCTCTCCAGGAACAGGGTTGGAGTGATCCTACAGGAGGGAGGCTCTCCAGGAACAGGGTTGGAGCCCTGCTCTAGACTCTCCCATGTAGGCAGGCACACACACACACACACACACACACACACACACACACACACACACACACACACACACACACACACACACACAGTTCCTTCCAAGAGAGCATGACACTCCAACACATGACCCCTACAAGCCGTGTAACAGCCAACAAAGCTGCCATTCATTTCCATAAACACATGTACCCCTTATTTATAGAACTGTTCCAAGTCCAGGCCTGACGCACAGTCTGGGGATGCCCACAAAGCCACCTAATACAGTTAACAGTCAGGTCATTTGAACTTGACCTCAGACTGGCTTATCCAAATCTACAGAGCTGTTATGGTACTGCATCACTACTAGATCTTGCGAACATCCACTCATCAATTCTGCTCGTGACACTGTGACCTGATTTAAGTCTTGAGCAGTTTGACGCTCTGTTATTCAGGCACTAATTTTGACATTTGAACCCAAATTCACTTTGTACTCATCTCGTGAATGGAGCTATCACAGTTCAATGGGTTCTTCCACCTGTTCGATAACTTTTCTCCCACAGGAGCTTTGTTAAACAAAAAAGTTTGTGAACAGTCATTCGATTGGATGATAAAAATGTCATTGTATTTAACCAGGTAAAATAAAGTATTTAAGACAAACGGTTGATTTTGAACTGAAAAATACAAAGTTGTTCTTATTATACTTTATTTGGGTCAAATAATTCATCCACCTGGCCTTAAGAGATTGTGGGGATTGACTTAATTTCTCTCTGTTTATCACAAGACAATAACTAGCAGCGTCACACATCCTACCACTGCCACCAGATGTCATAGTTTTTTTGTATTCTCCACAAGTTCACATTGTCGACACGCCTGTTTCAACAACAACAACAACAGCAACAGAATTGTGGGTTTTGAACAACAGGAAATGTCATGCCGATTTAAGTCTAGGATAAATAATACGCTCACACTCATAGTAATGACTGGTTACAAAACCATTCTCATACCCCACAGATGAGCTGAGTTCATATTTCAGAAACCTCTGGCTTATTACATGTCATGTGATTGTATCTGGTTTCTCTCTGGAGTAACCTGACACACTACTAGACTGTGGAATCAATTTTACATGAGGAAGTTCCTAATATGTATTCTGCATAAGACTATGGAATTCACTCTACATGAGGAAGTTCCTAATATGTATTCTGCACTACTGGACTGTGGTATTTAATCTACGTGCCATAACAATCAGTTCAAGGGTTTTGAACCAGTCTTTATTATCAATCAATAATTTTGCACAATCACTTTTTTTTAAGGAGTGGTAGTGGAGAGTCACTCTCCTTCCGTATATTTTTTAATGCTTTATTGATAGACAAAGTATTCAGACCCCTTGACTTTTTCCACATTTTGTTACGTTAAAGCCTTATTCTAAAATGGACTAAATAAAATAAAAATCCTCATCAATCTACACACAATACCCCATAATGACAAAGTGAAAACAGGTTTTTAGACATTTTAAAACCAGAAATACCTTATTTACATAAGTATTCAGTCCCTTTGCTGTGTGACTTGAAATTGAGCTCAGTTGCATCCTGTTTCCATTGATCTTCCTTGAGATGTTTCCACAACTTGATTGGAGTCCACCAGTGGTAAATTTAATTGATTGCACATCATTTGGAAAGGCACACACCTGTCTATACAAGGTCCCACAGTTGACAGTGCATGTCAGAGCAAAAATGAAGCAATGAGGTTGAAGGAATTGTCTGTAGAGCTCCAAGAAAGGACTGTGTCAATGCACAAATCTGGGGAAGGGTACCAAAAAAATTCTGCAGCATTGAAGGTCCGCAAGACAGCAGTGGCCTCCATCATTCTGAAATGGAAGATGTGTGGAACCACCAGTACTCTTCCTAGAGCTGGCCGCCTGACCAAACTGAGCAATCGGGGGAGAAGGGCCTTGGTCAGGGAGATGACCAAGAACTCAATGATCACTCTGACAGAGCTCCAGAGTTCCTTCCAGAAGGACAACCATCTCTGCAGCACTCCACCAATCAGGCCTTTATGGTAGAGTGGCCAAACGGAAGCCACTCCTCAGTAAAAGGCACATGACAGCACGCTTGGAGTTTGCCAAAAGGCACCTAAAGACTCTCAGACCATTAGACACTGGTCTGATGAAACCAAGATTGAACTCTTTGGCCTGAATACCAAGCGTCACATCTGGAGGAAACCTGGCACCATCCCTACGGTGAAGAATCATGGTGGCAGCATCATGCTGTGGGGATATTTTTCAGAGGCAGGGATTGGAGGACTAGTCAGGATCGAGGGAAGGATGAACGGAGCAAAGTAGAGAGAGATCCTGCTCAGGATGTCAGGTTGGGTCAAAGGTTCACCTTCCAACAGGACAATGACCCTAAACACACAGGCGAGACAGCGGGTAAGTCTCTGAATGTGCGATGCTTTATGGGACTCACGATCACGGCCAGTTGTGATACAGCCTGGGATCGCACCAGGGTCTGTAGTGACGTCTCTAGCACTGCAGTGCCTTAGACCGCTGCGCCACACGGGAGCCCCTGTAAACATTTCTAAAAACCTGTTTTTGTCATAATGGGTTATTGTGTGTAGATTGATGAAGGGGAAGAAAGCAATTTAATCCATTTTAGAATAAGGTCCATAATGTAACCAAAATTTGGAAAAAGTCAAGGGGTCTGAATACTTTCGGAATGCACTGTATGTGAAGGGAAGACACAAAGAGAAGCACACGAGGATTGGGACCCTGGTCTCTGGCAGGGAGTCTTATATGTGCATAGAGCCGGGAGTGTTACCTCTGGACCACAGCTCCCCACACAATCACTTCTTTCACGTGGAAATGTCTACATTTAGTTACACCTAGAAACATCTATATGTTTTTGCTTTTGTCAAACCATGTATTTATTTGGAGGAAAGGCCAAACCAATGTTATTGAGTTACCAATTTTGAAATGAGGAGAAAACCATTGGACTTGTTTGATTTCTCGCCAGGCAAAGATGCCAGATCAACATCAGTTGTTTTTTATTGACATTAAGTCATTAGCAAACGTGATATACATTTTTTTTTCTCGAGTGGGATGTTTTCTACATAGCATCAACCAAGTTGCTCAACCAAGGAAAGGTACTTGAACCCCAGGTTCTATGTGCATGCTTAGAAATGTTTCTGAGAGTATACATTGTGCACATGGAGAGATTATGCAGTGGCACAGTACTTTGCACCGGCCTCTGCTGAACTTCAAATTTATGTTAGCTCATGCCTGTATTAAAGCGGCAATAAGCAACTGAAACAATAGCAAAGCATATTCCCCACACCTGTTTTGGTAAAAAGCTGAGGGATGTGGCTGGAGAAATTACCACTCTGAAATTCATAGACAGCTATGGCTGCAAGGACTGGCTATCCATGATATCAAAATTATAGATTATAGACACATTTTGTGGGACACGCTGTATATTGTAAATTTCGACTGCACGACAGACCACACATAATTTAATATCCAACTTTTTATCTCTTTTTTTGAACAAAAGTAAACAGATATATCTAGTAATTGAACAAAATATTAAGGTGGCCAATAACTGGGGACCGTATGTCGATAATACGGGATGTATTGTTTTTTTGCTAAACCACTCAAAAAGCTGATAGTAGTAGTATTTCCACTGAAATGTCAAACATGCTAACTGCTAACCCGTTAGCTAGCATTTTTACAACACCAATAATCACAAAACATTGATGGTTTCATCACAAGATAACACTGTTGAAGGTAATATATTTATTCAACGCTGTTGACCGTGCCGATAATACGGGGTGCTACGCTATATTGTTTGTTTACATTTCAACAAACAATATAGTTCTCTGCTGCCAATGACTGGAACGAATTGCAAAAATCACTAACTTTAAGCATCAGCTATCATAGCAGCTTACAGATCATTGCACCTGTACATAGCCCATCTGTAAATAGCCCATCCAACTACCTCATCCCCATGTTGTTATTTATTTTATTTATATATTTTTTGCTCCTTTGTACCCCAGTATCTCTACTTGCACATTCATCTTCTGCACATCTATCACTCCAGTGTTTATTTGCGAAAAGTAAGTAAACTATCTTATATTTTGGGTTCTGATGGGATATTACAGTTTAACTAAGTTCATGAGTTCAATATGTTATATTCTTCAAGAATCAATCGATACATATAATTAATTTACAAGTCCAAAAATGGATGTAGCAACTGCAGATTGCTACATAAAACAGCTAAAAGTTCACTCGATACGGATAGCATGTGATATATCGTAGGGAAAATCGTTAATTTTTATGGTTTAACTGATTGACAGATTTACTAGGAATTTTAATTGAGTCACAGTCTGCCTCTTGCATCATGAGGCATTAAAGGTGAACTGCATGTGTTTCTTCCGGTGCTCATTAAGAAATGCAGCGGCCATTATTGAATCCCAAACAAGAGTTGTCTTTCTGGGTGTGGTTTAATGTGGGTGTTTCTTGGGTGTGTCTTTGCCATTCATTTACAACAAACAAACAAGGGTAGTAGTGAGTAACTTAGTGACAGTGAGGAAAGCTGAGCTAAATTTGCTATGGAGAGAAGTTCTGAAGTTGAAGACTTGTCGCCTCCTGAGTGACCTGCCATCTCAAGATGATCTGCTGATTCAGTTCTATGTGTAGGCTAAAGCCTGCGCTGACCTTGTGTTTAGCCAATCTGACAGAAGCTAGCTAGCTAGCATTGCTTGGGGATAGCTACAGCTGGCTATCCATCTAGCTAGCTGATATTTCTCTGACAAATCACAGCTATACCAAGATAGCAAGAAGTACCCGTGTCTGGAATTTGTGTCATGAGACACACCTTCTACAACACCTTGCTACAAAAATAGCTTCCAATTTGAAGTTTTGTCACGTCATGTAATCCCATGATCACATGTTACCGTGAATCGATACCAACAACTGCCAGTTGATTACCTGGTCTTCAGTCAGCTCAGCTGTCAACACAGTTTTCTATAACTGGCTTGTGTTGTCTTGTCTCTCCTTATGTCCACTGTTAGATCTTTCCCTAATATATCTACAGGTGTAGGCTACATGTGGACATTGCACAACACAGGAGGCTGCTGAGGGGAGAACAGCTCATAATAATGGCCAAAATGTAGTGAATGGAATTTCACCAAACACATGGAAACCATGTGTTCAATGTATACTGAACAAAAATATAAACGCAACATGCAACAATTTCAACGATTTTACACAGTTACAGTTCATATAAGGAAATCAGTCAATTGAAATAAATTCATTAGGTCCGAATCTATGGATTTCTCATGACTGGGCAGGGGCCCACCCACTGGGGAGCCAGGCCCACCCACTGGGGAGCCAGGCCCACCCACTGGGGAGCCAGGCCCAGTCAATCATAATACATTTTTAAAGACAGAAACAATCCTCTCAGAAACACTCCACTCTCTCCCAGACATCTGTGTAAACCTGTCTTTTAGTCAGGGGACTCCATGACAAACCACCTCTCCTGTCCTCCATCTGTAGAAAAACAAGGTAGAGTTGGTACACACAGCACTGATTACATTATCAGTGGTTGTTAGCTATATTCCAGGACAGACAAGTGATAGTATTTTGACCTATGACCAGATCAAAAGTGACTAACCTGAAGTGGGACTGGTGTCTGGCCTCGTACTTCCTCAGCCTTCTGTTCCTGATATGGTAGGGGTGTTCCCACGACACTGCCGATCAGCAAATCCACCAAACTGTTAAAATAGAGAGACTCATAAAACCATCATTGTGTAGTAAAACCATGAAAAGTAGTGCACCTAAGCTGAGACCTGGTGTTTGGAGTTTTTTTTAAATGTAAACCCAATGTAAGTGTTATGATACACTGAATATATTTCAAAACAGAATGGATGTACTCTGAAACACCCAAAGTGGTTCTTCAATGTGAGTCATTGAGTTTTTAAGAGAGTGGTGTGAAAACACAAAATGTAGCCAAACACAAAATGTTTTGGCAGACTGTCTCTCATATAATGAAATGTTTTTAAATTGCAAATGGTTTAAAACATAAATATTGATTGATTATAAATATCGATTTGATTTTCTGTCAATATTTTAATTAACATTTTAAATAATGTTAATATATTTTTTCCTAGGGTAGACTTTGGCACTAATTATAGGCTACAGTTGCCAGGCAACTTTGTGAGTTTATAAATATTGTTACAATCAAAATGTTCAGGGCCACACTACCCGTCAAAGGTTTTAGAACACCTACTCATTCAAGGGTTTTTCTTTATTTGTACTATTTTCCACATTGTAGAATAATAGTGAAGACATTAAAACTATGAAATAACACATATGGAATTATGTAGTTATCAAAAAAGTGTTAAACAAATCAAAATAGAATTTATATTTAATATAATTTATATTTATACTTCAAATAACCACCCTTTGCCTTGATGACAGCTTTGCACACTCTTGGCATTCTTTCAATCTCAACCACCAACAGTATTGAAGGAGTTCCCACATATGCTAAGCACATTGTTGGCTGCTTTTCCTTCACTCTGCGGTCCGACCCATCCCAAACCATCTCAATTTGGTTGAGGTCAGGGGATTGTGGAGGCCAGGTCATCTGATGGAGTGCTGCAAAGCACCATCACACCTCCTCCTCCATGCTTCATTGTCGGAACCACACACGAGGAGATCATCTGTTCACCTACTCTACATCTCATAAAGACACAGCGGTTGGAACCAAAAATCGCAAATTTGGACTCATCAGACCAAAGGACAGATTTCCACCGGTCTAATGTCCATTTCTATAGGGCTATCTTCTGTATACCACCCCTACCTTGTCACAACACAACTGATTGGCTCAAACGCAAGAAGGAAAGAAATTCCACAAATGAACTTTTAACAAGGCACACCTGTGAATTTAAATTACTTCCAGGTGACTACCTCATGAAGCTGGTTGAGAGAATGCCGAAAGCTGTGCAAAGCTGTCATCAAGGCAAAGGGTGACTACTTTTAAGAATCTCAAATATCAAATATATTTTGATTTGTTTAACACTTTTTTTGGTTACTACATGATTCCATGTGTTATTTCATAGTTTTGATATCTTACATACAGATCTTTCTAAATATAAAAATGTCTATCAATATAAAAATGTTTAAGATCTTTTAATGTTTTGTCATTTTATAATTTGCAAATAGAATATAAAGCATTTGAAGCTTCAATCATATCTTGAAAAAGTAATTTTATACTCATTAATTATTATCCTGGACAAACGTATTAATTTGTAATTTCACAACAACAAAAAATTCTCATGTCCTTTTGTTTGAACATAATACTGTACATTTGACCTTTTAGAATTACTGATGAGGAGTTTATCAACACACCATATAAGAGCAGGGAATATACAAAAAGAGGAGGAACTCCCATTTACAGTATTTGGAAACTCCAGAAGAAGGGATCTAATTCTGCACTAGACAGGATTCAAAACAGCATCATAGTGTTTAGGAGCTTTAGAGAGAGGAAACAACGCAAAAGAGAAGGAATTTAATTCTGCACTACACAGGACTCGAAACACTGTAATAATGTTTTCAAGCTTTTCCGGGTTAGTGCTCCCAGTCTTTGGCAAGATGTTGCACAACTCTTGACTATTTGGTGTTACAACACACCATGTCATGTTTCATAACACCTCAGGATGAATGTTTCTTAAATCTGGCCCAATACCATCCCAACCATGTGTTTCAATACTCAAGTTAAAGGAAAACGTCACCCATTTGATTCATTAGTCCATTGTTGATATAGTCCCAACATATTTTGGTTGTCAGCAATCAAGTTTTCAAGATATGTAACTTTCAAAATACAGAAATATATATATTTTTGAAACAGTTTTTGGATGTAGTTTTCCTTTTAAGGTTTTGTCTCGTTTAACTCAGTTGCCGCTTGTTTTAGTTTTACAAAGCACTTAATTTTTGTTCTGTAAGTAGTGTTGCTGAATGCTTGCTGCCACATATTTGTAGCATGTTAGCTAAAAAGACTGGTACTCAGGCTAGACAAGTACCATCCTTCATTTATTTTTACCATAGAGAATACACAATAGATTGTTTAAGAGAACAGGGATGTTGTTTTAGCACTAGTAGCAGATGAAGCCCACAAATGCTAGATAGCTAGTGCTAACCAACGTTGATCATGACTCCCAATTCCATTACAGTAAAGGCAGAAAACCGCCAGGGACTGAGTTATTGAGAGCAAGTAAGAACCCAAACAACATGCGTATTCTCGTAAAAGTAGATTGCTACCTAACTTCCAAATCTGGTTAAGTTATCAATATCTTTGTCTGAGGGATCTTCTTAGCAAACCAGTTCCAGTGGAAAATGTATTGATAGCAAGCCAGCTAACGTTACATCTAATCGTCAGCTGGCTATGCAAATTTCCTCTATATGATTTTACACATTAGCCAGAGGCTATGTACTTATCTAGTTAAATCACAGTATCATAGCTAGCTACTCACCACAGACCAGTCACAGTCATCATGTCGTATGTTTGTTATATGTAATCCATTCTTTGCCATATTGTTGAATGCGTTAGAACTTTGCACCAACTTTACGGAAGTCCATTTTCACTCCTATGCCAAGCAAGTGTGTGTGCGTTGCAGACTTGAAAACATGTCCACAACACATGGCAGCTGGGGCCGGACCACATCTTGTTGTCTCTGGGCAATTGGACATCATTGGCAAAAGCTGGCATGTCAGTAATCCATACCCCACCCATACATACACGTTGTGACACATTCAGTTACAAATCTTGTTTTGGACAAGACTGATTTTATGAACAAAATGATCCTATTTACACTTTGTATTCAATTTGGACATTGTAATTAATGTTTCTGACTCATATTGATGCCCCACGGGCTGTTTATAACCAGAAAAGTTGGTTCTAGTAGGCAGTTCCCCTTTAAAACTTCTTATGGATCAAATCCTGATGGCGGGATCGACTTGAAAACATACGGTGAAATGTCAGAGCGCCAAATTCAAATTAAATTATTAGAAATATTTCACTTTCATACAATCACAAGTGCAATACACCAAAATAAAGCTTAACTTCTTGTTAATCCAGCCACCATGTCAGATTTCAAAAAGGCTTTACAGCGAAAGCAAACCATGCTATTATCTGAGGACAGCACCCCATCATACAAACACATGACAATCATAATTCAACCCGCCAGGTGCAACACAAAACTCAGAAATAACAATATAATTCATGCCTTACCTTTGAAGATCTTCTTCTGTTGGCACTCCAATATGTCCCATAAACATCACAAATGGTCCTTTTGTTTGATTAATTCCGTCGTAATATCCCCAAAATGTCCATTTATTTGGCGCATTTGATTCAGAAAAACACCAGTTCCAACTCGCCCAACATGACTACAAATTATCTAATAAATTACCTGTAATCTTGGTCCAAACATTTCAAACAACTTTCCTAATCCAACTTTAGGTATTTTAAAACGTAAATAATCAATAACATTTAAGATGGGATAAACTGTGTTCAATAGCAGATAAAATCAAAGTGGAGCGAGCTTCAGGTTGTGCGCCTCAGGTCGTGGGACCCAAACAAAAGATTCCACTAGGCTCAACTCCCAGAAAGGAAAGGGCTACTTCTTCATTACGCAAAGGAAAAACATCAACCAATTTCTAAAGACTGTCGACATCTAGTGGAAGCCATAGGAACTGCAATCATATTTCTATTAAAACAGGCTTGCCATAAAAACCTAATGGAAAACAGATTGACCTCAATTTTTTTTCCCCCTGGTTGGATTGTGCTTGGGGTTTCGCCTGCCAAAACAATTCTGTTAAACTCACAGACATTATTCAAACAGTTTTAGAAACTTCAGAGTGTTTTCTATCCAAATCTACTAATAATAATATAATAGCTTTAGGCCTGAGTAGCAGGCAGTTTACTTTGGGTGCGCTTTTCATCCGGACGTGAAAATACTGCCCCCTATCTCAGAGAGGTTATTAAAGTGTGCCTCCTGTTTTCTACCAAGGGAAATCTACATAGAAGGTAAATAAAAAGATGTATGAAAAGGAAGAGGATGTGAAGTTTAATGTTTCGACTTTGTTGTACCTAGTGTATATGCTCTGCTTTTTGCTGAATGAAAGGTCAAATAAAGAGTGTTTAAAAGTATTTCTCAGAGTTTCACATGTTAATTATTTAACAATACTTCACATGCCTGCAATTACATCTGTTGTTGTTATTTGAGGGGGAGGGGGGTTATGATAAGCCAAGAAAGTTGTACTCAGCTATTATTTGAGACATTTCTAGGTCATATTCTTCAAAACAACAAGTTGAAATAGATTAACTATTACAGCGGCTCAAACAGTTTCTTAACCACAGGAGAACAGTTGATCACCTTGAGGCAATATGTGAACGCTCCACAGGTATGCAGAGCCTATAGGCGTGGCATTTCACATGACATGTGCACACATGGAGATATACAGTGTGGTTTTACCCTCCTATATATCAAATGAATGCCTGTCTGTAGATCTCCTGAGGACAGGATCGATGCAGGTTAAAGTTAAATCCATATAGATTGCATATGGCATATCATGAATAAATATAATGTATCTTTACCATATCTTTTTAATGGCTATAGTAACTGTTAAAGACAGTTGAACATGAAACCTTATGCAATATTTAAAAAGGCCTCCTGGCATTCTGCATTACGTAATGATACACCATCATGTACATTTTTTGTGTGCCTGTTGCTCTGTATTATTATTATTGTTATTGTAAATGCCTTTTAAAGGTAAAGCATTACTTTACAACATAAATAATAAAGTTTTGAAGTATCTGCCCTATAGCTAGGAGATATAAGAAAGCTCAGGAAATATGTAAATATATTTGTACACATATTTAACCACTTTATTTTTTTTTACTAGATTGACACAATAGACTCTAGGGGTTTTTAAGCTGGTGCTTAATTGTTATTACCATGGTAACAATGGATACGTTCTGGTACTTACCTCAAACTCAAATATATTTGCTTATCTCAAAGAAACCAAAATGTAATTACAATGCAATATTAGGTCATGTAATTACTTAGTAACTACCTGGTACACAAAGTTCTGTAAAAGAAAAAGAAGAAAAAGAAGAAGCATTACCAAGAAAAAAGGGAAAAAATCAGACCTACATTGAGGATTCATGAGGTTCTTTTTTATTGAGAGAATTTAACAACATATCACTTTCAAATGCATGCAATAATTCTGTCATCCTGGCCAATTTTGTAAGGTTTAAATATTCTCTGCAGAATCATTGCTCTGAAGCTTTGGACTTTTTTACCTTCACACTATCCGTAATGAATGAGCGGGTGTTTTGCAAACATGACCTTTGACCTCTGTCAGGTAACTATGCACCTAGGTAAAGTTTGTGAGATGGGGCATGTAGATACTTTCAAATATCTACAGTTCAAGGGTGGAGCAGGGAAGCTCTCTCACACAGCTCAAACTGGTTTCAAACAAATATACTTTCAGACCAACACAACAGACTATACAGTGCATTCAAAAGTATTCAGACCCCTTGACTTTTTCCACATTTTGTTACGTTACATTCTAAGGTGGATTAAATTGTTTTTTCCCCCTCAACAATCTACACACAATACCCCATAATGACAAAGCAAAAACAGTTTTAAAAATATATTTTGGCAAATATAAAAATAAACGAAAATATCACATTTACATAAGTGTTCAGACCCTTTACTCAGTACTTTGTTGAAGCACCTTTGGCAGCAATTACAGCCTCAAGTCTTCTTGGGTATGATGCTACAAGCTTGGCACACCTGTATTTGGGGAGTTTCTCCCATTCTTCTATGCAGATCCTCTCAAGGTCTGTCAGGTTGGATGGGGAGTGTTGATGCACGGTTATTTTCAAGTCTCTCCAGAGATGTTCAAGTCTGGGCTCTGGCTGGGCCACTCAAGGACATTCAGAGACTTGTCACAAAGCCACTCCTGCGTTGTCTTGGCTGTGTGCTTAGGGTTGTTGTCCTGTTGGAAGTTGAACCTTCACCTCAGTCTGAGGTCCTGAGCGCTCTGGAGCAGGTTTTCATCAAGGATCTCTCTGTACTCTACTTCGTTCTTCATTCCCTCAATCCTGACTAGTCTCCCAGCCCCTGCCGCTGAAAAACATCCCCACAGCATGATGATGCCACCACCATGCTTCACCTTAGGGGTGGTGTCAGGTTTCCTCCAGATGTGACGCTTGGCATTCAAGCCAAAGAGTTCAATCTTGTTTCAGAGAATCTTGTTTCTCATGGTCTGAGAGTCTTTAGGTGACTTTGGCAAACTACAAGCGGGCTGTCATGTGCCGTTTACTGAGGAGTGGCTTCCGTCTGGCCACTCTACCATAAAGGCCTGATTGGTGGAGTGCTGCAGAGATGGTTGTCCTTCTGGAAGGTTCCCATCTCCATAAAAGAACTCTGGAGCTCTGTCAGAGTGACCATCGGGTTCTTGGTCACCTCCCTGACCAAGGCCCTTCTCCCCTGATTGCTCAGTTTGGCTAGGTGGTCAGCTCTAGGAAGAGTCTTGGTGGTTCCAAACTTTCTTCCATTTAAGAATTATGGAGGCCACTGTGTTCTTGGGGACCTTCAATGCTGCAGAAATGTTTTGCTACCCTTCCCCAGATCTGTGCCTCGACACAATCCTGTCTCGGAGATCTAGGGACAATTCCTTCGACCTCATGGCTTGGTTTTTGCTCTGACAAGCACTGTCAACTGTGGGACTTATATAGATAGGCGTGTGCCTTTCTAAATCATGTCCAATCAATTGAATTTACCACAGGTGGCACAATTAAGTTTTAGAAACATCTCAAGGACGATCAATTTCGAGTCTCATAGCAAATGGTCACAATACTTATGTAAATAAGGTATTTTTTATTTTTTATACATTTGCAAACATTTCCAAAAATTGTGTGTAGATTGATGAGGATTTCTTTTTAAATCCATTTTAGAATAAGGATGTAACGTAACGAACTGTGGAAAAAGTAAATCGGCCTGAATACTTTCCGAATGAGCTGTAAGTCTTGACATGTCAATCTGGTAAATACACCACTCTCTTACCATCATGTAACTAGTAGCTTTATGTCACTTTAGTACTGTTGTTCCTAATCTAGAATATCCTGAGGCAATAATGTGTTTGCCTCCCTCAATAATGTCTATAGAAAATTATACATTTTCACATAATCAAAACAGAGATGGGCCTATGGAATTTTGTTGTAAAATATACAGTATGCTCATTTTTTGTTAACATCTTATTTTGCTGCCTTGTGTTTTTGTCAGTCTGAACCTTTGACCTTGAAGTGCTTGAACATTCTCCTTGACGTCACAACCAATTTAGAAAGACTTTGTCTTGTCTAAACTACACTAAGTCCATGATCATAAAAGACCATTATAAACACATTGTATATTCTATTTGTATGAACATAATGTGCATGATGTAATGTCATGATGAGATGTTTCCTGCATTGTGATAGAAGATATGTGGTTAGTGGCAGACAAAACTAGCCTCATCCTTTAACATGCTTCTCTTTTGAACTGCTAATGTGTTTTTTTACATACCAACAGTGTTACAACCCTCTTACATCATGCCTCAAATAGACACTAAACAACACCAACAATAATTGATTTCAAGATACAGGAAACTGCATATTTTCAGCTGTCTAGTAGCCCTACTTTGATGAGCATTAAGAAAAATAAGTTTCTCACACTCAACATTGACTGATTCCTCTTATGTTGTCTGAGACAAAATCAATTTGTCTCTTGCATACGTTTAACTTCAAGTGTATTTTTCATTGGCCTGACTCTCTGTACATTAAGGTTTAGCTCCTACTTCTGATATAGGAATGGAAGGGGCCAGAAGATGAACAGTTCTGGTGCATGTTCATCTTGCAGCTCTCAGGAAAGATGGCTGCCTCGCTGTCACTGTGGTGAGTGGGAGGAAGACAAAACAGCTGCACACAAGTGGGACTTTGAAACCTCACAAACCCTGACTATTGGTCTTTTGCTTGAGTAAGTATTTCCCACAAGCTGTGTATGTATGGGTTTATTCTTGCCCATGTTCAATTATACCAAAGTCTCGAAAGAATGCTGCTAAGATGATTAAACCACATGATGTTTCAACCACTAAAGATAAGCGAGGACAACATAGGCCTTTGGAGGAGACATCACGTCCTAGAAATAGAACTATCAGTTACCATAGTCGCCTAAACCTCTTTACCTTTTGTTTATGTATGTAAGTTTGAGAACAGCTGGAGGAGATGTTCCCACTTCAAATGCTTTAATTAAAATATTTTTGTTTTAATCCCTTGCATATTACGTACAGAGTAGCATTTCAATTAACATTTCAGCTGGTGTTTGTTATTAACTAAGCAAGTATGTAGTAACAATTAATATTTTGCTGTTACTTGCTTTAAAAAATCAGCCAAAATTATCTCAAATTGATTGTGAAGCTCAACAAGGTCACTTAGTCACTTAAAGAGGATTTGAACATGATGCGCGAAAAATGCTAATATCAGTCCCAAGACTTGAATGGGTTTTGTGCCACAAATGCTAGAACATTAGCATCTGGAAACAGTGCCAGGGACACGAAACCAAAGCATGGATTGCTGTCATAGCTTGTCCATAGACTGCTTACAGGGTAAGAAAACCAATATGTAATTTTGTCATTTGAGTGAACTATCCCTTTAATTACAGGTAGGATATGGTAAGTAATAATGTTTCTTTTAATAAGTAACAAGAATCATCATTATGAAATGAACCTTTTACATGGCTATAACATTTCCTCTACCATCTCAGCCACATCATTGTGATGTTTTGCCAAACTTGTCAAGGTTAGTTACCACACTCCCTCTTAGATTAGCCTACTCAAGAATCATAATATAGATTAGAATGCAGATAAAATTGCCAACCCAGAGAGTGCTTTTCCCAAATATTTTAGAACTCATAGCTAGAATTGCATCAGTGTCATATGTTGCATATGGCTTCTTGAATTAGCTCTGTTGTAAAGAATGAGGAAGCATGTTCGGCATCCCTTTGGTCTTCGTTTCTCTCCATTTGACCAAAAATGAAATCTCTGAGATTCTGGAGTGAGGCAATAGTGGCTTAAACAGACAGCATAAATATCTGATTTAAAAAGCACCATTGTATTGTATGTAAGTATCTTATAATGGGATGTTTGGGTTGGCCATGTGTTATTTCATGTATTAATTATATTGTATTTAATGTATACAAATATGTCAATATTTTCCTTTTATTAGGCTATTTGCTTATCCGAATAGATTGATTTTAGTATTTTACTTTACAAATACCAATAAGCACTACTTTACAACAAGCATTTACTTTACAATAAGCATTTACTTTACAATAAGCATTTACTTTACAATAATCATTTACTTTACAATAAGCATTATTGTACTCTTTTCTTTCTATTATCATTATGTCACAATGTGTCATAATGCATGTTGTTCAACTAAAAATGTAATAAGGCTTTCATTACTAATAAAGTTAACACATTTCAAAATGACAACTGAGTTAGACAAACGTGATCTAAAAGCCACAGTTGTTGCTGCTGTTGTCACACATGTGAAGATTTGGAGATTTATCTAGAGGATGTGGTGTCAAAGAGCTGATTTAGAGAGAAAACATTGCTGTTTTCATGCCTGCTCCACGTCAACAACAAACATCAGAGAAGAAAAATAATATTGCGAAAAGCAAAGCTTCTGAATCAGCATTAGGTGCTATCTGAAAGTCAGACTCACTCACTCACTCACTCACTCACTCACTCACACACACACAATGTTACTTCATTTCAAGTATATATTGTAGCTTACGAAACAGTGATTTCAAGCAAGTAAGGTTCACTACAGATGGGGGCTACACAATGAGAATATCACCTTTGTTAACATTTTGCCTGGCACCTTAATAGGTTAGGCTACTCAAGTTCAATCAGTGGAGGCTGCTGAGGAGAGGACGGCTAATAATAATGGCTGGAATAGAGTCAATGGAATGGTATCAAACGTGGATTCCATGTGGTTGATCAAATCCATTCAAATGTATTTATAGAGCCCTTCTTACATCAGCTGATATCTCAAGGTGCTGTACAGAAACCCAGCCTAAAACCCCAAACAGCTAGCAATGTAGGGGTAGAAGCACGGTGGCCAGGAAAAACTCCCTAGAAAGGCCAAAACGTAGAGAGGAACCAGGCTATGAGGGGTGGCCAGTCCTCTTCTGGCTGTGCCGGGTGGAGATTATAGAACATGGCCAAGATGTTCAAATGTTCATAAATGACCAGCATGGTCAAATAATAATAATCACAGTAGTTGTCAGGGTGCAACAGGTCAGCACATCAGGAGTAAATGTCAGTTGGCTTTTCATAGCCGATCATTGTTAGTATCTCTACCGCTCCTGCTGTCTCTAGAGAGTTGAAAACAGCAGGTCTGGGACAGGTAGCACGTCTGGTGAATGATACCATTCAATTGACTCCATTCCAGGAATTACTATGAGCCTTCCTCTCCTCAGCAGCTTCCACTGAGTTGAATAGATGAAATAGCATAAACACAGGTGAAAGTTCACACCTCATTTAGTGGTTCAAGCTGCCTACTGGACAGGCTATTGTCCTTTAAAGGTATGATTTAAATATTTGTGTCCCTATCTCTTGATTGACTGAGGGTGCAAGGGGATAATGTCAACAACTAATGTAAAAGTACCAGTAAATAACCAGGATTATGTAAATAATAAATAAGTAAATAATACATAGATAAATCCCACAGAGCCGTGCGCATTACTATAGCGCATAAACCATTGCTGCCGTTGGAGCTCTTGCGCAAGAGTTTTACGCACGCCTTTAGGTGGATATTTCTGTAAAGGCAATTCTTCACAACATATTTTTGGCTGCGCTTACTATTAACTACTACTATAAACACAGAGTCCAATTAACTTACAACGTTTGACATTGCTTGCCATTGTGGTGCTTTTCTATTTCCAAAGTCTAGCGTGCAACCATCAACGATTATAACGTTCATTATTGAGTCCCCCAAAATACAAAATTAATGTAATCACTCGCACTTTCACACAAAAGCGCACGGAAAATGTTTTAAAATCCCAGGCCGATAGCTGAACGTGACGAAGTCAACAAAGTCAGGTCTGAAGATGTTCGTCCACAATTATTAGTGGTAGGATTACGCGTAAAAGTAAAAACAAGTCTCTAACAACAAGCCACCTATCGCCTGATTTATAAATCAAATGCTCATGCGCAGACCGTGCTCGTGTCTAGCCTCGTGAACGAGCTCAAATTCTTCGAGGTCTACATAATGGTCAGGTGACCTTGTATTTTGACAGTTCCACTTTAGAGGGAGAATAGAGCAAGAATAAAATAGTTGTCATAGTTCAAATCCATATCACAGTTTATTTTCGAATCTGAATCAATAGTATACTGTGTGTAATTTACTGTCTAAATTGAATATCCAAATATATTTCCTGTAATGACGATAAAACGAAACCCACAACATCATGTACGATCCTCACTGTTTTGGAAATGGTATGGCCCTCTGGTAGAATTCCGAGAATTAAGCCCTTGAGTTTCTTAGAACGGCATTCTCAGAACTGGTGATGCACGAAGTTTCCAGGAAAGTTTTACAAGGTGATTTTTTCCCCCATTATTTGACAGTATTATACCAGAAGTTACTTGTAGTGGTAGACATGCGTTGTGGCTCATTGGCTTTATTGATCAAATTTAAATACTTAAAAATACTTATGTTTTCTTTCGTTTTGTGAACAGTGAGGTTTCTTAGACTGCAGTTACTAGACTTTTTGCTGATGTTTATGTTTGATGCATGGTCAGGTAGTTTAGTATCTCCTCTGCTTAAGCAGCATGTATGTGAGAAATGTACTCGGAAGTTCGTCATTCATTGCGAAACTATATATATTTTCATTGCCTATGCTCTCACTTTTTGATCATGTTGGTTTATCGAATATATAGATATTATCGCGAGATAATATATTAGTCTTAATGTGCAGTTGGTTTGTAGCCTATCTTACTGTACAGAAAGATTACATTTGGGTTATATAGTTAATCAAAGTAATCTTTCCGGGTAGTATGAATTTAATATTCTCAAAAAGTATTTATCTGTAATAGTCGTTAAATATCAGTAAACGAATAGCAAGAAAAGTAACGCAACAGGGCGAGCCAGTCTGGTTAGATCACTGCGTACTACTTTCCAGCTTTGCGCACTGTTTTCCTCTCTTGTGGTGCTTTCATTTCGCTGGTAGATTTCGACTGCTAAACTGTCGAAAACGTTAACGATCGGTAGTGAGTCAAAAACAAGTCTAAAAATGTTTTGACGCAGATGTACATTCTTGATCTGTTTTCATGGAATGTTATTATCAATAACTGCCTATTAATTTTGTACTAAACTTATAGGGAGCTTCAGTGCAATGTGTGCTATGTGCACATGCATTTGAAACTTCTAAAATCCTACACCCTATTTTACGCAACTTTGCCATATTCACATTTTTTTGGAGTACTCTTTTCAAGGTAAAAATAAATTGGGTCTAACCAGTGTGAAATGTCATGGGTTAAACAAGGTGGCTTTCCACTTCTAGACCTATCGAAAAGCAGGAAGCCTATTTAGAAGCAACCTAATCTGTGCGCACCCAAGACGGAATGTACTCAATGCGAGACACGTTCCAAGCGCGAAACTCGGGCTCCTCTTGAGGTGCCGTCTGTATTCGTGGGCTTGGATATATGCCAAAAGCAAATCGGTCATAACCGAATATGATTGGTTACATACACGTGTTTAGCAGATGTTATTACGGGCTATTAACGGATGAAATTGGTTTTAAACGTGTGTTTTTCTCAAACTGTTTCTAAGTAATGTAGCCTATAGTAAAACATTTGTAGTAGAGTAAAACTCACAATTTCTTAAAGTACAAATGTTTTATTTTTAAGCTAATTGTTTTTGGTAGGTCCGAACAGCAATATGTAACCTGCAATGTGCACAAACAAATAGCCTAACTTGTTCACTGTAGCCTGTACAAGTCTACTTTCCCACTGGCCACAACAATCATGGCTTGTCACTATGTTATGAACACCAGTTCAATGCCTCTAAGATGCAGTCTATACCCTATAGTAGTTGACATGGTTAGTAATATCAGTCTGTGGCCTCACTCGCAGAAACGTGGTCCACTTTCCCCAAATTATTTTTTACTTTGTTGGACTTTGAAATGGCGCCACCTATTGAGGAAATATTTCTGACTTGCCAACATCAATGGGAATAGAATGATAGTGCCATGTCCTCATATATAGAATATTACATATTTAAATAAAATCAAAAGGAACAACTTTGCTTACTTTATGTTAAAATCATCCTGCAACTCTCACAATCTGTGTTTGTCAGATTGTCTATAATTTACAAGGTATTTCCCATGTTTCCTCAGATTCTGACACCATGGCCTCATTGGCAGATGGCTGCATTCAATTCACCCGCCATGCCGGTGATGTTCTGCTCAACTTCAACCGCCTCCGCAGCAGAAATATCCTGACGGACGTCACTATCCAGATTGACGGTCAGCACTTCTGCGCTCACAAGACGGTCCTCGTGGCTTGCAGGTACGTTCAAGACCAACTACCATTTTTTAGGCCAATCATCCTTCTTGTGCTATACGATTGTCATTGTGAGAGAAGGGGCATAATCATAACATTTTTTTTATTTTGATAGTGGACTTTTTTACTCCATATTCACGGACCCCCTGAAGAGTAACCTGAGTGCCATCAGCTTGGACCCTGAAGTTGACCCTGATGGTTTTGCCATCCTGCTGGACTTCATGTACACCTCCACCCTGACCCTGAAGGACAGCCTCGTTCTGGTTACCATGAACACAGCCTCTTACCTCCAGATGGAACATGTGGTGGACACCTGTCGCAGGTTCATCAAGTCCAGGTACGGAAAAAATGCATAATTGCTCATCTATTTATTCTTGGTCTGTAGCCTACTAGTACATGGAACCTTTCCTGGTTAGTTCTGGGAATATTTCCAGGCCCTATTTTTCTTATTCCCATCTGAATAGTATCAGTTTGGAACTAAATGGTGCTGTTCCTTACTTCCTGCCCTTTTAGAGAGCAGTCTGTGAGTCTGCAGAGAGAGGAGGTACTGGCCAGCCCGATGCATCTCTCTCAGGACCTCCCTGCTTTAAGGGTTTTGGATAGGGTGGCGACCAGCCCCAGTCACACATCCATATCTCCCCTCAGAGACTGGAGGAGCTACTGCCCCAGTGTATTCAGTGGTATCAATGCTTCAGGTAGCTCCCACCACGTCCACGGAAAACACATCCCCATCAGAAAAATGTCAGATGCCTGCAATGTCAGTGACATTCCCAAAGGGGGCGCCATCTTTCAGAAACTCTGCTCTACCTTGAATCGCACAGAGACCACCATCATACACCACCCTTTGTCATCCGACTCCTCATCCTCCTCAGTTACGACCATCTGCCCTCTCCTCTGCTCCAGCCGTCAGTCGGGGCCACTTGGGAGCCTCCAGGGGCCTGAACACAGAGGGGCCTCCCCCATGGAGGAGGACAGGAACCAGTACCCACACCCCAGCTCCCTCAGCCTGTCCCCAGGCTGCACCAAAGGGGTGATCTGCAGTCCTCAGAGCCCTCTTCGTTCTGACTGCCAACCCAACTCCCCCACTGAGTCCAGTGGCTGCAGCAGGAACACAGTCCCGGCCCTGACCCAGCCATCCGGCTGCTCCCAGGAGCCCAAGGCCCGCAACTGGAAGAAGTACAAGTTTATCGTTATGAACCAGACCTCTGGGGAGAAGGAGGATGAGTCCCAAGTAGGGAGTGTTGAGGCTGGGGACTGCTCTTCTCCGCAGGGCCGCTACATGACCAGTGGATCAGAGGGATCCGTTGAAGAACTCCAGACTGGAGAGATGGTCAACGAGCATTGGGAAGAGGTCCTTGTGCCACAGGCCAGCCATCGCAGCGTTAGGCAGCAGAGATGCTCCTCCTGTGGTACGGACGCCCCTCAGCACCTGGAGGTGTGTTCCCACTCCCCTGGGTCCTACACGGGGGAGGACACCAATGAGCTGCACTCTGAGTACTCCGACTCAAGCGGTGGTGAGTAGTGTGTTTCAATGAGTGGGGCCGATTCAATAAATGTTGATGCAGTATAGTTCCATTCATGCTGTTACACTTTTCATTGACTAAATCTCAATGTTTCCGTTGCAGAGAATGGTTCCTACTTCTGCAACGAGTGCGACGCAAAGTTTGCGGAAGCGGACTCCCTGAAAGGACACATGCTCCAGGTCCATGCTGATAAGCCATACAAGTGTGACCGATGCCAGGCTGCCTTCCGTTACAAAGGGAACCTTGCTAGCCACAAGACTGTCCACACTGGTAAGACTTCTGTTACATCTTAACTCATATCTGTCCTGTCAAACTAATAAGATCATTATGTTGTCTTCAGAAGTGGGATCTGTATGACTAAGAACAGTGTATTTACAGGGTTCTGGGTGGCATCAGTGTCATGGTTTCTTTATGCCTCTTGTATTCCAGGAGAGAAACCATACCGCTGTAACATCTGCGGCGCTCAGTTCAACCGGCCGGCCAACCTCAAGACCCACACCCGCATCCACTCGGGAGAGAAGCCGTACAAGTGTGAAACGTGTGGCTCTTGCTTCGTACAGGTGAGGAAACCGCTATGAGCTGTCATTCACTCATGAAGGACAAATATCATTCATATATAATTATGTATTTCGTTCCTAGGTAGCTCACCTCCGGGCCCATGTGCTGATCCATACAGGGGAGAAGCCTTATCCCTGTGAGATCTGTGGGACGCACTTCCGCCATCTTCAGACCCTCAAGAGCCACTTACGGATCCACACAGGAGAAAAGCCATACCACGTAAGCGCCTTGTCTTTCCCTTCACATGGCCCAGTGTGTATCTGGTTAATTTGGACCGCTTCCTCTAATCCCATTCCTGGCTTCCTGTGACTGCCTATCAATAGCCTAAACTGAGGACCCAGGGCCTCCGCTTAAATGCATAGTGGCTATAGCCTTTGTCCTCCTGCTAATCCTGCGTTTAATGTATGAATGAACCCATTGAGAGGCAGTTTGATTCAATTAGTGACTCATTGCGTTCATTCTTTTTCTTCCTCAGTGCGAGAAATGTGACCTTCACTTTCGCCACAAGAGCCAGTTGAGGCTGCATCTCCGTCAGAAGCACGGCGCGGTCACCAACACTAAGGCTCAGTACCGCCAGGCGAACAAGGACATGCTCATTGGCTTGGCCAAGGCCTGCTAAATGGACACTGGGACGATGGAGTGTGATTTGCTGGCAATTTTGACGTTGTTTTAGGAACACGTTGTCATAGTACCACACTGTCAGTGATTGTTGTGTTTGTTGGCACTGGCAGACAGGTTTCCTCCAAATGTGAATAGTTCATATCGTTTATAGCCCTTTTACTCTGTTTGTATATAAATCTAATATGTACGGTGTATAAATGTGTTTTAAGATCTTGTGAAATGTCCTGTATTGGAATATACATTTTGAAAATTAGAATTTTGTGATATGAATTCTTATCGGGTAATAATGTTTTCTTAATGTTCAGTTAAGTGCGACTTTTTTCCTGAATGTTTTCAGTTGAACGACAGTCGTCTTCTAGAAAACTGTACGACACACTTTCATTCATATTGAGAAACACTGTTACATTGGTACAGTTCTGTTATAGATAGTATATGTATATGGGGGGCATGTTCAGCTGGACAATAGATAATATATTACCCAGTTCTTTGTAGTTTCTTATCTTAATATAGTGAATATATAATGTACTACCTACCCAGATTTCCCTCTGCTGGCAGAGTATATGTCTGCATTACTAAGGTACAGACGTTTTTTTTTTTTTTAATGTCTTTCTACCTAGTGAAAGATTGTCATTGAATCTGTCGTTTGGGCAAAATAGTATATTATCCGACACGGATACATAGACATGCAGTACGCAATGTATTCAAGGTGCTTTACACTGAGTTGTCAGATTTTCTGTTCATTAGCACAATGTCCCACGTCAGCACTTTGTACTGTATTTGTTTTGTCTGCTTTTTGTCTCAAGCCCACAAGCTGTAAGTACACCAGGTCTCAAGCTACAAGTCCTCAGGAATGTTATCAACATTTGTCTTTGTAAAACTGCAGAGCTTTATGTGAAATATAATTAAAGGAATGCATTATGAAAACATACATTTGTCAATGTGAAAATGCACAACACAACACTAATTATAAATTACTATCTTCTATCCCGTAATCATATCATGGTCTTATAGTCAGTGTAGATTTGCATCTACCATAGAATGACACACGCAAAGGCATCAGATGACAATACAATACCACCAACTTCCCCAGAGGATTAACCACAGTATGAGACTGAATGACACACACTGAGTGTACACAACATTCAGGACACCTGCTCTTTCCATAACATAACTGACCAGGAGAATCCAGGTGAAAGCTACGATCCCTTATTTATGTCACTTGTTAAATCCACTTCAATCAGTGTAGATGAAGGGGAGAAGACAGGTTAAAGAAGGATTTTTAACCCTTGAGACATTTGTGTACATGTGCCATTCAGAGAGGGAATAGGCAAGACAAAAATTAAAGTGACTTTCGATTGTGTCAAGAACTGCAACGCTCCTGGGTTTTTCATGCTCAACAGTTTCCTGTGTGTATCAAGAATGGTCCACCACCTAAAGAACGTTCAGCCAACTTGACACAGCTGTGAGAATCATTGGAGCCAACATGGGCCAGCATCCCTGTGGTGGTGGTGGTGGTGGTGGTGGTGGGGGGGGGGGGGGGGGTTCCTCCTTGATCATTTACAGATAGACAACACTGCTTTCATTTTGTTTTGACTAAATAAAGTTCATTTTGATATATTCTGTTAATATTTGGCCAGACACAGTTGAAAAAGCAAAAAATAATGACACATTTATGAAGAACACTCAGAGTCAATGGACATTTTCCTTGAACACAAATAACAGAAGTGGTGGTATGCTAGAGAGTCAAGGAATCTCAATATGTAATTCAATTAACTAATTCACTGAATAGTATGTGAATGTGACACTTTAAAAGTGGACATTTACATGAAAAACTAAAATAACTAATAAAGTAAGAATGGCGACGACGTGGCATTTCTCAACACTAGCCAATCAATAGTAGTCAGTCTGCCCTCTGCTGGCTTATTGGTTGACTGACATGGGAGAGATTCCTATCTGTACAGACCAGTATCTACAATGTAGAGTTTCATGGGTAGGTACAGTGTAAACAAATAACACACAACAAAAACTTCAGTCGAGAGCTGATCTTTGTGCACTTTTGTAGTGACGCATAAAGCCAGAGCCAAGAATGGAGAACTAGGTATCTATTGGACTAGACATTTTCAGTCACCCTGCATAGGACCACAAAGACACTCAGTATTTCAGCATTCTGGAGAACACAAAATAATATTTAATGTGCAGTGATGCACACTTACAGATAAACAGGGTTTAAATTTAGGACTAAGCCCAGTTTAAATTTCAAACTGCTCCAACACCGTATGTGATGTAACCAATATCATTGTCATGCCAGTTTAATCCACAAATTTGTACTACTGCAATCAAGGTTGCTTGTTTCTCGATGACCTTATGTTGAAAGAAATATGAACTGAGACAGGTGTTTTCTATGTTTTATTAGTATACAGGGGAAACCCATAAGACAACAGTGTTTATCTAAATTGATTAGCAGAGATGCTCTCTCTTTCCCCCTCGGTCTGTCCTTTTCTTCATGATCTTTCTCCATCTAGTCCAGAGAAGTGGTTGGTCTGTGAAAAAAGCATGTGCTTGTCTAGGTTTCCGCTGACAATGATGTAGAGATTTTATCACAGAAAATGTAATTTTGTAAACATACTGTATGTACTGTATATGCCTCTGCTTGACAACAAAAACAAGCACCTCGCTGAGCAGAGAAATTCTAAAAGTCTTGTCCCTATACAAAGGCCCCCGACTAAAATGACAGACCTGTCAGTCGCTGTACTACTATCATAGTGAACCCCCTCAGAGGGTTCATGTAAGGTTTTTCAGCAGAGCATCTCATTCACTCTAACACACACACACACACACACACACACACACACACACACACACACACACACACACACACACACACACACACACACACACACACACACACACACACACACACACACACACACACACACACACACACACACACACAAAATAGCCCCCCCCCCCCAAAAAAATTGAATGAATGGAAATAAACTAAGTATATTGTTGCTGTAGCTAAAAGTAGCTGTGAATGGTAGTTGTTGGCAGTGTGCGGAATTTCAATTCTCCTTGTCCAGGATGGTTTTGACATTGGCAAACACCTGAAACAGAGAAGGAGGGAAAGAGATGCATTAGAGAAAACCGAATTCATGTTTGTGTTTTTGTACATGTGCAATCGCCTGGGGACAAGTGTGTGATTGCCCTCCGGAGGGTGCAAGGGAACAGAGAGACAACCAATAGGGAAAGAAACATCTCAGATTGAGGGAATTCTTACTGAATTATAAGATCATAGGGAATGAGTGTATACTACTGAGTGTGTACTACGGAGTGTGTACTACGGAGTGTGTTCCAAATGCACATCATGTGTGACTGCAATGGTGCAGTGCTGTATACTTGTCACGCTCTGACCTTAGAGAGCCTTGTTTATTCTATATTTGGTTAGGTCAGGGTGTGACTTGGGTGGGCAAATATATGTTTCTATTTCTTTGTTGGCCTAGTATGGTTCCCAATCAGAGGCAGCTGTTTATCGTGGTCTCTGATTGGGGATCGTACTTAGGCAGCCTTTTTTTCCACCTTTAGTTGTGGGATCTTGTTTGTGTGTAGTTGCTTTCTGCACTGCATGTAGCTTTACGTTTTGTTGTTTTTTTCGGTGTCATTTTAAATAAAAGTAAAATGTACGCCTACCACGCTGCACCTTGGTCCAATCCCTCTCTAAACGATCATTACAATACTCCTGATGCTTACTTTGTCCACACTGTACGAGGCATCCACAGTGCGCACCTTGCCCTGTTTCTCATACAGTGAGATGACGGGCCGTGTTGACTGCAGGTAGGTCTGGATCCTTCAGGGGAGGAAACTAAGGCTCAGAAACAGGGCTGACAAGCGCCCAGGACTTAGAGGAGACCCAAGTACATACAGCCAAGCTAAAACATGCTCCAGGGTGTATTATTTTTAAGGGTGAGTCAAGGTGGAACTGAAAATCGCAATCTCAAAAGCAACGCCCGTCAATGTTTTTTCACTATTATTAAAGGTGCATTATGTAGTTGTGTACAACCTGACTGACTGCAGATAGAAATGTGAGTTATAGATCTGTCACTCATTACAAGCAAGTCTGATTCACAATAGATCTGTTCTATATGAAATATTTCTATGCTTTCGCCTCGTTTAATTTTTGCTTGATATTACTTTCGGTTTTGTACATCACCTTAAAACTGCTGAAAATATATTTTTGGTGACTGAAACTATATTTCACAGAGGTTTAGATAACATGATGATTCTCTACACTATACATTGCTTGTTGTGTCGCATTAACTGAAATTAGAATTTTAGAAACCGGGAAATGGCAGAGCTATTTCAACATATGGCGCTTTATAAGCACACTTTTTTTTTTAAAGAGCAAGAGCCGTGTCTCCTTTTGAGAGGTCAAGTTCATGTTAAAAAAGGTCAAAGGTCAGTGATCATGGAACGCTTTAGCGTTTGGACGCTACCTTCTAACCAGGCTCGCTCTGTTGTCATCGGTGCGCCCGCTGCTCTTTCCCTCTTTCTACACATCTGTCAATACAGACCTGTAGACAAACAAAAACAGAGCTCTCAGGATAAAGATTACACTGTCAGCCAAGCAATAAAGACATTCACACTCGGAGGCAACTTTCAGAAATAAAAGTCGTACTCCAAATGTGTCATATCTGATATGTTGCCCATCCTTGTTCGCCCCCTCCCTTTCCTCTTGGAGATCCTTGCCCCCAATGCCGTATTATTACCTCATTGCTACAGTCGAAGACAAGCACAAATTTGACGTCAGCCTCCCCATCCATGATGGTGGTCCACCCATAGAGGTTCTTTGTTTCGGGGGAAGCCGTCGATGAGGAAGTGGATCTTCTTCTCGTCTAACTTCCTGGTCTCCTCCATGGCCTGAGGACAAAGGAAATTGAAAGTTAAAGGGATATTCTTCTCCAAATCGAAGTCAGACATTTTTATGTCTAAAAAGTATTTATTACACACCACCTGTAGACCTCACTGGGTGAACTATCCCTTTAAGGGTGACGCAAGGATTAATTCAGCCTATGGAGCAATGACAGAGACTATTTCAGTGCTCAGACTATTTCAGTACTCTGTAAACACCTGCCTCTTGGAGACAGGCCCTTACATCCTAATCAGACAGCACCAAACGTTCTGTAAACACCTGCCTCTTGGAGACAGGCCCTTACATCCTAATCAGACAGCACCAAACGTTCTGTAAACACCTGACTCTTGGAGACAGGCCCTTACATCCTAATCAGAAAGCACCAAACATTCTGTAAACAACAGCCTCCCGGAGACGGGCATTTACACTACCAGTCAAAAGTTTTAGAACACCTACTCATTCAAGGGTTTTTCTATATTTTTACAAATTTCTACATTGTAGAAAAATAGTGAAGACATCTAAACTATGAAATAACACATGGCATCATGTAGTAACAAAAAAGTGTTAAACATATCAAAATATGTTTTATATTTGAGATTCTTCAAATAGTCACCCTTTAATGAGAGAAACCCTTGAATGAGTAACGTTAGGTGTTGTAAAACTTTTGATTGGTAGTGTATATGCGAATGAGACAGCACCAAATGTTAACCAAATGTTCTGTAAACACCAACCCCAGTGGCTTGTAGGAAGTCAAAACTAAAGGCAGTGCTGTCAGCTGCTACATAATCACAGTGTTCGCAGAACGTCATCAACACAATACAACAGTGAATAATCAGTGTGTTCTCTGTCCTTACACATTCCGTTTGGCGTCAACCACTATCAACAGATATGAGAATAATCCATAACATTCAGCATCAAGTCTGGTGACCATCAACACACACCTTCAGTGTCACAAACACTAGAAATCATGTGTATTACAGAAAGAACAAATATATTCAAATTCTGTTGATCATTCTAATCTAAATAGGAACTTTAGTAACCTTAAATCTCCCCATAAAGTCTTTCCTAACAATTTAGCTAGCCTAATTTGTTAAGGAATCAATTGGGTTATGAGAATGAAATTGTCTGGGAGTAATGTAGATCCTTTAAAAGGAGTGCAATAGTAACAATGTCCCAAGCAGAGAATAAATATAAAGGAGTCACATGGTATATGCCTAAATGGTTATTGTTCAACAGTGAGTCGCTGTGCTCCATTGACTCTGAAAGCAGGGGAGGGGTTTAGGGAGAGAGGAGACAGCATCACTAATGTCCTTTAACTATTATTGTGCTGAATGAATGGACACTACACGCGGGTTCGTGTTATTTCATGCTGGGACAGGATGCTTGCTCAAACTCATTTGGCCACAGCCCTAAATTATGAATATAGGGCAGGGATTAACATTAAGAGCTTAAAGACACGTTAGGAATATTTTTAGGTTGCCCAAAGATTATGACCACATGCCCGAAAAATGTAAGAAGCTATTTTCACCTACACAGTGGAGGAACAAGAAAGATCAGACTAATGGATTTATTTGCATTTGGGCTGTTATCAGGAGAGAGAAATGAATTGCCAGCTCAATGGTACAACCACAGAGAAGGCTCAACTTGCACAACTGCCCAGGTCACTTGCCCGGGGCAATAGGACAACCCTTAATGCCAATCCCTGATATGTCAAAACACACATCAAAGTAGTTGGCAAATGTATGAAACAACTTGTCACAGAAGAAAGCCAAAAGAGGCCTGCTGAATATCAGTAGTAGACACTAAATATTTACTTGAGTTTATCTATTGATGCAAAACACCACCCAGACAGACAGACATCTGCCTTGATTTCTCATGCCTCCCTGTTCAAGGGCCCCGTTGGTTGGAGGGGTAGAGCAGGTGATTAAAAAAAGACCGTAACATAAAGTGAATTGCACGGCAGCTGAACATGATAAGATGTACACTACACATCCGCATGACGCCAATAGCGGTGCATAGGCTACTCTGTATGTAGTTAGAAGCCGACCACCGTAAACACATTCCATCCTTTTCTCAACAGAGGCACCGAGTGTTCAATGTAAGACATGAAAACACTAGCTACTGATTAGAATAGAAGTCATTGCTGTTTTACATAACAAGCTAGCTAGCCTCTGTCTCTCGTTGGTGAACTAACAATAGCCCACTTTAAATTCGAGGGGTAAACTACAAAACAGAATCAATGAGTTAGCCAGCTAAATAACTTATTATTTTTAAGAAAGATATGCTAGAAATTAACATGTTCTAATTGACACAAAACCCCAAAACAATAGATTGTGATTATTTCTGGTTGTTTATCGAAGTTATAGTACCTGGGAAACGGATTAAAAGCAGCTACTATACCCCTCTTTCATGTATTCAGGAATAACCTTTATCCATAGCTAGTAAGCTAGTCGAAAGTGTAATGATGGAAAAATAAATATAATTATTATTCATTGCTCACATAGCTAGTTAGATAGTGTGGTCCTGGCATAGTTATACTGGTAAATGCTCCTTCTTCTATACGTGGCTAAGCTAACTAGCTAGCATAATGAGTAGGGTACATTTAGAGGACAAGAACCGGAAGTCGATACATTCAGCTGGTCTCCACTGGACAGAAATTTCCACAACCCCCTCAAATGTATTAGTGGTTTATTTCCTAACACAACTCAATGCCCTGTCAAATGATCATGGTCCGTCTCATACCTCAACGATTCTGACGCACTGGGTTCCTTTGCCCGAGCCAGGTCCGCCTAACACGAACACAACCTGCGCCTTCTTCATGTCGATCAAAGCGACGGTCGCAGCCCTGTACACAACGCTCCGCACCTTCGCAGATAAGCTACTCAATAAACTGAAACTCATAAACCGAAAACAATAGCCGATCAATAGTCGGCAGAACAGGTTGAATTACCTGTTTATGAACGTCAGTGGGAAGTCTGCAGAAGCCAACACCACTTCCAACTGTTGACGTTGCCAACCAATGGCAGCACAGGAGTGTCCATGGGGTGTTAACCACGTCTATGTATACTTGTTTTTTCAACGCAGGGGTCTGGTGTACGCCTCTTCCTCACTGGTTGTCGCTGTCTATCCTCCCAGCATCAGCACCTAGCCTAACTGAACAGCGACCGTCCTCGAAGAAATGATGCTCTACCAAGCGAGGGAGTTGGACGGATAATGGTTAATCGGTCGACGGAGAAAGACATGGATGATTCGTATCACCAAAACATTTAAGGGATAAATGAGCGGCTGGGTATCACAGGAAGTCCCGGGCACGTTTGTGCAGTTCTGGCTGCTTTCTCTCACCATTCATAATGCACCATTCATGATGCGAGCTTCCCTCATCCTTGATCTCAAGAATGGCAAGAAGAAAACATTGAAATAGCCTAGCGTTGTTGGCTCGACAGGGCACCATAGCATGCCACGCGCTGTTTCGTTGTTTCATATAGACTGTTAGGCTATAACTAGCCTACTATCATCGGGTTTAGGGAGGATATGAGCCAAAGTCTTCTTGTTGTGCCGAACAAGACAATCTTCTTTGAGGGCGCCGTACCAAAAGCTGGGCTATGCAAGCCATCCAAACAAAGGCACCCCAACACCCCCATTGACTCACCAGCTGTCCCGTCGCCACTGACATGACCACCCTGAGCCGAAAGAGCAGGATCAAAGGGCACCGACCTGCAGCCGGACGCGTGGACTCGAAAAGGAAGGGTGCGACGGACTCGAAGCGAGGAAGCAGCAGCCCGAAGAATGCCGAATTGCAGTTTCTAGGGATAAGCACCAAGGGCAGTGCGGCACTCAACAATCATATCGGGGGAAGGTGGTGGGGGAGCTGTTCAGTGTACCTTCCCCCCACTCTTCGTTCTGCTCCTACCTTGTCCTTTACGTTCCATTTTCCCGGCGCGAAAAAATGCTTGAAAACAACTGCAGTATTGATTTGATTTCGAATGTTGGTTCTGTGTTTATATTCAAAATGATTCACCTATTTCGTTTTCTTAAGCCGTTTGACTGCATCAGTGATGGGCAATTGAAATATTAATCTTGATTTACAAGCTCGCTGGAATCCGAGAGGGACTGATGTACATACTGGTCAGGTATCATCTCCTCCCTCCGTCTCTTGTTCTGCTTACTCTGCTACTTGCCAGCACCATGGGCTGTATCCAGAGCATCGCCTGCAAGCCGCGCATTAGAAGGGAGAACATTGTAGTCTACGAGGTATCGGCCTCCATTGACCAGTGCCCAACGGTGATAGAGGAGAACTCGCCTATAGTGCTGCGGTATAAGACACCATATTTCAGGGCCTCAGCCGGGATCGTAATGCCTCCGGTGCCCCGCAATGAAACCTGGGTGGTGGGTTGGATCCAGGCTTGTACTCAAATGGAGTTCTACAATACTTATGGTGACATTGGCATGTAAGTTCTGAGCTGTCACGAATCAGTAGTCATTCAATCTGACTGACTCTGACTCTTTCTCACTTTCTCTCACACACACACACACACACACAATAGGCTTTAGTTCAGTGGGCTAATGTCTTGAGTCACTTGGCCAGGCGATCCAGGTTTGGTACCCAGTCGGTCACATAATGTGAGCTGTTCTGTCTATATGCAACCGTTGGTGTGAGTGAAATTCTAGCAGCTGTACATTTCCTAGGCTACTATTAATATAGTCCATTAAGCAAGGCTATTGTAATGTATCATTATCATAAACTGTTATACTGTTTTGTAAGCCAGATATGATATAATAATATAAACTCTTCGTCCACTACCAAAGGTCCAGCTGGGAGTTACCGGAGCTCCGCGAGGGCCGGGTCAAGGCCATCAGCGACTCGGACGGGGTCAGCTACCCCTGGTACGGCAATACCACCGAGACTGTCACCCTCACGGGCCCCACGTCCAAGCCGTCGCGCCTCACGGTCAGCATGAACGACAACTTCTACCCCAGTGTGACCTGGGCCGTGCCCATCAGCAACAGCAACACAGCCATGCTGTCACACATCACCCGAGACCAGAGCTTCATCACCTGGCTGGTTGCCATCAACTCTGTTACCAAGGTACTGTAGGCTTCAGAACATGGACTTACTTGGACTTTATGAACTGCTCTGTTTAGTTTTTGTTTCATTATCTTAAAAGGTATAATTCACTTTTTTCAACCTCTAAAGTGGTCTAATCTCGAGATAAATCCACATCCCACACAATCAGTTCTATGGATCCAACAATACGTTCCTCAATCCCAAATGCATGGGAATGATTAGCACCATTTAATTAGTTTGATCAACCCAAAAAATGGTGTGCAATGTGGACTCATCCCAACATATGACCGACCACCTTTGAGGTCTGAAACCATCTGACAAACACATTTTGGACTGAACTAAGCCTTTAAATTAGTGTTTTCTATGGTGTTCCTGGAGTACCCCCAGGGCTGTTCATTTCTGTCCTAGCCCAGTGCAGCCTTGGTTCGGGGGTAATCAATATAGGCTACATATTGCAAAACACTTCTCTATGTGCTAACTGTAAAGCTCTTTGGGCTGCAGCGTATTACATGACAGTTGCTATACAAGACTCAGTGGATCCTGCTGATGGGAGAACCGCTCATAATAATGGCCTGAACAGAGCTAATGGAAAGGCATCAAACACTTGTAAATCATGTGTTTGATGTATTTGATACCATTCCACTGATTCCGCTCCAGTCATTACCACAAGCCCGTTCTCCCCAATTAAGGCGCCACCAACCTCCTGTGATGCAAGTTAACTTTTACGAATATAATTTTTTCACTTCCCAGGAGCGCATTGTGCTGCAGACGGTGCGGTGGCGGATGCGGGTGGACATCGCCGTGGACCCTGACATGCCCCTTGGCTCCCGGGCCTCCCTAGTGGGCCGTCCTCACCAGGAGCAGCCCCACATCCTCAACTATCAGGAGCCAATCCTCTCCAACGCCCTGGGACGACCCAATGCCAACGACGCCCAAGTGCTGATGTGGAGGCCCCGCAGAGGGGCGCCCCTAGTGGTCATACCGCCCAAATAAGGTCAAAAAGACTGAGAAAAAAGAGATGTGATTGGTTCACGGTAATGAGGAAGTGTGGACCATCGCAAAGCAGGGGAATTATGAGTTATCTTGCCAAGATGTCAGCTCTTCACTCATACCTACTACTGTCAGGGTTCAATGGATGATAAGAAATTATGAAACAGTATTTTCTCTGGACTGGACTGCATTGGAATTGGCACAGCGGAAATTTACAGAGCTAGACTGGTTTTAGGTGCAGGCTCAAAACTGCATCAGAGTTTGATTAAGTTGGACTGTTTTTGGACGGCCACAGTCCTGAATTAGAGTTGTATCCATTGGACAGAAAGGGACAGAGCTATCGAAGTTTCA
The DNA here is from genome assembly GCF_045791955.1 of Oncorhynchus clarkii lewisi. Lineage (NCBI taxonomy): Eukaryota > Metazoa > Chordata > Actinopteri > Salmoniformes > Salmonidae > Oncorhynchus > Oncorhynchus clarkii. Next base: position 11,393,072 of record NC_092166.1, on the reverse strand, counting down.
TTGAGGTGGACTGGACACAGAACTGCATCCTACTGTAGATCTTATTGCATGAGAAAGAAAACGGTCTATGACTGGAATAAGAATACCATTTTATATAAGCTCATCACATTAAGGATATTGAATGGAACTTCTTACATTGGTCATGAAATCCTGCAAGCTGGAAAATCTCCTCAGTGCCAATTATGGATATAACAGCCTTTAACGCTCATACAACATTTTAAGAACACATCGTTAGATTTAATTATGAGTCAAATCATATTATATAAATCTTCTGTTAGTTTAAGATTAACTCACATCAATCAGATTGTATTAAGAACACCGACTTGGCATAAAGTTCTACAAAGAAATGGGCTGATTGTAGTCTTATTGAAATACGCCATGTTTATCCATTCAAATAGAAACATAGAACAGGGACGGGTTAAAGGTGTGGGTTTTCTCGTGTCAGTTGAGTATCTACACGTACAAACATGAATGTCCAAGTCTAAGTCCAACCCTTGCCACTACCCATATTGCTTATCTTTACCATCCATTCCGATATACTCAAAGTGTCTTGGGTGAGGGGATAGGGGTTTATTTGGGATTGGGCCATAGTCCCACAGTACACTATTAAGGCAGTGGTCTGGGCTGGTATTGGGTTTATTCAGAGGTGTCCCTATCCTATTACACAATGTCACATGATTCATTCTCCATCTATGCTCCTCACCAGGTTCAGTCCACACCTTCCCATCTGTCTGTCCATCTATTTCTCTCCCTCCCATCACTCCATCATTCTCTCTCCTCTCCACATGTCACAATCCCTGAATTTCTCTCCACTCCAAGACTATGCAAACACAGAGGGACTGTTGAGTGAGATAAAAAAAAGTACCAGTCAAAAGTTTGGACACACCTAATCATGCAAGGGTTTTTCTTTATTTTTTACTATTTTCTACATTGCAGAATAATAGTGAAGACATCAAAACTGAAATAACACATGGAATCATGTAGTAACCAAGAAAGTGTTAAACCAATCAAAATATATTTGAGATTCTTTGAAGTAGCCATCCTTTGCCTTGATGACAGCTTTGCACACTCTTGGCATTCTCTCAACCAACTTCACCTGGAAGGCTTTTCCAACACTCTTGAAGGAGTTACCACATATGCTGAGCACTTGTTGGCTGCTTTTCCTTCACTCTGCGGTCCAACTCATCCCAAACCATCTCAATTGGGTTGAGTTCGGGTGATTGTGGAAGCCAGGTCATCTGATATAGCACTCCGTTACTCTCCATATTGCCCAAATAGCCCTTACACAGCCTGGTGTGTTGGGTCCTTGTCCTGTTGAAAAACAAATGATAGTCCCACTAAGCACAAACCAGATGGGATGGCGTATCACTGCAGAATTCTGTGGTAGCCATGCTGTGTATGCCTTGAATTCTAAATAAATCACAGAGAGTATCACCAGCAAAGCACCCCCCCACACCATCACACCTCCTCCTCCATGCTTCATGGTGGGAACCACACATGCGGAGATCATCCGTTCACCTACTCTGCGTCTCACAAAGACACAGAGGTTGGAACCAAAAATCTCAAATTTGGACAATTCAAACCAAAAGACAGATTTTCACCGGTCTAATGTCCACTGCTCGTGTTTTTTGGCCCAAGCAAGTCTCTTCTTCTTATTGGTGTCCTTTAGTAGTGGCTTCTTTGCAGCAATTCGACCACGAAGGCTTGATTTACACAGTCTCCTCTGAACATTTGATGTTGAGATGTGTCTGTTACTCTGGGCCTTTCTTTCGTGTGGCGGTCCTCATGAGAGCCAGTTTCATCATAGCGCCTGATGGTTTTTGCGACTGCATTTGAATAAACTTTCAAAGTTCTTGATATTTTCCGTATTGACTGACCTTCATGTCTTAAAGTAATGATGGACTGTCATTTCTCTTTGCTTATTTGAGTTGTTCTTGCCATAATATGGACTTGGTATTTTGCCAAATAGGGCTATCTTCTGTATACCACCCCTACCTTGTAACAACACAACTGATTGGCTCAAACGCATTAAGAAGGAAAGGAATTCCACAAATTAACTTTTAACAAGGCATACCTGTTAATGGAAATGCATTCCAGGTGACTACCTCATGAAGCTGGTTGAGAGAATGCCAAGAGTGTGCAAAGCTGTCATCAAGGCAAATGGTGGCTACTTTGAAGAATATAAAATATATTTTGATTTGTTTAACACTTTTTTGGTTACTACATGATTCCATATGTATTATTTCATTGTGTTGAAGTATTCCCTGTTATTCTACAATGTAGAAAATAGTCAAATAAAGAAAAACCCTTGAATGAGTAGGTGTGTCCAAACTTTTGACTGGTACTGTAGGTGGATAAATGATTAGGAAACACAGGGTGGAGGTATTTTTCACAATGATGGCTTTCGTCATTTCCCCAAAATGGCTGCTGTTCATTGATTAAACTGAATCTTTTTCTAGCCACATTCACAATTGTCATTCTTGGGTAAGATGGACGCTATTTCCATGTTAGATACACAAAGAAATGAAAATAGAGTATATATGAACACAGTTTATGCAGCTCTGACTAGGCACCAAACATATTCAGTGATCTGTTGTTATAGAGACTGTTTTGGTTTGTCTAAACTTGACACCATAGGAAGCAGGGTCGCCTTCATTAGGGCACAACGTAGCAGGATGCTTTGCAACAGAAACATTTGGGCAGTCTCACCCTGTCTTTAGCCTGTTTTGTTCCATTTGGTGCCCAAAGACCCAGTTGTTGTGAAACGTCACACAATTTATTACCTCTTTGCTCATCAATAAATCCTGCTTTGTGATTTCATGCCTAGAGGAAACAACATACATACATACATACTACTGGATTTGTCAATACAAAACATCTGTTTAGACCCATGTTTCACATTTGATCACTTTAATTATTAATTAATGTTGTTGCATGAAAGGCAATTTTTGCATACAAACATCAGCAACTGGATCTGAATGTCCGGAAATGAGCAGAAAGTTCAAAGCATTCCTTCATGTAATCCTTTTCCTCCTTGTCCCCAATAAAAAGACATCCAGCATCTCTAGTCATTCATCTCAACCCCTCCCCTCTGCAGTAAATGTGCTATGGCCCAACACTCCCACTAGGTGGAGCTGTCACTCAAAGACAAATGAGGAGGGGCTTTGTAACGTGTGAGGCATTCAATTCATTTGAATGCCCTTGGTCTTATTGACCATCAGTACCCATAAAATACATTCATACTACAAACTGCCTTTCCCCTACTCCCTTATTCCCCAAATACATAAAAACATGATCAAATATATACAAATTGAATATTTATCTCAAACTAATGTTGTCAGTGAATTCTTGGATTTATCCAAACATTTTTGTTGATACCTGTAACGTCCCTGTTTTCCCATGATTCCATGCTTTGGTGATTCCATGATCACCCCTGAGATGAAAGGAGGTGAGAGATCAAAGGTGAGCATAACCCTTCATAGGCATCATAACAGCTTCAGCTCGATGAATGGGCCTGTGTGTGTGTGTGTGTGTGTGCGTGCGTGCGTGCGTGCGTGCATGTGTGAAATGCATGCGAGTGTTAACTGTAAAGAAGTCACATTCATGAGCCTGTTCGAGTCAAACTTGATGGAGTCACTATGGGGAGAGCATTGTACCATTTTTACCCCCATGCATCATAAATCACTTTGAATTTCAATAAAAAGCTTAGTAAATGCTAAATAGTCATTGTCGGATGTTGCCCTCCATCTTGATTGGACAAACAAAACCCAGTCTGTGTTGGCGGTCTCAGACATTCCGTTTCAGGCAACTCCGATCTATTTTGAGCTCTAAACATCGCAGGACTACTTCTGTCTACACTCTTTATTCAGAAGTTGTGCTAGTCCTCAGCAACCTATTCCTCCCTTCATCTTGCCCTATTTCCCTGTGTGTCTCTTCTTTGTGGTTCAAGGGCTGTGGTGGAGGGTCTCCAATCTAAACTCTGCTATGGCTGGTGGTGGGTCTCCAATCTAAACTCTGTTATGGCTGGTGGTGGGTCTCCAATTTAGACTCTGCTATGGCAGGTGGTGGGTCTCCAATCTAAACTCTGCTATGGCTGGTGGTGGGTCTCCAATCTAAACTCTGTTATGGCTGGTGGTGGGTCTCCAATTTAGACTCTGCTATGGCAGGTGGTGGGTCTCCAATCTAGACTCTGCTATGGCAGGTGGTGGGTCTCCAATCTAAACTCTGCTATGGCAGGTGGTGGGTCTCCAATCTAGACTCTGCTATGGCAGGTGGTGGGTCTCCAATCTAGACTCTGCTATGGCAGGTGGTGGGTCTCCAATCTAAACTCTGCTATGGCAGGTGGTGGGTCTCCAATCTAAACTCTGCTATGGCAGGTGGTGGGTCTCCAATCTAAACTCTGTTATGGCTGGTGGTGGGTCTCCAATCTAGACTCTGCTGTGGCTGGTGGCAGGCCTCAGCCTCGTAGCCATACAGGAAGGTGGCAGCAAGGACCAGCACTGCTCCTAGGAAGAACACACTGGGGGGAGAGAGAGAGAGACAGAGAAAGAGAGACAGAGAGAGAGAGAGAGAGAGAGAGAGAGAGAGAGAGAGAGAGAGAGAGATTGATCAGAGGTTGTTAGAGTTATAGACAGAACATTATATTCAGGGCATTTTCATATTAATTCAGCTCTCTTTTCGTATTCTCATCTGTATTTTATCAGGAAATCTGTTGAGATTATGAACCTTTTATCCAAGATGGACCTGGCCAGATGATTTATCAAAGTGTGGGTGTGTGTGCGTATGTGTACCTGGTGGGGTCGAAGTCCACCAACCAGAAGTAGGATATGAGTGTTGACAGGATGATGGAGAGTGAGGTGGCAAACCCCTTCAGGATGTTGTCTGCATACTTAATGACTGCTGCTATGACCAACCCACCCAGAGCCTGGAAACACAAGCAACACAGAGTTGACATGGATTTAACCCTGTACTGCAGTGGGCTAAATCAGTGTTTCTTGGTGGCCTTAAACAAATCTACTTTGAAACAAAAGTATACACCTCACACACAAAATTATTTGAAGGAGTCAATTTATAGAGTATACAAGTCAAGTATACAAGTGTAAGTGTAATTTTATATTTATTTAATTCAATTTCGCTAACTAGACCTACTAGTAGTTCTGTTGTGATAATAACGTGAGTTAGACCTACCAGTAGACTAGTTCTGTTGTGATAACAACATTAGTAAGACCTACTAATAGGCTAGTTATGTTGTGATAATAACGTTAGGAGTAGTTTGCAAGTGATTTAATTCTTTTTTTTTCTTTGTGCTCATCTCTACATGTCCTGTGCAACTATTTGCAATGCATCAGTGCAACAATGTTATTATAACCGGCCAAAAGTGATCACACAATGCACTTTCCCTCCTCAACTTTCCCTGACACGCATGTTCTATGCTGTAGGCCTGTTTTACATTCAGCAATTAGCAAGAGCAAACCTGCTTCTTTCCCCGAATAAACTATTAGGCCTAGTAGAAAAAATAGCTTTTGTAGCCTAAAGTGGTTCCTGGGAATTTCACAAGGAATTGCCTATTTCGGAGAGGCTTGCAGCCTATATAGCCTGTTGTGCATGTGAACCGCTTGGATAAGAGAGGCTAGTGACTTGTAGCCAAAGTAAGAAGCTAAATATTAGCTAGATATTAGGCATTCACTAGGTAAATATTAAGACTATGGGCTAAATATTTACCTATCAACGTGCTAGAAAAATAAATGGCCAGATTATGAAACGGCAGATCTGTAGTCAGTTCCCACAGGCTGCGCTCTGTGGTCCCTGGGCATGCAAAGCTCCACTAATGATTAGTCCTTAGCCTACGTTTTTAGACAATAAAAGTATTATACCTGGGCTACAACAACACAGTGCAATGAGGAATCAATTATTGTTATTAAGTGAATATGCAAGTATTGTCCATAGTCTGTACACTGCAGTGATGTAGGCTAATTTGAATAACAGTTCACATGTCCTGTTTTGTTTCAGGCCAAAATAACTGCATAGGCCTACAGTTTAAGGCTGCTTATACAGCCATTTGGATCAGTGTGGGTCTATACTCGACAGTTTAGAACGTTCAGAAAGGTACATTAGCAGGCCACTCATATGGTGTAGGCCTGTTTTGTCATGATGTAGCCCGGTGTTAATCTAGGCCTAGGCCTACCATAGGAAAATATAGGCTTCTCCTTTCCAACTTCCCGCCTGTAAATGCTGTAGCCTATTTTACATTCAGCAAGCAAGAGCAAGCAAGAGCAAGCAAGAGCAAGCATGCATCTCCCCTCCAATAGGATATTAGTAAACTAAAGAAAATAAGTCAAAATAATTGTCCAACAATAGTTTGTAGTCTGTCTTTTCCTGGGACTCCACAAGATTAAAGAGGAATAGCCATGGCAGCGGAGAGGCCAGGTGCACAATTGCTCAACAGAACAATAAAGACAACGTGTAGCCTATAGCCTAAATTAAAAGTGTATATTATACCATTATTCATAAGCTCAATGTTAGGGTAAATACTGCACTGAATACATCCAGTCAAAGGAAAAAAGTTTATAATATAAAAGAAATCAAAGGTAGCCTACACCACAACTCTAAAAATTAGCATACACTACACTCTAAAAACAAGGGTTCTTCTGACATCCTCGAAGTTCTTTGAAGTACCTTAGGGTTCTCGGCACTGAAAATGGCCCCCAAAAGGTTATTCCAAGAACCCCATAGGAGGTGGGGTTCATCAAGGAACCTCCTTAGTTGGTGGGGTTCTTGCAGGAACCTAACAGCCCAACTGAAACATTTGGATTTGAATTTGAAAGGACAGCAGGTGCAGGCACTTAACTGAAAAGGAAAGGTTTGTCGCTTGTATGATTTACATTGATGTTGTTTTATGATGATACCATCTATCTTTTCATATTTGTGCAAATCTTTCTAAAGCAGAAAATGAACACAATTCAATGGATATCAATAAACAAAGAGGTAAGAATATGTAGGCTATAACAATATGTTGAAGGCTAGCTGTATTGAAAAGATGGCGCCGAAGAACATGGCTTATGTTTTACATTCTCCCAACCAATTGTGCAAATTTTTTTTGCATTTTGTCTAACTTATTTTTTAACTGATTGTGTACGTAATGTTGCTGCTACCGTCTCTTATGACCGAAAATAACTTCTGGACATTAGAAAAGCGATTACTCACCGCGGACTGGAAGAAACTTTTTTCCTTTAACGAGTCCGACGAGAAGGATATCCTGCTTTCACTGGAACACGCCTTTTGGTGAAGAAAAGACGCCGGAAAAGGGGACGCAGATCGGGGATTCTTCTGAGAAGCAGGAGGCGAATCTCCCAATGCCTTCCATTCTCCTTGCTAACGTGCAATTGTTACACAATTAAATTGATGACCTACCAATGGGACATTAAAAACTGTAACATCTTATGTTTCACCGAGACGTGGCGAAGAAACAAACGAAGAAACAAACAATATAGAGCTAGCGGGATTTTCCATGCATCGGCAGAAAAGAGACGCTACCTCTGGTAAGACGAGGGGTGGGTGTGTGTGTCTTTTTGTCAATAACAGCTGGTGCGCGATGTCTAATATTAAAGAAGTCTCAAGGTATTGAGAGAGTTCTCATCTGTATTATTCATATCCGTCTATTTACTACCACAAAGCAAAGCTGGCACTAAGACCGCTCTCAACCAACTCTTTAAGGCCATAAGAAAAGAAAAAAATGCAAAATTTTTACCGACATATCACATGTGCAACCAGGGGGAAAAAAGTCCTAGACCACCTTTACTCCACACACAAAGCTCTCCCCCACCCTCTATTTGGCAAATCTGACCACAATTCTATCCTTCTGATTCCTGCGTACAAGCAAAAACTAAAGCAGGAAGTACCAGTGACTCACTCAATATGGAAGAGGTCAGATGACGCGGATGCCACACTACAGGACTGTTTGCTAGCACAGAATGTAATATGTTCCAGGATTCATCCAATGGCGTTGAGGTATACACCACCACAGTCTTCGGCTTAATCAATAAGTGCATCGATGACGTTGTCCCCACAGTGACTGTACGTACATATCCCAACCAGAAGCCATGGATTACAGGCAACAACCGCATTAAGCTAAAGGCTAGAGCTGCCGCTTTCAAGGAGTGGGAGACTAATCCGGACGCTTATAAGAAATCCCGCTATGCCCTCCGATGAACCATCAAACAAGCAAAGCGTAAATACCGCATTAAGATTGAATTCTACGACACCGGCTCTGACGATCGTTGGATGTGGCTAGGCTTGAAAACTATTACGAACTACAAAGGCAAACCCAGACGCGAGCTGCCCAGTGACACGAGCCTACCAGACGAGCTAAATGCCTTTAATGCTCGCTTCGAGACAAGCAACACTGAAGCATGCATGAGAGCACCAGCTGTTCTGGATGACTGTGTGATAACGCTCTCGGTAGCCGATGTGAACAAAACCTTTAAACAGGTCAACATTCACAAAGCTGCTGGGCCAGACGGATTACCAGGACGTGTACTCAAAGCATGCGCAGACCAACAGTCAAGTGTCTTCACTGACATTTTTAACCTCTCCCTGACCGAGTCTGTAATTTCTACATGTTTCAAGAAGACTACCATAGTCTCTATACCCAAGAAGCAAAGGTAACCTGACTAAATGTTTACCACCCCGTGGCTCTCACGTCGGTAGCCATGAAGTGCTTTGAAAGGCTGGTCATGGCTCACATCAACAGCATCCTCCCGGACACCCTAGATTCCCACTCCAATTCGCATACCGCCCCAACAGATGATGCAAACTCAATCGCACTCCACACCACCCTTTCTCACCTGGACAAAAGGAACACCTATGTGAGAATGCTGTTCATCGACTACAGCTCAGAGTTTAACGCCATAGTGCCCACGAAGCTCATCATTAAGCTAAGGACCCTGGGACTAAACACCACCCTCTGCAACTGGATCCTAGAGCGGGTTGAGAGTTTCATGTTCCTTGGTGTCCACATCACAAACAAACTGTCATGGTCCAAACATACCAAGACAGTCGTAAATAGGGCACGACAAAACCTTTTCCTGCTCAGGAGACTGAAAAGATTTGGCATGGGCCCCCAGATCCTCAAAAGGTTCTACAGCTGCACCATCGAGAGCATCCTGACCGGTTGCATCACCGCCTGGTATGGCAACTGCTCGGCATCTGACCGTAAGGCACTAAAGAGGGTGGTGCGAATGGCCCAGTACATCACTGGGGCCAAGCTTCCTGCCATCCAGGACCTATATAGTAGGCGGTCAGAGGAAACCCCATAAAATTGTCAGAGACTCCAGTCACCCAAGTTATAGACTGTTTTCTCTGCTGCCGCACGGCAAGCGGTACCGGAGCGCCAAGTCTAGGACCAAAAGGCTCCTCAACAGCTTATATCCCCAAGCCATAAGACTGCTGAACAATTCATAAAAATCGCCACTGGGCAATTTACATTTACCCCCCCCCCCTCTCTTGTACACTGATGCTACTTGCTGTTTGTTTGTTACCTATGCAGAGTCACTTCGCCCCCACCTACAGATACAGGTAAAACAGATTACTTCAACTAGCCTGTACCTCAGCACACTGACTCTGTACCGTTGCCCCCTGTATATATCCTCATTACTGTTATTCTTATTATTCTTACTTTTAATTCTTACTTTTTATTTTAGCCTACTTGGTAAATATTTTCTTCTTGAACTCCACTGTTGGTTAAGGGATTTTATTTTATTTTTTTATTTTTTTGAATTTTACCCCTTTTTCTCCCCAATTTCGTGGTATCCAATTGTTGTAGTAGCTACTATCGTGTCTCATTGCTACAACTCCCGTACGGGCTCGGGAGAGACGAAGGCTGAATGTCATGCGTCCTCCGATACACAACCCAACCAGCCGTACTGCTTCTTAACACAGCGCGCATCCAACCCGGAAGCCAGCCGCACCAATGTGTCGGAGGCTACACCGTGCACCTGGCAACCTTGGCTAGCGCGCACTGCGCCCGGCCCGCCACAGGAGTCGCTGGTGCGCGATGAGACAAGGAGATCCCTACCGACCAATCCCTAACCCGGACGACGCTAGGCCAATTGTGCGTCGCCCCACGGACCTCCCGGTCGCGGCCGGTTACGGCAGAGCCTGGGCGCGAACCCAGGGACTCTGATGGCACAGCTGGCGCTGCAGTACAGCGCCCGGGTTAAGGGATTTTTAAGTGTCAATTATCACTTAGCAAACAGAAATTTACATCCTGTAGCTCTAACTCCAAAAAATGTTGGGACATTGTAAAGTCCATGGAGAACAAGAGCACCTCCTCCCAGCTGCCCAGTGCACTGCGGCTAGGTTAACACGGTCACCATTGATAAATCCATGATAATCAAACATTTCAATAAGCATTTCTCTACTGCTGACCATGCTTTCCTCCTGGCTACCCCAACCCTGGCCAACAGCTCTGCACCCCCCGCAGCTACTTGCCCGAGCCTCCCCAGCTTCTCGTTTACCCAAATCTAGATAGCAGATGTTCTGAAAGAGCTGCAAAACCTGGACCCGTACAAATCAGCTGGGCTAGACAATCTGGACCCTCTCTTTCTAAAACTATCCGCCACCATTGTTGCAACCCTATTACCAAGTCTGTTCAACCTCTCTTTTGTATCGTCCGATATCCCCAAAGATTGGAAAGCTGCCGCGGTCATCCCCCTCTTCAAAGGGGGTAACACTCTAGACCCAAACTGTTATAGACCTATATCCATCCTGCCTTAACTTTCTAAAGTCCTCGAAAGCCAAGTTAACAAACAGATCACTGACCATTTCGAATCCCACCGTACCTTCTCCGCTGTGCAATCCGTTTTCCGAGCTGGTCATGGCTGCACCTCAGCCACGCTCAAGGTACTAAACGATATCATAACCGCCTTCGATAAAAGACAGTACTGTGCAGCCATCTTCATAGACCTGGCCAAGGCTTTCGACTCTGTCAATCACTATATTCTTATCGGCAGACTCAATAGCCTTGGTTTCTCAAATGGCTGCCTCACCTGGTTCACCAACTACTTCACAGACAGTGTGTCAAATCGGAGGGCCTGTTGTCCGGACCTCTGGCAGTCTCTATGGGGGTACCACAGGGTTCAATTCTCGGGCCAACTCTTTTCTCTGTATATATCAGTTATGTCGCTCTTGCTGCGGGTGATTCCCTGATCCACCTCTACGCAGACGACACCATTCTGTTTACATCTGGCCCTTCTTTGGACACTGTGTTAACTAACCTCCAAACGAGCTTCAATGCCATACAACACTCCTTCCGTGGCCTCCAACTGCTCTTAAACGCTAGTAAAACCAAATGCATGCTTTTCAACCGTTCGCTGCCCACACCCACCCGCCCGCCCGACCAGCATCACTACTCTGGACGGTTCTGACCTAGAATAAGTGGACAACTACAAATACCTAGATGTCTGGCTAGACTGTAAACTTTCCTTCCAGTGTCACGCCCTGACCTTAGAGAGACGTTTTATTTCTCTATTTGGTTAGGTCAGGGTGTGATGTGGGGTGGGCATTCTATGTGTTGTTTTCTATGTTTCTTTATTTCTATGTTTTGGCCGGGTATGGTTCTCAATCAGGGACCGCTGTCTATCGCTGTCTCTGATTGGGAACCATACTTAGGTAGTCATTTTACCCTCCTTTCAGTGTGGGTAGTTATCTTTGTTAATGGCACTATAGCCCTGTAAGCTTCACGGTTGTTTTTCGTTTCTTGTTTTATTGGCGACACTTTAAATAAAAAGAGAAATGTACGCTTACCACGCTGCACTTTGGTCCACTTCTTTTGACGGCCGTGACTTCTAGACTCATATCAAACATCTCAATCCAAAATCAAATCTAGAATCGGCTTTCTATTTCGCAACAAAGCCTCCTTCACTCACGCCGCCAAACTTACCCTAGTAAAACTGACTATTCAACCAATCCTCGACTTTGGCGATGCCATCTTCAAAATAGCTTCCAATACTCTACTCAGCAAACTGGATGCAGTCTATCACAGTGCCATCCGTTTTGTTACCAAAGCCCCTTACACCACCCACCACTGCGACCTGTATGCGCTAGTCGGCTGGCCATCGCTACATATTCGTCACCAGACCCACTGGCTCCAGTTCATCTATAAGTATATGCTAGGTAAAGCTCCGCCTTACCTCAGCTCACTGGTCACGATAACAACACACGATAGTAGCACGCGCTCCAGCAGGTACAGTATATCTCACTGTTCATCCCCAAAGCCAGCACCTCCTTTGGCAGCCTTTCCTTCCAGTTCTCTGCTGCCAGTGACTGGAACTAATTGAAACAATCGCTGAAGCTGGAGACTTACATTTCCATCACTAACTTTAAACATCAGCTATCTGAGCAGCTAACCGATCGCTGCAGCTGTACATAGTCCATCTGTAAATAGCCCACCCAATCTACCTACCTCATCCCCATATTGTTTTTATTTACTTTTCTGCTCTTTTGCACACCAGTATCACTACTTGCACATCATCATCTGCTCATCTATCACTCCAGTGTTAATCTGCTAAATTGTAATTACTTCGCTACTATGGCCTATTTATTGCCTTACCTCCTCACGCCATTTGCACACACTGTATATAGACTTTTTTTTCTCTTTTGTGTTGTTGACTGTATGCTTGTTTATTCCATGTATAACTCTGTGTTGTTGTTTGTGTCCCACTGCTTTGCTTTATCTTGGCCAGGTCGCAGTTGTAAATGAGAACTTGTTCTCAACTAGCTTACCTGGTTAAATAAAGGTGAAATAAACAATTTATAAAAAAATAAATGGAGGAGAATGTGGTGCTCTCAGAACGTGCAGACAGAAACCACATTAGGCCAACTCTCTATATGTAATTTTGGATAAACCTAATAACCAACGTTTCGGCAATGCAGTACCTTCAGGTGCCTTCAGGTTTATTTTATTGTTATTGTATTTTTACAAGGGGGTCCACTTTTTTTCTGCTCGTTTGCCTCACTTTCCAAAAACGTAATGATACATCCATTAAACACATCCATTTGTATGGCCTGAGTTATAACTATAACTTCAGCATATGTACATTACCTGCAGGGCCACAACAGTCCAGGTGAGTGGGTTGTAGCCTTGGAACACTCCGGACTCCCTCACTCTCTCTCCGTCGTACACAAACACTCCCATTAGACCAAACACCAGGCCAAACAAACCTAGGAGAGGGAGGGAGAGAGAGAGGTCAAATCAACATTTATTTGTCACATGCACAGGATACAGCAGCTGTAAACAGTACAGTGAAATGATTACTTGCAAGCTCTTCCTCAACAATGCAGTATTCAATATAACAAAAATGGAAATATATAGAAAAGTGTCCTAAAAAGAGCACGGAATCAATGCTGAGTTAGATAAAATACACAGGAGAAATACAAAACACACTATATATTCCAGCCACCCAAGTCATAGACTGTTCTCTCTTCTACCGGAGGACCAAGAGGCTCATGAACAGCTTGTGTCCCCAAGCCATAAGGCTGCTGAACAATTAATCAAATGGCTACCTGGACTCTCTTGCACTCACTAAACTCTACCCACACACTCACTAGACTCTACCCACACACTCACTAGACTCTACCCACACACTCACTAGACTCTACCCACACACTCACTCGACTCTACCCACACACTCACTAAACTCTACCCACACACTCACTAGACTCTACCCACACACTCACTAGACTCTACCCACACACTCACTAGACTCTACCCACACACTCACTAGACTCTACCCACACACTCACTAGACTCTACCCACACACTCTAAAGACTATCGACACACTCACTAGACTCTACCCACACATACACACACACTACATGCATATTGACACAGCACACACACACACTTTCACATTATTCACATACGCTGCTGCTACTCTGTTAGTTATCTATCCTGATTTCGTAGTCACGTTTACCCCTACCTACATGAACATATTACCTCAACTACCTCGTAACCCTGCCAAATTGACTCGGTACTGGTACTCCTTGTATACAGCCTCGTTGTTGGTATATTATTCTGTTACTATTTCTTTCTTTTTCTCTTCTTTTCTTACTTTTTCCTTTTCATATTTAGAAATGTTTTTACTTTTGCACTGTTGGGAAAGGGCTCGTAAGTAAGCTTTGCACAGTAAAGTCTACACCATGTTGTATTTGGTACATGTGACAAATACCATTTTATTTTATTTATTTACAAGGTCAATACCAGTACCAATATCAATGTGCAGGGATATTGGTGATAGTTATGTAATCCGGGGTAAAAGTAACTGAGCAGCAGGATAGACATTAAAAATGGTAGAAGCAAAGTATGGTGATTTTGAGTGTGTGAGCATGTGTGTGTGTGCATCAATATGTGTGTGAGAGAGAGAGAGAACGAGAGAGAAAGAAAGAGAGAAAGAGAGAAATGGGTGAGGTTTTAATTAAGGGAGGACTCTAAAATAATTGTCAAGCATTCCATTGCTTGTCATGGTTTATAATTACATGCTTGTATAGTTGTCACGCCCTGACCATAGAGAGCCCTCGGGGTTCTCTATGGTGTTTTAGGTCAGGGCGTGACTAGGGGGGTTCTAGGTATTATGTTTCTATGTTAGTGTGTGGGTTCCCAATTGGAGGCAGCTGATATTCGTTGCCTCTAATTGGGGATCATACTTAGTTGGTCCTTTTTCCCACCTGCGATGTGGGATATTGTTTTGTTTTGTATTAGTGCCTATGTATTGGACGTTCGTTAAATCTTTGTTGTTATTTGAAGTTCACTATTAATAAAATGTGGAACTCTACTCACGCTGCGCCTTGGTCTAATTATTTATACAACGATCGTGACAGAATATCCCACCAAAGCAGGACCAAGCAGCGTGCCCAGGTGGTAAAGGAGAGTTGGACATGGGAGGAAATACTAGGTGGATGCGAGACCCTTCCTTGGCGGGAGTCGCCGAGGAGTAAGGGAGGACAGCGACAACACCGGGGTCCGCGGCCACAAACAGCCCAAGGGAAACCCCAAGATCTTTTGGTGGGGGCACAAGGGGCTGTTGGCCGAGCCGAGGAGAGAGCCAGAGAATGTCTAGGAAACGACGGAGCAATTTCAGAGAGAACCATATCGGTGAGAGATGTTGGCTAGGAGTATGCTGCAGCCAGGCGTTTTGAGGAGCGTCCTGTGCTGGCTCCCTGCACTCGCCCTTAGGCGCGTGTCATCAGTCCGGTGCCACCTGTGCTGGCTCCACGCACCAGGCATCCAGTGCGCCTCCCCAGCCCGGGTACGTCCTGTGCCAGCTCCCCGCACTTGTCCACCAGTGCGTGTGTACAGTCCGGAGTCTCCAGCGACGGTCTACAGCCCGGAACCACCAGCGACGGTTCACAGCCCGGAGCTTCCAGTGACGGTTCACAGCCCGGAGCTTCCAGTGACGGTCCACGGCCCGGAGCTTCTTGAGCCGGTGCCATGGCCAGAGCTTTCCTCTGCGCCGGTGCTCAGTCCAGGCACGGCGTCCAGTCCCGCTCCATGGCCGGAGCCTTCCTCTGCTCCGGTGCCCAGTCCGGGCACGGCGTTCAGCCCGGCTCCATGGCTGGATCCGCTGTCTGAGCGGGTGCTACGTCCCGCACCGGAGCCGCCACCGACGCTAGTTGCCCACCCTAACGCTCCCCATCTAGTTTCAGGTTTTTGCGGTCGGAGTCCGCACCTTTGGGCGGGGGTACTGTCTAGCCCTGACCATAGAGAGCCCTCGGGGTTCTCTATAGTGTTTTAGGTCAGGGCGTGACTAGGGGGGTTCTAGGTATTGTGTTTCTATGCTGGTGTGTGGTTATGGTTCCCAATTGGAGGCAGCTGATATTCGTTGCCTCTAATTGGGGATCATACTTAGTTTGTCCTTTTTCCTACCTGCGATGTGGGATATTGTTTTGTTTCGTATTAGTGCCTATGTGTGAAGTTTCACTATAATAAAAATGTGGAACTCTACTCACGCTGCGCCTTGGTTCACTTATTTATACAACGATCATGACAATCGTTTATGGTTTTAAGACCACGATTTTGGCACCAGGACATTGCCTAAGGATTGGAATTACAAGGGCTAGCAACCTAAAGTTGCTATACTGTTGTGAGAATACATTTGATTTATTGAAGTCGATGATTTAACTTTTTTTTTTTAGAAGCTCTGGGAGAGCTTACACGTTACACGGAGAAACCATAAATGGTGTAATCGCTATAGAGAAAGTGGAAAGATATTCACACATACCAAGAGTACCGTTTATGTAGAATTAAATGAATCAATGAACCAAACAAGCATACAGAAACAAACCAACAGGTTCCAGTGATGCTGACCTAGCTGGATGTTGCGGACCCACACACTCTGTTTGGTCCCTTTGAGGATCTTCTCAAAGTAGACTCCAGCGAAGCCACTGGAGAAGCAGGCTATCAGTACGGCTATCACACCAACTAACTGGGAGCCTGCAGACAGAGGCGTCGGAGCTGGCCCATCCAGAGACTCCGAAGGCCACTGTGGAGACAAACACTACATCAGTATGGGAAACCAAATCAAATCAAATGTATTTATATAGCCCTTCGTACATCAGCTGATCTCAAAGTGCTGTACAGAAACCCAGCCTAAAACCCCAAACAGCAAGCAATGCAGGTGTAGAAGCACGGTGGCTAGGAAAAACTCCCTAGAAAGGCCAAAACCTAGGAAGAAACCTAGAGAGGAACCAGTGCAAAAATTCAATAAACTTTTCCTGGACATCATGATAACACTGATTTATTCAAATTATCCTGAAAAACCTGTGAACTTTAGAACAATTTAGACTTCTGCCTCCCTAATGTGGATAATCAAAGATCAATGACTAATTGGACAAAACCCCATGCAAACAGGAATGATGAGTTATTGACTTGTCGGGTGTGTTTAGCCTTGTTACCTGAACGAGAGCGATACCAGTCATGAGGATGAGCAGGGACAGCCACTGGTAGAGCCCCAGTCTCTTCCCCAGCATGGATACTGAGAACAGGGCCGTGGTCAGGATCTTCAGCTGGTACGTCACCTGGTTGGGGACAATATCAATTTAAATTCATGCCAGTCGAAATTGGACATGAAAGGGAGTATGAAGGCCCTGAGTGTTCACCTTATACTGAGTCCCTCCATTTGTTCCCATTATACATGTTGCAGTACACACGCACATGCAAACACACACACACACGGGTGTCACATCTCTCACCTGGTAGGTAGCAGCGTCCAGGTTGGACAGGGCGACATAGAGAAGGTTATTCTGGAGTGTGTAGATGCCTGATGGGATGGCCAGCTTCAACGTCTCCATGGGCTTGTTGAGAATCTCTTCCTTCAGCACCCGATTCAACACAAGAAAACTGAAGTCTGACAGAAAGACAGACAAAAATTGAACGGCCACACAATGAAGCCTAAGCCAGAGATAGAAAGACAAAGATACTGTAGGAGCATTATCTCTGCTGTCATTGTTTATCCAATGACTGTGTTACAGACAGACAGACAGCCAACCAGCCAGATGGACAGCCAGATGGACAGCTAGCCAGACGGACAGACAGACAGCCAACCAGCCAGCTAGCCAGATGGATCACTAGACTTACTGTGGTCATAGAAGATGAGCAGCAGGCAGATGAGGATCTTAAGCAGTTCGGCCAACAACACGGCTGAGGAGGCTAGGTAGCGGGGCCCCTCGCCTTGCAGTGTGCGCGAGTACCTCATGGTAAGCACCAGTGAGGTGGTCTGCAGCACCAGCACACCCAGGGACATGTACTTGAGCCGTGACTGGGATGGGGAGACAAGGGGCGATGACATGGAAACGAGGTGGGATGCCTCCATAGAGTCAGGGGATGTGGCCAGGTTCGAAAGGCCTGGTTTAGGCTGTGGGAGAGATAGATAGACAGTGAGATAGGCTGGGTTACGCCATAAGTCCAGCAGATGCACATGCGTTTTGCTATATGTTGTTTTTGCCGGATGTCTAACTTGCATCTTCTGTACTTGATGCACATGTGCTTCGCAAAGCTGCAGAACGGTTTGCAGCTTGGAGAAGATCATTTTCACCCTGTTTGACCAAAACTAATAATTAGAACTGATCAACCTACTAGTTTCATAGGCTGGCAGAGCTACCAACAGACTGGCGCGCACAAAGGCACATTACAACGATGAATCTACTTACGTTTCTACGTTTCTATTCTTCTGTTACATTCATCTCTAGCAACATAGTCATGATCATTTTGTCTCCGTATGGTGCCACCCCCTCCTTGAGGAACTTTTTCTCCCTAATTTCGATCTTGTCTCACTGCTGCAACTTCCCAATTGGCTCGGGAGGTGAAGGTTGAGTCATGTGAGTCAGAGCGTTGGACTAGTAACCGGAAGGTTGCAAGTTCAAATCCCCGAGCTGACAAGGTACAAATCTGTCGTTCTGCCCCTGAACAGGCAGTTAACCCACTGTTCCTAGGCCGTCATTGAAAATAAGAATTTGTTCTTAACTGACTTGCCTAGTTAAATAAAGGTAAAATAAAAACAAAAACAAAAGCTACAGTCTTGCTTCAGTATGTTATTTTTTTTAGGTCCCCCTCACTAGACCTGGGTGTATTCATGACGGACACCGTATATCTCTCGTTTACGTTTTCCGTTTGGAGTCAACGGTTTCTGTTGCAAAACTTTTTTGAAGCGTTTTGCAACAGAATCGGCGTAATGATTACACCCCTGGATGCATCGGACACTGTACCACCAAGTCATTATGTTCTCCCTTGCTTTACTTTGTATGTGTAGTCATTTCTGCAACCTGGCATATGGCATGGGAAACGCTTCCTCTGTAGAGGTTGGCCCCTGGATGTATTTCTGACGCCGGTTGCAATGTCAGTGATGTCACCAAACATGACGAATCTGTACACAAGTTGTGACACAGAGGCACGCAGCCAGCTCCTCTTCACATAAGGTGAACCGCTACTGCCGTGGTCGGGAATGAAACAGTCTGTGAAATCTTGTTGAGACAAATTTTTAAAAAGTACCCTTATTTCTTGATGCAATAGACACGACAAAAGAGCTATGATATTTCGATAACATTAAAATATAACATAATAACATGGTAAACCAATTGTAAAGGTATCTCATTGTTTTCTAGAATAAGAATACGTTTTCAGATATGTTGGGCATTTCATTTTGACTTATGCACTATAGCTAGCTAGTTAGCGAGCTGCTAGCTAGAGTCCAATTAATGTACAACGTAGCGAGACTCATTCAAATTATGTAGTTATATTTACAATTTTTTGAGATGTGAACCTCATCCACAACCATCCCCATTAGGTTTTCTCAATACACTGTTGATGCCAGCATATTCTGTCACTTGTCGTTCAGCAGCCAAGAATATAGGCTACCGAAAAACAACCTGACAACAGCCATGGAGGATGTCCGGGTCATTATTAATACCGAGCTGCATCACAGTGATCTCCAGCTGCACACACTGCAGCAGGGATTTTGGCCCACAGGTCTGGAGACTGGCTAGGCCACTCCAGGACCTTGAGATGCTTCTTACGGAGCCACTCCTTAGTTGCCCTGGCTGTGTGTTTCAGGTCGTTGTCATGCTGGAAGACCTAGCCACGACCCATCTTCAATGCTCTTACTGAGGGAAGGAGGTTGTTGGCAAAGATCTCGCGATACATGGCCCCATCCATCCTCCCCTCAATACGGTGCAGTCGTCCTGTCCCCTTTGCAGAAAAGCATCCCCAAAGAATGATGTTTCCACCTCCATGCTTCACGGTTGGGATGGTGTTCTTTGGGTTGTATTCATCCTTCTCATCCTTCTTCTTCCTCCAAACACGGCGAGTGGAGTTTTTTGTCTCATCAGACCACATGACCTTCTCCCATTCCTCCTCTGGATCATCCAGATGGTCATTGGCAAACTTCAGACGGGCCTGGACATGCGCTGGCTTGAGCAGGGGGACCTTGCGTGCGCTGCAGGATTTTAATCCATGACGGCGTAGTGTGTTACTAATGGTTTTCTTTGAGACTGTGGTCCCAGCTCTCTTCAGGTTATTGACCAGGTCCTGCCGTGTAGTTCTGGGCTGATCCCTCACCTTCCTCATGATCATTGATGCCCCACGAGGTGAGATCTTGCATGGAGCCCCAGACCGAGGGTGATTGACTGTCAACTTGAACTTCTTCCATTTTCTAATAATTGCGCCAACAGTTGTTGCCTTCTCACCAAGCTGCTTGCCTATTGTCCTGTAGCCCATCCCAGCCTTGTGCAGGTCTACAATTTTATCCCTGATGTCCTTACACAGCTCCCTTGTCTTGGCCATTGTGGAGAGGTGGGAGTCTGTTTGATTGAGTGTGTGGACAGGTGTCTTTTATACAGGTAACGAGTTCAAACAGGTGCAGTTAATACAGGTAATGAGTGGAGAACAGGTGGGCTTCTTAAAGAAAAACTAACAGGTCTGTGAGAGCTGGAATTCTTACTGGTTGGTAGGTGATCAAATACCTATGTCATGCAATAAAATGCATATTAATTACTTCAAAATCATACAATGTGATATTGCGTCATCATAAAATGTGATGACACAATGCAAATAGTCCGGGTAGCCATTTGATTACCTGTTCAGGAGTCTTATGGCTTGGGGTAAAAACTGCTGAGAAGCCTTTTTGTCCTAGACTTGGCACTAGTAGAGAGAACAGTCTATGACTGGGGTGGCTGGGGTCTTTGACCATTTTTAGGGCTTTCCTCTGACACCGCCTGTTGTAGAGGTCCTGGATGACAGGCAGCTTAGCCCCTGTGATGTACTGGGCTGTATGCACTACCCTCTGTAGTGCCTTGCGGTCAGAGGCCGAGCAATTGCCGTACCAGGCAGTGATGCAACCAGATGCTCTCGATGTTGCAGCTGTAGAAACTTTTGAGGATCTCAGGACCCATGCCAAATCTTTTTATTTTCCTTTTAACGCTCTCGATGTTGCAGCTGTAGAAACTTTTGAGGATCTCAGGACCCATGCCAAATCTTTTTATTTTCCTGCGGGGGAATAGGCTTTGTCGTGCCCTCTTCATGACAGTCTTGGTGTGTTTGGACCATGATAGTTTGTTGTTGATGTGGACACCGAGGAACTTGAAGCTTTCAACCTGCTCCACTACAGCCCCGTCGATGAGAATGGGGGTGTGCTCGGTCCTCCATTTCCTGTTGTCCACAATCATCTCCTTAGTCTTGGCTACGTTGAGGGATAGGTTGTTATTCTGGCACCACACGGCCAGGTCTCTGACCTCCTCCCTATAAGCTGTCTCTTTGTTGTCTGTGATCAGGCCTAACACTGTTGTGCCGTCTGCAAACTTAATGATGGTATTGGAGTCGTGCCTGGCCATGCAGTTGTGGGTGAACAGGGAGTACAGGAGGGGACTGAGCACGCACCCCTGTGGAGCTCCAGTGTTGAGGATTGGCATGGCAGATGTGTTGCTACCTACCCTCATCACCTGGGGACAGCCCGTCACGAAGTCCAGGATGCAGTTGCAGAGGGAGGTGTTTAGTCCCAGGATTCTTAGCTTAGTGATGAGCTTTGAGGGTACTATGGTGTTGAATGCTGAGCTGTAGTCAATGAACAGCATTCTCACATAAGTGTTCCTTTATTCCAGATGGGAAAGGGCAGTGTGGAGTGCAATAGAGATTGCATCATCTGTGGATCTGTTTGGGTGGTATGCAAATTGGAGTGTGTCTAGAGTTTCTGGGATAATGGTGTTGATGTGATCCATTACCAACCTTTCAAAGCACTTCATGGCTACGGACGTGAGTGCTACGGGTCTGTCATCATTTAGGCAGGTTGCCTTTGTGTTCTTGGGCACAGGGACTATGGTGGTCTGCTTGAAACATTTTGGTATTACAGACTCATTCAAGGACATGTTGAAAATGTCAGTGAAGACACCTGCCAGTTGGTCAGCACATGCCCGGAGCACACGTCCTGGTAATCCGTCTGGTCCCGCAGCCTTGTGTATGTTTACCTGTTAAAAGGTCTTACTCACATCGGCTACGGAGAACGTGATCACACAGTCGTCCTGAACAGCTGATGCTCTCATGCATGCCTCAGTGTTGCTTGCCTCCACTACTTTGGCCCCATCTGATCCTACTCCAGGCCAGCAGCCTGGGAGGACGGGACACTATCGTTCAAAACGTCTTGTAACTCTTCTGCAGTAAAATCTCATACACCCAAGTACTTCTTTGAAGCTGCCACCACAACATCTGTCCTCTGTGATTTACGTTACATTCCTGTGGTACAATTGACAACCATGGCCATGAACGCCAAAAAAACACACCATACTATCACTCTCTATTGGTCTCGGCCTACTCACAAAGATCCTCTTGTTGTCCTCTTAGGATCCCTCACCCTGGACCCATCTTCCTCTACTACTCTCTTCACTGCCTCAACATACGGCACCTTCTGTACTACTCTGATCCTGGCAAACTCAACCTGCCTTTCTCTCATCGGACACCTCAGATCTCCAGCACCATTGCTACCCCTATAGTTTACACACACACACACACACACACACACACACACACACACACACACACACACGTTTCCCAACGACACTACACATTCCTTTGTCTCATGTCCTCCTGTACACATCTCACATCTAAAAATCTCCCTCCTACACACTGCTTCCACATGACACCTAAAACACGGTATTGGATTCGGAACAAAAGCTCTCACGGGATAACTGACACATCGTAACTTGACTTTATCTGGTAAAGACTCTGCATCAAAACTCAGTAGTACAGACAGTATCTTCACAGTTTCCCCACGCTCTCCACCTGGTCTGCGTCGCACCAAACGGTGGATGTCACAGACTTAATGCCACTCCAGTTACCACTCCTTTCAAGGGCTCTCTGCTCTGGAGAGGAAAGCAAGTCACAATTCTTGACCCCAGTCGCATGGAGCTCCTTCTTCCTTGCTGTCCATAACCACGTCTATCCATTCACCACGCTCTTGGCGCACCTTCATCCACTGTATGGCTTGCAAAGCACGCATTGTTTGTGTTTTTCAGAGAACCCAACTTCTGTTCCTTAGCCCAATTTACAAGTCTGGCTATCTCTGGCCTCATTGTTATCTCATTGCATTTGCTCCTCATTATTGTTATGGTTTTCGACTTCGATGTTGTCATCAACTAAACCACCCACACAGATTATCAGCAGATACTGATTGGTCCAGCCATACGGTGAACGGAAGGGAGGGGCTTAAACGGTTTAAATCTGATCATGGTGGAAAAAGTACCCAATTGTCATACTTGAGTAAAAGTATAGATACCTTAATAGAAAGTTACTCAAGTAAAAGTTAAAGTAACCCAGTAAAATAATACTTGAGTAAAAGTCTAAAAGTATTTGTTTTTAAATATACTTAAGTATCAAAAGTAAATGTATTTGCTAAAATATACTTAAGTATCAAAAGTAAAAGTATAAATCATTTAAAATTCCTTGTATTAAGCAAAGCAGCACCCTTTTCTTGTTTTTAAAATTTAAGGATAGCCAATGAATTTCACAATTTTCCTGTTCTGCTAAGCATTCAAAATGTAACTAATACTTTGGGCTGTCAGGAAAAATGTGTTAAAAGTATAATATTTTCTTTAGTGATGTAGTGAAGTAAAAGTAAAAGTTGTCAAAAATATAAATAGTAAAGTAAAGTACAGATACTCCCAAAAAATACTTAACTGGTACTTTAAACTATTTTTACTTAAGTACTTTATACCACTGGTTGTCATCAACTAAACCACCTCCACATATTATCAGAGGACACTGATTGGTCCGGCCACGCGGTGAACGGAAGGGAGGGGCTTAAACAGTTTGAATCTGGCTGTGGCCAAACTGTATCCACGTTATGAAACAGAATGTAAGCTCGCAAGATCAGGATGGTTCCGACGAGGCTAAGCTAAAGTAGAACAGCATGGAGTAGCTACAGTGGTAAAGTTGTATAGGCTTTTCCAATGGAGGAAAGACATCCAGTTTACATTTGGGATCCACTGCACTGGGCCACCATTATTACAGTCCTAATTGTACCCCAATGACAATTCAATTTTGTTTGATTAGGAAACATTTAGAGTATTTCAGAAAGGTATCATGTGTTGGGCTAGATGTTGAAAGAGGTTACAGAAAACAGAAATGCAAAAAGTGCCCCACTTATTTCGAATTCACTCTAATCGTTGAATCAAGAAATTATTGTAGGCAGAACTTTTGAGAATAAGTAATACAATAGGCAGTGCTGTATCATGAGTACACTCACAGGTAAATGGTGTTGTCAACCCATTTACCTGGGACTGTATTCAAGATATAACACTGCCTCGCATGCCTTGTTGCTTTTAGAAATCTGTTGCCAACACATATTAAAATAGCAATGAATGACATATTTTCATTTAAATGTTATTTTGATGAAGTCAATTCATACAATTTCATTCTTCCACCAGAATATATAGTTCAGATAAAAATCGTTATTGACCAAAATTGTTATTTTGGTCACATTGCTACAGGCACGATCAAGTCAATAATTATTTTTCCATTCCAGCTATGCAAAATGAGTGGTTGTTCGTTCTAAATAGAATCAATAACGTTCTTGTCACTTACTAGCTAGCTAGCCAACTTCAGCCAAGTCAAACATTGAACCTGGACAATACACAAGCTGCATTTGTTTGAGCTTTTTTCTCAATTGGCATTTACTTGGATATTGTACAGATCTCCTTTATATTTTCTCCGTAAAAGCACATGGACATATGTGAAACGGATAAGCAAATACTTTGGGATTTAGTTCTATAAGTGAAAATTAGTCTTGTGAATTTTGTCCAAGGCAACGTTAATAAGGAGTCTAGTCAAGGATGCGATGATAATGCATTATGGGCACTCTACACTTGAGACAGACCAAATAAAAGGAAACAAAAGTAAACCTTGAATTTAGAGGTTTAAAGAACGACTGCCTCTAAAAACCAACTAATCCCTTTGGAAACAGCCCATGTGTCATCGATATGAGTGAAACATTTATTCTAGTGTTAAAATTGACTACAAAGTGTAAATAGGATCATTTTGGTCATGAAGTCAATATTGTCTGACACAGAGCTTGGAACCTGAGTGAGTCACAACAAGTAAATTAAGGTGAAGTTTGGATTACAATTGTCGACAATTCATGCCGCCTTTTGCCAAGCTCCACGTGGAAATCGCTCTCCTGCCCACTTCACTTCGCTTCATTGAATCAAGGCAGTTTGAGACTGAAAACCCCTCTCCGGTTCGACAATGCATGCTTCCAGCAGGATGTACCGCCAACTATGGTTTGTTTGCATGCCCTGCTGAAGGACCCTACCATGCGGTATAAGTGTTTGGAGTTCGTTGGTCCCCAATGGTGGTGAGTATATCGGTAGCTAGACCATAGACTGCTGTTTATGTATCTGGCTATGTATATTTTGATAATCATTATCATCGCTAGCATAGCTGGCTAACATTAGCCTACCTCAATACAACTCGGATTAGTCTTGGATGACACAATGACCTTTCAAAAGAAGGCAAATAATTTGTAGGACAACATTTAGTCATGATTGTGATGTTGCCAGATTGACTGTAGAGGCAGTATAACTTTAGCCAACTAACTAAGATTAAGGAGACCACCGTATTTTAGCTAGCTAACATTACCATTGCTAGCTATTTTTGACAAACTTTACTAGTAACAGTAATGGCAACATTGCCATCTCTCTAAAGTCAATTTGACAACATCATAATATGGCAAAGTTGTTCCCTACTAATTATTTGCCTACTTTAGCGATGCCATGGTATTTCCATGACACTATAAGTTATAGTGATTAGAGCAGGGGTGTCGACTCCATTTGCCCCAGGGGCCGCATTCGGTCTTCAACGAGGTTCAGAGGGCCCGGACTGAATTTTTTAAATATTTCCCTTGCTATAAAAATTTGCAAAAAATGGTCCATTATTTTTTAAAACATTTTCTACGCTCTCGGACTGTCTACGGATTGTTAGCGAGCTGGACAGTCAATAAACTGTATGACTATATGTCCATTATTATTTCTACACAGTTACGATTTGGTTTTTAGGCATTTTAAAGTATATTGAGTTCATTTCCCTCCACAATGTTTTATTACTATTATGATTTCAGGTTTGTTTTTTACAGGATTGGACCCCCTGCTCATATGTTTGTCACCCCTGGGTTAGAGTGTGGGGCCAAAGGTCGCCGGTTCGAATACCCAAGCCGACAAGGTGAAAAAGGTCAATGTGCCCTTCAGCATGGCACTTAACCATCATTTACTTCAGGGACGCTCTACTACTATGGCCGACCGTGTAAAACAACACACTTCACTGCAGCTATCTTGTGTTTGTGACAATAAAACAGTATTATTTATTTATTTATTTGGGACGAAACAGTCACATTAGCCCCTGAGGTGCAACCCATGTCCAGGGCACAAATACATATTGGACACAGCTATTGTGGTACTAGCTAACTTATGTCTGACTATAACAGTGGCATGGCAGCAACAAACCCAAACCAACTCAGGGCCATAGCGAACATGTCACAGTTGGTTACATAGTGTAATGGCGTCACAGGCCTGACTCCAATCTGGACCCAGTCAGTCTACATCTCTGAAGCATAGAATTATCTCCCAAACAAGATTGATATTTCTTGAGCTACATTATGTTAGTAATTAAGGGATGATGATCCTGTTTTTCGGTTAGACAAAGTACACAGTTGGGTGCCAGGCTGATTCCCTGATCATGAACAGATGCCAGGACCTACCAGAAGGAGGAATGGTGGTATCATAATATGTCAAGTAATGTGATTGCAATGGTTTAGTGATTTCCAAAAATAATTGAATTCACTGTTCACTTGCTATTTTCACAGCTTGTCAGGCAAGACCTCTGAATAAAAGAGTATAATGTGACACAAGTAAACACTCTTGACACCTGTGTTGTTGGCAGAGTCTCCTTCAACTCCCTGTTAATTGAGGTGACTCCCTGTTAATTGAGGTGACTCCCTGTTAATTGAGGTAGGTGAATACCTCATGAAGCTGGTTGAGAGAATGCCAAGAGTGTGCAAAGCTGTCATCAAGGCAAAGGGTGGCTACTTTGAAGAATCTAAAATATATTTTATTACATTTATTACATTCCACATGTGTTATTTCATAGTTTTGATGTCTTCACTATTATTCTACAATGTAGAAAATAGTAAGAAAAGAAAAACCCTGGAGTGAGTAGGTGTGTCCAAACTTTTGACCGGTACTGTATATTTTCAGCACAACATTCAAGCACAAGCATTTAGACACAATTACAAACTTAAAGGAGTAGGGCGTTCAAGGAGTTGGTCTGATGGGAATTGGTGATGTCATCAGCCTCGCCCTTTCTTGAGGAACAAAAGAGGAAAGGAGGAAAGCACACATGTGCTGTTACATGACTTACCTGGACCACCTATTGAGATTTGCCTTAAGTAAATCAGGTGTTAAATGAGGTGAAAATGAGACTGGAGTGCTCTTACCCTGACCGTAACTCTTACCCTAACCCGTATTCTAACAGATAGTTTGTTGATATCGTGACATTCTATAGAGCATCTACTTGGGACTATCCAAATAAATTCCACGTTTTTCTAATGTTCGCAATTATGGCCCCACCGCAATGTGGGATGACTAACAATCAATTGTATTCAGGCCTTACACAGTTATTAACACATACCTTCAGCATGCAGAGATCTAACCCATACCCCTGGAACACAAGAAAGCAATACACATTTATTTATTTAACTAGGCAAGTCAGTTAAGAACAAATTCTTATTTACAATGACGGCCTACCCCGACCAAACCCTAACCCAAACGACGCTGGGACAATTGTCCCCATGGGACTCCCAATCACAACCAGTTGTGATACAGCCTGGAATCGAACCAGGGTCTGTAGTGACACCTCTAGCACTGAGATGCAGTACCTTTGACTGCTGCACGACTCGGGAGCCGCCACATGCTGAATGCCCAAAAAGTTTGATATCAGAAATAGAACAGAGACTAGCTTGGTTGCAATCTGGTGTTTCTGCTCTCTTGCCAGCTCCTTATGGAATTGTCATGCAAAACATTTGGCTTGACAATAAAAAAGGATTAGGCAAAAGTACAATCAGATGTCAGACCAGGACAGACAACATGTTAACTTGAAATACCGGCAAAAATGGCAATGTACATATCATAACAATCAATCTCTTCTGAACGAACAGTAATTCAGAACAATAGACATCACACAACTAGTAACTAGTGAGAGGCAGAACTTAATCATAGACTTCTATATTATCCTACATTATCCTTTCTAAGTGTGTATACCACCCTACTAATCAGTGGAGTGTATTCATAGATGCCAAGGGAAGCCGGGCTTCCCCAAAACATTGACCAAGAAAAAAACAATTATAATAATAATAATTTATATTTTGTGTCTGTGTTTTTCATAATTTTCCTTCACTTCGCATGAGGCTGAATGTATCTCACCGGAGAAAGCATCCGAGCGAGCGAAACAGCGCCCCTCTGTCTCTGTATGCCATCTATCTGTCTGGTCGTAAAGAGTATGACATTGTTGCCGCCTGTAGCATTGAATGCAAGGGAAGCCAACAAGCATTTGGCCTCCCTTGATAATTTTTTCTTTAAAATAATAGCCAATCAGTGTTGAGCTAAACTGAGTGAGCTCAACTGTGAATGGTCCTGGCGCACCAAAAAAAGTGTCAAGGGAAAACAGTTTGGATTTGGCTTCACTCCTACCACAGAGAAATATGTCATTGACAGAAACAACTTGAATTGATTGACAGAGTCATAGACCAATTTGTCAACATAAAAGAGAGGAGGATGGTATTGGCGTTTCTCTACAAGTAGGGTTCCATGTTTTTTTCTACTTGCAAGAACGCTCACACATCAGACACACACATCAGACACATTGGACAGCCACATCCTATTCAGCGTACGATGATTGGACTCTAAATGTTTTGATATCTTTTAGTTGCCACTGTATTAGACTAAGCATAGGTGATTTGATGATGTTGAAATGTTTAAGGTAAAATGGGGCTGGAATAGTGGAGGCATCTCCTGTTTTCTTTGCGACTTGCAGTAACTCTCCATGGTTCTAAATCAATAGTTGTTCAGTGGTCTGAAAATGTCAGAAACAAACTTTCTTGACCATGCTGTAGGTCATGTCTGTTACTGTACATGCAATATGCTTTGTGAACTGCACTGGGCAAAGGTTGTCACACCTACCCCTGTGTCTTCTTATTGTCTCGGCATTAGGCATATAGTTCATATGCCTTGCGACCGTGATATAACAGGATTTACAGAGCAAACATCGCAATTATCACAACACATATACACACACAATTGTATACGATCAAATATAATACCTGACCAAAAGTATGTATCGACACCTGCCTGTCGAACATCTCATTCCAAAATCATGGGCATGAATATGGAGTTGGTCCCCCCTTTGCTGCTATAACAGCCTCCATTCTTCTGGGAAGGCTTTCCACCATGTTGGAACATTGCTGCGGGGACTTGCTTCCATTCAGCCACAAGAGCGTCAGAGAGGTTGGGCACTGATGTTGGGCGATTAGGCCTGGCTTGCAGTCGATGTTCCAATACATCCCAAAGGTGTTCAATGGGGTTCAGGTCAGGGCTCTGTGCAGGCCAGTCAAGTTTCTTCCACACCAATCTCAACAAACCATTTCTGTATGGACCTCGCTTGGGGCATTGTCATGCAGAAACTGGAAAGGGCCTTCCCCAAACTGTTGCCACAAAGTTGGAAGCACAGAATCATCTAGAATGCCATTGTATGCTGTAGCGTTAAGATTTCCCTTCCTTCACTCGAACTAGGGGGCCTCGCCTTAACCATGAAAAACAGGCATAGACCGCTATTCCACCGCCACCAAACTTTACAGTTGGCACTATGCTTTAGGACAGGTTGTGTTCTCCTGGCATCCGCCAAACCCAGATTCGTCCGACAGGTTACCAGATGGTGAAGCGTGATTCATCACTCCAGAGAACACGTTTCCACTGCTCCAGAGTCCAAAGGCGGTGAGCTTTACACCACTCCAGCCGATGTTTGGCATTCCATATGCTGATCTTAGGCTTGTGTGCGGCTGCACGGTCATGGAAACCCATTTCATGAAGCTCCCGAAGAACAGTTATTGTGCTGAGGTTGCTTTCATAGGCAGTTTGGA
The DNA here is from genome assembly GCF_045791955.1 of Oncorhynchus clarkii lewisi. Classification (NCBI taxonomy): domain Eukaryota; kingdom Metazoa; phylum Chordata; class Actinopteri; order Salmoniformes; family Salmonidae; genus Oncorhynchus; species Oncorhynchus clarkii. Next base: position 11,362,856 of record NC_092166.1, on the reverse strand, counting down.
ACGCAGTAGTGAGTGTTGCAACCGAGGACAGATGACATTTACTTGCTTCAGTCCCGTTCTGTGAGCTTGTGTGGCCTACCATTTTTGCAACTGAGCCGTTGTTGCTGCTAGACGTTTCCATTTCACAATAACTGCACTTACAAACTGACTTGTTGGAAAGGTGGCATCGTATGACGGTGCCACGTTGGAAGTCACAGAGCTCTTCAGTATGGCCAGTCTACTCCCAATGTTTGTCTATGGGGATTGCATGGCTGTGTGCTCGATTTTATACGTCTGTCAGCAATGGGTGTAGCCAAATCTACTCATTTGAAAAGGTGTTCACATACTTTTGTATATACAGTGCCTTCAGAAAGTATACAGACCCTACGCCTTTGTCCACATTTTGTTACGTTACAGCCTTATTCTAAAATTGATTCAATTGTTTTTTTCCACCCTCAATCTACACACAATACCTCGTAATGACAAAGCAAAAACTGTTTTATTTTTGTATTTTTTTGCAAACAAAAATATAAACAAATGGAATATCACATTTACATAAGTATTCAGGCCCTTAACTCAGTACTTTGTTGAAGCACCTTTGGCAGCGATTACAGCATTGAGTCTTCTTGGGCATGACGTTACAAGCTACAACCTGTATTTGGGGAGTTTCTCCCATTCTTCTCTGCAGATCCTGTCAAGCTCTGTCAGGTTAGATGGGGAGCGTTGCTTCACTCCAGAAATGTTCGATCGGGTTCAAGTCCAGGCTCTGGCTGGGCCACTCAAGGACATTTAGAAAGATGTCCCAAAGCCACTCCTGCGTTGTCTTAGATGTGTGCTTAGGGTTGTTGTTCTGTTGGAAGGTGAACCTTCGCCCAAGTCTGAGGTCCTGAGCACTCTGGAGCAGGTTTTTATCAAGGATCTCTCTGTACTTTGCTCCATTCATCTTTGCCTCGACCCTGACTAGTCTCCAAGTCCCTGCCACTGAAAAACATCCCTGCCACTGAAACACATGCCAGGTTTCCTCCAGACGTGACGCTTGGCATTCAGGCCAAAGAGTTAAATTGTCTATTTATCAGACCAGATAATCTTGTTTCCTCATTGTCTGAGAATCTTTGGGTGCCTTTTGGTAAACTCCATGCAGGCTGTCATGTGCCTTTTACTGAGGAGTGGCTTCCGTCTGGCCGCTCTACCATAAAGGCCTGATTGGTGGAGTGCTGCAGAGATGGTTGTCCTTCTGGAAGGTTCTCCCATCTCCACAGAGGAACTTTAGAGCTCAGTCAGAGTGACCATCGGGTTCTTGGTCACCTCCCTGATCAAGGCTCTTCTCCCCCGACTGCTCAGTTTTGCCGGGCGGCCAGCTCTAGGAAGAGTCTCAATGGTTCCAAACTTCTTCTATTTAAGAATGATTGAGGCCACTTTGTTCTTGGGGACCTTCAATGCTGCAGAAATATGTTGGTACCCTACCCTAGATCTGTGCCTCAACATAATCATGTCTTGGAGCTCTACGGACAATTCCTTTGACCTCATGGCTTGTTTTTCTTTGCTCTGACATGCTCTGTCAACTGTTGGATCTTATATAGACAGGCCTTTCCAAAACATGTCCAATCGATTGAATTTACCACAGGTCGACTCCAACCAAGTTGTAGAAACATCTCAAAGATGATCAATGGAAACAGGATGCACCTGAGCTCAATTATAGCAAAAGGTCTGAATACTTATGTAAATAAGGTATCGTTTTTTAAATGTTTTTATAAATATGCAAACATTTCTAACAACTTGTTTTCACTTTGTCATTATAGGGTATTGAGTGTAGATTGCTGAGGATGTATTTTAATTTAATCCATTTTAGAATAAGGCTGTAATGTAACAAAATCTGGAAAAAGTCAAGGGGGCTTAATACTTATGTAATATGGCTTTTTTTCTGGCACTGATTTTACACGCTACTAATACAAATACACTGACAATGCCCAAATACAGATAAGACAACCAAGATGAATGGACCAGCCTGTCTGAAATATAAAGGTTAATATTACTGACCATGCCTTTACTGAACCTCATGCACACATAAGAGCCAAAGCCCACTTAGTCTCAAGACCAAGAAAAGACCACAATGTGCTTTCACTAACATGTCCAATTTATTCAACCTACCTTTTCTGAGCAACTCATAACACTCCCCAACCAATAAAACAAGACAAACCATAGCAGGACGGCTGAGAAGGCAACGTGGCTCCTGGAGGTAAAATCAGCCAGGTCCCCTTGGAGAGGCAGGATGCCACTCCTTCCTATGTGTTAGCGCTCAGTGACTGGAGAGCCAGATGGGAGAAGCAAATTCAGTAATGTTGCAAGAGCTAGGTCAAATTGCTGAAAAGTTGTCAACGTTTATGGATCCTGACTGGGCCAGCCATAGGCTCACTCACAGGCAGGCACAGCTCTTAAAGGAAAAATCCACTCAAAAACTATTAGTCCACTGTTGATACAGTCCCAAAATGTTTTGCATTTCAGAAATAAAGCTTTCAAGATATAGGACTTTCAAAAAGCTAATTGTGACTTGCCACATCAACACAATGCAAAGGAATTTATAATTCTATTCAGGCTCCCGTGCAACAGTCTTCGGGTTTCTGCTGAGTGCTTCAAATAAACGTGTATCTGATTGGAAGGACTTTTCCTGTTCATCCAGTTTAGCATTTTCCCATCGGCACCTTCACTAACCTGTTTTGGGATTGATTGACTGTACTTATTACCTTAAAGCTGCAATATGTAACTTTTTGGGCAACCCGACCAAATTACCATAGAAATGTGTGTTATAGATCTGTCATTCGCACTGAAAGCAAGTCTAAGATGCTGTAGATATGTTCTATGTGGGCGATTTCTATGCTTCCTGTTCTTAAGTTAAGTTTTTGCGTCTTTTGGTTTCGGCTTTGTACACCAGCTTCAAACAACTGAAAATACAATAAATCTAAACTAAGATATTAGTTTAGATTTAGTACATTGATGTTCTACATTCTATTGCTCTATTCTCTATTGCATGTTTTTTGCAACCAGGAAATGGAGTGATTTCTACATATTACACCTTTAAAATATTTTTTTTACCATTGATATATTCGTGAAGACCAGTATGAAGGGGATCTACTTTCAGGCATGTATTTTACGGCTGCTACTTTAGGTAAATTAGTAGGTAACGTGGGTGCAGGGAGAAGGGCTAAAGCTGAAAGAGCAGAGCAGAGACGTGACAACGCAACAACACACTAGCCTTCTTGTGTAGACACTCTCAAGCTGCTGCTAGTGGGGAGTGGCCACACAATCCCTCTGTGTGTGTGTGTATACCGGGAAGGGGAGGAGGGTGTGGGGATGTCAGAGCACCGGGTAGCCAGAAAGCCGCCCTTCACACATACATACCCACGTACACACACACACACACACACACACGGGTTCACTCACACACACACACACAACCACTCTGTCTTCATAGGAACCCTGGACGTAAACACACATTCCCTCACTCCAGTGGCTTAGCACTGAGGACCCAATGAACACACAGTTGAACGGTTACACACTCACACACCTATTCCCAAAAGGCATTACACTGCACACTGTGTTCACTAAGATACTTTGTAAGTGAACACAGAATCCTCTTTGTGAATTATTAAGCATGAGTCTAAATGAATGACAATGCCCACTGGGCACAGACAGACGTCAATTCAACGTCTATTCCACGTTGGTTTTAATTGAAATGATGTGAAAACAAAGTTGATTTAACCAGTGTGTGCCCAGTGGGTGATGTATGGTAAGCAGGCATTTACCCCAGCACATGTGTTTAATTTGGTTTAATAATTTTAACGCAAAAATTTTGAAAATGGGCAAAGTAGGCCTACTGTTTTTAGACTGACTTGCCTTCGTCATTCGTCAACTCGCGCACTATGTCCATCTGATAAAAGTGCTGCAGTGTGTGTGCGTGAGTGAGTGAGTGAGTGAGTGCGTGCATGCGTGTGTGTGTCTTTACCAATCAGATTCACGGAAATCACAGGTCGGGCATGGCGCATCCACTTCCATCCAATATTATTTTAGCAAACAAGAAAATAACTCTAGACAGCCACAAGCAAAAACTCTTTACACAAATGTTGTAGCAGCCGACCTAAACGTTAGCAATCAGATAACTACTATAATAATATTAGTCTGATCAACTGTAGGCCAGAGGTTCAATTCGCTTGACCGTTACGCTACAGTTTATACTGAAAGACACGTTTACCCAAAATGCATTTTTTTTGTGTTGACCAAATCAAATGTTATTTGTCATATGCTTTGTAAACGAAAGGTGTATACTAACAGTGAAATGCTAACTTACAGTTGAAGTCGGAAGTTTACATACACTTAGGTTGGAGTCATTAAAACTCGTTTTTCAACCACTCCACACATTTCTTGTTAACAAACTATAGTTTTGGCAAGTCGGTTAGGACATCTACTTTGTGCATAACATAAGTAATTTTTCCAACAATTGTTTACAGACACATTATTTCACTTATAATTCACTGTATCACAATTCCAGTGGGTCAGAAGTTTATATACACTGAGTTGACTGTGTCTTTAACCAGCGTGGAAAATTCCAGAAAATGATGTCATGGCTTTAGAAGCTTCTGATAGGCTAATTGACATAATTTGAGTCAATAGGAGGTGTACCTGTGGATTTATTTCAAGGCCTACCTTCAAACTCAGTGCCTCTTTGCTTGACATCATGGGAAAATCTAAAGAAATCAGCCGACCTCAGAAAAATAATTGTGGACCTCCACAAGTCTGGTTCATCCTTGGGAGCAATATCCAAATGCCTGAAGATACCACATTCATCTGTACAAACAATAGTAAGCAAGTATAAACACCATGGGACCACGAAGCCGTCATACCGCTCAGGAAGGAGACGCGTTCTGTCTCCTAGAGATTAATGTACTTTGCTGCGAAAAGTGCAAATCAATCCCAGAACAACAGCAAAGGACCTTGTTAAGATGCTGGAGGAAACAAGTACAAAAGTATCTATATCAACTGTAAAACAGATCCTATATCGACATAACCTGAAAGGCCGCTCAACAAGGAAGAATCCACTGCTCCAAAACCGCCATAAAAAAGCCAGACTACGGTTTGCAACTGCACATGGGGACAAAGATCGTACTATTTGGAGAAATGTCCTCTGGTCAGATGAAACAAAAATAGAACTGTTAGACCATAATGACCATTGTTATGTTTGGAGGAAACGGGGAGGCTTGCCATCCCAACCGTGAATCACGGGGGTGGCAGTATAATGTGGGGGGCAGGGTAGCCTAGTGATTAGAGCGTTGGACTAGGAACCGAAAGGTTGCAAGTTTGAATCCCCGAGCTGTCGCCGAGCTGTCGTTCTGCCCCTGAACAGACAGTTAACCCAGTGTTCCTAGGCCGTCATTGAAACTAAGAATTTGTTCTTAACTGACTTGCCTAGTTAAATAAAGGTAAAACATAAAAAAATGTTGTGGGGGTGCATTGCTGCAGGAGGAACTGGTGCACTTCACAAAACAGATAGCACTATGGGGGAGCATGGTGTCAAGACATCAGTCAGGAAGTTAAAGCTTGGTTGCAAATGGGTCTTCCAAATGGACAATGACCCCAAGCATACTTCCAAAGTTGTGGCAAAATGGCTTAAGAACAACAAAGGTATTGGAGTGGCCATCACAAAGCCCTGACCTCAATCCTATAGAAAATTTGTGGGCAGAACTGAAAAAGTGTGTGTGAGCAAGGAGACCTACAAACCTGACTCAGTTACACCAGCTCTGTCAGGAGGAATGGGCCAAAATTCACCCAACTTATTGTGGGAAGCTAGTGGAAGGCTACCCAAAACGTTTGACCCAAGTTAAACAGTTTAAAGGCAATGCTACCAAATACTAATTGAATGTATGTAAACGTCTGACCCACTGGGAATGTGATGAAATAAATAAAAGCTGCAATAAATAATTCTCTCTACTATTATTCTGACATTTCACATTCTTATCATAAAATGGTGATCCTAACTGACCTAAAACAGGGAATTTGTACTTGGATTAAATTTCAGGAATTGTGAAAAACTGAGTTTAAATGTATTTCAAATCAAATCAAATTTTATTTGTCACATACACATGGTTAGCAGATGTTAATGCGAGTGTAGCGAAATGCTTGTGCTTCTAGTTCCGACAATGCAGTAATAACAAGTAATCTAACTAACAATTCCAAAACTACTGTCTTGTACACAGTGTAAGGGGATAAAGAATATGTACATTGGCTGTGTATGTGAACTTCTGTCTTCAACTGTACGTGTCCTTTTCCAACAATGAGTTAGTTGACACAAGTCACCTTGTCCTAGAAAGATTTACATGATTATCAAAACGTCACACCAGGGTAAGCCTACACAAAACACAGCCCTTATTTTAAGTGTTTCTAAAATCCCCTATGGAAAAAATGAATGATGGAAAAAATGAATGGAACCATTTCCCTGTTTGACCACTAGGTCTTATGGGTATTATAAACACCTCCACTGTGGGGCTGTAGTATTCCCCAATTCACAACCCAACTCCTTCCCATTTTTCAATTAGTCGTTCAGTCCAGCACCGTTTCCGTTCGATTGAACGTTACAGAACGTAAAAATTTACTGAACGCAGACCTGGTGTACAAAACTCCTCCCACTCCCCTGCTTCTTGGACAGAAGCCTGCTCCTTATTGGCCGCTACACACCTCAGTCAATGTAATCAACCAGATCACATCCACATGAAAGAGGTGGGGCTATCCCTTTTATGCCCTCAGTATCTGTTGTAAAGCAGACTGAAGCAGGTTTCTCGCTAGGATTTTTTTGCAGTATTACATTAGTACCTTGTTGCAAACATCCCTACAGCATGATGCTGCCACCACCATGCTTCACTGTGGGGATGGTGTTCTCAGGATGATGAGAGATGTTGGGTTTGCGCCAGACATAGCGTTTTCCTTGATGGCCAAAAAGCTACATTTTTTAAATCTGACCAGAGTACCTTCTTCCATATGTTTGGGGAGTCTCCCACATGCTTTGCTTATTTTTTTCTTTAAGCAATCGCTTTTTTCTGGCCACTCTTCCGTTAAGCTTACGGTTTAAAGTGGTCCTATGGACAGATACTCCAATCGTAGCTGTGGAGTTTTGCAGCTCCTTCAGGGTTATCTTTGTTGCCTCTGATTAATGCCCTCCTTGCCTGGCCCATGATTTTTGGTGGGCGGACCTCTCTTGGCAGGTTTGTTGTGGTGCCATATTCTTTCCCTTTTTTAATAATGGATTTAATCGTGCTCCGTGGGATGTTCAAAGTTTCTGATATTTTTTGATAACCCAACCCTGATCTGTACTTCTCCACAACTTTGTCCCTGACCTGTTTGGAGAGCTCCTTGGTCTTCATGGTGCCGTTTGCTTGGTGGTGCCCCTTGCTTAGTGGTGTTGCAGACTCTGGGGCCTTTCAGAACAGGTGTATATATACTGAGATCATGTGACAGATCATGTGACACTTAGATTGCACACAGGTGGCCTGACTTCTGAAGGTAATTGGTTGCACCAGATCTTATTTAGGTGCTTCATAGCAAAGGGGGTGAATACATATGCACGTACCACTGATGTGTGATTTGATATGCCAAATTTTACTTCTGAACTAATTTAGACTTGCCTAAACAAAGGCAAATACTTAAACAATTACTATTTTAGTTATTTAATTGTTATTAATTTGTAAAAAATATGTATAATTTTCTTTTCACTTTGACATTATGCAGTATTTTGTGTGGATTAATGATAAAAAGTACAATTAAATGTATTTCAATTCCACCTCAAATAAGTTCAAGGGGAAGTAGACTTTCTATAGGCACTGTAGATGTATATTGTCTGATAGATTGTTGTGCATATAGAGTAAGTGAACTTCCCTTGTTTGCTAATTGTGTAGCACTGTCACGTTTGGAGCATTTCAGTTTGGGTATGTTTTCCTTTTCATTTCCCGTGTGCCTCTGTTTGTACCTAGACAAACCATTTATATCACTATCATGTTTCATCTCCTGTTAGCTGTGACATTTGAAGCTTACAAAATACCAAACAAACCTAAAAACAAGAAAGATCAAAAGTAAAGCTGGGAATTGTCAGGGACCTCACAATATTATCCCAATACTAACGGTCACTATAGAAAGTCTACACACCCCCTTGGATTTCTTCACATTTTATTGTTACAAATTGGATTCAAATGAATTTTTCACCTAGCGTCTGTGCACCCGATCTCATTTCAAGTAACTTGCTACAGTCTTAAAGACATTTTCAATCATATTCTTTGCATAGAAACCCAAATAAAAGCATGTAGATAGAATGATGTGTGTCATGTATCCTAGAATGAAGGTTTAAAAATGACAGCTGCATCTGCAAATTAGCCAATATGGCATAGCCTACACATATAGCATACCTTGCGATACAATGCTCTCTAAAAGCAGTTGTACAATGTGCTCTGAAATACGATAATCAGTGGTCAGCATGCATACTGTTGGATGCATTGGAATATAAGGTATGGAGAATGATGAATATCCTGTGGGATTATAGAAAAAGCATTTGGGAAATGAATGTTTGAGTTCAAAAATACAACATTTTAGGTCTGTGAGCATTTAGGTGGTTTGAATTAGTAACTTTCCCACTAACCTTGTAAAAGTTGATGGTGCTAAAATCTTGCCAATGAATGAATTCTTTTTACTATGACGGAGTGTGAGACATGTTTTCCATGATGTGCGTTTCATGCAGATACATTTGAATAAAGAACACAATCACAAATAGTATTTGACCATTTTATTGAGTATGGAGACAAATAACAAAGGTGTCTCAGGCAATATTTGAAGAATCAAAATATAGTGTAACATTCCAATCAATGTATATCAAGTGGCATGGAGAGCACAATCTTACAATTTGTTGCGGTCCAGAAATGAGAGCTTCACCATCTATGCCAAAAGCCTGGGCCTCTGATGGAGACTGTAGAACTGTCATCAACGCATGCTTCAGTGTTCCCCCTTCTCTCTAGGATCATTTGTGTGTCCAGGCCTCATAGGTGTATCAAAAGGATTCCACCCTGGTCACCAATGTAGATGACTGATGTCAAGAGAGACGAGTGCCATAGCCAAATGCAATCTAAAGCTTGTGTGGTCGAGAGACGAGAACTTTATGACAAAAGCTTGGCTTCTGACGGGGACAACTGGAATTCTCCCCACTGCATGTTACCATAGTAAAATTAGCTGTTTGTCACCAGTTAAACTGATTCCACATTGAATTTAGTCTTCAAGATGCTCGAACTGTCACACCCTGATCCGTTTCACCTGTCCTTGTGCTTGTCTCCACCCCCCTCCAGGTGTTACCCATCTTCCCCACGTATCCCCTGGGTATTTATACCTGTGTCTTCTGTCTGTATGTGCCAGTTCGTCTTGTTTGCCAAGTCAACCAGCGTTTTTCTCTCAGCTCCTGTTTTCCCCCAGTCGTGCCAGTTCGTCTTGTTTGCCAAGTCAACCAGCGGTTTTCTCTCAGCTCCTGGTTTTTCCTAGTCTCTCTTTTTCCTCGTCCTCCTGGTTTTGACCCTTGCCTGTCCTGACTCTGAGCCCGCCTGCCTGACCACTCTGCCTGCCCCTGACCTCGAGCCTGCCTGCCGCCCTGTACCGTTTTGGACTCTGCCCTGACTATGACCTCTGGCCTGTCCCCGACCTGCCTTTTGTCTATCCCTTGGATTATAATTTAATGTGTCTGCATCTGGGTCTCGCCTTGTGTCGTGATACAAACAAGCACATGTGTCTGTAGTTGGTGTTCTTCAACTCTAAAATGCACTAGACTGTGTAAGACAAAATCCACAAAAAAAAGACATGGTCCCAATGTCTAAATAGTGAGGTCAGGGGCTAATTCAAACTGCAGCAAGATGGTTCTCCTCCAGGTGATGAATGGGAGCAGAACACAGGAAAGCTAAATAGGTTGTGAGACAAAAGTGAAAGACAGTAATTCATCAAATAAATCATCACAGCAAAGGAATATACAATTAACAAAAATATAAACGCAACATGCAACAATTTCAAAGAGTTGAAGAAAATCTGTCAATTGAAATTAATTCTAATCTTTGGATTTCACATGGCTGGAAATACAGATACCTTTTTTTTTTAAAGGTAGGGGTGTGGATCAGCAAAAATGTCAGTATCTGGTGTGATTTTTTACTTATTTTCTACCATAATTTGCAAATAAATTCATAAAAAATCCTACAATGTGATTTTCTGTATTTTTTTCTCTCATTTTGTCTGTCATAGTTGAAGTGTACATATGATGAAAATTACAGGCCTCTCTCATCTTTTTAAGTGGGAGAACTTGCACAATTGGTGGCTGACTAAATACTTTTTTGCCCCACTGTATTATTAAAATCCACTGAAAATCTTGTTGGTAATTCATCCCAAACACAGATGCAAACAGGTTGAGTTCTTGGCAGTGTCTCCCTCAGATCATCCCAAACATAGGCTTCACTCAATTACTGGGGTGACAGACAGACAGACAGACAGACAGACGACAGTCATGTACGCACACACGCACACACACACACACACACGTGAAAGGAAAAACACCCGACACATAGGTTCTACAAGCAGAGGAAGTGAAAGACGTTTTTCTGGATTTGAAGTCATTTGTATGCGTTTGCCCAGATCTATACTATGACTGAACAAAAACCGGTCAAACAAGATTGTTTAACTATGTCACGAGTACAGAGCTACTGCTAACTACCTATGGGCCTGTCACATACCTGTATATTCAGGGCAGAAGAGAAACCTAAATCCAAATGCTGATGTGGATTATTTTCTAAGAGCAATGGGGGATATATATCAACAGCTCTAAGTCCAAATGCTGATGTGGATACTTTTCTAAGAGCAATGGGGGTATACATATCAACAGTGCACCTATTGACTTTGATGGGAGTTTGTTTAGCAGAGAACAAATCCGATTGAGTAAGAGGATAGACCTGAGAAAATGAGCCTGATATGTGTAACGTTAACCAAGAGGTGAAGGCCCAACATAAAAAGAATAGGGGAGACATTCAGTGCAGCTTCATCTTTACTCTTTTTGGATGGCTGAAAGGGTCTCCGGGGCTCCTTCCACTTTAGCCGTGATGCAACCAAACCAGCTTGTTGGGACATTCGACTGTTATATAACTAACACCAAATGTTCCAACAAACTTGTTTGGTTGCATAGCAGCTACTTCCACTAGACCCCAATTGACAGCTCTCTAATGTTACTTCTCTCTATTTTTTAAAAGATATGTTGCAGTAACTGGGGCGCTGTCAAATTGTCACTTTGTTTGATTTAAAGTAATTTTTTCTTCACGTGAATTAAGGGCAAAACAAAATATTAATTCCACAATCTGTAGAATTGTAGCTGTAGGCTGACATTTTTATCTGCAAAACGTCCTGGCTAGGCTACATGTTATGTTACTGTAGCAACGATTCTTCTCAATCTGTGACTGTAGTCTACAGTGTAACATTCTGAATAACCTACAATGTAGCTGGAAACACCATGAAACAACACAATGTCACAACATAATAATGTAGCAAACAACAATGTAACAATATTGTAAATACAATGTAACAACATAAGCTATAAGACTTGCAGATAAACTTCATTACCTTATTCACTTCTTTAGAAGTGTAACGTTACTTGCTGTCGCGCAATCTTGACCCAAACGTGTTCAGAATGAAGGTAAGCACAGTCGCAACTTTACCTGTGGTAGGATTCAATTGGAGAGGTGAGCGGGGGAACATGATGAGGACAACTCATTCGAATAAGTGTCTCTCACTCTCCTTGTCTCACTCTAGCAGACTTGTGGCAGAAACACTTGATAGTTGCCCCATTTCTCGCTCCAATGTGGTCTCAGAGCATTTCGTATTATTCTGTGTGTACATTTCGAGACATTCCACTTAGTATGATAAATTACCCTTTGTATGGTATATATTAATTTGTAGATGTACACCATGCTAAGTAGTAACTAAAAAGTAGTAAGAAGTTGCATAGTTGCTAAATAGATAAAATGCTAAAGTTGTCTGTGATGAGATTCGAATATGCAACTTTTGGGTTGCTAGACGTTTGCGTTTTTGCCTTGAGTAACCTTCTGTCTTATGTAAACATACCAAATGTAACATCATACTAATTTAAGTGTCCCAGATTTACATTTACTATGTTATGTCTAGTCTGAGACCAGTCTGCTCTGTCAACAGAGATGCAAATGTAGAGAGATGTATTCCTGGGGGCACTTTCTGAGGTTCTTTATGTACACTTGGCTCAAACTACCTGCCCCTCAAGTAGTCAGAATAAAATTGACTACTTCAAAATGGAGATGGCCTCTGCCAATGGCACTGCCCATACTCTCACTGACACCGTAATGGGACAGATACAATGATGTGATGTCTATGGTTTCAGTCAACTTTTTCTTCATATTGTTTTGGAACTTGGGCCTCAATAAAACTTTAAATTGATTTACACCTGCTGGATCGGCATGTTAACATTGACTGTCTGTCTGCAGTGTAGCAGTCTCTCATATTAGGTCTATGTCATCATGAAGTCTAATCTCTGCTCTCTACAAATTTATTCACCAGTGGATTTTACATATATACTGAACAAAAATATAAACACAACATGTAAAGTGTTGGTCCCATGTTTCATGAGCTGAAATAAAATATCCCAGAAATGTTCCAATTTTGCTTCCGTCCCTCTCCACGCACCTCCCTGGGCTCGAACCAGGAACCCTCTGCACACATCAACAACTGCCTCTCATGAAGAATCGTTACCTACCGCTCCACAAAAACCACAGCCCTTGTAGAGCAAGGAAACAACTACTTCAAAGTCTCAGAGCAAGTGACGTCACGAATTGAAACGCTATTAGCGCGCACCTCGCTAACTAGCTAGCCATTGGATGCATATCTGTATTCCCAGTCATGTGAAATCCATAGATTAGGGCCTGATTAATTTATTTCAATTGCCTGATTTCCATATATGAACTGTAACTCAGTAAAGTCTTTGAAATTGTTACATGTTGTGTTCATTTTTGCACATTGTAGTTTCCAGAAGATACCGACCCAAGTACCATTAGGCTTGTTTACACTGAGCTGCACTGGGGTCTGAACGCAATCATAGTTACATTAAGACACCGTGGAGCCAGAGCGAGATATGGGTCAGAAAACAAACCTCAATGTAGGTATGGGATATGTTACTGTACTAAATTTGACCTTTATCCACATTGCTCCATCAAGAAGATTGAAATACTGCTACTTTTTAGTGGTCGTTCAATCTTCTCGGAGTAACAGTTGGGATAATGAGAGAATTCGGAGTACAGTGCATTTCTCATTCCTGGATTGAGGTACCTTTTGAGGCCATATCTCATACCGGCTCCATCGTGTCCTAATATACACTGGAAGGCTGTCCAAGACTAGTGCAGCTGTAAACAAGTGGGTCAGATCTGCTGGCTAACCTACAGGCTTCATTTGAGTTAGATGATAGCACAGATAGGATTATCTTTAATGATAGCCTCAATGTCGACAGAGATCCAACCATATATTAGCAACATAAAAATATTTTTCAAAAGGTTGCGCTTTTGATAGAGAACCCCATAATGCTGTCTGATAACCACCAGACAGTTCTTCCAGTGTATATTAGGACACCATGGAGCCGGTATGAGATAAACTTTACCTCAATCCAGGAATGAGAAATGCACTGTACTCCGAATTGTCCCATTATCCCAACTGTTACTCCGAGAAGATTGAATGACCACTACAGAACCTAACTGCACCGCAAAAGTCGTGTAAACAAAACATTCCTGTAGATATTTTCTCTCCACTTCCTATCCTCAAAAGGACCAACATTCTTCCTTGTAGTGATTCTTGCAAACACGACTTCTTTCAGACTGAATATCCATGGGGTAACCATGGTAACAGTCTGATGTTTAAGCAACCTAGGTGCTTGTTTACTAGGCTGATAAATCAGACTGTGATTCCAGCTTTCTGTTGACAAGGCCTGAAACTAAGCACTGCAAAAACTTTCCTTACAAGCCAGAATGTTGAATAAAATGACATTTGAACTTACTCTACCTGTTGTCTGTGCAGTTGGTCCTTCTGCTGGTCGAAATTTGACATATAATGTCTACAGGAAAGTTTTGTTTACCTAACTTTTTAGAGCGCCGGTACTGCCATTGAGATTTTTATCAGCAGGCACATGTGCAAAACCATGTAAACACATGCACGACTTAGATTAGTAAACACATGCACGACTTAGATTAGTAAACACATGCACGACTTAGATTAGTAAACACATGCACGACTTAGATTAGTAAACACATGCACGACTTAGATTAGTAAACACATGCATGACTTAGATTAGTAAACACATGCACGACTTAGATTAGTATGCATGCATCGTGTGCATGTATTTCTGTCTTGTGCATGTGCCTCAGGTCAGTTTTTCCAAACTCCAGTCCTTGAGTAGCACCAACAGCACACAATATTGTCACCCAGGACAAGCACACAGACGGAACTTGTAAACTAATCATCAAGCCCTCAATGAGTTGAATTAGGTCAGTTTTGCAACAACAAACGTGTGCTGTTGATGGTACTCAAGGAGTTGGGAAACACTGCCTTAAGTGATGAGCAAACAAATATTGATTGCCAGACACAGAGACCTGCGTTTTAAAATCGGTTTGTTTTTAATACTACTTCCTGTGGATATTTTGTCTCAAATTTCGACCCGAATAAGAACCAACCCCATGGATAATCGACAGTAAGTTCAAATTAAATTGTATTCAACATTCATGGCAGACAAGGGATGTTTCGTTATTTTTCCATATAAAAATGCGTGACTATGCTATACAGGCAATGGAAAGCATAATCACATTCGGGACTAGTTGTTTACCTGCAGTCTCCACGGGTACAATAAGCTGAACCGTAACATCAGAGAGCTTGCTCAAAAGATCTGTGATCTGGATGAGAAGGATGGCTTCAGAGCCCACAGCACAGGTCAACTACTTGAGAAACTGTATCACTGTGACCTTCTGAATTCGAACTCAGGTCCCCTGCACCCATAGGAAACTTCTCTGTCATCTAAAATGAACATGTGGTAACACAGGTTTACTACAGAGTGATGATGATGATGTCTAACATTAGCATCTCTTCTTTAAAGGTACGGCACTGGGCTGATCCCTACCAAACAGAACTTGGCTCTCACAGAGAAAGTCACAAGCCTCTTCATTCTGCTGGTGAATGAACCCATTCCATCTCTCAATACCAAAAGTAGATTTAGATCAATTTATTCATCAATTGTACACAAGATCCAAAGGAAATTTGAAATGTTTCTGCTTTATCCCAATCCTTCTGGAAGACACACATACTGTACTTACACAGGTTGGAGCAGGTGGCTGCCACACTGGGCACCCGTGAGACAGTTGTTGTGGGGGGGTTAAGTAGTGGTGTAAAGTACTTAAGTAAAAATACTTTAAAGTACTACTTAAGTTGTTTTCTGTATTTTACTTTAATATTTATATTTTTGACTAATTTTACTTCACTACATTCCTAAAGAAAATGTTATTTTTACTCCATACATTTTCCCTGACACCTAAAATTATCTATATTTCCATCTCTGATTTCCAGGAGGTGGCTGCCCACGATATAATGGTTAGCTTACAAATGTCTCAGAACCTGAACGATTAACGTACATGAACGATGTCGAGCTTTGTGTGTGTGTGTGCTGTGGCAATGTTTTTCAACCCTCCAATGTCAATTAGATTGTGCATCTGTGATTATCTACAGTATTTAGTGCTTTGTGGCATTGACTGTTCCTTAGATGTGCATGTGGGACCAGGGATTGTCAGACACATCTTCTTGTCACTAGGTAAGTGTTGGGTTTTGATTTTGTCTACTTTTTTTATTTTCTAGCATCTTGTCATTGCTCAAACCAGCTGCACTGTCCCCAAATCCTTCATTATTTATTTCATCAGAAATATGATAGACTTTGTAACCTGGATTGACTCTTCAAAGATTAACTGCATATTTGACCTACAATGATGTGAGACCACTATCAAACATAAACTGCACTTTGTCACACTTATCTTGACAATATGTTTGAAAACTCAAAAGTTCCAGGCATACGTTTGGATGAAGTAGTCTATGATGGTAAATAGTGTTGTACAAATGGGGATTCTGATCATTTCATTGGTGCCTTTTGTTTTGCAGGAGAATCTTGTGGCGCAGACCTAGTGACCGACTGGATCATTGAAGAGGCTTGCATGCTTATGTGTGCATGTCAAGTATGAGCATGTGTGCATGTCAAGTATGAGCATGTGTGTGCATGTCAAGTATGAGCATGTGTGTGCATGTCAAGTATGAGCATGTGTGTGCATGTCAAGTATGAGCATGTGTGCATGTCAAGTATGAGCATGTGTGCATGTCAAGTATGAGCATGTGTGTGCATGTAAAGTATGAGCATGTGTGCATGTCAAGTATGAGCATGTGTGTGCATGTCAAGTATGAGCATGTGTGCATGTCAAGTATGAGCATGTGTGCATGTCAAGTATGAGCATGTGTGTGTGTTTAACCGTGCGACTATGTTTTTTGGGAGTGTTAATTCTAATTTCAACATGTAGTGTTCCAATTTTTTTATTCTGATAAACATTGAGAAGATAGTAAATATACCTTTGAACAAATAATTACTTACGATTATGTATGTTTTGTAAACAATAAACTCACGGTAACAAGTTGTTTCACACTTAAGACCATTTGCATATAGAATTTTCCTTCAGAGACATGGTAAAGAACCCCCACCTCGTAACGTAAACATTGCTAACACATTTTCAATCCCTTTTATACTCCAGCGAATGGGATTATACAAACACTATGAATGCACAGAAAGCTACACCTCGCTCACATTAGCAACCACAGGTCAGTATGTGTCCATACAGATATTCGACATGACACACAGCTGAAACAGACATGAGTCCATCCACTCATCCAGTACACAGACCAGGTCCCACCCTCCCCCTAAGGCACCCGTGTACAAGGTCCCACCCTCCCCCTAAGGCACCCGTGTACAAGGTCCCACCCTCCCCCTAAGGCACCCGTGTACAAGGTCCCACCCTCCCCCTAAGGCACCCGTGTACAAGGTCCCACCCTCCCCCTAAGGCACCCATGTAGGAACTTAAGCTTTGCTGTTAACAGAAACCATTAATATATTACAATTGACAGTTTTAATATTTGGTTACAAAGGGAACCCAGACTATCTCCTCTTTCACAGTCCTTACGCATCAGATCCACCAGAAACGCACATAGACGATAAGGGTAATGAAGAAGACTGCCCCGGCTGCTATCTTAGCATAGGTGGATCGGGTGTTGAGGTACTTGGCATCGCTGCGGTACTTCTTTGAAAGGCTGGACAGATTGCTGGCTTTGGTGTCGAGAGCTGGAGGGAAAAAAATGTCTGATTAATATTTAGGACCGTAATGTAACCAATAGCTGCATTATATCTAAACGTGAATTTATGCAGGCTTCAATCATAAATGAATAGGAAAGGTGGGCAATTCCTGACATGAAAGTATGACTAAAAGTTTTTAAAGAACTAGGATTTTCAAAATGTGCAACAAGTTTCTAATACAAGGGAGAGTATATGTAACTGTGAATCTCAGTGTTTGGAACATCACTGTTTTAACTTTGATGTCATCAGATAGAACTTTAAAAAAAAAAGTATTCTACAAAACTTAGAAATGTGCCTTTTTCACATGTTGAAACTGGTATTGTGCTGGTGATAACTGATGTATGAAAGTGATGGTTGCCGTTTAACAGATATTGCGATTCAACAACTGATGTCACTGAATATGGATCCAGCTCCATGTTAGACAACTATACAGTTGAAGTCAGAAGTTTACATACACCTTAGCCAAATACATTTAAACTCAGTTTTTCACAATTCCTGACATTTAATCCTAGTACAAATTCCCTGTCTTTGGTCAGTTAGGATCACCACTTTATTTTAAGAATGTGAAATGTCAGAATAATAGTAGAGAGAATGATTTATTGCAGCTTTCATTTCTTTTCATCAAATTCCCAGTGGGTCAGAAGTTTACATACACTCAATTAGTATTTGGTAGCATTGTCTTTAAATTGTTTAACTTGGGTCAAATGTTTCTGTAGCCTTCCACAAGCTTTCCACAATAAGTTGGGTGAATTTTGGCCCATTCCTACTGACAGAGCTGGTGTAACTGAGTCAGGTTTGTAGGCCTCCTTGCTCACGCACACTTTTTCAGCTCTGCCCACAAATTTTCTATGGGATTGAGGTCAGGGCTTTGTGATGGCCACTCCAATACCTTGACTTTGTTGTCCTTAAGCCATTTTGCCACAACTTTGGAAGTATGCTTGGGGACATTGTCCATTTGGAAGACCCATTTGCATTCAAGCTTTAACTTCCTGACTGATGTCTTGAGATGTTGCTTCAATATATCCACTGAATTTCCCCCCTCATGATATTCTGTTTTGTGAAGTGCACCAGTCCCTCCTGCAGCAAAGCACCCCCACAACATGATGCTGCCACCCCCGTGCTTCACGGTTGGGATGGTGTTCTTGGGCTTGCAAGCCTCCCCCTTTTTCCTCCAAACATAACGATGGTCATTATGGCCAAAGAGTTCTATTTTTGTTTCATCAGACCAGAGGACATTTCTCCAAAAAGTACGATCTTTGTCCCCATGTGCAGTTGCAAACCGTAGTCTGGCTTTTTTATGGCGGTTTTGGAGCAGTGGATTCTTCCTTGCTGAGCGGCCTTTCAGGTTATGTCGATATAGGACTCGTTTTACTGTGGCTATAGATACTTTTGTACCTGTTTCCTCCAGCATCTTCACAAGGTCCTTTGCTGTTGTTCTGGGATTGATTTTCACTTTTTGCACCAAAGCACGTTCATCTCTAGGAGACAGAACGCGTCTCCTTCCTGAGAGGTATGACGGCTGCGTGGTCCCATGGTGTTTATACTTGCGTACTATTGTTTGTACAGATGAACGTGGTACCTTCAGGCATTTGGAAATTGCTCCCAAGGATGAACCAGACTTATGGAGGTCTCACTTTCTTTCTGAAGTCTTAGCTGATTCATTTTGATTTCCCCATGATGTCAAGCAAAGAGGCACTGAATTTGAAGGTCGGCCTTGAAATACATCCACAGGAACACCTCAAATTGACTCAAATGATGTCAATTAGCCTATCAAAAGCTTCTAAAGACATGACATAATTTTCTGGAATTTTCCAAGCCGTTTAAAGGCACAGTCACCTTAGTGTATGTAAACTTCTGACCCACTGGAATTGTGATAGAGTGAATTATGTGGAGTGAGTGAAATAATCTGTCTGTAAACAATTGTTGGAAAAATTGTGTCTCATGCAAAGTTTGCCAAAACTATAGTTTGTTAACAAGAAATTTGTGGAGTGGTTGAAATACGAGTTTTAATGACTCCAACCTAAGTGTATGTAAACTTCTGACTTCAACTGTATGTATGAAAACATCTGCTAAACTATCCCTTTTAAATGAATGATGTGTATTTTATGTCTGTATGGTGGGTTTGATGCCAGGGCTGTGTACTGTACGAGGTATGATTATTATAAATGACCTGATAGGGCCTCTCCTCGTTGCAGGACCTCTTCAATGTTTGCCACCATGATCCGCTGGACATCCTGCAGTTCTGTGTTGATGCTGCCCAGGTTCCTCCGTGCCCTGCTGTCAATGTAGGTTTTTTTGGTTTTCTGGATGTACGTGTCTGAGGACAGAGGAAGGATGAGACGCAATTACACACTAAGTGTTGGTTTATGGTGCATCTCCATTACATTGAGTCATTTAGCAGACCTTATCCAGAAAGACTTACAGGAGCAATTAGGGTTAAGTGCCTTGCTCAAGGGCACATTGACAGATTTTTCACCTTGTTGGCTTGGGGATTCGAACCAGCGACCTTCAGGTTACTGGCCCAACACTCTTACCTCTAGGCTACCTGACACCCTACTCTAATGTGGCATCCTCTAGTTGTCTACTCGTCTCTGCTGCACTGAATCAAAAAATATGGAATGGGGGAAAGCAATATAGCAGGGAATTTGCTTTTGCCAGACTTATTTAGTTGTTGGTTTTTTACATCAGTGTGGATTAAGGAAAGGCATTATGAAGGAAAGGACATTTCCCAAATGCTTTTTGTTTGCCTGGGATGTCTTAAAAATGGGACGATAATGAGTGAAAAAAAAACAACCTCTCACCAAACTCAATGAAAGAGTACGGCCTGGAGACTGTGGGGACTTTCTTTCCATGCTGCTCATGGAATTCTGTCTGGAGGTCTTCCAGGTACCCAAAGACCAGCTTCTTGGGAAACACGGCTTCGCACAAGGCCAAGTAGCACACACCATGTTCTAATACATAGCTGGGGAGACAGACATTAATGGAAAGTAACAGAGTTATAGTGATTGATTGAGATTTCCACATAGACCCACAGCATCCGTACAGTGACAGGCTAGGGAGTTATCGTAAAAAGGGTAATTGTCTCCAGAGTTACTCCTGACCACATAACCAGTCTTGCCTAGTTTACTCACAAAACAACTCTGGGCCCTGAATAACACAGCAGACACACCGCAGTGCATACTAAATGAACGGCGAGGACACAAATTGGAACATCGCTTTAACTTCCTCAATACCACGAAATACACAAAGATAATAATGACAGTATTATAAACACAGATTTAGGAGGAGGTCCTAGAGAGTTCCACCTTTGATTATCACACAAGACTGCTACTTGACTGGTAAATATAGAATGGTGGCTAGGCTGTATGCAAAATATAAAATGTCAATTGTGCATAGAAGATTAATCATGTTACTTAGTGTTAGTGTTTTCAGTATGCTGGTTATTCAAATTTACACAAGGATGTGTTCTTAAGGCCTCATTAGCCTGGTTATTATCAGTTAGTCAATAGTTACTCAATTAATAAGTCACTTTTTGGTACAATTTTGCATGTTCAGCCTAGGAGAGCCTGTAGTGTGTGTGTGTCGAGTCCATCCAACTACGATCCTATTGGCTGTGTGTGTGAAAGAGAAATTCATCTTCATTAGCTTATTATACTGAACAAAAATATAAACAACAATTTCAAAGATTTTACTGAGTTACAGTTCATATAAAGGAACTCACTAAATTGACAAATTCTTTAGGCCCTAATCTATGGATTTCACATGACTGGGCAGGGGTGCAGCCATGGGTGGGCCTTGGAGGGCATAGGCCCACCAACTTGGCAGTCAGGCCCACCCATTGGGGAGCCAGACTCAGCCAATCAAAATGAGTTTATCCCCACAAAAGGGCTTTATTACAGACAGAAATACTCCTCAGCAACCCCCCTCAGACGATCCCACACGTGAAGAAGCCTGATGTGGAGGTCCTGGGTTGGCGTGGTTACGTGTGGTTTGCGGTTCTGAGGCTGGGTGGACATACTGCCAAATTCTTCAAAATGACATTGGAAGCAGTTTATGGTAGAGAAATTAACATTAAATTATGTAGAAACAGCTCTGGTAGATATTCATGCAGTCAGCATGCTAATTGCACACGCCCTCAAAACATCTGTGGCATTGTATTGTGTGACAAAACTGTACATTTCAAGTGGCCTTTTATTGTCCCCAGCAAAAGGTGCACCTGTGTAATGATCATGCTGTTTATAATCAGCTTCTTGATATGCCACCTGTCAGGTGGATGGATTATCTTGGCAAAGGAGAAATGCTCACTAACTGGGATGCAAACAAATTTGTGCACACAATTTGACAGAAATAAGCTTTTTGTGCGTATGGAACTATTCTGGGATTTTTGTTTATTTCAGCTCACGAAACCAACACTTTACATGTTGCGTTGATATTTTTGTTCAGTGTAGTAACCCTCCCCAACAATATCACTCTGGATGCAGTAGTGACTATGATATTATTTAAGACAAATGTAAAAGATATATAAAAAATATATTAAGAAAATCCACTTCTAACAATACTTACTGGAAAGACATGACCCCAGCCTCCAGGGTACATCTGTTGGGGCTCTGGGCATTGAGTTTGCGGCAGAGCTGCTTAGCCTGGCTCTGGTAGTGTTGCAAGTCTCTTCCTGACTAAACATAGGCGAGATAAAGGGGTATAAAATAACACGTTTGAAGTTATAACAAACAGCTACACTATATCTGATAGAACGCAAATGGGAAAATAAAATGTTAGCTAGTAGTATTCAGCAGAATATGGTACAACTTAGCCGTGCTAACTTTACAAACATGATTTAGCCTTCTAACTAGCTAGCTAGTTAAATTAGCTAGGAAGTATGCTACATGACCAAACGTATGTGTACACCTGCTCATCGAACATCTGCACACACTTCATCAGTCTCTCATTCACAATTTGACAACCACTTGATAATATACTCAGACTATTCTCAGTTTAATCTGGTCTTTACCTATAGCCTACTAAAACACACTAACATGACCAATGTGGACACCTGCTTGTTGACCACCTCGTTCCAAAATCATGGGCATTAATATGGAATTGGTCTCCCTTTGCTGCTATAACCGTCCTCCTGAGAAGGCTTTCCACTAGATGTTAGAACATTGCTGCCATTCAGCCACAAGAGCATTAGTGAGGTTGGGCGATTAGGCCTATCTCGCAATCACCGTTTAAATTCATCCCAAAGGTGTTACATGGAGTCGAGGTCTGGGCTCTGCCAGTCAAGTTCTTCCACATCGATCAACAAACCATTTCTGTATGGACCTCGCTTTGTGCATGGGGACATTGTCATGCTGAAAGAGGAAAAGGCCTTCCCCAAACTGTTGTCAGAAAGTTGTGCAGCACAGAATTGTCTGGAATGTTATTTTATGCTGTAGCATTTAGATTTCCATTCACTGGAACTAAGGGTCTAGCCCGAACCATGAAGAATCCCCAGACCATTATTCCTCCGCCACCAAACTTTACAGTTGGCACTATCTACTGGGGCAGGTAGTGTTCTCCTGGCATCCCTCAAAACCAGATTCATTCTGTCGCACTGCCAGATGGTGATGCTGATTCATCACTCCAGAGAACGCATTTCCCCCTGCTCCAGAGTCCAATGGTGGCGAGCTTTACACCACTCCAGCCGACACTTGGCATTGCGTATGGTGATCTTAGACTTGTGTGCGGCTGCTCGGCAATGGAAACCCATTTTATGAAGTTCCAGACGAACGTTGCTTCCAGAGGCAGGTTGGAACTCGGTAGTGAGTGTTGTAACCGAGGACAGACGATGTTTACACGCTTCAACACTCGGCGGTCCCGTTCTGTGAGTTTGTGTGGCTGCCACGTCGCGGCTGAACCGTTGTTGCTCCTAGACATTTCCACTTCACAATAACAGCCCTTACAGTTGACTGGGGCAGCTCTAGCAGGGGAGACATTTGACTAACTGACTTGTTGGAAAGGTGGCATCCTATGACGGTGCCACGTTGAAAGTCATGGAGCTCTTCAGTAAGGTCATATTACTGTCAATGTTTGACTATGGAGATTGCATGGCTGTGCGCTCAAACAACTATCAGCAATGGGTGTGGCTGAAATAACCAAATCTACTCATTTAAAAGGGTGTCCACATACGTTTGCATATACAGTGCAGTCAGGAATGTCTTCAGACCCCTTCACTGTTTCCACTTTGTTACGTTACAGCCTTATTCTAAAATTGATTAAATTGTCCCCTCCATCAATCTACACACAATACACCATAATGACAAAGCAAAAACAGCTTTTAGAACTTTTTGATAACTTATTAAAAAATCATATCACATTTACATAAGTATTCAGACCCTTTACTCAGTACTTTGTTGAAGCATCTTTAGCAGCGATTACATCCTCGAGTCGTCTTGGGTATGACGCTACAAACTAGGCACATGTATTTGGGGAGTTTCTTCGTAGGTTCCTGCCTTTCTAGGGAGTTTTTCCTAGCCGCTGTGCTTCTACATTTGCGTTGCTTGCTCTTTGGGGTTTTAGACTGGGTTTCTGTATAGCACTTTGTGACATTTTCTGATGTAAAAAGAGCTTTATAAATACATTTGATTGATTAATTTCTCCCATTCTTCTCTGCAGATCATCTCAAGCTCCGTCAGGTTGGATGGGGAGCGTCGCTGCACAGCTATTTCAGGTCTCTCCAGAGATTGGGTTCACTTCCCTGACCAAGGCCCTTCTCCCCCGATTGCTCAGTTTGGCCGGGTGGCCAGGTCTACGAAGAATCTTGGTGATTCCAAACATTCTCCCATTTAAGAACGATGGAGGCCACTGTGTTCTTAGGGACCTTCAATGCTGCAGAAATGTTTTGGTAAACTTGCCCAGATCGGTGTCTCGACACAGTCCTGTCTCGGAGCTCTACAGACAATTAATTCGACCTCATGGCTTGGTTTTTGCTCTGAGGGTATACTTATGTAAGTAAGGTATTTCTGCTTTTTCTTTTTAATATTTTTTTTTTTTTAAAGTCTAATAACCTGTTTTAACTTTGTCTTTATGAGGTATTGTGTGTAGATTGATGAGGGGAAAAAATGACTTGATCCATTCAGAATAAGGCTGTAATGTAACAAAATGTGGACAAAGTGAAGGGTCTGAATACTTTCCGATTGCACTGTATAGAGTAGCTCTCAAACTCCAGGTATCATTCTGCCTTCTCCCTAGAGTTCTCAGCCATAAGCTTCACCCAAGTCTGGTTCAAGTTAACTACAATCCCAACGCTGTGATTTAACACTTAGAAACGTCAATAATCATTGCTTGCAATATGGCTTTCGAAACATATGGCCCTTATCTTTCAACAGCGAGAAAGAATCTTTCAAATAAAAAATAAAAAACACACTTACTGTCTCAGTTTTGCACAGATCCATGGCCGATTAATTAGGGCCGATTTCAAGTTTTCATAACAATCAGTAATTGGCCTTTTTGGATGCCGATTATGGCCGATTACAATACAATCCATGAGAAAACTGTGTGGCAGGGTGACCACCTGTTACTCGAGTGCAGCGACAAAAGGACCTTGTGGCTGCAATGAGCCAAGGTAAGTTGCTAGCTAGCATTAAACTTATAAAACAACCATCAATCTTCACATAATCACTAGTTAACTACACATGGTTGATGATGTTAACTAGGTTAACTAGCTTGTCCTGCGTTGCATATAATCAATGCGGTGCCTGTTAATTTATCATCGAATCACAGCCTACTTCAACTTTTCCAAAAGGTTGATGATTTAACAAAAGTGCATTCGCGAAAAAGGCACATTCATTGCACAAATTTACCTAACCATAAACATCAATGCCTTTCTTAAAATCAAAACACAGAAGTATATATTTTTAAACCTGCATATTTAGTTAAAATAAATGCATGTTAGCAGGCAATATTAACTAGGGAAATTCTGTCACTTATCTTGCGTTCAGTGCAAGCAGAGTCAGGGTATATGCAACAGTTTGGGTCACTTGGATCGTTGCGAACTGTTTCTTCCTAACAAAGACCGTAATTAATTTGCCAAAATGTTACATAATATTGAAGGTTGTGCAATGTAACAGCAATATTTAGACTTAGGGTTGCCACCCGCTCAACAAAATACGGCATGGTTCCGTATTTCACTGAAAGAATAAACGTTTTGTTTTCGAAATTATAGTTTCCGGATTTGACCATATTAATGAGCAAAGGCTCGTATTTCTGTGTGTTTATTATAATTAATTTGATATTTCATACAGCAGTTTGACTGAGCGGTGGTAGGCAGCAGCAGGCTCGTAAGCATTCATTCAAACAGCACTTTACTGCATTTGCGAGCAGCTCTTAGCAATGCTTGAAGCACAGCGCTGTTTATGACTTCAAGCCTATCAACTCTCGAGATTAGGCTGGCAATAAAGTGAATACAAGAACATCCAATAGTCAAAGGTTTATGAAATAGAAATGGTACAGAGAGAAATAGTCGACGCGTCATAATTCCTATAACTACAACCTAAAACTTATTAACTGGGAATATTGAACCACCAGCTTTCACATGTTCTCATGCTCTGGGAAAGGAACTTAAACATTAGCTTTTTTACAAGGCATATATTGCAATTTTACATTCTTTTCGCATTATTTAAACCAAATTGAACATGTTTCATTATTTATTTGAGACTAAATAGATTTTATTTATGTATTATATTAAGTTAAAATAAAAAGGTTCATTGTTCATTCAGTATTGTTGTAATTGCAATTATTACAAATATACAAATTGGCCGATTAATCGGCTTTTTTTGGTTCCTCGAATAAATCGGTGTTGAAAAATCATAATCGGTCAACCTCTAATCCATACAGCTTCCACTTCCTGAGTCACACTTACACACAGGTGTTCTGAGCATAATAAATAATGGCGCCGTAGATGGCTGCCGTTTTGCGGTCTCCTAAACAATTGTGCTATTGTGTGTATTTTGTTGCGTTATTTGTAACTTATTTTGTACATAACGTTTCTGACAATGTCTTATGACTGAAAAGAGCTTCAAGATATCAGACGCAAAGGATTTACTTCAGACACCCGACAAGAACCAAATCCCTGTGATTGACATTAGAAAGAGACGGAGATATCGGGGACATAGGTCGGGGTGCCTTGTAAGGATCCGACAGCGAGTGGGTAATCTGCCTCTACCATCAGTCCTATTAGCCAACGTATAATCATTGAACAACAAAATAGATTAACTACAATCACGAATATCCTACCAATAGGACATTAAAAACTGTAATATCTTACACGAGTCGTGTCTGAACGACGACATTAATAACATACAGCTGGTGGGGTTTACGCTGCATCGGCAAGATAGAACAGCCGTCGTCAGTAATACAAGGGGTGGCGGTCTGTGTATATTTGTAATCAACAGCTGGTGCACAAAATCTAATGGTAAGGAAGTCTCAAGGTTTTGCTTGGCTGAGGTAGAGTATCTCATGACAAGCTGTAGACCACACTATTTACCAAGAGAGTTTGTCTATTTACCACCACAAACCAATGCTGGCACTAAGACCGCAACCAATGAGCTGCATATGGCCATAAGCAAACAGGAAAAGGCTCATCCAGAGGCAGCGCTCCTAGTGGCCCGGGGACTTTAATGCAGGAAACTTGAATCCGTTTTATCTCATTTCTACCCGCATGTTATGTGGGCAACAAGAGGAAGAAAAAAAAACTCTAGACCACCTTTACTCCACACACAGAGACGCGTACAAAGCACTCCATCGCCCTCCATGTAGAAAATCTGACCATAATCCTATCCTACTGATTCCTGCTTACAAGAAAAAAGCAGGAAGCACCAGTGACTCGGTCAATAAAGAAGTGGTCAGATGACGCAGATGCTAAGCTACAGGACTGTTTTGCTAGCACAGACTGGAATATCTTCCTGGATTCTTCCGATGGCATTGAGGAGTACACCACATCAGTCACTGGCTTCATCAATAAGTGCATCAATGACGTCATCCCCACAGTGACTGTACGTACCCCAACCAGAAGCCATGGATTACAGGCAACATCTGCACTGAGCTAAAGGGTAGAGCTGTCGCTTTCAAGGAGCTGCCCTCCGAACAACGATAAAAAAGGCAAAGCATCAATACAGGACTAAGATTGAATCGTACTACACCGGCTCTAGCACTCGTCGGATTTGGCAGGGCTTGCAAACTATTACAGACTACACAGGGAAGCACAGCTGCTAGCTGCCCAGTGACACGAGCCTACCAGACGAGCTAAATTACTTCAATGCTCGCTTTGAGGCAAGCAACACTGAAGCATGCATGAGACCATCAGCTGTTCCAGACGACAGTGTGATCGCGCTCTCAGTAGCCGATGTGCTTAAGACCTTTAAACAGGTCAACATTCACAAGGCCGCAGGGCCAGACGGATTATCATGACTTGTACTCCGAGCATGCACTGACCAACTGGCAAGTGTCTTCACTTATATTTTCAACCTGTCCGTGACCGAGTCTGTAATACCAACATGTTTCAAACACACCACCATAGTGTTCCTGGGCACAGGGACTAAGGTAACCTGCCTAAATGACTACCGACCCATAGCACTCACATCTGTAGCCATGAAGTGCTTTGAAAGGCTGGACATGGCTCACATCAACACCATTTTTCCAGAAACCCTAGACCCACTCCAATTTGCATACCGCCCCAACAGATCCACAGATGATGCAATCTCTATTGCACGCCACACTAGCCTTTCCCACCTGGACAAAAATAACACCTTTGTGAGAATGCTATTAATTGACTACAGCTCAGCGTTCAACACCATAGTACCCTCAAAGCTCATCACTAAGCTAAGGACCCTGGGACTAAACACCTCCCTCTGCAACTGGATCCTGGACTTCCCGACGGTCCACCTCCAGGTGGTAAGGACAGGTAACAACACATCCGCCACGCTGAGCCTCAACATGGGGGCCCCTCAGGGGTGCGTGCTCACTTCCTGTTCACGCATGACTGCATGGCCAGGCACGACTCCAACACCATCATTAAGTTTGCCAACGACACAACAGCGGTAGGCCTGATCACCGACAAAGATGAGACAGGACAACAACCTCTCCCTCAACGTGAACAAGACAAAGGAGATGATTGTGGACTACAGCAAAAGGAGGACTGAGCACACACCCATTCTCATCAACGGGGCTGTAGTGGAGCAGGTTGAGAACTTCAAGTTCCTTGGTGTCACATCACCAACAAACTGTCATGGTCCAAACACACCAAGACAGTCATGAAGAGGGCACGCAAAGCCTATTGCCCCTCAGGAGACTGAAAAGATTTGGTATATGTCCTCAGATCCTCAAATAGTTCTACAGCTGCATCATCGAGAGCATTCTGACTGGTTGCATCACTGCCTGGTATGGCTGGC
Organism: Oncorhynchus clarkii lewisi; assembly: GCF_045791955.1. Lineage (NCBI taxonomy): Eukaryota > Metazoa > Chordata > Actinopteri > Salmoniformes > Salmonidae > Oncorhynchus > Oncorhynchus clarkii. The sequence continues at coordinate 11,333,969 of NC_092166.1, read as the reverse complement.
AACCGCTTGGCCTCTGACCGCAAGGCACTACAGAGGGTAGTGCTTACGGCCCTCCACATCACTGGGCCAAGCTTCCTGTCATCCAGGAGCTCTTTACTAGGCAGTGTCAGAGGAAGGCCCTAAAAAGACTCCAGCCACCCTAATCATAGACTGTTCTCTCTGCTACCTCACGGCAAGCGGTACCGAAGCACCAAGTCTAGGTCCAAAAGGCTTCTTAACAGCTTCTACCCCCAGGTCATAAGACTCCTAAATAGCTAATCAAATGTCTATCCAGACTATTTGCATTGTTGTCGTCCCCCTCTTTTACGCTGCTGCTACTCTATTATCTATGCATAGTCACTTTAACTCTACCTACATGTACATATTACCTCAACTAGCCTGTGCCCCCGCACATCGACTCTGTGCCGGTACCCCCTGTATATAGCCTCGCTACTGTTATTTTACTGCTGCTCTTTAATTATTTGTTATTTTTAACTTAACTATTTTTTACTTAATACTCGTTTTCTTTAAACTGCATTGTTTGTTAAGGGCTTGTAAGTAAGCATTCCACTGTATTCGGCGCATGTGACAAATTAAACTTTATTTGATTTTCTAGATAGCTAACTTTAATTAACACAGTTGCCTCTTGTCTTCAGTAGGTTTTCCGTAAACTTGCGCTGTACCATAGAGATATGGCCATGTGGGAACACTAACCCTTTCAAGATGTGTATCAATGTAACCATTTTTTGTTATATTATTTCTAGCTGATTTGAAAGACAAGGTCCTTATGCTTCCAAAAACTGTACCGCAAGCGTTGTGTGTAAATGTTCAGATTGACAGAGCACCCACATACAGAAGACGCCTTCGTCAAATGACTTATGTGCAATGTAATGACACCGAGCCGTGATCGAGGGCTAACGTTAGCTAGGAAACACATTTTATTCATTCAAACCTGCTCGTCTTCTTGCATCGATGCAGCAAGCGGCAGTCCATCTGCTACCCGAGCGATCATTGTCAGCAAAACCATATTGACCGAAATCTCTAAAATTCACACTACAGGTTGAGTTGTAGGTGTTTACTGGCTATGCCAAAACTTCATATAAACTTGGCTGCGTAGCTTCTGCTGTCAATTCTGACGCGCTGGAGGGGAGCTCGATGTGTGAGCTGGCCGGAAGTCCATGTTGTTGCGCCCTGGAATTGGGTCCGACTGCAAATCCGTTTTTTTGCAACTTTCTTACAAATAGCCATAACTGTATCGTTTGTCAGTTATACAATAACAAACGCAACGGAATTTGTTGCAAAAAAAAACCGATAATATTTTGTAATGTAATTGTGTTTATATTTTTTGTCTCATAAAGTTCGATTATCCAGACCGGATCAGACAGTGAGCCAGACGGATAGCACCTCGATTGCTTATGTCTGATGGTGTACTGAGAGATGCAGATGTCCCTGATGCCGGCGCCTGTCCTTTGAAGCTGGTCGAACGCCTAATAACCAAAACAGGCAGAACCATGAACAGATCCTGTAAAAAATGGTAAATTTGGTTCATGTTTGTCCTTGCGATAACATTGGATATTTGTATTTTGTCTTCTCCAGACGTTTTGTTTGTGTTAAGGTTTGCTGGCTCTTTGTATAGGGAATCGTTGTGCAATGGAACCGTGTTCTTATTGGATTTTATTTTGTTATTATACTCAGCTGATATTCAGCTTTCTTCAGTTTTTCATTTAAATTCAATTTAATTTTGGTCCCGTTTTTCCAGCTCTTGCTTATGAAATAAAATAATAATAGTTTCTATAGCCTGCCTGTAAATAAAGCTCAATTGATAGCATCCTCGATGCATTGAAATAGCCTGATGATGGCATACATGACCATATAGCTTTACTAATATAGCCTATTGCATGTTTGCACTACAAACAATACGTCTCCATTTGAGGGCTCATGTTATAATTTTTTTTATCCGTGCTCTTGACCATCAACAAACATGCCTCAATGGCACACACAACCAGCCATTGTGTATATACTCTCGTCTACCATTCGTACAAGACATCGCTGGTAACTTGATTGGGTCACGAACGCATATTCCTAATTGTCACGTCCCTCCATTTGCTGGTGGCCCAATCCGTCTCGCAGGAGATTACCCCGCGCATTGGCATCGCGAACGCCTTTGAATGGCCCATGGTGTGAGGTGCAGCTGGCACACCATGTGTTGTGATTGGAGCTCACGACTGCGCATCGCTAAACCGTGTGTTGTGATTGGACGATTAAAAATCAAGGCCTCTTCATAAAACAAGGCCTCTTCATATAATCATGTAGACTTAGTGAAGGCCTTGGCCAATGGGATATTATTGGATATTTCTGATTACTTAATCATGGTGGAATGTTAATTTGGGTGGCCTCCTAATAGGCAAGTTAATTGACTAGTCACTGACACAAGGTCAGATATTTCCCATCCTCCTGATGGTTAAGTTCAGATCTGTGGTTATGGGCCACTTCTTATCTGGAATGTATATCCTTCACCCCCACTCCTCCCCTACTTTTCACCCCCACTCCTCCCCTTCCAGCAGCATACCACCCTGGTCTGCATCCCACTTCTGGCTTTCCTCTGTCCTACACACTGAAGAAGGCTGTAAAGCGTATGTGTACACTATCCCTGACACAGTAAATAATAATAATAATTAAGTAATCTTTTTGAAACATATTTTTTAGTGCAAACCCCTTAACCTCATTGTTTGCCTCTGAAGCTAAGCAGGGTCTGTCCTGGTAAGTCCCTGGATGGGAGACCAGATGTTGCTGAAGTGGTGTTAGAGGGCCAGTAGGGGGAAAGTCTTCCCTCTGGTCTTAAGATCAAATCCCAATGCCCCAGGGCAGTGATGGGACATAGCCCTGCATAGGGTGCTGTCAAAGATGGTGGATAAATTAATATAGTTCAACTCAGGTGTTTATCATAGATTTTATTTTTTAAGTTCCTGTCTACTTAAGGGGGTGGCTCTCCCATAGACACCAATGCGATAGCAGCTTGGTCTAGTCAACTTAGTTAATTGACTTCCATTTCGGATTAGATGTTAAACAGGTGTCCCATCTCTCTGTGGTCACAAAGAATCCTATGGTACTTATTGTAAGAGTAGGGGTGTTAACCCCGGTGTCCTGGCTAAATTCGCAACCTGTCCATATTTCGATCATGGCCACATAATCATCCACCTCGTTTCTAAAGGGCTTATATCACTCCTCACCTCTCCAACTGATAGCTGATGTTTGATGAGCGTCCTGGCGCAAATTGGTTGCCGTCCATCACCCAAGTTGGTGCTACACATTAGTGGTGGATGAGGTGAGCTTCCTCCTTGCTACAGTAAATAAAGCACTTTGGGTGTCTAGAAAAGCGCTATGTAAGTCCAATAAATGAATTATGAATTATTCATATCTTTGTCTCCTTTTACCTCCCTCCCTTCCTCTAGGTCAGCCTGTGATGTGTGTGGGTGAGGAGATGGGCTGCACCTCGGCCAAGCAGGTGTTGGCCGTGCCCAGTGGTGAGGAGGGCCGCAGTAAAGCCTACAGCAATGGGGATGTTCTTTCTGGTCAGTGCTGGAAACACATTCACCTGGGTTGCCTTTAGGAGACTCAGACCATCCATTCATATCGGAAACATGCTGTAAAACAAAAATGTGTGTGTCTCAGTAGAATATGGAATTGTATGTTAGTTTCATTTGTTACAATTCTCTCTGCAATGTTAGGAACATTTCGCCTCACTGAATACAACCCTGATTTACAGACAGCACACTGTGCCAACGTGCTTTACCACTCTGAGGTGGTTTCCCCTTGGTACAGATCTAGGATCAGATTCCTCTCCCCCAATCATAACCCAACCATTAGTGGGTCAAATGAAAAAACGCTATCCACACAGTCCCAATAGGGTTAACTTTGGTCGTTACAATGAAACAGCAGTTTCAGTAAATTATTCAAACCAGGAGGAGTTCCTTACAGGGGTTGGAACCGGTTCTGGGAACAGAACAGAAACCCGCAAAATAAGTAACAATTTCAAGGAACGGAACCGGGAACGAAAGTGATCCATACTGTTCTGGTTATTTTAAAAGCATGGGAACCGGTTACAAAGCCCTTACTCTTTCACTTGGAAACGTGTCCAGTGTCTGCCTCCCTGCCTGCCAGCTGCAAATCTTTGCCAGTGTGTGTGCATGTTTAGGCTACCTGCCCATCCCCCCTCTGAAGCATAGGCTACTGTACTGACGTTACCATAGGCTACTGTACTGACGTTACCATAGGCTACTGTACTGACGTTACCATAGGCTACTGTACTGACGTTACCATAGGCTACTGTACTGACATTACCATACTGACGTTACCATAGGCTACTGTACTGACGTTACCATACTAACGTTACCATAGGCTACTGTACTGACATTACCATACTAACGTTACCATAGGCTACTGTACTGACGTTACCCTAGGCTACTGTACTGACATTACCATACTAACGTTACCATAGGCTACTGTACTGACATTACCATAGGCTACTGTACTGACATTACCATACTGACGTTACCATAGGCTACTGTACTGACATTACCATACTGACGTTACCATAGGCTACTGTACTGACATTACCATAGGCTACTGTACTGACATTACCATAGGCTACTGTACTGACATTACCATACTGACGTTACCATAGGCTACTGTACTGACATTACCATACTGACGTTACCATAGGCTACTGTACTGACATTACCATAGGCTACTGTACTGACGTTACCATAGGCTACTGTACTGACATTACCATAGGCTACTGTACTGACATTACCATAGGCTACTGTACTGACATTACCATAGGCTACTGTACTGACGTTACCATACTAACGTTACCATAGGCTACTGTACTGATGTTTCCATAGGCTACTGTACTGACGTTACCATAGGCTACTGCACTGATGTTTCCACAGGCTACTGTACTGACGTTACCATACTGACGTTACCATAGGCTACTGCACTGACGTTACAAACGTAATTCAGAAGACAGGGAAAGAGATTATTTATTAGCTGGAGAAGAATGGATTAACCTTTTCAATGCTATTTAAGGATACTATAGGCCTAGTTATCTTGTTTCACGCTGGATTTATTAACTACAAAAAGGTAAACCGTGTTTAGCTAGCGAGCTCAAAAGGACATTCAAAGTTAGTCCATATAAACTGGTCCTCCTAGGTATAATTCTACGAACCTAATTCAGATAATGCATGCCATAACAAGATGCTCAACTCTCTCTCGCTCTCTCCTCACCGGCAAAATTTCAGTCTCATCTTGCGCCATAAGGCTACACTGTCCATCACGCATGTAAACAACTAGCTTGCCTGCTCAATTCGCACTGATTGGTGAAGTAATTTAGTTTAAAGTTTTAATGTCACATTCACAAGTATAGTGAAATGCCTTTCTTGCAAACTCAAAACCCAACAATCAATAACAATGTAATGCTAGAAAAAAAACGAGAAATATGAAGAACACAATAAGTAAATAAGCATATTATATACAGGGTCGGTTCCAATACCACATTTAGAATGTGCAGGGATACTGCAGAGGTAGAAATAATAGGGGTAAGGTGACTAGGCATCAGGATATAAGATAAACTGAGTAGCAGCAGCTTAATGAGCTAAATGTTTTTAAAAAAACTTGATTTCACGGGTTAAAAAAGGAACAGAAAGGAACCATTATAAACCTGCACTTTTTGGGGGTTCGAACCAGTTCAGAACTTTATTTTGCAGTTTGGAACAGTGGAAAGGCCCACATTTTGTGGTTCTGTTCAGAAAAATAATTTTGGTTCCAATCCTTGGTTCCTAATATGGGTCCCATATTTTCCATTAATACCAATCATTTTATCTTGTTCCTATTGACCTGTAAAATGAGGAACAAGAAGACCTTGTACTACTGTTATGACATTATGTTCTGATGAGGCTTGTTTATGGCTGCATGTCTGTTGTCAGGTCATTCTCTCTTTATTAGGTCATTGGCTGTGCATCATGCATCTGTTTCCCTTTCCTCTAATCTCTATGCTTAGAGTGTGTGTGTGTGTGTGTGTGTGTGTGTGTGTGTGTGTGTGTGTGTGTGTGTGTGTGTGTGTAAAAGAGAGGGGGGAGGGGGCAGGAGCTGTCGTGCTTTCCAACCATTGTGAAAAGAGGATCTTCTTTGAACAGTTAATTTGAGCATGTCATTATTTTTGTGAAGTATTGACCTGGATGCCACTGATTGTTCTGCTGATTACCGCAGCTCCTCCTCTCCTCTTATATGGATGAACAGTCGATTCCTGATCAATATAATTGATGGGGACTGTCATGGATATATGCTCTAATCAGTCATCCTCTAATCTGAAGCATGCAGATATCAAATAAAAATGTATTGTCACAAGCAAAAATAAGTTGATGTTGCTGGTAGTGTTAATGGCAAAAAATATAAATGCACTCTTGCATGTTTTGTTTTTAACCCAAATCCCTCATTCGCCCGCTCTTTCTTACAGATGAGTACAAGAAAGGTGTGGCAAGTGTGAAGTATATAAATAGAGAAGAGGACAGACTAAACAACTGCGACCAGGACAGCACGGTGAGAAAGACTGATGTTAAGTTACTCATTCATCATACAGTTTGACACACACTTTTTCAAATCGTTTAACAAAGAATATCCTATTTTATATTTATTTAACCAGGTAGGCCAGTTGAGAACAAGTTCTGGCCAAGATAAAGCAAAGCACTGCGACACAGAGTTACACATGGGATAAACAAACGTACAGTCAATAACACAATAGAAAAATATATATTCAGTGTGTTCAAATGTAGTAAGATTAGTGCGTTAAGGCAATAAATAGGCCATAGTGGTGAAATAACTACAATTTAGCATTAACACTGGAGTGATAGATCTGCAGAAGATGATGTGCAAGTAGAGATACTGGGGTGCAAAGGAACAAAAAAACAATATGGGGACGAGGTAGTTGGGTGGGCTATTTACAGATGGGCTGTGTACAGGTGCAATGATCAGTAAGCTGCTCTGACAGCTGATGCTTAAAGTTAGTGAGGGAGATAAGTCTCCAGCTTCAGTGATTTTTTTTTTGGTTGTAATTCGTTCCAGTCATTGGCAGCAAAGAACTGGAAGGAAAGGCAGCCAAAGGAGGAGTTGGATTTGTGGATGACCAGTGAAATATACAGTTGAAGTCGGAAGTTTACATACATCTTAGCCAAATACATTTAACCTCAGTTTTTCACAATTCCTGACATTTAATCCAAGTAAAAATTCCCTGTCTTAGGTCAGTTAGGATCACCTCTTTATTTTAAGAACGTGAAATGTCAGAATAATAGTAGAGTGATTTATTTCAGCTTTTATTTCTTTCATCACATCCCCAGTGGGTCAGAAGTTTACATTCACTCAATTACTATTTGGTAGCATTGCCTTTAAATTGTTTAACTTGGGTCAAATGTTTTGGGTAGCCTTCCACAAGCTTCCCACAATAAGTTGGGTAAATTGTGGCCCATTCCTCCTGACAGAGCTGGTGTAACTGAGTCAGGTTTGTAGGCCTCCTTGCACGCACGCACTTTTTCATTTCTGCCTACAAATTTTCTATAGGATTGAGGTCAGGGCTTTGTGATGGCCACTGCAACACTTAGACTTTGTTGTCTTTAAGCCATTTTGCCACAGCTTTGGAAGTATGCTTGGGCTCAATGTCCATTTGGAAGACCCATTTGCAACCAAGCTTTAACTTCCTGACTGATGTCTTGAAATGTTGCTTCAATATATCCACAGAATTTCCCTGCCTCATGATGCTATCTATTTTGTGAGGTGCACCAGTCCCTCCTGCAGCAAAGCACCACCACAACATGATGCTGCCACCCCAGTGCTTCATGGTTGGGATGGTGTTCTTTGGCTTGCAAGCTTCCCCCTTTTTCCTCCAAACATAACGATGGTCATTATGGCCAAAGAATTCTATTTTTGTTTCATCAGACTAGAGGACATTTCTCCAAAAAGTATGATCATGTGCAGTTGCAAACCGTAGTCTGGCTTTTTTATGGAGGTTTTGGAGCAGTGGCTTCTTCCTTGCTACGCGGCCTTTCAGGTTATGTCGATATTGGACTCGTTTTACTGTGGCTATAGATACTTTTGTACCTGTTTCCTCCAGCATCTTCACAAGGTTCTTTGCTGTTGTTCTGGGATTGATTTGCACTTTTCGCACCAAAGTACATTCATCTCTAGGAGACAGAACGCGTCTCCTTCCTGAGCAGTATGACGGCTGCGTGGTCCCATGGTGTTTATACTTGTATACTATTGTTTGTACAGATGAACGTGGTACCTTCAGGCGTTTGGAAATTGCTCCCAAGGATGAACCAGACTTGTGGAGGTCTACAATTTTTTTTCTGATGTCTTGGCTGATTTCTTTTGATTTTCCAATATCAAGCAGAGGCATTGAGTTTGAAGGTAGGCCTTGAAATACATCCACAGGTACACCTCCAATTGACTCAAAATGTCAATTAGCCTATCAGAAGCTTCTAAAGCCATGACATGATTTTCTGGAATTTTCCAAGTAGCTTAAAGGCACAGGCAACTTAGTGTAGGTTTAAACATTTTTTTACAAAAATATCACCTTTATTTAACCAGGTAGGCTAGTTGAGAACCAGTTCTCATTTACACCTGCGACCTGGCCAAGATTAAGCAAAGCAGTGCGACACAAACAACAACACAGAGTTACTCGGAATAAACAAACATACAGTCAATAATACAATAGAAAAAGTCTATATACAATGTGTGCAAATGAGGTAAGGCAATAAATAGGCCATAATTACAATATTGCAATTAAACACTGGAGTGATAGTGCAGAAGATGAGTGTGCAAGTAGAGATACTGGAGTGAAAAGGAGCAAAATAAATCAAATGTATTTATCCTCATTAGTCATTTAGGTCAACATTGGATCATTCAGAGATCCTCACTGAACTTCTGGAGAGAGTTTGCTGCACTGAAAGTAAAGGGGCTGAATAATTTTGCACGCCCAATTTTTCAGTTTTTGATTTGTTAAAAAAGTTTGAAATATCCAATAAATGTCGTTCCACTTCATGATTGTGTCCCACTTGTTGTTGATTCTTCACAAAAAAATACAGTTTTATATCTTTATGTTTGAAGCCTGAAATGTGGCAAAAGGTCGCAAAGTTCAAGGGGGCCGAATACTTTTGCAAGGCACTGTATTTAAGGAGCAGCAGTATCAGTGATAGCCCTGTGTGTGTTTCAGGAGAATACTGCCCTGCTCACCACGGTCCAACAAACAGACGACACAGGATCAAATGGCAATGGGAAGACACAGTAAGCTCAACCAACTATTTTTGTTGTCATTCGGTCACTCACAATGCAGGGTTTTCCCTCTCCCTTTCCATCCCTGAACTAACAGTGTTGAATTGGAACTGTCTTGTTCCTTTCTCCACAGGATTCATTCTTCAGAGAGCCAGCAGGAGTTCTTCAGGATGCTGGATGAGAAGATAGAAAAGGTGAGAGTTCAATGACCTCATAGGGGTCGGCAAGACAGTGTCTGTGTGGGGGTGGTTAGATCAGTGTCTGGGGAGGACTTCATTCTACTCTATCTTCTGCTTTGCTTTTTCAGGGGCAGGACTACTGCTCAGAGGAAGAGGATATGACATAGCACTGAGGTCCACCATCTGCTCCCCTGAGAGGAAGGATTTGTCCAATGGCATGGACAGGCCTGTACCACATAACCCTTACCCAACGGCCCTCTTCCTTTTAGACCATTTCGAGGATGGAGGGGGAGACACATTGACCCAAACTAAGCACCTTTGCCCGGCCCTGTGTCTATACCTACAACCCTGGCTCCCCGTAACAGATCTACGAGTCCAATGCGACAATATTTTACCCCCAAAGGAGCAATGTTACAAGACATGGCCAGGACTACTTTCAGCACCAGTCCTATTATACTGAGCGGCTCTCCAAGTCTGTCGCCATGGTAACCATGGACAATAAGTACAGCAGCCGCTCGGCTCTGTGACTGTGGTCCATTAAAAGACAACGGAGGTCCAGTCATTTTGAACCCATGGATTGACTGAGACCAGTCCATCATGGTTATTTGTAATGGCTTAAAGGAACATTTGTCATTCCTCATCTGTTTGGATGATGAACAATGGAGGTAATTGGGGGGGGGGGCAGAAGAAAATGAATCTGGGAATTATTCCTGGGTCGTATTCATTAGGCACCAAATGGAAGAAAACAGACTGAAACAGGGAAGAACTACCAATAAGAAACGCTAGTTGACATTTTCCGTTGCAAAACATTTGGCTACGGTGTGCCTTAATGAATGCAATCCAGGTGGCTGAAACATTCACTGCATTGCAGATAGAAACTTAAAGTAATAGAGCTGGGGATACTCCCATCATCGTATTGTATCATTGATTCTCTTATCAGTGTCTCTCTATGTAGCGTATTTCTATCTGCAATGTTCTGAGCGTGTCACCCCAATGAACACACCCCATGAGGGGAAACCGGGGTTACTTACTTCCTGCATTCCAGGATACTTTATGAATTTTCTTTTCTACAGTATGCTCATAAAGTGCATTCGGAAAGTATTCAGACCCCTTCACTTTGTCCACATTTTATGACGTTAGTCTTATTCTAAAGTTGATTAATGTTCCTCATCAATCTATACACAATACTCCATAATGACAAAGCGAAAAACTGATTTAGACATTTTTGCAAATGTATTCAAAATAAAATGCAGAAATACCTTATTTATATAAGTATTCAGACCCTTTGCTATGAGACTTGAAATTGAGCTCAGGTGCATTCTGTTTCCATTTATCATCCTTGAGATTTTTCTGCAACGTGATTGGAGTCCACCTGTGGTAAATTCCAAAACATTTCTGCAGCATTGAAGGTCCCCAAGAACACAGTGGCCTCCATCATTCTTAAATGGAAGTTTAGAAACACTCTTCCTAGAGCTGGCCACCCGGCAAAACTGATCAATCGGGGAGAAGGGCCTTGGTCAGGGAGGTGACCAATAACCCGATGGTCACTCTGACAGAGCTCCAGAGTTCCTCTGTGGAGATGGGAGAACCTTCCAGAAGGACAATCATATCTGCAGCACTCCACCAATCAGGATTTTATGGTAGCGTGGCCAGACAGAAGCTACTCCTTAGTAAAAGGCACATGACAGCCCGCTTGGAGTTTACCAAAAGGCCCCTAAAGGACTCCCAGACCATGAAACAAGATTCTCTCGTCTGATGAAACCAAGATTGAACTCTTTGGACTGAATGCCAAGTGTCACGTCTTGAGGAAACCAGGCACCGCTCATCACCTGGCCAATACCATCCCTATGGTGAAAGCATCATGCTGTGGGGAGGTTTTTCAGCGACAGTCAGAATTGAGGGAAAGATTAACAGAGCAAAATACAGAGAGCCTTGATGAAAACCTGTTCCAGAGCGCACAAGACCTCAGACTGGGGAAAGGGTCACTTTCCAACAGGACAACAACCCTAAGCACACAGTTTTTGCTTGGTCATTGTGGGGTATTGTGCGTAGATTGATAATGGGGAGGAAAAAACGATTTAATCCCTTTTAGAATAAGGCTAACATAACAAATTGTGGAAAAAGTGAAGGGGTCTGAATACTTTCCGAATGCACTGTGATTCATAGTCGGCCCATGTCTTCTTACTTTACTACGTAGGGTATTCTTGTTTAATGTCAACGCTCAGGGTTGAAGTGTTCTAGTCATTGTTGTTTTGTAGTCGAGCCTACCTCTTCATTAGGCTTTATTTGCACCAATTGTACACACACACACACACAGCACTCTGCTGTCAGTATCAGTTCTTACCTGTTAATAAGACCACATCAGTGTTCAATCTAAAGACAGTATACTGTATAAGGAGCATAGTCAGATTATGTAGTGCTCTTTACATTTGTTGTCATGCTCATTTTTGCTTGTTCGTTTTTCCATGTTCAATTAAGAGTTTTTCTAGTAAAATAACGTGTTTTCAGGTCACTGTAATATCATTTGTCAAACAAAATGGTTTCTCATATGGTCCTTGTGGTGTTACTAATACCTCGTAATGCACAGGCACACCCATCATTGTGTGTACTGTTGTCTTTATCTGTCAATGTCAAATGACGGTCTAGCAATATCATTGAGGCATCCATGGTAGTTTTCATGCCCTCTACAGTTTAAAACTCACAACTGCACTAGAAAGTAAATGGGTATGGAGTCGGCACAAAACAAAACAGTGTTACAGTAACTATAACCAGTTCTAAGTGGTGTCTGTGGATACGGCAGTCTGCTACATAAGCATGTATTGCTTCATGGATGTACTGTATGGAGATTTAATTCAATACAACTTATGTATCCTCTGGCAATTTTATGTCCAACTGCAATCCAGTGTCTGATTGATTGTCTGTCAATTGTCCGAGAAGCTATAAGACAAACCCTCTGGCCCACAGAGACTATGGCACCTTTTAAAGGCAGTTATGGCCGTTGTAATATTTGTCAAATTTCTCTTGACGCAGTCTTTCAGGGTCTGTCATACTTTATGTAGGCTAGCTGTTGAGCCTTAAGAAAGTCGCTATGCCCAGGTTCTCAAAAACAGTTCAGAAACGGAGCAATGAAGCTAGGCACGCCCTGCCAAATTTAAGGAAAACACTGGCACTTTGGTTCATCATTACGAGACCACAACAGCCTGCCATTCAGTCTGTGGTTCTCTCCTGGTCACTGCAGAGTTCATTACCAGACCATAGCGGTCTACCAACGGTCACTGTGGTTCTGCTGCGGGTCAATGTTGCTGGCGTCTTTTGCGGTGTTGCCGGCGGCCCTGGTCCTGGATGCCCACGGGGGGGTCAGGGGTCAGCAGGCCATCACACATCCTCTGGTAGACAAGGCTGGAGTCAGATGCCACCACACACAGGAGCATGGGCGAGCCTCTGGCCAGCACTGACCGCACACTAGGAGAGGGAGGAGAAGAGGTCAGAGATGGACCAAATCATAGATATGTATAAAGAAATGATCTTACATTGAAGAATATACACAGTAATCACACTCCAGTTTCAGTTCGCCTACATTCTTTGGGGGCGGCTGCATTCTTTATCCGCTGGTGTTCCGCAAGTGTTGCAAAATGTTGATTTGTGGCGTAATCTAACATTGGGTCAATTCCATTTCAATGACAGTCAACAAATTCCTATTCCAAATGTTCCTCATTGAAAAGTTGGGTACTTCCTGAACTGACTAGAATTTAAATGGAATTGACTGCAACCCTGTAGCATAGCATCAGTCTCATTTCTGTACATTAACTCATTCCTTTATGTTCCCTGCATTTGGAGGTCTTATAGCGGAGTGGGAATTCGATAAAAAGGCCCAGTCTTATCTCACCTTCTGTGGCTCAGGCCTCTGTGTACAGGTAGCGGGAGCACCATCTGAGTGGGCTCTCCTTCCTTCTCCCTTCCCTCCAGCAACACCAGTCGCAGCTCAGAGCACCCCACTCCACTCACCTCCTTCCACTGACGCACTGTAATGGAAAGGACAGAGATGACTTGCTGGCTAGCTAGCTAATGTGGGCACAATCAGGAGCATGATAAGTAACTTGCTATACACTAGGTACACCTGGCTAATAATAGGTTTTCATTGCAAAGTACTTAGTTTACATTTTATGTAGGTTTATCCAACTGATATCATCTGTAGCACTAGCCCTTGCATGTCCCCTTTTGCCTTGTGAGGGAAATGCCCCGACGTTGCCCAAATGCTCTGTCAAAACGCAAATATACCTCACCCGCAATATGGTTTTGGAACTAAGATTATTTTTTTTTTAAATGCAAAATTTAAACATTTAAACATTTTTCAACCACTCCACACATTTATTTTTAAACTATAGTTTTAACAAGTTGGTTAGGACATCTACTTTGTGCATGACACAAGTCATTTTTCCAACAATTGTTTACAGACAGATTATTTAACTTCTAACTCACTGTATCACAATTCCAGTGGGTCAGACGTTTACATACACTAGGTTGACTGTGCCTTTACACAGCTTGGAAAATTCCAGAAAATGTCATGGAAGCTTCTGATAGGCTCATTGACATCATTTGAGTCAACTGGAGGTGTACCTGTGGATGTATTTCAAGGCCTACCTTCAAACTCAGTGCCTCTGCTTGACATGGGAAAATCAAAAGTAAAAATCAAGAGCAATTTCCAATTGCCTGAAGGTACCACGTTCATCTGTACAAACAATAGTACGCAAGTATAAACACCACGGGACCACACAGCCGTCATACCACTCAGGAAGAAGACGCGTTCTGTCTCCTGGAGATGAACGTACTTTGGTGCAAAAAGTGCAAATTAATCCCAGAAGAACAGCAAAGGATCTTGAAGATGCTGGAGGAAACAGGTACAAAAGTATTTACATCCACGAGTCTTATATCGGCATAACTTGAAAGGCCGCTCAGCAAGAAAGAAGCCACTGCTCCAAAACTGCCATAAAAAAAGACTATGGGTTGTAACTGCACATGGGGACACAGATCATACTTTTTGGAGAATGTACTCTGGTCTGATGAAACAAACCGTTTGGCAATAATGACCATTGTTATGTTTGGAGGAAACGGGGAGGCTTGCAAGCTGAAGAACACCATCCCAACTGTGAAGTACAGGGGTGGCAGCATCATGTTGTGGGGTGCTTTGCTGCAGGAGGGACTGGTGCACTTCACAAAATAGACGGCACCATGAGGAAGGAAAATTATGTAGATTATTGAAGCAACATCTCAAGACTTCAGTCAGGAAGTTAAAGCTTGGTCGCAAATGGGTCTTCCAATTGGACAATGACCCTGAGCATACTTCCAAAGTTGTGGCAAAATGGCTTAAAGACAACAAAGTCAAGGTATTGGAGTGACCATCACAAAGCCCTGACCTCAATTATTTAGAACATTTATGGGCAGAACTGAAAAAGCGTGTGTGAGCAAGGAGGCCAACAAACCGGACTCAGTTACACCAGCTCTGTCGGGAGGAATGGGCCAAAACTCACCCAACTTATTGTGGGAAGCTTGTGGAAGGCTACCTGAAACATTTGACCCAAGTTAAACAATTTAAAGGCAATGCTACCAAATACTAATTGAGTGCATGTCAACTTCAGACCCACTGGGAATGTGATGAAAGAAATAAAAGCTGAAATAAATCAATTATTCTCTATTATTCTGACATTTCACATTCTTAAAATAAAGTGGTGATCCTAACTGACCTAAGTAAACAGGGAATTTTTACTATGATTAAATGTCAGAAATGGTAAAAAACTGAGTTTAAATGTATTTGGCTAAAGCGTATGTAAACTTCCGACTTCAACGATAATATACACACACTCACACACACCTTTATTTATTTTTTATCCCATCCCCACAGGAGACCTTTTGTCTTTAGGTAGTCCGTCATTGTAAATAAGAATTTGTTCTTAACTGATTTGCCTTGTTAAATAAAATTTTACAAAATTGCATGGCAGTTGCAGCACGTTCTGTGTGGTGCATAGGTTGGATTTATCGAAGGTATGAATCAAACATTCAGATGCTGCTGCATACTATTTTGCGCAATGACACGGTCGATGTGATCGAGGCTTAACACGTGCTGGAAATATGGAATGGTCCAATGGAAATGTGAGCGCAAGGAGAGAGGATGTGTCATACCTCGACTGGAGGCTGACTTACAGCCGGCTGTAACTTTGCTAAACCCCGTACATTAAGTGTATATTTTGTATTTGAAAGTGAATTTCTTGGTAGTATGAAAGTTACAAATGTTTCCAAAGTCACATTGAGCTGTCTTCCATACCTTCGGCTGAAAACCCAAAAGTGGGCCGGATGTAAAGCCCCCTTGGGTAGCACTCGCCTGAAAGGTCAAGTAGCTAGCTTGTGATGGTGCAAAAACAGAGTTGATTGTCGATCCAATTCATGGTTAACTCACCTTCAGCTAGATCCAGGTACACCAAGAAAGCTGCATGGACTTGAGCACTGTCTCCAACATCTAGGTTCATCAGATGTTGGTACTATGAGCATGAGGGTAAAAGTTTAAAACGTTAGCTAGTACTGCATCAGTTACATTGGTGCATCGATTATTGTTGTTGTTCATGACTAACGTCAGCTAGGACATGTTTGTTGATGGCATTTGGCACTTACCATTGGATGCTGTAAAATCCAGTTAGGGGGAAGTGGTTTCTCAATTACATCCTCGTCTGTTTTCTTCGTCAACTCCGACATATTTCCTCGTCTATATTTTGTAAATCACTTTAAATCCCACACATACACTGTGATGCTGACAACGTGTGAACTCTGTGAAAGTGCCTCACTCCCATTTAGGACGCTAAAGTACTGCAATGTAAACGGTCCGGGGGATTTTTTTTTGCCGGTATTATAAGTTCCGTGGCACTTCTAACTCCCTTTCTTTAGGTAGATATGGAGATGTGTTTTATTTATGATTGATTTATTTTTTAAATAAAAAAAAGTTAAACTAACAAAATAAAATATTTGATTAGGTGTAAAACTTCAGTAAGTGGTTAGTGTGGACAACCTAATCATGGACCTGGTCTACAGCACCAGACAGGCAGGTGCTTCTTCTCATACAGTAGAGCTGAGTATCTTTAGTTAAATGTATGCCTTGGGAGAGTAACGTCTTTCTGAAAAACTGCATTGCTATTCTACGTAACAATTTTATTTATTGTAGTAAGTGAGCTTACACTTAATAGTTAGTCAGTACTTGTGGTTTCAGTGAAAAACAGAACACATTTGCAAAGAAATTACACATTTAATGTAATTACACAACTACAAATACCTAGGTGTCTGGTTAGACAGTAAACTCTCCTTCCAGACTCACATTAAGCATCTCTAATCCAAAATTAAATCTAGAATTAGCTTCCTATTTCACAACAATGCCTCCTTCACTCATGCTGCCAAACATACCCTCATAAAACTGACTATCCTACCGATCCTTGACTTCTGCAATGTCATTTACAAAATAGCCTCCAACACTGCCATCCATTTTGTCACCAAAGTCCCATATACCACCCACCATTGCGATCTGTATGCTCTCGTTGGCTGGCCCTCGCTTCATATTTGTCACCAAACCCACTGGCTCCAGGTCATTTGTAAGTCTTTGCTAGGTAAAGCCCCGCCTTATCTCAGCTCACTGGTCACCATAGCAGCACCCACCTGTAGCATGCGCTCCAGCAGGTATATTTCACTGGTTACCACCAAAGCCAATTCCTCGTTTGGCCGCCTTTTCCAACAGTTCTCTGCTGCCAATGACTGGAATGAATTACAAAAATTACTGAAGCTGGAGACTCATATCTCCCTCACTAGCTTTAAGCACCAGCTGTCAGAGCAGCTCATAGATCACTGCACCTGTGCATAGCTCATCTGTAAATAGCCCATCCAACTACCTCATCCCCATACTGTTATCTATTTGATTTATTTTGCTCCTTTGCACCCCAGTATCTCTACTTGTACACTCATCTTCTGCACATCTATCACTCATGTTTAATTGCTATATTGTCATTATTTCGCCACTATGGCCTATTTATTGCCTTACCTCCGTTATCCTACCTCATTTGCACACACTGTATATATACTTTTTCTGTTGTATTATTGACTGTATGTTTGTTTATCCTATGTGTAACTCTGTGTTGTTGTTTGTGTTGCACTGCTTTGCTTTATCTTGGCCAGGTCGCAGTTGTAAATGAGAACTTGTTATCAACTAGCCTACCTGGTTAAATAAAGGTGAATTAAAATAAAAAAGAATGAACATTCTTTCTCAATGTTCAAAACAATGTTAAAAACAACAATAAAAAGTTAACAACACACAAGAAAAAATACTATTTTGCTTGGATGGGGTATCTGGTTTTCATCTGCCTGAGCAACTCAGTGAGCCTGAAAAATAAAGACAAAAAAATAAGGGGGAAAAAACAGTTATTTACAACTGTGTTGACAGAATGTCTTGCTACGATATTAGTGAACTGAAATACAGAATAACAGTACAACAGTGACTAGTAATGCTTACAGGCTCCTTCTCCTTTCCTCTGCTCCTCTCAGTGCTCTCCAGAGTCCATGGAAGCAGCCGGTTCCTCCAGTCTTCTTCCTCCCACCTGTAGCAGTGGAGAGGCTGGTGG
The DNA here is from genome assembly GCF_045791955.1 of Oncorhynchus clarkii lewisi. Lineage (NCBI taxonomy): Eukaryota > Metazoa > Chordata > Actinopteri > Salmoniformes > Salmonidae > Oncorhynchus > Oncorhynchus clarkii. The sequence goes on along the minus strand of NC_092166.1, from coordinate 11,315,842 downwards.
AGGACTCCTCTCCAAGGAACAAAGTGTTTCTGGTGGTCAGTACCTCAGCTTACTTGTTGTATCATTGTTCACAGCTAGAAATGTGCCATCCCGAGGGCCCACAGAGCTCACTGGCAACTCTCCAGGGGAGATAAAGGGAATCGTTAAAATCACCTATAAGTGACTTTGTTGACCTTCACAATCAATTTTAGATACTTTCGGATGATTTGGACATTATGAGCGAAAAAAGCTCATATCAGTCCCATGACTTGAATGGAATTTGTGCCACACATGCTAAAAAGTTAGCATGTGGAAACAGTGTCAGGGACACTAAACCAAAGGATGGATTGCTGTCATACCTTGTCCATAGACTGCTTACAGGGTAAGGAAAACAATGTGTAATTTTGTAATCAGTGAACTATCCCTTTAAAACATACTAATAAGCCTGTAATGGGGAATTTTGTTTGATTAATTCCTCTCCTGTATTTGATGTTCTGTAACTAAGTACGGATGTTGGTACATTTGACCTGTTAATTAAACTGCCAGTATCAAATATCAGCCAGTGTTGAGTGATGTGGTTAAAGTTTGATGCCACACTGAGCCAAGGGCACACTGATATTGTGACACTGTGAATCTGTAGCCGCTGATGTTGTGTCTTCCTCCCAGCCTCTCGAGTTGGTGTTTACAAAACATTTGTTACTGTCTGATTAAAATATAAAGTGCCTTCTCAGAGAAGGACTGTTAGACATTTTCTCTGCTTCTGTGCCGGTGATGTCTCCCTTTTGCAACTTGTTATTAAACTTGATTTATGATTGATAATATCCGCCCGCGCCTGCTCTTCTCTTTTACAACTGTACAGAAAACCCTAAAATCCCCTATTACAATACCCCACCAACGTTAGACATCTATACAGAAAATCCTAAAATTGCTGAAATAAAGTATATGCAATCAATTAGATAATAGTGAGATTAACTGATAACTGACACAGACATTTTGGTGTAGCAGGAAGTTCGGAATGCTGTGAACCCAGAGGTTCTGAGTTCAAAACCCAGGTGAGGACATGTTGAATAATAATTACTGTATGACCATGCACAATGTAATCATGTACGTCAAAGTGTGTTAAATATGTAAGTTGAAAACATTTTAAGTTACAGGCTCTGGGTGGATCAGTGGTTCACCAATCGGGGCCTTGATTGGCTTGGCAACAGTAACAAGGGGTGGCATGTAAAGAGATGTTTTTTTGGGGGGGGCAAGAATGTTTCTTTGGGACCATCAGAAGACATTGTAAAAATGTATTTAGGGACATTGCAGGAACAAGCTGTGAACTAGACAAACCTCCAGAGGGCCATAACCGAACATTCTACTTTTTTAACATCATGAACACAGGAATGTTCTTGCAATGTTCCTATGAAACATGTCTAGAACATTAATATCTTATATTCTGGGAACATGGTAACTACGTTCTAGGTAAATTCTATTTGACATTGAGGAAATGGTCTCTTGGAAACGGTCCTTGCACATCACTGGGAATGTTCCTATGAAAACGTTAGGTAATGACATAATGAGTCTCTTAAGGGAACATTCTCTAAAGTTGTGGGAACGTTTGTATTTAGCTGGGATAGGTCTAAATTGGTAGTCCTACACCGCAAGGAAACCCCCCAGAAAACATAAATAATAAAACATATGGGTGGATAGATAGTCGGCTTACCAGCCGTTCACCGGTTGTCTTCACACTGTCTGCATCTCACCTACCAGATCAGTGCCACATACTCGACTTGCACCATTCATCCATTCTCAGCTGCAGTACATGTAGTTCAGGAGGGAGATAGAGCACCTCCTAAGGAAATAATGCCGTTTGAAATTGTGGGTTTCGGATTGCTTTTCTTGATTTTGATCGGAATACTCCCATACAACACCTGTACAGAAGACTTGATAACTGAACCCGTAGAACCTGTCCTTCCCGAGTCTTTGTTGCTGAAGCCCAAAGTCTTGCTCAGTATTCTTGCGCGCAATGCGGAGCACAGTCTTCCCTACTTCTTGGGGTGCATCGACAGGCTGGAATATCCTAAGGATCGTATCGCCATCTGGTAAAACATGTTCAATTTAATATTTTGTTCCACATTGTTTCTTACTTTTAGATATTTTAACCTTTGAAATAAATACAATTATTTAAATGATTTATCATATCCATGGTTAGTATGATTAGCTCACTGAGTGATGTAAACTAAAGCAGTCATGTAATGTCACATTGTTGCCCACCAATTCCAGAAGACACCACGTGCTTTCCTTTTGGGAATATTGGGTGAATTTGTGTAAAGAGCATCAGATTTTTGTTTTGAATTGTAAAAATTCCTCAGTTCCACTAAGGACGTTACTGAGGTGGAGTTCAATAGATTATTTACAGTATCTCCCAGCCCTATGGGCTAATTATAACTGCATTTTACCATAAAAAATGAATAAAATATGTATCAATTCCTCTAATGGAGGGCACTTTCATTGGGCAAAACCTATTAAAAACCAGTTGCTGTCAGTGGATTAAGTGGCCTGAGTTCAACCTCTCTACCGAAATACTCAGAGATGAATATGAGATGAATGTGAGAAGAGTAAATAGTGGTCTGGGAGCAGAGAGAGAGGGTGAGATGTGAAGTGGAGTGGCACAGCACTGGTAAATGACAGCGACCAGGCAGAGAGAGAGAGAGAGAGAGAGAGAGAGAGAGAGAGAGAGAGAGAGAGAGAGAGGGAGAGAGAGAGAGAGAGAGAGAGAGGGAGAGGGAGAGGGAGAGAGAGAGAGAGAGGGAGAGAGAGAGAGAGAGAGAGAGAGAGAGAGAGGGGGAGAGAGAGAGAGAGAGAGAGAGAGAGAGAGAGGGAGAGGGAGAGGAGAGGGAGAGAGAGAGAGAGAGAGAGAGAGAGAGAGAGAGAGAGAGAGAGAGAGAGAGAGAGAGAGGGAGAGGGAGAGGGAGAGAGGGAGAGGGAGAGGAGAGAGAGAGAGAGAGAGAGGGAGAGGGAGAGGGAGAGGAGAGAGAGGGAGAGGGAGAGGGAGAGAGAGAGAGAGAGAGAGAGAGGGAGAGGAGAGAGAGAGAGAGAGAGGGAGAGGGAGAGGAGAGAGAGGGAGAGAGAGAGAGAGAGAGAGAGAGAGAGAGAGAGAGAGAGAGAGAGAGAGAGACAGAAATAATAAAGAAGTCTATGCTGATATAATACTGTAAGATGTTTTTATCTGAAGACACTTACATCAAATGACATGTTATGTAGAAATCTGGTGTCCTGAATCTCCGTTCATCATGCTTAAATCTAGGTTTAATCTGCGTCTGGGAAACCCGGTCCCAGGCTCATATGGGAATCAAATTTAAAACCATGGTGTGGAAAGCACTATGCTCCAACCAACTGAGCTATCTGATCCAGCCAGTAGCTCTAGTGGGCTGATGCTCTAGCCACTTTGTTCCAGTGCTGCTGCAGACCACAGTGTGGACAACACCACAGCCATGCTGCAGGAGTGGATCAGAGGGGTGCAGAGCCAGTATCACTCTGTGAAGTGGACACCCATGGAAGGACCAAGGTGAGCACACTCTGAAATACATCCTTCCATTTTTCTCCACATTCACTTTTACATGTCTTCTTCTCAGACGACCCACCTTTCCCTGTGAAGCTGGGGTGTTCATAACTATCAAGGACCCATACTGTGCACTCTTGTCATTCAATATCTATGTCAACAAATGTCAAGAATAAAGACCTCTCCACTAATTTCTCTCCTTCCCTCTCCCCTAGCTCGCATGTGGGTGAGTTAGGGCCGAAGCACTGGCCTAACTCTCGGTTCACCCACGTGATGAAGCTAAAACAGGCTGCTCTTAGTTCAGCCAGGGCTCTCTGGGCTGATTACATACTGGTGAGGTCACCCACAACTCAACACAGTGGGACAACAACACTCAGTAGTAGGTGTCATTAGGCACAGAGGCATCACATTTTGAGATGGCAAACTGTTTTGTTTTAGGCACTGTTTACTGTTACAGTAACGACACCTTCATTTGTTTAAAGCTGTAACTGGTCGAAAGTACCACAAATAGCCAATTGTGAATCCCCCTCACTTTACTTGAGCCAGCCCGCAGAAACCCAGAATTTCCACTGAGATGATTCCTTCTTCAATCAGTTTGTGGACACTGACAACTTGCTGACCAACCGGCGGGTGCTGACTGAGATGATAGCAGAGAATTTAACGGTGGTAGCGCCCATGTTGGAGTCCCGCGTCCTCTACTCCAACTTCTGGTGTGGTGTGACCCCACAGGTACACCCTTCATTAATCTCTGTCACAATCTCTCCAACTTCTTGTGTGGTGTGACCCCACAGGTACACCCTTCATTAATCTCTGTCACAATCTCTCCAACTTCTGGTGTGGTGTGACCCCACAGGTACACCCTTCATTAATCTCTGTCACAATCTCTCCAACTTCTTGTGTGGTGTGACCCCACAGGTACACCCTTCATTAATCTCTGTCACAATCTCTCCAACTTCTGGTGTGGTGTGACCCCACAGGTACACCCTTCATTAATCTCTGTCACAATCTCTCCAACTTCTTGTGTGGTGTGACCCCACAGGTACACACTTCATTAATCTCTGTCACAATCTCTCCAACTTTTTCTGGCCCACAACTGGACCCATTCTCAGAAGACAACTTTATTGTTTAGCTGCCATCCAAATGTTTATTCAATCTGAAGCACAACACTTGTCTGTCTGCCTGCCTGCCTGCCTGCCTGCCTGCCTGCCTGCCTGCCTGCCTGCCTCCCGCCCTCCCTCCCTTCTGTCATCTTCTCATCACTACTCCCCTAGCCACTTTCCCTTAGTGATATATGACTGTATGATTGGCCTTCTGTCATCTTCTCATCACTACTCCCCTAGCCACTTTCCCTTAGTGATATATGACTGTATGATTGGCCTTCTGTCATCTTCTCATCACTACTCCCCTAGCCACTTTCCCTTAGTGATATATGACTGTATGATTGGCCTTCTGTCATCTTCTCATCACTACTCCCCTAGCCACTTTCCCTTAGTGATATATGACTGTATGATTGGCCTTCTGTCATCTTCGCATCACCACTCCCCTAGCCACTTTCCCTTAGTGATATATGACTGTATGATTGGCCTTCTGTCATCTTCTCATCACTACTCCCCTAGCCACTTTCCCTTAGTGATATATGACTGTATGATTGGCCTTCTGTCATCTTCTCACCACTACTCCCCTAGCCACTTTCCCTTAGTGATATATGACTGTATGATTGGCCTTCTGTCATCTTCTCATCACTACTCCCCTAGCCACTTTCCCTTAGTGATATATGACTGTATGATTGGCCTTCTGTCATCTTCTCATCACTACTCCCCTAGCCACTTTCCCTTAGTGATATATGACTGTATGATTGGCCTTCTGTCATCTTCTCATCACTACTCCCCTAGCCACTTTCCCTTAGTGATATATGACTGTATGATTGGCCTTCTGTCATCTTCTCATCACTACTCCCCTAGCCACTTTCCCTTAGTGATATATGACTGTATGATTGGCCTTCTGTCATCTTCTCATCACTACTCCCCTAGCCACTTTCCCTTAGTGATATATGACTGTATGATTGGCTCTGCTGTCCTTTACCATTTTTTATTCTTCTGGTTTGTCAGTTTTATATGGCATTGATAGTCAATTAAATTAGCGAGTATGTCATTTTTTTTTTTTTTAGAGATACACTCAGTGGCCAGTTTATTAGGTACACCACCCCGTTCATGAAAATGGATCGTTCCTACAGACAGTGAGTCATGTGGCCATGGTTTGTTATATAAACAGGCAGACGGGCATCGAGGCATTTAGAGACTGTTTGGTTGAACGTTAGAAGGCAAAACAAGTGACCTAAGTGACTTTGAGCGTGGTATGATCATCAGTACCAGGCGGTTCCAGTATCTCAGAACCCCCTCCTGGGGTTAACACGCACAACAGTGTCTAGGGTTTACAGAGAATGGTGAAACAAACAAAAAACATCCAGTCAGCGGCAGTCCTGTGGGTGAAAACAGCTCGTTGATGAGAGGTGGAAGGAGAACAGCAAGAATCGTGCAAGCTAACAGGTGGGCCACAAACAGGCAAATAACGGCTCAATACAACAGTGGTGTGCAGAACGATATCTCAGAACACACAACTCGGCTGTACTTGTCATGGATGGGCTATTGCAGCAGACGACCACACCTGGTTACACTCCTATCAGCTAAAAACAAGAAGAAGCTGCTCAAGTGGATGTGTGATCACCAACACTGGGCAATTGACGAGTGGAAAAACATTGCCTGGTCCGACGAATCCCGGTTCCTGTTGCGTCGTACTGATGGCAGAGTCAGGATTTAGCGTAAGCAGCATGAGTCCATGGCCTATTCTGCCTGGTGTCAACCTTACAGACTGGTGGCAGTGGTGTAATGGTGTGGGGAATATTTTCCTGGCACACGTTAGGTCCCTTGATACCAATTGAGAAATGTTTCCATACCCCAGAGAATTCAGAATGTTCTGGGGGCAAAGGGGGGGTCCGACCCGGTACTAGATGGGTGTATCTCATAAACTGGCCACTGAGTGTAGATATCAAGAATCTTTGTAACCCATGATGATTTATACATTTAATGCTCATTAACTGTGTTTTCTTTTGTTTATTCATTGTATTATACCATCTTGCTTTTGTGTTCGCTCACCATTGTATTTGAAGATTTAAATTATTCACATTTCCGGGGAGCATACCATTGGAATTTTTTTATTCATTAAAATGCATTTATGTCAAGGGGCCACAGAAAATGTAACGATGGGCCGGATTGTCCCTGGGGATTCTATTTAAGTTTCTCTGATCCACTGTGTCTCTTCCTTCCCTCTTAGGGTTACTACAAGCGCACCCCTGAGTACATCCCCATCAGGAACTGGAAACGCCAGGGCTGTTTCGCGGTTCCCATGGTGCACTCTACCTTCATGGTGGACCTGAGGCGGAGCGCCACCCGGGCGCTGGCCTTCCACCCTCCACACCACGATTACACCTTCCCCCTGGATGACATCATGGTCTTCGCCTTCTCCGCGCGGCGGGCAGGTCAGTCATAGAGTCATAATGAATTGTGTTAAAATGCTCAGTTTCCTTACTGTGTATTGAATGTGTGTCATATCTTAGTTCAAATAGTCATTGTTTTCTTTCAAATACTTTAGTTGCGCTTGATTGAGCTTATCTGGCGCAGTGGAACCAGTGGAATAGCCGGGCTATGTGGCACTCCAGGCAGGCTCAAACAAACACTCAATTATTATTTATATGTATTATGTTTTATGTGTCTAATTAGTCACAAACCTGTGACTCCATACAGATGTGCAGATGTACATATGTAATAGAGAGCATTATGGGTATTTGCCACTGCCTCTGAAGCAAGAGCAAAGTCTGGAGGAGGAGGTGGAGAGCTTTAGCCACACCATGACCGAGGCTCTGAGTGAGTACTCTGATGCACACACACACACACACACACACACACACACACACACTCACGCCCACCCACCCACACACACACACACACACACACACACACACACACACACACACACACACACACACACACACACACACACACACACACACACACACACACACACTCACGCCCACACACACACACACACACACACACACACACACACACACACACACACACACACACACACACACACACACACACACACACACACACACACTCACGTCACCCACACACTCACGCCCACACACACACACACACACACACACACACACACACACACACACAAACACACTACCCTCACTATATTTTAACGTATCTCCCCTCTCCTACAGACCAGTCTCTGTGATGCCGTTTGACTTTCACTTTCACAGCCGTGTCAGAATTCTCACTCTTCTGTTATCTCTTCTGCTTTTCCGTCTCTCTCCGTCTCTTCAGAGAATCCCTAAACTGGTCATTAATGAGAGACTGACGAATTCCCTTACAAATCATAGATGGCAAATGTCTTAACACAGTGTGATCTGCTTTTATCTTTTATCTGGTAATAAGAGTCTAATACAGGTATTTTTCTTCAGTCGATTACCTCATGAAGCCGTCCAAATACATGCACCATACAGCTAAACCTCTGGAAAAGATGGGATTTGATGAGGTACTGAGAATGTACTTACAGTATATCTACACTATTGTATATCTACACTACTGTATATCTACACTATGGTATATCTTTAGTCATCCACGGTCATTGTTTGAAAGAAATCACAGAAACATCTATTTCATACAAATCATAAGAAAGGTGATAATGGATGGCATAGTTGGATTTTAGTGACCTGTTCTCCCCGCCTTCATTCTAGATCTTTCTGATTAATCTGAAGCGTCGCATTGACCGGCGGGATCGAATGCTGAGCACCCTTGCCGTTCTGGGCATTGATATCACACTGACAGAGGCGGTGGATGGCAAGTACGACACAACAATCCAAAAGCACTTTACATAAGCGTCTGCACCTGTTATTTCAGACAGAAATAAAATACATTGCCTGCTATCCATACTGAATCCTCACTCCTCTCCACTATGGTTCCACTCAGGCTCCTGAGTGGCGCAGCGGTCTAAGGCACTGCATCTCAGTGCTAGAGGCGTCACTACAGACACTGGTTAGATTCCAGGCTGTATCACAACCGGCCATCATTGGGAGTACCATAGGGCGGCGCACAATTGGCCCAGCGTTGTCCGGGTTTGGCCCGGGGTAGGCCGTCATTGTAAATAAGAATTTGTTTTTAATTGACTTGCCTAATTAAATAAAGGTTAAACAAAATATGTAATAAAGTGAGCATGGATTCCTCAAACATGAAACTTTGATGTATTATCAGTATCTTCATTTTCCTTTGATCTTTTGTTATACCGTTCTGAATTGAATCAGAAAAAGAACAGGTGCCAACACTGCACAGGTGCAAAATCTAGACCTACGCACCTGGGCTGGGTTTGAACATTTAATTATGTTTTATTCATCTTTTATTTTCTTCAGAGCCCTGAACTCGTCCCAGCTGCAAGCGATGGGCATAGACATGTTGCCTGGGTACAAAGACCCGTATTCGGGGCGTGTGCTGACGCGAGGGGAGATCGGCTGCTTCCTCAGTCACTACAATATCTGGAAACAGGTACACATCTAGTCTATACATGGAAACAGGTACACATCTAGGCTTTACATGGAAACAGGTACACATCTAGTCTATACATGGAACAGGTACACATCTAGTCTATACATGGAACAGGTACACATCTAGTCTATACATGGAACAGGTACACATCTAGTCTATACATGGAAACAGGTACACATCTAGTCTATACATGGAAACAGGTACACATCTAGTCTATACATGGAACAGGTACACATCTAGTCTATACATGGAACAGGTACACATCTAGACTATGCATGGAACAGGTACACATCTAGTCTATACATGGAACAGGTACACATCTAGTCTATACATGGAAACGGGTACACATCTAGTCTTTACATGGAACAGGTACACATCTAGTCTATACATGGAACCAGGTACACATCTAGTCTATACATGGAACAGGTACACATCTAGTCTATACATGGAACAGGTACACATCTAGTCTATACATGGAACAGGTACACATCTAGTCTATACATGGAACAGGTACACATCTAGTCTATACATGGAACAGGTACACAAACGTTGCATAAAAATCCTAATAAATATTTATAGCTGCCATTTTTATTGATAACGGTACACCCCTTTCCTGCAGTCAAATTACCAGATCACCCTCTAGTGGCCTTATGGGTGGAATGTTCATAGTTAATAAACTTTCCTTTCATTTTTTGGCCCGAAAAATCTGTGTTTTTATGTCAAACGGTTTTGTTGCATTTAAGTCTTCTGTGATGTATATAAAGTGTAATATTGGGATACAAAATCAAAAGTGAATACATTTCAACTCTATATCTGACATGGTACATGTGTCTTATTTTTTGTAAGCCCATAACCATGTGTGTGAGGTGTATACTTTAGTTTCAAAGTAGATTTGTTTAAGACCACCAAGAATCACTCTGTGTGACCCTGATTTATCCCACTGCAGTAAAAGGATAATGATCTGTAACAGTGCTCAAACTACTTTAGATGTAAAGATATAAGATAGAAAGCAATGTCACTTGTTTTAATGTATCAAGTATTTGGAGATTCACACCCTGGCTCAGTGGCTGTCCTGTGGTGCATGTCTCCCCCTAGGTGGTGGAACAGGGACTGCAGCGTGTGCTGGTGCTGGAGGATGATGTGAGGTTTGAGCCGTGTTTCCGCAGCAGACTGGTGACCATCATGGAGAACGTGGACCGAGTGGGACTGGACTGGGATCTGATGTGAGGGCTGATTGGCTGCATACACACTCGAACATAGACAGGCAGACAGACAGATAAGATTCCAACGTGTGTCTGATCTTAGGATGCAGCATAAAAAATTGCTTATTTTTCTAGGAATGCTTTATAAATTGAAGTTTCTCTCCCTCTCTCTCTCTCAGCTATGTGGGGCGTAAGCGGCTGCAGGTGAAGCAGCCAGAGCGTTGGGTGGAGGGGGTCAGTAACCTGGTACACCCTGACTATTCCTACTGGACCCTGGGTTACGCCCTCTCCTTGCAGGGGGCCAAGAGGCTCCTGGGAGCCCGGGCCCTGGGCAAGATGCTACCTGTGGATGAGTACCTGCCTGTCATGTTCAACAAGCACCCACGGTGAGTTCCAGTGGTCGGACAGACTTTTGTCTTTTAACTGCAGTGTCCACATTCTCACTCTATCGCTCTCTGTTATATAATCAGCACCTTATTCACCAAGCACATGCTTGTTGAGTGACATTTGTCCCTGCAAACCCAGTGTTTGCTGATCTTAAGAGACCAGGTAGAGATTAAAACGGTGCAAACAATATGGCGGTGGTTCCAGGCAGATCTTCCAATGGGCCTTTTGGAGCTAAGAGAAGAGTTTGTTTTCATACCTGGCATGTGTTGTTTTTTAATTCTCCTCAACTCTCCTTGCCCTCAGGGAGGAGTACATGGCCCAGTTTGAGCAGAGGGACCTGCTGGCGTTCTCTGTGGAGCCGCTGCTCCTCTTCCCCACCCACTATACTGGCGAGCCGGGCTACTTCAGCGACACAGAGACCTCCACCATCTGGGACGATGAGGCCACAACCACCGACTGGGACCGGCAGAACACCCAGCGAAGCAGCAAGCAGGACGGCCAGGGACGGCCTATGCCCCCAAGCATCGCCAAGGAAGGAGGAGGCGTGCCCTCACCCTCCTCTGCCAGCAATCAAAGAGATGAACTCTGATGAGTTGAGGTCACATAAACACACACGTTACTCCTATGATTAATAAATTAAATCTTACATTGCCATATTGGCTGGCAACATTCCTATCTCTTGCTTGCTACGGCTAACTTACAGTCACATCAAACAGTGCAGCCAGAATAACAACAGTAGCTGCATTTGTTTAAGCTGTTTTCTAGTGAACTTTATTTGGATACATGCATAACAATGAGCTAACGTGGCGCGATTTCGCCTGGCATATAATTTTTTTATTCAACCTTTATTTAACTAGGCAAGTTAGTGAAGAACAAATTCTTATTTACAATGATGGCATTGACATTGTGCGTTCACAATTACATTTTACTCTCTCTTTGGGACACTGTTGATCAGAGGAGCTAGCCAACAACACACTGAATACAATCACTTCAAACTGAAGCTGGAAAAACTGCAAACTAGCTGCATCTCGTTTCCTTTTTTCAATTGACATTGTTTTGTATATATCCACCAAAAATGATGTCAGCTGATTCATGATTTCGACTGGTTTAGAAACGTTGCCTGCCTATCTGCCTTGCCCCGACCCCTACACATTCATTACTATGGAACAGCTGGAGATCTCATTTTAATATTGAAACAATGTTGCAAATGTCAGAAAGACAGACAGCAAGGTTTATACAAACCTCCGCTGTTGAAAACTAAATGTTAGTCTAAAAGAAATGTGAGATGTCTAGATGCTTTTTATAGTGGAGATCAGGTTTATAACTTGCCAGGCTGGACTGATGAGACAGTGGATTGCGCAGCCAGATGGAACAGAGTAAATAGACATTTTAATGTCATAGATTTAGCCGGTGGTAATTTGTGGATTAGACACCGACTGGAATGCGGTTTTAACCCATCAGCATTCTGGATTAGACCCATCTGTTATATAATCAGGATTATAAACTGGGTGGTTCGAGCCCTGAATGCTAATTGGCTGACAGCCGTGGTATATCAGACCGTATGCCACAGGTATGACAAAACATTTATTTTTACTGCTCTAATTATGTTGGTAACCAGTTTATAATAGCAATAAGGCACCTTGGGGGTTTGTGGTATATGGCCATTATACCATGGCTAAGGGCTGTGTCCAGGCTAGCCGCGTTGTGTCGTTCATAAGAACAGCCCTTAGCCGTGGTATATTGGCCATATACCACACCCCCTCATGCCTTATTGCTTAATTAAAGAATGATGCCTTTTAGCTGTCTGCAAACACTCCAGCTGATTGTATTAGTTTATAGGGATAATTCACCCAAATGACATATTGGATTCCTTACCATGTGAGCAGTCTACGGACAAGGTATGACAGCAATCCATGCTTTGGTTTAGTTTATCTGGTCACTGTTTCCAAATGCTAACTTTTTTTGCCTCTGTGGCACAAATCCAGCGCAAGTCAATGGTTTTGATATTAGCATTTTTCTATCTTAATGGCCAAGTCATCCTAAAGTATCTAAAAAGCTCAATGAAGTTACTAAATAGATCATTTGGACACGAGACGCGAAAATGTACTTACACAGGTACCGTCGACTTGCATTGGATTTGTGCCAGATTGTAAAAATATTGCAGTTGTCAAGTAAACAAACCAAATCATGAATCAAGGATTGTGGTCATACCTTGTCCGTTGACTGCGTACAGGGTAAGGAAACCAACATGTCATTTTGTATTTTGGGTGAACTATTCTTTGCAAGGGATTGATCAAATTGTCCTTACTTTGAAAGCCATCTACGGACAACCTTCCCTTCAACTTAACAATATTCACGAAAAAGTGGATGTGTATAAATCAACATTTATATACAGATACAAGTTAGTCACCTGTTAACAAGAAAATAACACACACAAAACATTTAACTTAAGGTTTTTATTTATTATGAAAAAGTACTGGCAGTCTGTGTCAAGCAAACAATGGAACCAAATTATTAGTATATGTTCCATATCACAAAATAATAAGCTATGGGAAAAATGAATTAAACCACGCAAATTATAAATCGTAATAAATTAATCCTTAAAATAATAGCAACAATACATGATTACACTTGGGTGTTGCACAGGAAATATGGAAGAAATGTTTAAAAGACACCTGAGAGTATAAATATCAAAGAACAAGTTGCAGCATTTTTTCAATTAGTTCCACAGGTCCTCTTATCTACGTAACCAAAGCTCAAATAAGAGGTTTCTTAAAAGAGTTATTGATGTAAAAATTTGGCTTAACAAAATTCTAAAAATATTGGTTCTTATACAAACAATGCAGCTGTGTAGATTTGTTTAATTAGTGTACAGTGGGAAACAATTAGCATAGTATGCCCTATAAGGTGTTCAGCGCCGATTAATTAAATTGTTCGAGATATGGTTATGCCCCCTCCCCCCCAGCCAGATTTAGTGTAAATTGAGTTATTGGTGACTTTATCTGAAGGGAACCTACATAAGCACTTTATAACCCATACAGTACACATTTAAGCAGTTAATGAATATTGCATAAACGTTTGTTAACTGCAAATAGTGACAAAACTGAAATATCAACTTGTTAACATTAGCATTTATGCAATGTTCATGTACTACTTATGAATGGGTTATTAAGTCCTTATGTAGGTACCACCGAAATGAAGTGTTACAAAATGTACCGCAGTAGGTCCAGACTAAACTGATCTAAGTAGCATTGTGCAACATGAAGGGTAGTGATACATACTGAACACTTGTGAGATGCAAAAATTGATGATCAGCACTATTAAAACACCACAGGTACGTAATATACTATGGAAAAAGTGTTAAGCACAGTCAAAACTCTGTACACGGAGCATACATCAAGAATATAGACAAGACAACTAAAGAGATGTTTGTTTCCCTGGCAGAGTGTAGTTTTCACTTGAAGAACACAGGAAGTTCAAACCTACGGCTTGATTGTGTTTAGAAGCGTTTCATGAGAAAAGGTGAGTTTCTTAATGGAGTCCCTTTTAGTCCAACTGCTTTCCAAGGGAAGACAAGTATTACACAAACATTGCGAGGTAAATTGTTACCCTTTGTGTGAAATAATCATACATTTGGCGCGAGGCAGACTTGCTGTCAGAAATTAAACAAATACATTTGGAAAATGATGACATCCATGAAGACATTTTCAATTCATTTGAAAACATAGCAAACACTTTCACTACGTCATATTGTGGCTTGGTTTGAAGTAGTCCATTTTTGTTCGATAACTGCCAGCAGTTACCGAGAGCTGTAGACAGATAAGAACTTGTGAAAATGTGTACAAACGGCAAAAGCGTTTCAACATAAAAGTTGAAAACAGGTACATCCCATTACAATGGAACTAACAGTGACCAAATGATGCAGCAAGAATGATCCATTAAAGTCAGTTGGTTAGTAAAGACAGAGAAGGAAAATATTGGAGGGACTGTATGACGAGAGAGGTGCCTTAGTCACGCAATTCAATCTTTCTGTGGAAGAAATTACAGTTATAACAAGGCTCTGAGAGCATAGTGTCTGAGAAAAGCCACATACATAGAACCAAGTCATTATGCTCAGCAAAGAAACAGTTAAAAAAACCAACACATAATAGCCCCAATCTATCCTTTATCGCACTTTCCTAAAGCACTTGGACAAATGTGTCTGACTAACCAAACCATTGGTTATAATAAGTATAATGAGATCACGTGTATCTTTTATCAAATTCCACAGTGTTCAATTGTAGAAGCATATTAACACAGTGAAAACCTGTCACACAAATTAGCCAAGTGGCTAGCATTAAAAGCAACCTCTGGTTAAAAGTGGTATATTGCATATGTGTATTTGTAATGTGCCGACGAGTCGGCGTAAACCTGTAGAAATGATTCAAACTGTAAACATGGTGCAATAATAAGTATGAAATAGTTTAAGGCTTTCTGAATTTCCTGAAGTGTTTTTCACTGAGATAAAGTAATCATGTCCATAAAGATGGACAGACAAGTGGAAACTGTAGAAAGTGTCTTCTCTTTCTCTAACAAAATGTAATTAGAGACACACGCTTACTCACAGGCAGCGCTATCCTATCCAAGTGTGTAGTCTGTCACCCCTAATATAAGGACTACAATTCATCACAAGTATTACTTCCTCTAATATTTGTTCACGATATTCTCTACAATAGAAGGTTAAAGGTTATATACATTTGCATCCGTAACGGACCTAATATTACGTGTATCATTCGTCAAGGTTTCATGGATAGTAAAAAGAAAAGTTGATCTAGAATGAATAAGAATGGTGTGTAACCAGCTAGTCTTCAGCGGTTTAAACCATTCATCATCATTACTGAAAGTTAAGTTGACCAGCATTTAAAATTATAATACAGTAAATACGATATTACAAAAACATTTTTTTTTTATAACTAAACCAACTAATTTCCAACGACAAAAATGCATGGAATGTGCAACCTCTTGAAACTGAGGACATGTCATCAGCAAAGCTGCTACACTTTTAGTTGACCTCAGCCTCTCTACGCCTCTAGTTAAATATCACAAAATGGCGCTAGCAAGAAAGGAAACAGCCACAGTAAAAAAGCATGGAGCACCATCTCTCTAAAATAAGCCGAGAAAGGAAGGAAAACATTTGGCTGATGCGTGTGCTGAGACTGAGGAGTGAAGACATTGAGAATTCCCTGCATGTGTGAGTGTTTTTCAGTTAAAGGTTTTGAGTATTAGTTGAGCGTTGAGACTGGTGTCATCTTCATCCGTCGGGGTGGGTGGTGAACGTGCCCCCACCTAGATACTGTTGTGTGGGGAGTTTTGACAGACAGGCCTGGCTAATGGATCTGATTGGTTAGGACCTTTGGTTAGGACCACTCCCTGTTACCCTTGCTGACCCCAGCCCTAGACGTGGGAGTGAACCCACTGACCCCTGCACTCTACTGGCCCATGGCTGGGCTGGACGCCCCCTGTCCCCCAGGGGACGAGGCCTTGCGGCCCAGCATCGACGGCTGGAAGTCGGGGTGGCGGCGGGCGTGCTTGATCAAGTGGTCGCTGCGCATGAAGCGCTTGTCGCACAGCGGGCACAGGAAGCGCTTCTCGCCTGTGTGTGTGCGCGTGTGGCGAGCCAGCTCGTCTGAACGGGCAAATTTCTTCTGGCAGTCGGGCCAGGTACAGGGAAAGGGTCGTTCACCTGATGAAGGGAGACAGAAAGAGAGACATTCAAATGAACATACTGAGTGTGACACAAATGTCAGACTGGCAAATATTTCCCTGCTCGTTCCAGTCACTAACACTAGATATGCAGCGGTCGGTAGTAAGCTAGACCCTTGACAGACCCTTGTATACCCACCAAGTGTATAATATTATCAGCATCCATTTTCTTTATAACGCAAAAAGGTCATCCACCCCTCTGCTCTATTTAATACACCAAATCAACCTACGTTATAAAGAAAAACCTACTCTGGTCATGGTTCATATTGAAGAGAGACATTTTGAAAAGTGAATGCAAAACGTAGACAGGCAATAGATATTGACACTCATAGGGCAGACTAACCGGTACCGGGTCAATGTGGAGGCTGTTTACAGGGTGTACCGGTACAGAGTCAATGTGGAGGCTATATACAGGGTGTACCGGTACAGAGTCAGTGTGGAGGCTATATACAGGGTGTACCGGTACAGAGTCAGTGTGGAGGCTATATACAGGGGGCACCGGTACAGAGTCAATGTGGAGGCTATATACAGGGTGTACCGGTACAGAGTCAGTGTGGAGGCTATATACAGGGGGCACCGGTACAGAGTCAATGTGGAGGCTATATACAGGGTGTACCGGTACCGAGTCAATGTGGAGGCTATATACAGGGGGTACCGGTACCGAGTCAATGTGGAGGCTATATACAGGGTGTACCGGTACCGAGTCAATGTGGAGGCTATATACAGGGTGTACCGGTACCGAGTCAATGTGGAGGCTATATACAGGGTGTACCGGTACAGAGTCAATGTGGAGGCTATATACAGGGTGTACCGGTACAGAGTCAGTGTGGAGGCTATATACAGGGGGCACCGGTACAGAGTCAATGTGGAGGCTATATACAGGGTGTACCGGTACCGAGTCAATGTGGAGGCTATATACAGGGGGTACCGGTACAGAGTCAATGTGGAGGCTATATACAGGGTGTACCGGTACCGAGTCAGTGTGGAGGCTATATACAGGGGGTACCGGTACCGAGTCAATGTGGAGGCTATATACAGGGTGTACCGGTACCGAGTCAGTGTGGAGGCTATATACAGGGGGTACCGGTACCGAGTCAATGTGCGTGGGTACAGGTTAGTTGAGGTAATATGTACATGTAGGTAGAGGTAAAGTGACTATGCATAGATAATAAACAGAGAGTAGCAGCATTGTAATGCAAATAGTCCGGGTAGCCATTTGATTAATTGTTCAGCAGTCTTATGGCTTGAGGGTAGAAGCTGTTAATGAGCCTTTTGGAAACTAAAGTTTAAAAAAAATAACACAATAAAATAACGGGGCTATATACAGGGGGTACCGGTACCGAATCAATGAACGGGGGTACAAGTAGTCAAATGGGTGGGACTTCCTATGGGGGAAGGAAGAATCACATAACATAGAATCAATTCCATCCAGGTTACCAGGAGATCGGCCAGTGAATTATACTCGTGAGGAAACATTCCACAACTGTAGGTGGCAGTAAATCAACAACCCTGGCCTTGTATCTGTTCAAACAACACACTCTAGGTGGCAGTGCGCACACTTTCAGTTTGTTTGCCAACTCAGAAGTAGTAGATGAAGAAAATGGACTACTTCAAAATGGAGATGGCCTCAATAGTATATGCCATTTAGCAGACACTTTTATCCAAAGCGACTTAATGTCATGCTTTAACTTATGGGTGGTCCCAGGAATCGAACCCACTACCCTGGCGTTACAAGCGCTGTGCACTACTGAGCTACAAAGGATCAATAGAGCTCCCAAGACGGTTTTCATGGGAATATTCTAAAATCGGCATAAAACATTTTCCCACCATAGATGCGTTACCAACAAATTGATTTATTGCGAATAAAAGTAGGTGCGTGATGAGGCAGTGCACAAAAAAATAACGTGTGGTTAAATTCCCATGCACCAAATACAAAGTACAAGGTAAATGGGTTTCCATCGCATTTTCGGTTCTACTGATGGATTTGTCACAAAAACTGTTGCGTTATATAGCGAATGTGCCCACTCTGGTCTTGACACGTGTGCTCTAGCCAACAGCTCACATATACAGTGAGGGTAGGCTACTTAGATGATGATATGGATAAGAGGCAGATTTTTTGTTTTTTTTGTCACACGGTAGCCTAGCATCGGTCATCATGTCACTAGAATAAGACCCTCTATATTTATTGGAAAATAGCATCAAACTCATCACCTTGCACTTTCACCAGCCTGTGAAGTTCATCATAAATTATTCAATCTGTAGCCGAATAAACTGCATGCTTTCCCGAGTCGTAGTGGGACAACCACACAACATATCGCATGACTACAAGTTTACGTCGATGTGATTGATGGTCATTATATCAATTTTTGCGAATAAATGCGTTTCCACCGTTGAGGACAACCTTTATGTTGACTAGACTGTAATGCATTAAGGTATCCACAATGTGCAGCCTCCTACGCCTATTTTGTGGCCCTAATACAATAGAGTAACATTGCTAATAGGAGTCAACCCAGGACAGACGAAGGGGTGCCAGGAGCTATATTCAAGACCGCAAAGCGGATCTTCGTTTTGCAACACTCCACACTCCCACTCACTGGTCATGGCTAGAAGGGATACCAATTTTAGCTCGCAAGTGATTCCGTGGAAATCACATCCAATTCAGTCTGCTGTAGAACTCGACACTGTGTAAAAACGCAAACTCTCGTCGTAGTGAACGGGACTATGACGTTTTTGACGAAACCCTTCTAGCCATGAGCCACTCACCCCCGTTTTGTGGGCGTTCCCTAACGATTTGTTCTATTCAGGCCGCTTTCCTGTTCTAATCCATCACTGACCCTGAAATCCCCCCGCCCCGCACTGTGCGGACACCTGGGCAGTGGACACCTGATGCATGTATACAAAGTTACAGCGCTAAACATACCATTTTGACTGGGAAAACTATGGCAGCAATGGCTGATTTCAAGAAAGATGTTTTCGAAAAAGACGTGACTGTTACACGATGGCCACATTGATGCGAGGTGGGATTAAAAGATTTGGCTGTTTGAGTTGAAAGAATCACCGAACCTGCGCAAACGCCCCGAATGTTATATTTAATCTCGAACTCACTTCGTATGCAAATCAACCCAGTTGTAGCATGTTCGTCACTAGCCTATTTTTCGTCCAGCCCCATTCTTTTGTTCGATTACTTCTTTGTTGTGAGCCCTCTGAGTTTTCCCCCTTTTGTTCTGGGAGTATTGTAACGTTACTAACTCGCGGGTAAACGACTCGTCTCGCCCACCCAATCGACAGTGTATCCCCGTGAAGAAAAACACTTTTCTCCAGGCAGAAATATGATAATTGTAGATAGGAGTGACTCACAAAGGGGGAAGTGCTTAGTTAGTAAGGACAAACTTGAAGTTCTGAATCAAATTGCATAATAAAATGATATTTGTGAAGACTATAGCTTATTCCCTATTTTTTTTAAAAATAGTTTAAGCTATATAACAGCCAGCTATATAATTGTACCTGTATGGGTTCTGATATGGGCTTTCAGATGAGATGATTTTCCATAAACTCGGTCACAGCCGTCGTAAATGCACTGATGTCGCTTTACTGGGGACCGAGGCGTCCCTCCTCCCCACTGCTGTTGAGTAGCATTGTACTGTCCAGGAATTGGAGTAGCAGAGGGGGTCATGGTTGGGGTAGTTGAGTCAGACAACGTGGTGTAGCCGCTCTCCCCACATGAGGAGTTGCTGCTCTCCGAGTAGGCCGACATGGACCGGAACTTGCCGTGGAGGTCCGTGAGGATCCCGGCCACCGTCATCATGTTGGCCCCTTCGAGTCTCAGCGTCTCGCGCACCTCCCTGTCCTCGTTCGACCCTTCGGGCTCCCCAGGATGAACGGCCCGGGGAGGGGGCTGAGCGGCGGGGACAACCGGGGTGGGTCGGTGTAGGACGGGACCGCTAGAGATCGACATCAGACATTCGGCGGCTAAGTAATCTGAATACGCAACCATCGACATTCTTGTTTTATGTCGTTGACTTTAGCAAGTCCTTTGTAAAATGTTGTTTTGATTTCGGTGTCGTCTTCGAAGGGGACTAGCCAGAGATTTCGACTTCGTTATGTCAGACGAACTCGTTGAACCGACTTTTCCAGCTATCCCTATACCGTCACAAAGTCTTGTCGATATGTGTGCTCGAAATTATATAAAACAAAGGCAAAAAACTATACTGCCAAAACGTGCCCGTGCCTCCAGCCCCACATGCATGCTTTACATCATCCGAGGGCTCATTGTGTCTGCCTCTGAGAAGCCGGTCAAACCTACGCCCACCGACACAGAGCAACACGCACAATCTGACGTTGCGGACTGACGTGAAGAGCAGGCGTGGTGGATGTGTATCTCAGTGGGTGGAAGCGACCGATACAGCAGCGTGGAAAGGTGGTGCTCTGTGCTTGAGTTGAGGGTGTAGCCCTACTGTAAATGGTTTATCACATTTTATGACTTCCTCTTACACCCTATTTCTCCTTTGTCAACAACATGTATATGAAGGACTAAAAATACATGTGCTATTTCAGCAATAATTACATTTTTTGTTATTTTTATTCCATTACCATAGTGCATAATTATTTATATGCTGTATATTAGATTTATGGATTATTTTACTATTTTGAAAGTCGTTATTCTATTTTAAGGTCTAGTACCTAAGAGCAGAGGCTAGACAAAGACACTAGATGTCTCTCTTGTCCCTCTTCTTCTTTAGCTTCTGCTGACTTCCATATATAGCATCACATAAACAGTCACACCCCATTTTCTCTGGCTGGCTGTTTGTGAAGCCATCTGTCGCACCATAATTACTCACTTGGAAGCTTAACCAAATCTGACCCCAACAATGAACTGGTGGATATCATCGTTCCGTAATAGAGACGCAATAGAGCCTATAGGCTATACGATTATTGAAAATGACCGTTATGTACACTTCCATCATAATATAAAAACATGGACCACCCTTGATTACAGTGTTAGGGGTGGGATATAAGGGTGGATAGAACATTTGGGTCACATAACATACATCTATTGTCTATGCAACAATATGACAACCAGGTTGCCATAACATTGTCGATTCTCACTAAAAAGCAACAAACATAACACTTTAAAATCCCAAATGTGAGTTGTGCTTTTCTGTCTGGAAGGAACCCTTCTTTATCCATAGGGCGGTTTATATACCCTAGAGTGTCTTTGCATTGAGGGGAGTGGGGGGTAATGTTGTGTCAAGTGACTGGCTCAGTGGATGTTTGTAGCTCCAGGCTGGAAGGTATTTCCTGATTGGATACTGTGAGTAGTGCTGGTCACTGTGGAAACAGGAGCAGGCACAAGCATGGCCATTCATTGCCTGTGTGAGAAAAGGGACTGTTCTTCAGTCCAACTACTGTACTTACATGTGGAGTCTTGGAAGCCAGGGCTGCTGCAGTGACTTGAGAATGGTATATGGCACCAATCAGGCCTTCGAGGACTGGAGTTGCCCACCCCTGCTATATGGCACCAATCAGGCCTTTGAGGACTGGAGTTGCCCACCCCTGCTATATGACACCAATCAGGCCTTCGAGGACTGGAGTTGCCCACCCCTGCTATATGACACCAATCAGGCCTTTGAGGACTGGAGTTGCCCACCCCTGTTATATGGCACCAATCAGGCCTTCGAGGACTGGAGTTGCCCACCCCTGTTATATGGCACCAATCAGGCCTTCGAGGACTGGAGTTGCCCACCTCTGTTATGTGGCCTTGTCTCATCTTCATAGTTCTCATTCTACTACACAGTAAGATATCTATGGTTTTTGATTGGATTTGTGATTTGACTTATTCCTAAGGTTTGTTCTCATTTCGGACAGGGATGACTGACTGTTTTTCAGTGAAGAATGGACAGTAACTGTTGATACACTTTGAAAGATGAGAAAATTAGTTCCTACATTATGACTACTGGCATTTACAAATGAGACATTTCAATTGAATGAATTAAAAATAAAAAAAAATAAAAGAAATGGACTGGCTCTCAACTGTGTGTGTCATCTGATGATGCAGGTCAGATATACAGAAATATTCACACCATTATGGTGATTTTTTTGTGGTGACAATGTGACTTTTGGGAACCATCAATGTAAAATCCTTGAATTCACCTTGAAAATAACATTTTTACAGGCCAATAATTATTTCACTTTTGGAACTCAGTTCCCCCGAGTTCCTCCTAATTTTCAGCCCTGGATATAATGAAAAATGGAAATTAATATGATATGGGACTTTAAGTGATGTTCTTTTCTATGCTCCCTATAGATCAGGAATCCCCAGAAGGAACATTTTGTGCATTTTGAGGTAAATCTGAAATGACAGCATGAATATTGATTGCTTTGTGCGTTTTGTGTTCTTTCTCTTCCTTGATTTTATGTGCTGTGCTTAATGCAATTATTTCTGCTTGTGCTATAAAATCATTAATTATTATGGATGATTTGAGTTACAAAAGCACATAGCATCCACAATAATGCATGATTTAGTCACAAAATAGTGCAGAAATTATACAAGCACAGTAGTCCTAGATAATTCCAGAACATTGCAATTGTTTTTCCTTAGAATGTGATACTCTGCTCCGACAACCATCATGAGTCTGTATCAAGTGTGCCAAAGCTGGGCTGAAACCAAAGCCTGACATCCTGCAGCTTCCCAGAACCACGTTTGGATACCTATGTCGTCATATCATATTGTATAGTTGACAATCCTCGTGACTTTTTTCCATCCTGTGTCAAATCTTCAGACAGATCTGTACTGGATCTGCGCTAATCCTGTAGGTGTGAGAGGAGACGCCCTCTACTGGTGAAGATGAGAAACCTCTGTCTGTGTCAACAGGCCGATTTGTGACACACCCACACAAAACCCCAACACATTCACATACGCTACATATGCCCACACACACACATACCGACACAACACAAACACACATACATACACATTACACACTCACTTTTACACTCATCATTTGCTGTTGCTACTCTGTTTTTATTTTACTCTTATTATTATCTATTCTCATTTACTCTGCCATCATGTACATATCTACCTCAAATACCTCGTACCTCATTGATCTGGTACTGGTACTCCCTGTATATAGCTCCTCGTTGATCTGGTACTGGTACTCCCTGTATATAGCTCCTAATTGATCTGGTACTGGTACTCCCTGTATATAGCTCCACATTGATCTGGTACTGGTACTCCCTGTATATAGCTCCTAATTGATCTGGTACTGGTACTCCCTGTATATATCTCCACATTGATCTGGTGCTGGTACTCCCTGTATATAGCTCCACATTGATCTGGTACTGGTACTCCCTGTATATAGCTCCTAATTGATCTGGTACTGGTACTCCCTGTATATAGCTCCACATTGATCTGGTACTGGTACTCCCTGTATATAGCTCCTAATTGATCTGGTACTGGTACTCCCTGTATATATCTCCACATTGATCTGGTGCTGGTACTCCCTGTATATAGCTCCACATTGATCTGGTGCTGGTACTCCCTGTATATAGCTCCTAATTGATCTGGTACTGGTACTCCCTGTATATAGCTCCACATTGATCTGGTACTGGTACTCCCTGTATATAGCTCCTAATTGATCTGGTACTGGTACTCCCTGTATATATCTCCACATTGATCTGGTGCTGGTACTCCCTGTATATAGCTCCACATTGATCTGGTGCTGGTACTCCCTGTATATAGCTCCACATTGATCTGGTACTGGTACTCCCTGTATATAGCTCCACATTGATCTGGTACTGGTACTCCCTGTATATAGCTCCACATTGATCTGGTACTGGTACTCCCTGTATATAGCTCCACATTGATCTGGTACTGGTACTCCCTGTATATAGCTCCACATTGATCTGGTACTGGTACTCCCTGTATATAGCTCCACATTGATCTGGTACTGGTACTCCCTGTATATAGCTCCACATTGATCTGGTACTGGTACTCCCTGTATATAGCTCCACATTGATCTGGTACTGGTACTCCCTGTATATAGCTCCACATTGATCTGGTGCTGGTACTCCCTGTATATAGCTCCACATTGATCTGGTACTGGTACTCCCTGTATATAGCTCCACATTGATCTGGTACTGGTACTCCCTGTATATAGCTCCACATTGATCTGGTGCTGGTACTCCCTGTATATAGCTCCACATTGATCTGGTACTGGTACTCCCTGTATATAGCTCCACATTGATCTGGTACTGGTACTCCCTGTATATAGCTCCACATTGATCTGGTACTGGTACTCCCTGTATATATCTCCACATTGATCTGGTACTGGTACTCCCTGTATATATCTCCACATTGATCTGGTGCTGGTACTCCCTGTATATATCTCCACATTGATCTGGTGCTGGTACTCCCTGTATATAGCTCCTAATTGATCTGGTACTGGTACTCCCTGTATATAGCTCCACATTGATCTGGTACTGGTACTCCCTGTATATATCTCCACATTGATCTGGTACTGGTACTCCCTGTATATATCTCCACATTGATCTGGTGCTGGTACTCCCTGTATATATCTCCACATTGATCTGGTACTGGAGCTCCCTGTATATATCTCCACATTGATCTGGTACTGGTACTCCCTGTATATATCTCCACATTGATCTGGTGCTGGTACTCCCTGTATATATCTCCACATTGATCTGGTACTGGTACTCCCTGTATGTAGCTCCACATTGATCTGGTACTGGTACTCCCTGTATATAGCTCCACATTGATCTGGTACTGGTACTCCCTGTATATAGCTCCTAATTGATCTGGTACTGGTACTCCCTGTATATATCTCCACATTGATCTGGTACTGGTACTCCCTGTATGTAGCTCCACATTGATCTGGTACTGGTACTCCCTGTATATAGCTCCTAATTGATCTGGTACTGGTACTCCCTGTATTTAGCTCCTAATTGATCTGGTACTGGTACTCCCTGTATATATCTCCACATTGATCTGGTACTGGTACTCCCTGTATATATCTCCACATTAATCTGGTACTGGTACTCCCTGTATGTAGCTCCACATTGATCTGGTACTGGTACTCCCTGTATATAGCTCCTAATTGATCTGGTACTGGTACTCCCTGTATATAGCTCCACATTGATCTGGTGCTGGTACTCCCTGTATATAGCTCCACATTGATCTGGTACTGGTACTCCCTGTATATAGCTCCACATTGATCTGGTGCTGGTACTCCCTGTATATAGCTCCACATTGATCTGGTGCTGGTACTCCCTGTATATAGCTCCACATTGATCTGGTACTGGTACTCCCTGTATATAGCTCCACATTGATCTGGTGCTGGTACTCCCTGTATATAGCTCCACATTGATCTGGTGCTGGTACTCCCTGTATATAGCTCCACATTGATCTGGTACTGGAGCTCCATTCTGGTGTATTTTGTTCTACTCCTCTAGTGTTTCTATTCTGCGTTGTTGGGAAGGGCTCGTAAGCATTTCACTGTAAAGTCTACACCAGTTGCATTCGACGCATGACAAATCGGCTTTGATTTGATTTTGAGGCCGTGCATAATGAAATCCAGAAGTGCTAGGGACAGATGACAACGTTTGTGACTTCGAGACCACCATGGACCCTTTCTAGTGCATGTTAGGGTCATAAAGGACCTGTCCCATTGTCAGTAAGGTTCAGATGGGCCGCCTAACAATTAGCCTGAGTCCCAGATCATTTTGTGCTGTCTTGCCAACTCCATTGCTGTCATGGCGTGACAATGACAGCAATGGAGGAGACTGCACAAACAGATCTGGTACTCAGGCTAAACAATTGGTGCCAGATCAGAAAAATATCTTCCACCAGTTTCTTGTGTACCTTCTAGCCAGTTGACACTTGAAGGATACACTTGTTTTAATTGATTAAATACTCTCTTTACTTTAAAGCTAGAATCCTTAGTTGCTCCTAATCTGTGATGTCCATTCCTGGCAGTTGACTACCCTGTTGAATGTTGTTGTAGGCAGCCTCTCCTGGACGCTTTACCGGTGTGCAGCTCAGAGGAATGCATCGTCCTCTTAACAGACCTCATCCGGGACATAGACATAGAACAGGAGTGGGCCCACTCTTTTCTCACCAACATCCCTCACCCACATCCCTCACCCCTCGTCACACATCATCGTGTCCACCAGTGAAGGTCTGATCAAAAGTTCTATGGGAATATTTAATTTGGTTTGAAAGACATCAAACAGAGGTTTATATACAGTATTCTGTATCCGTTATATGAGATATCTCTATTGAATTCTGTGGCTGAGAATGTTGCATATAGGTCTACATATGATTAATAATCTTTGCAGGAAACTCACTGAAAACCCGATCGATACCTTTACTCCTCAACACTGTTGAGGTCAAATCCAACACACCCATGAAACACATAATCAGAGATAAACATAGACATACGATGGGCCCACCCTACCTGAAACCTTTTCTTACCCTCATTTTCGCTCAGGCATTGCTGAAGACACCTGAGGTGCAGACCAAGACCCTGTTGACTGGGTTCTCCCTTGTTCCACCTGCTATGTCAGAGGAGTCAGTGTCCCTACACCCCTTCCCTGTTCCACAATGGCCTTGGTTGCACCTGTCAATTGATTTTCTTACCGATCTCCCCCCCCTTACAGGGTAACTAAACTAACTGTTTCTCTTAGTCCTGCCGTCTCCTCCCTATGCCCGGTCTCCCTACAGCCCTACAGACTGCGGAGACCTTGTTTATGCACGTCTTCCGGCACCACGGTGTGCCTGAGGATATAGTGTCTGATCGAGGTCCCCAGTTCACTTCGAGGGTCTGGAGGGCATTCATGGAACGTCTGGGGGTCTTGATCAGCCTTACCAGTTTCACCCCGAGAGTAATGGGCAGGTGGAGAGAGTAAACCAGGACCTGCCGGGGGAGTGGGCAGCTCTCGTGCCCTGGGCCGAGATGGCTCAGAACTCGCTCCGCCACTCCTCCACTAACCTCTCCCCCTTCCAGTGCGTACTGGGGTACCAGCCGGTTCTGGCGTCTTGACATCAGAGACAGACCGAGGCTCCTGCGGTGGACAACTGGTTCAGGCGCAAGGAGGAGACATGGGACGCCGCCCATATTCACCTCCAGCGGGCCCAATAGAAAATCTTTGGAGGGAGCTGAAAGTCCGTATTGCCCAGCGACAGCCCTGAAACCTGAAGGATCTGGAGAAGGTCTGTATGGAGGAGTGGGCCAAAATCCCTGCTGCAGTGTGTGCAAACCTGGTCAAGTACTACAGGAAACATATGATCTCTGTAATTACAAACAAAGGTTTCTGTACCAAATATTAAGTTCTGCTTTTCTGATGTATCAAATACTTATGTCATGCAATAAAATGCTAATTAATTACTTAAAAATCATACAATGTGATTTTCTGGATTTTTGTTTTAGATTCCATCTCTCACAGTTGAAGTGTACCTATGATAAAAAATTACAGACCTCTACATGCTTTGTAAGTAGAAAAATCAGCAGTGTGTCAAATACTTGTTCTCCCCACTGTATATATATATAGGAAATCAAATCAAATCCCATTGCATGCTTCGTAAACAACAGGTGTAGACTAACAGTGAAATGCATACTTATGGGTTGTTTATTAACAATGCAGAGTTAAAGATATATTTTTTTTATATATATTTTTTTTAAAGAATTGAAATTGTGACACAAGGAATAAATACACAGTATATATATATATATTCAAACCACAGGAGGTTGGTGGCACCTTAATTTGTGAGAACAGGCTCGGGGTAATATATATATGAATGTATGTATGAATGTATGTATGTATGTATGTATGTATGTGCGTGCGTGCGTGTGTGCGTGTGTGTATATGTATGTATGTATATGTCCACCAGGATGGCACAGTAGAGCTCAGCGGGGGTGCGGGCGATGCCAACTGCTGCCAATCGGGTCAAACATTCCCAGTGGGTGGCACCTTGGCAGCAGCTCTGCTGCAGGACACTGGTGATCAACAGCACCACGTTCTCAATCATGTAGCTGTAGCATGGAGACAAGGACAGACGGGGGAGAGTATGGGCCTAGTTCCAATTCATTTCAAATGCTTCCATCCCTTCTTTCCTACTGCATTCCCTGACTTTAACAATTTATCTGCACGGGTTGATGGGTGTACGTGATATAATGGAAATCTTGCCTTGTACAGATCAGTGATGACCTCAATGAAGGGGGAACGTAAGGATACATTGGAGAAATTCAGCATTGCTAATGTATTGTTTGAATCTCAGGAGGCTGCTGAGGGGAGGACGGCTCATAATAATGGCTGGAACGGAGCAAATGGAATGGCATCAAACACCTGGAAACCAGTTATTAGCCCAAATTAAGGTGCCACCAACCTCCTGTGGTTTGAATACCTTCATACCAACTATTGAGCTTTAACGAAGCTAGTGAATAGTAAGGTGTAAGTAGTGTAGGCAGCTCGTTTAAAATGTCCTCTATTCCTGCCGGTTGAATATCAAACCAAACAGGAGCACTGAACCCACTGAATCTAAATACCTATATGTTTTATTATAATATATGCCATTTAGCAGACACCTTTATCCAAATTATAGATATGCTTGTATACATTTGTTATGTATGGGTGGTCCCATGAATTAAACCCACTATCCTGGCAATGCAAGCACCATTCTCTACTAACTGAGCTCCGTAGGACCGTGGAAGGAATGTAGTCACGTTTCAATGTAACACCAGAGAAGATTCAATGATGGCCAGATTTAAACTCAGCAAAAAAAAGAAACGTCCTCTCACTGTCAACTGCGTTTATTTTCAGCAAACTTAACATGTGTAAATATTTGTATGAACATAACAAGATTCAACAACTGAGACTGAACAAGTTCCACAGACATGTGACTAACAGAAATTGAATAATGTGTCCCTGAACAAAGGGGGTGTCAAAATCAAAAGTAACAGTCAATATCTGGTGTGGCCACCAGCTGCATTAAGTACTGCATCTCCTCCTCATGGACTGCACCAGATTTGCCAGTTCTTGCTGTGAGATGTTACCCCGCTAATCCACCAAAGCACCTGCAAGTTCCTGGACATTTCTGGGGGGGAATGGCCCTAGCCATCACCCACCGATCCAACAGGTCCCAGACATGCTCAATGGGATTGAGATCCGGGCTCTTCGCTGGCCATGGCAGAACACTGACATTCCTGCCTTGCAGGAAATCATGCACAGAACGAGCAGTATGGCTGGTGGCATTGTCATGCTGGAGGGTCATGTCAGGATGAGCCTGCAGGAAGGGTACCACATGAGGGAAGAGGATGTCTTCCCTGTAACGCACAGCATTGAGATTACCTGCAAGCTCAGTCCGATGAGGCTGTAACACACCGCCCCAGACCATGACGGACCCTCCACCTCCAAATCATCCCGCTCCAGAGTACAGGCCTCGGTGTAATGCTCAGTCCTTCGAAGATAAACGCGAATCCGACCATCACCCCTAGTGAGACAAAACCGTGACTCGTCAGTGAAGAGCACTTTTTGCCATTCCTGTCTGGTCCAGCAACGGTGGGTTTGTGCCCATAGGCAACGTTGTTACAACAGGCCTACAAGCCCTCAGTCCAGCCTCTCTCAGCCTATTGCGCACAGTCTGAGCACTGATAGAGGGATTGTGCGTTCCCGGTGTAACTTGTGTAGTTGCTGTTGCCATCCTGTACCTGTCCCGCAGGTGTGATGTTTGGATATACTGATCCTGTGCAGGTTTCTTTTTTTGCTGAGTTTATATATATTTTTTTAATTGAACCTTTATTTAACTAGGCAAGTCAGTTAAGAACAAAATAACTTATTTACATTGACGGCACTGGACCAATTAGGTGCCTCCCTATGGGACTCCCAATCACAGCCAGATAGCAGAAATAGGAAGGAGAGGTGAATCAAAATTAGTAGTAGATTTCATGCTATAAGGTTACTAGCATACATGTACTTAGTGAAGTAAGGGGTAGAGACGCAGGCAGGCAGACAGACACAGACGGACAAGACAGGAAGCCAAAGATAGCCTGACTACCAGATGCAAGGAGACAGACAGACGTGAGGTTGTGACAGTGATGTAGTCAAGGAAGGTGTAGAGAAGCAGGCATGCAGGAAGTCAGGTAAACAAGACAGGCAGACAGACAAGACAGGCAACACTCCTACATGATGTAGGGGCGGCAGGGAGTTAGTGTGTAGGCAGTGGAACTCGTTCAGAATGTTCTCCTTCACAGTCAGGTCCTCGTTCCCAGTGGTCAGGAGGCTACCATAGTCTGTACTCTGCAGTTGCAGCTTGATGTCTACATTGAGATATTATTAAAAAGACAGAAGTCATATGTGGAAAGGGGATTGAACCATTGAACCATGAGGGTGCCTAGCTGTGCTGGCCACTCCAATAACAAGTCTGAGCTCCCCTACGTGTAGCAATATTAACTAGAGCACCCCCTTAAGCATTGAAAATACTATATTGGTCCAGTCCACAATTTTTGGGACAACCTAAGATTTAATGTTGGTAAATGATAATAAACCGAAAAGTGAATAGTGCTCAATGATAACATGTTTCGTCAACGGCAAAGGCATACAATCCTAAATATTTAAAGACACATTTTTAAGATAGTTCTATTTGTCTGTAAAACTGCGAAAGGGTGTTTTATGTCTTTCATAAGACACATTGGCTTTTGTTTGTCCAGATCTGAAAATCCAGTCAATTCCAGTTAACCTTTGAAGTTAAGAGTTGTCTGACAAATCATCATCATTTTATTCTTTAGACTATAATTGCACATAAACTGCCCATAACTCATTGCTTCCACTGTGTGGAGCTGATGATGATGACTAACAAGGAAGCACACACTATTCCACACATTCATGCACGCACCAACCCACCCACCCACACATGCTCACACACACACCTCACACAAACAAACACACACACACACACACACACACACACACACACACACACACACAGATACTTCTACCACAGTTTAGACTGCAATGTGCGAACATCGCATTCCACTTTACTTAACCAGTATGTGGATAATTGTGTAATTGCAATCTATAACTTTACATAAAACTATAATATAACTATGAGTATGTAGTTTTTGCAGGCTGACATTTTGTGATCTGTAGTTCTTGTAGGGGTGGCCATTTTGTGCTTTGTAGTTCACAATCTGGCCATCCCTTTGTGAGAGGGCAGTGCCCGTTTATTAGTTATGCCCTCACATATCTGCCATTTATCACTCTGCCCCCTTCTTTGCCACACATCTCCACCCTAGCTTCGACCCCATAGGTCGGGCTACCGCAGCAAACTAGGCGTGCATGCGGGTTAACCCATCCACATTTCCCCTTTCTTTCCCTGCTCTGTGTTTTAAATCAAAGTGATACGGTTGGAGACTCAAAAACCGCCGCATCACCAGAGCGTTCTTCTCTTTAACCCTATGCGTCCAGGTGAGTGGGCCATGGTGACTGATGAAGGTGAAGTGGCGCCCTATCAGGTAATATTTCAGGCTTTCTGGAGCCCACTTTACTGCCTGCGCTTCTTTCTCAACAACTGTGTAGTTGGTGTTCCACCCCTTCCACCTCTTGGGAGAGGACGGCTCCGAAACCGACCTTAGAGGCATCCGTCTGAAAAACGAACTCGCACTCAAAGTCTGGTACCACCAACACTGGATTACAGCAGAGAGACTCCTGTAAAGTTTGGTACCACCAGCACTGGATTACAGCAGAGAGAGAACGTTACGGAGCGTTACCAATATTCTCCAATAGCTCATCTACTCGGGGCATGGGGTAGGCATCAAACTTGGAGATTTAAGTTACCTTTCAGAAATCATTACAACATTTTTTTACATAATCATTTCTCCTTCTTTGGGAAACAATATCATGTGGACCTCAGTTCGCCCTGGTATCCCTGAAAATACATCTCTGTTTTTCTGGATCAGGGTCTTTACTTCCTGTACTTGTGCTGGGGACAGTGCAGGTGAAACATGCACTTCTACTGCCTCCTGAGTGGGTGTGGGGTACGTGACAATTCGAGTTTCTCTCTCTCTCCACGGTTTTAACAGGTTTATGTGATAGATCTGTTCCCGGGGGTCGATGACCTGGCTGTTGGATCCAATAATGAACTTCTCCTATTCTCTCCAGCACTTCATATGGTCCTTTCCATGTGGCTAACACTTTACACTCTACCGTGGGGACCAGCCCCAACACCTTATCTCCCGGTTGAAAGTCCCTCAGGGTAGACTGCCGGTTATAAGTGTGCTGCTGGTACTCTTATGCTTGCCTCATGTTCTCTTTTATTATGGGTGTGACTGTGGCTATCCTGTCTTGCATGGCCGTAACATGCTCTATAACACTAGTATAGGGGGTGGACAGGTGCTCCCAGGTTTCCCCTGCAATGTCTAAGATTCCCCGGGGGTGCCTCCCATAAACCAGGAGGTGCCTCCCATAAACCACTTTTTCACATAAAGTGTGAAAACCCCAGCTATGCTTGGGGAACCTCTCCAACATCAGATACGGCAACATGAAATCCCAGTTTTTCCCATCCTTATCGATTACCTTCCTGAGCATTGACTTCAGGGTGTGGTTGAATCTCTCAACCAGCCCCTCCGTCTGAGGATGGTAAACCGATATCCTCAACTGTTTCACCCGCCACAACTTACAAAGGTCCGCCATAAGGCGGGACATAAAGGGTGTCCCCTGGTCAGTAAGTATCTCTTTCGGAATCCCTACCCTGGTGAACAGGAGCACTAATTCCGATATTTTTGGAAGCCATCGTCAGAAAGGGAATGGCTTCTTGGTAATGTTTGGCATAATCTAGGATGACAAGAATGTATTGGTGCCCTCTGGTGGATTTGGTAAGCGGGCCCACTATATCCATTGCTATCCTCTCAAATGGCATTTCAATTATGGGGAGTGGCACAAACAGGCTTCTAACAGCTGGTTGGGGAGCTGTTAACTGGCACTCGGGGCACTCCCCACAATGTCTAGCCACTTCAGCCTGAATCCCTGGCCAGTGAAACCTCCTCAAAATCATGTATCGGGTTTATCAATACCAAAGTGTGTCCCCAAAATGTGCCCATGAGCTAAGTCCAGTACTGTTCTCTAGTACCGGGTGGAGACAAACAACTGTTCCACTACTTCGACCCCTAGTTTGGCCACTCTGTACACCAAACACTTTTCCATGATGAAGTGGGGGAAACTATTAGGCATCGTGTCATAATTTATGGGGGTACCATCTACGACCTGCACATCGGCTCTGGCTTGCTGCAGGGTTGGATCCTGGATCTGGGCCATACCAAAGTTATTCAGGGAGCCGGCCAGGCCTGTTCGTTCTAGATAGTCCCTCTCTGTGCCCTCTGGCGTCAAATCAACCCCGGCTCCACTAGTACTGGGCTGCTCATTATGGACGGTATCTGCCTATTATTCCTCATCCTCCCATACTAGCACCTGTGAGACTGGCCCCTGGAGACCTTCTATTTTCTTGGCTTTGGTTGAGAGCTAGATGCTACTGGCTGCTTGGTCAGGGGTTTTGGATTCTCAAATATGCTGTTCTTTTGGCCTAACCTCGCAAAGTTAGGAAAGTATCTACCCAGTATTACATTGTACGGCATCGTCGGGAGCACAACGAATTCATAATCCAGCAAGCTATCCTGAGTTTGTATGCTCACTACGGCTGTGGGGTACGGGCGGGTATCACCATGAATGCACGTAACACTGACGTCCTGATTTAAATCCAGTTTATGAGTCGGCACTAAGTTCGCTACAACCAAGGTTAACATACTGCCAGAATCAAGCAGGGCGGCCACCTCTTTCACTTCAACCTTCACCAAACACATGTATTTATAGCTTGGTCTTTCAAGTACAGTGGTTACCACAGGACATGCATATAATATGTCAGTTTCTTCATTTTCACCGACGTTACATTGCATTGTCTCCTCTTTAATAGGGAGGAGAAGGTCATTGAGCGACTGTCCTTTATGTTACAGCAAACAGTTAAACACAATCCCATCCTTTCCATTGTGATGCACAATATGGCGGGGTATAAACCAGGACTCAGTAGATTGTTCAGCTATCTTGGGTGGCACCAGTGACACGTTTCCTGCCGTCTGCAGCTTCTTTATCTCCTGGAAGTACACCTCAGAGCCTTTTGGGTGCTACGGTGTCTTGGCAGTACAGCTTTCTTTGGAGCGTCTAGAGTTGCATCATTGCCTCTACGAAGCAGGGGTGTAGTGTAGTGCTGAACGCCATCAAGTTCTGTACTAGAGGTGGATGTCTGGATTCATGGCTTGCTGGTCTTGTTTCAATTGAGGCGCCAACTTTTCACTCACATAGGAAATGGTATTGATCTGCCAAAGTACACACTGGCTGTATGGGTATAAGGAGGTGAGGCATGTCTGAACCAATCAGCAGCGGAGGTTGAGCTTGGTCCACCAGTGGCAAACGAAGCTTACGGAGGTGGTCATATCGCCTTTGGAGAGCTGCTACTGGGCAGGAGTGTTCAGAAAGGCCTAGGTTGTCTGCGGTGAATGCCTGCCATATCCAATACTTCTTAAAAGGTTTGAGCAGGGTGGACACATCAAGGGTAACTGAGGCACCTTGCCTCAAGGGCTTGTCGACCTGTCCTGAGGGTGAGGGTCTCAGGCTCAGAAGTGAAGTTTATTTGTTGAACAGCCTGTGGCAGGACGATGCTACACTTCGAGCCATCGTTGAGCACGATGTATGTCTCCAGGAATCGGTCACCATTGTGAAGTAAGACTTTCACAACCTTCAGCAATTGATTGGGTCTGTCCAGGTATACCTTGGTCGTAGGGACACTCACCATGAGAACACTTTTCTTGTTTTCCTGAATGGCGTCATGAAGTATCGTTAGGTGCTGCTGTTTACATGTCTTGCAGGATTGTCTGAGGGTGCAAGCATGAGCTTTGTGGATTTGTCCATACTTCTAACACCTTTTTACATTCTTTATCCACTTGATTATCTGTCCTGTGTTTAGCTTCTTGAACTCTTCACATGAGTTGAGAAAGTGTTCTTTATTGTCACCGTGGGGACAGTATGGCTTGGATTTGGATTTCTCCTTCGATTGAGCAGGCTCCTTGGGGTTTGGTACTTCACTTGCGTTGAAGCGGATTGAAGCAGATTTCTCCTTCTGTCTCGTCAAGGCACGGTGGTCAACCTTGAATGGCTTAGGCATATCACATTGATAGAGGGCTGATATGCTTGATATGCGCTTAGCCCGGGACTTCTTCTGCAACCAGACTGCCAAGTAGTGCAGGGTGTATGTCTGGTCTGTGCCAGTTCTGAGGATGCCGCCATCGAAGCAGTACTCAACGAATTCATAACGGAAGCAATGTGGCATCTTGCTCAAGAGCCAGACGATGTGGGATCTGAGCTCATAGCGGTTCTACCCCTCAAGGGTCCTGAGCATGCCTATCAGTGAGTGGATAGACAGGACAAAGGAGTCGAAGGCTTCTACATCTCCGAACCTGACAGCGGGGGAGTTTAGGATGGTGCTAGCTCACACTGGACGAGTTGGCGGAGCTGACCATACTTGTCCTGCAGGCTTGTAAGGCAGAAATGTAAGGTAACCGGTCGTGCATATAGGCATTAGCGAGCAAGACTGCACTCTGTAGTTTCAGGTGGGCCAGGAGAACTTTATACTTATACCACTCATTTAGGTGTCTGTGACTGCTCAACAGGTCATCTAGGGCCATCTTGAATATGGCAAAGTCACTCTCTCTACCACTCTCGAAGTAGGACAATGACGGCTTCAGCATGCCGAATGATGAGGCAATCAGCTGATCTGTGATAGGTGGCGGAGCAGGCTCTGGGTAGGGTGCCATCTGTCCCAGGGCATGTTATGGTGCTGCTGGATTGGGATAGGACACGCCTAAGCCTGGATAGAAGCCTGGTGCTGCTGGAGCTGAATAAGTCATGCTTTTCCAAGCAGGTATGTAGGGTTCACCTGGAACAGGGTATGGTGCAAATCCTGGTACAGGATGTTACGCTGCAGATGCTGGTCCAGGGTATGGAGCCACGGGAACTGGAGCTGGGTGAGAAACCACGGGAGCTGGAGCAGGGTGCATAACCATGGGAGCTGGAGTAGGGTGCAGAACCACGGGAACTGGAGCAGGGTGCAGAACCATGGGAGCTGGAGCAGGGTGCAGAACCATGGGAGCTGGAGCATGGTGTAGAACCATGGGAGCTGGAGTATGGTGCAGAACCATGGGAGCTGGAGCATGGTGTAGAACCATGGGAGCTGGAGTATGGTGCAGAACCGCGGGAGCTGGAGTAGGGTGCAGAACCACGGGAGCTGGAGTAGGGTGCAGAACCACGGGAGCTGGAGCAGAGTGCAGAACCATGGGAGCTGGAGCAGGATGCAGAACCACGGGAGCGGGAGTAGGGTGCAGAACCACGGGAGCTGGTGCAGGGTGCAGAACCACGGGAGCTGGTGTTAAGTGCCTCAGGTAGGCAGGGAGAAGACGATGTGAGTCTTCATAGGCCCTGACTCTTTCTCCTAGGTTGGTGTTTTGTGGTTTTGTCAGTGAGTCAGACACAAAGCTGCCACATGATTCATCAGACGGTGCTGGTGAGGGGGCTCATCTGACTGAGTCATCTGGGGTTTGGCTGCAACAACATCTTCATCCTTTAAGAAATTATATGACAAGCTTGGCTAGCTCTAGCACATCAGCTACCTTCTGTAGATGCCTGTTCAGTTGTGTAGCTATTGCTTCTCGGGCCTGGTGAGCTTCCTTCTGTCGACGCTGAGCTTCTTCCTGTTGTCGCTGAGCTTCTCTGGTGAGCTGCTATGTGTCGACACTCTATGTCAACGTTGTGATCTTGCTCTAGCTGAAGTCGTAGGTCATTAAACTCCATGAGCTTCATTCTTTCTTCCAACATAGCTGCTTGGAAGTCGGATAGGTCTGGGAATTGGCACACCAATGACTATAATATAAGTATAACTATCACAATACCTATAATTATCACTATAATATAACTATAACTATACAACTCAATGGGTTATAGAGCATACTTGATAAACAAAGATTTCCACCATACAGAGACCTAAGCTTATGGGGTGGGCAACTCCAGTCCTCGGGGCCTGATTGGTGTCACACTTTTTCTCCATCCCTACCAAACACAGCTAATTCATCAAATTGCATTCAAACTGAAGATCATGATTAGTTGAGTCAGGTGTGTTAGCTGGGGCAAAACTGTGACACCAATCAGGCCCCCGAGGACTGAAATTGCCCACCCCTGCGTCTAGTGTGTCACAGGTTGTGGTATTCGGGCCGAGTCAATATCCCAGCCGTCAGTCCTCCTACTAGCCCCTCCAAGTAGCCACGGTCCGTCCACATTGAAGCTCAGCTCTGGACACAGCGATATTCTCCCAAACGACAAGATAGTTAATCTTACCCTCTCTTCTTATTCTACTCACAGCTTTGACTCTTTCTCTCTTTCAACTTCCCCCTTTTCTTTCAATGACTGATGATCAGATAATTCTCGCTTCCTCTTTGACACTTGTAAGAATTTCCTTGCCTCTTAACTATTTATATATGTTTTATAAATTGGCTATATCAGCATACCGTCAAAAAAATATAAGGTAGTGTTTATGGGTGATTTTGCAAATACGGGCCTTTTTTTGTCTAAGGGTTAGATTTTTACATTCATTAAGTAAAGACTAAAATAACCTTCAACTCTTTTTTTCAGCTTTCAATATGTTTTTTTTTTTGTTGTCTTATTTTCTAAAGCATTTCATGTCTTGATTTCAAAGTTTTTGTCCTGTCTCACACCCAGACTTTTGACATTCTGCTATGTATTACACTTACAAAAGTCCTGATAATTATGAAATATTTAATGCACCTCTTAAAGATAGAGTCAAAGAAAGGGAAACTATATACATATTACATGTGCATAAGCCATTTGTTACTTTTTTTTACACAAACCACAGCTGTCTCTAACTATTGTGTCATTACCAAGACAACAAGCAAATGAGTTTGTGTACTTGGTTACCATGGATATGAGAAGTGACAGTTGAGAACATGGACGTCATGGAGGGAGATTCAAATGTTGATGCCGGAAATGATAGAAAAATAAAGGTAAATATGACTTGAGAATATAATATTGTATGTTATTACCAAATAGACTAGAATTTCATCAAATGATGTTAGATTTTTTTTAAATTCTGTTTTAATTATGTGTTTTTAGGATACGCTAGAATGTATGCTAGAATCCCTGCTATTTATGACCAAATACAGTAAACATGTCATTCGTAACATACGTCATTACCACCATATAGTGAACTGTGATGGTAAGGACAGAATGTGGTGGTAATGACTAAATGTATTAGTTCATCAATTCTGACTTAGCTTAAGACCTGAAAAGACATAAATTACATACATGATCATGCTTAAGTTGAAATTGAACACTTATTTGCTAAATTAGACCATAACCTTTTGTATTATGTTTATGATTGAGTGATTTTGATGCCTATTTTTGTGACTTACTATGTTTTTTGCTGACTTTAATGAATTATTTAATTAAAGCAAACAAGAAATGCAAACAAACAAACAAATGCGGTCAAAGCCACAGAATCAGAGATTGATTACATAATACCATCATCTCAGAGCTGCGAGAGAAATACCAGAAGCAACAGAGTGCAAAAGACCAACAAATGATATCCAAGGTTTTGGCTGGGAAAATACTGAAAAAGGACTGCACGGTGAAAATAGCACAAATAGAATTTGGATTCTCTGCAAAGACAATGTGGGCAAACAACAAACAGCCAACCTGTCTGAAGTACTCAAGAAAGAGACATTTGAATGCAATCAGCCCAGCAACAGAAGATGAAATAAAAAGGTTATTTGAACGTGATGATAACAGTCAAGCATCAAAAGAAAAAAGGGAAGCATTGACAAGACACAAGAATAAAATGCAGAAGCGATACCTGAATGACACACTGGCAAAACTCCATCAGAAGTTCAAGATAAAATTACCAGAGGTCAAGCTGTCATATACAGAGTTCACCAAAAGACGTGCCTTTTGGATTGTCAATCGATCAGTGTAAGACACATGCTAACCTTCAGTTCATGGCAGACAAGTTGTTATATCACAAAGAGCTCCAGACTTCCTCTTTTGATGGTGGACAACAAACATGGTGGTTTGAGTGGTAAGGCAAGGCAGAAGTGAGAGAGAGAGTGAAGAAAACAAAAGATGAAACAAAATAGAAGTTTACTGTCCATTTGACTGTAAAGGTACCCTTCAAACTCTACTGGAAGACTTCACATCCAATGAGAAGAACACACTTGGGAAACATGTCTTCAATATCAGACATCACTGTTCTACATTAAGGAGTCTCAGAAAACATCCTATAGAAGTTAATCCTTCATGTGGATTTCACAGAGAACTACCTGTGCATGTATGCCTCTGAAATACAGGTGGTGTATTTTGGTGACTCTCACCAGCAGACAACACTTCACACTGGGGTTGTATACACTAAAGAAGGTGTTGTGTCAGTGTGATCAGTCAGCTCATCAATGCATCACGACCACTCGGCATGACGCATCAAAAGTCTTCTCCCACCTCCACGAGTTGAATCCATCTGCCACTGTACTCCGTATTGTATGTGATGGACCGACCACACAGTACAGATCCAAGAAGAATTTCTTCAACCTGAGCACAATTCCATTTCAACTGGGGTTTCAGACGATCACCTGGAATTCTTGGTGTCTGGACATGGGAAAGGTCCTGGGGATGGATCGGTGCAGCTGTGAAGAGAAAATCAGATTCCATATTTGCAAAAGAAAAGGACCGAACGGACAAGTGTTCTACGAGGAACTTTCAAAAGAGCAGCAAAATGTGAAGCTCGTTTACGTCACAGAGCGAGAGATTTGAGAAAATGGATCCCCTGCTACCAGATTGTCTCGAGAGGATCCGTGGAACAATGAAAATACACCAGGAAATATTGATAATGTAAAACCTATAGATTTGTAATGACAAAATGTAGATCAAACTGTAGATTTTCAAATCAATCTTTATCTTTTCATTATGTTAACACTTTCAGTAAACACTTAAATTACTCAACAAAATGTGTTATAGATTTCCTGCATGTTCATCAATTTAAGAAATCTTCTATGTGTTTACAGATCGTTACTGCCATTCCAGGACAAATCACATGGAGAGCTCTAAGTTGGTTCTGCTCAACTCCACTGTGTGATTGTTATGGCCCACAGACCATGATAATTCAACAAACAGAGGCAGAAAGCAAAACCTTCCACTTGCACAACACCACAGCCATCTCCTAGCTCAGTACAACCCATTGCCGACATACATGAGGGACTGATTGGAAAGTGGTGTGTTGTGAAATATGATGAAGACCCTTACCCTGGTATTATACAAGATGTTGATGCAGAGAGCTGTGCTCTAGTCAAAACGATGAGTTGTGTGGGAGCCAACCGATTATTTTGGCCAATGAGAGAGGACATTGAATGCTTGGGCTTGTCTCCGAGCCTCATCCAGTGACAAAATGGCATATGATGCTTGAGAGGAAATATGCTCTTTTGTTAAGCAATAGAGAGCATTATGGGCTAATCTTGAGTGAGCACATACCTGTCTCAGTCAATAGACTGCAACCAGTAAGCAATAATTTGTTTCATTTCAACCAGTGTTTCCTATCTTGTACATGTATTTCTGCCTAATGCTTTGAATCCCAAAATTGTTCTAAAATATGCTTTATGTTCTTGAGCCATGCAGACTTTGTGTTTCGAGGTTTTGAATGGTGTGTTCTATGTCTTCAATAAAATGAAACGTACAACTGTGACATTAAAATGTTTAATGGCATTTTTCATCAGTTGTTTCATTTGAAATGTAATTTACACCGCACTCTGTCATTACCACAACGCTAAGGCATTACCATGACGGTACACATTTTTGAGGAAAAGGTGTATTCGATTACAATTGATATTGATGATTTATATGCTTGTTCTTAAGATAATTCCTAAAATAATGTCAAATGTAAACATTTTGATGTGGTAAATACATGTTTTTGAGTATCATCGAGGCATATATGGACATTTAGACACGACAATGATGAATACATATAAATAAGAACATTTCTAAATAGTAAAAGAAAGCACGATTTAACAAAAATCTTCTGAAATGTTCTATAAAATACCTAAAGCAACATTTCTGAAATTTCCTTTCAACTAAAATAGCACATTTTATGACTTGGTGGTAATGACATTTGCCCTCTGGTATTTGGGGAAACCGATAAAAATCTTTATATTCTTAAATAGTATGTTCTCAGACACTATTGGAACTTGTTTCCAGAATGAAGAAAATATTCAGATAAAAATCAGTTTCAAGCGGTTTAATCTTTAAAAACATTTAACATCCAAAAGTGCCTGTATTAGCAAAATCAACCATATGCAGATGTTCATGCAGGTGATCTTTAACTGCAGAAACATGTGAGCAAGATAAGAGTGATCTTTTTAAAGAGGCTGTAAAGAAATTGTGCCTCCGGGGATGCTTTTGAGTGAAAAGGGGTCACCTAAATAGACATAAATGTTGCTGGACAGAATGCGGCTCACCTCCCCACACCCATGAGTAATAGCATATTGTTTTCCTAAACTTAGGATTTGTGTGGTTTGCAATAACAGAAAACAGAAAATATTTTTAAAAACATCCACAATACTGAAGTTTAAAAAAAAAAGAGTCCCATGTCAACTCTGGGGTCGATCAAGGGGAAAACACTGTTTTCACCACCTGACAGACAATTTTAGCAGTCATATAATGACCTCTGACCACAAAGCTTAACAACAGAAGAAAGAAGTAACAAGACAATTATTTATATTCTCTCTAAGTCTTTAAGATTCATAAACTTTTCTCTAAACCATTGCATGTCATTTTCAATTGGAAATTGGACCAAGATGCGAGCCACACACACAGATCTGCATGGTTGTCTAGTTAGCATTTGTCCTGAGGGAACAATTTGACACATACATCTTGAGTGAATAAATCTTGAAGTTACAGTAATGAGAGGAATAAGGGTAATGTCGTGGAGCCTGCGGTCTCTGTTCTCTTGGTGAATGTATCACTGTGTGAACCAGCTCTCTGCGAGGTATGTGTGACTAATAGAATGAAAGCGTACCCAAACACGCTTCAGCCCAGTTTGAACAAAAAGGGGAATCAGGTGCTCAATCGAGGGACTTGATAATGTGTGACTGTATGCACTTCATGCCTATCAGAGAGTATACTTTGATGATTTTACACTGAACTGTGTGTGTATGTCTGTCTGTCTGTCTGTCTGTCTGTCTGCGTGTGTGTGTGGGGGGGGGGGGACATCTTGAATGACTCTCCATCCACTGCTGCTAAAGGCTATAGACTGGTTACAGGCTACTGTCATGTCTACTCCCGCTCCCCCTTCTCCGGTGCTCGACTTCGCCGGTCCTGGCAACCCAGCTACATTCACATGGAGAATTGTTTTGTTATCATTTATTACAACTTATTCTCTATTCAGGGCCGGGCACTAGCCAATCAGGCTGGCTTAAAATAAATATCAAATGAAATAAATGAATTTGATTTGTCGTTTTGTATTGTCTCCTGACTAATTGGACATTTAGAAAAATGCAGGAGGTTCCTGGGATCTAATTGGGGTACTTCCAATCCTTATATATGTCTCTATTCGTCTGACTGAGCTGCACACCCGGTTCCAGGAGGATCCATATGGAATAATGAGAGCAGCAGCGTCCTGTCTGCCAGCGTCTAGGATTACTGAAAGAATCACTGCTGGACCCATGCAATCACTATCATGTCTCTGATGAGAATGCTGAATTAACCGTGTTTATTCAGCAACTGCGTCAGAAAGTTGGGGGGAGGGCAGGAATTCAAATCCCTGGACATTTTCCGTCACATCAATAGGCTACTAAGGACCATCATCACTCTTCCAGTGACTTATGTAGTGTTGAGAGACTCTTCTCCACTACAGGCCGTATCAAGACATCAATCAGATCGTCTCAACAATCTAGCCCAGTTGTTCTTTGAAAGGGAACTCAGTGACTATGACGCAATAACCTCCATCTTCAACACCAATCCTAGGCGTCTAGGCCGTGTGCTTTAAAACGTGAAACACACAAGAAAAGTTACGCCTGAATATTGACTGTTCATACGATGTAGCCTAATGTTTTCATGTCTACCCTGGTAGGCCTATATGTTCGAAGTGAGCTTCTGTATTCATACCCACCATGATATTAAGCTATGTATGATAATTTCATATTTTCATGCCTATACAGTAACGTTTGCTCATTTAAAGTGAGCTATTCATTTCATACCCGCCGTACAGTTCAAGGTATAGGCCTAAAGTGTTGGTATTGTATTGTGTGTCGCGGTTTTAATATAGTAAACAGTGTGCACTTTTGGGCTTAATGAAAACCCTTTCAGGGCACTCTATTCTACCTTGCTTCTTTGTGCAATAAGCTGTTTGCGTGTATTCCAATCCAGAGGCGAGCTGAGGTCCAGCGGATCTCCAATGGTCCTGAATCTACCTGTTGTTCTGTAGTGTAGATCGCTCCTTTAACTGGGAATGGCCGATCTGATCTGATAATATATGTTGATTATTCCGTGAGGTTGGACTGTCGGACTGAACACTTCATCCATTATCTGTATTTTGTGACAGTAACATTTTTCCAATTGTATCACTTGTCTGCTGCTGTAAAATCTTTCATATTTTTTTTGTTTTGTTTCTTTGTTTGTTTCTCTCTCTCTCTTGAGTATGTAGGTTATAGACATGTTGTGTATTTCATTATGTTTCCTTACTGTCGGACTCAGACAGTCGGCCTGCTTTGTCAGCAGTGTTGTAGTAAGCGGTTGCATAGTTCGCACTGTGGTAGTTTTTGGTTACATTTATCCTGTATTATGTTTTAAATAATCCAATGTGATGCACAAATTTTCACTTAAATATGTCAGGTATTTTTGCCGGAAAATGCCCAGCCTTACTTTTGCCCAGCCACACAGCTATCCCTTTCTACGCCGCTGCCCCAAGCTCTCACTACCTTTTATCCACTTTAATCAACTGGGGAGTTTGCTAGTAATTTCAAAATATATGTAACCACAGCAGAAAAACCTGTTATTGAGCATACAGCAATATGTTTTGCCAGCAGGGATAACTGGTGAGAATAGCAATAAAAAAAGTAGATGAGTGAGGCTAACAAAGTTATTTATTCAATAGAGAAAATATAGAGAGGATGTTTGTGGA
Organism: Oncorhynchus clarkii lewisi; assembly: GCF_045791955.1. Taxonomy (NCBI): domain Eukaryota; kingdom Metazoa; phylum Chordata; class Actinopteri; order Salmoniformes; family Salmonidae; genus Oncorhynchus; species Oncorhynchus clarkii. The sequence goes on along the minus strand of NC_092166.1, from coordinate 11,271,100 downwards.
AGTTATTTGATGTTTTTATGGGTTAGCATTGGCTCGACATGACCTACAATCTACAGTAGCAGAGGTGCACAGTTATACAAAAGCATAATTAATACAGTTGTGCAGGAAACATATACTGTTACATATCCACAACACATCCATACATCGTTTATATACATACATAGAAAATATTGTGGGCCTTGCGATACGTGATGTGTCATTGAACCTATATTTTGGGTCTTGCGATATGTGATGTGTCATTGAACCTATATTGTGGGCCTTGCGATATGTGATGTGTCATTGAACCTATATTGTGGGCCTTGCGATACGTGATGTGTCATTGAACCTATATTGTGGGCCTTGCGATACGTGATGTGTCATTGAACCTATATTGTGGACCTTGCGATATGTGATGTGTCATTCATCAGGTCCAAAACATTTAAGCATATATATCTGTGTCGTATGTCCATGTTTTTGTATCCGTATGTGTTTACCTGTGCAAGTGCATCAGTGTGATGTCTAGCAGTCTCTGTGAGATGTGTATGTATGAGTGTGTGTGTTTGCCTGTACAGGGTCTCTGGTTCCTCTAGGGGCAGTGCTGGCCCAGTTTCCTACAGTGGCAGTCGTGTGTGTATATGTGGTGAAGAGTTATGTATGGTGTGTGTGTGTGTGTGTGTGTGTGTGTGTGTGTGTGTGTGTGTGTGTGTGTGTGTGTGTGTGTGTGTGTGTGTGTGTGTGTGTGTGTGTGTGTGTGTGTTTGTCTAGGTCTTCTTGGGGCAGTGTGGGCCCAGTCTCCAGCAGTGGCAGATGGTGTTGAAGAGGCGACAGCGGCAGGAGGCACAGGGGTCACAGCAGGGGGTGTGAGGGGCACAGCTATCCATCAGACGGCCACACCGCCGGGCAGGGGCTACAGGCTCGTGTTTCTGAAACTTCACCCACAGGGAAAAATATGTTGGAACGCCAAATATTAGTCATTGAGAAAAATATGATTTACATACTGAATCATCCAACATCACCCATAGACAAATACATACCGAAACACCCAACTTCACCCACAGACAAATACATACTGAAACACCCAACATCACCCATAGACAAATACATACTGAAACACCCAACATCACCCATAGACAAATACATACTGAAACACCCAACATCACCCATAGACAAATACATACTGAAACACCCAACATCACCCATAGACAAATACATACTATATCACACAACATCACCCATAGACAAATACATACTATATCACCCAACATCACCCATAGACAAATACATACCGAAACACCCAACATCACCCATAGACAAATACATACTGAAACACCCAACATCACCCATAGACAAATACATACTGAAACACCCAACATCACCCATAGACAAATACATACTGAAACACCCAACATCACCCATAGACAAATACATACTGAAACACCCAACATCACCCATAGACAAATACATACTGAAACACCCAACATCACCCATAGACAAATATATACTGAAACACCCAACATCACCCATAGACAAATACATACTATATCACACAACATCACCCATAGACAAATACATACTATATCATCCAACATCACCCATAGACAAATACATACCGAAACACCCAACATCACCCATAGACAAATACATACTGAAACACCCAACATCACCCATAGACAAATACATACTGAAACACCCAACATCACCCATAGACAAATACATACTGAAACACCCAACATCACCCATAGACAAATACATACTATATCACCCAACATCACCCATAGACAAATACATACTATATCACCCAACATCACCCATAGACAAATACATACTATATCACCCAACATCACCCATAGACAAATACAGTGCCTTGCGAAAGTATTCGGCCCCCTTGAACTTTGCGACCTTTTGCCACATTTCAGGCTTCAAACATAAAGATATAAAACTGTATTTTTTTGTGAAGAATCAACAACAAGTGGGACACAATCATGAAGTGGAACGACATTTATTGGATATTTCAAACTTTCTTAACAAATCAAAAACTGAAAAATTGGGCGTGCAAAATTATTCAGCCCCTTTACTTTTAGTGCAGCAAACTCTCTCCAGAAGTTCATTGAGGATCTCTGAATTTTTCAATGTTGACCTAAATGACTAATGATGATAAATACAATCCACCTGTGTGTAATCAAGTCTCCATATAAATGCACCTGCACTGTGATAGTCTCAGAGGTCAGTTAAAAGCGCAGAGAGCATCATGAAGAACAAGGAACACACCAGGCAGGTCCGAGATACTGTTGTGAAGAAGTTTAAAGCCGGATTTGGATACAAAAAGATTTCCCAATCTTTAAACATCCCAAGGAGCACTGTGCAAGCGATAATATTGAAATGGAAGGAGTATCAGACCACTGCAAATCTACCAAGACCTGGCCGTCCCTCTAAACTTTCAGCTCATTCAAGGAGAAGACTGATCATAGATGCAGCCAAGAGGCCCATGATCACTCTGGATGAACTGCAGAGATCTACAGCTGAGGTGGGAGACTCTGTCCATAGGACAACAATCAGTCGTATATTGCACAAATCTGGCCTTTATGGAAGAGTGGCAAGAAGAAAGCCATTTCTTAAAGATATCCATAAAAAGTGTTGTTTAAAGTTTGCCACAAGCCACCTGGGAGACACACCAAACATGTGGAAGAAGGTGCTCTGGTCAGATGAAACCAAAATTGAACTTTTTGGCAACAATGCAAGACGTTATGTTTGGCGTAAAAGCAACACAGCTGAACACACCATCCCCACTGTCAAACATGGTGGTGGTAGCATCATGGTTTGGGCCTGCTTTTCTTCAGCAGGGACAGGGAAGATGGTTAAAATTGATGGGAAGATGGATGGAGCCAAATACAGGACCATTCTGGAAGAAAACCTGATGGAGTCTGCAAAAGACCTGAGACTGGGACGGAGATTTGTCTTCCAACAAGACAATGATCCAAAACATAAAGCAAAATCTACAATGGAATGGTTCAAAAATAAACATATCCAGGTGTTAGAATGGCCAAGTCAAAGTCCAGACCTGAATCCAATCGAGAATCTGTGGAAAGAACTGAAAACTGCTGTTCACAAATGCTCTCCATCCAACCTCACTGAGCTCGAGCTGTTTTGCAAGGAGGAATGGGAAAAAATGTCAGTCTCTCGATGTGCAAAACTGATAGAGACATACCCCAAGCGACTTACCGCTGTAATCGCAGCAAAAGGTGGCGCTACAAAGTATTAACTTAAGGGGGCTGAATAATTTTGCACGCCCAATTTTTCAGTTTTTGATTTGTTAAAAAAGTTTGAAATATCCAATAAATGTCGTTCCACTTCATGATTGTGTCCCACTTGTTGTTGATTCTTCACAAAAAAAATACAGTTTTCTATCTTTATGTTTGAAGCCTGAAATGTGGCAAAAGGTCGCAAAGTTCAAGGGGGCCGAATACTTTCACAAGGCACTGTACATACTAAATCACAAGATATTTTGAAAGTAGGACGTGTATTGCGAGGATGCTCTGGCTCTGGTATAAAGAGCAAGTTTGTGGGAGTTCTTCAGTTTAGAGCTCGGAGCCTCATTTTCTGCTCATAGGATTTAACTTTCTGTTTTATTTGTCCCCATGAGTGTAATATTGAAGTCAAAGTGTCCATTGAAGTCACAGTGTCCATTGAAGTCACAGTGTCCATTGAAGTCACAGTGTCCATTGAAGTCACAGTGTCCATTGAAGTCACAGTGTCCATTGAAGTCACAATGTAATACTGAAGTCACAGGGTCCATGAGTGTAATACTGAAGTCACAGTGTCCATGAATGTAATACTGAAGTCACAGTGTCCATGAATGTAATACTGAAGTCACAGTGTCCATTGAAGTCACAGTGTAATACTGAAGTCACAGTGTCCATGAGTGTAATACTCAAGTCACAGTGTCCACGAACATAACATTGAAGTCAGTGTCCATGGATTCCTTCTTTACTGTCTACCTTACATTTGTGTCAGCAGTGGGATTTGAAGCCACGCCTCTTGTGCCTCGCTCTCTGCTCTTTGACCTTTTATTTGACTTGTCCCCTAAACGATGTTATAACACACTGATTAAACCTGGAATCTAAGTTGAGGAAAAAGTATTCAGATCCTTTACTCAGTACTTAGTTGAATCACCTTTGGTAGCGATTTCAGACTCAATTGACTTATTCCACATTTTATTGTGTTACAGCCTGAATTAAAATTTGATTAAATATTATTTTGTAATCTCAACCATATGCACACAATACCCCATAATGACAAAGTGAAGAAAAACAATTGAGACATTTTTGAAAATGACGTGACATAAGCTCTGTCAAATTGGTTGTAGATCATTGCTAGACAATCATTTTCAAGTCTTGCCATAGATTTTCAAGGAGATTTAAGTCAAAACTGTAACTCGGCCACTCAGGAACATTCACTGTCTTCTTGGTAAGCAACTCCAGTGTATATTTGGCCATGTGTTTTAGGTTATTGTCCTGCTGAAAGGTGAATTAATCTTCCATTGTGTGGTGGAAAGCAGACTGAAACAGGTTTTCCTTTAGGATTTTGCCTGTGCTTAGCTCTATTCCGTTTATTTTTTTATACTGAAAAACTCCTCAGTCCTTAACGATTCCAAGCATACCCATAACATGATGCAGTCACCACTATGCTTGAACACATGGAGAGTGGTACTCAGTAATGTACTGGATTGGATCTACCCCAAACATAACACTTTGTATTCAGGACAAAAAGATACTTGCTTTTCCAAATGTTTTGCATTATTACTTTAGTACTTGTTGCAAACAGGATGCATGTTATGGAATATTGTTCCTCTGTACAGGCTTCCTTCTTTTCACTCTGTCAATTAGGTTAGTATTGTGGAGTAACTACAATGTTATTGATACATCCTCAGTTTATTCCCATCACAGCCATTAAACTCTGTAACTGTTTTAAAGTCACCATTGGCCTCATGGTGAGTTTGGATAGAGGCCTGTATCTTTGTAGCCTGTATCTTTGTAGAGGCTGTGTGTATTGATACACCATCCAAAGTGTAATTACTAACTTCACCAGGCTGAAAGGGATATTTAATGTCTGCTTTTATTTGTCAACCAATAGATGCCCTTCATTGCGGGGAAATGGAAAACCTCCCTGGTCTTTGTGGTTGAATCTGTGTTTGAGATTCACTGCTCTACTGAGGGATCTTACAGATAATTGTATGTGTGAGGTACAGAGATGAGGTAATCGTTCAAAAATCATGTTAAACACTTTTATTGCACACAGAGTGAGTCCACGCAACTTATTATGTGACTTGTTAAGCACATTTTTACTCCTGAACTTATTTAGTTGTACCATAACAAAGGGGTTGAATACTTATTGATTCAAGACATTTCAGCTTAACATTCTTAATTAATTTGTACAATTTCGAAAAACATAATTCCACTTTGACATTATGGGGTATTGTGTGTAGGCCAGTGACAATACATTTCAATTTAATACATTTTAAATTCAGGCTGTAACACAAGAACATTTTGAAAAAGTCTAGGGGTGTGAATACCCCCTGGAGGCACTGTGTGTAAATGTGTGTAAATGCCCTGGAAACCATATTTGTGTGTGCTGTGAAGGAGAGCAGATGGAGATTTTCTTGACGTCATGCAAAGTCACCTGATATTAAGTGATTTAATGACGCAGCCAACCACCGGATGGAGCCAAAGACATGTTTATTTGACAGAGTTTCTTTAGAAGCTCCTAAATTATTTCCGGACATTTCAGATTGATTAGTATCAGGTTTATTAATCCCTACAGTAATTCTTCCACTGCTGTTCCTAGACAGCTGGTCTTCATACAACCTCTTTAAGCATGATTTAGTACATTGTTCCTGCTGTAGTTTTAAGGAGATAAATGTACATTGTTCCTGCTGTAGTTTTAAGGAGATAAATGTACATTGTTCCTGATGTAGTTTTAAGGAGATAAATGTACATTGTTCCTGATGTAGTTTTAAGGAGATAAATGTACATTGTTCCTGATGTAGTTTTAAGGGGATAAATGTACATTGTTCCTGCTATAGTTTTAAGGAGATAAATGTACATTGTTCCTGATGTAGTTTTAAGGAGATAAATGTACATTGTTCCTGCTATAGTTTTAAGGAGATAAATGTACATTGTTCCTGCTGTAGTTTTAAGGAGATAAATGTACATTGTTCCTGATGTAGTTTTAAGGAGATAAATGTACAACTTACTGCAACGTGGTGCTGTCCCTGATGTGGCAAAATCCGTCTCCTGGCAAACAGTCTTCCGGGTTTCCCTTGGCTCCAAACTATAGTTCATAGAAATATAAAACAAGGACTTATGATTAGATATGAAACGTATTGCCCCCAATGATGGGTTCAACTTAATTATACTCCTTCAATGGTTCTAGGACACTTTTCATTTCCACTTTTTTTTTAAACGGGCTGGTGTGCAGAAATGCCAGGGACAATTTCTGGTCCCAGTCCGACCCTGTGTGAGTCCATAATATGAAGTACATTTGTAATTCAGGTGAACTATCCTAGAACACAACCTTTTAGTATAAATATCTTAATTACAAAATAGTGCCATCATAGAGAGCTCATCTGATGCAGTACATATATAGCATCAGTGGGTGGAGGCTAGCTGAAAAATGTCTACTTTGCAGACCAACCTTGTGATGAATGGTACTTGTTGTACTGCCAGAATGTTGTATGTACAACCACAATTTGTAATTCTTTGTGATAAGAAAACGTACACAACTAATATTATGCATCTTAATAATTACATGAGTATTGCCAAAAAGACTAAAGCACAGAGAGGACTAGAGATGGCCATCTGGGTTTTGTCATCTTAATTACAAATGAATCGAATAATTGTGTGCACTTCTTGCTAAAGTAAACCAATCCTGATTCATAGACTTAATGGAGACTTTGTCCCCTGAAGGCTTTCAAAGCAGTAACTGGTTTTAGAGACTTAATCTCTTTTACACAAAAGCAGATGCAATAACTCATATGATGGCTTAAAGTCAATTGATTTCGATTATAGTTTTAATAATAAAAAGGTTATACAAAAGTATTACATTTCCACATGTTATGTACAGTAATTAAAATTGTTTTTGGAGACATGCGTGGGAACTGCATGCGGTTTAACTAGTCAACTGCCATAATTTTATAGGTCATTACTAATGATAAGTAAATTGTAAGCTTTTGGTTAAAATCTTGTCAACATTATTTTTAAGTTAAATAATTAAAATTGTTCGCCATAGTTCCTTAATCCAAACGCAAACCATAGCCCTATGAAGCAATCTGTCCGGAATGGCAAATATACCATTAATTTATGTGCAAAAGGTGTGATATTTTCTCCCAGCAACAAAATCGCGCAACCCGGCTTTAATCAAAACAGAAAACATGCAAAATAGCTTCACCTGAATCATTTTCATGCTGTATATGCGCATCCCTCTTCAGGTCTTCGGCGAAACATAACGGAATTGACACCGAAAGGAGACAAACCCAGAGAAAATGTTTTCCCAACATCTCCACTTCCAATCTTGTAACCTGAATCCGGGTTAATAATAATGTTATGGACTGCAGCACTGTTCAGGTGAGAGCACACTATTAAATTTGACACGTTGGGATAGGCTACTTACAGGTTACTTTTTATCCACTCTGGGGAAATGAATATATATTTTTATTTTAAATGTCTTAATATGGTAGCCTATCAATATCGCAGCTCAGAAGGTTCTCGTTCTAGTGAATGGGCTGTCATAAAATGGATGGTTAAGTGTAGTCAAATCTTCCACGCCCACAATTTCTTTCAGACTCTGAAGTAGCCTTCTGTTGACCTACCCAATTTGTGTTGAATTATGGTTTCCATCCATACATTCCCCCAACTAAGTCAAACAGTAACAAGCTCCCGCCGATACTATAGCAAAGTGCCACTGTCTGGTAGCAGTTATTTATTTTCAGTTGTAAAGGCCGATGTGATCGTGTAATGCATTGTCAACTGAGATCTACATCTTGATTGATTATGCGCTGTTGCGCTCAGCTGCACTGCGGCCCTCCGTGTAGAGGTAAAGGGCAATCTTTCTAACGGTTTCATATTTTATTTACTGGCACTGTACGGAACCCACATGCATGTGTGTTCGAAACATTGATATGGTATTTGGGCCTGGGGTTGGCCTGAATGCGACATCAACAAACCGGATGTTAAGGACATTAAAGTCCCTCTCCCACGCTTATTACTTGCCTAGGGACATGTGAGGTGAATTGGCGCGCAGACAGCAGGGGGCCTTCAGAAGTTCTTTCCAAACACCAGACATTCCTCTCTAGGAGCTTATGTACACAATCTGTACATTGTTATTCATTTCCTAAGCCCATGTTAATATGTATTAACAGTGGAGGAAGGGGAGGAACATCCGACTCAGTGAATTTCAGAAAAATGTAAATAGTGAAACATAAAAAATTATCCTTTTTAGATAAAACTATACTTTGAAACAAACTGTTTTGCAAGGAAGGTCTACAGTAGCCTCGACCAGTGGTGTGTAGCCTATTAATGGATGTCAAGGGAAGCCAGCCCCCCCCCCCCCCCCTCAAAAAATAATTACATATTAAATAATGTATCTGTCATCTCTCTGTTTTTCATAATTTTCCTTCAATTTGCAAGAGGCTGAATGTATCTCACCGGAGAAGGCATCCGAGCGAGCGAAACAGCGACCCTCTGTCTCTGTATGTGTAGGGCATCTATCTGATGCTGTCTGGTCCAAACAAGTATGACATTGTTGCTGCCAAAAGCATTGAATGGAATGGAAGCCAGCGAGCATTTGGCTTCCCTTGATAAAAAAGTATTAAAAAATTTACAAACTGAGTGAGCTCAACTGTGAATGGTCCATGCGCACCTTAAAAAGTTGTCAATGGAAGCCAGCTTGGATTAAGGCATCACTCCTTACAAATCACATCGAGAGCATACGTCATTGACAGAAACATCTTGAATTGTTGCATCTCGTTGTATTGTTGTCCTCTGGTGGCTATCTAGCTAAAATTAGCCTTTTCCTAAATTAGCCATGGATGGAGATTGGTATTTGTGACTTGTGGTTTTACTTAATTCTCTGTACTGGCCAATAACTATAATGGCGATTCTGATCCAGTGATTTTACCCATGCACCGCTACTGGCCTCAACAGACCTAGGAGGCTCATAGTTCTCACCCCCTTCCATAGACTTACACAGTAATTATGACGACTTCTGGAGGACGTCCTCCAAGAGCTCTTGCAGCCTGAACTGACATGTTGTCCATCCAATCAAAGGATCAGAGAATGAATCTAGTACTGAAAGCATAAGATACAGCTAGCTAGCACTGCAGTGTATAACCTGTGGTGAGTAGTTGACTCAAAGAGAGAGACAAACAATAGTTGAACAGTTTTGGAAAAAAAGGAGAATGAGCAGAGAGAGAGAGAGAGAGAGAGAGAGAGACACTGTAGCTATATTTCGTTGTATTTTTTTCCACTTTCATTTAACTAGCTACTGCAGCTAATTTAGCCTACTCAACAACCTGACTCAAACAGAGAGGAATGCTATTTATGTTAGCTAGCTGGCTAAGGCAATCCAACATTCTAACTCTTCCGAGTCAAGGTAAACTTTCGGTTTGATTCATTTATTGTCACTGGTGTCCACCATTGAAACGTCTAAACTGCTTGCTTTACACTGTATTGCGTAATTGTACACATGGATTGGATTGTGGCTTTACTAACGGGTTGGTTCTAGTAGCTATGTTGCCTATGATGTTAGCTAATATGGTGTGTTTATCAGTTAGTGGATATGGTATGAAGTTTTGGCTTTGAGAGTTTTTTTTTTCGCCTGATCACAGACAGCTGTTGTGTTGTGCACTGAAGTCCACAAGCAAAGGGAAAATGTGAGAGGAGGAGAATGGGTAACAGTAAACAGTGCATTCGGAAAGTATTCAGAGCCCTTGACTTTTTCCACATTTTGATATTTTACAGTGTTATTCTAAAATGGATGAATCTACACACAATACCCCATAATGACAAAGCAAAAACAAGTTTTAATTTTTTTTTGCAAATGTATTAAACATTTTACAAATAAAATATCACATTCACTTAAGTATTCAAACCCTTTAATCAGTACTCTGTTGAAAGACGTTGAGTTTCTCCCATTCTTCAAATCAAATCTAATCAAATTCTATTAGACACATGCGCTGAATACAGAATACAGACCTTACAGTGAAATGCTTACTTACAAGCCCCTAACCAACAAAATGCAGTTTAAAAAGTATGAATTAGAATAAGAAATAAAATGAACAAGTAATTAAAGAACAGCAGTAAAATAACAATGGGGAGACTATACACAGGGGGTACCGGTACAGAGTCAATGTGCGGGGGCAACGGTTAGTCGAGGTAATTAAGGTAATATGTACATGTAGGTAGAGCAGCAGCGGCGGGGGGGGGGGGGGGGCAATGCAAATAGTCTGGGTAGCTATTTGATTAAGATGTTCATAAGTCTTGTGGCTTGGCGGTAGAAGCTGTTTAGAAGCCTCTTGGACCTAGACTTGGCTCTCCGGTACCGCTTGCCGTGTAGTAGCAGAGAGAGCAGTCTATGACTAGGGTGTCTGGAGTCTTTGACAATTTTTAGGGCCTTCCTCTGACACCGCCTGGTATAGAGGTCCTGGATAGCAGGACGCTTGGCCCCAGTGATGTACTGGGCCATACGCACTACCCTCTGAAGTGCCTTGCGGTCGGAGGCCGAGCAATTGCCGTACCAGGCAATGATGCAACTGGTCAGGATGCTCTCGATGTTGCTGTTGTAGAACCTTCTGAGGATCTCAGGACCCATGCCAAATCTTTTTAGTTTCCTGAGGGGGAATAGGCTTTGTCGTGCCCTCTTCACGACTGTCTTGGTGTGCTTGAACCATGTTAGTTTGTTGGTGATGTGGACACCAAGGAACTTGAAGCTCTCAACCTGCTCCACTACAGCCCCGTCAATGAGAATGGAGGCGTGCTCGGTCCTCCTTTTGCTGTAGTCCACAATCATTTAATTTCTCTTGATCACGTTGAGGAAGAGGTTGTTGTCCTGGCACCACACGGCCAGTTCTCTGACCTCCTCCCTATAGGCTGTTTCGTCGTTGTCGGTGATCAGGCCTACTACTGTTGTGTCATAGGCAAACGTAATGATGGTGTTGGAGTCGTGTCTGGCCGTGCAGTCATGAGTGAACAGGGAGTACAGGAGGGGATTGAGCACCCACCCCTGAGATGTGTTGTTACCTACCCTTACCACCTGAGGGCGGTCCATCAGGAAGTCCAGGATCCAGTTGCAGAGGGAGGTGTTTAGACCCAGGGTCCTTATCTTATTGATGAACTTTGAGGGCACTATGGTGTTGAACGCTGAGCTGTAGTCAATGAATAGCATTCTCGCATAGGTGTTCCTTTTGTCCAGGTGGGAAAGGGCAGTATGCAAATTGGAGTGGGTCGATGGTTTCTGGGATAGTGGTGTAGATGTGAGCCATGCCCAGCCTTTCAAAGCACTTCATGGCTACAGACGTGAGTGCTACGGGTCGGTAGTCATTTAGGCAGGTTACCTTAGTTTTCATGGGCATGGGGACTATGGTGTTCTGCTTAAAACATGTTGGTATTACAGACTCGGACAGGGAGAGGTTGAAAATGTCAGTGAAGACACTTGCCAGTTGGTCAGTGTATGCACGGAGTACACATCCCGGTAATCCGTCTGGCCCTGCGGCCTTGTGAATGTTGACCTGTTTAAAGGTCTTACACACATCGGCTGCAGAGAGCGTGATCACACAGTTGTCCGGAACAGCTGGTGCTCTCATGCATGTTTCAGTGTTATTTGCCTCGAAGCAAGCATAGAAGGAGTTTAGTTCATCTGGTAGGCTCATGTCACTGGACAGCTCTCGGCTATGTTTCCTTTTGTAGTCTGTAATGGTTTGCAAGCCCTGCCACATCTGACAAGCGTCGGAGCCGGTGTAGTACAATTCAAACTTAGTCCTGTATTGATGCTTTTGCTGTTTGATGGTTCATCGGAGGGCAAAGCGGGATTTCTTATAAGCTTCTGGGTTAGAGTCCCACTCCTTGAAAGTGGCAGCTCTAGTCATTAGCTCAGTGTGGATGCTGCCTGTAATCCATGTCTTCTGGTTGGGGTATGTCCGTACAGTCACTGTGGGGACGACGTCATCGATTCACTTATTGATGAAGCCTGTGACTGATGTGGTGTACTCAATGCCATCGGAAGTATCTCAGAACATATTACAGTCTGTGCTAGCAAAACTGTCCTGTAGCTTAGCATCTGCTTCATCTGACCACTTTTTTATTGACTGAGTCACTGGTGCTACCTGTTTTAATTTTTGCTTGTAATCAGTAATCAGGAGGATAGAATTATGGTCAGATTTGCCAAATGGAGGGCGAGGGAGAGCTTTATACGCGTCTCTGTTTGTGGAGTAAAGGTGGTCTAGAGTTTTTTTCCTTCTGTTGCACATTTAACATAGATAGATAGAAATTTGGTAAAACGGATTTAAGTTTCACTGCATTCAAGTCCCTGGCCACTAGGAGCACCGCCTCTGGATGTGCGTTTTCCTGTTTGCTTATGGCGGAATACAGCTCATTGAGTGCGGTCTAAGTGCCAACATCGGTCTGTGGTGGTATGTAGACAGCTATAAAAAATACAGATGAAAACTCTAAGTAGATAGTGTGGTCTACAGCTTATCATGAGATACTCTACATCAGGCGAGCAAAACCTCAAGACTTCCTTAGATATCGTGCACCAGCTTTTGTTTACAAATATGCATAGCTATCTTAAGATGAATGCACTAACTGTAAGTTGCTCTGGATAAGAGTATCTATGTAAGGGTCGTCGTATGAAGGAGAAGAGGAGGACCAAGGTGCAGCGTGATATGTGTCCATATTTATTAAATGGAAATAACACGGAAATAACAAAATAACAAAGCGAACGACCAAAATAAGTTCTGGCTGGTGCAGACACACAACAGAAAACAGAAAATGAAAAACGAACATAGACCCACCCAACTCACGCCCTGACCATACTAAAACAAAGACATAATAAAAGAACTAAGGTCAGAAAATCTGCTAAATTACTAAAACGTCTGCTAAATTACTAAAATGTAAAGGTTCTTATCATATAAATTCTTATTTATTTTTTACCCCCTTTTTCTCCCCAATTTCGTGGTATCTAATTGTTTTAGTAGCTACTATCTTGTCTCATCACTACAACTCCCGTACGGGCTCGGGAGAGACGAAGGTTGAAAGTCATGCGTCCTCCGATTCACAACCCAACCAAGCCGCACTGCTTCTTAACACAGCGCCATCCAACCCGGAAGCCAGCCGCACCAATGTGTCGGAGGAAACACTGTGCACCTGGCAACCTTGGTTAGCGCGCACTGCGCCGGCCCTCCACAGGAGTCGCTGGTGCGCGATGAGACAAGGATTTCCCTACCGACCAAACCCTCCCTAACCTGGACGACGCTAGGCCAATTGTGCATCGCCCCACAGACCTCCCGGTCGGTTACGACAGAGCCTGGGCGCGAACCCAGTCTCTGGTGGCCCTTAACCACTGCGCCACCCGGGAGGCTATTTATAATTATTATATATATTTATACCTACAAATTGTTTATAAAATGTCAATCTCTAATAATATGCCTTTAATCCGTTACATTCACTGATAAAAATTGACTCAGAATTTGACCACTAAGATATTTTATCTAAAAACATTGAGACTCCATGAATGTTGTTCCTTAAGGGCTTTTGACAGGAATTTGGCAGTCCCTGATAGAAAAGGTTAAAGACAACTGCTTTCAAGCTCAGAAACAGCAGTAAGATTGTCAAGCGTTTGCATGCCAACAGTACTTCGCACCTCTGAACAGTGTCAGCAGCCAATCTCTTTTGTGTTCACACAGCAAACACCTTGGAAGTCGTCAGACACTCAGCCTTGTTAAAATACTCCAAACCAGAAGCTGGCAGTAGCGTTGTTTGGTAATGCATATCCGTGTGTTTTGCTTATGATCTAGACACGGGTGCCCCCGCACATTGACTCTGTACCGGTACCCCCTGTATATAGCCTCCACATTGACTCTGTACCGGTACCCCCTGTATATAACCTCCACATTGACTCTGTACCGGTACCCCCAGTATATAGCCTCCACATTGACTCTGTACCGGTACCCCCTGTATATAGCCTCCACATTGACTCTGTACCGGCACCCCCTGTATATAGCCTCCACGTTGACTCTGTACCGGTACCCCCGGTATATAGCCTCCACATTGACTCTCTACCGTAATACCCTGTATATAGCTTCCACATTGACACTCTACCGTAATACCCTGTATATAGCCTCCACATTGACTCTGTACCAGTACCCCCTGTATATAGCCCCAATATTGTTATTTACTGCATCTCTTTAATTATTTGTTATTCTTATCTTTAACTTTTTTTTGTTGGTATTTTCTTAAAACTGCATTGATGGTTAAGGGCTTGTAAGTAAGCATTTCACTGTAAGGTCTACTACACCTGTTGTATTCAGAATTTCACTGTAATGTCTACTACACCTGTTGTATTCAGAGCATGTGACAAATACAATTTGATTTGATTTGATTCCGAGCTATCTATGCTAATGTTGCTATTTTGTAGAAAACCTTTGTAAATACTAGCCAGATGGGCACAGCTAGATAATTACATCTTAGAAAAAAAGGTTCCATCACAGTTTTTTTTGCGGAGGGATAGGGTTATACCAAAAAAACATTTTGATCAGAATAACCCTTTTTGGAAGACAGGGGTTCTTTGTAAGGCAAAGGGTTCAACCTTAAACCTTTAATATCCTAAGAACCGTTTTTTGAAGAAAGTGTTCTTTGATGATTCTTTGGAAAGCAAAAAGGATTCTTTGGAAGAGAACAAGGGTTCTACATAGAACCATATACAGCTGAAGTCGGAAGTTTACATAAACCTTGGCCAAATACATTTAAACTCAGTTTTTCACAATTCCTGACATTTAATCCTAGTAAAAATGCCCTGTCTTTGGTCAGTTAGGATCACCACTTTATTTTAAGAATGTGAAATGTAAAAGTAGAGAGAAGGATTTTTTTCAGGTTTTATTTCTTTCATCACATTCTCAGTGGGTCAGAAGTTTGGGTGGGATATGGGATTGAGATCAGGGCATTGTGATGGCCACTCCAATACCTTGACTTTGTTGTCCTGAAGTCATTTTGCCACAACTTTGGAAGTATGCTTGGGGTCATTGTCCATTTGGAAGACCCATTTCAAATCAAATCAAATCAAAGTTTATTTGTCATGTGCGCCGAATACAACAAGTGTAGTAGACCTTACAGTGAAATGTTTACTTACAGGCTCTAACCAATGGTGCGAATAAAAAAAATGTGTGTGTGTGTGTGTGTGTATGTGTGTGTGTGTGTGTGTGTGTGTGTGTGTGTGTGTGTGTGTGTGTGTGTGTGTGTGTGTGTGTGTGTGTGTGTGTGTGTAGGTAAGTAAAGAAATAAAACAACCGTAAAAAGGCATTTGAAAAAAGAGTAGCAACAGATACCTGTTAGTCAGGCTTATTGAGGTAGTATATACATGTTGGTATCGTTAAAGTGACTATGCATATATGATGAACAGAGAGTAGCAGAAGCGTAAAAAGAGGGGTTAGCGGGTGGTGGGACACAATGCAGATAGCCCGGTTAGCCAATGTGAGGGAGCACTGGTTGGTCAGGCCATTTAGGTAGTATGTACATGAATGTATAGTTAAAGTGACTGTGCATATAAGATAAACAGAGAGTAGCAGCAGCGTAAAAGAGGGGCTACCCGGACTAATGCAAATAGTCCGGGTAGTCATTTGGTTACCTGTTCAGGAGTCTTATGGCTTGGGGGTAAAAACTGCTGAGAAGCCTTTTTGTCCTAGACTTGGCACTCCGGTACAGCTTGCCATGCGGTAGTAGAAAGAACAGTCTATGACTGGAGGTGGCTGGGGTCTTTGACAATTTTTAGGGCCTTTCTCTGACATCGCCTGGTGTAGAGGTCCTGGGTGGCAGGCAGCTTTGCCTAACACTGTTGTGTCGGGCCTACCACTGTTGTGTCGTCAGCAAACTTAATGATGGTGTTGGAGTCGTGCCTGGTCATGCTGTCGTGGGTGAACAGGGAGTACAGGAGGGGACTGAGCACGTACCCCTGGGGACTGAGCACGTACCCCTGGGGACTGAGCACGTACCCTTGGGGAGCTACAGTGTTGAGGATCATTGTGGCAGATGTGTTGCTACCTACCCTCACCACCTGGGGGCAGCCTGTCAGGAAGTCCAGGATCCAGTTGCAGAGGGAGGTGTATAGTCCCAGGATCCTTAGCTTGGTGATGAGCTTTGAGGGTACTATGGTGTTGAACGCTGAGCTGTAGTCAATGAACAGTATTCTCACATAGGTGTTCCTTTTGTCCAGGTGGGAAAGGGCAGTGTGGAGTGCAATAGAGATTGCATCATCTGTGGATCTGTTTGGGCGGTATGCAAATTGGAGTGGGTCTTGGGTTTCTGGGATAATGGTGTTAATGTGAGCCATTACCAGCCTTTCAACGCATTTCATGGCTACGGACGTGAGTGCTACGTGTCTGTAGTAATTTAGGCAGGTTGCCTTTGTGTTCTTGGGCACAGGGACTATGGTGGTCTGCTTGAAGCATGTTGGTATTACAGACTCAATCAGGGACATGTTGAAAATGTCAGTGAAGACACCTGCCAGTTGGTCAGCACATGCCCGGTGCACATGTCCTGGTAATCCGTCTGGCCCCGCAGCCTTATGTATGTTGACCTGTTTAAAGGTCTTACTCACGTCGGCTACGGAGAGCGTGTTCACACAGTCGTCCGGAACAGCTGATGCTCTCATGCATGCCTCAGTGTTGCTTGCCTCGAAACGAGCATAGAAGTGATTTAGCTTGTCTGGTAGGCTCATGTCACTGGGCAGCTCGTGGCTTTGCTTCCCTTTGTAGACTGTAATAGTTTGCAAGCCCTGCCACATCCGACGAGTGCCGGAGCCGGTGTAGTATGATTAAATCTTAGCCCTTTATTGATGCTTTGCCTGTTTGATGGTTCGTCGCAGGGCATAGCGGGATTTCGTGTAAGCTTCCGGGTTAGAGTCCCGCACCTTGAAATCGGAAGCCCTTCCATGGCTTCTGGTTGGGGTATGTACGTACAGTCACTGTGGGGACAACGTCCTCAATGCACTTATTGATAAAGCCAGTGACTGATGTGGTGTATTCCTCAATGTCATCGGAAGAGTCCCGGAACATGTTCAAGTCTGTGATAGTAAAGCAGTCCTGTAGTTTAGCATCTTCGTCATCTGACAATTTTTTTTATATACCAAGTCACGGGTGCTTCCTGTTTTAATTTTTGCTTGTAAGCGGGAATCAGGAGGATAGGGTTGTGGTCGGATTTACCAAATGGAGGGCGAGGGAGAGCTTTGTACGCGTCTCTGTGTGTGGAGTACAGGTGATCTAGAATTTTTTCCCCTCTGGTTGCACATTTAACATGTTGATAGAGATTTGGTAGAACTGATTTAAGTTTCCCTGCATTAAAGTCTCCGGCCTCTAGGAGCGCCGCCTCTGGTTTTCCTGTTTCCTTACACAGCTGACTGAGTGCGGTCTTAGTGCCAGCATCTGTCTGTGGTGGTAAATAAATAGCCACGAAAAGTATAGCTGAGAACTCTCCAGGCAAGTAGTGTGGCCTGCAGTTTATCACAATATACTCTACTTCAGGCGAGCAAAATCTAGAGACTTCCTTAGATTACGTGCAACAGCTGTTGTTTACAAATATGCACAGACCGCCCCCCCCCCCTCGCCCTTTGTGCTGTTCTATCCTGCCGGTGTAGCTGAATATCCATGTCCTCATTCAGCCACGATTCCGTGAAGGACAGGATATTACAGTTTTTGATGTCCCGTTGGTAGGATATTCGTGATCGTACCTCGTCTAGTTTATTGTCCAATGATTGCACGTTGGCGAGTAATATTGACGGTAACGGCAGCTTTCCTAGTTGTCTTCTGCGGGGTCCAGACGAGGCATCCGGCTCTTCGTCCTCTTCCTTTTGCGACCCAGCTTTAACTTCCTGACTGATGTCTTGAGATGTTGCTTCAATATATCCACTGAATTTCGCTTCCTCATGATGCCATCTAGTTTGTGAGGTGCACCAGTCTCTCCTGCAGCGCGGCACCCCCACAACATGATGCTGCCACCCCTGTGCTTCAAGGTTGGGATGGTGTTCTTCGGCTTGCAAGCCTCTTCCTTTTTCCTTCAAACAGAACAATGGTCATTATGGCCAAACAGTTCTATTTTTGTTTCATCAGACCAGAGGACATTTCTCCAAAAAGTACGATCTTTGTCCCCATGTGCAGTTGCAAACCGTAGTCTGGCTTTTTTATGGCGGTTTTGGAGCATTGGCTTTTTCCTTGCTGAGTGGCCTTTCAGGTTATGTCAATACTGGACTTGTTTTACTGTGGATATAGATACTTTTGTGCCTGTTTCCTTCAGCATCTTCACAAGGTCCTTTGCTGTTGTTCTGGGATTGGTTTGCATTTTTCGCACCAAAGCACGTTAATCTCTGGGAGACAGAACGCGTCTCCTTCCTGAGCGGTATGACGGCTGCGTGGTCCCATGGTGTTTATACTTGCGTATTATTGTTCGTACAGATGAACGTGGTACCTTCAGGCGTTTGGAAATTGCTCCCAAGGATGAACCAGACTTGTGGAGGTCTACAATTGTTTTTCTGAGGTCTTGGCTGATTTCTTTTGATTTTCCCATGATGTCAAGCAAAGAGGCACTAAGTTTGAAGGTAGGCCTTGAAATACATCCACAGGTACACCTCCAGTTGAATCAAATGATGTCAATTAGCCTATAAGAAGCTTATAAAGCCATGACATTCTTTTCTGGAATTTTCCAAGGCACAGTCAACTTAGTGTATGTAAACTTCTGACCTACTGGAATTGTGATACAGTGAGTTATAAATGAAATAATCTGTCTGTAAACAATTGTTGAAAAAACGGCTTGTGTCATGCACAAAGTAGATGTCCTAACCGACTTGCCAAAACAATAGTTTTTTATCAAGAAATGTGTGGAGTGGTTGAAAAACTAGTTTTAATGACTCCATCCTAAGTGTATGTAACCTTCCGACTTCAACTGTATAATATTTCCCAGCATACTCTACGTCAGGGAACTTTTCAGAATGATTTGTTTTACTCTAACATCAGTGTTTATGAATGTACATTGATTGGTTGTATAATTTTATGCTATACAAAGATAAATAACATACAGTTTTCTGAACTAATCTATTCTGTTAGTAATTGGATTTATTGCACCCTATACTGAGATGGTTGTTCCAGTTTAGATGATTGAGGTAGTCTCAGTATTTAATCTTCCCTGCCCTGGAAGTCATTCTGAATGCAGGTTGTTAGATTGTTAGATATCCTAACTCTGGTTGGATTAAATTAGGAATTACTAGGAATGCACGATATATCTGTAAGCTTCACGACTGACATTTGGACCAGCGATGTCAGCCCCATGAGCATGCTGAATGCTGCATGCTCATGATGCAGCATGCTGACAGCACAGTGGGTCAACAAGGTTTTTGTACTGATGAAAGCCTGGTAATGGGGACATATGTAAATGCCAACAAAATATATTTTTGGTCAGTGTGGTGTGTGTGTGTAACCTTTATTTGACTAGGCAAGTCAGTTAAGAACAAATTCTTATTTACAATGACGGCCTACCCCGGCAAAATCCTGACGACGCTATGCCAATTGTGCACCGCCCTAGGGGACTCCCAATCACGGCCGGATGTGATACAGCCTGGATTCGAACCAGGGACTGTAGTGACGCCTCTTGCACTGAGATGCAGTGCCTTAGACCCCTGCGTCCATGTGTGTGTTAACTATTTAACTGTACTAGAATGCTTAAAAGGCCGCAAAAAAAATGTAATATCAGTTATCGGTATTGGTTGTTTTTTTTGGCAAGGAAAATATCAGATATCGGTATCGGCCAAAAATGTAATATCGGCCGGTGTGAAGCGTAGAGAGGATCTCATAGCAAATATTGTTGAAGTGTTGTGGTTGTATGTTCACATGCCTCATCTAAAGCCTCTTCTTTTGGGGTACTGCTATAGGCCACCAAGTGCTAACAGTCAGTATTTGGATAATATGTGGGAAATGCTTGATAGTATATGTGTTGTTAATAGAGAGGTCTATTTTCTGGCTGACCTGAACATTGACCTGAACATTGACTGGTTAGCAGCTAGCTGTCCTCTCAATAAGAAGCTTCTAACTGTGACTGATGTAATATGTCTGTAATATGACACAGGGTATCACTCAACCAACTGAACTGTATACCAATCGTGTTGGATCTATGACATCCACTTGTATTGATCATATCTTCACAAATGCTGCAGAGCTTTGCTCCAAATCAATACCAGTTCCCATTGGCAGAAGTGACCATAACATTGTGGAAATAACACGGAAAGCAAAAGTGCCAAAGGTTGGGCCTAAAGTAATTTCTAAGTGATCATACAAAATATCTTATTTGTTGAAGGTGTAAAACGTGTGATGTGTAAGAGGAAGTGAATCCAAATGCAGCATTGGAAGTATTTGTTAAAGAATTCATGCCAATTGTTGACAAGCTCCTGTTAATTCTGTTAAGAATGAACTGTAAGAACTGTTAGAGCCCTCTGGATTGATGATAACTGTGATAATGGCTATGGAGGAAAAGCCTACCGTTTTACGGTCCCCTAACCAATTGTGCTATTGTTTGTGTTTCTTTGCGTTATTTGAAACTTATTTTGAACATAATGTGTCTGACTCCGTTTCTTATGACTGAAAAGAGCTTCTAGATATCAGGACAGCGATTAGTCACCTTGTACTGGAAGAAGATTTTTTCTTTAACGAGTTGGACGCAAAGGATTTACTTCAGACACCCGACAAGGCATTCGCATGAAAAAGACATGGCGATGTGGGGGACGTAGGTCTGGGTGCTTTGTAAGGATCCTATGGCGAGTGGGTAATCTGCCTTTACCATCGGTCCTATTAGCCAACGTACAATCATTGGATAACAAAATAGACAAACTACGAGCATGTATATCCTACCAACGGGACATTAAAAACTGTAATATCTTGTTTCACAGAGTCGTGACTGAACGTCGACATGAAAAACATACAGCTGGCGGGTTTTACCCTTTTTCGGCAGTATAGAACAGCCGCCTCTGGTAAGACAAAGGGAGAAAAGGGTGGTGGCTGATTTCGTGCAGAGCTGGTGCACAACATCTAAGGATGTCTCAAGATTTTGCTCGCCTGAGGTAGAGTATCTCATGATAAGCTGTAGACCACACTATTTACCAAGAGAGTTTTCATCTATATTCTTCGTAGCTGTCTATTTGAGTGCTACCGACCACGTCTGTAGCCATGAAGTGCTTTGAAAGGCTGGTCATGGCTCACATCGGCACCATTATCCCAGAAACCATCGACCCACTACAATTTGCATACCGCACCAACAGATCCACAGATGATGCAATCTCTATTGCATTCCACACTGCCCTTTCCCACCTGGACAAAAGGAACACCTATGTGAGAATGCTATTCATTGACTACAGCTCAGCGTTCAACACCATAGTGCCCTCAAAGCTCATCACTAAGCTAAGGACCCTGGGACTATACACCTCCCTCAAAAGGTTCTACAGCTGCACCATCGAGAGCATCCTGACTAGCTGCATTACTGCCTGGTATGGCAACTACTCAGCTTTCGACCGCAAGGCACTACAGAGGGTAGTGCGTACGACCCAGTACATCACTGGGGCCAAGCTTCCTGCCATCCAGGACCTCTATACCAGGCGATGTCAGAGGTACCGGAGCACCAAGTCTAGGTCCAAAATACTTCTTAACAGCTTCTAGCCCCAAGCCATAAGAATCCTGAACAGATAATCAAATGGCTACCCAGGCGATTAGCCTTGCCCCCCCCCCCCCCCCCCCCCCCCCCCCCCCAGTTACCTTGGGCTGTTGTTACTCTTCTCTACAAATGATTTGCCACAAAGCCAGAGAGCTCACTGAAATTATAAATAAGGAGTTACAGTCAGTATCAGAATGGGTGATTAATAATAAACTGGTCTTAAATACAACTAAAACTAAAAACCATTGTCTTTTGTTCAAAACATTCTCTAAGCTCTAAACCTCAACTGGAGATAAAGGGTGTGACCATTTAGCAAGTTGAGGAAGCTGAACAATGACATTGGATGGTCAATTAGGGCGGCACACAATTGACCCAGGGTCGTCCGGGTTTGACCGGTGTCGGCCGTCATCGTAAATAAGAATTTGTTCTTAACTGACTTGCCTAGTTAAATAAAGGTTCAATTAAAAAATATATTTGACAAATCATGGTTAAGTCATATTGACAAAGTTGTTGTAAAGATGGGGAGGGGTGACACAAAAATCAACTGTGCTAGTTCTTCAGGCTCTGGTCTTGTCCCATCTTGATTACTGTCCAGTAACATGGTCAAGTGCAGTAAAGAAAGACGCAGCAAAGCTGCAGCTGGCTCAAAACAGAGCAACACACCTTGCCCTTAACTGCACACACAGAACTAACATCAACAACATGCATGCCAGTCTTTCCTGGTTGAAGGTTGACGATAGATGAATTTAATGATCTGCATAAACAAATAACATTAAGCTCAGACATCCATACATACCTCACAAGACATGCCACCAGGGGTCTCTTCACAGTCCTCAAGTCAAAAACCGAATTCACAGCAATGCACAGTATTATACAGAGCCATGATCACATGGAACTCCCATCTCCAATTACTCAAGAAAACAGCAAAATGACCTTTAAAAAAAGACATCTCATGAAATGGCGGGGACTGTGAGGGGACACATACCCCCAAACACGCACACACAGACACACAGACACACAGACACACAGACACACAGACACACACATACACCCACACAGACACACAGACACACACAGACACACAGACACACAGACACACACATACACCCACACAGACACACAGACACACAGGCACACACAGACACACAGACACACAGACACACTTTAACACACACATTTTTGTTGTTGTTGTTGTTGTATTGTTAGTATTCATTTTTGGTTGTATTGTTTGTATATTGTTGTATTTTAAATGTGTGTGACTGTCCTTGCCTATCAGTGTATCAGTGTTTTGTTACTTGTCATGTTTTGTGTTTTTTTGTGGACCCCAGGAAGAATAGCTGCTACCTCTGCAAAAGCTAACGGGGATCCAAATAAACAAATAAATAAATTACCATTCAGAAGATCGATAGGAGCAGAGCTTTTTATCATGACTTAAATCTGAAGAGGCTGTGGACCCGATCAGCATGTTACTCTGTCAAGCCAAAAAAAACTATCATAGGCCTTACCTATACATCAATCATTGTGGATATACTTTATGTGAACTGTTATGTATTGAGTTTACATGCCCAGCTACAAGGAGTTAATGGGGGTGTGGTTTCAGGGTCACAGTTGACACTGTTGTGAAGTGATCTTAC
Source organism: Oncorhynchus clarkii lewisi (assembly GCF_045791955.1). Lineage (NCBI taxonomy): Eukaryota > Metazoa > Chordata > Actinopteri > Salmoniformes > Salmonidae > Oncorhynchus > Oncorhynchus clarkii. The sequence goes on along the minus strand of NC_092166.1, from coordinate 11,247,543 downwards.
CTGACGTGTAAATGTTATATTGATCCAAATTTCTTAGGAAAAACCATTAAAAGTTTGTCTTCAGCTGTCCTTTCTACTACTTGAGAGATGTTACTGCTCCAGCAGTTGGTGAGTCTGGTGGGGCAGAAGAAGGAGTCATTTCAGTGGAGCTTCCGAGGGGAAGCTGTGAGTCAGCTGGGATGGCTTTATCTGGTTATAACAGAGAGCAGCTGGTTGTAATCAGGTTACATGACGTCTTCGCAGCCAGAAAAACAGTTTACAACCAGAAAATGACATCAATAAGACATCATGTGCAATATTTTGCTTGCTGGGTTACTTGTGCAGGTTATAAAAGACCCACATCTTAGTTCATAGTACAAGAATCAGACTGTAATTCAATCGTTGCACATAACTGTATTTCTGCACTGGGCTTTCAGAAGTGAGTTTTTCAAAGGCTTTAAAAATAAGGTTCAAAAGCTCCACAAAAGGACTCATGAGGCCAATGTATATAAAAAAACAAACTGAAAACTGTAGGAATTACATTTTTATCTGAATTTCTCCCTCAGTCCAGATGTTCTTGAGCTCAGAGTCGACAGCCAACCATAACTGCCCTGCAGGGCCGGCGCCAGAACAAATCAGTTGGACAGGAATTTGATTTCTATAGGCGGGCCCATGTTTTTCACGGGACCTCCTGTTGGTAACGGGTGTTAGAATAAAAACCATAGACCAGGGTACCCCAACTGGCGGCCCACGCGGGATGAATTTGGCCCGCGGGTGGTTTTATTTGTTTGTTTGTTTGTTTTTTCGTGGTTGGACAAATAATACACATATGATCGTATACAAATGGAAGCAATGTTTACTTACGGTCAATTTTCAGTCTACAAATGATTTGTAATTATGTTCCTGCCCCCCGACCATCTACTCAAGAAAAAAGTGTCCGTGGCTGAATCTAGTTGATGATCCCTGCTATAGAAGTTTGGAGAATCTTACAATTTAACCTACCATGCCAGATATGATTAAACTGCATGAACAAAAGTATGTGGACACCTGCTCGTCGAACATCTCATTCCAAAATCATGGGCATTAATATGGAGTTGATCCCCCCTTTGCTGCTGTAACAGCCTCCACTCTTCTGGGAAGGCTTTCTACTAGATTTTGGAACATTGCTGCAGGGTCTTGCTTCCATTCAGCCACAAGAGCATTAGCGAGGTCGGGCACTGATGTTGGGTGAAATGGCCTGGTTCATAGTTTGCATTCCAATTCATCCCAGGTGTTCGATGGGGTTGAGGTCAGGGCTCTGTGCAGACCAGTCAAGTTTTTCCACACCGATCTCGACAAACCATTTCTGTATGGACCTCGCTTTGTGCACAGGGCCATTGTCATGCTGAAACAGGAAAGGGCCTTCGCCAAACTGTTTCCACAGTTGGAAGCACAGAATTGTCTAGAATGTCATTGTATGCTGTAGCATTAAGATTTTCTTTCACTGGAAATAAGGGGCCCGAACCATTAAAAACATCCCCAGACCATTATTCCTCCTCCACCAAACTATCCAGTTGGCACTATGCACTGGGGCAGGTAGTGTTTTCCTGGCATCTGCCAAACCCAGATTCATCCATCGGACTGCCAGATGGGGAAGCATGATTCATCACTCCGGAGAACGCGTTTCCACTACTCCAATGGAGTCCAATGGAGGTGAGCTTTACACCACTCCAGCCGACGCTTCTGTGGTGCTGTTTGCCATCGACCATGGAAACCCATTTCAAAACCGTTCTTGTGCTGACGTTGCTTCCAGAGATGATTTTTATACGCTACTCACTTCAGCTGTCCCGTTCTATGAGCTTGTGTGGCCTACCACTTCGCGGTTGAGCCGTTGTTGCTCATAGACGTTTCCACTTCACAATAACATAGCTTACAGTTGACCAGGGCAGCTTTAGCTTGGCAGAAATTTGACGATCTGACTTGTTGGAAAGGCGGCATCCTATGATGGTGCCACGTTGAAAGTCACTGAGCTCGTTAGTAAGTCCATTCTACTGTCAATGTTTGTGTATAGAGATTGCATGGCTGTGTACTCTGTTTTATACACCTGTCAGCAACGGGTGTGGTCGGAAATAGCCACATCCACTAAAGGAGTGGCCGCATACTTTTGTATATACAGTGCATTCGGAAAGTATTCAGACCCCTTGACTTTTTCCACATTTTGTTACATTACAACCTTTTCTAAAAATGTATTAAATTGTTGTTTTTTCCTGATCAATTTACACACAATACCCCATAATGACAAAGCAGAAACAACCTTTATTTGACTAGGCAAGTCAGTTCAGAAAAAAATCTTAAATGGAAGAACTAGAGCTGGCCGCCTGGCGAAACTGAAAGGTCTTACCAAAGACTGAATGTTCCTGAGTGGCCGAGTCACATTTTTTACTTTAAATTTTTTGAAAATCAATGGCAAGAGTGGAAAATGGTTGTCTAGCAATGATCAACAACCAATTTAACAGAGCTTGAAGAATTTTGACAAGAATAATGGGCCAATGTTGCACAATCCAGGTGTGAAAAGCTCTTAGAGACTTACCCAGAAAGACTAGCAGCTGTAATCACTGCCAAAGGTGCTTCTACAAAGTATTGACTCAGGGGTGTGAATACTTATGGAAATGAGATATTTCTGTATTTAATTTTCAATAAATGTGCAAACATTTCTAAAAACATGTTTTCACTTCATCATGATGGAGTATTGTGTGTAGCTGGGTGAGAGAAAAATATTTATTTAATCAGTTTTAAATTCAGGCTGTAACACAACAAAATGTGGAATAAGTCTAGGGGTATGACTGCTTTCTGAGGGCACGGTAGCTATTGCCCAACATTTATCCTCCATGGCCTCCTCTCAGTCCTCACATACAAAACCGAACACAAATCTGACAATCAGGAATCTGATCTCCAGCAATGTGTAGTGTAAAGTATAGGGCCGGAGAGCATGGGGAAGGGGAAGAACATAATTTACAGATGTAGGATCTTAATTTAATAACCCTGTTGTGGGAGAACCTTCCTGCAATGCAGAAAATGTAAAACATGTCATGTATTTGAGGTTTAAAAAAGCTGAGGAGATTTGTAATTTCCACTTTAACATTTCAAATTTGCCCTAATGAAAAATATATCAACCAATAGAAAAAGTCCATTAATTACAATCCACATAATAATTCACACTTCCTGTTGCTGCAGGATTATTTTCCTGCTGTAGCGAACTGGCTCAAATTAAGATCCTACATCTGTATAACCAGGACATTGTGTATCTTTTTTAGTCGAAACAGCAGGAAAGGAGTTCAACTGCATTCTGCTTAAAAAATGTCTAACCGTGTCAAATCTTTGTACTTTTTATCACAAGTGCACATCTTGGGAGTGATTCCTCTTGGCACCCGGTGGTGAAATATATATATCCCCATTGCATTTGTACTCTCAAAGTAGTGTTTCCTGTTCTTAAGCCCATGCTGTGACTGCATGGGAAGCACATGGAGCTGGAAGCTTTAGGTATCTGTAAGATGGAACGATATTTGGAAAATAATATGAAAATACTAACAGGCGGTTTGTCCATTATAATGTACTTCACCTCATTTAAGTGAGTGATTTAAATTGACCCTTTTTATTACCTAAAAATAAGCCCTGTGGATTTGGCCGTGAATATGTTCTTCATACTGTTTGTGGCGTATTTGGCCTACAAGTGTGTGTGTGTGGGGGGGGGGGCAATAAATGAGGGGCCTAATATTCCTGAGGGCTATTATGTCAGTATCCGCTATTAGGCCAAGGGTAACAGGTAGCCTAACGGTTAGCCCAGTAACCAAAGGTTCACTGGTTTGAATACCTGGGCCGACAAGGTGAAAAATCTGTCTATGTGCCCTTGAGCAAGGCACTTAATCTAAATTTGCTCCAGGGGTGCTGTAAAACAACACATTTCACTGCACCTATCGGTATGTGACAACAAAACATAAATTAGCGTTTGTGACAGAGCGGTTTCTGTTTTCTTCCCTCAAAATGTCCTACATCTAAGGCCCAGTGCTCTCTATTTTTCCCGTGTTAGATATTTCTGTGTCAAATTGTTCCTGTCCTCTTCCAAGAGTTTTACTCGGAGCTGGAATGATTCCACTTATGGGTGGTGGGAAGTGAATGTTATGTTCCCGACACTTCAGCCTAGGGTTGACTGGGCGTGTTAACAGCATCACCTTGTGGTGAAACAGGGGTCTTTATATTATTTCTACTTGCCTACCAGCACCTTCTCAAAATCAAATCTAAATCTCAGGTAGAAGAGGATGATCCATTGGCTGGTGAAGTCTGAAAAAAAAAACTGTGGAACTACATTTGTTCCTTGATTTTTGTGTTAATGTCTCTTGAAGTAAAGGGTTTGTGTTGTGTGTGACTCAATGACAGAACATAAAGCGTTTTAAGATCAATCAAGTTTATTAGTATTGCTTTTCGCAGGGAGGAGAACCTGAGTACAGTACTACAGTACTTAGCTTTGTAGAAAAGAGATTGATGTAAGGCAGTTAGACACATATTGCAGTATATCTTCACTTGATTATTTTACAACCAAGGCATTAGATGAGAGCAGAACAAGTGTTGGAAATCAATACTCATATACAGTATATTTCTAGAATCCTTAGACACACAGAACCCCCCCCCCCCACACACACACACACCTTATATGAAAACTTCAATCACCCATTAACGCAGTCACTACAAGCAAGAATCTGTACATGAAGTCTATACACTCGTAGCTCATCATCAGTCCATCTTGGAATCATATACTTTTCCAGGTCCCAGGTCAGAATCAAATGCAGAATTCCACATTCTATGGAGTTGTTGAATTTATAAAAGCGTCTGGTGAACAATCAATGGCCGCAGATGACCAGTACGCCCCATGACCCTTGAGTGGCCCTTGGATTTCTGAGCTGGATTGACAGAGAGTAGGTAAAAGGTCAGAGGTCAAATTAAACATCTGTTACATCACAAAGCACAGAGACATAGATGAAATATCCTATTATGTCTCCATGAGAGGAGGTAAACAGTGATCTGTACATCATATGGGTCTGTTAATTGGAGTTTAAGATTATTTACAGGTCAGATAACCTGTATAACATCTAGCTCAGGTTGGCACAAGTAGCTCTGTGGACAGGAGAGATGGTTGTGTGTCTAAAGACACGAGATGTCAACGAGGTACCTTCTTCTTTCAGGACATGTCTCCTGGTCAGCCTCCAATGCAGTGGATGATCCCCTGTCTGTGTCTATGTCCGCCTCTCCGTCTGTGTCTCTGTGTCTGTCTGCGGCAGTGTCTGTGTCAGAGCTGTTCTCACTGCCTAGGGCTGATAGTCTGCTGCTCTCCGGAGTAAGGCCCTCTGGGCTGGGGGACTTACCACTGAGACAGAGGGACACCATGTTAACACACATACTGTACAAACACATACACAATACATACACCTAAAAGCCCACAGACACACACACACACACAACTGGATCGTGTGGTCAGATCATGTGGGAGATGGGGAGTACATCTTGCAATTTCCACGAGAACTCAGGACCCTTTTCAGACACACAAACACACAATCGCCTGATTTCTAGGTCTTCAGACACTGAGAAAGAACAAATCCTCACTTCACTCTCTTCTCCAGGAGCCCAATGTGGGTCTGTCTCTCATCCAGGGCTGTTTTCAAAGAGTCAATCTCTCGCTGTTTCTCCGACAGGTCCCTCTGTAGACGGTGGTTGGTCTCCTCCAGCGTCTCACAGAAAGCCTGTCAGCAAGATTGCCACAATAAACCGAACCTGGATTATGTTCATGAGGCACCAAATGGAAGAAAACTGAATAAAACAGAGAGGAACTACCTAGACTTGTCCAATAAGAAAAGCTCATTTTTGTTTAATGTTAATAACATTTCCTGTCATATGCCCTACTGAACACAACCCTAGTTCTATTTGGCTCAGTTGGTTGAAGTATGCTGCTTGCCACACAATTGTTAAATTATTCACAATTGACATTCCGAGACCATAGCATGGAGCCAGCTAAGTATTTGGTAGGTCTACTATCTTGATAAGATCTCTCTAGCAAAATACATGTGTTCTCAATGAGACTAACCTGGATTATTAAAAGGTTAATGATAATAAAAAAGTACTGTAGAGATAGCTCACCCTGCTCTCCTCCAGGCTGTCAAAGGGGCCTGGCGGGTCATCCAGACAAAGGAACTGTCTGACCGCTTCACTGTGGGGGAAAGGTCAAAGGTCAGAAAGACGACATGGACATCCTCCAATATAATTACGATCTGTGCACTCACTGCAGATACACTCAAGAGTAGTACCAAACACACACGCACACACAAAAGACACACTCTTGATTTCTCTTGAAAACGACATGTGAGACAACCCTAGATAAAATAAAGGGGAAGGGGAAATGCTGAAGTCCACCTGTTGGTGAGATCTCTGTGTGCTATGAGGTTCTGTAGGAAGGCTTGTAGGCCTAACTGTCTCTCCTCCAGAAACTCCATGTCGTAGTTATCCTTGAACCAGCGCTTGGGTGGAAGGGCTAGTCTGAACCTGGGAAATAACTCCTTTAGCTGAGAGAAAAACACAGAGAGAGAGCAGTTCAATATTTTATTCACATAAATTCACACATTTATTGATCTCCTCGTATGATCTCACCAATTTGGCCCTTGATTTGGCACAATTAAATGAGTCACAGGGAGCCACACGCAGAGACAAATACAAAGCACGCCATCTCCATCCAGTTGGCAAATTTGACCATAATTCTATCCTCCTGATTCCTGCTTCCAAGTATTAAATCAGGAAGCAGCAGTGACTCGGTCTAAAAAAAGTGGTCAGATGAAGCAGATGCTAAACTACTGGACTGTTTTGCTATCACAGACTGGACTATGCTCCGGGATTCTTCCCATGGCATTGAGGAGTATACCACCTCAGTCACTGGTTTCATCAATAAGTGCATCGACGAAGTCGCCCCCACAGTGACTGTACGGACATACCCCAACCAGAAGACATGGATTACAGGCAACATTCGCACTGAGCTAAAAGGTAGAGCTGTCACTTTCAAGGAGCGGGACTCTAACCCGGAAGCTTATAAGAAATCCCGCTATTCCCTGAGACGAACCATCAAACAGGAAAAGCATCAATACAGGACTAAGATCGAATGTGGCAGGGCTTGCAAACTATTACAGACTACAAAGGGAAGCACAGCCGAGAACGGGCCAGTGACACAAGCTTACCAGACAAGCTAAAATACTTCCATGCTTGCTTCAAGGCAAGTAACACTGAAACATGCATGAGAGCATCAGCTGTTCCCGGATAACTGTGTGATCACGCTCTCCGCTGCCGATGTGAGTAAAACCTTTAAACAGGTCAACATTCACAAGGCCGCAGGGTCAGACGGATTACCAGGACGTGTACTCCATGTATGCGCTGACCAACTGGCAAGTGTCTTCACTGACATTTTCAACCTCTTCCTGTCCGAGTCTGTAATACCAACATGTTTCAAGCAGACCACCATAGTCCCTGTGCCAAAGAACACTAAGTTAACCTGCCTAAATGACTACCGACCAGTAGCACTCACGTCTGTAGCCATAAAATGCTTTGAAAGGCTGGTCATGGCTCACATCAACACCATTATCCCAGAAACCCAAGACCCACTCCAATTTGCATACCGCCCCAACAGATCACAGATGATGCAATCTTCCATTGAAGAAAAATCTGCCGTTTCCAGCTGCAATAGTAATTTACCAGAATTCTGGTCACATTAGATGTCGAGAGTCTATATACCAGCATTCCTCATGTGGGGGGGCTGTCAGCACTAGCACACTATTTGGGAGACAGAGATACTAGTGAATATCCAACAAACTTAATTCTAGAGCTGACAGAATATGTTTTGAAGTAAAACTATTTCAGGTTTGATGATGAATACTACCTCCAAACGAATGGAACATCGATGGGTTCCACATTCGCTCCGAGTTATGCAAACCTTCATGTGGGTCTTTTTGAAGAACGTTTTGTTAATAATGAAAACGAAAATCCATTTTTGAATAAAGTCCTGAAGTGGTATCGATATATTGACTACATTTTTTGCATATGGGAAGGAACTGAACTGAGCTGAGCTGTCAGATTTTATGGCACTACTCAATGACATTGACCCTAATCTCAAATTCACTATTGAATCCTGGACTTCCTGACAGGCTGTCCCTAGATGGTAAGGGTAGGTAACAACACATCCGCCATGCTGATCCCATTACGGGGTCCCCTCAGGGGTGCGTGCTCAGTCCCCTCCTGTACTCCCTGTTCACGCATGACTGCACGGCCAGGCACGACTCCAACACCATCATTAAGTTTGCCGGTGACACAACAGTGGTAGGCCTGATCACCGACAACGACGAAACAGCCGGAGGTCAGTGACCAGACCGTGTGGTGCCAGTACAACAACCTCTCCCTCAACGTGATCAAGACAAAGGAGATGATTGTGGACAACAGGAAAAGGAGGACCGAGCACACCCCCATTCTCATCGACGAGGCTGCAGTGGAGCAGGTTGAGAGCTTCAAGTTCCTTGGCGTCCACATCACCAACAAACTGTCATGGTCCAAGCAAACCAAGAGGGCTCGACAAAACCTATTCCCCCTTAGGAGACTAAAAAGATTTGGCATGGGTCCTCAGATCCTCAAAAGGTTTTACAGCTGCACCATCGAGAGCATCCTGACGGTTTGCATCACTGCCTGGTATGGCAACTGCTTGCCCTCTGACCGGAAGGCACTACAGGGGGTAGTGTGTACAGCCCAGTGCATCACCGGGGCTAAGCTTCCTGCCATCCAGGAACTCTATCTCAGGTGGTGTCAGAGGAAGGCCCTAAAAAAATTGTCAAAGACTCCAGCCACCCTAGTCATAGACTGTTCTCTCTGCTACCACACAGAAAGCGGTACCGGAGCACCAAGTCTAGGTCCAAAAGACTTCTTAACAGCTTCTAGCCCCAAGCCATAAGAATCCTGAACAGCTAATCAAATGGCTACCCAGACGATTTGCATTGCCCCCCCCCCTCCCCCCTATGCTGCTGCTACTCTCTGTTATTATCTTATCAATGCATAGTCACTTTAATAACTCTACCTACATGTACATATTACCTCAAATACCTCGACACCGGTGCCCCTGCACATTGACTCTGTACCTGTACCCCCTGTATATAGCCCTGCTATTGTTATTTACTGCTGCTCTTTAACTATTTCTTATTCTTATCTCTTACTTTTTTCTGGTATTTTCTTAAAACTGCATTGTTGGTTAAGGGCTGTAAGTAAGCATTTCACTGTAAGGTCTACAACTGTTGTATTCGGCGCATGTGACAAATACAATTGGACTTGATAGAAATAGAATGGCCAGTTCATCCAGTGGAAGGGACTATTCAGAATTGAGCCCTGGTGTCTGCTGCAGAAGCTCACCTTATCGTTGAGTCTGGCGAAGTCTGTGTACCTTCTGAAGATCACCCAGTTCTCTTCCTCATTCCTTCTCACCAAGACTTTATACACCTGCAGTGAAAAATAGACCATGTTATTTTTGTATCATATACTTTATGCCAGGGATCATCAATAGCGACGGAACTATTTTTTCTTGAGCGGATGGTCGGGGGACAGGAACATAATTACATATTACTGAAAATTGAGCGCAAGAAGCCCAAACAGATGTAATGTTTGACTAAAACATCATCATTTGAAACCTTGCTTACATTTGTATATGATGGCATGTCTCCCTATTATGTGTGGGAATACTTGAACAGATATCTGAAATTACTTAAGTGATGATTTCCTGATGTTTTTGCAGTCTTTTATGTCCAACAATAAAAAATTTACAGCGAGGACAAACTATTTTTTTTAATAGAAAACGTGGGGGGCCGAAAACCACTTTGGCCCGTGGGCTGCCAGTTGGGCAACTCTGCTGTATACACACAAAGACATGGATGTAAGTAACCGCAGCCATAACACAATGTTTGTTCAGTTCTGTTAAAGGTATACTCTTATCAGACACTTATTGTATCTCTCAGCACCCCTAATCTTTAGATACTACTTTAGTGAGTGTGTTATAAAACCAAGCCAACTACACACAAAAACACAGTATCTGATGCCATTTAAAATATATATATATATCTCTGAAAAGGAAGATAGAAATTACAAAGCAGCATCAATCTTTCTAAAAGGAGATTGTGGTTGTAAGAATAAAATACAGCTACCCTACCTAACTGAATCACACTCCACAGAGTCACTTCCTTGTGACTGGTTGTCTATCTCTGGTCATTTAACAACACACACACACACACACACACACACACACACACACACACACTATTAGTTCAGCCTTTTCCATGAATGAGAGCACACATGATAGAGGCAGTCACAAAATCGTATGGAATTCAACCAGATTCGATGTTGATTATTAAATGTGCCTCCTATAACTCTTTAAAACAACATGCTGCATACGACAGTAACTACCATTTAATAACTGATGGGAACCTGAAACATGGATGGAACTTTTAAACCAAGTTCCCTGACATCACGTGTGCAGGATTTTTTGTCCCAGCTAAGTACCACCTGCTTCAACTAATTTGTTTAATCAAATAAGTTGTGATCATAGAATTACAATCAATTAATCATATGGGTGACTCCTTACCGTGAACTTTGCCCTCTCTTCCATGACCTCATAGCCCAGCAGGGTAGGGGTGAGGGGCCTCTCCCAACTGTCCCCTGGAGTACCATCCTCCTGGACCGACCCCTGCTCCCCTCCTCTGGATGTCCTGTACCCCTCGGGGCTGGAACACGCCTGGGGGAGGCTCGGACAGGCTACCGTGGCCCCCCAGGACCCAGTGGCCTTCACCCAGGGGGACTTTCCAGGAGGTGAAAAGCCAGAGCTAGAGATAATTCCCAGGGGGGGGGTCCTCTTGGGCCAGGTCGGGGTCCGTTCCATGGGGACAGGCACTGGGACAAAGGGGGTGGCCATCTTACCTCTTTACCTTCTTGAATAATGAAGCAGAGAAACAGGAGCTTGAGTTGTTACATTGTGATCCATTATCTGTTCGAGAGAGAGAGATATTTGGATACTCACATACTGTAGCCTATCCCTGGCTTTTAGAAACGAATTGCTCTGATTTGGAGAAGGAGATGTGGATACTGGACAGATCGGAGAAGATAGTCCGCATGCCTGACAGCTGTAGATGATAAAGAAACTAAGAAATTCCGGTCAGATTCTCTGGAATCACCGACGTATGCATACCAGATGAAGTTCATGGACAGAACATCTGCATTGTCAATCACTCACTTCCCGCATTATCCTAGCGAAACAAGACGGGAAAATGACCCCTTCCGGGCATGGGCAGACGGATACGCTAACGTAAACATGATCATTCCTGCCGAGCATATTAGAAAGTTCAAAATGTGAATATCCGACTCAAATTGGTTTATTTATCACTCGATGCTTTTATTGTAGCCTACTTTGAGTGGTCACAAAATAATTATTAGATCAAAATCATTACACTTTGGCTAACTTTTTTTTTGTTTTTCTCCATTTAGCTAGTTTATGCAAAGACCCTCCCCACTGGGCATACTGTTTGAATTGACGTTGTTTCCACAACAACCAACGTGGAATAGACGTTGAATTACAGTCTGTATCAAGTGGGACAGCTCTGACAATTCACGCCTCTACAGTATGATGCCGCGTTCATATAGAACTAGGAAACTCGCAAATCCCGACATGCCAACTGTTTCTAGCTATACACGTGCCGCGTTCAACGAAACAGCAAGTTTGACAATACCGAGTTTCCTAGTTCCGACTAGCATAAGAACGCGGCATTAGTTTGGAAACTGTAGATGTGTACCAATTTTATTTGGTTCCCTCTCACGTCAGCTAGACATAAACGCGCACTTCTCTTTCACAATCGGTCACAAACAACATTGGAGCAAAATTCCCTTGTAGAGACCCATGTCCTTCAAAGTTATTTGAAAACAATCACGTCATGATACCCAAATATCTAGGAAATTCCCAAATAGATTGGAAAATCTACAATCCGCTTGCTTGAGTTTTCTATCTTGCTCCAGTGTCCTTTCTCAAAAAGCGAAAACATAAACTCTTACAAATGCATCACCAAAATGTATTTGTATACTAGTTTTGGGGGGGATAAACTATCAATGACAAACCAGACATGGATGTGTTTGAGTTAAATGCGGAAGACGCATTTCAGTTGAATGCGTCCAGTAGACAAGACAATGGACCTGATCCGACAGCTCAGAGCTTCTGCTCTTGTCTGTCCATAAGAAACAATTGGATTGGTGGAAGAGGCAGGGCAGGAGCAAGGAAGAGGGTGTGGTCAAGCAAGGCATCCCCCGAGGCTAGATGCTCTAAGGTTTTTATCAGAACGGGCGTAGATTAGTTTCGCCTTTTTCTTTTCCCGGCATGAGTTTGTGGTGTTTACTTTAAAAAAATAAAAATAAATAAAAGATAAAAAACGTCATTAAAATTATAGCTCACAACTGTGCAGGGGGAGAGGGGTGGGGGCGCTAAAGGAGTGCATTCACGTATATCTACACACTTTCATACACACACAATTGATTGTAATTTTTTATTTTTTTTACTGTCCACAATATATTACATATATTTATTGTCTCTCTGTGGTCACAAAAAACGATTGTCGCATGTGGGCGTGTCTAAATCCCTCCATGCCAATTTCCCAGCAAAGGCGTTCAAAGATACCGTAAAGTAAATATATGGGCAGCAAAACCTATATATTTCAACTTGTCTTTTTCGTGTTTTACTTTCATTTTTTGCCGCGTTATTAAATACGATGGTATATATTTGCTACTTGACACGTCAAACCAATTATAGCAAAGTACTTCAGATGGTGCCAGAATGTTGCAGTCCTTTTTGAAGAGTCAATGAGCTTGTTTTAGTGGTAAGGCTGAAGCAACCGAGTGCAGAAGAAAGTCCAGAAGGAAAGCTGGGGAAAGTACATCTGCGCCTGCATTACTTGCTGTTTGGGGTTTTAGGCTGGGTTTCTGTACAACACTTTGTGACATAGGCTGATGTAAGGGCTTTATAAATAAATTTGATTGATTGATTGAGTCGGACAATGATGGCTCAGTGCAACATGGCAGTGTTGCCATTGTTTTATAAAGTGTTTCTTTGTCATTTCGAAATAAACATATCTCAAACCTCCATATTACACACAAACTGTAAATATGTGTGTACATTGTATTTTTAATTGTTTAGCGAGAGAGCCTCATATCACATTAAATTGTACATATCCACATGAATGCGGGTCACATCTTCGGTCAAATTCGCGTGGGTCAAACAAACAACAACTGAACATTGCAGTCGAAACTTCATGACCTTTGATCACATGGTTTTTGTGACGTTCATGAAGTCGATGTAAGGAGCAAATCGGACCGTTTTTATCCCCATAATATATCGCACTTTGAAATGAGACTTGACAAAATTGGTCCGCTCGAACGAGCCCAATCACAACGCCATAACGTTCGGATCCTGAATGTAACTCAAAAGAAACCCGGAAGGGTCTTGTCATCCTATCCCTTCACAAAATTACAACAACGGACACAGAAACCACCGCTTTCGTAGTTACCTAAACGTAAAATGTAAACATTGCTGTCCTTATTTTAATCAGTCAGTTATTTTGTAGCACGCTACTAGCTAACTAATGACGGACTTCTACAGGGTCAAGAATATGCCCCAATGCCGTGTCTTTAGCTTACAAGTATAAATCAGTCACCGGTTGTTTTGGCGTGGAGTGGTTTTTAGTCCCTAACGTTACTCGCTAGAGAGTTGGATACATTGACAGAAAAGGACAGTCTTAACATTTTTTTGTTAGCAACAATTCAAGTCACTGTTTTTTTTTCTTCCGACGTCCAGTTGCAATCATTAACACTGGCAGCGCGAGCACATTATATCAAACCAGCAAGTCAAACGTCATCACGTAGCTACCTTTTTAATGGAACATTTATGAATCTGTACTCGGCTCTGTCAAGCCACCAGGGTCTTTTCGTTGCATCGGGAACAGGAACTCTCAATTCCGCTTTCTCTTTTAGGCAGAGGAGGACAAGCTTTTTTCAAGAGCTCCTTATTGTAGGTTCACAATAATTATGGAGCAGCAGCACACGGGCTGTGTGAACCTTTGTAGTCTCACGAGCACTCTACCGGTGATCCCCTATCAAAAGCTGACGGACTTGCATTACCTGAGTAAAGGTGGGTTCGGAACCGTGTTCAAGGCACAGCATTGCGATTGGCGGACCACCGTTGCCATCAAGTGTCTGAAATTGGATTCGCCTGTTGGCGAAAGGTATGTTTGTTCAAATCAAGATCTAATCTATCATTGCCTTGTCAGATTTGATTAATGTATCGACTAGATAGGCCATGATCATGACTCAAAGTTCCAGTACATTACACATAAGTCATTAGTCGAATACGTGTTCTGTACAGGGGAGTTTCATTAATATCCCCGACACTAAATCTGAGCATTGCCATGGATAATTAACATGCGTTGTTTGCGGTACGGCTTTGCAACCATAAGAACCATATCTTTCATGTCAGCGATAAAGGATTTTCAAAATACAAAAGGTTTAAATTGATACACCTTTTTTTATAGGGTTCCCACACGGGCACATTTCCATGTTACAGCGTTTGTTTACAGGAGACCGTGACTAACTGACCTGTGCTAATTAGCTCTCTGCGTCTCCGAACGTCTGTGTGTAGACGGAAGACAGGCGCCACAAACGTGTTGTCAGGGAAAAATACTGTCGGCTGAAACTGTGTTAAAAACAGTGTGTATTTTGCATTTGTGAAATTATTTTTGATATGAAAGTAGAGGGATTTGGCTTCGAGGCATTTCGCCCTTTTTAAATAGAACAAGTAAGGTCCTTGGACTAAGAAGTAAAGTTAGGCTCTCTAGTCCAATATTGGGCTAAAGGAGAAGTAGATATTACGAGCCTCATGGCTATGTGCCAATTTGAATAGAAAATACATTAATTTCATTGTTTTCTATCACTCAGAAATGTACCTTATTTTTTTCAATACACACAAAGATTCAATATGAATCTCAATTCCTGTGTCATTTGAATGACTAATGTCAAAATGTTCTCATCATGACTGTGTTTACAGGGAGAGGAATTGCCTACTGAAGGAGGCGGAGGTGCTTCACAAGGCCAGGTTCAACTACATCATCCAAATCTTTGGCGTGTGCAACGAGCCTGAGTTCTTCTGCATCGTCACTGAGTACATGAGCAATGGCTCTCTGGATCAGCTGCTTCACGAGGTACACACCGTTAGTAAGAACAGTGTACCCGTTCAAACAAGGGAGTTGGGACTGAGGCACAAGAATCTTGCCATACCAGTCTAGGGGCTTTTCATTTCCTTCTCCCACAACTGTTTCGAAGCAGAGTATAGGCATAGTGTTTACCACTATCATTTTGAATGAAGAAGGATGTCATTCAGGCTTTGGTATCAGATTGCTATACTCTCGCTATGACTGAAAAATGTGAGCGCTGCGATGTCGGCACAATACTTAGCACTGGCATTTCTTCTCATTCCCCCCAGTCCAGGGGTCTCCTACATTTTCTAGCATTTAGAGCTTCTTTTAATACAATGAAACATCCTGAGCTACAACTTTTTTTTTAAATAGGCACATTCTCTTCTCCACTACCCTGCAACTCTTCCCCAGGTCCTTAGTGTACAAGATAAAGTAGTGCACTATTTTTTTCTGTCGATATACCAAGTAAAAGAATGGTTAATAAACAACTCAGTAAAAATGTTCCTGGTTTTAGATTGTTAATTTTATTTCACTCTCAAAATTACAATTGATCATAGAGAAACAATGGAATTGGATGTTCTGAGTCCATGTCAATGGTTAAATCACATCTGAAGACTATTTTTCATTGAGCATCTAGCGAGTGAGGAATGTGATGTCTAATGTCACAGTCTCGCTATGGTTCTGTACTGCTCATTTCATGCCAAGGTTTGCAAATAATAGGAACAAATTCTATACAGTGTATTTGGAAACCCTTTTCCCAAATTTTCTTACGTTACATCCTTATTCTAAAATTGATTTAAAAAAAAATAATTTAAATGTAAAAGTCCATCTACACACAATACCCCATAATGACAAAGGGAAAACTGTTTTTTTTAGATTTTTTTTTTACAAATTAGCAAGCATAAAAAAAACATACCTTATTTACATAAATATTCAGACCCTTTGCTATGAGACTTGAAATTGAGCTCCGGTGCATCCTGTTTCCATTGATCATTCTTGAGATGTTTCTACAACTTGATTGGAGTCCACCTGTGGTCGAAGGAATTGTCCCTAGAGCTCCGAGACAGGATTGTCGAGGCACAGATCTGGGGATGGATAAGAACATGTCTGTAGCATTGAAGGTCCCCAAGAACACAGTGGCCTCCCTCATTCTTAAATGGAAGAAGTGTGGAATCACAGACACTCTTCCTAGAGCTGGCCGCCCTACCAGACTGAGCAATCGGAGAAAGGCCTTTGTCAGGGACAGAGCTCCAGAGTTTCTCTGTGGAGACGGGATAACCTTCTAGAAGGACAATCATCTCTGCAGCACTCTACCTTTCAGGCCTATATGGTAGAGTGGCCAGACAAAAGCCACTCATCAGTAAAAGGCACATGACGGCCTGCTTGAAGTTTGCCAAAAGTCAGCTAAAGGACTCTCTCAGACCATGAGAAACCAGATTCTCTGGTCTGATGAAACCAAGATTGAACTCTTTGGTCTGAATGCCAAGTGTCACTTCTAGAGGAAACCTGGTACCATCCCTAGGGAGAAGCATGGTGGTGGCAGCATCATGCTGTGGGGATGTCTTTCAGTGGCAGAGACTGGAAGACTAGTCAGGATCATGGGAAAGATGAACGGAGCAAAGTACAGAGATCTTTGATAAAATTCTGCTTCAGAGCACTCAGGAGCTCAGACCGGGGCTAAGGTTCACTTTCCAACAGCACAACGACCGTAAGCACACAGCCAAGACCCCGCAGGAGTGGCTTTGGGACAAGTCTCTGAATGTCCTCGAGTGGCCCAGCCCGAGCCCCGACTTGAATCCGATCAAACATCTCTGAAGAGACCTGAAAATAGCTGTGCAGCGACGCTCCCCGTCCAACCTGACAGAGCTTGAGAGGATCTGCAGAGAAGAATGGGAGATACTCCCCAAATACAGGTGTGCCAAGCTTGTAGCGTCATACCCAAGGAGACTCAAGGCTGTAATCGCTGCCAAAGGTGCTTCAACAAAGTACTGAGTAAAGGGTCTGAATACTTATGTAAATGTGCTATTTCATTAACATTCTTTAAAATAAATGTGAAAAAATTTCTGCAAACCTGTTTTTGCTTTGTCATGGGATATTTTGTGTAGATGGAGGGGGGGAAAAAACAAATTTAATCAATTTTAGAATAAGGCTGTAACGTAACAAAATGTGGAAAAGGGGTCTGAATACTTTCCGAATGCACTACTTACTCATGATATGCTTTTGCCAGATAAGCCTACTTTGCAGTTAACATTTTAATTGAGAACATTTTGGGGAAAGTATTTCTGTCATACCACAAGACGGTTATCGCATCAACTGGCTACACAAAGTGGTACGCGTGCGCATCACACAGACAGACGGCCAATATTGCTGGAAATTAATTGGCAGATATTGTGTTAGGTTTGGCAATTTAAGCAAATAGTGGCCAACCAGGGTTGGGATGATGTCAATGTTGCATTTTTTTTAGATAGTAGCTGGCAGCTTGCAGTGTCTGATACTTGTGAGATTTGTTTATGACTGTTTGCGGTAGAACATTTGAAAATGTCATGTACTTTCAGAATTGTTTGGCGAGTTACTCTTAGGTGGGCTGCGAGCTACTGGTAGTACTTTCCCTTCTCTCCTCCCACACTCTGTAGAAGACAGTGTACCCCCTGCTGGCCTGGTCGTTGAGGCTGCGTGTCCTGTACGAGATAGCTCTAGGGGTTAACTTCCTACACAACATGACCCCACCCCTCCTGCACCACGACCTCAAAACGCAGAACATTCTGCTCGACGGAGAGTTTCATGTCAAGGTGTGTGTGTCAACCTCTGTCTTACTTAGCAGTTTTCATATTATATAGTCCCCTGAATCACTGTTCGTCTACGCCTATTGTTTTATAAAGCATGTTGACAAATAACATTTGATTTTGTTTGCAAAGGCAATTTGTCTTCCATTTAATATGACCGAAGTATTCATGGTTCCAATTAAACTGTTTGGTCATACTGAAAACGGGGGCAGGAGAGGATTAAAATATGAATCAGCTCTCCATCATCCAGCTCAACCCTCCTGCATGAACCAATCTAATCTTCATCTGCCCCTATTAAGCTTCATGTATTAATGAGGCTTTTAACTGACTAAAGTCGTAATGGCCCAGATTCATTTTGGTTGTGTATAAATAAACAGAATTTTCGAATTTCCCTGAGAAATAGCCTAGGCCTACATATTTGAATGTCTCTGATGATCAATGTCTCCTTGGAAGTTCAGGGTTGTGTTCTTGTAGGGAGAACATGTTTGAAAACAGGGAAGTACTACCTGTTCAATAAGAATTTTCACTTTTCGTTGCAAAATCCTGCTCTCAAAACCCAGTTGTCCTTGTTGTGTCCAGATAGCAGATTTTGGCCTGTCTAAGTGGCGTCAGCTGTCTATCAGTAAAGGCTCAGGATCCAAGCCACCTGAGATGGGGGGCACCGTCATCTACATGCCACCCGAAGCTTACGAACCCTCCAAGAGCCGCAGGGCAGACGCCAAACACGACATGTACAGGTGAGCCAACAAGAACCAGGTTTTGAGTTAAAGGACCTGGCCAGATCGGTTTGTGCTTTAGCCAGTCCCTCTGCTATATGCATGGCATGACAATGAACAACCGAGCACTATGCTAAAGCCCAAAGTGATATGGCACCCAGGCAACCTGTAAGTCATGAATAATATTAACATACTGTAGCTAGGTTCAGTCCACTATCTTAAAGAGCCTCTAAAAAGTCTAAAGCCAACTTATCATCTGACCATATCCTGTGATTTCTTTATTCTGTATCAGCTAAAAATGTTTGATCACAATACAGCGTTTAGGCTTTTAGCATAGCCCCTTTTCCACCCCTGGCTTCCCCCTACTAGCTAACCACTAGCAGCCTTGAAACACATCACTTATTAGCAGTTCAGCATTTCTCCTACTGTTACACAAAATCAAGATGAACATTTTCTATCATAATATACATTTGACGTCTATGACCAAACTGGCTAACACTCTGTTGTTGGCCAATGGGAGCTATAGCTAGCCACATGCTAACCTGAGAGCCGCTACTACTGGCAGCAGTAAATCCATATATAATGGCTAACACAAACATTGGCTACCATGATATCCTGCAAGTTATATCCAATAAAGATCAGGCAGTTCAGCAAAAATAAAGACATATCTTGAAATAAACAATGACATTCATCCAATATTATTTGACTATTTCTGTAACAGACCATTTCCTTCTTGGCATCAAAGCCGGAATGAATAGAAGAATGGCGCTGGAGGGAATAGCAGACGTTTTACGGGCTCCTGGCCAATTGTGCTATTTTTTTTTGTTGGGTTGTTGTGCTGATCGTAACTTTTTTTTGTCCATAATGTTTCCATTATAATTTCCTATGACCGAAAAGAGCTTCTGGACATCAGAAAAGCGATCACTAACCTCGATTTGGATGAGGATTTCTACTTCAATGAGTTGGCGGCGAAGTACATATTGCTCATCCCGGACCAGGCCCAAATTCCCGACGATCAAAAAAGGAAGAGGCGGTGTTATAGAGGCCGGCGTGCGGGATACCCAACGACACTACGTCGGCATGTGGATAAACCGCCTCTACCCTCCGTTCGTTCTATTGGCAAACGTGCAATCACTGGAAAATAAATTGGACGAGCTCCATTCGAGACTATCCTATCAACGTGATCTGAAGAACTGTAATATCCTATATTTTTCAGTCGTGGCTGAACAAAATCATTTAAAATATAAATCTAGTAGGTTTTTCTATACATCAGCAAGACAGAATGGCATCGTCGGGTAAACTCAAGGGGGGTGGTGTGTGTCTCTGTTAACAACCGCTGGTGCACAATCTCTAATATTCCGGAAGTCTCAAGGTTCTGTTCACCTGAGTTAGAATACCTCATGATAAGCTGTAGGCCATACCATTTAACAAGAGTTTTTACAACACATTTTTTTTTAAGTGGATGCTAAGCTACAGGACTGGTTTGCTAGCGCAGACTGGAATATGTTCCAGGATTCATCCAATGGCATTGAGGAGTTTACCCCATCAGTCACCTTCTTCATTAATAAGTGCATTGACGACATCATCACCCACAGTGACTGCACATACATATCCCAGCCAGAAGCCATGGATTACAGGCAACATCCACACTGAGCTAAAGGCTGCAGATTTCAAGGAGCGGGACACCAATCTGGATGCTTATAAGACATCCCGGTACACCGTCCGATGAACCATCAAACAGACAAAGCGTCAATACAGGACTAAGACTGAATCCTATTACACCGGCTCTGACACTCGTCGAATGTGGCAGGGCTTGCAAACTATCACGATTTACAAAGGGAAACCCAGCAGCGAGCTGCCCAGTGATGCAACCTATCAGACGAGCTAAATGCCTTCTATGCTTGGTTTGAGGCAAGCAATACTTAACCATGCATGAGAGCACCAGCTGCTTTGGACGACTGTGTGATCAAGATCTCTGTAGCCGACATAAGAACTTTTTAAGCAGGCTAACATTCACAAGTCCACAGGGCCAGAACGATTACCAGGATGCGTACTCCGAGCATGCACTGACCAGCTGGCAAGTGTTTTCACTGACATTTTCAATCTCTCCCTGACCCAGTCTGTATTACCTACATGTTTCAAGCAGACCACCATAGTCCATGTGCCCAAGATTGCCAAGGTAACCTGTTTAAATGACTGTCGCCCTATAGTACTCAACATCTGTAGCCATGAAATGCTTTGAAAGGCTAGTTGTGGCTCACATCAATCGTCCCAGGCACCCTGGACCCATTCCAATTCTCCTACCACCACAGATGGAGGTACTCTCCATTAAACTCCACACTTCCCTTTCCCACCTGGACAACAAGAACACCTCCATGAGAATGATTTTCATTGACTACAGCTCAGCGTTCAACACCATAGTGCCCTTCAAGCTCATCACTAAGCTAAGGACCTTGGGACTAAACACCTCCCTCTGCAAATGGATTCTGGACTTGCTCATGGGCTGCCCCCAGGTGGTGTGGGTAGGAAACATCTGCCATGCTGACCCTCAAAACGAGGGTCTCGGGTGCGTGCCTAGTCCCCTCCTGTACTCCCTGTTCACCCATGACTGTATCTGCGCACGACTCCAACACCATCAAATTTGCTGACGACACCGGTGGTAGGCCTGATCACTGACAACAGTGAGACAGCCTATACGGAGGTGGTCAGAGACCTGGTAGTATGGTGCCAGGAGAAAAACCTCCCTCAATGTCAGCAAGACAAAAGAGCTGATCGTGCTCTTCAGGAAACGTGAATGGAGGCATGCTCGGCCCTTCCATCGACCGGGCTGTAGTGGAGTGGGTCGAGAACTTCAAGCAAAGTTGGTGGCAAAGTGGCAAAGTTGGTTTGACTTTGGATTGCCTGTCTGTGGGGCTAGTTAAGGACCGTCAATAAATTGCACAATGTAAATGGAACAATATTTTCATGTTGCACAACTTTTTAGTTCTCATTAAATGTGTTCAATATTTGTATATGGATTTCTACAATTTAGTTGGTTTGAGGTTTTTAAGTAATTGAAATTTGGAGCTATTGACATTTAAAAAATATTGTCCCATGTACATTATGTAATTTACTGATGGTCCCTAACTAACCCCATAGATGTCAAATAAAATGTACCATGGGCATTATAATTGGGTTGCATGCAGCTGCTTTCCAAATTGATGATTACTTGGGTGCTGTGGGCAGGATTGAAATAAACTGTTACGGTACCCTTAATTCCGTGACATACCATAATAAGAAATAATCTCGCAAATCTCAGTTTTGGACGAGACTGACTGACAAATTATCCTATTTTAGACTTTGTAGTCCATTTTGACTTTCTATAATAAATGTCTGACTCCTATCGATGCCACAGGCCATTTTCAAAAGGAGAAGTTGCTTATCATGTTTAGTTGCTATTTAATAGAAGATTGTATTTCAAGGCAAGTGTAGTATTTAGCCTTAGGTAAATCAATCCACATTCCTCCCGGAGCAAACGGTGAAGTACTTTGTTAAGTTTCAATTTTATTGATCTCAGTGAGCGTCTCTAAGGTGCTTGCCCTTTCTAGATGAACACCCCCTTAAAGGAACTCCTTGTTTCAGTGAAGATGTCACAAAAGGAAATGCTGAAAAGAGATATGAGACTAGCCCTTCAAGTTCCCCTAACCTCTGACTGATTCACAGTCACTGGGGCTTTTGGGCAGTAGACTGTCATGGGGACTGAGTCATGCCTCCACTGGGAAGTGTATTGGCCTTTTGTGTACGACTGAGGAAATGAGATTCATGACTGACTCTTAGTATTAGACATCCCTTTGAGGGGAATGCTCATCTGACATCAATATTTATTTTTCTCCCCAGAGGCTGCTATTCTAACTGTGGGTCAAATAAAGCTTCTTTTTTTTTATGTTCCCATTTTAGTTATGCAATCATTATGTGGGAGGTGCTGGCCAGGAGGATACCATTTGAAGGTAATTTAAGGTTTAGATGTTGTTTTTACTGGTGGAATGCAGTATAGAATGTTTGTAAAAGCAATGTGTTTTTTATGGATGTTAATAACCTCTTTTATGGAATCATATAACCTCATTCAAAATAAATGTTGTCAGCTATACATACACGTTAGATTAGCCTCATGACCTTACTGTTTCTTGTCAGTGACATATACCAAACTCATGAGTTAACATTTATAGTCCTCTGCATGCTCAAAAATAGTGGTGGGATTTCCAGACGCAAGTGATATTAAATCTTCATTCAGAAGTTAAAAAAAACTGAGTGAGCATTTGTATTTCTGTACAGAGGCGACCAACCCCATGCAGATCATGTTCAGCGTGCTGCGGGGGGCACGTCCGGAAACAGGCCTGGACTGTCTGCCAGGGGACATCCCCAGCAGGGAGACACTCATCAACCTCATGACTTTCGGCTGGACCGCTAACCCCGACGAACGGCAATCCTTCCTCCGTAAGAGACATGACCTCTAACCTTTGACCTCAACTCGTTACCTTCACATAGGCTGAAGTTGCCCCTAGACCTCAGAACAGTTTGGCGCTTTCGTGACACAAATGTTTATGGTTAGGATTAGGGAAAAATAAGCTGATTCTGGATCTGTGCCTAATGGGGACTTCTACTCACAGCCAACAAATACCTCTTTCTTCTCAGTAAGAGATCACCCCTCACCTTTCATCTTAACTCACAGTAACCTTTACTGACTCAGACAGATGCCATTCAACCTTATCTTGTTACTTGGCACAGAAACCTCCCTTATGATCAATATACCTAACTCAATGTTTTGTACAATTAATACATTGATGTCAATGTATTATCTATGTAGGTGTTGCAAGTATACATTTGTCCCTAAAAACTATAGAGCCATAACAGTCTCTACTTGTCTTGTGCAGAGTGTGTGATGGAGCTGGAGCCAATGCTGAGGAGGTTCGATGAAATCAACGTCCTGGAGGCCGTGCTGGAGGTCAAGAAGTCAAAGGTCAGTCAGTGCGAGATTGTCCAGTACACAGCTCAAAAGGAAAAGGTTTGGCAGGAAACATACAGTCCCAAGTCATTCACTATGACTCAAGTAACCTCATCCCCAGGCTCATATGACCTCCCTGTGTATTGTTTAATGTTTTAGTTCTGTTTGTGATAGCCCCAAATTTGATGACTTCAGACTTGACCAGGGTTTGGCGCATCGTGACTCATTGATATGTCTTGAGATGGATGACTTGACAAATGACGAACAGAGAGACAAATGTATGACTTCACATTTTGGTAGAAATAATCCAACCCCTACTTTCACTTCCTTATTCACCGTTTAACGTGGAAAGAAATGCACACAATGATTTGCATCTGCTTATTTTTAAGCAATAAGGTATGAGGAGGTGTGGTATATGGCCAATATACCATGGCTAAGGGCTGTTCTAATGCACAACGAATCACGGAGTGCCTGGATATAACCCATAGCCATGGTATAATGGCCATATACCACAAACCTCCAAGGTGTCTTATTGCTATTATAAACTGGTTACCAACGTAATTAGAGCAGTAAAAATACATGTTTTGTCATACCTGTGGTATACGGTCGGATATACCATGGCTGTCAGCTAATCAGCATTCAGGGTTCGAATCACCCAGTTTATAAAGCAGCATACATTCTCTCTCCCTCTCTCTCTCTCTCTCTCTCTCTCTCTCTCTCTCGCTCTCTCTCTAGCTGATGAGGCGGGCAAGCTGTTACTCTGCCACACCTGTGGTGTGTGAGAGGGGGAGGGAAGAGGAGAAGTCTCTGAACATTCTGAAGAACAACCCCAGTCCCTGGCCAGTGAGTATAATGACCGGCTGTCCCCGGCAAAAACGTTTTTTGGGTCAACCGAGAGTCCTCTTTTTTTTTTACCAATTGATAGGTCAACATTTTCGAACGTGTATTTTTCATTATATAGACACACCCTGTGTGTTTATTAATACAATAAACTATAGGCACAGAGCTTGTCTGATGCTTTAAGGGCACTGTTTGATGAAATAATTAAGATGCACAAATGTGGCAGTTTGTTCATGTTCTTCAATCACGTTCATCCATCTATTCCGCCTGTCTGCAACGAACATGAAAGTGAATCGTATCAACTATCAACTGTCAGGCCTGATGCTCGCCCTAGCAACATTGAATCAACTATTCTGAGCTCTGTTTCCCACGCCAGTGAGATCCGGACAGACATCTGTATTTGCGCAAAGTTGAGAAGTAATCAGGTTTCCACTGGATCAGAGCATGACATTTTTTCCATTCGCGCCGAGGCTCGGTGGTTCTCAAAAGGGAGAGAGCTGGAAAGATTTGACAAATACATTGAGGAGCTATTGTCATTCTCAATGGATGTAAAAACAGACTTTGTTTACTTGATTTAAATAATTATTTTGCGTAGCTCCACTGCTCATTAGTTATGGTAAGTTAATACTATCAGACATCCCTAAATGGGCAAGTTTTTACATTTGCGCCTAGGCCTAATCGGGTCCTTACTCAACATTGACAGGAGCGCTCCAAACAAAAGACAATGAATTAATTGGCAGAACTTGTTTCTCAACCTAGCATAGGTTTTATTTTACCTTTATTTAACTAGGCAAGTTAAGAACAAATTCTTATTTTCAATGACTGCCTGTTCAGGGGCAGAACGACAGATTTGTACCTTGTCAGCTCAGGGGTTTGAACTTGCAACCTTCCGGTTACTAGTCCAACTCTCTAACCACTAGGCTACCCTGCTACCCTGCCGTCCCAGGTTGTGAACTCTGCAAACAACGTGTCCACTCTAATACTAATAATTTTAATATATTGAATGCATTATCAGAAATTACCATAACAAACATTGTAGATTAGAAATGATTGGGATTAATGGTAAATGTACAACTGGTGATATATTGTATGTAATGGGGAATTGATAGTTAGCGTCTATCAGAGGGCAAACAATTTACACAATGAAGTTTTCTTGACTCAACATTTAATTTTTCTTGGGTATAATTTTATCTTCACATACTATAGGCCTAAGGAATACTCTCATGAACTGTGGCAGGTCCAAAGCAGTAGCCATCTATGGAAAAACCAATGCAATTTCACTTTTTTTTTTAAAATCAAATTGCTTGGCGTGCCAAGGCAAATAGCCTCATGGCACGCATGCCTTGTGTTGCCGATGCCTGTCTGAGAGTGATGGCCTGTGCCGCCTCCGCAATGGATTAGTCCAGGCACGAATCAGACAGGTAGGTGTCTTATGTGCCATGAAAAAAATATATATATTTGCGACCACTTAACAATAAAATTTGTCAACCAACAGCCTAAATACTTCCTGAAGGCACTGTATTTTTGTTTTATTCTATAAACTACTGACAACATTGACCAGTTGTAATTTTCTGTAAATAAATGCTCTAAATTACAATATTTTTATTTGGCATTTGGGAGAAATGTTAGTAGTTAATTTTATCCAAACACATACTTATAAATAGTACAACCAGAGAAACTGATCATTTTACAATGGTCTCTTAATTTTTTCCAGAGCTGTGTATCTGTTCTTTTAGGGCCAGTTTACTCTTATGTAGAGCACTCCGGTGTGTGTGTGCATGTTTTTAACAAGCTCTGTCACTGCCATAGGGAAGCTCCACCTCTGGCTCTGGGTCTTGCTCCTCCCAGGACACGGACATCTCCCAACCAAGCTCCCTCACTAGCACCAATGCTCCGCCTTCTAAAGGTAAATCTGCCCACTTTCCTAGACTGTGATTGACAGCTGTGATTGACAGCTGTGATTGACAGCTGTGATTGACAGCTGTGATTAACAGTTAACTTTTTGCCCTGAAGGGAAATAGCGAGTTTCCTGAGTACTAGTCTGTTTCTGCGTTGAATACGAGTTGCATTGATACCCAGTTCTCTCTCTTCTCCCTCAAATAATTTTTTTAATTAATGAGGAGGAACTTTCTCCCTGGAGAAAAGCCTCCTCTGACACCCACCTCTCCTTGTTGCCCCCCTCCACCCAACCCCTCCTAGAAGTGTCCCCCTCGTTGTTCATGCCCCACACACTGGAGCCTCCGCAGCCCCTCAGAGAGCAGAGCCCGGGGGACAACAACCTCAACAACTACCCCCAGAGCGCCAGGCCCCTGGATGAGCTCAACATTCCCCTCAAACCAGATCTGCCTGAAACAGAGTGTGTGACATACCTGGACAACCTCACCCTGAAGCCACAGCCATACCAACCCCAGCCAGGTAACATAGTTAAAGTTCCAAATGAAATCACATGACACGACTAACATTAAACTCCTAGTCTCACTACCTACCTAGCTACTGTAAAACATATTCAGACCCCTTGCCTTTTTCCACATTTGGTTATGTTATATATATATATATAAGCATTTTAAAACGATCACATTTACATAAGTATTCAGACCCTTTACTCAATACTTTGCTGAAGCACCTTTGGCAGCTATTATAGCCTCTTCTTCAAATCAAATTTTATTTGTCACTTGCGCCGAATACAACCGGTGTAGACCTTACAGTGAAATGCTTACTCACAAGCCATTAACCAACAATGCAGTTTTAAGAAAAATACAACAACAAAAAAGAAATAAAGTAACAAATAATTAAAGAGCAGCAGTAAGATAACAATAGCGAGGCTATATACAGGGGGTACCGGTACAGGAAGCTCTCAACCTGCTCCACTACAGCCCCGTCGATGAGAATGGGGGCGTGCTCGGTCCTCCTTTTCCTGTAGTCCACAATCATCTCCTTCGCCTTGATCACGTTGAGAAAGAGGTTGTTGTCATGGCACCACACAGCCAGGTCTCTGACCTCCCTATATGCTGTCTTGTTGTTGTTGGTGATCAAGCCTACCGCAGGTGTGTTCTTGGGTATGACACTACAAGCTTGGCACACTTGTAATTGAGGAGTCCAATCAAGTTGTAGAAACATCTCAAGGATGATCAATGGAAACCGGATGCACCTGAGCTCAATTTCCAGTCTCATACCAAAGGGTCTGAATACATACAGTTGAAGTCGGAAGTTTACATACATTACGGTTGGAGTCATTAAAACTAGTTTTTCAACCACTCCACAAATTTCTTGTTAAACTATAGTTTTGGCAAGTCGGTTAGGACATCTACTTTGTGCATGACACAAGTAATTTTTCCAGCAATTGTTTACAGACAGATTATTTCCCTTATAATTCACTGTATCACAGTTCCAGTGGGTCAGAAGTTTACATACACTAAGTTGACTGTGCCTTTTAACAGCTTGGAAAATTCCAGAAAATTATATGGCTTTTGAAGCTTCTGATAGGCCAATTGACACCATTTGAGTCAATTGGTGTACCTGTGGATGTATTTCAAGACCTACCTTCAAACTCATTGCCTCTTTGCTTGACATCATGGGAAAATCAAAAGAAATCAGCCAAGACCTCAGAAAAAATATTGTAGACCTCCAAGTCTGGTTCATTCTTGGAAGCAATTTCCAAACGCCTGAAGGTACCACGTTCATCTGTACAAACAATAGTACGCAAGTATAAACACCATGGGACCACGCAGCCGTCATACCGCTCAGGAAGGAGACGCGTTTTGTCTCCTAGAGATTAACATACTTTGGTGCAAAAAGTGCAAATCAATCCCAGAACAACAGCAAAGGACCTTGTGAAGATGCTGGAGGAAACGGCATCCTTTGGAGGTACAAAAGTATATTTTGTCCACAGTAAAACGAGTACTATATTGACATCACCTGAAAGGTCGCTCCGCAAGGAAGAAGCCACTGCTCCAAAACCGCCATAAAAAAGCCAGACTACGGTTTGCAACTGCACATGGGGACAAAGATTGTACTTTTTGGAGAAATGTCCTCTGGTCTGATGAAACAAAAATAGAACTGTTTGGCCATAATGTTTGGAGGAAAAAGGGGGAGGCTTGCAAGCCGAAGAACTACATCCCAACCGTGAAGCACGGGGGTGGCAGCATCAAGTTGTGGGGGTGCATTTCTGCAGGAGGGACTGGTGCACTTCACAAAATAAATGGCAAGATGAGGAAGGAAAATTATGTGGATATATTGAAGCAACGTGTCAAGACATCAGTCAGGAAGTTTAAGCTTGGTCGCAAATGGGTCTTCCAAATGGACAGTGACCCCAAGCATACTTCCAAAGTTGTAGAAAAATGGCCTAAGGACAACACAGTCAAGGTATTGGAGTGACCATCACAAAGCCCTGACCTCAATCCTATAGAACATTTGTGGGCAGAACTGAAAAAGTGTTTGCGAGCAAGGAGGCCTACAAACCTGACTCAGTTACACCAGCTCTGTCAGGAGGAATGGGGGAAAATTCACCCAACTTATTGTGGAAAACTTGAGGAAGGCTACCCAAAAAATTGGACCCAAAACAAGTTAAACAATTTAAAGGCAATGCTACCAAATACTAATTGGGTGTATGTCAACTTCTGACCCACTGAGAATGTGATGAAAGAAATAAAAGCTGAAATAAATCATTCTCTGTACTATTATTTTGACATTTCACGTTCTTAAAATAAAGTGCTGATTTTAACTGACCTAAGAAAGGGAATGTTTACTAGGAGTAAATGTCAGGAATTGTGAAAAACTCAGTATAAATGTATTTGGCTAAGGTGTATGTAAACTTCTGTCTTCAACTGTATGAAAATATGATATTTCTGTTTAATTTTTAGTTAATGTGCAAAAATGTCTAAATCTGTTTTCACTTTGTCATTATGGGATATTGTGTGTAGATTGCTGAGGATTTTTGTTTGTTTATATAATCCATTTTAGAATAAGGCTGGTAACAATGTGGAAAAAGTCAAGGATTCTGAATACTTTCCGAAGGCACTGTTTATGCGTGTAATGTTTTTTCTATGGAGATTGCATGGCTGTGTGCTCGATTTTATAAGCCTGTCAGCAACGGGTGTGGTGGAAATAGCCCAATCCACTAATTTGAAGGGTGTCGACATACGTTTGTACAGACAGACAGACCGACGGAGACAGACCGCCAGCCAGCCAGCCAAAGTTTGGACACAGCTACTCATTGAAGAGTTTCTTTATTTTTACTATTTTCTACATTGTTAAATAGTGAAGACATCAAAACTATAGAATCATGTAGGAACCAAAAAAGTGTTAAACAAATCAAAATATATTTTGCCTTGATGACCGCTTTGCACACGCTTGGCATTCTCTCAACTAGCTTCACCTGGAATGCTTTTCCAACCGTTATGAAAGATTTCCCCCATATGCTGAGCACTTGTTGGCTGCTTTTCCTTCACTCTGCGGTCCAACTCATCCCAAACCATCTCAATTGGGTTGAGGTTGGGTGATTGTGGAGGCCAGGTCATCTGATGCAGCACTCCATCACTCTCCTTCTTGATCAAATAGCCCTCCTTCTTGGTCAAACATCCTGGAGGTGTGTTGAGTCATAGTCCCACTATCATTTGTTTTTCAACAGGACAAAGCACAAACCAGATGGGCTGGTGTATTGCTGCAGAATGCTGTGGTAGCCTTGCTGGTTAAGTGTGCCTTGAATTCTAAATAAATCACTGACACTGTCACCAGCAAAGCACCACCACACCTCTGCCTCCATGCTTCACGGTGGGAACCAACGATGATGGACTGTCGTTTCTCTTTGGTTATTTCAGCTGTTCTTGCCATAATATGGACTTGGTCTTTTACCAAATAGGGCCATCTTCTGTATACCACCCCTACCTTGTCACAACACAACTGATTGGCTCCAACACATTAAGAATGAAAGAGATTCCACAAATGAACTTTTAACAAGACACACCTGTTAATTTTAAATGCAAGTGACTACCTCATGAAGCTGGTTGAGAGAATGCCTATAGTGTTCAAAGCTGTCAAGGCAAAGGGTGGCTACTTTGAAGAATCTCAAATATAAAATATATTTTGATTTAACTTTTGTTTTTGGTTACTACATGATTCCATGTGTAATTTCATAGTGTTGAAGTCTTCCCTGTTATTCTACAATGTAGAAAATAGTCAAATAAAGAAAAACCATTGAATGAGTAGGTGTGTCCCCACTTTTGACTGGTACTGTATATTTGGAACACTGCTCTTTCCATAAGAGACTGGCCAGGTGAATCCAGGAGAAACCTATGATCCTTGTTGATGTCACTTGTTAAATCTACTTCAATCAGTGTAGAAGGGGAGGAGACATGTTAAAAAATATATTTTAAAAATTAAGCCTTGACATAGATTGTGTGTATCCCAGCTAGCCATTCGGAGGGTAAATGGTCAATATTTAAATGCCTTTTGAATGGGGTATGGTAATAGATGCCAGGCGCACCGGTTTGAGTGCGTCAAGAACTGCAATGCTGCTGGGTTTTTCACACTCAATAGTTTCCCGTGTGTGTCAAGAATGGCCCACCACCCAAAGGACATCAAGCCAACTTGACATAACTGTGGGAAGCATCGCAGTCAACATGGGCCCTGTGAAACGCTTTCAACAGTTTGTAGAGAATTGAGGCTGTTCTGAGGGCAAAGGGGGTTGCAACTAAATATTAGGAAGGTGTTCCTAATGTTTTGTACACTGTGTGAGAGAACAGCAGTGGTCCAAGAACAGAGCCTTGAGGAACACTGAAAAGTTTGTCCTATCTAAGGTATGTTTTCATGTTCCTCAGTGCTGTTCCAGGCCACTACTGTTCCAATTATTTATATCACTGCTAATCTAATACCTACTTTGGCTTTACCCAAACCCTCCAGACTTCAACCCATCTTCGGATCCCCCCGACCTAACGCTGGGCCCTGTGGCGCGCTGGATCGCAGTGCGGCGCGAGGATATCGTTTCCCAGATGACGGAGGCCTGTCTGAACCAGAGCCTGGATGCCCTGCTGGCTCGCTCTCTCCTGATGCTCGAGGACTATGAGCTGGTGGTGAACCGGGCCACGCGTACCGCCAAGGTCCGCCAGCTCCTTGACACCTGCCACCGCCACAGCGAGGACTTCTGCCGCGTGGTGGTCCGCAAGCTCCAGGACAACAAGCAAATGGGCCTGCAGCCGTACCCCCCAGAGCTCAGCTCCCCTGTGGCCGTGCCAAGCCCCAGCGCACCCCCACTCTCTGTGTCCTACAACAACCCTAGGAAATACTAGAACAGAACTAGACTAGAGACTAAACTGTTCCAAGACTTTTAGCTCTTTGAGCTAGGTAGTGGAAGAAGCCTCTACGGTCTGTTAGTCCTGGGTTATATTCATTAGGCACCAAATGGAAGAAAACTAACTGAAACAGGGAGGGACTACCTAAACTTGTCCAATAAGACACTTGTTTTCCTTTGCACATTGTTTTGCTACGGTGTGCACTAGTGAATTACGACCCTGGGTTTTGACTGTGAACTTTGAATTTAGTGTGGTAGGGTGAAGCCCAGCTGTCGTTTCATATTGCTCATCGTGGTACCTACTTTCCTGCCCACTCACACAGGACATTCTCTGTTGCTACTGTTCATTGAACTGAAGGTGCCTAGAAGCTGAGCTTAAGAACTTGAAGGTAAAGATGCCTTTTGGAAAAACAACCAGTATTCACTAAATTTCACCTGTTCTCTGAAAGCAGAGAACTGGTTGGGATTAGCAATCATAATCAAAAACCTGTTAGAATTTAATCCAGGCTTTGAAGAATTGATATTATGGATTTTATGTAATTTGACAAGTAAATCATCTCGTTCTCTTGAAGCATTCCCTATATTCTGAGTGATCGGGGTATGGGCCTGAGTTCTGCTTCTATGCATCTTTCTGTTATTGTTGTCCCCCCTTTGCACTGAATGGTTATATCCAGAGACAGACATACTGTATATCCAGAGAGAGACTGTATAACATCATACTGATCTAAGGCTC
The DNA here is from genome assembly GCF_045791955.1 of Oncorhynchus clarkii lewisi. Classification (NCBI taxonomy): domain Eukaryota; kingdom Metazoa; phylum Chordata; class Actinopteri; order Salmoniformes; family Salmonidae; genus Oncorhynchus; species Oncorhynchus clarkii. The sequence continues at coordinate 11,214,909 of NC_092166.1, read as the reverse complement.
TGATTTCACTCTTTTGAGTGGACATTCTAGAACAGGGGTATTGAGCTCTTACACTACGAGGTCTGGAGCCTGCTGGTTTTCTGTTATTCCTGATCATTAATTTCACCCACCTGGTGTTCCAGGTCTAAATCAGTCCCTGATTTAAGTGGGAACAATGAAAAAAGATAGTGGGACTGGCTTCGAGGTCCAAAGTTGAGTTTGAAGGGTCTAGACTCTATGGGTCTGGGTGGAACCCAATTACTGTGACTGAAATTCTGTAGTTGACCCTCTGATCCGGGTCTATGTAACTACAGCTGATAGACCAGAGTGGACATGAATGGATCTGACCACGTCTCTGCATTACCTAAAAATGTTTTATTTTACTCTAATAAGGTGAATCTATTGACTTATGGAGAGCCAACATATAAAGACCTATTTATTAGCCGGAAGATAAACTTGGCTGATTAACATAAATTTGTCACTCTGGTACAATCGGATCTGGTCTAGACCCTGACCCCTTAAGGTATGGGTCTGGTCTACGTCTGGTTGTTCTCGGGTCTGTTCGGGTCCAGATCTCCCTTCTTTAAAAAAAATATATATATAAAATATCCAGGTCTGATAAGATACTCGACTGGACTTCTGCCATTTTGAAGTTACTGTAGCTTTCTATCTTACATTGTATTTTTTTTTTTTTACAACTGCCTTTTCAAGACAGATTTTATTTATCTTATAAAGGAGCTTGCGTTGACATTGACAGAGGATGGGCCAAGTCAGTGGATTTAGGTTTGGTGTGTAGATGTCGCTACTGTAGAGTTAATCCTTGGTCGTCATCTTGACAAGTTTACATATTGTGACAGACACAATAACACTGTAGCCAGAAAGCAGAAAATAAGGTCATGTAGCTAATGTAGATCAGAGTGTACCAGGATCCGTCTGTAGCTATTTTGGTACTCTCCTTGGACTCAATGGTCTCCGTTATGGGTGGTTTTTGTAGACATGTTTTTTGCGATAGAGGTCATGGCCCATACTTATATAAATCTCTGTTTGCTCTACATGTTTTGGTACAAGACCAGTGAATGGATAGAGCAGGGTTTAGTCATTGAGCCAAGTGCTAAATATAGTAACATGTCCCTCAGCAGCTTAGAGCTGTGGTTGGTTATCCTGCACTTTGACAAAAACATTCAGCCTCAGATTGTGGCACTCTGGGTGTGTGTGATGCTAAAGTAGAGTCAGTCAGAGCTGTTTTTTCCCACCTAAAGTTTCCATCATCCGGGGCTTTAGGCCAGGGGAGGGGGATCCCTACAGTAGAAACCGGTCACAGAAGAAGACGCCAGGGAAGCACACTGAAGAGACTGGTGTATGTTTGTCTAAAGTGGGCCAAAGCAAACGGTTTTACGTAGAACACTTAAGCACTTCATGAATTGCATGGACTTCATATTTCATTCAGTGATCTATCCTCAGTTTTGTCAGCACATGACAGGTCTCGAGTAGCGAAGGGCACTTCTTGGGACACATTGGAAATTGAATCGTACTATAGCTTTTATACAAATTAAATCTATATACCGCAAAGTAATTACACTTTTTAAGGTCACAGTCAAATGTAACTAACTATCTGCTCTAGGTAGGTGGTCATTCTCAGCCTTGAGGTTGTAGTTGGAGCAAGCATAAGGGCCAACTAAATCTGAGCGCTATAACTAGCTAGCTACAATGTACCCTCAATCTTGGCGCTATAGCTAGCTGTCAACAATGCACACTATCGCCTGGAGAAGCCTCAGCAGGGACCCTGTGTTACGACTGTTTCTCACCTTGGATCTCTCCTCTTCTAATACATATCCAGAAATGACTAAGTGCCAAAATACACTGTAGTTAAGCAATTTCCTGATAAAACAACTTTTCCCGTAGTTACCTCACCATCGTTTCTGTTTCTCTCTGTCAGTGATGTGTGCATGCAATGTCTCCACATAGGGAACCAAGAGCGCCACTAAATCAGAGACGTGTAGTTTCTAGAAGCCTTACTGTCAATGCACTTCCTTAAATGAGTTCTGGAGGCACCGTGGCTAAGTATCATTACCTAGGGTCTGTGCCCCCACAATTGTGACCCTTCAAAATTGAAGAGCACTGGCTGATGGGTTTTAGTGTTTTTTTTATTTATTAATCTAGGTGTTCTTACCTATTTTTATTTTATTTGTGCTGCAGAAAAAACTACGTTCATTGTTTGCCCCCATCATGAGGGTGCTCTTTGTAAGTTTATCAGCTTTTGTTGAATTAGAACATGTGCTGTGTCAGTGGTATAGGGTGGCAACTGGCAAGCCAAAGCCAGCCAGGAGAGAAACTCTTCCAAAATCCTCTGGACTTTTACTGCCTTGTTTTCAATACTGTGCCTCATATATTCAAAAATGTTTGATCATTTACCACAATTCTTTTCTCACGTGATATTTGCACAAAACTCCAGATGTTATCAAATGACATTTTTCTTACATTCCTAATCTTCTTGATATACTTTTGGACAAAATGTTGTATATGTACAACAGTCTTCTTATTGCTCTATTCTATTTATCTTTAGCTGAATTCTTGCCTAGTTCTAAATCATGAGGTGTTAGTTAGAAAAGTGTCTGAAGAAATCATTGTTTACATGGAATTCCTTCAAGCAGCCGTCAACATTGCCATATTCAGGGCCAGTGTTCTGTTTTATCCATATACTTGTGTACTTTTTTTTCATATCATTAGCAACAATATTAAATATCCTGTATACATAATGTGTACACTGAGTATACCAAACATTAGGAACACCTTCCTAAAATTGAGTTGCCCTTTTGCCCTCAGAACAGCCTCAATTCGTCAGGGCATGGGCTACAATGTGCCAAGCGTTCCACAGGTATGCTGGCCACAGGTGGTGGACCCTTATCAATACATACAGGAACCGGTTGAGTGTGAAAAGCCCAGCAGCGTTGCAGTTCTTGACACAAACCGGTGCACCTGGCACCTACTACCATACCCCGTTCAAAGGCACTTAAATACCCCTCTGAATGGCACACACTCACAATCCAGGTCTCAATCGTCTCCAGGTTTTAAATCCTTCTTTAACCTGTCTCCTCCCCTTCATCCACACTGATTTTTGAAGGGTATTTAACACGTGACATCAGTAAGGGATCATAGCTTTCACCTGGTCAGTCTGTCATAGCAGGTATTCTTAATGTTTTGTATACTCAGTGTAATATGTAGCACTGAAGCATCTTTTGGCAGAAGTATAATTCAATATTTACTGTATATGTATTGCATGATGTTTTTGATACCGTTACGCTTTATTGCTGTGTCATTAAAGTGTGTGATCCTTCCACCTGTTTTTTTTCTGATTTTTGTTTGGTTACATATTGCCGGTTTAATAAGTATAATATATTTGAGTAGGAAACCAGAAGCTCCAGACAGTTTGCAATAGAACATACCAGAGGGGGGCATCGTTTACTGGGCTACATAAATTATTGGGATCATCTGGTTACCACCAGTGTTTGGAGTACATTGAGTTCATTGATTAAAAACAGACCATGGGACACCTTTTCACACTGACATTTATGCTGAATATAAATGCAACATGCAACAATTTCAAAGATTTTACAGAGTTGCAGTTCAAAAACTTGAGACATCTGTGGCATTGTGTTGTGACAAAACTGCACATTTTAGAGTGGCCTTTTATTGTCCCCAGCACAAGGTGCACCTGTGTAATGATCATGCTGTTTATAATCAGCTTCTTGATATGCCACACCTGTCAGGTGGATGGATTGTCTTGGCAAAGGAGAAGTGCTCACTAACAAGGATGTAAACAAATTTGTGCACAAAATTTGAGAGAAATAAGCTTTTTGTGCGTATGGAACATTTCTGGCATCTTTGTATTTAAGCTCATGAAACATGGAGCCAACACTTTTTACATGTTGCGTTTACATTTTTGTTCAGTGTATGTGTAGATGTCCACGGTGGGCCTGGGTAAACTATGCGATTATATTGGAGACAGGTTTATAGCAGTGAATGCCATCTATTCATCAACTGTTATAGTATGTCTAAGTAGCAGCCATATCAGCCAGAGAAACATTATGATAGAACATTTCTGATTTTACTGCCTGACTGTGGAGCTCTTTACCTGAATTATTAGGATTTTCTTGTGATCACAACAAAACTACTTATTTTTCTCAAATAGAGATATCATTCAATTGTGTTTTCTTTGAAAAGATGGGCCTGTTTTCTGCCTGAGTGTGTCACTGTTTTCCACAATTTTCTGGATTACCTCACAAGGGTCGGCTTAGCCCTGTCTGGTGTGCCTTTCTAGTACGTGGCCAAATACCTGCCTGAAGACAGGAGGCCCAAGTTTATTGGTAAATGAAATGGTAAGGGTTAGAGCTATAGACACACAGACACGAGGCTGGTTGAAAAGATCCTGAGGCCTATTGTGAGGTCCATTTTTTTTTTAAAGGTATCTGTGACCAAAATATGCATATCTGTATTCCCAGTCATGTGAAATCCATAGATTAGGACCTAATGAATATACACTGCTCAAAAAAAGAAAGGGAACTCTTAAACAACACAATGTAACTCCAAGTTGATCACACTTCTGTGAAATCAAACTGTCCACTTAGGAAGCAACACTGATTGACAATAAATGTCACATGCTGTTGTGCAAATGGAATAGACAACAGGTGGAAATTATAGGCAATTAGCAAGACACCCCCAATAAAGGAGTGGTTCTGCAGGTGGTGACCACAGACCACTTCTCAGTTCCTATGTTTCCTGGCTGATGTTTTGGTCACTTTTGAATGCTGGCGGTGCTTTCACTCTAGTGGTACCATGAGACGGAGTCTATAACCCACACAAGTGGCTCAGGTAGTGCAGCTCATCCAGGATGGCACATCAATGCAAGCTGTGGCAAGAAGGTTTGCTGTGTCTGTCAGCGTAGTGTCCAGAGCATGGAGGCGCTACCAGGAGACAGGCCATTACATCAGGAGACGTGGAGGAGGCCGTAGGAAGGCAACAACCCAGCAGCAGGACCGCTACCGCCGCCTTTGTGCAAGGAGGAGCACTGCCAGAGCCCTGCAAAATGACCTCCAGCAGGCCACAAATGTGCATGTGTCTGCTCAAACGGTCAGAAACAGACTCCATGAGGGTGGTATAAGGGCCCGACGTCCACAGGTGGGGGTTGTGCTTACAGCCCAATACCGTGCAGGACGTTTGGCATTTGCCAGAGAACACCAAGATTGGCAAATTCGCCACTGGCGCCCTGTGCTCTTCACAGATGAAAGCAGGTTCACACTGAGCACGTGACAGTCTGGAGACGCCGTGGAGAACGTTCTGCCGCCTGCAACATCCTCCAGCATGACCGGTTTGGCGGTGGGTCAGTCATGGTGTGGGGTGGCATTTCTTTGGGGGGCCGCACAGCCCTCCATGTGCTCGCCAGAGGTAGCCTGACTGCCATAAGGTACCGAGATGAGATCCTCAGACCCCTTGTGAGACCATATGCTGGTGCGGTTGGCCCTGGGTTCCTCCTAATGCAAGACAATGCTAGACCTCATGTGGCTGGAGTGTGTCAGCAGTTCCTGCAAGAGGAAGGCATTGATGCTATGGACTGGCCCGCCCGTTCCCTAGACCTAAATCCAATTGAGCACATCTGGGACATCATGTCTCGCTCCATCCACCAACGCCACGTTGCACCACAGACTGTCCAGGAGTTGGCGGATGCTTTAGTCCAGGTCTGGGAGGAGATCCCTCAGGAGACCATCCACCACCTCATCAGGAGTATGCCCAGGAGTTGTAGGGATGTCATACAGGCACGTGGAGGCTACACACACTACTGAGCCTCATTTTGACTTGTTTTAAGGACATTACATCAAAGTTGGATCAGCCTGTAGTGTGGTTTTCCACTTTAATTGTGAGTGTGACTTCAAATCCAGACCTCCATGGGTTGATAAATTTGATTTCCATTGATAATTTTTGTGTGATTTTGTTGTCAGCACATTCAACTATGTAGAGAAAAAAGTATTTAATAATTCATTCAGATCTAGGATGTGTTATTTTAGTGTTCTCTTTATTTTTTTGAGCAGTGTATTTCAATTGACTGATTTCCCCGTTTGAACTGCAACTCATGAATCTACACACAATACCTCATAATGACAAAGCAAAAACATTTTTTTAGAAATTTTGGCAAATGTATTAACAAAAAACTGATATCACTATTACGTATATACAGTGCCTTGCGAAAGTATTCGGCCCCCTTGAACTTTGCGACCTTTTGCCACATTTCAGGCTTCAAACATAAAGATATAAAACTGTATTTATTTTGTGAAGAATCAACAACAAGTGGGACACAATCATGAAGTGGAACGATATTTCTTGGATATTTCAAACTTTTTTAACAAATCAAAAACTGAAAAATTGGGCGTGCAAAATTATTCAGCCCCTTTACTTTCAGTGCAGCAAACTCTCTCCAGAAGTTCAGTGAGGATCTCTGAATGATCCAATGTTGACCTAAATGACTAATGATGATAAATACAATCCACCTGTGTGTAATCAAGTCTCCGTATAAATGCACCTGCACTGTGATAGTCTCAGAGGTCCGTTAAAAGCGCAGAGAGCATCATGAAGAACAAGGAACACACCAGGCAGGTCCGAGATACTGTTGTGAAGAAGTTTAAAGCCGGATTTGGATACAAGCTTTAAACATCCCAAGGAGCACTGTGCAAGCGATAATATTGAAATGGAAGGAGTATCAGACCACTGCAAATCTACCAAGATCTGGCCGTCCCTCTAAACTTTCAGCTCATACAAGGAGAAGACTGATCAGAGATGCAGCCAAGAGGCCCATGATCACTCTGGATGAACTGCAGAGATCTACAGCTGAGGTGGGAGACTCTGTCCCATAGGACAACAATCAGTCGTATATTGCACAAATCTGGCCTTTATGGAAGAGTGGCAAGAAGAAAGCCATTTCTTAAAGATATCCATAAAAAGTGTTGTTTAAAGTTTGCCACAAGCCACCTGGGAGACACACCAAACATGTGGAAGAAGGTGCTCTGGTCAGATGAAACCAAAATTGAACTTTTTGGCAACAATGCAAAACGTTATATTTGGCGTAAAAGCAACACAGCTCATCACACTGAACAAACCATCCCCACTGTCAAACATGGTGGTGGCAGCATCATGGTTTGGGCCTGCTTTTCTTCAGCAAGGACAGGGAAGATGGTTAAAATTGATGGGAAGATGGATGGAGCCAAATACAGGACCATTCTGGAAGAAAACCTGATGGAGTCTGCAAAAGACCTGAGACTGGGACGGAGATTTGTCTTCCAACAAGACAATGATCCAAAACATAAAGCAAAATCTACAATGGAATGGTTCAAAAATAAACATATCCAGGTGTTAGAATGGCCAAGTCAAAGTCCAGACCTGAATCCAATCGAGAATCTGTGGAAAGAACTGAAAACTGCTGTTCACAAATGCTCTCCATCCAACCTCACTGAGCTTGAGCTGTTTTGCAAGGAGGAATGGGAAAAAATTTCAGTCTCTCGATGTGCAAAACTGATAGAGACATACCCCAAGCGACTTACAGCTGTAATCGCAGCAAAAGGTGGCGCTACAAAGTATTGACTTAAGGGGGCTGAATAATTTTGCACGCCCAATTTTTCAGTTTTTGATTTGTTAAAAAAGTTTGAAATATCCAATAAATGTCGTTCCACTTCATGATTGTGTCCCACTTGTTGTTGATTCTTCACAAAAAAATACAGTTTTATATCTTTATGTTTGAAGACTGAAATGTGGCAAAAGGGCGCAAAGTTCAAGGGGGCCGAATACTTTCGCAATGCACTGTAGACCCTTTACTCAGTACTTTGTTGAAGCACCTTTGGCAGCGATTAAAGCATCGAGTCTCCTTGGGTATGACGCTACAAGCTTGACACACCTGTATTTGGGGAGTTTCTCTCATTTTTTTCTGCAGATTCTCTCAAGCTCTGTCAGGTTGGATGGGGAGCGTCGCTGCACAGCTATTTTCAGGTCTCTCCAGAGATGTTATATCAGGTTCAACTCCGGGCTTTGGCTGGGCCACTCAAGGACATTGTGATTGTGTGCTTAGGATCATTGTCCTGTTGAAAGGATGAACCTTCACCCCAGTCTGAGCTCCTGAGTGCTCTGGAGAAGGGTTTCATCAAGGATCTCTCTGTACTTTGCTCCAGTCATCTTTCCCTTGATCCTGACTAGTCTCAGAGTCCCTGCCGCTGAAAAACATTCCCACAGCATGATGCTGCCACCACCATGCTTCACCATAGGGATGGTGCCAGGTTCCCTCTAGACGTGACACTTTGTATTTAGTCCAAGCGTTCAATCTTGGTTTCAACAAACTACAGAATCTTGTTTCTCATGGTTTGAGAGTCCTTTAGGTTCCCTTTGACAAACTCCAAGCAGGCTGTCATGTGCCTTTTACTGAGGAGTGGCTTCTGTCTGGCCACTCGACCATAAAGGCCTGATTAATGGAGTGCTACAGAGATGGTTGTCCTTCTGGAAGGTTCTCCCATCTCCACAGAGGAACTCTGGAGCTCTGTCAGAGTGTCCATCGGGTTCTTGGTCAACTCCCTGACCAAGGCCCTTCTCCCTCATTTTCTCAGTTTAGCCGGGTGACCAACTCTAGGAAGAGTCTTGGTGGTTCCAAACTTCTTCCATTTAAGAATAATGGAGGCAGCATTTTTTGGTACCCTTCCCCAGATCTGTACCTCAACACAATCCTGTCTCGGAGCTCTTTAGACTATTTCTTCGACGTCATAGCTTGGTTTTTGCTCTGTTCATGCACTGTCAACTGTGGGACCTTATATAGACAGGTTTGTGCCTTTCCAAATCACGTGCAATCAATTGAACTGACCACAGGTGGACTCCAATCAAGTTCTAGAAACATCTCAAGGATGATCAATGGAAACAGGATGTGCCTGGTCTGAATAATTAGATAAATAAGGTATTTCTGTATTATTATTTTTTACATTTGCAAAAAAAAAATAGAATTATGGGGTATTGTGTGTAGATTAATGATAATTTGTTTTAATTTAATCAATTTTAGAATACGGCTGTAATGTAACACAATGCAGAAAGAGGGAAGGGGTCTGAATACTTTTCTAATGCACTGTATGTATTACAAGAACATTTACTAGCCCGTCTGGCCATGTAATTGATACACTACTGTCAAGTGTCAGTGTGCAGCGGTTAGGACAGAGTCAGGCGCAGGACACATAACTGAGTAAAATACGTACTTTAGTCGAAAAGAAACAACAATGATTTCCACGCAGGGAAAAACACACCAGCTCACAGCTCACAAACACCAGTCTCAACGTCAACAGTGAAGAGGCGACTCCGGGATGCTGGCCTACTAGGCAGAGTTGCAAATAAAAAGCCATATCTTAGACTGGCCAATAAAAAGAAAATGTTAAGATGTGCAAAAAAACACAGACACTGGACAGAGGAACTCTGCCTAGAAGGCCAGCATCTCGGAGTCGCCTCTTCACTGTTGATGTTGAGACTGGTGTTTTGGGGGTAATGAAGCTGCCAGTTGAGGACTTGTGAGCCGTCTTTCTCAAACTAGACACTCTAATATTGTCACGTCCTGACCATAGAAAGCTTTTATTTTCTATGGTAGAGTAGGTCAGGGCGTGACTGGGGGGGTTGTTCTAGTTTATGTTTTTTATGTGAGATTCTATGTTTATTTTCTATGTTGGGGGATTTTGTATGATTCCCAATCAGAGGCAGCTGGTTATCGTTGTCTCTAATTGGGGATCATACTTAAGTAGCATTTTTTTTCCACCTGTGGGTTATGGGATGTTGTTTATGTTTAGTAGCCTGTTAGCGCTGCATTGTCGTCACGTTTCGTTGATTCTTTATTTGTTTTGTCTTTGCTAAAGTTTCACTTTCTTCTTTAATAAATATGTGGAACTCTACATACGCTGCGCCTTGGTCCGACCATTATTACGAACAACGTGACAAATATACTTGTCCTCTTACTCAGTTGTGCACCGGGGGCCTCCCACTCCTCTTTCTATTCTGCTTATAGACAGTTTGCGCTGTTCTGTGAAGGGAGTAGTACACAACGTTGTATGAGATCTTCAGTTTCTTGGCAATTTCTCGCATAGGATAGCCTTCATTTCGCAGAAGAAGAATAGACTGATGAGTATCAGAAATCACAAACATCAAACACAGTCACCAACGCTCTGGATAACATGAAAACAGCCTAACCAGCTATGCTAGGGCAAGTAAAATGTTCAGAGTGAGATTTGTTTTCTCATTCGTGTCTGGAAGTAGCTAGTCAACATCAGCCAGTTAGCTTGGGTGCTTGATTGTCGTTGTGAGGTCAGAACGCTCGTATCGACCCTAGTCCTCGGCCAGGGCGTCCAGTGTGCGCTCCGAGAGCGAAACGCTCTGAATTTACGAACGCCCAGAGCGCACTCTGGCACTCCAGATTGAATTTACGAACACACCCAATGTCAAACATACTCCACAATCTGATTCTAGCCTTGCCTGTCTAATACCTTTGCAGGAAGTGGGCTCAGTAAAATTCAAGGATTACACCAACAACTGGATTTGCCTCACATATGAATCAGCCAACTGTACAGTTAAGCTTTTCAGCAGAAGGATTTGGGAAGGAACACTCATGTTATACAGATCCCGAGTTGTGCAGTGGTTTAAGGCACTGCATCTCATTGCTAGAGGTGTCACTACAGACCCTGGTTCGATTCCAGGCTGTATCACAACCAGCCGCGATTGGGAGTCCCATAGGGCGACGCACAATTGGCCCAGTGTCGTCCAGGTTTGGCCATCATTGTAAATAAGAATTTGTTCTTAATTGACTTACCTGGTTACATAAATAACTAGGCATGTTGACTGAGAACACATTCTCATTTACAGCAATGACCTGGGGAATAGTTACAGGGGAGAGGAGGGGGATGAACGAGCCAATTGTAAACTGGGGATGATTAGGTGACCGTGATGGAATGTGGGCCAGATTGGGAATTTAGCCAGGACACCAGGGTTAACCCCCCTACTCTTACAATAAGTGCCATGGGATCTTTAGTGACCACAGAGAGTCAGGACACCTGTTTAATGTCTTCAATCACTGCCCTGGGGCATTGGGATATTTTTTTTTTTAGACCAAAGGAAAAGGTGCCTCCTACTGGCCCTCCAAAACCACTTCCAGCAGCATCTGGTCTCCCATCCAAGGCCAACCCTGCTAAGCTTCAGAAGTAAGCCAGCAGTGGGATGCAGGATGGTATGCTGCTGGCTACTCAGGTAAAATAAAATAAATGTAGGCTACACTCTGGAGCCTCTGGTTCTGTATGTTCATAATAACATAGGCCTACGTGACTTAGTTTCAAACGTCGTTCTAAAATGTACATTGAATATTTTTTACGTTGAGATTTGTGAATACTCAATTAAAAACTCTTAACAATATTTATGTTTGTTTGTAAATTAATACATCAATTGATTTTGAGCTTTGGAGAGAAACCCTTTGCTTACACACAAAAAAGGTGGCTAGTAGTTATCAAGGTTTAGCTTAATTTTTACACAACATTGATTATTTTTTTATATGAATGAAAAGTTACGTATACATTTTTTGGGGGGTGGGTTGGACTGTTCTTTTCAGGGAAGTCACCTTATGTTTGATATTAAAAAAAGACTGAAGTCAGATCCGTTGAATTAACATGAGTGTGAGAACAGACAGTTGCAGTATTTGTAACATGTTTATAGCCAAAGAAAAGATTACAGTAGTTAGGACTATTCAGTCCAACATCAAATCCATCAGAAAACACTGGAAGCAGATGACAAGATTCTATGAAAGTGGGAAAAGTTGTGACATAACTCTTGAATTACAGCTCCTCCCTCAGATGGTGATTGGAACGTGCAGCAAGTCAGTAAGTCAATGAAATTATACATTCAAATATATTATTAACATGAATATAATGACTGATATTAAACAGCATAAAATCATTGAAAATACAGTACAATAGTTCACATCTGCAGAACATGATGTACCACTAGAACTTCAATCTGCTATGCCTTGGATAATAATCCATCAAACTTTCTGGACAGTTTTCACGGTCAGTCGAAATTTCAGATCAGGTCGCTTCGCCCGAACTATGTCGTAGATCTAGTAGAGAAAATAGATCACTATTTAGTTCAACTCAAGCTCATCTAATCTAGATCTTATTTTCCAATATAAATAATTGTATAATAGATCAATCATATGCATTGGAAGTTTATATAAAATATGCTACCTGGGATATAGATAAACATTTAAATAATATAAAAAAAACACCATGATTGAATGAGGAAATGTTTCCTGACTCTAGACTGGATCAACTGTGGTCTAAATGTCAGCTGACTCCAGACATCAACTGTGGTCTAAATGTCAGCTGACTCTAGACTGGATAAACTGTTGTGTAAATGTCAGCTGACTCTAGACTGGATCAACTGTGGTCTAAATGTTACCTGACTGAAGAAAGAACCAACTGTAGTCTCATTTAGCTCCTGATAAGATTGGACAGCGACCTGAAGAATTGCAAATCCTATATTTGGGCAAGAATATTCAAATTATTTCAGTAAATAAAAGACAATTAGCCGAGTATCATAATTCAATGTATTTATTTTATGCTTAAATACCCACCACTTTCCAGGGGTTTAATACCAAAAGGTGGGTCCACATAAGGGGTAGTAAGAGTTGGAGGTGTTGTCACCTGTGTCGTGGTAGCCCATGGTCCCATTGTAGGTGTTGAAGCTGATGGGGTAAATATTGACATGTTAGCTGTATCTCTCATTAGCCTGAAATCCAAACCTGTTTTAGGCTAAACATTCCACTCCCTGTACTCCGTGTCATATACAAAACATTACATTATAAGGAGTGGAATGATAGCCCAAACAGACTAGTACCCATTCTAGTATATATATTTTATGATTACAACAAGCAATACAAAAATACAAAATAAAGTTGTTTTCACAGTAGTCATCACACTTCTCTACTTCCTACTATATTTTAAATATCAGCATTTGGTCCACATTTAATCATCTGATTTTTTTTCAATTGAATTGTTCCATTCTTTTCCACATATCATTTTTGTTGTTGTTGACTTACTCATGCTCACTACTAATGACTGGAAGATACATATCTTCACTGATATCTGGGTTTGGTTATGCTTCAACCGTCATTGTTTTCTGGACTAAACCTCTGACATCATTTTCTTTTCAAATCATGAACATTAAAAACATGTTAAATTGATAACTTACCAAAGGATTGCCCTGCAGACAAAGCAACACATCCAACACAAAATAATAGGAAAAGCATGATGTTGTTTCAGACGACAGAGCACCGACTGAGCTGTGATGTGGGAAGATTCTGTTCAGAGAGTCCAGTCCGTCTGACAATCTATGTTCAGCATGAGGAAGTTGACTCTTCTATTCATCGTGGGAGGGATTTGCCTTTTACATAATGCCCAGGTTTTCAAAAATTAATTTGAGGCACAAGTGATTTCAGAAAAATTGTCAAACCGCCTCCTATTTTAACAGCTATGAGGAAGTTTCTGTCAGAACCTCAACCAGTATTTTTTAAATGCCCAATGAAGCTGTTTTTTTACAATCTCAATATCACATCATTTCTGGGTAACAATAAAGCACATTACTGTGATTGTTTTCAATTCAAATTTAAAAAGAAACAAAAATTGGTTCTTAACAAAGAGCAATTTCTCAAGCAAGAATTTGGTCACCATCCCACCAAAACAGCCTTACATTTCAGGTGGTCTTTTCAAACAGCTCTTACTCTAAAAGGGCATTATCATAATTTTAACAGTCTTATTCCAACCTCATAGTGTGGAAATATATATAAAACACAGAAAAAAACGTTTTTGACTACATTGGGCATTTAAACAAAACAAGTGTATTATCAACTAATTGATCATTCTGACAGCAACCATCTATTTTATTGGGATATATCCAGAAACACATTGCCAGGAGTAAAAATTAATTTAGAAAAAGTACATATTTTTTATGCACATTTACAATACAATTCTATAAAGGTTAGCTGACAAATGGAAAATATGTGCATTTTTTTTTAAAAACTAAAAAACTAAAAACTAAAAACAAGCTATTTTCAGGTCTCTCCAGAGATGTTTGATCGGGATCAAGTCCAGGCTCTGGCTGGGCCACTCAAGGATATTCAGAGACTTGTCCCGAAGCTACTCCTGCGCTGTCTTGGCTGTCTGCTTAGGGTCGTTGTCCTGTTGGAAGGTGAACCTTTGCCCCAGTCTGAGGTCCTAAGCACTCTGGAGAAGGTTTTCATCAAGGATCTTTCTGGACTTTGCTCCGTTCATCTTGCCCTCGATCCTGACTAGTCTCCCAGTCCCTGCCTCTGAAAAACATCCCCACAGCATGATGCTGCCACCACCGTGCTTCACCGTAGGGATGGTGCCAGGTTTCCTCTAGATGTGATGCTTGGTATTTAGGCCAAAGAGTTCAATCTTGGTTTCATCAAACTACAGAATTTTGTCTCTCATGGTGTGAGAGACTTTAGGGTCCCTTTGACAAACTCCAAGCAGGTTGTTATATGCCTTTTACTGAGGATTGGCTTCTGTCTGGCCACTCAATCATAAAGGCCTGATTTAGTGGAGTGCTAGAGAGATGGTTGTCCTTCCTGAAGGATCTCCCATCTCCACAGAGGAACTCTGGAGTTCTGTCAGTGTCCATCGGGTTATTGGTCACCTCCCTGACCAAGGCCCTACTTCCTCATTTTCTCAGTTTAGCCGGGTGACCAGCTCTAGGAAGAGTCTTGGTGGTTCCAAAATTCTTCCATTTAAGAATGATGGAGGCCACTGTGTTCTTGGGGACCGTCAATGCTGCTGCAGGAATGTTTTGGTACCATTCCCCAGATCTCTGCCTCAACACAATCCTGTCTCTGAGCTCTTTAGACAATTCCTTCATCCTCATAGCTTGGCTTTTGCTCTGTTAATGCACTGTCAACTTTGGGACCTTATATAGACAGGTTTCTGCCTTTCCAAATCACGTCCAATCATTTGAACTTATCATAGGTGGACTCCTCAATGGAAACAGGATGCACCTGAGCTCAATTTGGAGTCTCATAGAAAAGGGTCTGAATAATTATGTAAATAAGGTATTTCTGTATTATTATTTTTTACATTTGCAACAACAACAAAAATATTATGGTGTATTGTGTGTGGATGAATGATGATTTGTTTTAATTTAATAAATTTTAGAATAAGGCTGTAATGTAACAAAATGCAGAAAGAGGGAAGGGGTCTGAATACTTTTCTAATGCACTGTATGTATTACAAGAACATTTACTAGCCCATCTTTGGTACATTACATGATAATACAAAGTTGGAGTTCCTTAAAGATCCCGATTGGCAAAACCATCTAAATCTTTGGTGAGGGCACTTATGCAGGCCGCTCGAGGACAGAGATGGAAGGTGGCATCTTCTGCAAAGGTAGAAATCTTGGTCATAAAACCATACATGTCTAATCCTTCGATCTCTATATTATTTATCAACTTTATAGCTAGTATTTCAATTCCAATTAGATATAAATAAAGTGAGAGCGAACAACCATGTCTCACTGCTCTTGATAGTTTTAAACTATCAGAGCTGTATCCATTAACTACTTCTCTTGTGAGCCTACTCCGAGCTGGGGTAGTTTGTTCGGCCTGTGCCGTGAGAGGGCAGAGTTAGCCGTTTGAGAGAGTGGTGAATTTGCTGCTAAAAAACAAATCCAGGGGACGCAGGAGAACATAATGAACAAATTACTGTACATCATTCCAGTCGTTTGCAAAGGCGGCGTGATTAGAACTCAGGGTGTGTTTGTAAATTCAGAGCATTGTCAGATTGTCCTTTCGGAAATTCATCAGTTATTCTGCATTCTTGCACACTCAGACAAGAGTGCTCTGGTATCGGAGTAGACGCCCAGAGCGAATGTATGAACACACCCCAAGAATATAAGCGTTCTGAGCTTTGATCAACGCCGGGAGCAATATTTAGATACTGACCCATAATTGATTTTCTTTGTATACAAAATATATATTTTTATGAATCTACTTTTTTTCAAATTAGGAAAAATTACAGAGATCCTTGATGTTCTCATATAGATACGGTCGTGATTGAGACGCAGCCCGATCAAAAAACAGATATCTCTATCTTAAACAGACAGACTTTGATGGATTTTTAAAAAAAAATATTATGACTTGAGCAAAGAAATGATTTGAATACGTTTTTGTATATACTCCCGTTCAAAAGTTGAGTCACTTAGAAATGTCCTTGTTTTTGAAAGAAAATCACATTTTTTGTACAGAAAAATAACGTCAAATTTATAAAAAATACAGTGTAGACATTGTTAATGTTGTAAATTACTTTTGTAGCTGGAAACGGTTTATTTTTGTATGGAATATCTACATAAGCGTACAGAGGCCCATTATCAGCAACCATCACTCCAGTGTTCCAATGACACGTTGTGTTAGCTAATCCAAGTTGATCCTTATTAAAAGGCTAATTGATCATTAGAAAACCCTTTTACAATAATGTTAGCACAGCTGAAAACTGTTGTGCTGATTAAAGAAACAATAAAACTGGCCTTCTTTAGCCTAGTTGAGTGTCTGTAGCATCGGCATTTGTGGGTTTGATTACAGGTTCAAAATGGCCAGAAACAAAGACCTTTCTTCTGAAACTCGTCAGTCTATTCTTGTTCTGATAAATGAAGTCTATTCCGATTCAGAGGGGTTGGGTTAAATGTGGAATGCACATTTCAGTTGTACAACTGACTAGGTATTCTACATTCCCCATACGAAAGAGTACACTTTTCCCACTAACACTACATTCCCCATAGTCTCGGAAATTCCAGACCTAGTGTTTGCTGGAACATTGGTTACATTGTGGGAGGCAACTCGTCTGTCGAGAGAGACTACATACAGAATAGTACCTCTGTCCATTGTGAAATGGACATTTGTCTCTTGCGGTCTTGTTTAAAAATCCTAACGGTAACACCTTGAACACCAAACACATACACATGCCCTGAAAAACAAACACATACACATCAGTGGACACTCCTCAGTGAATTTCATAAAAATAAAAATGGTAAAACATTCAAGTTATCCTTTTTAGAAAAAACGATACTAAATATAATCACGTCACCAAAGAATTGATTAAAACACACTATTTTCCAAATAATGTCTACGGTAGCATCAACAACACTCTGTAGGGTAGCTAGCTTCCATCCTCTGGGTACATTGACTTCAGTACAAAACCCATGGTTCTCACCCCCTTCCATAGACTTACACAGTAATTATGACAACTTCCGGAGGACACACCTATCAGAGCTCTTGCAGCATGATCTGACATGTAGTCCACCCAATCAAAGGATCAGATAATTAATCTAGTACTTACTGAAAGCCTAAATTACAGCTAGCTAGCACTGCAGGGCATCAAATATGGTGAGTAGTTGACTCAAAGAGAGAGAAAGACAGTAGTTGAACAGTTTTCAACAAATCAATTTCTTCCAAAATGAAGGAGAAGCAAGAGAGAAATAGTGTATTTTTTCCCCTTTCAGTTTCACTTACTTAGCTAGCAAATGCAGCTAGCTAGTTTAGCCCACTGAAACAGCCTGCTCAAACAGAGGGATGCTATGTTAGCTAGTTGGCTATGATTTTCCAAACACAGCACTGGAACTCTTCCAAGTCAAGGTAAGCTTTTGGTTTTACGATTGTTTTTGCCACAGGGGGCCCGCTGGTGTAACTGTTTACTTGACTGTACAATGTAACGTTACTGCATGATTGTAGCGGGTTTACAAACGGGTTAGTTCTATTAGCTATGCTGACTATGACGTTACTTTAGTTACTATGGTGTGTGTAGCGGTTTGGCATGGAAAGGTTTTTTCGCCTGGTCACATACAGTTGATGTGTTATGCAAGTCCACAAGCAAAGGGAAGAGGTGAGAGGAGAAGAGCACATAGATGCTAGAAGGAATACAACGTGGCTTCTATGAAAGTGAACTGTGTCTCAAATCAAATAAAAATGTATTTGTCACGTGCCGAATAGAACAGGTGTACAGTGAAATGCTTAATTGCAAGCCCTAACCGACAATGCAGTTAAAAATTTAAAAAAATACATATATACCTAAAAAAAAGAGAGAGAAATAAAAGTAACAAACAATTAAAGTAGTAAAATAACAATAGCGGGGCTATATACAGAGGGTACTGGTACAGAGTCAATGTGAGGGGGCACCGGTTAGTCGAGGTATTTGAGGCAATATGTACATGTAGGTAGAATTATTAAAGTGACTATGCATAGATAATAACAGAGAGTAGCAGCAGTGTAAAGGGGGGGGGACAATGCAAATAGTCTGGGTAGCCATTTGATTAGATGTTATGCCTTGCAGGTTGAAGCTATTTAGAAGCCTCTTGGGCCTAGACTTGGCGCTCTGGTACCGCATGCCATGCGGTAGCAGAGAGAACAGTCTATGACTAGGGTGGCTGGAGTCTTTGACAATTTTTAGGGCCTTCCTCTGACACCGCCTGATATAGAGGTCCTGGATGGCAGGAAGCTTGGCCCCAGTGATGTACTGGGCCATTCGCACTACCCTCTGTAGTACCTTGCTGTCGGAGGCTGAGCAGTTGCCCTACCAGGCAGTGATGCAACCAGTCAGGATGCTCTCGATGGTGCAGCTGTAGAACCTTTTGAGGATTTGTGGACCCATGCCAAATCTTTTCAGTCTCCTGAGGGGGAATAGGTTTTGTCGTGCCCTCTTCACGACTGTCTTGGTATGCTTGGACCATGTTAGATTGTTGGTGATGTGGACACCAAGGAACATGAAGCTCTCAACCTGCTCCACTACAGCCCCGTCGATAAGAATGGGAGCATGCTCGGTCCTCCTTTTCCTGTAGTCCACAATCATCTCCTTTGTATTGCTCACGTTGAGTGAGAGGTTGTTGTCCTGGTGCCACACGGCAAGGTCTCTGACCTCCTACCTATAGGCTGTCTCGTACAGGAGGGGACTGAGCATGCACCCCTGAGTGCACCCCGGATCAGTGTGGCGGATGTGTTGTTACCTACCCTTACCACCTGGGGGTGGCCTGTCAGGAAGTCCAGGATCCAGTTGCAGAGGGAATGGTTTAGTCCCAGGGTACTTAGCTTGGTGATGAGTTTGAGGGCACTATGGTGTTGAACGCTGAGCTGTAGTCAATGAATAGCATTCTCACATAGGTGTTCCTTTTGTCCAGGTGGGAAAGGGCGGTATGCAAATTGGAGTGGGTCGAGGGTTTCTGGGATAATGGTGTAGATGTGAGCCATGCCCAGCCTTTCAAAGCACTTCATGGCTACAGATGTGAGTGCTATGGGTCGGTAGTCATTTAGGCAGGTTACCTTAGTGTTCTTGGGCACAGGGACTATGGTGGTCTGCTTAAAACATGTTGGTATTACAGACTCGGACAGGGAGAGGTTGAAAATGTCAGTGAAGAATCTTGCCAGTTGGTCAGCGCATGCTCGCAGTACACATCCTGGTAATCCGTCTGGCCCTGCGGCCTTGTGAATGTTGACCTGTTTAAAGGTCTTACTCACATCAGCTGCGGAGAGCGTAATCATACAGTTGTCCGGAACAGCTGGTGCTCTCATGCATGCTTCAGTGTTATTTACCTCAAAGCGAGTATAGAGGTAGTTTAGCTTGTCTGGTAGGCTCGTGTGACTGGGCAGCTCTCGGCTGTGCTTCACTTTGTAGTCTGTAATGGTTTGCAAGACCTGCCACATCCGACGCGCGTCAGAGCCGGTGTAGTACGATTCGAACTTAGTCCTCTATTGATGCTTTGCCTGTTTGATGGTTTGTCAGAGGGCATAGCGATTTCGTATAAGCTTCCGGGTTAGAATCCCACTCCTTGAAAGCGGCAGCTCTACCTATGCATGATCAGGGTTGTATCCATTCTGCCGATTCTGTTGAAAAATGTTTCTTAAATCGGAAGCAAATGGAAAAAAACGGAGATAAACATACCTGAATTTCTCCAATAGAAACTCTCGTTTAGGGCTGTTGGGGTGACCATATTACCGCCACACCTGCGGTCACGAGTCATGAAGGCAGTCAAATTCTAGATGACCGTTTAGTCACGATAATTAGGTTTTTCCAAGCTCTGATGCTGGTCAATAGTAGCTTACCAAACTTGCTAACTGCCTGGTACTCATTACTCTATTGTCCCTCTAATCAATCTGACAGCAATGCAAATGTATTTTAAAATCTAATCAAACACTTCATGAGAGCCCATGAGCTCATGTTGCGCAACATTTCTATAGGCTATGCAATTGCGTGAGAAAACAGAGTGATGGCTGCTAATAAAAAGAGGAGGATTCCATCAACTTTCTATATGCTAGGGACCACTATATTTATTTCTCAACTTTCCTAATATTAAGCACATTTCTTATATTTGCAACAGGAGTATAGACTATCTGGCTGGCATGAAAATAAACCTTGGGAAAAAGCGTCCATTCTAAAAAGCGTCCATTCTAAATCGAAACAAATTACACACATATATTATGTAGTATATGTAAAGACAAGATTAAATCAAGAATAGTCTGATGGGTGACAATATTATCCTACGACTTGTGAATTATATATTATTACTTGTGAATGATGCCCAGCATAAGAAACAAATACTTTTTTTTGTGACTTTTTTTAATCATAGTCACACACCTCATGTAGCCTAGCCCATAGGCCTATATGTTTTAATAAGGTTTGTATCACAACTAAAGTGGCCAAATAACGTCTTAAAATGAAGCACATTAATCCGCTTTACAAGGGGTGTGGAGCCGAACAGGCATATATAAGCAGATATAAGCAGCACGTGAGTTTCAAGTTTGGGGAAGTTCATTTTCACCATAAAAATGCACCTTTATAATAAAAGAGCATAATTGCATTTGCGGTCACTTTTGATAATGGTGTTTTCCTGCTAATAGAACATTTGTGCTTATAGCCTACTACCATGTGTGCATTGCTGCGCTTATAATGTGAAGAAATAGCCAAATAGTTTATCAACATTTTAAGCTAAATGTTCTGATATGTTGCGTCAGCCACATAGCTTAAACATTTTTGGGTGGATGATAGTCGTTGTATTATTTTGGGACCTATCGCATCCTACAACTGTCCCAGACAATGTTTGGAATATTATTTTTTTTGCACAGAATAGGTCAACTTTTGTACTATGGGGGATAGTAGATTGACATAGGCTAGTGAGTTTGCTGTTCGTTATGCCTTGTCATCTTGTTGGTTATTATTATAAGCAAATATTGTCTGCTAAATGAACTAGTGTAGCCCACAGCCATTTGGCATAGTCAGATCAGGACCTAACATAAGGATAACTCAGAGTATGTTATTCTTTTCTTCTGAAATGTACTACATTTTCTTCAAATCATGCTTCTTTAGACATGTCTAAAATAAATAATGGATTTATTGTGAAGGTTTAGGCTATATTACATGGATTTATTAGACTTTTTAAAATGGCTTGTGTGGAAGCCAGGAGATGCTAAATGTGTTTATGTTAATTACCGTAAAACCAACAGTTATTTGTTTGACAATCACAGGCTGAAAAAATGTTGTGACCGCCACAGCTCTACACTTGTTTGCAACTGTTGGACTAATGATTACACCCCATATCAGTTGATGCAGGCACTAGTGTATAAGGCGGTATTGAATGTCACTATCTGTCCATGTGTCACTGTCCTCCCTCATATACAATGGCACTGACCGCCACTGATACACATTCTCTGAACACCAAACACATACACATGCCCTGAACACCAAGCACATTCCCTGAACACCAAACACATGCCCTGAAAACCAAACACATACACATGCCTTGAACACCAAACACATGTTCTGAACACCAAACATGTCCTGAACACCAAACACATGCCCTGAACACCAAACACATTCCCTGAACACCAAACACATGCCCTGAACACCAAAAACATACACATGCCCTGAACACCAAACACATGCCCATGAACAACAAAAACATGCCCTGAACACCAAACACATGTCCTGAACACCATACACATGCCCTGAACACCATACACATGCCCTGAACAACAAAAACATGCCCTGAACACCAAACACATGCCCTGAACACCATACACATGCCCTGAACAACAAACACATACACATTCCCTGAACACCAAACACATGTCCTGAACACCAAACACATACACATGCCCTGAACACCATACACATGCCCTGAACACCATACACATGCCCTGAACAACAAAAACATGCCCTGAACACCAAACACATGCCCTGAACAACAAACACATACACATTCCCTGAACACCAAACACATACACATTCGCTGAACACCAAACACATGTCCTGAACACCAAACACATACACATTCCCTGAACACCAAACACATGTCCTGAACACCAAACACATACACATTCCCTGAACACCAAACACATGCCCTGAACACCAAAAACATACACATGCCCTGAACACCAAACACATGCCCATGAACAACAAAAACATGCCCTGAACACCAAACACATGTCCTGAACACCATACACATGCCCTGAACACCATACACATGCCCTGAACAACAAAAACATGCCCTGAACACCAAACACATGCCCTGAACACCATACACATGCCCTGAACAACAAACACATACACATTCCCTGAACACCAAACACATGTCCTGAACACCAAACACATACACATGCCCTGAACACCATACACATGCCCTGAACACCATACACATGCCCTGAACAACAAAAACATGCCCTGAACACCAAACACATGCCCTGAACAACAAACACATACACATTCCCTGAACACCAAACACATACACATTCGCTGAACACCAAACACATGTCCTGAACACCAAACACATACACATTCCCTGAACACCAAACACATGTCCTGAACACCAAACACATACACATTCCCTGAACACCAAACACATGTCCTGAACACCAAACACATACACATGCCTGCAGTATACGAGTTTGATTACAGTATTTATTTCATTAAATTCCATGTCCTTTAACACTATCTGTATGAGGGGTTGAGATCCATTTGCTGGTTTTGTGTATTTAATGAAATCTGCACTTTGATTCCTCAGTTGGTTTCTGTGACCCCATATGAGCCAAGAAAATGTCACCTAGCACCAAAAATGTGAATGGCCTCACCTTCACCCTCTATCAAACCGAGAAGACTTCCACATGCTGCATGTCGGTAAGCTAGAAAAAGGTCCCCAAAGGTCACCAGGAGCACATTTGGTCAAAGTGACATATTGTGAGGATTTAGGTCATTTTGTCTCCATCGCAAAGCAATCCATCAATTATTCTTCCCTTCCACACACTGTGGCCTCTTGCATGTTCTCAGGTGACACTTCTGTTCTTTACCAGGGTGATGCCATCTCAGAGTCTTGGATAGCCAACTATTGCAGCCTCAAAGACCTGATTGTAGGTAAGAGTATATCCCTACTACTTTATCCAGTAACGTCCCTGGTAATGTCCAATATTCTACTGCCATTTACTTTATGTTCATATTCTTATTTTTTTTACTATTTCTCATTGTTGTTGCATTGTAAAGAAGGAACCTGCGAGTAAACATTTCGTTGAAGGATGTATACCATGCGTGTCCCGGACATGCGACTAAATGCTTCGATCACACCGACAGTGTTTTTGCATTTTGGTACACCAGAATTACATTCATTTCCAACGAAACGCTGCGTTTGCCTTGCAGCATTGCGTTTCAGAGGCAGATGCAGTGCGTTCGGCTTGGTGTATACCTTGGATTTATCGAACGTATGCGTCAAACTGTCTGCGTAGACGGCTTGATAGAAATGGTAGCAGAAGGAGAATGTTAAACTGTTGTTGCATACATATCCATTTGCCAGCAGCATACCACCCTGCATACCACTGCTGGCTTGCTTCTGAAGCTAAGCAGGGTTGGTCCTGGTCAGTGGGATGTAGGATGGTATGCTGCTGGCTACTCAGGTAAAATAAAATAAATGTAGGCTACACTCTCTGGAGCCTCTGGTTCTGTATGTTCATAATAACATAGGCCTACGTGACTTAGTTTCAAACGTCGTTCTAAAATGTACATGGTACATTTTTTACGTTGATATTTGTGAATACTCAATTAATGACGCTTAATAATAGTCATGTTTCTGTTGTAAATTAATACACCAATTGATTTAGCTTTGGAGGGAAACCCCTTGCTTGCATAAAAAATGTGGCTAATAGTTATCAAGGTTTAGCTTAATTTGTACACATTGTCATGATTTTTTTAATGAATGAAACATTTATATATAACCATTTTTGGGGGGGTGGGTTGGACTGTTCTTTTCAGGGAAGTCACCTTATGTTTGATATTTAAAAAAGACTGAAGTCAGATCCGTTGAATTAACATGAGTGTGAGAACAGACAGTTGCAGTATTTGTAACATGTTTATAGCCAAAGAAAAGATTACAGTAGTTAGGACTATTCAGTCCAACATCAAATCCATCAGAAAACACTGGAAGCAGATGACAAGATTCTATGAAAGTGGGAAAAGTTGTGACATAACTCTTGAATTACAGCTCCTCCCCCAGATGGTGATTGGAACGTGCAGCAAGTCAGTAAGTTAATGAAATTATACATTCAAATATATTATTAACATGAATATAATGACTGATATTAAACAGCATAAAATCATTGAAAATACAGTACAATAGTTCACATCTGCAGAACATGATGTACCACTAGAACTTCAATCTGCTATGCCTTGGATCATAATCCATCAAATTTTCTGGACAGTTTTCACGGTCAGTCGAAATTTCAGATCAGGTCGCTTCGCCCGAACGATGTCGTAGATCTAGTAGAGAAAATAGATCACTATTTAGTTCAACTCAAGCTCATCTAATCTAGATCTTATTTTCCAATATAAATAATTGTATAATAGATCAATCATATTCATTGGAACTTTATATAAAATATGCTACCCGGGATATAAACATATATATATTTTTTTAACCTTACTCAAGACTGGATCAACTGTGGTCTAAATGTCAGCTGACTCCAGACTGGATCAACTGTGGTCTAAATATTACCTGACTCAAGACTGGATCAGCTGTAGTCTCATTTAGCTCCTGATAAGATTGGACAGCGACCTGAAGAATTGCAAATCCTATATTTGGGCAAGAATATTCAAAAGATTTCAGTAAATAAAAGACAATTAGCCGAGTATCATAATTCAATGTATTTATTTTATGCTTAAATACCCACCACTTTCCAGGGGTTTAGTACCAAAAGGTGGGTCCACATAAGGGGTAGTAAGAGTTGGAGGTGTTGTCACCTGTGTCGTGGTAGCCCATGGTCCCATTGTAGGTGTTGAAGCTGATGGGGTAAATATTGACATGAAGCTGTATCTGTCATTAGCCTGAAATCCAAACCTGTTTTAAGCCAAACATTCCACTCCCTGTACTCCGTGTCATATACAAAACATTACATTATAAGGAGTGGAATGGTAGCCCAAACAGACTAGTACCCATTCTAGTATATATATTTTATGATTACAACAAGCAATACAAAAATACAAAATAAAGTTGTTTTCACAGTAGTCATCACACTTCTCTACTTCCTACTATATTTTAAATATCAGCATTTGGTCCACATTTAATCATCTGATTTTTTTCAATTGAATTGTTCCATTCTTTTCCACATATCATTTTTGTTGTTGTTGACTTACTCATGCTCACTACTAATGACTGGAAGATACATATCTTCACTGATATCTGGGTTTGGTTATGCTTCAACCGTCATTGTTTTCTGGACTAAACCTCTGACATCATTTTCTTTTCAAATCATGAACATTAAAAACATGTTAAATTGATAACTTACCAAAGGATTGCCCTGCAGACAAAGCAACACATCCAACACAAAATAATAGGAAAAGCATGATGTTGTTTCAGACGACAGAGCACCGACAGAGCTGTGATGTGGGAAGATTCTGTTCAGAGAGTCCAGTCCGTCTGACAATCTATGTTCAGCATGAGGAAGTTGACTCTTCTATTCATCGTGGGAGGGATTTGCCTTTTACATAATGCCCAGGTTTTCAAAAATTCATTTGAGGCACAAGTGATTTCAGAAAATGGGCAAACCACCTCCTCTTGAACTATTTTAATAGCTATGAGGAAGTTGTTCCATATATCTATCTCACAACATTTTATGTCAAAACCTCAACCAGTATTTTTTAAAGGTCCAATGAAACCGTTTTTAAAATCTCAATTACACATAATTTCTGGGTAACAATTAAGTACCTTACTGTGATTGTTTTCAATTAAAATTTAAAAAATAAACAAAAATAGCTCCTTAACAAAGAGCAATTTCTCAAGCAAGAATTTGGTCACCAGGCAGGCCAAAACACCATCCCACCAAAAAAGCCTTACATTTCAGGTGGTCTTTTCAAACAGCTCTTACTCTAAAAGGGCATTATCATAATTTTAACAGTCTTATTCCAACCTCATAGTGTGGAAATATATATAAAACACAGAAAAAAAACGTTTTTGACTACATTGGGCATTTAAACAAAACAAGTGTATTATCAACTAATTGATAATTCTGACAGCAACCATCTATTTTATTGGGATATATCCAGAAACACATTGCCAGGAGTAAAAATTAATTTAGAAAAAGTACATATTTTTTATGCACATTTACAATACAATTCTATAAAGGTTAGCTGACAAATGGAAAATATGTGCCTTCAAAGAAAAGGTAAATCATATATTATTTAAGTGTATTTCTCAAATCACTGCCAAGTTGTCCCAGTTCGTAAAAAAAACAAAAAAACAACAACATGCAAATCAAATCAACTCACCAAACAGTTGTTCAGTACACATTGAACAGTGACACACATTCTCTTTCCTAATGGCACTACAGTCACATTAGCCTTCTGGTGCTGTAAGTGAGGCTGTCCTATTGTGGGGTTTCTCTATGGGCTCTGGCGCTTGCTACCGCTGCTGCTGCTGGTGGAGCTGGGTGGATGGGAGTCCCGTGGAGAGGTGAGAGGAGGGGACGTAACGGACAACCCCAGACCCAGCTCCAGAGTCTTAACAGGGGGAGACTGCACTGACGCCGCCCTTGGGCTGCTGCTGGCTGAAGACCCAGCTGACCTGCAATGGAAAAATACAAAATACATTTAAGAAGCTATATTTTACAAGAACATATTGATATACAATGAGTGTACAAAATATGCTCTTTCCATGACAGACTGACCAGGTGAATCCTGATGAAAACTATTATCCCTTATTGATGTCACCTGTTAAATCAACTTTGATCAGTAGAAGACCGGTTAAGGAAGGATTTCTAAGCCTTAAGACAATTGAGACATGGATTGTGTACAGTGCATTTGTAAAGTATTCAGACCCCTTGACTTTTCCCAAATTTTGTTACATTATAGCCTTATTCTAAAATGGATTAAATTGTTTTTTCCCCCCTCATCAATCTACACACAATAACCCATAATGACAATGCAAAAAACATTTTTTTTTAAATGTTTGCAAATAAATCATTAAAATAAATGGAGTGAAGCTGCACAGCTATTTTCAGGTTTCTCCAGAGATGTTTGATCAGGTTCAAGTCCAGGCTCTGGCTGGGCCACTTAAGGACATTCAGAGACTTGTCCCGAAGCTACTCCTGCGTTGTCTTGGCTGTCTGCTTAGGGTCGTTGTCCTGTTGGAAGGTGAACCTTCACCCCAGTCTGAGGTCCTGAGCACTCTGGATTAGGTTTTCATCAAGGATCTCTCTGTACTTTGCTCCATTCATCTTTCCCTCGATCCTGACTAGTCTCCCAGTCCCTGCCTCTCCCAGTCCCACAGCATGGTGCTGCCACCCCCAAGCTTCACCATAGGAATGGTGCCAGGTATTCGTCCAGACGTGATGCTTGGCATTCAGGCCAAAGAGTTCAATCTTGGTTTCATCAGACCAGAGAATCTTGTTTCTCATGGTCTGAGAGTCCTTTAGGTACATTTTGGCAAACTCCAAACGGGCTGTTATGTGCCTTTTACTGAGGAGTGGCTTCCGTCTGGCCACTCTACCATAAAGGCCTGATCAGTGGAGTGCTGCAGAGATGGTTGTTGTTCTGGAATGTTCTCCCATCTCCAGAGGAACTCTGGAGCTCTGTCAGAGTGAGCATTGGTCAACTCCCTGACCAGGGGTGCATTCGTAAATTCCCTCTGATTTCAGAGCTTTATTGTCTGAGTGTGCCAGAGAGCAGAATAACTGATGAATTTACAAACGCTCAACACCAGCAGAATATGGCCGGTGTAGGTAAACATTGGCAAAAAAGCTTAATTCAATTGTTGCCAACAGCACAGTTAGTCACCAAGGCTCTGGATAACTCTGCAAGGGCGAGTAAAATGGTTAGAGTGAGGTGTTGTCTCATTTGTGTCTGGAAGTAGCTAGCAAGCTAGCCAACTTTAGCAATGTGCATTCTGAACGCTCCGAGAGCGAAACACTCCGGATTTACGAACAGACAATTGTACAACGCTCTGAATTTATGAATGCCCAGAGCACACTCTGAGCCCACTCTGGCACTCCAGATTGAATTTATGAACACACCCCAAGGCCCTTCTCCCCCGATTGCTCAGTTTGGCCAGTCGGCCAGCTCTAGGAAGAGTCTTGGTGGTTCCAAACATCTTCCATTTAAAAATGATGGAGGCCACTGTGTTCTTGGGGACCTTCAACGCTACAGAATTGTTTTTGTACCCTTCCCTAGATCTGTGCCTCAACACAATCCTGTCTCGGAGCTCTATGGACTATTCCTTCAACCTCATGGCTTGGTTTTTGCTCTGGCATGCACTGTCAACTATGTGACCTTATATAGACAGGTTTCTGCCTTTCCAAATCATGTCCAATAAATTGAATTTACCACAGATGGACTCCAATCAAGTTGTAGAAACATCTCAAGGATGATCAATGGAAACAGGATGCAACCGAGCTCAATTTTGAGTCTCATAGTAAAGGGTCTGAATACTTTTGCAAATAAGGTATCTGTTTTTTATTTATTTTGCAAACATTTCTAAAAACCTGACTTTCACTTTGACACCATATGTGAACTGGTTGCCCCCCATCTATCTTCAGAGCTCGTGCTGCTAGGTGACCTAAACTGGGACATGCTTAACACCCCGGCCATCCTACAATCTAAGCTTGATGCCCTCAATCTCACACAAATTATCAATGAACCTACCAGGTACAACCCCAAAGCTGTAAACACGGGCACCATCATAGATATCATCCTAACCAACTTGCCCTCTAAATATACCTCTGCCGTTTTCAGAGGTGTATTCTGTTTTTGGGTCTGCGATCAAACGACCACCCCTCATCACTGTCAAACGCTCCCTAAAACACTTCAGCGAGCAGGCCTTTCTAATCGACCTGGCCCGGGTATCCTGGAAGGATATTGACCTCATCCCGTCAGTAGAGGATGCCTGGGTATTTTTTAAAAATTCCTTCCTCACCATCTTAAATAAGCATGCCCCATTCAAGAAATGTACAACCAGGAACAGATATAGCCCTTGGTTCTCTCCAGACCTGACTTCCCTTAACCAACACAAAAACATCCTGTGGCGTTCTGCATCAACATGTGCAACTTTTCAGGGAAGTTAGAAACCAATATACACAGGCAGTTAGAAAAGCCAAGGCTAGCTTTTTCAAGCAGAAATTTGCTTCCTGCAACACAAACTCAAAGTTCTGGGACACTGTAAAGTCCATGGAGAATAAGAACACCTCCTCCCAGCTGCCCACTGCACTGAGGATAGGAAACTCTGTCACCACCGATAAATCCACTATGATTGAGAATTTCAATAAGCATTTTTCTTCGGCTGGCCATGCTTTCCACCTGGCTACCCCTACCCCCGGTCAACAGCACTGCACCCCCCACAGCAACTCACCCAAGCCTTCCCCATTTCTCCTTCTCCCAAATCATGTCAGCTGATGTTCTGAAAGAGCTGCAAAATCTGGACCCCTATAAATCAGCCGGGCTAGACAATCTGGAACCTTTCTTTCTAAAATTATCTGCCGAAATTGTTGCAACCCCTATTACTAGCCTGTTCAACCTCTCTTTCGTGTCGTCTGAGATTCCCAAAGATTGGAGCTCACAGATCACTGCACCTGTTCATAGCCCATCTGTATACAGCCCATCTATCTACCTCATTCCCATACTGTATTTATTTATTTTGCTCCTTTTGCACCACAGTATCTCTACTTGCACATCCATCTTTTGCACATCTACCATTCCAGTGTTTAATTGCCATATTGTTATTACTTCGCCTATTGGCCTATTTATTGCCTTAACTCCCTTATTTGACCTTACTTGCACTCACTGTATATAGACTTTTATTTTTTTTCTACTGTATTATTGACTGTATGTTTTCTTCATTCCATGTGTAACTCTGTGTTGATGTATGTGTCGAACTGCTATGCTTTATCTTGGCCAGGTTGCAGTTGCAAATGAGAACTTGTTCTCAACTAGCTTACCTGGTTAAATAAAGGTGAAATAAAAAAAATAAAAAAATAAATCCTCATCGGCAGACTCAACAGCCTTGGTTTCTCAAATGATTGCCTCGCCTGGTTCACCAACTACTTCTCTGATAGTTCAGTGTGTCAAATCGGAGGGTCTCTTGTCCGGGTCTCTGGCAGTCTCTATGGGGGTGCCACAGGTTTCAATTATTGGGCCGACTCTCTTCTCTGTATACATCAATGATGTCACTCTTGCTGCTGGCGAGTCTCTGATCCACCTCTACGCAGACGACACCATTCTGTATACTTCTGGCCCTTCTTTGGACACTGTGTTAACAACCCTCCAGACGAGCTTCAATGCCATACAACTCTCCTTCCGTGGCCTCCAACTGCTCTTAAATACAAGTAAAACTAAATGCATGCTTTTCAACCGATCGCTGCCTGCACCTGCCCGCCTGTCGAGCATCACTACTCTGGACGGTTCTGACTTACAATATGTGGACAACTACAAATACCTAGGTGTCTGGTTAGACTGTAAACTCTCCTTCCAGACTCACATCAAACATTTCCAATCCAAAGTTAAATCTAGAATTGGCTTCCTATTTCGCAACAAAGCATCCTTCACTCATGCTGCCAAACATACCCTCGTAAAACTGACCATCCTACCGATCCTCGACTTCGGCGATGTCATTTACAAAATAGCCTCCAATACCCTACTCAATAAATTGGATGCAGTCTATCACAGTGCCATCCGTTCTGTCACCAAAGCCTCATATACTACCCACCACTACGACCTGTACGCTCTCGTTGGCTGGCCCTCGCTTCATACTCGTCGCCAAACCCACTGGCTCCAGGTCATCTACAAGACCTTGCTAGATAAAGTCCCCCCTTATCTCAGCTCGCTGGTCAACATAGCAGCACCCACCCGTAGCATGCGCTCCAGCAGGTATATCTCTCTGGTCACCCCCAAAGCCAATTCCTTCTTTGGCCGCCTCTATTTCCAGTTCTCTGCTGCCCATGACTGGAACAAACTACAAAAATCTCTGAAAATGTAAACACTTATCTCCCTCACTAGCTTTAAGAACCATCTGTCAGAGCAGCTCACAGATCACCGCACCTGTACATAGCCCATCTATAAATATCCCAAACAACTACCTCTTCCCCTACTGTATTTATTTATTTTGCTCCTTTGCACCCCAGTATTTCTACTTTGCACATTCACCTACTGCAAATCTACCATTCCAGTGTTTTACTTGCTATGTTGTATTTACTTCGCCACCATGACCTATTTATTGCCTTTACCTCCCTTATCTCACCTCATTTGCTCACATTGTATATAGACTTATTTTTCTACTGTATTATTGACTGTATGTTTATTTTACTCCATGTGTAACTCTGTGTTGTTGTATGTGTCGACCTGCTTTGCTTTATCTTGGCCAGGTCGCAGTAGTAAATGAATACTTGTTCTCAACTTGCCTACCTGGTTGAATAAAGGCAAAAAAAAAAAATATATATATATTTTTTTTAATTATGGGGTATTGTGTGTAGAAATTGATTTAATCCATTTAAAAATAAGACTAACACAATGTAGAAAAAGGGAAGGGGTCTGAATACTTTCCGAATGCACTGTATGTGTGCCATTCAAAGGGTGAATGGGCAAGACAAAAGATTAAGTGCGTTTGAACGGTGTATGGTAGTAGGTTGACACCGGTTTGTGTCAAGAACTGCTACGCTGCTGGGTTTTTCACTCTCAACAGTTTCCCCTGTATATCAAGAATGGTCCACCACCCAAAGGAAATCCAGCCAACTTCACACACCTGTGGGAAACATTGGAGTCAACATGGGCCAGCATCCCTGTGGAATGCTTTCGTCCATGCACTGACAAATTGAGGCTGTTCTGAGGGCAAAAGGGGGTTCAACTCAATATTAGGAAGGTATTCCTAATGTTTTGTACTCTGTGTAAATTATCAGGAGATATTATTGGAAACTTTTGAGATTCAGAAATAACAGTATGGACAATTCCGTTGTAGCAATCTAAAAACAAGGCATCCAAAAAACAGCTAAACAGGAAAAACCTTTGGGGTTTTAAAATGTGTCAGGAAGAAAAGGAATGTAGCTTTCAGATATGTCCCTAACTGTGAGTCTCTCATTTTTACCCGTTGGCCCCCAAAAAGTATCTCTAGAGGGTATTTGGCTACAGAGTGTATATTGTAGACCCCTGAGCTAGATAGACTGTGTAAAATAGTTGTGACGTACCTGAGAGAGACAGAGCTGCGAGCAGAGTTAGTCTTTGAGCTCTGTCGGCTGGAAGGGGTGGAGGCAGGAGACGGCAGGGGCAAGTTGGCCTGGGACGCATACAGTACACACAAATTAAATTAGACCTTTTTAAGTCCTGAGTAAAAGGCCATCCAAAATGAGACTTAATGGGATGGGTCAACTTCTTGTTTGCTTTTAGAGTGAGTTGCCAGAAATGGATTAGTTTAGATTTATTAGATTGGTTTGAAACCTAGCTATCCCTAAAACCTTACATTTTGCATTTCCTGGAATCAACTAACATCATCAGGGCAATTCGCTGTCAGAATTTCAGAATGTCATTGCCTTGCCCAACTCTACAAGGCTAAAAAGGTATCATTCACACACCTACACTTTTAGAATTTTTTTCTTTGTTTCTCCCCATAGGAGAACCCTTTGGTTGTGATTTTTTTTTATTTACTGGTAAAAGGTTTCACATGAACCTCGTATTAGTGAAAGGATTCTACTAATTGAAGAACCCATCTTGGTTCTAGGTGGCATCTTTTTTCAAAGACTATTATCAGGTGTATGAAGAAAAATATCATACTTTTTTTTTTTTCTCTTCGCCCCAATTTCGTGGTATCCAATTGTTACTACTATCTTGTCTCATCGCTACAACTCCCGTACGGGCTTGGGAGAGACGAAGGTTGAAAGTCATGAGTCCTCCGATACACAACCCAACCAAGCCGCACTGCTTCTTAACACAGCGTGCATCCAACCCGGAAGCCAGCCGCACCAATATGTCGGAGGAAACACCGTGCACCAGGCAACCTTGGTTAGCGCGCACTGCGCCCGGCCCGCCACAGGAGTCGCTGGTGCGCGATGAGACAGGATATCCCTACCGGCCAAGCCCTCCCTAACCCGGACGACGCTAGGCCAATTGTGCGTCGCCCCATGGACCTCCCGGTCGCGGCCGGTTACGACAGAGCCTAGGCGCGAACCCAGAGTCTCTGATGGCACAGCTGGCGCTACAGTACAGCGCCCACTACGCCACCCGGGAGGCCCTACTTTTTATAGTAAAAAGAAAAGAAGGCTACCTGGACAAAGTACATGTGTAGAGCTGATCTGAGGTCAGGTTGTTCCTCCATGGCAACCAGCAGCATCTTGTTGATATTCTTATTGAAGTCCTTCAGCTCCCTCAGCTCAATGTCCCTCTCCTCAAATGTCTCCTCCTTGGCCTTCTTGGCCGACCGGATCTCTTTGGTCAGTTTGGAGCACTGTCATGGAGGATAGCAAGGGATGAACACAGAGCAGTGATAAGTAGGGCCAGGATTTTTTCCTGACCCTATGACCAACTAATGTTTATGACTGCCTATGACAGACGTCTTGTGTAGCTGTTATAAAGGCTTTATGAATGCATACATAAGGGGGCTACAGTAAAGTACATTTCATATTTCATGTTTTTCTTTCGTCATTGAAGAATGGTGTGAACTCACTTGTTGCGATGGTGTGAATTGTTGGGTGGTGGTATCAAACCTGCTTAGTGACCCTGTGGAGTTTCTCCTGCTGGGAAACCAGTTCTCTGTTCAGAGACATGATATGTGACTGGGTCTCTTCAGTCCTCACATTCTGAATGGCCTCCTCTTGAAGCAGGTTGTCGAGTGTATTGTTCATGCCCTTCCGATTTAAATCACACGCACGCACGCACGCACGCACACACACACACACACACACACAGTTATGATTGCACTGTCTGGTAGTTAAGAGTGAGTTGTCAGACAAGTCTATATTGGACCTGTTGTTCTTGGACACGAGCAGCCAATGTAAGGCGTGTGATGAAGACGAAAGAGATCATGACAGGGCTTTAGGACATGTCTAACACACTGTACATGAGAGAGACAGAGAGGTAAAGTAACAACATGGAAATTAAGTACACAAAAGATGATTCTACTCCAGTTTCATGTGAGAAGATGATGGCCTGGTGGAAAACCCATGCTCACGTCAAGTCTAGGACCAGGAGTTTTCCTGATCAGGTTAAGTAGTCCAGTAAAACTCCTGACCCCAGTCATGGTTAGTTTGGTGGAGAAGTACCTGAATGTCCTCCTGCAGTTCTCGGATCTGCCTCCTCTTGTACTTGTACTTCTCCTCAGCAGCTCTCTTCTGCTCATCCAGCTTCAGTTTCTCCTGATACTCCTCACCTTCAAAACAGAGTTTTGGGTTCATTGTTAACTTCTATAAAAACATTAAAGGGTTGTACCAACACACTTTACAGCATGAAGCAAGAAATAAAAAAACAAAACAGAGTTTAAAAGGAAGGCCTCCCGAGTGGCGCAGCAGTCTAAGGCACTGCAGTGCTTGAGGTTTCACTACAGATCCAGGTTCAATCTCGGGCTGTGTCGCAGCCGGCCGCGAATGGGAGAACCATGAGGTGACGCACAATTGGCCCACCGTCGTCTGGGAAGCATTTGGCCGGCCAGGACGTCCTTGTCCCATCGCGCTATAGCGAATCCTGTGGCGGGCCAGGCACATGCACAGTGACCCTTCGCCAGTTGTGAGGTGTTTCCTCCGACACATTGGTGCGGCTGGCTTCCAGGTTAAGCGGACATTGTGTCAAGAAGCAGTGCGACTTGGCGGGGTCGTGTTTCGGAGGACGCATGGCTCTCGACCTTCGCCTCGTCCGTACAGGAGTTGCAGTGATGGGACAAGACTAACTGCCAATCGGGGAGAAAAAGGAGTAAAAAACTAAAACAAAGAGTATAAAAGGATCTGAACAGAACAACAGTACAAAACAACCACCACATTAAAGTTATAAAATTGTTTATAAACAGTATATCCTCTCATCTGATTATGTTGGGTTTTCCCTTCATAGATATAGAAAACTGATAACATTGATGCTTGTGTTACTATGGTGATGGCATAGAGTCAATATTTATAGCTGGCATATTTGTGTCATCTTTTTTTTTGGGGGGGGGGGGGGGGGGGAGGCACAGAGTCCGAGGCTCAATCTCTAGCCACTTTAATAATTGGATGTAATAAATGTATCATTAGTTACTTAAACAATGACACTTTATATAATGTTTACATACCCTACATTACTCATGCCATATGTATATACTGTACTCTATACCATCTACTGCATCTTGCCTATGCAGTTCGGCCATCGCTCATCTATATATTTATATGTACACATTCTTAATCATTTCTTTACACTTGTGTATATAAGGTAGTTGTTGTGAAATTGTTAGATTACTTGTTAGATATTACTGCATGGTCGGAACTAGAAGCACAAGCATTTCGCTACACTCACATGAACATCTGCTAATCATGTGTATGTGACCAATAAAATTTGATTTGATTTGTTGGAATCAGTTTATCTGACAGGGAACCTTTCCTCATACAGTACGCACTGGACTCAGTCACTTTGTTGAAGGATTTGCGATAGGTTGTGTTGCGGCTGTTGACGACGTGGAGAGTGTTCTCCAGCGCTCGGATCTCCTTCTCCATCTTGCGGATCTTGGCGTCCAAATCGTCTCCCTCGCGTTGGAGCTCCTCTTTCTCTTGGGCAGCCTTATGAAAAGCACATCACCCACGGTAGAAAGTAAAATGGTACAACGTTTTTGTCAATTGATTTGTAAACAAAGTTCCATGTTCTCAAAACAATTAACAACTGTCAAAACTACAGTTGCAAGAAAAAGTATGTGAACCCTTTGGAATTACCTGGATTTCTGCATAAATTAGTCAAGAAATGTGATCTGATCTTCCTCTAAGTCACAACAATAGACAAACACAGTGTGCTTAAACTAATAACACACAAATTATTGTATTTTTCTTGCCTATATTGAATACATAATTTAAACATTCAGTATAGGTTGAAAAAAGTATGTGAACCCCTAGGCTAAAGACTTCTCCAAAAGCTAATTGGAGTCAGGAGTCAGCTAACCTGGAGTCTAATCAATGAGATGAGATTGGAGATTTTGGTTAGAGCTGCCCTGGAATATAAAAAACGCTCACAAAATCTGATTTTGCTATTCACATGAAGCATTGCCTGATGTGAAACATGCCTCGAACAAAAGAGATCTCAGAAGACCTAAGATTAAGAATTGTTGACTTGCATAAAGCTGAAAAGGGTTACAAAAGTATCTCTAAAAGCCTTGATGTTCATCAGTCCACAGTAAAACAAAATGTCTATGAATGGAGAAAGTTCAGCACTGTTGCTACTCTCCCAAGGAGTGGCCATCCTGCAAAGATGACTACAAGAGCACAGCGCAGAATGCTCAATGAGGTTAAGAATAATCCTAGTGTCAGCTAAAGACTTACAGAAATCTCTGGAACATGCTAACTTCTCTGTTGACGAGTCTACGATATGTAAAACACTAAAGAATGATGTTCATGGGAGGACACCACAGAAGAAGCCAATGCTGTCCAAAAAAAACATTGCTGCACGTCTGAAGTTCGCAAAAGAGCACCTGGATGTTCCACAGCGCTATTGGCTAAATATTCTGTGGACAGATTAAACTACAGTTGAGTTGTTTGGAAGAAACACAACACTGTATGGAGAAAAAAACGGCACAGCACACCAACATCAAAACC
This sequence comes from Oncorhynchus clarkii lewisi, assembly GCF_045791955.1. NCBI lineage: Eukaryota > Metazoa > Chordata > Actinopteri > Salmoniformes > Salmonidae > Oncorhynchus > Oncorhynchus clarkii. Next base: position 11,177,576 of record NC_092166.1, on the reverse strand, counting down.
TCATCCCAACTGTAAAGTATGGTGAAGGGAGCATCATGGTTTGGGCTCCTTTGCTGTGCCAGGGCCTGGACAACTTGCTATCATCGACGGAAAAATTAATTCCCATGTTTATCAAGACATTTTGCAGGAGAATGTAAGGCTCTGTCCCCCAATTGAAGCTCAACAGAAGTTGTGTGATGCAAAAGGACAACGACCCAAAACACAGAAGTGAATCAACAAAAGAATGGCTTCAACAGAAGAAAATCCTGACCACAACCCGATGGAGATGCTATGGCATGACCTCGAGAGCGGTTCACACCAGACATCCCAAGAATATTGCTGAACTGAAACAGTTTTTTAAAGAGGTATGGTCCAAAATTCCTCCTGACTGTTGTGCAGGTCTGATCCGCAACTATAGAAAACGTTTGGTTGAGGTTATTGCTGCCAAAGGAGGGTCAACCAGTTATTAAATCCAAGGGTTTACATACTTCTTCCACCATTGACTGTGAATGTTTACACGGTGTGTTCAATAAAGACATAAAAACGTATAATTGTTTGTGTGTTATTAGATTAAGCAGACTGTGTTTGTCTATTGTTGTCAAATTATATGACCGATTTATGCAGAAATCCAGGTAATTCCAAAGAGTTCACATACAGTGGGGAGAACAAGTATTTGATACACTGCCGATTTTGCAGGTTTTCCTACTTAAAAAGCATGTAGAGGTCTGTAATTTTGATCATAGGTACACTTCAACTGGGAGAGACGGAATCTAAAACAAAAATCCAGAAAATCACATTGTATAATTTTTAAGTAATTAATTTGCATTTTATTGCATGACATAAGTATTTGATCACCTACCAACCAGTAAGAATTCCGGCTCTCACAGACCTGTTAGTTTTTCTTTAAGAAGCCCTCCTGTTCTCCACTCATTACCTGTATTAACTACACCTGTTTGAACTCGTTACCTGTATAAAAGACACCTGTCCACACACTCAATCAAACAGACTCCAACCTCTCCACAATGGCCAAAATTGTAGACCTGCACAAGGCTGGCATGGGCTACAGGACAATAGGCAAGCAGCTTGGTTAGAAGGCAACAACTGTTGGCGCAATTATTAAAAAATTGAAGAAGTTCAAGATGACGGTCAATCACCCTCGGTCTGGGGCTCCATGCAAGATCTCACCTTGTGGGGCATCAATGATCATGAGGATGGTGAGGGATCAGCCCAGAACTACACGGCAGGACCTGGTCAATGACCTGAAGAGAGCTGGGACCACAGTCTCAAAGAAAACCATTAGTAACACACTATGCCGTCATGGATTAAAATCCTGCAGTGCACGCAAAGTCCCCCTGCTCAAGCCAGCGCATGTCCAGGCCCGTCTGAAGTTTGCCAATGACCATCTGGATGATCCAGAGGAGGAATGGGAGAAGGTCATGTGGTCTGATGAGACAAAAATATAGCTTTTTGGTCTAAACTCCACTCGCCATGTTTGGAGGAAGAAGAAGGATGAGTACAACCCCAAGAACACCATCCCAACCGTGAAGCATGGACGTGGAAACATCATTCTTTGGGGATGCTTTTCTGCAAAGGGGACAGGACGACTGCACCGTATTGAGGGGAGGATGGATGGGGCCATGTATCGCGAGATCTTGGCCAACAACCTCCTTGCCTCAGTAAGAGCATTGAAGATGGGTCGTGACCTGGTCTTTCAGCATGACAACGACCCGAAACACACAGCCAGGGCAACTAAGGAGTGGCTCCGTAAGAAGCATCTCAAGGTCCTGGAGTGGCCTAGCCAGTCTTCAGACCTGAACCCAATAGACAGCCCCGAAACCTGAAGGATCTGGAGAAGGTCTGTATGGAGGAGTGGGCCAAAATCCCTGCCTCAGTGTGTGCAAACCTGGTCAAGAACTACAGGAAACGTATGATCTCTGTAATTGCAAACAAAGGTTTCTGTACCAAATATTAAGTTCTGCTGTATCAAATACTTATGTCATGCAATAAAATGCAAATGAATTACATAAAAATCATACAATGTGATTTTCTGGATTTTTGTTTTAGATTCCGTCTCTCACAGTTGAAGTGTACCTATGATAAAAATTGCAGACCTCTACATGCTTTGTAAGTAGGTAAACCTGCAAAATCGGCAGTGTATCAAATACTTGTTCTCCCCACTGTACTTTTTCTTGACACTGTATATATTTTTTCACAATAAGCCAAATCAATTATTAACTGAAGCAATAGTTGGCTGGTGAATTTGTTTTGGTGTCTGAAGGAATTCTCACCTTGATCACATAATAAGCCTGTGATTTTTCCTCTTCTCCCTCGGGAGCAGCCATTGAGACAGTCATAATCTCATAGCGTTTCCTCATTTTGTCGACCTTGGACAGTCTCTCATGCACCTCAGCACTGAAATTAACCAATCAATGTATGCATAGAATAATTTGAGAGTGCTCTTCCCGACCTGATAAATCCTACCCCCGTAAACCTATGTGAAATTTCCTCCACATTTAAAATGTGCTAAGCTTGAGGCATATTTCAGAGAAGTTTTTATTGTTATTCTTATGTAGTAAATATTTTAGTTTCCATTGTTTTGATTTATTTTTTCCCGTGACGCACATTGCATTGCATGTCTGAAATGTGCTGTATAAATAAAGCTTGATTTGATTAGACATAGAGTATACACAATGGCTCAAAACACCAAGTGTCTAGCTATCCTATGTTCAATTCATTTGACATCTTTCTTTTCAAGTGCCGCATTACCACTTTATATGAGCCCTGGGCAAAACAAACACAACCCCCCTCGTATGGCACTGGATCATCAAGCCCTGTATTCAGAGAGCATCTCAGAGTAGGAGTGCTGATCTGGAATCAGTCCCCCCCCGTCCATACAATCTTATTCATTATGATCTAAAATACTCTATCTGAATATGGGCCCAGGTATGTTAGTACTGGGAAGGAGAAAAAGCCTGCACACCCTGTGGACCCCCATGACCAGGTTCAGGGTTTAAAGGCATCAGATAAATAGCCCCCACAGCCAAAATCCCAAAGTATCCCTTTAAGAACACGTCACTATACTGTATGGGTAATAGGGTATCTTTTGGGAGCCCGTCTTAGACATACCTGAGTCCTTGGCGCTCCTGGTCAGTGATCTTGACCTGCTTGTTGAGCATCTCCCGGTGCGCTTTAATCTCCTCCTCCCGTTCCCTCATGGCCGTCTGCAGCTGCAGCCGCCGCTTCTCCAGTGAGAGCACGCTGTCCGCCTTGTTGTACAGCAGGTCACGCAGACGCTTGATCTCCAGCTTCAGGATGTTGTCCTCCACCATGGTGTCCTGAAGGTCAAAGGTCAGAGGCAACGAGTGGCTGTGTAAGAGTATGAGTTTCACATAATCGTTTTATTTAATAAGATTGATAAAGTCAAGGTTGGCTGAGTAAAACTGCAGTGACAGTGACTGTGTGTGTGTGCGCCTGCGTTCTCACCTGCTTCTTGAACCGGAGCTTCTTCAGTTCCTTGTCGGAGATGTGGTTGAACAGGTGCAGCTCCTCGATCTTGGTGGTTAGGTCACTCTTCTCAGCTCCTGTCTTCTCCGCCTCTTTCCTCACACAGCGAATATCATCCTGTCAGACGACAGAAACAGTAAAATCACAGAATGTCTATAAATATTTTTTTATGATTAGTTCAAATGTAATTATATGGTAACTGTAAATAGAGACTAATTTGAAAACATAGAAAATCTGAGGAAAAAAAACACCAAACATTTTTGATGATTTCTATGATAAGATAGGGTTGCAAGAAATAGTCTTCCTACTTTTAAGGTGACAAAAACAACAGAAATACCCAAATCATCAGGAAAAATTGTATCAAGAACATTCTACAGTACAAGAGAGGTCTGTCCACCTGGAGCTTCTTGAGTTGGGTGGTGAGCATGGTGGCAGTCCTCTTCTTCTCTTCCAGCCTGTGGGCCAGCTTTTGGGCCTTGTTCTCCAGGACCTGCTTCTCCTCCGTGTTCACCTCGCCACGCAGACGCAACATCTTCCTCTCCAGCAGCTGGATCTGGAAGTCCTGGAGTAGCAAAGTTTGAGGTGGAGAGGGAGTTAGTGATGTACCCACTACACCAAGCATACACCTCAAGACCAGCTGTATAGGTCGTGAAGAGGGCACGACAACACCTTTCCCCCCCCTCAGGACACTGAAAAGATTTGATTTGTTTACCCTAATGGTAGAGGGAGATGTGATGATATTAGGGCGAACACTAGCTATAACGGTCATGGTGGTAGAAATAGATATTGATCATATGACAGTGGTCTAAGGGCTATCTGAAAGCGTCTGTTGTATGACCATGCTGTTATTACTATTCAAGTCGAATGTTATTTGTCACACGCGCCGATTACAACAGACCTTACAGTGAAATGCTTAATTACAAGCCCTTAACCAACACAGCAGTTAAGAAAAATATGAGTTAAGAAAAAAACATTTACTAAATAAACTAAAGTAAAAAATAAAAGAGCAACAATAAAATAACAATAACGAGGCTATATACAGGGGGTACAGGTTAGTCGAGGTAATTGAGGTAATATGTACACGTAGGTAGGGGTAAAGTGACTATGCATAGATAATAAACAGGGTGGGTATTGCATATTGTTAGTGATAGGAAAATAACAACTAGAGAAAGACTAGTGTTTCTGCTGTCTAGCCTGGTTGTAGATGATCTCCTGCTGCTTGAGGGAGTTCTGGTCCAGTTTACTGAGGCGGCTGTCCAGGTTGGAGAGAGCCACCCGGCTCCCAGAGAGCACGGCCATGGAGTCTTTCTCCTTCAACCTCAGGGCCTGTACCTCCTGGCTCTCACGGAACAGCACCTCGCGGTGGCGGTGCAGCTGAGCGTCCATGTCCTGCAGCCCACGACAGACGCAGAATGAGACAGTTCACCACAACATGGTCATGAGTACATTAACCAACACAATGTGACACTGAGGTCAACCAGCTCCAAAAAAAGACAAGAGAACCAATACACAATGTAACACTACATTCCTCATGGGAATGAATAGAATGACATCAGAGCATCTAAATGAAAATAACTAAATGTGAGAATACAGTCAGTCAGAATAGGATTTAATGTATCAGTTTGACTGATACAATGTTCATATACTTCTAAATATCTAGCGATATCGAGTTCATATTGTGACCATGTGACCATTGCAAGGTAAAATGCACAGGTTAGCTCAACGCAACCGCAGCCTGCCATCCCAGTACCATGCAGACACTCTTTCCGATAAACAAACTGATATTATAACAAAAACATTGTTTTATCATGCAGAGTGCACTCACTTTGATAGTTTGCTCCTCTTCCTTCAGTACTTGCTCCATCTGAGCGGCCCTCTCCTCCACGCTGAGGGTCGTCTCAGTCACTGTCTTCAGCTTCTCCTCCAGGGCTGTGTTATGAAGCTTGGCCCCCTTTATCCTGGACCAAGTTTACACACACACACACACACACACACACACACACACACACACACACACACACACACACACACACACACACACACACACACACACACACACACACCAGAACTAGTGAGAGGGTGGGTGTTCCACAGAATTACATAAAGAATCCCTGTGAGGGGATTAATTTAAATGTAAACGGTTAGTTCCCCCCAAAACGATGCCTCCAATTATTCCTATTTGACTGGTACTGAGGCCTGCCAATCTCTATGTCTCACTTGTTGTTTTTGTCCTGGATGTCCTTTTTCATGTTGGCTAGCTGGGACCTCATGGACTCGACATCAGTAGCTGCTCTGTCCACTGTCCCTTTCAGACTCTCCAACTAGAAAAAGATACGTGATAATAACATATAAGACAAGCCATCATTCCCATAGAAAGAAGTCATACAGAATAAAAAATACCTGTCAGCAGAAAGCATTGACTAAATGATTTGGTTACACTTGTTTAATCACTTTCTTGAACAAGACAATATAAATGTAATTACATGCATATAAATGCTGATGAATTGCAATGTTATAATGCCTGTAAATATTTGCAAATGATGAAATACTAATTTGTTAATGTTTCGTCCTGGGAAGAAAGCTCGGGACAACAGACACACAACAGACAGACTCACCTCGTCCTGTAGTCTGGTGCGGTTACTCTCCTGCTCCTGGAACTCCCGTCTCAGCTTGGCCGCCTGCCGGTCGGCCATGGCTATCTTCTTCTCGTACTCCTTGTTGTTTTCCGTCTCGCTCTCCAGGAAGGCCTTCTTCTCCTTGATCACTCCATTCCTCTCTCTGATGTCCTGGTTGACTTGGGTGAGGAGCTGGAAATATATAGCAAAATCCATTGCTTACATTGTCAGACCATTATTTGTTTTAAACTTCACAGTTGTACATCAGTCACTTTCATGTAGCCCTTTTTATGATTTTGATGGACTAATCTTAAGAAGGTGTCGTAATATGAAAAGGGGTGAAAATACCTATAAAACACATGTAATCGTTTCTGGACCAAGTGATTATGTGAAAAAGTAAACTAGTGTCTTTACAATAGTTTCAAACTGCTATAATATTCCTAGCCTAGTTGAACTTGACAAAATGATAGTGAAGCAAAGTGAGTGTAGCATTCAATCTGGTTTATCCAGGCTATGATATCCCATCGTCATCTCAAATATTGTATGACTGACTGACTGTAATGACTGCAGGCTGCCATCTAGTGGTTACCATTGAACACTGCTGCATCTCACTGTCTCTTTTCTTCATCTGCTCGATGGTGTTCTCCCACTGGTGGATCAGCTCCTGTCTCTCTAGGTGAGCCTGGCGGAAGTTTTCTGCTGTCTTATCCAGACCAATCTGTTGGCAGAGCACAACTACAATACATGAGACACACTCTGATGGATATCAACAAGGAAGAATAAATGCTTTCTGTTTGATGTGGGAAGTATAAATCTCTAGTGTGTCAACAATGGACACACAGTAGCTTAAATGTCAACAAAATATTCTTAGTTGCGGGTGATTGAACATTGACTGATATTCCTGTGTTGTTCTGTACTAGTTAATGTACTGAACTGTAAGATAGCTGGTGTTTTAGACCTGTGCTGATATGGTCTCAGTCAGTTCGTTGTCCAGTGCCTTGTGCTTTTGGTTGGCCTCAAGCGTCATCTTCTCTATCAACAAGGTGAGCTCCTGTAAACAAAGAATGTTGTACTGTTCATTAAGAATATCCCATTGTCAGTGAACTGTTCATTCTAGAGGATCCTGAAAGGAATGTAGTTGCTTGCGACTGTAACTGAGATCCAAGACCACACAGGGTACCCGGGTTTTCGTACCCCCATCAGTCACTCACAACACCCATGACGTACCCGTATCCTGCTCTCGTCCTGCTGGGCGTACTTGATGATGGCCATGGTGTCCTCGTCCTTGTGTGCCGACTCCTCAAGCCAGGCATCCAGGGTCTGCTGGTCCCAATTCAGCTGGCTTTTCAGCTCTTCCAGCTTCTGGGTGGCTTTGAAGATGTTGTTCTGAGGAAACAGATGGCTAGACATTTATCTAATACAGTGGAACATACACTGAATATATTGTATGTTCTGGTGAATACTAGCAGTTGGAAATAGAACTACAGGCCAGAGAATTCTCAGTCATGGAGAGAGAGAAAGAGACCCAATGCTGTTTTGAGGAAAGACCTCTATTTTAGAACAGAAAGACCAGGATGTTGATGGTACGTAGAATAACCTCTTGTGCATTCTTCTTCTCCCTCAGAGCTCCAAGCTCGTTGTCCAGCTGTGCAATCTCCTGACGCAGGCGGCCCACCTCTCTCTCTGCCAGGGCCTTGAAATGCATCTCCGACTCAGTCTCTTTCTCCCTGGCTTTGCACAGAGCCTGATACAGTACAGATAAAAATAAACCAGTTATAGGACAGCATTTCAAAGTTGTTGCAAAACGATTACTGTCATACCTGTGTTTGCATGGCATTATTAATTCATCCTTGCATAAACATAATTACTTAGCAATATAACTACCAGTCATGCAGTAATGTGTGTAGATCTATGCATGAGCTAAATAGTTTTGGGTCAGAACCTCAGAAGTCTATTTTCATGGAATTCCAAAATGGGCAAGTAGCTTTACCTGAGTTTGAGATAACTCCTGCCTAACATTTGTCAGGTGTTCAGCCATGGCTTGTATTCTATCCTTGTATCCACCAAGTTTGTTCTCCAGTTGTAACTTCTGATTTTGTTTTATTTGAAGCTGTGGAGAGGCAGGAAGTGCAAATGACAGTCATATTTCAAATTGGACTGATGTTCATCCCAGGTCACGTTACCTGTTTCGTTTTAGCTAGCTAACGTTCGCTAACTAATTTAGATACCTACCAACTGTCCGCTATGTAACTGGGGCAAAAATATTTCGATTTATATAAAATACAGATGAAACAAATTAAATGTCAGATATTCTGGTACAGATAATCTAATAAACTGTTAGCTAACAGACACTTACCTCATCTTCCAAACCTTTATTTTCTGCATTGGCAACTGGGATGGCAAAACCCTCGTCCCAGCCTACCTCGGATAAAAGTATGTTCGACATTTTTTCTGTATGACTAAATTCCAAGTTTTAGAACTGAATATCAAGCCAGTCCAATATGCCAACTAATTATTTACAATAAGTAATAAATTGCTACTTTGTTCTATTTTTGACAACTTGTAAAGGGTCATAACATGATACAAAACCGCCGTGTTGTCAATGCTGGCCCCTAGCAACCGTGTCAGGTGGTTAGTTACCACATCATCCGGTTGTAAAATAAAATCGCACGCGTCACAAGAGGGCCACACAACTACCACCACTTGGCAATGCATGCTACCGGAGTCACTGTACTCAGTTTATCCACTAAAAACTTTGTGAATCACACCAAAAGGTTAGAATTGAATTACTATTTTACAATAAACCATCCTGCCTATTTTCTATCCAACTTACATACTTAACATTGTAGGCCATCATTGTAAATAAGAATTTGTTCTTAACTGACTTTCCTAGTTAAATAAAATAATCACATTAAAGAATAGTTCATTCACTCTCAGGCCAGTAGCGTACAAAGGCCATCACTATTTGAGAAACATCTGGAGTAAAATTAAACAATTGGAAGAATAGTACATCCTTTTAACATAAGACATACAAGTTCATATGCAGGTTTCAGGTATCAGCTTTGGCAGAGAGAAATATGACAGACAAGAGTGCATCACCATTATCAGCACACATCAAAGAAATATAAAATTGAAACATTTATTACCTTACACATTTGTACTGGAATAGCATTATGATTAAAACTAACAAAAATTACAATCAAATGTTTTTGTACTGTTCTGTCACACAAGTCTCATAAAACAAAATTCATATTCATAGCAGGAATGCACACAAAGTATTAAAATTTAATTTAATATTTAAAGAATGACATTCCCTCACGGACCATCGTGTTTAGAATACGATACAATTGTATTTGTCTTTTCGGGGTGTCGGTTTGCTTCACGTGAACCTCGACTGTGTCAACTAAACACTGGGACAGGAACTGTAAGGTCCAGGATGGCGACTCCTCTCCAGTTGGCTAGAGTTGACACGAAAAAAGCCCCATACTAAAGATAAAATCCCAAACCACCACAAGACGACCGACGAAGAGATATGCCTTTTATATTGTCTGTTGTGTAAAACATCTCAGTCCTGAGGGTTGGAAAAGGCAACATAGATCTCAGCTCAGTGCAGTCCCCTGTGCTCCGTTTCTCCGCCTCGGTTGTGTGTTTTTTGTATAAACAAACGTATGGACGTTCCTCCGAGTTTGGGCGGTCCCTAGACAGCGGTGCTTTTGGTCCCAATGTGCAGTCGTGCAAACTCCACAAAATCGTCAATGAGGACTGGCCATGCTCCTTGGAGGAAGGAGACAAAAATGACAGATGTTTCATGCATAAAATTCAACTTGCTTTCTCTAAAAGGAAGCACAACAGATACAGGGTTAAGCAAGAAAAAAATACTTTTCAACTCTGGTGGTTGTTGGGAGAGGCAACAAGTGGGCTGGCTCCATAATATTCCATTCACAACTGATTACATTGTCATGCACCTGACCTGAGGCAATGGGTTGCTATATTTCAGCCTTAGTACACAAAAACACAAACCTTCCTCGTCGTAATTGGACATGTCATCAGTTATCATTGTGCTGAAGTCTAACAAGAGGTTCCAGGTGTCCTTAGGGATTGATCGTTTATGGTGTTCCTGCGGGAAAAGAAGAAGAAAAAAATGTGCATTAAAAGAAACAACTAGCCTGTTTGTTGAAGCATTCAACTGAAGCAAACTCATCCAATTTCCCCTCTGTGTGGATCAATAAAGTATACTCAATTCAATTAAGAGAAAATAACTTACCACTAAAAATTTGTTCCACAGGTCCAGGAATTTGAATCTTCCAGCCAGTACTAAATTCCAATACGCAATTGCCATTTCTAAGTCTAGAAAATGCACAACAATGAGGATATGTCTGAGAGAAATCCAAGTCCAATGAGCAGAGTAGACTATGAAAATAGATCAGGAATGTCAAAATGTATTGCTTACCCAAACCTTTCTGGCCAGGATTCTTTGCAAAGTTAAATGTGAACTGGTAAAAGTCCTTAAATTTCCCATGGTCTTTTAACTCTTGCTCCATTTTTGGTAGTTGGGCTTTTAGTTTCTCTATACTGTCACACCTGAGGAGAACAAAATAAGCTTTAGCACCAAGTACAAGTTTAAGGGTTAGCCTATCTGATGTGGAGAAAGAAGAGCTTAGCCTACATTCTGTTACACAACTCAGTGGCTGATGGACGACAACAAACAATTTCCTCTATAATTACATGATGAAATGAATTAACACAACACACACACACACTTGTTGTCAATTAAATTGGCCCCAGAAATGAAGTGAAACCTCTCTCTCTTAAAAGGCCATCCTCACCCTTGTTCTGCCATCCCATCCATGAACTCCTGTCTGGAGAACTCGCACTGTGTTGCAGCCCGGAACTTCCAGGCGATGAAGAGCACACTAATACTGGCCGGATCCAAGCCCAGGTCGTCACAGAACTGCTGGATGCCATCTATTCCAATCTTGTTGTCATCTTGTGGGTCTGAGTGAAGGATAAGGCAAAAATAAGGTGTATAATTGATACTTTGCCACTTTTGAGCAACTTGACTGACAAATATATGAATTTATTTGATGATATCCATTTTTATTTGATTTTGGTGGTCAAAGGTAAGTTATGTGTTTCGACATTATGCATGGCCTATGGCAGTTTTTATTTTTACAGTCAGTTATACTGCTATTGTTTTTACTTACAGTACCATAGTACTATCTTGTGCCCTTGTGACAAGCCCTCTGTAGCTCAGTTGGTAGAGCCTGGTGCTTGCAATGCCAGGATAGTGGGTTCGATGGGACCACCCATACTTAAAAATGTATGCACGCATGACCAAGTCACGATGGATTAAAGGGTCTGCTAAATGGCATGTATTATTATAGTACATCCTGCATAGACAGAGATGTGAAAAGAAGATGACATTTACCTCTGTATCTGTTGTAGAGTTGTTCTAACCTTTTCTTGTCCAACACTCCCTTTAGATTTGGATGGTAGAGGTCTGGATTTTGGAAAAAGTTGTCTGTGGAGACATCTAGTTTCCAGTCATTCTGTGACAGACAGGTCAATGCCGTCTTCTCATTTGATTGTGTGAAGATCATGAACTGTCTAACTTTATCCTTCTGTGAGGACTTCAGCTTGTTCTGGGGAAAAACACAGACGTTTACAGAACAAACACAATGACAGAAATGTAGCTCTCCTCATGCTCAGAATTGTGAGCTTTCAAAACGGTATAGCCTTGGGTAGAAATTCCATCCCTGGCAACACTCTTGAGTCTGCAAACCTGACAATACATGCATTGCACACTTCTTCTGGTGTCATCTTGCCAAGCAATAAGCATAATCTTGGATGCATGTTATAATAGCTGGCTTGTAGCCACGGAGGTCGTTTTGGGAAGCTACTTAGCCTAATGATTTTCCTCTAGGTATCAAGACAACAACGCAAAACTGCTTAATCGACTATACATGAACGGTTTGGATGCAGAAAAGTATTAGCATGACATACGGGGGCTGAGCACAACAATTAAGTTATTGTGACATTCACACATTCTATCCAATATCCACAGCGTTCATAGGCAAAACAAACAGGCCTAGTCAAAGCTATGATCCGCGACGGCGCATAATGTTCATTTGAACGACCAGCTAGCCGAGATTGGCCGGCTTCTTTAGCAACGTTTTAATCTTTAGATCGCTAAACTGACTGTCTAGTATCTGTTGTTGACTAGAACTATCTGACAACCTACCTATGCTGCAGTATTGACAAGCCACCTAGGTTGTTCAATGACAATGAAACGAAATACAGTCGAGTTGCTGAAAAGCTAAATAGCTAATAACTAGCTAGCGTTACCTTTGCAACGCTAACAGATAACCTTTTAAACAAGTATGTTTAAATTCAGTGTTTAGGGTGTTCATTTGATCAATGGTGTATGGCATAACTAAAAATAAACATTAAAAAAATAGATAAATAAACGTATTCTTCACCATGTTTGTAATTGCCCGACTCCCTTTTTCCCATCCAGCTGCCTCGCTCTCTTCCACCTTTTTCCGCTCATGCGCAGTTTGGACACAACAGATGCCTGTCATGTTGGTGTAGCTACATATCACTTTTCCAGGTCGCCATATGTATAGTCAGACATGGTCCGTATGCATGTCTACGGACTACGGTTGACAGACTGTAGCATAGTGTATCTTATTTGACATAATGGTTGGTTAGTGTATCTTAACCATTGACATAATGGTTGGTTGGTGGTGGACACTATTTGTGGGTGGGGCAGAAATGCTATGCTAGTATACCAGATATATAATTTACTAGATCAGATACCACCCAAAACATTAATCCTGCCCGGATACCAGATTCTTATATTTCAACCTGAACAGATAGACAGACACACAATACCACTTTACCAGCCCCAACCATAAGAATAAAATACAGAATATGTAAATTGCATATATTACAAAATCTCTCAAAGGTATTATTAATACAGCTACTATTGTAATTAGTATTCTGTTCCCATGATATTGCAGTGTGCAATCACCAAAATATATATTGTATAATAATGATCTATCTATACCACTCATTACACAAACACTGGAATCAATGCCAACCAATTACATATGTTTTGTAATGTACTCCATGTTCTCCATTGAGTCTCATTAAAAGATGCAGTAATGATCACAATGAACCGCAAACAGAGTTTGCTGAGTTTGCTGTAGGTTTTTTATTTATGCATTTGATTTTTTTGGCCACTAATGATGTTTTAATAAACATCTCTATTTTGCATTTAAGCCTCAGTTTTGTATTTTTGACATGGGGCTAGGGCCGGGACAGCTATAACTAATTTGATAATAATCCAAAACATTCCAAATGTATGAGTGGTAAAACAGGACATTTTGACATGAGAAAAATAGGAGTCTGATTGAGGTTAGAAATTATTTCATAAAACTGATACAGTATGTTGTCTTGGCAAAGGTACTCCTGCATCCTTGCTATCCCAGCCCCTTGGGACGTCCCTACCCCATTGAAGGTGACATTTAAAATGGTTAAGGTTAGGGTTAGGTAAGGGTTAAGGTTAGGGTAGGAGTTAAGGTTAGGATTAGGGTTAGGATTTATGGTATGGACGTCCCTAGGAATACAGATAGCACCTACCATTACATTTTCCATTCACAGAATTTTGACATGATGAGGACGCCGTAGCAACCGAAGCACATGCAATTTGTGCTGTAATATCATTCCGTTCTAAAATATAGTCTCAATTTTTAAAATAAAAATCTTTATAGAATGAAACTTCACAGTATTAACACATAAAACACAAGTATTTGTATATTAAAAAATATTGTATTGTTGTGTTGAGAAAGTCTTGTCGAATAAATTGAATTTTTACATTTCAGTGAAAATAGTCCGGCTATATAAAAGCGCTTGTCCTCCTCCACGTAGGTCTTTCCAGTCGCATGTTGAAGTTGGAGAAGGATCATGTCTAGCAACTCTCCTGATTACAACAGGTAAAACAAAGAAACTTGTTTAATTTACAATTATTGTAACAAATTAAAATGACATGTATTTATAGATATTCGTTTTCCATGCATCTTGCAGATATTCAGAGGGAACTAGGTGGGTTACGCCGGACGCATTGTGTGAGACTCGTGTAGTTGCGTGTAACGTTAGTATGCAAAGAATATGCAGTCAACTACAGCAGTTACCAAGACATAATTTGTACATTTAACTGATGGAATCAGACCTATGACTACTAAGTTAATGTGTCATCCTTGGCCTAGTTCCAGCTTGCTCGGCTAAACTAACCTTAACTTGCGACGCACTGAGTTGGCTGGCCGCAGGATTAAAATACACATTTAGAAGGAAGTAAAATATTAGCGAATGTAAATTAATCTTGTCGAATTTCGGGGGTATGTCAGTCAGCCTCACCTGAGATTACCGTACGAGACACGTGCCCAACCAAGGTTGGTGAAATTGGACAACACAGGCCTAACTCGATAAGCAACAAGTCATTTAGAATTTTTGGACGATGTGTTAAATATTGCTATCCCATCTTTCGGAAACTTATGTAGAGAACTTTTTGTATTTTTACTCACATTTTCCAACTTCCCACGTGGCGACTTGGGTTTGTCTGTAATTGATTCAACCCTCGCCAAATAACTAAGTTAATCAAGTGTTTTTGATTTCTCAGTTTTTCCATCTGACGCAACTCTTTTGGCGTACCACTTGTTATAGTGGATTTCAGTTCTGTGGGGAGTGTTGAGTGAAATGATGGCATTTCATCTTTCGGGACAGACCTGATAATGGTGACAACTTTTAATACTGATCACTCAAACCTCAAGCGTAAGCCTGCAGTTAACTCCATGTCATCTCACACTTCTCATCGAAATGTGTGAACAGAATACTCTTGTGCAGAGCATCTGGAACGAGATTAATCTTAACTTTGAAGACATGGCCCCTGAAGGAGACACTCCTTAGGGTATGAGTGTGGTTTTCAGAAGCCATCAGCCATTCAAGCGGGCAATCGTTCCTTGTATCGAAGGTATGCAAGTCAATGGCTTGTTGATAGCAAAAAAAATACACTGAACATAAATATATATGTCACAATTTCAAATATTTTACTCGGTTACAGTTTATAGTACATTTAATTGAAAATTCATTAGGCCCTAATCTATGGTTCTCACATGACTGGGCAGGGGTGCAGCCATGGGTGAACTACCCTCTACCCGGGCGCGAACCAGGGACCCTCTGCACACATCAACAACAGTACCCATTGCTCCACAAAATCCGCGACCCTTGCAGAGTAAGGGGAACCACTACTTCAAAGTCTCAGAGCAAGTGACGTCACCGATTAAAGCGCTATTTAGCGCGCACCACAGCTAACTAAGCTAGCCGTTTCACATCCGTTACAACAGCTCTGGTTGACATTCTTGCAGTCAGCATGCCAATTGTGCATGTCTGCCATTATGACAACTGCACATTTGTGGCCTTTCATTGTCCCTGGCACAAGGTGCACGTGTAATTATCATGCTGTTTAAGTAGCTTCTTGATATGCCTCACCTGTCAGGTTTATCTTGGGAAAGTATAAATGCTCACAAACAAGGATATAAAAAAAAATGTATGCCCAAAATTTGAGTACAGCTTGTTGTCCATATGGACATTTTCTGGCGTCTTATTTCAGCTCATGAAACATGGGACCAACATTTAACATGTGTTATTTTGGTTTAGTATAATTGCAAGTTAAATTCTTATCTATTGAGTGACAAGATGCCATACCATCTTTCGGGACTGACACAGCAATGGAGAACTACTTTTCGTATTACTGATCATTAAGTCAATTGTCACCGGGCAACGCAGGATTTAAGTGCTGATCCTGAATCCCTTTTACTTTTTCCCTTCACAGGCTGCAACGTCATCGCCCAAGCACGGGTAAGACTGCCATGTTTGCCGTCTCTATCCTGCAGAATTGGACCCTGGCTCAGCAGGTATGCTGTGCCTGAGGTCTGGATAAACGTACATGTTTATCAGACCGAGGCGGCATATTCGGACAATCTACAACTGAAAAGGTATATTTTTCCATAATTCTTCCTGCAAAATCAGCTAATTGGGTTAAAGGAGGTGACGATCTCTTTTAGGATTATTGTTGTCAATGACTGCATTAATCTGAAAGTTGGCCTGACTACTTAGCAAGGGATTTCTGTTCTGTGACAAGTGAGTGAAATGATGGCATTTCATCTTTCGGGACAGACCTGATAATGGTGACAACCTGTTATACTGATCACTCAAGACTGTTTGTCCTGTATAATACATTGGCGCCAAGAGCAAATCGCCATGACGTTTTTGTTGTTTTCTTAGATCCAGAAGGGGCTTCTGGCTCTGGGGGACTACATGGGGGCGGCCTGCCATGCCTAAGTTGGGCACTAATGCCCGCAAAGAGATGCAGAAGCTGCAGACTGAGTCCCCCCACATTGTGGTAGGAACTCCAGGCTGGATGTTTGATGCTTAACAGGTGACGCCTGTAAGTACTCATCAGTGTAAGTATCTGCTATCTGACTGGCTTGTATTCAAATGAAATTGTATTTGTCACATGCACCAAATACAACCGGTATAGATCAACATTACTGTGAAATGCTTGATTATAAGCTTTTAAACAAAAATGCAGAGTTAAATTCAGAAAATATATGTATCTTGTCCATTTTATATGCTTCATGTCTTAGTTTGGCTTGACCACGGTGCAGATTTTAAATTGTGCCCATTTTACTTGTAAATATATATATTGATTTCTGGATTCAATTCTGGAGCCTTGCTGTAGAAAATAGAAGGTAAACCTTGTTGCCACAAGGCAATCAACATGGGCTTGTCTCTGCCCCAGCCACCCCACTTCCATATAAAAGAACTGTGCTAAAATTGCAGAATCCAGGTAACCCTTGGTTTAGGCAATAATGCTAGCAGAGTATTGTGTGGAAGGAGAGCATTTTGCACTGTGCCGGAAAAGAGTTGTGGTCGAACCTCTTTCTTAATGTTCGTTGACCTCATGTCTCGAGGCCCAGTGCAACAATTAATCAGTGACTTCAGATTAGTGCATTTCCTCCAGTTGTGATTTTTACTGGTGTTTCTTTAAATGCTGCGCAGGTGGTCCTCCTGTCAGCCACCATGCCTACTGATGTGCTGGAGGTGACCAAGAAGTTCATGCGAGAGCCCATTGGCATTCTGGTGAAATAAAAGGAATTTCCCTAGAGAGTATTAAGCAGTTCTACATCAATGTAGAGTGAGGTGGGTAGCGTTCAGAAAATACATGACTCTTGTGCGCGTGTATATACCTGCCTTAATGTTTCAGGACCGCAGGAAGACTAGCTGCTGCCATTTGTAAATATTGATTGTCTGTAGTCATTGTGTATAGTGTTTCCCTTCTTTTTAAAGCACCCTGCTAAAATTGTGGGGGCGAAGCCTGTGGGCTTGGCTCTTGCGGTCATGTAAGCATGGGTACACCAAGGAAGGACAGTAAAGCCAGGGTTGAAATGAGGCTTGGGTGGACCTCTTTCTTAATGTCCCGTGTCCTTTGTCTCAATATTCTGTGCTACAATTTCTGGTTATTTTCCATTTAGAAGTTGTGTATGTTGTAAAGCGAGTCTGGTCGCTGAAATAAATTGTTACCCTCACGTTAATTCCAGGAGTGGAAGTTGGACACATTGTGAGACCTGTACGGGATGCCAACAGTTACTCCGGCAGGCATCTTCCTCAACACCAGGAGGATCTGCTGGCTGACTGAGAAGATGCACTCAAGGGGCTTCACGGTCTCTGCTCTGGTAAGACCATCAGACACATTGCTCCCTGAATTATAATGCATTTAAAACGACTGTTGTGTTTGGCATGGGGTTGTAATTTAAAATGTAGGTTGAAGTAACACTTTGTTTTCCAGCATGGTGACATGGACCAGAAGGAGAGGGATGTCGTCATGAGGGAGTTCAGGCCTGGCTCAAGCAGAGTACTCATCGCTACGGACTTATTGGTGAGTAGAATCTCACTCTTATCTAACTGTCATGCGTGACTTCACATGGCTACATGTATTTGTTATCCCAAATGGGTTTTCCTCTGCAACTGCCCTTTCATGGCTTAGCAGTAACACCTTTTGGGAGATGAAATGTCTGTTCTCCACCACGGGCTTCTCTCTCTGTAGGAATCTGTTACTTAATGTCAGACTACATTTACAGAAATGTTTTATAAATCTGATTACACTTATACTTGAGTTTAATATCTTTTTGCTTTGATATCCAGGCTTGGAATTGATGTGCAGCAGCAGGTTCCTTGGTCACCTTCCTACAAAGAGGGAGAATAATATTCGCAGGTATGTACAGTCCCTGCATAAATATAAATGGTAGACCTGCTCAGACTGTCTTGTATTTGGAAAGCAGACCTGGACCTAAGGATTGTTCCTCCCCCATTTCTCTAGAATTGGTCGATGTGGCTGTTTTGGCAGGAAAGACTGAGCGAGGAGGACAAGCGTATTCTTCGGGATATAAGACGTTTCACAATACAACAGTGGATGAGATGCCTTTGAATGTGGCTGACCTGATTTGAACCTGGGTGTTGAGGATTTTGAATCATTGCTAGAGGTCTTAATGCTCAAATGAACACTGAGTGTGAGTGTGATACATTTGCGTATCTTGAATCAGACTTCTGATTTTGTAAGATATGGTGGTCTCATGGACAGTTGATTCTAACCTTGAGTTTCTGATTGAAACCACAAGCTATGAAGACTAAACAATATGGTTCTTACCAGTAATTTATTTCATTTTACAGTTAAGGTGTGTGGTTTTAGGTATTTACTTGTGGACTAACCGGTATAAGTGGTATTATGTCTGCCAATTATTTTATGGTAACATACTGCATCTTGCCTATGCCATTCTGTACCATCACTCATTCATATGTCTTTATGTACATATTCTTTATCCCCTTACACTGTGTATAAGACAGTAGTTTTGGAGTTGTTAGGTTAGATTACGCGTTGGTTATTACTGCATTGTCGGAACTAGAAGCACAAGCATTTCGCTACACTCGCATTAACATCTGCTAACCATGTGTATGTGACAAATAAATTTGATTTGATGTGCGGTGTAATGAGTCTGCTCCAGTGTTATTGATTTGGCTCACCTGGATGTTTTTATTTTGACTTGTGAGTGTACCAATCACGCTTTGTCAAATCCTCAGTTTGACTATTTTGTAATGTTTTTCCTGCTCAACTTGTTTTGTGTAGCCATTATCCCTAAAACTGAAAGCCTTAATAAAACCAACTCACTGTACTACGTATGATACCGTGTAGTGTTAAATATTTGAATAACCTACTTGTTACAATGACAATTTGCATGTTGTTTGAGCCTTCTAGACCAGTGGTTCCAACAATTTCACAAACTGAAATGCTTACTTGCAGGCCCTTAACAAACAATGCAGTTTTAAGGAAATTATTTAGTGACAATGGGTACTTACCCACTACTGCCCCTCAGTCTACAGCATAATGACAAAGCAAACATAGGTTGCCTTTTCTGCTAATTTATAATAAACATCACATTTACATAAGTATTCTGACCCTTTGCTCAGTACTTTGAAGCACCTTTGGCAGCGACTACAGCATTGAATCTTGGGTATGACGCTACAGGCTGAGCACCTGTTTTTGGGGGAGTTTCTCCATTCTCTGCAGATAAAATATTTTTTGTCACATGTGCCAAATACAACTGAAATGCTTACTTAAAAGCCCTTAACCACCAATGCAGTTAAGAAAAATGTCTAAAACACAAGGCATCTACAGAGGGATACTGGGTCACTGTGGCTACACAACGGATTAAAATAACTAGTGGAGTTGCAGGCTGACATTGTGGCTTCTGACTGTTAGCATGTACTTATTATTTTTTTTTAAAGATGTGTGCCAGCAAAGCCACAAACAATGCATTGTGCTATGGTGACAAACTGTTAAGACAAAACTGCAGAGCTTTTCAAAATGGAGTGAATCGTTACGACTACTACACCTGGTTATCAGCGGAGCCTTGTCTGACGGCAAGTTATAGCAGCCTCATATACTACCTTCTAATGGAAAATGTGTTTTCTACTGACAATTGATGTTCATACTATTGCATAAGGGGATGAGTGGAAAAGAGACTTAACGGTTCATTTTGATTAAGACATGAGCGAGCTAGGCCGGATGTGGTCAACTATATTTGGCAGCACTTGTGAAATGTACAGTGCCGGAATTCAGAACGTCAGTTTTCTACCTGTACCCCAAGTCAGAACCGTAGGGTAAGGGGGGCATATAAGCAGACAACGAAAGCTCTTACAATATTGGTGCACATATAGGCTGTGCACAAAGATAGCAGCTTACTACACAACGTACACTCAGCTACAATATACAGTGCCATCAAAGTGTTCAGACCTGCTGACTTGATCCACATTTTATGTTACTTATTGTGATTGTTTTTCCCCCTTAGTGGTGTAAAGTAATTAAGTTAAATACTTAAGTACTACAGTAGTTTTTTTAGGATATCTGTACTTTTTGTGATTTTGCCAACTTTTACTTCCCTACTTCCCTTTTTTTTTTACTCCATACATTTTCCCTGCCACTCAGTGTGTTTAATTTTGAATGCTTAGCAGGCCAGGCAATTTTTTTTAATTCACACACTTATCAAGAGATCATCCATGGTCATCCCTACTGCCTCTGATCTGGCAGTCTCACCAAACCCATGCTTTGTTTGTCAATTATGTCAGAGTTGGAGAATGTGGCTTTCTGCTTGGGTGTGATGCTACAGGCTTGGAACCTGTATTTGGGGAGTTTCTGCCATTTTTCTATGCAGATCAAATAAAATGTTATTTGTCACATGCGCCGAATACAACAGACCTTGAAATGCTTGTTTAAAAGCCCTTAACCAATTATGCAATTTAAAAAACAGTATGAGTAAAGAAAAACAAATAAATAGCAGCAGTAAATAAGAATAGCGGGGCTGTATACAGGGGGTACCGGTACAGAGCCCTCTCAAGCTCTGTCAGGTTGGATGGGGAGCGTTGCTGCACAGCTATTTTCAGGTCTCTCCAGAGATGTTCAAGTCCGGGCTCTGGCTGGCCCACTCAAGGACATTTAGAGACTTGTCCCAAAGCCACTCCTGCGTTGTCTTAGATGTGTGTTTAGGGTTGTTGTTCTGTTAGAAGGTGAACCTTCGCCCCAGTCTGAGGTCATGAGCACTCTGGAGAAGGTTTTCATCAAGGATCTCTCTGTACTTTGCTCCATTCATCTCCCTTGATCCTGACTAGTCTTCCAGTCCCTGCTGCTGAAAAACATCTCCACAGCATGATGCTGCCACCACCATGCTTCACCTTAAGAATGGTGCCTGGAGTCTTCCAGATGTGATGCTTGGCATTCAGGCCAAAGAGTTCAAACTGGACCAAGGCCCTTCTCCCCCGATTGCTCAGTTTGGGAACAGGAAGGATTGGAGTGATGTTAAAATGTGGGGATTAGACTGGGACAAGGCACAGTTGAAAATTACAGTGACTGTGCCTGTTAGCTGATATGTCACTCAAGACATTGTAGATGGGTAAAATATACACTTTGGATGGTGTATCAATACACCCAGTAACAAACAAAGACACAAGCGTCCTTCCTAACAGTTCCCGGAGAGGAAGGAAACTGCTCAGAGATTTCACCATGAGGCCGACTAAAACAGCTACAGAGTTTATTGACTGTGACGAGAACTAAGGATGGATCAACAACATTGTAGTTACTCCATAGCACTGATCTAATTCACAGTGTAATACAAAGTGTTATGTTAGGGGCAAATCCAATATAACACATTACTGAGTACCACACTCCATATTTTCAAGTATAGTGGTGGCTGCATCATGGCTGCATCTTGTAATCGTTGAAAGACTGGGGAGTTTTTCTGGATAAATAAGAAATGGAATTGAGCTAAGCACAGACAAAATCCTAGAGGAAAACCTGGTTCAGTCTGCTTTCCACCAGACACTGGGGGATGAATTCACATTTCAGCAGGACAATAACAAAACACAAGGCCAAACCTACACTGGAGTTATTCACCAAGAATGCAGTGAATATTCCTGAGTGGCCGAGTTACAGTTTTGCCATAAGTCTGGTTGACAATCTATGGCAGGACCTGAAAATGGTTGTCTAGCAATGATCAACAGCCAATTTGACAGAGCTTGAAGAATTTTGAAAAGAATAATCGGCAAATGTTGCACAATACAGGTGTGGAAAGCTTTTGAAGACTTACCCAGAAAGACTCACAGGTGTAATTTCTGTCAAAGGTGATTCTAACATGTATTAACTCAGGGCGTTGAATATTTATCTAATGAAGATATATTCATGTTTTATTTTTCATTACTTTTTTACAAATGTTAAAATTTTTCTTCCACTTTGACATTACAGAGTATTTTGTGTAGATCATTCACAGATGACAATTCCATTTTAATCCCACTTTATAACACAAAATGTGGAAAAAGTCTTGGGTGTAAATACTTTTCTGAAAGCACTGTATAGAACACAATAGTACTGTTTCCGTTTGTAGCAATAAAGCAGGCAAGTTTGTATGGCCTTTAGTTTAATCTGTTGAATTTAGCTAGGTGGATACGCACTCAGGCATGTTTGTATAAATTCTCCATATCTCAGTACCTCTGTGTAAATTGGAGGCAGGCAGGTTAGTTATAATTATAGTCTACCTCAGGGGCACTGAGCACCTCAGTGAATGTGTAATTGGCTATGATATGGTAAATGCATGTATTTTTAGCACATGAACTTTGTTCTTTGACTCCCACATTCACAGAAGTCAATGCAATTATGCTGGCAGGACCGCATTGGGAGGGTAGAGAGAAGAAAAAATAAACTAATTGGACATTTGGATAGAGATTGGCTGATTCCACAAGGACCAGTTCTGCTGCATTGTTAAATGTTTTTCGGATTGAGAATCAAGTCTTCCAAAGGGCTGGAGAAAAACTGGTTGACCTTTGTAAAGCTCCGATAATATCTTAAAAGTGATAAAAACAAGAAAATGGAATATATTTGGGTAGTTGTGTCACTCTGAACAGGACCTTTCAATGGCAAAATGAAAGTTACACGTGCACTGCAGTAGTAGCTATGAATTGTGAGAGGTAGGTTGTTGGACCGTGTTTTGGGCCCCTCTTAATCATTTGTGTGAATTATTCTGTTGTGCAGTTGCCTTGGAAACAGGCCAGATGTTTGGAGAATGGCTAATCCCAAAGATATTCCTACTTGTGGGCCATTATACAAAGAAAACGCACAAATAAGGAAAAAGGCCCATGAGAAAATATGCCCAAAACAAAAAGAAAGGCGGATTTTTTGGGGTCCGTGATTTTGGGATATATCTCCCCTATTGAACTTGACATTTTAAAGTTAAGGATATGGTTTAGGATAGGGGCGTCCCAAGTATCCTTCATAGCACTGACCAATTTATTTGGTTTTGAACGATTCAACCAATTCTTATCTTACTTATGCAACAGATCAGAAATGCACTTCCTCAAAACTATTTGTAACTGACATTATGGAGACAGAACAGTCCCAATTGTTAAAGTTTTACATCAACAACAATAGAGCTATAGTTTTGAGGCTACTGTCTCTGAGGCATGCATGACATCATGCTGTAGCAATAGGCTAGGTGCCTCTTCAACTCTCCCCCACAAATCTTTGAGTCAGCCTGATCTGGAAAGACAAAAACATTTGAAGCTGATACACTCACTACATGACCAAAAGTATGTGGACACCTCCTCGAACATCTAATTCCAAAATCCTGGGCATTAATATGGAGTTGGTCCCCCCTCCCCTTGCTGCTATAACAGCCTCCACACTTCTGGGAAGGCTTTCCACTAGAGATGTTGGAACATTGCTGCTGGGACTTGCTTCAATTCAGCCATAAGAGCATTAGTCAGGTTTGGCACTGATGTGGGCAATTAGGCCTGGCTCGCAGTCAGCATTCCAATTCATCCCAAAGGTGTTCGATGGGGTTGAGGTCAGGGCTCTGTGCAGGTTTTTCCACACCGATCTCAACAAAACATTTCTGTATGGACTTGCTTTGTGCATGGGGGCATTGTCATGCTAAAACAGGAAAGGGCCTTCCCCAAACTGTTCCCAAAAAGTAGGAAGCACAGAATCGTCTAGAACAGTGGTCGCCAGCCAGTCGATCACTTCAAGGCATTCCTAGTCGATAACCAAATATTTCTGTAGAAAAACCAACAAACGATAAAGTCTTGCGCTCGTTTTTAAAAAATATCGTTGAGCTGTTGTCGGTAGGTGCACTAGATTCAAAAGTCCTGCGCACCGGGTAAGCAAAGTGTTCCCATGAGACAAACTCCGCCTACCCGGCGGACCGGCAAATCTGTGAATAAATCGAGTGCACCTATTGTGCTGCCCAATCAGATAGCTCAAATCACCGTGGCTACAGAGCTTCCATGACTCTGACTACAGCCAAGTTTAGTAGGCTACTAGCCTATGTCAGATTTAATAACTTTTAAAACCATGGCCACAGAGAGACTGTCAACGAATACAGAAAAGAGCTGCTGTTTTTCTGAGTGAGTTCATGTTTATATTCAGGACTGTCACAGTTTTTATTCAACACTATTACAAAACGCGCTTCTCATGCTGCAGCTGCAATGAATGAGTAGCCAAGTATCGATAGCTCTGCGTTTTATTATTATGAGCAGCTTTTCATATTGATTTTAATATTAAGGAATATTTAACATTCTCTGGTCATAGGAACAGCATTAATTTGTTCATGAGGCAGATACGGTGCGACTTGAATTTCACCATTTGGTGGAAGACGGTGTCCCCTCTCTCTGGTCAGTCTCACCGGAGGAAAGGAAGGAGAGAGCAGGGACCGTGAGAGGAGGTTGGGAAAAATAGTTTTGAACGGCCATTCCAAGTCGGAAACTCGGGCATCTTTCTAGAGCTCCGACTTTTTGACCTTAAGATAACTAGCGTCGTAATTTGACCTCCTTGAACATCAGATGCAGGTACCATCAGTCCAGTAAAATAAAAAGCAATTTATTTCAATTCATGCTCCACAATGGTAAACCAATTGATCTATTTTGTTATCAAAGCTCAAGTTTTGAAATATAATATGGTCGATTAACAATATTGGTAGGCCATCATATAGCCAATATGCTGTGATAATATATTCGGCCTACTGCCAAAACCTCATTCCTACACAACTGTTTGTAGGAATGAGAATCTGAGCAGTAGATCTCAGCTTGCTTTTTGACTGCAAAAGTGATCTTGACTCAGAAAAGGTTGGTGACCACTGATCTAGAATGTCATTGTATGCTGTAGTGTTAAGATTTCCCTTCATTGGAACTAAGGGGCCTAGCCTAAACCATGAAAAACAGCCCCAGATCATTATTCCTGCTCCACCAAACTTTACAGTTGGCACTATGCATTGGGGCAGGTAGCGTTCTCTGCCCAGAGTCCAATGGCGGTGAGCTTTACACCATTCCAGCCAATGCTTGGCATTGTTCATGGTGATCTTAGGTTTGTGTGCTGCTCAGCCACGGAAACCCATTTCATGAAGCTCTGTTCTTGTGTTCATGTTGCTTCGAGAGGTAATTTAGAACTCGGTAGTGAGTGTTGCAACCGAGGACAGATGATTTTTACGCGTTTCAGCACTCTGCGGTCCCGTTCTGTGAGCTTTTATGGCTTATCATTTTGCGGCTGAGCCGTTGTTGCTTCTAGACGTTCCCACTTCACAACAACGGCACATACAGTTGGACGCTCTAGCAGGATAGAAATTTGACGAACTGATGGTGCCACGTTGAAAGTCACTGAGCTCTCGGCAATGCCAATCTACTGCCAATGTTTGTCTATGGAGATTACATGGCTGTGTGCTCGATTTTATACACCTTTCAGCAATGGGTGTGGTGGAAATAGCCGAATCCACTAATTTGAAGGGGTGTCCACATACTTTTGTATATAGACACTGGCAATGAGGCATTTGTTTGCTTAATATTCTCATCTTGCCCTCAATAGTTCACAGCTATAATGATTACAATTATGTAATTTACAGGCTTATGTTTCATTATATTAAATATTTCTACAGACGTACATCCTGGAAGAACCTCCACTGGCTTGTATATCAAGAGTGAACTCATGTCAACAGCCATCATGCAGAATGTCCACAGGAACACAACCCAGAGCTTTGTGGTGAGGCTTGTGTGTCACTCATCTAACCCACTCCACCACCCGCTGCTCAACATACAGTTGCTATGGTGAAGAGAGAGAACCCATGAAAGGGGTTGGATATGATCTGTGGTTCAACAACCTTTCTCTGAGATTAATTTGTTTCACAGTTAGTCTATATCACCTCATTGTTTGTTTCTTATTTGCTTTGCGACAGGTTGAAAAGGCTTCCTATATGCTTTGGTTAGGGTTTCCAAATGTAATACAAAGAAATTGCTTGAAACAAGCTGTATATTTCCCAACTGCATCCTCCTTTAATTTACAGAACAATTCATTAATGTTCATTTAAATGTTCATTAATGATAAGAGATCAGCTGATATGCATAATACTTTTAATCTCTGTGGAATTTTCCACCTCGTAACAGACACTTTTGGCACTCACACATGATAACCCATCCCTGTCATGTAGTCTGGGTATGCCAACCACGGGCACAGTATGTCACTAGTCACCACTAATAACCCCAACATATGCTACACATTAATGTACTGCTTCACCTAAGACAGTTGCCACCTTATGGCTGCAGAGTTTTGAAGACTTATTTAACCCCCAACATCCATTTGAAATGCTTGCTGTCAGTTTCAAATGCATCCTTGACATTGGGTACGTTTTGAAAAAAAATATATATTTTCCTTTTAACTTTAGCAAACCTTACTGTGAAACGACAGACTATGAGCCAATTGTGTCCATCCACAGTTAGTTTTAAACCACAGCAGCATAACCAACAGAATAACAGCATTTTAGGCCATTCTCTCAATTAGTTTAATGGAAGGAGATGTGGGTGCGGAAATTCACTTAGAATCCTATTTGTCATCCTTATCTTTGGATAGCATCTCCTTATTCATCACATTCAGTCTCTGCTCTTCAATACATCGTAAAGATATCAAGAATTGGACCACTGCTGGCCATATAGATAGACGGTCACTATAAAGCCATATAGATAGGTCACTGTAAAACCCACATTTACAGCAATAGATATGACTCATGAGTATCTTCCTCCATCAACACAAAAAAACAGGCCTTCCCTCCTTCATCCTTTTCAAATGACGGGAGACCGATGAAAGAAATTTGGTACAAAATGATCCCTCACTCTATTTTGGACCAAACACAGTACATAGGTTTACTGTACTACAACAAGGCTGCCTTGCAGGGGTAGCTGTTTAAGAAATAAGGTCTACAGAGAAGGGTGAGTTTCACAGCTGTGCAATACAACCTCCCAAAGAGTCCTGACGTGACCCGTTTGACCTCCGGATTTGTGGCGGCTTTCCAGAGTTCGTATATGTCGGCCACATGGCCGTGCGACGTCATCATCTTGTCGTAGATGCACAGGTGGTAGGGCGCCTTGCCCTCACCTGAGAAGTACACATGCTCCTGCGGCAACACGCCCATGGCGTTGGCGCAGATGCCCATGAAGACATCGTCGATGTACAGCGAGGCGTTGAGGGTCAACGAAGCCTGGTAGATTTTGTTCGCCACGTCTCTAGAGACAACGTAACCCGCCCCTGCCGTGTAGTCCGGGTATGCCAACCACGGGTACATCTCGTATGGGACATAGTACTTGCTTTCCTTCCGGCGGATGGGTGGCGCGCCTCTGTGCACGCGACCGATCCAGAAGTCTGTAACGCCCTTCCTGTCTATGTCCTGAAGGTAGCGCACCAGGTTGGGCATGTGCACGAAAATGTCATCATCAGACGTCATGAGGAAGCGGGCGTGCGGGCAGTAGGCGTGCGCCCACCGAAACTGTAGCAGAAGCTTGAGGGTTAGGTTGTGGAACGAGTCCACAAAGTCCTGCTGGACCAAGTCGCCATTCAAGCGGTCTTCACGGACAAGGTTGTCCTGGGTGCCCCCTCGGCTCCTCCGAGTATGGGCAGCTTCCTGCTGCTTGGGGAGGCCCAGCACAAAAACCACCTTCACCGTCACCCCCAGGGTCTGGTGGATGTAGGTCTCGTTGCCCCACGTCGACCGTATGGCTCGCCGTCTCTCGATGTTCTCTGGGGAGGACTTGACTAGCAGCAGCAGTAAAACATTCTTCTCTCCTGAGCATTTATATGGGTGGTTGAGCAGGTAGCGGTGGTTGCTGAACATGTGGGCCTCCTGCCGCGGGATGGTGAAGCTCTTGTTGATGAAGGTGTAACGGTTGACCAGGTAGCGGTAGGAGTAGGCCTTGACGTGGCTCAACACGCTGCCATCCCAGCACACCATCACCACCGACAGCACCAGGCACGTGGTCATTAGCTGCAAGCACTGGCACTTGCGGATCCGCCGAAGATTCACAAACATACCGGAAAATTGGTTCTAGAAAATTCCGGGGTTCTTCCTCTGTCAAGTCTGAGCGGTGGTGGCGGCGGTGATGTGTGTCAAGAGTGTGTGAAAGAGTGGCTGCACAGGCAGTTGTCCCAGTGACTGTGCATAGCAGTGTGTGTGTTCCATCCTAGGTATCCCACATGGAGCAGGAGGCATGGGTGTGTCAGGGAGAATCACATGAGGAGCCTCCCGGAAACCATCGCCTCCGTCCGGCAAGTCACTCACACTCCTGTTGTTACTGACTCACACACAGCCGTCCTCATAGTTGCTCAGACTCATCCAGCGTCCCCAGGGTGCCGAGCATTGCTCTGAAATGGAACAGAGTACACGTTTTACTCTAATGGCCCAATGTGGTGAGAGTTAAGTGTAATAAAATCCTCCTTAGAGAAAAGCAGACAAACCGATCAATCAACTAGTCTGAAACGGAATTTTACAATTTTGCCTTTGGGTGTGATAGAGTTCTTAAACATCTGGTAACTGTTTACGTTAGACTGCTCTTCTACCTGTATAGTTACTCTGTAATTACTCTAACTAGAATGTATTAAGTTCTTAATACAATGTTGTTATTTAAAGATGCAATGTGCAGAAATCGCTCTGCCATTTCCTAGTTGATAAAATTCTAATAGTTTGCCTAACTTCAGTTGATGTGACAAAACCAGCAGTCATTGTGAAGAGACTCATTGCACCATCTAAACCACTGAACTATATTATACCATCTAAACCACTGAACTATATTATACCATCTAAACCACTGAACTATATTATACCATCTAAACCACTGAACTATATTATACCATCTAAACCGCTGTGAAAGATATTTTCCATAACCAAAAATATTGTATTTTCAGCCGTTTTGAAGCTGTTGTACAAAACCCAAAGTAAAAGATGCAAAAACTAAACTAAAGAACAGGATGCATAGAAATAGCGAATGATGAGAATGAAAGCTCTATAACTCACACATTTCTATGTGCATTTGGTCGGTCTCCCTAAAAAAGTTACATATTGCAGCTTGAATACAACATCATTACTAGAGCAATTACAACACAGGTACAAAAGCAACTTAATGTAAAGACTTGACTATTCTTTTTTTAATGTAAAGTTGTAGTATTTACTCTTATTTAGCATAGTTTTTGCTTCTATAATCTCCATGATTTTTTAAAAAGCTAGTCGGGCTAATAAAGTGTCATAATGATGAATTGTGGGGCCATTTAGTCATGCAGGCACACAGATACATGTTTCATTGTCCAAGCCACGGTATGTATGTTAAGGTAATATATATATATATATTGAGCTGTGTCTATTCTGACTGTGTCTAATAGTCATAAATAGATTTCCTGCCAGGGCTTTCAAGGATGATTCATTACTGGGGAGGTTAACATGCAATAGTGATGTCATTAACAAAACCAATAATGAAATAGTACCTCAACAAAATAGTATGATGAAATATAAATATACTGTGGGAAGAAAAAGTATGTGAACCCTTTAAAATGACCTGGATTTCTGCATAAATTGATCGTACAGTTGTATCTGATCTTCATCTAAGTCACAATAATAGACAAACACAGTCTGCTTAAACTAATAACACACAAACAATTATAATTGTGCATGTCTTCATTGAACACACAGTGTAAACATTCACAGTGCAGGTTGGGAAAAAGTATGTGAACCCTTATATTTAATAACAAGTTGACCCTCCTTCGGCAGCAATAACCTCAACTAAACGTTTTATGTAGTTGCGGATCAGACCTGCACAACGGTCAGGAGGAATTTTGGACCATTCCTCTTTAAAAAAAAACGTTTAGTTCCACAATATTCTTGGGATGTCTGGTGTTGAACCTCTCTTGAGGTCCCGCCACAGCATCTCAATCAGGTTGAGTTCAGGACTGACTGGGCCACTCCAGAAGGCGTATTGCGTCTGTTCTGTTGTTGATTTACTTCTGTCTTTTGGGTTGTTGCCCTGTTGCGTCACCTAACTTCTGTTGAGCTTTTAATTGGCGAACAGATAGCCTTACATTCTCCAGCAAAATGTCTTGATAAACATTTTTCCGTCTGAGGGCCTGGACAGTTTGCTATGAGGCAGCAAAGCAGCCCCAAACCATGATGCTCCCTCCACCATAGTTTACAGTTGGGATGAAGTTTTGATGTTGGTGTGCTGTGCCTTTCCTTCTCCACACATAATGTTATGTGTTCCTTCCAAACACAACTTTAGTTTAATCTGTCCACAGAATATTTTGCCAGTAGTGTTGTTGAACATCCAGGTGCTCTTTTGCGAACTTCAGATGTGCAGCAATGTTTTTTTTGACAGCAGTGGCTCCTTCCATGGTGTCCTCCCCTGAACACCATTCTTGTTTAGTGTTTAATGTGTTGTAGACTCGTCAACAGAGAAGATAGCATCTTCCAGAGATATCTGTAAGTTTTTAGCTGACACTAGGATTCTTCTTAACCTCATTGAGCATTCTGCGCTGTGCTCTTGCAGTCATCTTTGCAGGACGGCCACTCCTAGGGAGAGTACCAACAGTGCTGAAATTTCTCAATTTCTAGACAGTTGGTCTTACCGTGGACTGACTTTTAGAGGTACTTTTGCAACCCTTTCCAGCTTTATGCAGGGCAACAATTCTTAATCTTGGCTCTTTTGAGATCTCTTTTACAGTTTATATGCCTTTACTTTTCAATGTGGACCAATTTATCAGTAGATTCTTAAACGCTATGATCCAATGATTGTTCCATAGGGTTGTGTTTTTAGGGATTGATATGTTCTTAGCTTTATCCTTTGAAACTTCACATGTGAAAAGTTTCTGGGGATGAGCGTGCACATCTTCAATATGTACAGTGTTCCTCTTTAGTGCATTTAACGAGCCTATGTATTGTAAGTAAAAGCCCTGGGTGGTGGCGTGTTGATTAAATTCCATGTCTGGAAGGTTAAAACCACTGTTACAAGTATTGGTTTTTCCAATTATATTTAGAGGCTGCAGGTAAGGTATGCCGATTGGTGTCACCTCGTTAGTCAGTATGTATTACACCTGTGCTGGCCTGTCCATATCGTTAGTCGACAGGTGTTTCACCTGTGCTGACATGACATTTAAGAGTGACTGGCCCAGTGCTTCAGTTGTCTTGAAAGATGTGGGGGGGGGGGGTCAACACCTTTAGTTGGCGCTCCCTATTTGATTTCTGGATAAACATTCCTTTGTCTGATCTTCCCTGTTTTTCATTTTGCTAAACTTTTTGGTTTGCTTCCTGTCTAAGTTTGTGTGGGCAAATTTAGTGGGCGTTCACGGTGGGTGTCTTTTAGGTCATAGTTGTTCTTGCTATGCAATTTTCAATGAACACCCCTATGAGAGTCTTTATAACCCCTCCTAAAACCCCACCTGGTTGTTGTCAGTGACTTTGTTAGTTCCCTTTTCTGTTTGAGTGACCTGTTTGGTTTTCTTTCTGGGGGAACGTAACACCACCCTCAGACTTAAGATGTAGAACTTTCCTTTTTATTCTATTTTTATTTGCCCATATAAAGTCTTATGACAGAGTATACTTTTTTTTATAAGAATGTCTTCGGTGTGGTAACCGAGAAATTAATTAACAACTTCGAGAGCCATGCCATTCTGAAGAGGAAATATTCTACTTGTAAGATTTATGGGAAGATTTTTTTCCATTTAATTAGATCTGCTTTCATATTGTTGAGTAATGAGACACATTTCTTTATTTGTTTGTTTTTCCTATTGCCATTATTTTAGGGTTTTCCAAGTTAATTTTATATCCTGAGATTTGAGTATTCTGAAACTATATTTAGCAAGAGTGGCATTGAGTTTTCAATATGGTCAGGTATATCAGGAGATAGTTATTGTATACATTACATATATAGAGCATGTGGGCTGAGCAAACATTTAACAGAACACACAACACAAAAATCTAGCAATTATTTGTACTTTGACGCACTTTTAAACTCCAACTCCTCTCCTAATGTACCGGAAATCAAATCAAATTTATTTATATAGCCCTTCGTACATCAGCTGATATCTCAAAGTGCTGTACAGAAACCCAGCCTAAAACCCCAAACAGCAAGCAATGCAGGTGTAGAAGCAATCTGTGTATTATTGTACATATATTGGAGGAAGACTGTCAGTTAAGGGTGCGTTTGTAAATTTACTCTGGCCATCTACTCTGATTTCAGAGTACTCTCGTCTGACTGTGTCAGAGTGCAGAATAATTGATGAATTTACGAATGCTCAACACCCGTTGAATACGGCCAGTGCCGGTAAACATCAGTAAAACAAAGCGCACTTAAATTGTTGCCAGCAGCACAGTTAGTCACCAACGCTCTGGATAACATGAAAGCAGCCTAACCAGCTCTGCTAGGGTGAGTAAAATGGTCAGTGCGGTTCTCACATTCGTGTCTGGAAGTGGCTAGCCAACGTTAGCCAGTTAGCTTGACTGCTGATGTGAGGTCAGAACGCTCGGATCAGCCCTCCTCCTCGGCCAGCGCGTCTAGAGTGTGCATTCTGAACGCTCCAAGAGCGAAACACTCTGGACAATCTGACAATGCTCGGGAATTTATGAAAGCCCAGAGCGCACTCTGAGCGCACTGGCACTCCAGATTGAATTTACGGACACACGCTGAGTATTGTGGTCAGGTAGCCTAGCGGTTGAGAGTGTTGGAGCAGAAACTAAAAGGTTGCTGGTTCGAATCCCTGACATGACTAGGTGAAAAATCTGTCAATGTGCCCTTGAGCAAGACACTTAACCCTAATTGCTCCTGTAAGTCGCTGTGGATAAGAGCGTCAGCTAAATTACTAAAACGTAAATTAAAATATAGTGGCTGGTGGGGTTCTACTTGGGGAGAGTGGGTCCGCCGAGAGACTGAAGTGAGATGAGTCGAGGCCCCACACACACCTCAGAGAAGCTGCCCTTCCAGTCACCCAATCCCTCTATACCTGTTTTAAATCTATAGGCTTATCATTTAAACTAAATCAGTTTCATATCATAAGAACAAGTACTTCTGTTGTGTGCTTCTCCTCTGATTTCCTAGTGTGGCTTTGTGTGACATTAGCTGAGAAGTCCAAAATGGTAAAAGCCAACGCAGCAAATGTGGTGCTGGGGGTTCTCCCATTATAGAGGGGTTTATGGCGACGATCCATCAACTCCTGAGAGCTGTGGAAAGCGTTCGGCACACAATGGAGGGCATCAGGATAGCTCTGGGAGCACAATGACAGTGAGAGAGCGGGGATGAGAATAGGTTGTTTCCGCCCGTTTGGCCTGGGTATAAACCAAGGGGGATCATGGATGGGCCTGGGACTCCCAGCACATCGCCACGCTTTTATCATTAGCTACCCACTGCCTAATAGGGTCACTTGCTCAGAATCTCGTATCTATCTCTGTCTCCTCTCTCCATGTCCCCCTCTCTCCATCCTTATCTCTTCCTGTGACTCCCTCTTTGCCTGAGTAAGATGAGGTATTGCTGTCTTGTCTAAACCTCAGCTTCCCCCAGCCCCCCCCCCCCCTCGTGTGTTAATGAGAATATTGACTGTCTGTGTGTTACAGTAAAGTCCACGCCTGCATGAATCTGTGTTTACTAAATAAGTGTCATTTTCTCATAAAGGACAATGGTTCAAGAAACAATCGTCTGCAAATTGTCTGATTCAAGTAAATCTGGAGTTAACTGGAAAGGGACATTCAGTTACACTACTCCACTCACCACCGCTTACCGTATATGAAACTGGGGTCATTTTGCATTGGTAAATTAAACAACAGTTAGAAGTAGAGACATGCTAAAATAAATGGCTCTGGATATCAGTATTGTCTTACTTTGATGTATTAATTTCTGCTTCATGTACGTGTGTGTGAACTGGTGTCTGACATAAGACACTGATAATAAACTGGGTGGTTTGAGCCCTGAATGCTGATTGGCTGACAGCCATGGTATATCAGACCGCATACCATGGGTATGACAAAACATTTATTTTTAATTTTTAAACATTTAATTTTTAATATAATTACGTTGGTAACCAGTTCAGAATAGCAATAAGGCACCTCGGGGTTTATAGTTTATGGACAATATACCACGGCTAATGGATGTTTTTATGCACGACGCAACAGCCGTGGTATGTTGGCCATATACCACACCCCCTCGAGCCTTATTGCTTAAGTATACTTCCCAGGCACTTAGGTATTCCATTGTAAATACAAGGCTTTAATGGCTTTCCTGCCAATGGTGTCATCACCACGATACCATGTCCATCTAACAAAGACAAAGGTGTGTCTCGCCTCTCAAGTCTCATCATTGACATCTGCCAGTAAAACTGCCTATTTGTTCTGCAAGTTTTCTTGTTGACTTTTGAAAGTCAAATATGCTTTACCTCACAGGTGTGTTTGGTTTGTAATATGTGTTGTGACCCATACCTTTACTTAGGCTACTTTCTACTAATGTTTAACCTTTTAAGTAATTATTTGTATATATATATATTTTTTTTAAACATTTTAGTCATTTAGTCTGACAGTTAGGGCATTCATCTTAAGGTACAGTAACTTGGTAGGAAAACCACATGTCATAGTAAGTCCATTTTTCCTCAAGAAAATAGCTATCAACAAGGTCAGAGCTAGTAAGGGGAGAAAGTTGGGCAGAGGGATCCTGTTCTTGTTAGACTTCAGTGCAGCTTTTGACATTATCGATCATAGTCTGCTACTGGAAAAACTGATGTGTTATGGCTTTACACCCCCTGCTATAATGTGGATAAAGAGTTACTTGTCTAACAAAACACAGAGGGTGTTCTTTAATGGAAACCTCTCAAACATAATCCAGGTAGAAGCAGGAATTCCCCAGGGTAGCTGTTAAGGCCCCTTGCTTTTTTCAATCTTTACTAACGACATGCCACTGGCTTTGAGTAAGGCCAGTGTGTCTATGAATGCGGATGACTCAACACTTTACACGTCAGCTACTACAGCGACTGAAATGTCTGCAACACTTAACAAAGAGCTGCAGTCCTAAATATTTCCAAAACTAAAATCATTCTATTTGGGACAAATCATTCACTAAACCCTAAACCTCAACTAACATTAATGACATTCATGACAATCTCTCAGCATGTTTAAAATAATAGGACACAGCTCGGACACCCATGCATACCCCACAAGACATGCCACTAGAGGTCTCTTCACAGTACCCAAGTCCAGAACAGACTATCGGAGGTGCACAGTACTACATAGAGCCATGACTACATGGAACTCTATTCCACATCAGGTAACTGATGCAAGCAGTAGAATCAGATTTAAAAAGCAGGTAAAAATACACCTTATGGAACAGGGGTACTGTGAAGTAACACAAACAAAGGCACACATACATGATAACATACAAACTATACACACACATACACATGGATTTTGTGTTGTAGATATGTGGTAGTGGAGTATGGGCCTGAGGGCACACATTTAGTATGTTGTGAATTCTGTAATGGATATATTGTAATGTTTTTCAAATTTAATAACTTCCTTAATTCTGGCGGACCCCAGGAAGAGTAGCTGCTGGGGATCCATAATAAATACAAATACATTACTCAGGAAATGTCAGGATTGGAATGGGTTTAAAGTCATGTTGTACTCTGTAAGGTACTGGAAAATATCAAGCTAAATACGTCACTATATACAGTGGGGCAAAAAAGTATTTAGTCAGCCACCAATTGTGCAAGTTCTCCCACTTAAAAAGATGAGAGGCCTGTAATTTTCATCATAGGTACACTTCAACTATGACAGACAATGAGAAAAAAAAATCCAGAAAATCACATTTGTAGGATTTTTTTATGAATTTATTTGCAAATTATGGTTGAAAATAGGTATTTGGTCACCTACAAACAAGCAAGATTTCTGGCTCTCACAGACCTGTAACTTCTTCTTTAAGAGGCTCCTCAGTCCTCCACTCGTTACCTGTATTAATGGCACCTGTTTGAACTTGTTATCAGTATAAAAGACACCTGTCCACAACCTTAAACAGTCACACTCCAAACTCCACTATGGCCAAGACCAAAGAGCTGTCAAAGGACACCAGAAACAAAATTGTAGACCTGCACCAGGCTGGGAAGACTGAATCTGCAATAGGTAAGCAGCTTGGTTTGAAGAAATCAACTGTGGGAGCAATTATTAGGAAATGGAAGATACAAGACCACTGATAATCTCCCTTGATCTGGGGCTCCACGCAAGATCTCACCCCGTGGGGTCAAAATGATCACAAGAACGGTGAGCAAAAATCCCAGAACCACACCTAGACCTAGTGAATGACCTGCAGAGAGCTGGGACCAAAGTAACAAAGCCTACCATCAGTAACACTACGCCGCCAGGGACTCAAATCCTGCAGTGCCAGATGTGTCCCCCTGCTTAAGCCAGTACACGTCCAGGCACGTCTGAAGTTTGCTAGAGAGCATTTGGATGATCCAGAAGAAGATTGGGATAATGTCAAATGGTCAGATGAAACCAAAATATAACTTTTTGGTTAAAAACTCAACTCGTCGTGTTTGGAGGACAAAGAATGCTGAGTTGCATCCAAAGAACACCATACCTACTGTGAAGCATGGGGGTGGAAACATCATGCTTTGGGGCTGTTTTTCTGCAAAGGGACCAGGACGACTGATCCGTGTAAAGGAAAGAATGAATGGGGCCATGTATCGTGAGATTTTGAGTGAGAACCTCCTTCCATCAGCAAGGGCATTGAAGATGAAACGTGGCTGGGTCTTTCAGCATGAAACTCCACAGACCTTAATCCCATTGAGAACTTGTGGTCAATCCTCAAGACAACAGCTTTGCGTTCAACACCATAGTGCCCTCAAAACTCATAAGCTAAGGACCCTGGGACTAAACACCTCCATCTGCAACTGGATCCTGGACTTCCTAACGGGCCGCCCCCAGGTGGTAAGGGTAGGTAACAACACATCTGCCATGCTGATCCTCCATACAGGGGCTCCTCAGGGGTGCGTGCTCAGTCCCCTCCTATACTCCCTGTTCGCTCATGACTGCACGGCCAGGCACGACTCCAACACCATCATTAAGTTTGCCGATGACCCAACAGTGGTAGGCTTGATCACCGACAACAACGGGACAGCCTATAGGGAGGAGGTCAGAGACCTGGCTGTGTGGTGCCAGGACAACAACCCCTCCCTCAACGTGATAAAAACAAAGGAGATGATTGTGGACTACAGGAAAAAGACGACCGAGCACTCCCCCGTTCTCATCAACTGGGCTGCAGGTTGAGAGCTTCAAGTTCTTTGGTGTCCACATCACCAACAAACTAACATGGTCAAAGCACAACAAGACAGTCGTGAAGAGTGCACAACAAAACCTATTCCCCCTCAGGAGACTGAAAATATTTGGCATGGGTCCTCAGATCCTCAAAAGGATCAGCTGCACCATCGAGAGCATCTTGACTGGTAGCATCACTGCCTGGTATGGCAACTGCCTGGTATGGCAACTGCTCGGCCTCCGACCGCAAGTCACTACAGAGAGTAGTGCGAAAGGCCCAATACATCACTGGGTCCAAGGTTCCTGCCATCCAGGACCTCTATACCACGTGGTGTCAGAGGAAGCCCCTAAAAATTGTCAGACTCCAGCCACCCTAGACAGTTCTCTCTGCTAACTCATGGCAACGGTACCAGAGCGCCAAGTCTAGGTCCAAGAGGCTACTAAGCAGCTTCTACCCCCAAGCCATAAGACACCTGAACATCTAATCAAATGACTAGCCAAACTTTTTGCAACCCCCCCCCCCCCCATTTTACACTGCTGCTACTCTCTGTTATCATCTATGCATAGTCACTTTAATAACTCTACCTACATGTACATATTACCTCAACTAACCGGTGCCCCCCACACATTGACTCTGTACAGGTATGTATATAGTCTCGCTATTGTTATTCCACTGGTGCTCTTTAATTACTTGTTACTTTTATTTCTTATTCTTATCTGTATTTTTTAAACTGCATTGTTGGTTAGGCTCATAAGTAAGCATTTCACTGTAAGGCCTACCTGTTCTATTCAGCGCATGTGTCTAATAAAATTGGATTTGATGGTCAGATTTGATGGTCAGATTTGCCAAATGGCGGGAGTGCTTTGTACGCGTCTGTGTGGAGAGTAAAGCTGGTCTATAGGTTTTTTTTCCCCTCTGGTTGCACATTTAACATGCTGGTAGAAATTAGGTCAATTAGATTTGAGTTTCCCTGCATTAATGTCTCCGGCCACTAAGAGCGCTGCCTCTGGTTGAGCGTTTTCCTGTTTGCTTATGGACGTATACAGCTCATTGAGGTGCATATACATATACGTATACAGCTTACAGCTCATTGAGGTGCGTTTTTTTCTTTCATCATCATTGAAATGCAAGAGAAAGGCTATACTTTCAGATAGGAGTCTAGGTGTAATTTATGTTTTGGCCACCAGACGGCAACAGTGTGTGCAAAGTTTCCAACTGATCCAGTGAAGAATTACATTACTGCACAAAATGTTGTATGTTTGCCCAAATGTGCCGAATTGATACATTTTCAAGTACATAACTATAGAGAACATACAAAATGCTATGGTAATAAAACATTTAAGTTTACACACCCCCAGGAATGTCATAAATTATAGATCATTAGCTTATACACTAATTTTCACACATCTAGGTGGTGGGTGTGGAGCCAGAGACAGCAGTGGGGTCAAACTGTAGATCCCAGTGCCTACATTTGGACATAAAAATGTATTTATCTAACAAAACTATGCTACATTTTATCTCTGAGACCTTCAGGATGACAAATCAGAGCAAGATTACTGAATGTAAGTACATTATTTACCTTCCAGGATGAATGTATCAAAGTAGTTGCCGTGATAAGAGGTTAAACAAATCAAAATCTATTTTAGATAGTTGCCAAACTTTGCCTTGTTGACAGCTTTGCATTCTCTCAACCAGCTTCACCTGGAATGCTGAGCACAGGTTGGCTTCTTTCCTTCACTCTGCGGTCCAACTCATCCCAAACCATCTCAATTGGGGTGAGGTCGGGTGATTTGTAGAAGCAAGGTCATGTGATGCAGCACTCTATCACTCTCCTTGTTGGTCAAATAGCCCTTATACAGCCTTGAGTTGTGATGGGTCATTGTCCTGTTGGAAAACAAATGATAGTCCCACTAAGCACAAACCAGATGGGATTGCGTATCGCTGCAAAATGCTGTGGTAGCCATGCTGGTTAAAATCACAGACGGTGTCACCAGCAAAGCATCACACCACCACCTCCATGCTTCACGGCTGGAACCACACATGCGGAGATCATCCGTTCACCTACTCTGCGTCTCACAAAGACAGGGCAGTTGGACCAAAAATCTCAAATTTGGACTCATCACCAAAGGACAGATTTCCACTGGTCTAATGTCCATTGCTGGTGTTTCTTGGCCCAAGGAAGTCTCTTCTTATTATTGGTGTTCTTTAGTAGTGGTTTCTTTGCAGCAATTCGACAATGAAGGCTTGATTCACGCAGTCTCCTCTTAACAGTTGATGCTGAGATGTGTCCGTAACTTGAACTCCGTGAAGCATTTATTTGGGCTGCAATAACTCTTAATGAACTTATCCTCTGCAGCAGAGTTAAATCTGTCTTCCTTTTCTGTGGCTGTCCTCATGAGAGCCAGTTTCATCATAGCGCTTGATGGATTTTGCCACTGAATTGACTGACCTTCGTGTCTTAAAGTAATGATGGACTGTCGTTTTCTCTTTGCTTATTTGAGCTATTCTTGCCATAACATGGACTTGGTCTTTTACCAAATAGGGCTATCTTCTGTATACCACCCCTACCTTGTCACACCACAACTGATTGGCTCAAACGCATTAAAAAGGAAAGAAATTCCCCAAATGAACTTTGAACAAGGCACACCTGTTAATTGAAATGCATTCTAGGTGACTACCTCATGAAGCTGGTTGAGAGAACGCCAAGAGCCTGTCATCAAGGCAAAGGATGGCTACTTTGGAGAATCTCAAATATAAAATATATTTTGATGTTTCACTCTTTTTAGTTAGTACATGATTCCATATGTTATTTCATAGTTTTGATGTCTTCGCTATTCTTCAATGTAGAAAATAGTACAAATAAAGAACCTGAATTAGTAGGTGTCAACTTTTGACTGGTACTATATATATATATATATATATATATATATATTAAAATATTCACAAATGTAGTGCACTGGGCCTTCAGTAGTCCTGTATTAGCAGTCTGATATAGCCCTTGTTAGGGCGGAGAGACCTGTATCTTGTCAGTATATCCATAATATTTGCTCCAGCTAAACTTAGAGGACAGTAGGCCTAACTACTTTCAAAAAGCATGTTTTAAAAAATATAGAAATATTTTGTCACCAGGTCGGTGCAGTGTAATATGTTGTTCTGATGACAAATAAGCAAATGGCGGTATTAAACTGAAAGATTATAAGGTAATTTGGTCAAATGTATGAGCCTCTCCATGCTTATTAGTTGTTCATTCAACATATTTGCTGCTACTGCACTCAATCCCGTTTTAACCTGTTTCTTTTCCTGTTTTACTGGTTTAGATCAACCAGAAACATTTCCTTGGCCAAATATTCTAAGATTTTCATAAAAATGCCAAATATGTGGAGGCAAAAATAGTTGGGTAGGTGCAGCGGACAGCAGCGGTCCGGAGCGCATGGAGTTTGGCTCTGCCACTTCTCACAATGGTGCTCTTTTAGTAGTTAGATCAAAGCTGAATCAATGTCTTGGAAGATCACATAATATATCATTAGTATTCTACATAAAATAACAAAACATCTTCCCGCCGCTATGGTCACAAGTCGTATAAATAGATCTCAAACTGGAAAGAATCACTGCCGAGCACGCGCCGCAACACAGCACTTACCGCTGTTATGTATAATATCCCAATGTCAACCGACTCCTGTTGAGTTCTCCCCTCCTGTACAGATTCTCTCCTTGTATAGCTCTGGAAATGTTTCTGTCTTACTCTCCCTGGAGTGGAGTCACACACACACACACACACTCCTCTTTCTAGAAGCAGCAGCAGCGGCAGCAGCTGCCAGTTCAACTGAGTGTGTCAGCATCACTCTGTCAAGAGCGTGTGAATACGGCTCTCTGCTCACTCCCCGCCCTCACACACTGTGGGGTGTGTAGACAGGGAGGTAGGAAGCCATATGAGGGAGTGAAAGACTCTTGAAGTGCTTGCTTCCACCTCAACATTTTCAACCAGAGGTTTTCCCCTGACGATATCAAATCCATAAACATGTCCCCTAGATCATCTATAGTACCGTTCTTTTTATTAACAACAAATGCTTATTTACAATGGCGGCCTACCGGGGAACAGTGGGTTAACTGCCTTGTTCAGTGGCAGAACGACATATTTTTTTTACCTTGCTAGGTCCGGGATTTGATCCAGCAATCTTCCGGTTTGGCTACCTGCCGCCCCAATCATATAGAGAAAGTCATCTATCATATAGTAAAAGTAAAGACAAAGGAAATTATCTGAGTTTCCCAACAAATAATACTGATCTAATATTTGTTTTTTTTAAGACAAAGGAAATTATCTGTCATGCATCTATTATTCTTCCTGTTCTCTCTCTCTCTCTCACCAAAATGAATGTTCAGTGTTCTACTAGTCTAGTCCTGTCCTGGGCGGCTGGGTCTTTTTGTTAACCAGTTAAATGTAACTAAATGGAATCTTCATTTATCATGAGAGGGCCATAAACAATAACTAGTAATGCTGCATAGGCCTACTCAAAGAAAGGCTAAAATCTCACCTTTCTCTTAAACATAGTTTATACATTGTTGCGGTATAGTTACGTTTGAGGACACAAGTTCAAGTACACAGTACAAATAGAAAATATTTTATACGATGTATTTCCTATTCAACAAAACTGTGTATGAATAAGGCTTGAAATGAGGTTATATGCTTTCTAAATATGGCATGATCAGATTATAAAACACGACTAAGTATACGATTTCAACTTCCTTATAACTGTAAAATACATATCTGTATGTTTAGTGTTAGAGAAAATGTGCATATTTTCTAAAGGTCTCTCTTGATCAAAACGTCTGCCCCCATCGCTGTGAATGTTTCA
Source organism: Oncorhynchus clarkii lewisi (assembly GCF_045791955.1). NCBI lineage: Eukaryota > Metazoa > Chordata > Actinopteri > Salmoniformes > Salmonidae > Oncorhynchus > Oncorhynchus clarkii. Next base: position 11,134,885 of record NC_092166.1, on the reverse strand, counting down.
CAGAGCTCTAGCTTAGCTTCCTGAACTCCTCAAGAACTCGCCTTTCATCTCATATTAATATTGTCCCTCTATGACAAACAAACTGTTTTTGATTCAAATCTATTCATTATTTGAGATGAATGGCTATAGATCAATCTCTGAATGTGATACTCGTGATGAAAAAACACACTCCTGCTGCGCTACGATGTAACGATTGCAAGCATGTGCTTTGTCAGTGGCTGTGATGTTTAGGTTTCAGCCAGTAGTTGGACAGTTAGAAGAAAAAATGAAATTGTAGGAGGGACATCCTAGCTTCAAGTGCTTTCAGATTTCACATCCTAAGTCACACAGGCTCAGGAAAAATACTACTGTGTCCGTGGGAACCCGGGACTCAACGCAAGCCATTTCGCTCTACGGAATCTACATGCTAATGCTAATATCTGGTTGAGCACAGTTTAACTATGGTGTTTTATTAGGAAAATATGACACTTGTATCTGACCAATCACAGGCCTCTGTCTATAACAAAGCATTTTTATATCCAATGTTTGTCGCAATGTTTGTGGACCAAACACAAATACCATACAGTGCATTCGAAAAGGATTCAGACTCCTTGACTTTTTCCACATTTTGTTATGTTACAGCCTTATTGTAAAAAAAAAAATGTAATCGCCTAAATCTACACACAATAATGATAAAACAAAAACAGGTTTTTAGAATTTTTAGCAAATGTATAACAAATCCAAATATGAAATATCACATTTACACAATTATTCAGACCCTTTACTCAGTACTTTGTTGAAGCACCTTTGGCAGGGTGTGCCTACTCCTGCTGCCTCGCTCCCTCAGGTGCTCAACGTCCATCATTACGCACACCTGGTCATTTACTCTGTGATTACTCCCTCTTAATTTAGCCCTGAGTTGTCATTAGGTAATATTGTTTTTTCTCACGTTCTGAATAATTTCTTTATTAAACTCACCTTCTGCACCTGTGTCCTGACTCCTGGCGTATTATGTTTACACTGGAGTAAAAGTGCTGCCTGGAATTAAGTGAATGTTGGTTTTATCTTTATTGTAGATCTGACCAAATCAGTTTGGCATCTGCGTGTGCGCACATGACAGCATATGTTTGACTATGTGCTACAGGAATCTGTACATTGTGTGCCTTGCATTCACTTCCTCCTGGAGTGTCAGTAAGAAGTGAGTCACCCTTACAGTAACTTCAGAAATAATTCCCACCACTTGACTTTTTCCAATTTGTTGCGTTACAGCCTGAATTTGGATTGAATTTAGATTTTGTGTCACTGGCGTACACATACATTTTTACAAATGTATACAAAAATATATATAAAAACATGTATCAAGTCAAATATTCAACACCTTTGATATGGCAAGCCTAAAAGTTCAGGAGTAAAAATGTGCTTAACAAGTCACATAATAAGCTGCATGGACTCACTCAGTGTACAACATTAGTGTTTAACCTGATTTTTGAATGACTACCTCATCTCTGTACCCCACACATACAATCATCTGCAAGGTCCTTCAATCGAGCAGTGAATTGCAAACACAGATTAAACAACAAAGATCAAAATGTAAACAAGCAGACAATGAATATCCCTTCGAGCGTAGTGAAGTTATTAACCCAAGGGCGCAGTGGTCTAAGGCACTGCATCTCAGTGCAAGAGGTGTCACTACAGTTCCTGGTTTGAATCCGGGCTGAATCATATCCGGCCGTGATTGGGAGTCCTATAGGACGGTGCACCATTGGCCCAGTGTCGGCTGGGGTAAGAATTTGTTCTTTACTGACTTGCCTAGTGAAATAAAGATTGGGAAGGACTAGGAAAAAACTGGTTCAGTCTGCTGTCCAACAGACACGGCGTGACAAATTCACCTTTCTGCAGGACAATAAACTAAAACACAATTCCAAATATACACTACAGTTGCTTACCAAGATGACATTGACGGTTCCTGAGTGGCCTAGTTACAGCTTTGACTTATATCGGCTTGAAAATCTATGGCAAGATTTGAAAATGGCTGTCTAGCAATGATCAACAACTAATTTGATGGAGCTTGGAAGAATTTCAAAAATAATAATCCCGATGGGCAAATCTCTTAGAGATTTACCCAGAAAGACTCACAGCTGTATTCGCTGTCAAAGATGATTCTAACATGTATTGACTCAGGGGTGTGAATAGCTATGTAAATGAGATATTTCTGTATTTCATTTTCAATAAATGCGTAAACATTTCTATAAACATGTTTTCACTTTGTCATCATGGGGTATTGTGCATAGATGGGTGAGAGAAAAAATGTTGTAGCCTAACACATCAAAGTGTGGAATAAGACAATGGGTATGAATACGTTCTGTAATAACTATTGCTAAGGTATTGATAATAGAATTCATTAATATAATTTCTATACATATTTTAATAAATGTATTCCTACTATTCATCCTTCCTCAAGATATAGTCCCGACACAATTCTAGAGTTGCTACCCAAGCGGGCTTGGTCATTCGTTCTATTGGTTTGGTTGCCATAGACGCGACCCAGTCGTTCAGTCTTTTTGTTCTGTATCTATGGACGTGACCTAGTCATTTATTCTAAATGTTTCATTGCCATACTGGCTGACAAGGTTCTTATCCCTTGCTTGCTAGCTCGCCAACTACGGCTAACTTACAGTCATGTCAAACAGTGAAGCCAAAATAACAAAGTACAGTAGCTGCATTTGCGTTTAAGCTGTTTCTTAGTGGCATTTATTTGGCTATGAGCTAATGATGAGCGATTTCGCCTGGTGTAGAAAATGAGCTCTCTCGTCAGGACACTTGTTCAGAGTAGCCAACAACACAGCTAACACAATCACTTCAGTCTGAAGCTGAAAAGAGTTAACCATCTACAATTTCATTTCATTTACCAGTTTTCTATTGATAGTTCTTTGTATATATCCTTAAAAATTATGCTGATTCATGATTTCGACTGGCTGAGAAAAGCTGCCTGCCCGTCTGTCTCATTGCGACTCCCGACATGTTCATTACTATGGGACAGCTGGAGATCGAATTTGTATATTGAAACAATATCTCTCCGACATTTGCAACAGATATCAAGGTTTATACAAATCTCTGCTGATGACAACTAAATGTTAGTCTAAAAGAAATGTGAGATGTCTAGATGCTTTTTATAGTGGAGATCAAGTTTATAACTTGCCTGGCTGGACTGATGAGACAGTGGATTGTGCAGTCAGATGGAACAGAGTAAATAGGCATTTTAAAGTCATAGATTTAGCCAGTGATAATTTGTGGAATAGACACTCGGCTGGAATGCGGGTTTAAACAATCAGCCTTCAGGATTAGACACAGCTTTTTGTATAAATGTACAATATCCTGCATCGTGTGTGTGAGTGTGTGTGTGTGTGTCCATCACCACTAATGTAAACAATCATGTATTGTACCTATTCCTTCCCCCCAGAGCCAGGCACTAGCATCACCCCTACATCTCTGTGGCTGGTGTGTGTGTGTGTGTGTGCGTGCGTGCGCGTGCGTGCGTGTGTACATTGCCACTTACGTAAACAATCACTTTAAAATATAAAGGAAATGTTCTACATATAAATGTAAAAAATGGTTTAGGCCCACACATTGGAGAGATGGGTTAAAGTAAAAAAATAAAATAGAAAAACAATTGAAAACAAACAATCAGAATGTTAAAAAATCACATGAATTGAGGTAGCAACAACTCATTAAGGATAATGAAACTACATTTTATGACATTACAGCCTTATTCTAAAATGGATTGAATAAAAAAAAAACTCAGCAATTTACACACAATATCCAATAATGACAAAGCAAAAACAGGTTTTTATAAATTATTGCAAATGTATAAAATTCATATTCACATAAGTATTCAGACCCTTTGCTAAGAGACTCGAAATTGAGCTCATGTGCATCCTGTTTCCATTGATCATCCTTGAGATGTTTCTACAACTTGATTGGAGTACACTTGTAGTAAATTAAATTGATTGGACATGATTTGGAAAGGCACACACCTCTCCATATATATATTTAAAAAAAATGTATTTCACCTTTATTTATCCAGGTAGGTCAGTTGAGAACAAGTTCTCATTTACAACTACGACCTGGCCAAGATAAAGCAAAGCAGTGCGACAAAAAACAACAGTTACACATGGGATAAACAAAAGTACAGTCAATAACACTAGAAAAATCTATATACAGTGTGTGCAAATGGAGTAAGGAGGTAAGGCAGTAAATAGGCCGTAGTCGCAAAGTAATTACAATTTAGCAAATTAACACTGGAGTGATAGATGTGCAGATGATGATGTGCAAGTAGAAATACTGGTGTGCAAAAAAGTAAATAAAACCAATATGGGGATGCGGTAGGTAGTTGGATGGGCTACTCACAGATGGGCTATGTACAGCTGCAGCGATTGGTAAGCTGCTCAGATAGCTGATGCTTAAAGTAAGCGAGGGAGATAAGTCTCCAACTTCAGCTATTTTTGCAGTTCGTTCCAGTCACTGGCAGCAGAGAACTGGAAGGAAAGGCGGCCAAAGGAGGTGTTGGCTTTGGGGATGACCAGTGAGATATACCTGCTGAAGCACGTGCTACGGGTGGGTGTTGTTATGGTGACCAGTGAGCTGAGATAAGGCGGGGCTTTACCGAGCAAAGACTTATAGATGACCTGGAGCCAGTGGGTCTGGCAACGAATATGTAGCGAGGACCAGCCGAAGAGAGCATACAGATCGCAGTGGTGGGTGGTATATGGGGCTTTGGTGACAAAACGAATGGCGCTGTGATAGACTGCATCCAGTTTGCTGAGTAGAGAGTTGGAGGCTATTTTGTAAATTACATCGCCGAAGTCGAGGATCGGCAGGATAGTCATTTTTACGAGGGTATGTTTGGCGGAGTGAGTGAAGGAGGCTTTGTTGCAAAATAGGAAGCCGATTCTAGATTTAATTTTAGATTGGATTGTGTTGTATGGCATTGAAGCTCATTTGGAGGTTTGTGAACACAGTGCCCAAAGAGCCAGATGTATACAGAATGGTGTTGTCGGCGTATAAGTGGATCAAGGAATCACCAGCAGCAAGAGCGACATCATTGATATATACAGAGAAAAGAGTCTGCCCGAGAATTGAACCCTGTGGTACCCCCATAGACTGCCAGAGGTTCGGACATCAGGGCCTCCGATTTGACACAATGAATTCTAACTGAGAAGTAGTTGGTGAACCAGGCGAGGCAGTCATGAAGTCAAAACAATTGTCCGTAGAGCTCCGAGATGTGATTGTGTCGAGGCACAGATTTTTTTACATTTATTTTTATTTTACCTTTACATAACCAGGTAAGCCAGTTGAGAACATGTTCTCATTTACAACTGCGACCTGACCAAGATAAAGCAAAGCAGTGCGACAAAAACAACACAGAGTTACACATGGTATAAACAAACGTAGAGTCAATAACACAAGATCAAATTAAATGTATTTATATAGCCCTTCGTACATCAGCTGATATCTCGAAGTGCTGTACAGAAACCCAGCCTAAAACCCCAAACAGCAAGCAATGCAGGTGTAGAAGCACGGTGGCTAGAAAAAACTCCTTAGAAAGGCCAAAACCTAGGAAGAGCCTGGTTCCTCTCTAGGTTTATGAGGGGTGGCCAGTCCTCTTCTGACTGTGCCGGGTGGAGATTATAACAGAACATGGCCAAGATGTTCAAATATTCATAAATGACCAGCATGGTCAAATAATAATAATCACAGGCAGAACAGTTGAAACTGGAGCAGCAGCACGACCAGGTGGACTGGGGACAGCAAGGAGTCATCATGCCAGGTAGTCCTGAGACATGGTCTTAGGGCTCAGGTCCTCCGAGAGAGAGAAAGAAAGAGAGGAGAGAATTAGAGAGAGCATACTTAAATTCACACAGGACACCAGATAAGACAGGAGAAGTACTCCAGATATAACAAACTGACCCTAGCCCCCCGACACAAACTACTGCAGCATAAATACTGGAGGCTGAGACAGGAGGGGTCAGGAGACACTGTGGCCCCATCCGATGACACCCCCGGACAGGGCCAAACAGGAAAGATATAACCCCACCCACTTTGCCAAAGCACAGCCCCCACACCACTAGAGGGATATCTTCAACCACCAACTTACCATCCTGAGTCAAGGCTGAGTATAGCCCACAAAGATCTCCGCCACGGCACAGCCCAAGGGGGGGGGGCGCCAACCCAGACAGGAAGATCACATCAGTGACTCAACCCACTCAAGTGACACACCCCTCCTAGGGATGGCATGGAAGAGCACCAGTAACCCTATTACAGGGGCTGAGTCACTGGCTTAGAGGCAGAGAATTCCAGTGGAAAGAGGGGAACCGGCCAGTCAGAGACAGCAAGGGCGGTTCGTTGCTCCAGAGCCTTTCCGTTCACCTTCACACTCCTGGGCCAGACTACACTCAATCATGTGACCGACTGAAGAGATGAGTCTTCAGTAAAGACTTAAAGTTTGAGACTGGGTTGTGGGTTGTGTATCGGAGGACGCGTGACTTTCAACCTTCGTCTCTCCCGAGCCCGTACGGGAGTTGTAGCGATGAGTCAAGATAGTAGCTACTAAAAACAATTGAATACCACAAAATTGGGGAGAAAAGGGGTCAAATGTAAAAAAATATATATATATAAAATAAATAAATTCCAAGGACAATTAGGAGGCCTGCGTCTTGTGACCGTAGCGTATGTGTAGGTATGTACGGCAGGACCAAATCAGAGAGAGAGGTAGGAGCAAGCCCATGTAATGCTTTGTAGGTTAGCAGTAAAACCTTGAAATAAGCCCTTGTCTTGACAGGAGGCCAGTGTAGAGAGACTAGCACTGGAGTAATATAATAAAAAATGTTGGTTCTAGTCAGGATTCTAGCAGCCGTATTTAGCACTAACTGAAGTTTATGTAGTGCTTTATCCGGGTAGCCGGAAAGTAGAGAATTGCAGTAGTCTAACCTAGAAGTGACAAAAGCATGGATACATTTTTCTGCATCAGTTTTGGACAGAAAGTTTCTGATTTTTGCAATGTTACGTAGATGGGAAAAAGCTGTCCTTGAAATGGTCTTGATATGTTCGTCAAAAGAGAGATCAGGGTCCAGAGTAACGCCGAGGTCCTTCAGTTTTATTTGAGACGACTGTACAACCATTAAGATTAATTGTCAGATTCAACAGAAGATCTCTTTGTTTCTCGGGACCTAGAACAAGCATCTCCGTTTTGTCTGAGTTTAAAAGTAGAAAGTTTGCAGCCATCCACTTCCTTATGTCTGAAACACAGGCTTCTAGCCAGGACAATTTTGGGGCTTCACCATGTTTCATTGAAATGTACAGCTGTGTGTCATCCGCATTGCAGTGAAAGTTAACATTATGTTTTCGAATGACATCCCCAAGAGGTAAAATATATAGTGAAAACAATAGTGGTCCTAAAACGGAACCTTGAGGAACACCGACATTTACAGTTGATTTGTCAGAGGACAAACTATTCACAGAGACAAACTGATATCTTTCCGACAGATAAGATCTAAACCAGGCCAGAACTTGTCCGTGTAGACCAATTTGGGTTTCCAGTCTCTCCAAAAGAATGTGGTGATCGATGGTATCAAAAGCAGCACTAAGGTCTAGGAGCACGAGGACAGATGCAAAGCCTCGGTCTGATGCCATTAAAAGGTCATTTACCACCTTCACAAGTGCAGTCTCAGTGCTATGATGGGGTCTAAAACCAGACTGAAGCATTTCGTATACATTGTTTGTCTTCAGGAAGGCAGTGAGTTGCTGCGCAACAGCCTTTTCTAAATTTTTTGAGAGGAATGGAAGATTTGATATAGGCCGATTTTTAGTTTTTTTTATATTTTCTGGGTCAAGGTTTGGCTTTTTCAAGAGATGCTTTATTACGGCCACTTTTAGTGAGTTTCGTACACATCCGGTGGATAGAGAGCCGTTTATTATGTTCAACATAGGAGGGCCAAGCATAGGAAGCAGCTCTTTCAGTAGTTTAGTTGGAATAGGGTCCAGTATGCAGCTTGAAGGTTTAGAGGCCTTGATTATTTTCATCATTGTGTCAAGAGATCTAGTAGTAAAACACTTGAGTGTCTCTCTTGATCCTAGGTCCTGGCAGAGTTGTGCAGACTCAGGACAACTGAGCTTTGAAGGAATACGCAGATTTAAAGAGGAGTCCGTAATTTGCTTTCTAATACTCATGATCTTTTCCTCAAAGAAGTTCATGAATTTATTACTGCTGAAGTGAAAGCCATCCTCTCTTGGAGAATGCTGCTTTTTAGTTAGCTTTGAGACAGTATCAAAAATAAATTTTCGCATTGTTCTTATTTTCCTCAATTAAGTTGGAAAAATAGGATGATCGAGCAGCAGGAAGTGCTCTTCGATACTGCACGGTACTGTCTTTCCAAGCTAGTCGGAAGACTTCCAGTTTGGTGTGGCGCCATTTCCTTTCCAATTTTCTGGAAGCTTGCTTCAGAGTTCGAGTATTTTCTGTATACCAGGGAGCTAGTTTCTTATGAGAAATGTTTTTAGTTTTTAGGGGTGCAACTGCATCTAGGGTATTGCGCAAGGTTAAATTGAGTTCCTTAGTTAGGTGGTTAACTGATGTTTGTCCTCTGACGTCCTTGGGTAGACAGAGAGAGTCTGGAAGGGCATCAAGGAATCTTTGTGTTGTCTGTAAATTTATAGCACAACTTTTGATGCTCCTTGGTTGGGGTCTGAGCAGATTATTTGTTGCAAATGTAATAAAATGGTGGTCCGATAGTCCAGGATTATGAGGAAAAACATTAAGATCCACAACATTTATTCCATGGGACAAAACTAGGTCCAGAGTATGACTGTGACAGTGAGTAGGTCCACAGACATGTTGGACAAAACCCACTGAGTCGACGATGGCTCCGAAAGCCTTTTGGAGTGGGTCTGTGGACTTTTCCATGTGAATATTAAAGTCACCAAAGATTAGAATATTATCTGCTATGACTACAAGGTCCGATAGGAATTCAGGGAACTCAGTGAGGAACGCTGTATATGGCCCAGGACGCCTGTAAACAGTAGCTATAAAAAGTGATTGAGTAGGCTGCATAGAGTTCTAGAAGCTCAAAAGACGAAAACTTCTTTTTTTTTTTTTTTTTTTTTTTTTTTTTGTAAATTGAAATTTGCTATCGTAAATGTTAGCAACACCTCCGCCTTTGCTGGATGCACGGGGGATATGGTCACTAGTGTAACCAGGAGGTGAGGCCTCATTTAACACAGTAAATTCATCAGGCTTAAGCCATGTTTCAATCAGGCCAATCACATCAAGATTATGATCAGTGATTAGTTCATTGACTATAATTGCCTTTGAAGTAAGGGATCTAACATTAATTAGCCCTATTTTGAGAAGTTAGGTATCACAATCTATTTCAATAATGACAGGAATGGAGGAGGTCTTTATCCTAGTGAGATTGCTAAGGCGAACACCGCCATGTTTAGTTTTGCCCAACCTAGGTTGAGGCACAGACACGGTCTCAATGGGGATAGCTGAGCTGATTACACTGACTGTGCTAGTGGCAGACTCCACTAAACTGGCTAACAGCCTGCTGCCTGGCCTGCACCCTATTTCATTGTGGAGCTAGAGGAGTTAGAGCCCTGTCTATGTTGGTAGATAAGATGAGAGCACCCCTCCAGCTAGGATGGAGTCTGTCACTCCTCAGCAGGTCAGACTTGGTCCTGTTTGTGGGTGAGTCCCAGAAAGAGGGCCAATTATCTACAAATTCTATCTTTTGGGAGGGTCAACCAGCGATTGAGTTGTGAGACTCTGCTGTAGAGGTCATCACTCCCCCTAACTGGGAGGTGGCCAGAGACAATTACTCGATGCCGACACATCTTTCTAGCTGATTTACACGCTGAAGCTGTTGCGCTTGGTGACCTCTGACTGTTTCATCCTAACATCGTTGGTGCCAACGTGGATAACAATATCTCTATACTCTCTACATTCGCCAGATTTAGCTTTAGCTCAGATTAGCCTTAACGTCGGTAGCCCTGCCCCCTGGTAAATAGTGTATGATCGCTGGATGATTCGTTTTAAGTCTAATACTGCGGGTAATGGAGTCGCCAATGACTAGAGTTTTCAATTTGTCAAAGCTAATGGTGGGAAGCTTCGGCATCTCAGACCCCGTAATGGGAGGAGTAGAGACAAGAGAAGGCCCGGCCTCAGACTCCGACTCGCTGCTTAATGGGGAAAACCGGTTGAAAGTTTCTGTCGGCTGAATGAGCGACACCGGTTGAGCATTCCTACAGCATTTCCCTCCAGAAACCGTGAGAAAGTTGCAGCACAGCTATCCTCGCCATAAGGCGATCGTTCTCCTGTATATTATGAGTACAGCGACTGCAATTAGAAGGCATCATGTTAATGTTACTGCTTAGCTTCGGCTGTTTGAGGTCCTGACGAACCACGTCCAGATAAAGCGTCCAGAGTGAAAAAGTTGAATGAAAAAAAGTTCAGTGAGGGGAAAAAACAAAAATATAAACGGTAATTAAAAAGTAAAAACCGTAAAGTTGTCAGGTAGCAAAGTAAGGTTGGCAACAAAACGCACAGCAACACGTAAACAAGTCTACAAGTTGTGACCGGAAATATGGGGAAGGGTACCAAAGCATTTCTGCAGGATTGAAGGTCCCCAAGAACACAGTGGCCTCCATCATTCTTAAATGGAAGATGTTTGGAACAACCAAGATTCTTCCTAGGGCTGGCCGCCCGGCCAAACTGAGCAATCGGGGGAGAAGGGCCTTGGTCAGGGAGGTGGACAAGAACCCAATGGTCACTCTGACAGAGATCTAGAGTTCCTCCTTGGAGATGGGAGAACCTTCCAGATCTCTGCAGCACTCCACCAATCAGGTCTTTATGGTAGAGTGGCCAGACGGAAACCCCTCCTCAGTAGAAGGCACATGACAGCCCACTTGGAGTTTGCCAAAAGGCACCTAAAGAACGCTCAGACAATGAGAACCATCCCTACGGTGAAGTATGGTGGTGGCAGTATCATGCTGTGGGGATGTTTTTCAACAACAGGGACTGGGAGGCTAGTCAGGATTGAGGAAAAGATTAATGGAGCAAAGTACAGAGAGATCCTTGATGAAAACCTGTTCCAGAGCGCTCAGGACCTCAGACTGGGGCGAAGGTTCACCTTCCAACAGGACAATGACCCTAAGTACACAGCCAAGACAATGCAGGTGTGCCTTCGGGACAAGTCTCTGAATGTCCTTGAGTGGCCCAGCCAGAGCCTGGACTTGAACCCGATTTGAAAATCTCTGGGGAGACCTGAAAATAGCTGTGCAGCAACGCTCCCCATCCAACCTGACAGAGCTTGAGAGGATCTGCAGAGTAGAATGGGAGGAACTCCCCAAATACAGGTGTGCCAAGCTTGTAGCATCATACCCAAGAAGACTTGAGGCTGTAATCGCTGCCAACAGTGATTCAACAAAGTACTGAGCAAAGGGTCTGAATAAATGTGATATTTCAGTCTTGTATTTTTAATACATTTGCAAAACAAAAATACAAACCTGTGTTTGTTTAGTCATTATGGGCTAGTATGTAGATTGATGAGGGGGGAAAAACAATTTAATCCATTTTAGAATAAGGGTCTGAATACTTCCCATTAAATTAGCCTTGATAGGATAAGTCATTCTGCCGATATAGTTAGAGAGAGGAACAGACACATTGCTTTCCTACGGGAGCTGCTAAGAATCCATTCAATCTGGTCTGAGATCAGATCAGAGAATGTGTCAGCATCCCAAATGGCACTCTATTCCTTAAGTAGTGCACCTCTTTTTGACCAGGGCCCATATAGGGTTCCATTTGGGACTAGTGCCTCGTGATGCAGTAGATATGATGTCATGGTAGTGACCATGCAGCAATGGATTTCTCTCAGGGATTGTCTGCTTCACACCCGACTTGAGATACCGTCCACATTGACATCATCATGGTGTCAATACCTTCCATTGATTCAATGCCGTTGCACCCATCAACTGGTGTCATTGGACGGACAGTTTGGAAAACGGGTGTGCTTATCATGATTAAGTTTGAGCTATTGTCAACATTGACATTCCAATGTTCTGCTCATTGATACACTAGGCTACTGCATTACTCCTCAACTAGTTTTATTGTGTTGTATAGGCAATTGGGCATGGAGAATGTGCATGTTCCTCCTTATCCAGCTTGAGGTATTTGCTTTAAATGAATGTGTTCAATTGACGCCCTACTGCCAACCACCTTAACAGGTTTCACTGGATCAACATTGAGAATGGGTATGTAATTAGCACGTCAAATGTTTTTGAGTATTCTGGTTGTCATGTACTATGAATCTTTAAAAAAAATGGCCATGGTAGGTACTAAGACTGAAAACCAAGAAATGCACACACACTCTCTTACACACAACAAAACAGTTTTACAGTTTAATATTTCCATTTTAATCTGCACTTTCCTATCATTTATTTCCAGTAAGAAATTGTGAATAAAAATATATATCCTAAAAATCTGGGTTTTCCAACAGTTCCTGGGTGCTTTACTGCAGAGCTGTATTTACACAGGCGTTCACTAGGTGACAAAAAAGCTATTGTAAATATTTTACATTTACTGTTGATTCAGTCATTCAACACATTCAGTCAACGAATTTAACAGACATAAATTAACTTTTGCTACAATGGTACAAGATATACCATATTACTTCAATTCAATGACAAATCATGGTCTATAGTCAGGGATTAATACAGCAACAACAAAGAATCCTGTGATGGGAACTTAAGTCGATCTCCGATTGATGGTCTCACAAGCCACAGAGATGAAGGGGTGATGCTAGTGCCTGGTTCTAGGGGATATAGTACATGGAAGTCTGTGTGACGTAATTTCATAATGCCCTCGAAGCCGGTGTTTGGAGGATATATTGACAGTTTGCCAGCCCGAGACGAAACAACACCCGTGTCAATATATCTCCCAAACACCGGCTTCCCTGGCATTATCATTCAAATAAACAGTAGGTGGAAGTCTGTGACATGCAGCTGAACACACGGCATACTGGAGAAAGCTTAAGGTGAGAGTGATAACAGCGAAAGGTGTGCCTGTGTGTGTGTGTGTGTGCGTGCATGTGTGTGTGTTTCCATGCCCACACTTTGTTAATAGCTTGTATGACAACCCAGGTGCTAAATGTACCCAATTGTCATACTTGAGAAAAAGTAAAAATACCTTAATAGAAAATGACTCAAGTAAAAGTCACGCAGTAAAATCTACTTGAGTAAGTCTAAAAGTATTTGGTTAAAAATATACTTAAGTATCAAAAGTAAAAGTATAAATAATTTCGAATTCCTTCTATTAACCTCTACGTACGAGATGGGTGTCCCTAAACTGGGATGGTTGTTGCTAACGTGCGCTAATGTGACTAGAATGATGTTGTATACAACAGCCAACTTTCCGGGACATAGACATGTCTTATATGGGCAGAAAGCTTAAATTCTTGTTAATCTAACTGCAGTGTCCAATTAACAGTAGCTATTACAGTGAAAAAGATACCTTGCTATTGTTTGAGGAGAATGCACAACAACAAAACACTTATCACGATAACTGGTTTGATACATTCACCGCTGAGGGTCTCTGAGATTAAATGTAGCAGAGTTTTGTTTGAAAAAAAATTATGTTCAAATGTAGGAAATGGGGTCTACAGTTTGACCCCACTGCTGTCTCTGGCTGCACACCCACCCCGCCCGGCCGTCTAGATGTGTGAAAGTTAGTGTATAATCTAATGATCCATCATGTATGACATTCCTGGGAGTGTGTAAACTTAAATGTTTTATTACCATAGCTATGTACTTCAAAATGTATCAATTGACCAATTCCACACATTTGGGTAAACTCCTGGCAGACTTGATACAAAATTTTGTGCAGTAATGTAATTCTTCACTGGATCTGTCTGAAACTTTGCACACACACTGCTGCCGTCTGCTGGCCAAAATATAAATTACACCTAGACTGCTATCTGAAAGTATGGCCTTTGTCTTGCATTTCAAAGATTTATTTAATTTATTTTTAAATATGCATTTTTTTTGTTTGTATTGTCTTTTACCAGATCTAATGTGTTATATTCTCCTACATTTAATTTAAAATATCCACAAACTTCAAAGTGTTTCCTTTCAAATGGTATCAAGAATATGCATATCCTTGCTTCAGGTCCTGAGCTTCAGGCAGTTAGATTTGGGTATGTCATTTTAGGCGAAAATTGGAAGAAAAAAAAAGGGTTAGATCCTTTAAGCAAACCAGATGGCATAATTTTCTTGTTTTTTTTAAACGGAAAGCCAGTGGCACATGCCAACACTCATTTACAAACTAAGCATGTGTGTTTAGTGAGTCCGCGAGATCAGAGGCAGTAGGAATGACCAGGGACGTTCGGTTGATAAGTGTGTGAATTTGGCTATTTTCCTGTCCTGCTAAGCATTCAAAATGTAACGAGTACATTTGGGTATCAAGGAAAATGTATGGAGTATAAAGTAAAATATTTTCTTATTGAATGTAGTGAAGTAAAAGTAGTAAAAAATAAAAATAGTGAAGTACAGATACCCCAAAAAGTACTTAAGTATAGTACTACTTAAGTACTTTACACCACTGTGTGTGTGTGTGTGCCCCATCAAAAGTAAAATGTTAACAGCGTTTTTCCGTGCCAACACCTTTGTTAATAGCTTGTATGACAACTAAGTGAGCCCACCATCAAGGATTTTCGTTCCAAAACCTTGGTTAAAGATTAGATCCAATGTTTAAAAATAACAAAGTTCCAACAACCATCATAGATAAAAAGGGGTGTTTTAGAAATATGAGCTGGATTTACAACTGTGTAGGATAGATTAACGAACACTCAATGAAGGAACAGTCAACTGATTATGATTGTGTTATTCTAATGTTTATATTGTCAATTATATTATCAATACCTTACCAATAGTGATTACAGTGCCTTCAGGACTTGGTAATTTACCAAATAGAGCTATCTTCTGTATACCACCCATACCTTGTCACAACACAACTGATTGGCTTAAACGCATTAAGAAGGAAAGAAATTCCACAAATTAACTTAACAAGGCACACCTGTTAATTTAAATGCATTCCAGGTGACTACCTCATGAAGCTGGTTGAGAGAATGCCAATAGTGTGCAAAGCTGTCATCAAGGCAAAGGGTGGCTACTTTGAAGCATCTCAAATATAAAATATATTTTTAATTGTTTAACACTTTTTTTGGTTACGACATGATTCCATATGGGTTATTTCATAGTGTTGATGTCTTAACTATTATTCTACAATGTAGAAAATAGTCAAAATCAAGAAAAATCCTTGAATGAGCAGGTGTGTCCAAACTTTTGACTGGTACTCTAAGAAAGTCATGACCATTATGCTTTTAGGGAAAGAGGATCATTTTGTACATGTTTTAAACTGTGAGTGTGACTGATTCCAGTCCCCTTGATTAGGGGGTCCAGGGTCCTCCCCCGGGAGAATGTTTGAGTAGAAGGACTGAGAAGCTCAGTTCTGGTGACTTGTTAAAAGGACATACTCCAAAATGAATTAAAATAAGTTCATGCTGACACCATCTAAGCTATAATTACCACCTCCAAAAATGGGCCTAATAACATACTGATAAAAATTATGCTAAAATTATTTGAACATATTGGATATAGCCTATGCATGGTCTATATTATCATATGTGCTATTAGCAATAAGCATTATCACCTGTAACCCAACTGATGAAGAATAGTGGCTATAAAATCTGCATTCACCCCATTGGACACAACATCCTGATTGTTGTTGTTGTTATTATTATTATCATATTATTACTATACACATTTTGCCATGGGACGGTGAGAAGACTTTGCAGTTTTACAGCTAATTTCCCTCAAATCTACACATTTTGCCATATGTTGGAGAGAAATATTTGCAGTCTGTAAAATGAGTGAGACTGACAAATTATGGGGCCTCCCTGGCCGGTAATTCGACCATGATAACAAGTTTAGATAGCTGGCCGCTAAACTAATTTAGCAAATTAAAAAATATAAGCTAACATAGTCAGTTAGCCCATCAGTGACTGAAGTAACAAGAGAAAAACAGCTGGCCGCTAGTTGCCCATCACTGATCTCAGACAACGATCTAGCATTAGTGTTACTATCCTGGACCCAGTATTGGAAGGGAACAACCATCTAGGACCAGTGTAACTATCCTGGACCCAGTAGGGAACAACCATCTAGGACCAGTGTAACTATCCTGGACCCATTAGGGAACAACCATCTAGGACCAGTGTAACTATCCTGGACCCAGTAGGGAACAACCATCTAGGACTAGTGTAACTATCCTGGACGGGAACAACCATCTTGGACCCAGTAGGGAACAACCATCTAGGACCAGTGTAACTATCCTGGACCCAGTAGGGAACAACCATCTAGGACCAGTGTAACTATCCTGGACCCAGTAGGGAACAACCATCTAGGACCAGTGTAACTATCCTGGACCCAGTAGGGAACAACCATCTAGGACCAGTGTAACTATCCTGGACCCAGTAGGGAACAACCATCTAAGACCAGTTTAACTATCATCGACCCAGTACTCTTTGGGTGCAAGAATATCATAACATTTAACAGTAGAAAAAATAGATAATCTAAATTGAAATAATTTTGAGTGTTGAATGTTATCATGATCAATTAGATATTGGAAATTAAATAAATGTTTCTGTTGCTACTTGTCAGATTTTTTTGGTTTCTATTACCAGGTATGTAATGACCTTTTTAAAGGTGACATTACCTCTTTAAGGGCTCTGTTGAGCAGCTGTGCCTAAACCATGCTTGAAACTCAGGATGTAAAAACGGCATTTGTCAAATGATGCCACGCGCAATTTCATTTTTAAAGAAATAAACGTGGTAGCAATGTAAAACTGGGCTCCCCTTCCCCCCTCCTTTTTTTTAAACAAAGGCCAAAACTGCTTTCAAACGTGTTTACCAGCTATCGCATTAAGAATGGTTGTGCATTGACTACTTGTCTGAGTAAATTTCCCTCCTACGGCTCTCTAACACGCCTCGAGAGGAATATTTATCTCGCATAGAACACAACAAGCCGACTAGGTAAATAGGTCAACTGTGCTACTGTGGGGTTGTCTGATTTTGTTATAAAAACAACATTACGTCAAAAAATAGTACCCCTGGAAAGGTACAGAGTTAAAAGTACAGGCTCTGAATTACTTTGCCAGCAGTTACAGTAGGCTACACACCGCTGTCGGAATTGACCACTGCTGTGGTGCGCGTTATAGATGAATTAATTCCCTTCATCTGAACATCGGAGGGCTCGTCATCATGCATGTCAGTTCAGTGCACACAGATTTAAAAAGCAAACTAAAACATTTAAGAATACATGTATTTGGGAATATATTGAGTAGAACATACATGTTTTTGTCTGTATTAGGCTGTGTAATTTCCAAACCAGTAGGATGAGAAATCTGCATGTATAATTGAGTGACTTCCTTTGATAATGGCAAGGAAGGCCAATGCAGGGAGGAAATGGAGAATGGACCTCCCCTGTAAAATTGAAACAAGACCATTTTTTAAGATAAAATATATTTTTTAAATCATCATTGTAAATAAAACTTCATATAAATCATATCTGCATAAAACACAGTTTTGCAATGAAGGGGTTTAAAGTAGTCTCAATAGCAATTCCTTTTAATATCCCAATTTCACAATGTACTTTTGACCACTAGATGGCAGTCACTGACCATTGAAAAAAAGCATCGGCTGCTCACTGGACTGTATGCTTGTAGCCTAGGTTTGGACAACTAGACACAGAGCATGCAAACATCACAAGACCGAAAGCAAATACTAACTCAGATAACGCAACATGTAAAGTGTTGTTCCCATGTTTCATGAGCTGAAATAAAAGATCCCAGAAATGTTCCATAGGCACAGTAAGCTTTTGTTTACATCCCTATTAGTGCTAAGTTCATCCATCCACCCGACAGGTGTGGCATATCAAGAAGCTTATTAAACAACATGATCATTACACAGGTGCACCTTGTGCTGGGGACAACAAAAGGCCACTAAAATGTTCAGTTTTGTCACACAACACAATTTTAAAGTTTTGAGGGAGCTTTTTAGAGAATTTGGCAGTACGTCCAACCGGTCTCACAAGCGCAGACCACATGTATGGCTTCGTGTGGACGAGCGGTTTGCTGATGTCAATGTTGTGAACAGAGTGCCCCATGGTATGGGCAGGCATAAACTACAGACAACGAAGACAATTACATTTTATTGATGGCAGTTTGAATGCACAGAGATACCTTGATGAGATTCTGAGGCCCATTGTCTTGCCATTCATCTGCAACCATCAGCTCATGTTTCATTATGGGATGCTCTGGATCGATGTGTACGACAGCGTTTTCCAGTTCCCACCAATATCCAGCAACTTCGCACAGCTATTGAAGAGTGAGACAACATTCCACAGGCCACAATCAACAGTCTGATCAACTCTATGCGAAGGAAATTTGCCGCGCTGCATGAGGCAAATACATGGTGGTCACACCAGATACTGACTGGTTTTCTGATCCACGCCCCTATCTTTAAAAAAAAAAGTTATCTGTATTCCCAGTCATGTGAAATCCATAGATTAGGGCCTAGTTTATTTCAATTGACTGATTTCCTTATAGGAACTGTAACTCAGTAAAATCTTTGAAATGGTTGCATTTATATTTTTGTTTCGTATATTTGCTTATTTTCGTTCGGCAATAACTGAAGTGTGTGTGCACAATAACTCAATTCACCCTTCCATGCCTTTTAAACAACACCATTTTTCAAAACCTTGGCAAAGGGTCAAGTCTACAAAACTTTGAGCACTCTGCTCTTAACAGATTGTAGTTTTGGGAACAGAAAATGTATTAAAAGTTGAAGTTAGCAGAACGTCGTCCAAGTTTCATCTGGCTCCATCTTCTCCCACTTCCCATCATTACCATATTTGGTGGTGAGTGGAAGTTCTAAACGGATACTTCAGATTTATACATCCTGTGAGACATCTGGCTCCTTCTGTCTGTGCCGAAAGTGATCGAGGGACGATGCTACAGTGGATTCAGAAAGTATTCAGACCCCTTTTCTCACGTTACAGCCTTTTTATTTTAAATGTATTACATTTAAAAAGCATTCTCATCAATCTACACACAATACCCCATAATGACAAAGCAAAGAAAATAACCTTATTTACATAAACATTCAGACCCTTCGCTATGAGATTCGAAATTGAGCTCAGGTGCATCCTGTTTCCATTGATCATCTCTGCAGCACTCTACCAATAAGGTGGCCAGACGGAAGCCACATCTCAGACCACTTGGAGTTTGCCAAAAGGACTATGACCATGAGAAACAAGATTCTCTGGTCTGATAAAACAAAGATTGAACTCTTTGGCCTAAATTCCAGGTGTCACGTCTGGAAGAAACCTGGTACCATCCCTTAGGTGAAGCATCATGCTGTGGGGATGTTTTTCAATGGCAGGGACTAGTCAGGATTGTGGGAAGGATGAACGGAGCAAAGTACAGAGATCCTCGATGAAAACCTGCTCAGGACCTCAGACTGGGGCAAAGGTTCACCTTTCAGCAGAACAATGACCCTAAGCACACATCTAAGACAATGCAGAAGTGGCTTCGGGACAAGTCTGAATGTTCTTGTGGCCCAGCCAGAACCTGGACTTGAACCCAATCAAACATTTATGGAGAGACCTGAAAACAGCTGTCCAGTGATGCTCCCCATCCAACCTGACAAGAGCTTGAGAGGATCTGCAGAGAGGAATGGGAGAAACACCCCAAATACATGTGTGGAAAGCTTGTAGCATCATACCCAGGAAGACTCAAGGTTGTAATATCTGCCAAAGGTGCTTCAACAAAGTACTCAGTCAAGTGTCGGAATCTTACTTTTACATAAGTATTCAATTTTTATTTTTTTTATATATAGAAGTACAAAAATGGGGTATTTGGTGTAGATTTTTATTTTTGTATTAATTTTACCTTTATTTAACTAGGCAAGTCAGTTAACAAATTATTTTCAATGACAGCCTAGGAACAGTGGGTTAACTGCCGGGCAGAATGACAGATTTGTACCTTGTCAGCTCAGGGATATGAACTTGCAACCTTTCGGTTACTAGTCCAACGCTCTAACCACTAGGCTACCCTGCCGCCCCAGCCGATGGGTCTGAATATTTCCGCATGTACCATGACCATGGATAGACTACTGCACAACCTATGGCTGAGAGGATGTGTATTTCATAAACTAAAAAGATTCAATGTTTTAAAAACATGCAATACACCAAAAGGCCTCTAGGTGAGAAACAAACCAAGTCAACAGAAAAACACACGGCTATTATCAAAATAGATTTTTTATTCTAGACGTTTCAAAGGTCTGATTGATATTACAACAGTCAGATGCGTAGGTTGCAGAGTCTCAGCATCTGTGTGAGTGAGAGAAAATAACATGGGTGAGGGCAAAGACAAAATTAAACAAAAAACTAAAATCTGCACACTGGTATTTACCTACATGGTCCAGGGTGTTATGGATACATCCACATTAAAGTTTAGATGTATTGTTCTTGTTCATTTTTGCGTACATAGCTACAAATAAATCAGAATTATAAAAGTTTTTCAAAGAGTACAAAACCTTTAAGAGCTTTTTAGGCATAGCAAAGAGAATTAGTACTGTAGGTAGGAACAAGAAATAGCAAACACTTGAATGCAGTGTAAAAAGATCATTTTAAAACAAACATTATAAAATACCATTCCACTGTCAGACTTCCTAATAAGTCTTCATGGTACGATCCACTCACTGTTGGTTATATTAAAGCAAACTTCAAAATAGCTAGCTTCTGTACAAAATGCATTTGTAAAACAAGTGACATTCTTTCTGAGCAAAGGAGACTTTTGGATAATTTTTTTTGTTAAATAAAATATGGGTGTTTTTAAAGCCACTGGATGTTAGCTAGGGCTAAGATATGGTATGTTGGAATGCCATGAAGTTGGGTTGGATCCAATGTGTACCCAACAAGTCAGCAGTTCAGAAACTACTATTGTCCCTCGCTTTTTCACAGAACGACTGCACGCGTTCAGCTACTGGAGAGATATTAAACAGGATTATCCTGCGTCTGGAAGCACCAACCAGGGGTGGTGGTCAAAGCCATTTTAAAGCGCTCAAATTCCAATTCAATAACGGGAGAAAAACAAACGTTCCATTTATTTTCAATTAATATTTTATTCAAATTTTTGAATTGGGAGTTCACTTCCAGAATGAATCCAAATGGAATTGACCCCAACCCTTGCTTGAACACATGTCCCTGTTTTGCATTATTCTTAAGTGCAGAAAATAACTTAAAACAAACCCATTCTTAGGGCTGCTCTTTTACAGCTATGACTGTTTAATGGTATTTTATAAAGAACCATTTGTCATGGTGAAAGACCCACATGATGCATAAGAATAACACATTTCCAAGCGTGTCTTCGAGAGTTATGGAGGATTTCTCAAAACCAACCTTGCATACAAGAGCCATACAAAAAGAATCCCCTGTGATGTCTCACACATATATATATATATATAGTTAGAATGTTACGTCAAGTCATATGTTCCAAAGTCCACCTCTCATCTCCCTGCCTAGAAAACATCACCTTCTGACCACCAAAAAAAATAAGCACCATCTATCCATGCATAGGCCTTGACACAGCCTGTCTCCCAAGTGTTGGTGCTGGGTAGAAAATCAATCATCCACAATGACCTAAGAGCAGACACAGCAGTGCGTCCTCAAACAGAACACTTGAAACAATGGTTCACTCCAAAATCAAAGTTGGTCAGAAGTTACAACTCAAAAGTAGTCTTGGAACGTTGGCAAAATCTCATGTTTGACCAATTTCGGGTATGAAAACTCCCGGCTAACTTTGACATCGGCGTTTGTATGGGGGTTGTCCTGTGTCCTATTCATTCATGAGCTACCCAAAGCACTGCCATTCCTGTGTTCTGGCTAAAAGAGCCACGGAGGCACAGATGGACGATCAGCCTTTCCTTCTACATAACACTGAAACCTAAACATGTCCTTAAAATATGACAGAATGGGGTTATGTAGTAGCTAACGGTGATGATCTTTAGTCCAGAGATCTAACAGTTCACACCTGAAACCATTTCTCAAGGTAAACAAGCAAAATGAGACATTGGGCATTCCTCCTCACTAAATGCTCTCTGACAAATATTTTTTTTTAAACAAACAATTTTGGGCAAACTGAAAAACAAGCATCAAAATTACAATTAACCCATTTCAACTTATGAAATATAGATTTGTTCAATGTTTTCTTGAGCCATAACAACAACAAAAAAAAGTACAGTGTCAAAGTGAATGGATTTCTCCCAATAAACCGTTTCAAATCCAAATGGTAAAAGAAACAAAAAGCCTACTGACCTCTCCACTCTTTCCCCGACATGTAACACACAAACCTACGGCAAAAGGACGACAAAACATGCTGACATGTACAATATGCACACACCAACGACGTGAGGGAAAAAAAGACATGTCTAATTTCTGGTATAAAGGATAAAAATAAACAAAGTAAACAAAATAGCAGATATTTTGGTATGTATGCAATGGGTCCCCTTTGGGATTTTTTTTAATTTTCTGAACGTAAAAGTAATTTCTCTCTCCTGTGGGTCTGAGTGACTTGATGGGGTGGGGTGGGGTGGGGGGGTGGGGGGGGGCAGACCCCCTTCTCTGGAGGTGTAGTTTAAGTGTTTATGGTGGTGGTTGTGATGGCAGGCCATGGCTTCTGATGGGACTACAGCAGTGTAGACGACAGGCAGGGACAGTCATTTTGGCTATGTACACATTCGTAGTCGGTCCATGGCTCCCCAAACGAGCGTCATTTCCTCAGGTCTAATACACAAACCTGGAACAGAGAAAGAGAGCAGGAAAGATAGACGTTAAAGGTCATATGTAATGAGCTGGGCCATTTTTTTTTCTGACCACGTGACCAGACCTGGAAAACCCCTGGCCTTAACGGCCCTTTATCTACTTTCCCATAGTCAGATAAACATTGTCTCTGCGTGCAGTATGAAGTTAAGAGGTAGATTTGCGTGCCATTGCCAACTAGCATTAGCGCAATGACTGAAAGTCTATGGGTATCTGCTAGCAGGTACCACAGACTTCCTGTCATTATCTGGCTATTTGGCAATGGCTCGCACATCTACCTCTTAACTTCCTTCTTACTTGACACAGAGACATAAAAATGGTGATGCATAAGTTCATCTGACTCTGGGGAAGTAGATAAATGGCCCCATTACCAAAATCCTGAAGTATCCCTTTAACATAGAAACCAACTATGCCTTTAACAATGAGACAAACACACATCCATTACTAGTCTAAGAGGTCCAGTATACACTGCAGAAAGTCACTTCATTATTCAATCTGCGGAACCTCAGGTTCTGACACCGCCTGGTATCGGTAACAGAGAGAACAGTCTGACCATTTTAAGCCTTGTTCTGACACCACCTGGCATAGAGCTCAGCTACAGTGATGTACTAGGGCATACGCACTACCCGCTGTAGCATCTTGCGGTCGGATGCCAAGCAGTTGCCATACCAAGCGGTGATGCAGCCAGTCAAGATGCTCTCAATGGTGCAGCCGTATAACTTTGAGGATCTGAGAGCCCATGCCAAATCTTTTCAGCCTCCTGATGGGGAAAAGGCATTGTCGTGCCTTCTTCACAACTGTTTCTGTGTGTGGACGATAATTCCATAGTGGACACCAAGGAACTTGAAGCTCTCGATCCGTTCCACTACAGCTCCGTTGATGTAGATGTGTCGTCAGCAGACTTAATGGTGTTGGGAGTCGTGCGCGGCCACGCCAGTCGTGGGTGAACAGGGAGTACAGGAAGGGACTAAGCACGCAACCCCTAAGGGGCCCCCGTATTGAGGGTCTGTGTGGCGGATGCGTTATTGCCTACCCCCACTGTAGTCCCTCAAAGTCCAGGATCCAGTTGCAGAAGGATGTGTTCAGTCCCAGGTTCCTGAGCTTAGTGATGAGCTTGGAGGGCACTATGGTGTGGAACTTCTAGAACAATCCCTTACAGATGACCTGTAGACGCTCAATACCATCGACAAACTAGCCGTTTGATTCATTACTCCTCAGCTGCAACTGTTGGCAAGTAAACAATTCTGTTCATTGCTCTTTTTTACCCCCAGATGAATATAACAGACGCTGGATACTGGACAGGTAGCTAACAGATCATTAGCACAGTACTACAATCTATATAAAAAGTGTCACTACTTGGTGCTCGGTGAACAGTGTGTGTAAACGAAGCCAGGCGTTTACCCGGACCACGAGACACCTTGGGCCCTAGATAAAGCTTTTAACTGGGGTCTGACGTTATTCCAGCTCAGCTCCTCCGGACACCAGGAAATCATTCCTGGCTGTGTCCATTAAGAGGCAGCTAGTGAGACTTACCGATCCGTCTGATGCACTGGCTCCCACCTTGTCGCCCGTGGCGTTCCAGCACACCTCGAAGATGCCCCCCGTTCCCCTGTAGCTGTGGACTAAAGCACCCGTCTGGACAGAGGGATAGGGGTGTAATCAGCCAACAATGATCAGGAAAAATGGATTTGGGGCAACTCAATTTCAATCATGTTTACATTATTACACGCATCTCACTAAGGGCTGAGCTCCAGATTTACATGTAGAACTCAAATTTTCACAGAAATCACCCATTGAAATCAATGCATCATATACGTCAGAGTCAGACCTAAATATTCAAACCCATTCGTCGACCACCAGACCAGCCCTACAAGAAACCGTCAGGCTTGAGATGTGAATGATGTACGAGTGACGTCAGCGACTGTGTTTGTGTCAGTCCGCCCCGTACCTGTGTGTTCCAGATGTGGACACACTTGTCGAAGGAGCCGCTGGCCAGGTGGCGCCCGTCGGGGCTGAAGGCCACACTGTAGACGGGCTCCTGGTGGCGGGTGAGCGTGTGGATGCACACGCCTCGCTCCACATCCCACAGACGCACCGTCGAGTCAAACGACGCGCTGGGGAGAAGAACAGTACTTTAGTATCCATCTCCTGCTCCTAACGACCCAGACACCACCCATTTGGGAGGGAGCATGGTGCAGCGCCCCTGGAGCTGTTTAGGAGGGTTAAAGGCAGAGAGAAGGACAGAAGATCTATTCACTTATATTTGATTAGTGACGATCCTGGGCTCTTTTTTTTTCTTCAGCTGGGGGAAACAGAATGTCACAGAGATGAACACATGACTCCATACTACGTCACGTACAGATCCTAAATGTTTATGATACATAACCTCTTATGATAAAAAAAACACAAAAAACAGAGGAATGCTGGGAGTTGGAGTGTTTCACCATCTTTTATTACCTGGCCAGCATCAGGTTGGCATTGGGGTTGTTGGTCCCGGGCCCCGTGGGGCTCCACTTGATGGTGTAGATCTCCTTACTGTGGGCCTGCAGGTCGTGGACACACGAGTCCTGCTTCATACTCCAAATCTGAGAGACAGACGGGAGAGAGACAGACATAATGTAGCACCATGGGACCGACTCAGGAAGGAGAGAGACATTATGTAGCACCATGGGATCGACAGAGACATTATGTAGCACCATGGGACCGACTCAGGAAGGAGACAGACTTTATGTAGCACCATGGGATCAACTCAGGAAGGAGAGAGAGACATTATGTAGCACCATGGGACCGACTCAGGAAGGAGGGAGACAGCGACATTATGTAGCACCATGGGATCGACAGAGACATTATGTAGCACCATGGGACCGACTCAGGAAGGAGAGAGAGAGACATTATGTAGCACCATGGGATCGACAGAGACATTATGTGGGACCGACTCAGGAAGGAGGGAGACAGCGACATTATGTAGCACCATGGGATCGACAGAGACATTATGTAGCACCATGGGACCGACTCAGGAAGGAGAGAGAGAGACATTATGTAGCACCATGGGATCAACTCAGGAAGGAGAGACAGACATTATGTAGCATAATAGGACCGACTCAGGAAGGAGAGAGAGAGAGACATTATGTAGCACCATGGGATCGACTCAGGAAGGAGAGACAGACATTATGTAGCATCATAGGACCGACTCAGGAAGAAGAGGTTGTAGATCCGGCCTATAAACTACGACCAACGGTCCCCAATAACACTACTCTGTTCTTACTCCACTAAATACAGATTTGCCAGTACAGTAGCTAGAGGTCACTTTCATTTAGGAAGATGTCAGGAAGCTTGTTCTGAGCTGTGTGTGTGAGAGAGAGAGCTGTGCGTGTGTGAGAGCTGTGCGTGTGTGAGAGCTGTGCGTGTGTGAGAGCTGTGTGTGTGAGAGGTGTGAGTGTGAGAGGTGTGTGTGTGTCAGAGGTGTGAGAGGTGTGTGTGTGAGTGGTGTGTGTGTGAGCGAGAGAGAGCTGTGTGTGTGTGTGCGAGAGAGAGCTGTGTGTGTGTGTGCGAGAGAGAGCTGTGTGTGTGTGTGCGAGAGAGAGCTGTGTGTGTGTGTGCGAGCGGTGTGTGTGCGAGCGAGAGCTCTGTGTGTGTGTGTGTGTGTGTAATGACCTTGAGTGTCATGTCGTCAGAGCAGGAGGCCAGCAGACTCCCCGTGGGATCCCACTTGATTGCATTCACTTCATTCTATAGGAGGGAAAGAGAAAGGGATGATGAGTGGAAATACAAGGAAACACGTTGTGAACTTTATAATATAGCAGCACACAAAGAATGCATTAACTGTCTAAAGGCACTTCCTGTAGTGATGTGAGAACAGGAACAGGACGGGCAAAAGCCTTCATCTTTATATTCAGGTCAGTGCATTTGAAGACGAGGCCTTTAGACTATAGAGATGAATCAATGTCAGTCAATGTGACAGAGAGGAGACTGTTGAAACGCATCCAGGCCAGACAGCCAGTCCCTGGTCTTACCGTGTGTCCCTGAAAAGTCTTGACAGGCCGGTCCTGGCCCAGCTTACACACGTGTATGCACATGTCCGTGCTACAGGAGGCAAACGTGTTGTTGCTCTGCCAGTCCACGTCCAGGGCCGGCGCAGAGTGGAAGGGAAACTGCTGCTTGGCCTCTCCTGTGTGGGCGTCCCAAATGATGGTGGTCTGAACGGGAGATGGATACACTGTCAGAGTCCTTTCATCATGACTGACCAATGACAGCACCCCATGATGAATCAAATTCATTTTAAAAGGATTTTAAATCCAACTGTCTATCACAAAACCCGTTATCTTACCTTATCTACTCCTGCACTGAGGATGAAGTTTCCTTTCTTATTCCATTTAAGGGCAAATATAGGACCTTTATGCTGGCCCAAGGTACTGGCGAGGTTACCTGCAAAAACACACATCACGGTGCTTGTTTAGCATGAGAACAGGTTTATGGGTCATCTATGATTCGGTGTTTAGAAATGTTGAGATGCTGCTCTAACCAAAAAGGATCCCCCTAAATGGATAGACATGTTGTCCAGAAATTACCTCATTGGACAAACGCTTATATTGGTTTGCCTAAAACTATTAAAGCAAAAATGTTATGTAAACAATTAACAACAGCCGTAGTGCATCTTAAAATGGCTTACCGTCTTTAGTCCATATTCTGGCAAAGCCGTCGTACGAGCCTGTGGCTAGCAGCGTACCCTCACTCTGAAAAATACAAATTCATCGGGGTTAAAAAAAATTTAAAAAAAAATAAAACCTTTAACTTCTTGGTGACAGGGGGCAGTATTTTCACGTCCGGATGAAATGCATGCCCAAATTCAACTGCCTGCTACTCATCCCCAGAAGATAAGATATGCATATTATTAGTAGATTTGGATAGAAGACACTGACGTTTCTAAAACTGTTTGAATCATGTCTGAGTATAACAGAACTTATTTAGCAGGTGAAATTCCAAGGACAAACCATTCAGATGTATTTATTTTTAGGTCACTTTTCAATGGGTTTTCATTGGGAATCCAGATATCTAAGGGATCTTATTGCAGTTCCTATCGCTTCCACTGGATGTCAACAGTCTTTAGAAATTGGTTGAGGTTATTCCTTTGTGTAATGAAGAAGTATGGCCATCTTGAACGAGGGTCACTTGAAGTGTACTATTAGAGGCGTGTGACCAGAAAGCATGCTTCAGTTTGTTTTCTTCCTGTACTGAACACAGATCATCCCATCTTCAATTTTATCGATTATTTACGTTAAAAAATACCTAAAGTTGTATTACAAAAGTAGTTTGAAATGTTTTGGCAAAGTTTACAGGTAACGTTTGAGATATTTTGTAGTCATGTTGAGCAAGTTGGAACCGGTGTTTTTCTGGATCAAACACGCCAAATAAATTGACATTTTGGATATATATGGACGGAATTAATCGAACAAAAGGACCATTTGTGATGTTTGAGACATATTAGAGTGCCAACAAAAGAAGCTCGTCAAAGGTAAGGCATGAATTATATTTTTATTTCTGCGTTGTGTCGCGCCTGAAATATGGTTTATCTCTTTGTTTACGGAGGTGCCATCCTCAGATAATAGCATCGTTTGCTTTTGCCCTAAAGCCTTTTTGAAATCTGACATGTTGGCTGGATTCACAACAAGTGTAGCTTTAATTTTCTATCTTGCATGTGTGATTTAATGAAAGTTTGATTTTTATAGTAATTTGTTTGAATTTGGCGCTCTGTATTTTCCCTGGCTTTTGGCCAGGTGGAACGCTAGTGTCCCACATATATCCCAGAGAGGTTAACCTGGAATTCTGGGTTGCCATATTTTTGTTTGTTCCTGTTGCACACCTGATTGGGACCAAACAAGGGACCGATCCTAATTTGAGATTTATGTGCATTACTAAAAACTTGGCAAAAAATTATCTCCTGATGACATCAAACATTTACCAGAAAGTCAGTTTTTCCTGCTTGTCCTGAGTTGCGATTAGGCTCAAAGTACTTTAAAAGCAGGTTGAGTATCCTTCATAGAGCAGGGAAATGACAGCCTGCTCTACTGTAAATCTTTATTCAGTAGCGACAGCCCTGTATTTTCCATGGGCGAGAGAAGCCGGTCCCATATTTCCAGCTGGGAAGACAAACTAATCGGGGTCTCTCTCTAACTCACATTCCAGTCCAGTGAGGTGACGTCTTTGTTGCTGGGTACGTCCTGGCCTCCCTCCCGTATACAGTGTCTCAGCACCAGCTGCGTGGAGCTGCCCGTGCCGTTCTCACTCAGGTTCCAGATCCGCGCCGTCGAGTCCCCAGACCTACACACACACACACACAGTCATCCAACTTCTTTGGATAGCCTAAAACCACAGTAATGTCTGACTACGTAGATTGTATTATATGGTGCGTAGGATTCAATTAGATGTGCGAGTACAAAACACACAAACATTATTTCACTGAAAGTTACCACCAGCAACCTGTTGGAAACAGCCTTGACTAAGTTCTGCCACATCAAAATGTAGGTCAATGCATACTTCTCCAGACTACCAATGCTGTATGAAGGTGGATTTTACTTTATGAACAGAAATAATTTATCTTTAGGCTATGTCCCTTCTCTGTAGAGAGACAGAAGTAGGACAGACAGTGAAACAGAAGTAGGACAGACAGTGAAACAGAAGTAGGACAGACAGTGAAACAGAAGTAGGACAGACAGTGAAACAGAAGTAGGACAGACAGTGAAACAGAAGGATATAGGAGTTTGTTCTGTACCCAGAGGCGAGCAGGTCGTTGACGGGGTTCCAGGCACAGATGAACACCTCTGACTCGTGGCCCCTCAGCACCATGGCCTTGTTTTGGGGGATCTCCACATCCTGGTCCACCTCCATCATCTCTGCATGGTGGTCTGGGGAGGCACACCATAAAGTTAGACTCATCATGTATCAAATGTCTTATATCCATCTAGAGTCCTCTATCTCTATGCTAGACACACAGATCAGAGTTTTTGGGCGGAGTCCTGGGCCAATTCTGCACTTGCACATTCCTCCATCATTTAAAATGCATAGGATTTACGTAAGCATTGGCTGATGGAGTTTCCACCCCTGTTAAATCCATGACCAGAGGGGGATATTGCTAGCTTGTCGAATAGCAGCTAAACCTACGCTAGTGTTAGTATGGATGACAGTCTCCATCGTAGATTGTGCTTTAGGCCTCACACCTCTTGAGTTTATGTATTGTAAATCAGTTGTACTGTTATGGATCATGAAAGGAAACATGGAAAATGTAACAAAAATAATCAAAGACGTGCGATAATAAAAAGGTTCTGCTCACTGGCTAAGCCATGGGCGCCGTTCTCCTCGCCGTTGGCAGCGGTGCCTCCCTCTCCGTTCTTGGCACCGCCAGGTTGGAGGCCCTGGGTGCCGCTGGTGCTGCCCACCTGCTGCTGCTGGGCCAGCTTTTCCCTGTAGGCCTGCTGCCGCGTCTGCACCACGTCGGGCATAACCGCGTCGATAAGGGACAGCGACTCGATGGGCCGCCCGTCAAAAAGAGTGCCATCCTGGGTGGCAACAAGACAGAAGTTTGGGTTCTTGCACGGCTTCAGGTACTACTAATGATGGGTGGGGCTGGGAACTGCAGAGACCTCATCATCACCATACTTAGCTGCTGATTCTATAAGTATTGCGATTCTTACGTTCCTAAATGTATTGCGATTTTATATGTATTGCAATTCTATATGTATTGCGATTATATACAGTTGAGATCAGAAGTTTACATACACCTTAGCCAAATGCAATAAAACCCAGTTTTTCACAATTCCTGACATTTAATCCTAGTAAAAATTCCCTGTCTTAGGTCAGTTAGGGTCACCACTTTATTTTAAGAACGTGAAATGTCAGTGTAATGGTAGTGATTTATTTCAGCTTTTATTTCTTTCATCACATTCCCAGTGGGTCAGAAGCTATCAAACTCGATTAGTATTTGGTAGCATTGCCTTTAAACTGTTTAACTTGGGTCAAATGTTGCAGATAGCTTCCCACAATAAGTTGGGTGAATTTTGGCCCATTACTCCTGACAGAGCTGGTGTAACTAAGCCAGGTTTGGAGGCCTCCTTGCTCGCACACGCCTTCTCAGTTCTGCCCACAAACTTTCTATAGGATTGAGGTCAGGGCTTTGTGATGGCCACTCCAATACCTTTGTTGTCCTTAAGCCATTTTGCCACAACTTTGGAAGTATGCTTGGGGTCATTGTCCATTTGGAAGACGCATTTGCGACCAAGCTTAAACTTCCTGACTGATGTCTTGAGATGTTGCTTCAATATATCCACATAATTTTCCTGCCTCATGATGCCATCTATTTTGTGAAGTGCACCAATCCCTCCTGCAGCAAAGCACCCCACAAACATAACGATGGTCATTACGGCCAAACAGTTCCATTTTTGTTTCAGACCAGAGGACATTTCTCCAAAAAGTACAATCTTTGTCCCCATGTGCAGTTGCAAACCGTAGTCTGGCTTTTTTTATGGCGGTTTTGGAGCAGTGCCTTCTTTGCTGAGCAACCTTTCAGGTTATGTTGACTCATTTTACTGTGGATATAGATACTTTTGTACCCGTTTCCTCCAGCATCTTCACAAGGTCCTTTGCTGTTGTTCTGGGATTGATTTGCACTTTTCGCACCAAAGTACATTCATCTCTAGGAGACAGAATGCGTCTCCTTCCTGAGCAGTATGACGGCTGCGTGGTCCCATGGTGGTTATACTTGCGTACTATTGTTTGTACAGATGAACATGGTACCTTCAGACATTTGGAAATTGCTCCCAAGGATGAACCAGACTTGTGATGAACCAGCAAAAAATTATGAGGTCTTGGCTGATTTCTTTTGATTTTCCCATGATGTCAAGCAAATAGGCACTGGGTTTGAAGGTGGGCCTTGAAATACATCCACAGATACACCTCCAATTGACTCTAATGATGTCAATTAGCCTATCAGAAGCTTCTAAAGCCATGACGTAATTTTCTGAAATTTTCCAAGCTGTTTAAAGGCACAGTCAACTTAGTGTATGTAAACTTCTGACCCACTGGAATTGTGATTCAGTGAAATATAAGTTAAATAATCTCTCTGTAAACAATTGTTGGAAAAATGACTTGTGTCATGCACAAAGTAGATGTCCTAACCCACTTGCCAAAACTATAGTTTAACAAGAAATTTGTGGAATGGTTGAAAAACTAGTTTTAATGACTCCAACATAAGTGTATGTAAAGTTCCGACTTCAATTGTATGCATTGCGATTCGATATGCATTGCGATTCGATATGTATTGTGATTCTCACGATTCTATATGTATTCCAATTCGATATGTATTGTGATTCTCACGATTCTATATGTATTCCAATTCGATATGTATTGTGATTCTCACGATTCTATATGTATTCCAATTCGATATGTATTGTGATTCTCACGATTCTATATGTATTCCAATTCGATATGTATTGCGATTCTCCCGATTCGATAAACATTGATTCTATATGTATTGTGATTCTCATGATTTTACAGTGGGGCAAACAAGTATTTGATAACCTGCAAAATCGGCAGTGTTTCCTACTTAAAGCATGTAGAGGTCTGTAATTTTTTATCATAGGTACACTTCAACTGTGAGAGATGGAATCTAAAACAAAAATCCAGAAAATCACATTGTATGATTTTTAAGTAATTAATTTGCATTTTATTGCATGACATAAGTATTTGGTACAGAAACCTTTGTTTGCAATTACAGAGATCATACGTTTCCTGTAGTTCTTGACCAGGTTTGCACACACTGCAGCAGGGATTTTAGCCCACTCCTCCATACAGACCTTCTCCAGATCCTTTAGGTTCCGGGCTGTCGCTGGGCAATACGGACTTTCAGCTCCCCCCAAAGATTTTCTGTTGGGTTCAGGTCTGGAGACTGGCTAGGCCACTCCAGGACCTTGAGATGTCCTGTCTGTGTGTTTCGGGTCGTTGTCATGCTGGAAGACCCAGCCACGACCCATCTTCAATGCTCTTACTGAGGGAAGGAGGTTGTTGGCCAAGATCTCGCGATACATGGCCCCATCCATCCTTCCCTCAATACGGTGCAGTCGTCCTGTCCCCTTTGTAGAAAAGCATCCCCAAAGAATGTTTCCACCTCCATGCTTCACGGTTGGAATGGTGTTCTTGGGGTTGTACTCATCCTTCTTCTTCCTCCAAACACGGCGAGTGGAGTTTAGACCAAAAAGCTATATTTTTGTCTCATCAGACGACATGACCATCTCCCATTCCTCCTCTGGACCATCCAGATGGTCATTGGCAAACTTCAGACGGGCCTGGACATGCGCTGGCTTGAGCAGGGGGACCTTGCATGCGCTGCAGGATTTTAATCCATGACAGCGTAGTGTGTTACTAATGGTTTTCTTTGAGACGGTGGTCCCAGCTCTCTTCAGGTCATTGACCAGGTCCTGCAGTGTAGTTCTAGGCTGATCCCTCACCTTCCTCATGATCATTGATGCCCCACGAGGTGAGATCTTGCGTGGAGCCCCAGACCGAGGGTGATTGACCGTCATCTTGAACTTCTTCCATTTTCGAATAATTGCGCCAACAGTTACCTTCTTACCAAGCTGCTTGCCTATTGTCCTGTAGTCCATCCCAGCCTTGTGCAGGTCTACAAGGTCTTCCCGATGTCCTTACACAGCTCTCTGGTCTTGGCCATTGTGGAGAGGTTGGAGTCTGTTTGATTTATTTTATACAGGTAATGAGTTCAAACAGGTGCAGTTAATACAGGTAATGAGTGGAGAACAGGAGGGCTTCTTAAAGAAAAACTAACAGATCTGTGAGAGCCGGAATTCTTACTGGTTGGTAGGTGATCAAATACTTATGTCATGCAATAAAATGCAAATTAATTACTTAAAAATCATACAATGTGATTTTCAGGATTTTTGTTTTAGATTCCATCTCTCACAGTTGAAGTGTACCTATGATAAAAAATTACAGACCTCTACATGCTTTGTAAGTAGAAAAATCAGCAGTGTGTCAAATACTTGTTCTCCCCACTGTATATGTATTGTGATTCTATATGTATTGATTCGACAGCGTGCTTTCACTGTGATTTGATGTTCCTAACATATTGCTCACTATGTCTGCTGCTGAGGGACAAGAGAGAACAGTAGAAAACAAGTTTTGATCAGTCAGTGAAACAAAGTGCTGAAAACATGTTGGCTCACTATTTAAAAACAAAACGGAGAACAAGCTATAGGATGAAAAACAGCAGTTTTGGCGCAGGCACAGATGACCAGCACTAGCTAACTACCTACAGTAGCAAAAATTATAATGAATACATGTCCAAATCGATACTTTGAGTCAAATATAGATAAGATAGTCCAAAAATAATATTGCGATTTGTAACTTCATTAATTCCCACCCCATCACTACAGGTGATTCAGGGCCAGATGGTTTTATAATACCCTAGTGGCTAAAGGGAAATTCCACTCAAAAGTTAAAATGTCTTTCTTTACCTTTGAATGTTTCAATTGATATGTCTAACATGCGTCTTTACCCAGATATTTTAGTCAAAATCTGTAGAAGAGCACTAGAAAATTACAATCCAATGACATCAGCTATAGCAGAGCAATAGAGCAGATGATGTCATAGGATTTGCTCTTCCCTAGGATTAGATGTAATGTAATCCTAGATTTGTGGTTGGGGCAACTTCAACCGTCTTACATTTAGGAAATTAAAGGCTACAGAGAAGGTATTGAACACGGCGGCAGGTAACCTAGTGGTTACAGCGTTGGGCCAGTAACCGAAAGGTTGCTAGATCGAATCCCTGAGCTGACAAGGTAAAAATCTGTCGTTCTGCCCCTGAACAAGGCAGTTAACCCACTGTTCCTAGGCCGTCATTGTACATAAGAATTTGTTCTTAACTGACTTGCCTAGTTAAATAAAATAAACAGTCAATATATAGGAAAGTTGACGGTTAGTGGCGTACAGTCAGTAAATAAGCAAGTTAGCATTGAGGGTACTGACCTCGTTGATGCTGACCTCTGCCTCCACGTACTGCAGGCCCTTCTGAATGATGGAGATGAGGGCAGCAGGGGGCACCAGGGCTCCGTTGATATTGGACTGGCTGATGTGGCTCTCTATGCCAAAGGTGAAAGCCGAGTGGGAGAAGCCTGGCAGACAGGGAGAGGGATGGAGAGAGCGAGAGAGGGACATTAGTGTTGTTACACCCCCGTCCTTCAAATCGCTACACCACTGCGTCATTAGGTTGTTATGGTTACGTTCACCTTGAAGAGTTTATACTCAGCAGGCAAAACTTGTTGAAATGATGTCATAGTGACATCATTTCAACCCGTGTCTGGTCATAGTGACATAATTTCAACCAGCTTCACCAGCTGTGTAGCACTCAGTTAACATTCCATTTGAAGATTATGGTGGTAGATATATTAAGCATTTTTCCTGCATTTCAGCTAGATAAATTGCAGATCTGACAATGGATAGTGGTCCCAATTAGTTCAAATAGAAATGTTCAATAGGACGAGACACTACATTTCCGGAGCGGTCTACTGCACAAAGTACATGAGAAGATGTAGGTCTGTCTTACCCGACTCTTGCAGGTATCTGTACACCAGGAAGTTGACCTCATCACTGCTAATGCTCATTTTTAATCCTGGCGGTTAAACCATGGGGTCAGCGCAGGATAGGAGCCTAGCAAGAACAAGAGACAGACACAGTTACAACACCTACCCTGACAAAATATGAATGCTGAATCCTATTATAGTAAGACAATTATTTACCGAGTGAACTGACATGTCAATGAACCCAGTGCCTTCGTCAGGGTTGAACATTTGAACGCTTGCCCATGGATTACCAATACACTGATTAGTAACTAAGTATGTAGGTGGAACTGGGCATGCTTTTGAACTTGGTAGTCTTGGCAAGTGGCAACATTGACTTTCAACACGTAGTGTAAATTGTAAATGTGTAGTAGATCCTTGAAAACAGATTGTAATTCCCAAGTCAAATATATATTTTTTAAAGACTAACTCCCCAACAGATAATGACCTAAAGCATTTTGATCCCTCACCTTGCCCGACCTACTTTGTGCAAACTTCATAACTCTGTGGCTACAGCGATCATCATTTGGCAGTACAATCATGGAGTTGAATTCTTCTTTGGTGGGTCGTGGAGTGTTCCCATTCTGGTCCTTAGGCGGGGCACCAGTTTCCATTCATTAATCCCCACAACTGGAAATCATTACCAAGCCCTCCTTAAAGAGGGCAGGCTAATTCTTGTGGACAAAACCACTGGGGGAAAGGAAATGGGGGGGGAGGGGTTGGGAATAACAGCCAGCAGTTTGTATCCCTGCCGCGTATTTATTCAAGCAAAGCCACACACTGTTTAAACAGGACTGTGGAAATAAACAGGGACGACGAGGATGGCTGGATTGAAACTTCCAGCTCTCTGTCATGCCAGCAGACTAAAGTCAACACTCAGACCAGAAATTAGATCCAACGCTAATCAAATCAAGAGCGCCTTGAACTCTGGCGAATGACGATGCACTTCATTGCGCAGACAGAATCACGACAATGTTGGGTGCATAACCGCGTTGCAGGAGACACCCATAGGTGTTCACATTGAGTATGAGGGGTCAGGTTGCTGAGGTGGTGTCTACATACATACATATATTCATCTAAAAATATATATATATTTTTTTAAATACACTGACAACAGGTTCATGTTATTTTCTGAGTGCATTGCTTTTCTCTTGTCCCATATCAATTACAGACAGGGTCTCTCTCCTCGCCTCCTTCTCAAAAGGCGTCGGAGGAGAAGAATGAGAAAGTGCCAGGTTTTCATTCAAACTTGTAGCTGCTTGAAAACACCCACCCACTGGCCAGGATTAGTGATGTTAAGCCAGACCATAGCTCACATTGCAAAGTGGTGGGTGACCTGCTGATAGCCTAGCCTGCCTACCATTGACTATAGCCTACGCACTCAAATGGCGAATCGGAGGCACACTTTAATAACAAAAATAAGAGTAGCTTTTTAATCGTGGCCATCAAAACAGTTAGCACATGATAGCATATAGAATTTGTTATGCAATGACGGGGCTTATAAAAACAAGTTTCACTCCAGTAGCAGCTTTTTCAAGAGCTGCTCTCATTCTGTCTGACAGGTGACAGTATATTCCTCTTCTCAAACTAGGCTCTGTATGCTGTGCGTGTGATAAGATACATGACGAATGAAAATGCACAACCGACAATTTAATTGTACCAAATAATGCAAATTAACCAATCACATGTATTTTTGATGGCTAACCGGTTAACATCCCTTACCTCTCGGTAGGCTATAGTACACTGTAGATTCTACTGTATTGTACTCCCTCTCTGAACGCGAGGCCCACGGACAGCACTCTCTCTAGGGTTGTCACGATACCAGTATCACGAAACTCAGAAGTATCGTGTCAAGGAAACAAAACATGAAGCGGACAAAATTTGCTGAGGAAAACAGTCCTAATATTGGAAACAAACAGCCTTATGTTGTTACCCAGAATCACATGTTTCTTTTCCAAGCCATAGCACAATATTTTACATACAGTAGGACCAAAGAGTTGTCTGACTTGTGTTTTCCTGCCATGGAAAATCATGTATTGTAGTACCTGGTTTCGTGACAAACCTATGTTCTATGAATACGAGCCCCAAGGACAGCAATCTCTCCCTGAGCACGAGGCCCAAGGCTGTGAGTGTGAATGCATTAACCCAGCACAGCACCGTTTGTACGGCACATTCCATCCATAAATCACAGCCGGGGCCTCGAGAGTGAATGTGTGGGAAATCATGTCAGCTACAGCTCGACAAGCCAGATTACAACGGGTTGAGGCGTTTACAAATTGTGTCGATGTGTATTCCTATTCTCCTACGTAAATATTTACAGCGTTCAAGGGACGGAAGTGTTTCTTTTTCCAGTCCGTGCCGCTTCAAGGTTGTGCCACAAGTCAGCCGGGTCATGGAGGGTGAATATGACTCACTGGTGTGAGGTCTTTGTCTCTCTGTTTGACATACACTGAAGTACAGGCCTCAACCCCAGAGTCCTGACATGTTGTCGGGGGCATGACTGTGCCTGCAGACTCCTCTCGTGCTCCTTCACTACAGTTCACAGAGCGGATGAGAAAAGACTATGTTGATGCAAAATGACACGCTTATCCTACGTGGTATCCAAAATTAACTCTGCATCCTGGTAGTCCAGGTCTGAGCCAACGTATAGAGAAAGTCATCCTTACAACAAACTTTGCACTCAAGTCAAAGTGTGAACCTGCGATAACCACTGTGCTTTCTAATATACTTTATTGGACAAAAGCACAACTTGTGTGTTGCTTCTAAGGGACCCCATGTAGGCTATTACATACGATGATGTCAGCTCCAGATTACTCACCATGTGATCAAGTGTCTTTCAGAAGCTCATTGCTCCACCATCCACAGGAGGAACTCCGCAATCTAGGACCCAAGACAGGGAAAACAACAATGACGCTGTTGTTCATGTTGACCCTCCTCGGAGCCAGTACTTGAGTGAAACCTTGAGTATACTGTTTAAAAGTATATAGCATGGAAAGAGGACGACGCTATCATATTTCATAGCAACATCAGACCTCATGATTATCCATGACAAACATACAAATCCCAGCGCATAGATATTACCTATCAATGTTGTATGGAAGTTGTGAAGGAAATGTAGCAGTGCCTATGTAGGCAGATTGAGGAAAGAGTTAAGAGTTGACTGGCCAGGAAGGTTGTGTCACTCACTACACTATCAGGGAAACCGGGTCAGCAGTGTTGAAGCCAAAAACAGCCAATGGACCTTTGTGCTACCAGTGCCCTGGTGGGAGAATGCAAGAAGCAGACTGAGGAGAAGTATTTTCTACAGTACACAAGGACTGTGTATAGTAGTGTACCTTGAAAATGTGTGTTGAATTTTCAACATGTAGCCATGTAGCCTACAACATGGTAGTTCAATTATTGGAAGGGCTATGACTTTGTTTCTATAACTTATGCTCCGTTTTCTTGACACCTAGCTAGAAGGTTGAAGAAATTGATAGCAAATGTAAGAAATCATATGTTATGATTGTGTGTAGACTAAAGTGGGATGTTGGTTCCACACTCCATCCCACTACAACACACTCAACAAAAACACTTAGTTGTGTATTTGATGGACTTTTCCTCTGGCGCTACAAATCATTAATTCTGCCATTTTTCTCTCTCTTCTCTATTTGAAAATACAACGCTTGAATGAGAGTCTGACTGAGCCGTTCCCTACTACAGTAGTTAATGAACTCTCCCCTTTAACTGTACACAAGTTACTAATGAGTTAGGATATAGCTAGTCTGACTGAGCCGTTCCCTACTACAGTAGTTAATGAACTCTCCCCTTTAACTGTACACAAGTTACTAAAGAGTTGGGATATAGCTAGTCTGACTGAGCCGTTCCCTACTACAGTAGTTAATGAACTCTCCCCTTTAACTGTACACAAGTTACTAAAGAGTTGGGATATAGCTAGTCTGACTGAGCCGTTCCCTACTACAGTAGTTAATGAACTCTCCCCTTTAACTGTACACAAGTTACTAAAGAGTTGGGATATAGCTAGTCTGACTGAGCCGTTCCCTACTACAGTAGTTAATGAACTCTCCCCTTTAACTGTACACAAGTCACTAATGAGTGAGTTGTGAGTTTAAAACAGTGGATACCTAGCTAACGTTATTTCCCATGGTAGCCTAGTTGAACACGTCTACTTGATATCGAAGATCGGACTAATCCCTACTCATTATTATCATGGTCTTAAAATGGGAGGTTGAGCCCTGACACCATGGCAGTTTCTATTTCTTTAACACCCAGTTAACAAAAGTCCCCCACTGCCGAAGCATGAGGACCTACTAGTAGTGGCAGAAGACTGCTAACATTAGCAAACTGGTAGCTAACTAATTGGAGGTCATTTACTAGTTAACTAGCTAACTAGTTAGCACAATTTACTATAGGTAACTTAAATAAACAGTTAACGGCGTCATTTAAATTTCATCTAACGTATAACCTCAGCTTTTAAAACAGAAATTCATTCATCTAGCCAAACTATTACGGTCTGTCACCTAACGTTAGCTAGCTAGCGTTATGTCACCAGGCTAAAGCTATCTTAGCTAACTGGCTAGCTAACGGAGAGAGCACAAATCCCATCCCCCACACGGTTGTTAGCAAATGAGGCTAAGCTAACGTAAGTTAGCTAGCTAGCCTAAGCACCGCGACGTGGTTTTTCCGCTCGCCACACTCCCGTGCCCATGAGGCATTGCTAAAGGACTTAGCGTTAGCTAGCTAGCTACACTAACGTAGTTGTTTCAATAACCAAAGGCAATCGTTTAAAGGGGTGGCAATATTTTGCATTCATTCCTATGTTCCAACAACAAATACAAAACATACGATTCGGTCTTATATGAAATGTTCTGCTAAACGCTAGCAAGTAAGCTAGGCTAGTTAGCTGCTCTTTCAAAATGTCCCCATAATCCAGTACCTACTTTGTCTGAAATCTTTTGATAGATGGTTTCCGCTGTAATCCTCGTGTTCAAGCTAAACCATGTTATCCATTTACAAATATTGCAAAATTGATATCTCAAGGAAATGTATGAACATTTTAAAGATAATAGCTAGAGATACAGAGCCAGGCGGTTCAAAACCAACGGCTTCAGACACAGTAACGTGACTTTCCCTACAAAAATGGGCAGTCCTGGCAGCCTGCTACAGTCTTTCCAAACGTCACTCGTTGTAGCGGAGTTATCAGAGTTTACAGGAAACGTGTTTCCTACTGTTCAACCAGTTGGTGTAGTGCTATTTTCGTAGGCGCACAGGAGCGGGAATTTATTTTATTACGATTAATTCAACTTCAATTCAAAGGGTTAATCGACGTGGGAAACATATCTTTACATTGCCAAAGCAAGTGAAATAGATAATAAACAAAAGTGAAATAAACAATCAAAAATAAACAGTAAACATTACATTCACAAAAGTTCCAAAGGAATAGAGACATTTAAAATGTTATATTATGGCTATATACAGTGTTCTAACGATGTGCAAATAGTTAAAGTACAAAAGGGAAAATAAATAAACATAAATATAGATTGTATTTACAATGGTGTTTGTTCTTCACTGGTTGCCCTTTTCTTGTGGCAACAGGTCACAAATCTTGCTGCACTGTGATATTTCACCCAGTAGATATGGGAGTTTATCAAATTTGGATTTGTTTTCGAATTCTTTGTGAGTCTGTGTAATCTGAGGGAAATATGTGTCTCTAATATGGTCATACATTTGGCAGGAGGTTAGGAAGTGCAGCTCAGTTTCCACCTCATTTTGTCTTCTCTCGAGAGCCAGGTCTGCCTACGGCAGCATCTCTCAATAGCAAGGCTATGCAGGGTTGTAAAAAGTATCCAATTGTGATACTTGAGTAAAAGTATAGATACCTTAATAGAAAGTTACTCAAGTAAAAGTTAGTCACCCAGTAAAATACTAACTATTTGAGTAAAAGTCTAAAAGTATTTGGTTCTAAATATACTTAAGTATAAAAAGTAAATGTAATTGCTAAAATATACTTAAGTATCAAAAGTAGAAGTATAAATACTTTCAAATTCCTTATATTAAGCAAAGCAGATGGCACCATTTCTTGTTTTTCAATTTTACGGATAGCCAGAGGCACACTCCAACACTCAGACATAATTTACAAGTTATGCATTTGTGTTTAGTGAGTCTGTCAGATCAGAGGCTAGGGATGACCAGGGAGGTTCTCTTGATAAGTGCATGAATTGGACCATTTTCCTGTCCCGCTAAGCATTCAAAATGTAACGAGTACTTCTGGGTGTCAGTAAAATAAATAGTAGATTACAGATACACCAAAAAATGACTTAACTAGTTCTTTAAAGTATTTTTACTTAAGTACTTTACACCACTGAGGCTATGTTCACTGAGTCTGTATATAGTCAAAGCTTTCCTTAATTTTGGTTCAGTCACGGTGGTCAGGTATTCTGCCACTGTGTACTCTCTGTTTAGGGCCAAATAGCATTCTAGTTTGCTCTGGGTTTTTTTGTTAATTCTTTCCAATGTGTCAAGTAATTATCTTTTTGTTTTCTCATGATTTGGTTGGGTCTAATTGTGTTTCTGTCCTGGGGCTCTATGGAGTCTGTTTGTTTTTGTGAACAGAGGCCCAGGACCAGCTTGCTTAGGGGACTCTTCTCCAGGTTAATCTCTCTGTATGTGATGGCTTTGGTATGGAAGATTTGGGAATCACTTCCTTTTAGGTAGTTGTAGTATTTAACTGCTCTTTTCTGGATTTTTGATAATTAGCAGGTATCGGCTTAAATCTGCTCTGCATGCATTATTTGGTGTTTTATGTTCTACACAGAGGATTTTTTTTTAGTCTAAGGCACTGTATCTCAGTGCTAGAGGTATCACTACAGACCCTGGTTCGATTCCAGGCTGTATCACAACCGGCCATGATTGGGAGTTCCATAGGGCGGCGCACAATTGGCCCAGCATTGTCTGGGTTAGGGTTTGGCCGGGGTAGGCCGTCATTGGAAATAAGAATTTGTTCTTAACTGACTTGCCTGGTTAAATAAATCAAAAAGTGTTGGTGTTTGTCCCATTTTGTGAATTCTTGGTTGGTGAGCGGACCCAGGAACTCACAACCATAAAGGTCAATGGGTTCTATAAATGATTCAAGTATTTTTTGGCAGATCCTAATTGGTATGTTGAATTTTATGTTCCTTTTGATGGCGTAGAAGGCCCTTCTTGTCTTGTCTCTCAGATCGTTCACAGCTTTGTGGAATTGTGTGATCTAGGGTAACGGTGTCTGAATGGAATTTGTATTTGTGGTCCTGGTGCTGCAGACTGTTCTAGTGCCCTCGCCAATTCGTTGAGATATACGTTGAAGAGGGTGGGGTTCAAGCTGCATCCCTGTCTCCCACGGCACTGCACACTTGTTGTTGTTTGTGTACATGGATTTTATAATGTCCTATGTTTTTCCCCTAAACATCGCTTTCCATCAATTTGTATAGCAGCCCCTCATGTCAAATTGAGTCAAAAGCTTTTTTGAAATCAATAAAGCATAAGAAGACTTTCCCTTTGGTTAATTTGTTTGCCAGTTAGGGTGTGCAGGGTGAATACGTGGTCTGTTGTACGGTAATTTGGTAAAAAGCCCATTTGACATTTGCTCAGTACATTGCTTTCACTGAGGAAATGTACAAGATGATTTTCTCAAGGTTGCTGTTGACACATATCACACAGCAGTTATTGGGGTCGAATTTGTCTCTGCTTTTGGGGATTGGGGTGATCAGTCCATGGTTCCAAATATTGGGGAAGATGCCAGAACTGAGGATGATGTTAAAGAGTTGAAGTATAGCCAATTGGAATTTGTGGTCTGTATATTTGATCATTTCATTTAGGGTACCATCAACACAACACTTCTTAGGGTTCTGGAGCTCAGACTTTACGACCTGAATATCACTGACGCCATGATTTGCCCTCATATTTTTCAGAGTTCCCAGTTGTTTTGAAAAAGGCATCTTTATAGAATACGCATAAAATGCATCCTCCAAATGCAATGTTTGCCTATGCACACATATCTCAATAATATTTTTCATTTTAATACCTTAAAAACACAAAGTTAGGCATACCATAATCAAAATAGGCCATCATCACTGTCAATCATGAATGATAATAGATGCCAGCTTGTAGTCCTAAACACCGGAAATTAGTTACCTCTGGTTAATTCAGCCATTCCTATGGGGAAAATGAATAGGGAAATAATAGAGTTTTGGAATAAACACCGAAAGGTCTGAGGTTAAGGTCTTTGAAATCCAAGTTAACAAACAGATTACCAACCATTTTGAATCTCACTGTACCTTATCCGCAATGCAATTACTGTGAAGCCGTATTCATCGATCTGGCTAAGGCTTTTGACTCTGTCAATCACAACATTCTTACTGGCAGACTCAACAGCCTTGGTTCTCAAATGATTGCCTCGCCTGGTTCACCAACTATAGAGTTCAGTATGTCAAGTCAGAGGGCCTGTTGTCCGGACCTCTGGCAGTCTCTATGGGGGTGCCACAGGGTTAAATTCTCGGGCCGACTCGCTTCTCTGTATACATCAATGATGTCGCTCTCGCTGCTGGTGATTCTTTTATCCACCTCTACGCAGACGACACCATTCTGTATACTTCTGGTCCTTCCTTGGACACTGTGTTAACTAACCTCCAGATGAGCTTCAATGCCATACAACTCTCCTTCCATGGCCTCCAGCTGCTCTTAAATGCAAGTAAAACTAAATGCATACTCTTCAACCGTTTGCTGCCCGCACCTGCCCGCCAGTCCAGTATCACTACTCTGGACGGTTCTGACTTAGAATATGTGGACAACTACAAATACCTAGGTGTCTGGTTAGACTGTAAACTCTCCTTCCTGACTCACATTAAACATCTCCAATCCAAAATTAAATCTAGAATCGGCTTCCTATTTCGCAACAAAGCATCCTTCACTCATGCTGCCAAACATACCCTCGTAAAACTGACCATCCTACCGATCCTCGTCTTCGGTGATGTCATTTACAAAATACCCTCCAACACTCTACTCAACAAATTAGATGCAGTCTATCACAGTGCCATCCGTTTTGTCACCAAAGCCCCATATACTACCCACCATTGCGACCTGTATGCTCTCGTTGGCTGGCACTCGCTTCATACTCGTCGCCAAACCCACTGGCTCCAGGTCATCTACAAGTCTCTGCTAGGTAAAGCCCCACCTTATATCAGCTCACTGGTCACCATAGCAGCACCCACCCGTAGCACACGCTCCAGCAGGTATATCTCACTGGTCACCCCCAACGCCAATTCTTCCTTTGGCCGCCTCTCCTTCCAGTTCTCTGCTGCCAATGACTGGAACGAACTGCAAAAATCTCTGAAGCTGGAGACTCTTAGCTCCCTCACTAGCTTTAAGCAC
Organism: Oncorhynchus clarkii lewisi; assembly: GCF_045791955.1. Classification (NCBI taxonomy): domain Eukaryota; kingdom Metazoa; phylum Chordata; class Actinopteri; order Salmoniformes; family Salmonidae; genus Oncorhynchus; species Oncorhynchus clarkii. Next base: position 11,089,897 of record NC_092166.1, on the reverse strand, counting down.
CAGCTGTCAGAGCAGCTCACAGATCACTGCACTTGTACATAGCTCATCTGTAAATAGCCCATATCAAATCAAATGTTATTGGAAGCATACACATATGTAGAAGGTGTTATTACTGGTGTAGCGAAATGCTTGTGTTCCTTGCTTCAACAGCAGTAATATCTAACAATTCACAACAATACAGACAAATCTAAAACATTTTAAGTCAGAACAACAGCTCCATCACAACATATAATCCCTCTAATTGGTTTACAACCCTTCACTTGGTTTCACCAATCAGACAAAAAGGAAAAAGTACAGAGGCCTATCTCAATCAAAGTCTGCAGCCAGCCACCAGTCACAACAACAGTGATTCACCCATCCCCCACTACGGCTCATTTTTGCCTGGCTAGGCACCACTAGCCATAGATTAATTACTCTGCACCCCCTATCCTTTGAACAGTATATACAGTCATTGGCTCAGTCATTCAGACTGGGAAAGTCAATAACAAGCTGAAGTCATCATTGATCTGTATATACTGTATATTGCTGTTTTCTATTTACATCATGTTCCTAAGTGCATTGCATAGTTTTAGCTGGAGATGCTGATCAAAATATATACCAGCGTAAGATCTTATGAGAAGCACTGACGGGACTGTGAAAGTGTCATGGGAGTTGTATATCACCCTGGGCTGAGACCTTGAGATAGGATCATTCCATGATTCCTCAGTACATTTCAGATCAAATGCTGCAGATATATCAAAGATAGGATGACATGACCATAGCACAAGCTTCTCCTGACATCATTGAAAAACTAGCCTGAATAGTGTACTGATTTTGTGCTAACCTACCTCTGTTTCACTCAGACTGGTCCCTAGTGAAGATTCTGCTTCATCGCTCCAGGCTTCCCTGTGGCAGATGATGACACATCATGAAATTATGAATGTTGCCAGCAGAAGAACCCATAAAACAAAACAAGCAGAAGTAGCCTAAATACAGTACAGACAGTACATATATTATATACAGTACAGACAGTACATATATTATATACAGTACAGACAGTACATATATTATGTACAGTACAGACAGTACATATATTATATACAGTACAGACAGTACATACAGTACATATATTACATACAGTACAGACAGTACATATAGTACATACAGTACAGACAGTACATATATTACGTACAGTACAGACAGTACATAGTACAGACAGTACATATATTACGTACAGTACAGACAGTACATATATTATATACAGTACAGACAGGACATACAGTACATATATTACATACAGTACAGACAGTGCAGACAGTACATACAGTACATACAGTACAGACAGTACATATATTACACACAGTACAGACAGTACATACAGTACATATATTACATACAGTACAGACAGTACATACAGTACATATATTACATACAGTACAGACAGTACATACAGTACATATATTACATACAGTACATATATTACATACAGTACATATATTACATAAAGTACAGACAGTGCAGACAGTACATACAGTACATACAGTACAGACAGTACATATATTACACACAGTACAGACAGTACATACAGTACATATATTACATACAGTACAGACAGTACATACAGTACATATATTACATACAGTGCATATATTACATACAGTACATATATTACATACAGTACATATATTACATACATTACATACAGTACATACAGTACATATATTACATACAGTACAGACGGTACAGACAGTACAGACAGTACATACAGTACATATATTACATACAGTACATACAGTACATATATTACAGACAGTACAGACAGTACATATATTACATAGTACAGACAGTACATACAGTACAGACAGTACATATATTACATACAGTACAGACGGTACATACAGTACATATATTACATACAGTACATACAGTACATATATTACATACAGTACATATATTACAGACAGTACATATATTACATACAGTACAGACAGGACATACAGTGCATATATTACATACAGTACAGACGGTACATACAGTACATATATTACATACAGTACAGACAGTACATATATGACATAGACAGACAGTACATACACTACAGACAGTACAGACAGTACATATATTACAGACAGTACATATATTACATACAGTACATACAGTACATAGTACATACAGTACAGACAGTACACACAGTACAGACAGTACATACAGTACAGACAGTACATAGTACATACAGTACATAGTACATACAGTACAGACAGTACATATATTATATACAGTACAGACAGTACAGACAGTACATAGTACATACAGTACAGACAGTACATATATTATATACAGTACAGACAGTACATACCGTACATATATTACATACAGTACATACAGTATATATATTACATACAGTACATAGTACATACAGTACATAGTACAGACAGTACATATATTACAGACAGTACATACAGTACAGACAGTACATATATTACAGACAGTACAGACAGTACATATATTACAGACAGTACAGACAGTACAGACAGTACATATATTACAAACAGTACATATATTACATACAGTACATACAGTACATACAGTACAGACAGTACATACAGTACATATATTACATACAGTACATACAGCACAGACAGTACATATATTACAGACAGTACATACAGTACATATATTACATACAGTACATAGTACATACAGTACAGACAGTACATACAGTACATATATTACATACAGTACAGACAGTACATAGTACAGACAGTACATAGTACATACAGTACATAGTACATACTGTACAGACAGTACATAGTACAGACAGTACATATATTATATACAGTACAGACAGTACATACAGTACATATATTACATACCGTACATATATTACATACAGTACATAGTACAGACAGTACATAGTACAGACAGTACATAGTACATACAGTACAGACAGTACATATATTACAGACAGTACAGACAGTACATATATTACAGACAGTACATATATTACATACAGTACATACAGTACATATATTACATACAGTACATAGTACATACAGTACATAGTACAGACAGTACATAGTACATACAGTACAGACAGTACAGACAGTACATATATTACAGACAGTACAGACAGTACATATATTACAGACAGTACAGACAGTACAGACAGTACATATATTACAGACAGTACAGACAGTACAGACAGTACATATATTACAAACAGTACAGACAGTACAGACAGTACATATATTACATACAGTACAGACAGTACATACAGTACATATATTACATACAGTACAGACAGTACATACAGTACATATATTACATACAGTACATACAGTACCGTCTCAGCAGTCTCTCTCTCTCTCTCTCTCTCTCTCTCTCTCTCTCTCTGTCTCTGTCTCTGTCTCTGTCTCTCTGTCTCTCTCTCTCTCTCTGTCTCTCACTCCCTTTGTCTCTCTCTCTCTCTATCTCTCTATCTCTCTATCTCTCTGTCTCTGTTTCTGTCTCTGTCTCTCTCTCTCTCTCTCTCTCTCTCATATACAATCAGACAATGCCAATTAAAGTAGATGGAAACGTGATACACGTTGTGTTTCATGCAGTTTGGAATGGACAGAATGTTATGCTGCGCCCATAAATAATTAGTTGATTCACTATTCACCACCTCCTCATCACAGGGCCTTTCAGCTTCTCAATTTATAGCTAATTTTGCTGTGAAAAATGAAGCACGAAATAATCCTGGTAGCTAACAGCACAGAGTCACAGACAGGGCCGGTGTAAAGCAATAATCAACGCTCGAGTTTATGTGCTCCTTTATCATTACACCTGAATATCATTTGTTGTTGTTGTTGTTTAGCTAACGTTATTGTTGGTTTGAATGTCATTTGAATGTGGTCAGATGATGATCAACTGAACGTGTACATTGGATGATTGATGCTGAGGCTCTATAGTGCTGCTGCTGGTATTACCTAGTGCACTACAGTTTGTTGTATCCCACTGATGTTTTTCCCCTAGCTGCTGCTCTGCGCTTCCTTTTGATCCTACAACACACTCATCTCAGTCGTCATCTGGCTCAGTGTCAGCATCCCAGCAGAACGTCCGTTAGACCTCCCAGTCTAACATCTCTTAATGTGCCACACACAGATGCCCCAGTCTGCACGCACGCAGCAAAGAGACACACACAATCTGAGAGTTGTTTTTTAGAGCACTATTTTTCACTAGGGTGTGTGTGTGTGTGTGTGTGTGTATATGTGTGTGTGTGTGTGTGTGTGTGTGCTCCTGCGTCCTAGTATGAATTCTGGATGCATGTAAATGTTTGGACCAAAAAAATGTATTTCTAATGTGTGTGTTGAAAATATATCGAACATGTAATCGCTCACTGAGCAGCATCAATTTGTGTAAGAAAAGTGGACTGTATTGTACTATTGTCAAATAAAATGTACATTGTTCGCTATGTCGGTGGAGATCAACACTCCAATAGAGGGCTTAGTAGAGAACTATACATCTCTACATCATATTTTCTCACTTGCTCCCCTCCCTCTCTCCCTCCTCCCCTTGGTGAAAAAACAGACATGTGCTCCATCACATTGACAGCCTATCTAATCAAATTCAGAGTGAATTATCCCTGTCCCATTGCAAGGTTTTTAGATATGCATTACTCAGCAAAACCTAACTGTACATATCATCAACTCCAATTCTCTCCCCCACTAACATAATCCATAATCCACTGATCCATGAACATGAATATGCATACATGAGTGCTTAAATCACAGATGTTAAACATTGTTTGGGTTAGCAAAGTAACTATTTTTGTTATGGGCTCCTGAGTGGCGCAGTGGTCTAAGGCACTGCATCTCAGTGCTAGAAGCGTCACTACAGACCCTGGTTCAATTCCAGGCTGTATCACAACTGGCCATGATTTGGAGTCCAATAGGGTGGTGCACAATTGGCCTATTGTTGTCTGGGTTTGGACGGGGTAGGCCGTCATTGTATATAAGAATTTGTTCAATGACTTGCCTTGTTGAATTTAAAAATATATACTTACGGTGACTATCATCTGAGGGTACAATATGTTATATATTACAAGATATATTGTCTACTATATATTTAAGCAATAAGGCCGAGGAGGTGTGGTATATGGCCAATATAGCACAGCCCTTAGCCGTGGTATAATGGCCATACACCACAAACCTTCGAAGTGACTTATTGCTATTATAAACTGGTTACCAAGGTAATTAGAGCAGTAAAAATAAATGTTTTGTCATACCCGTGGTATTATGGTCTGATATACCACGGCTGTCAGCCAATCAGCATTCAGGGCACGAACCACCCATTTTATAATACAAAATATATTGTCTACATTTTACAATGAAAGGTGTTGGTTGTGTGGGAGCTGGGAGGAATCAAAGCATATGTCTGGAATATGAAATTATGTCTGTGAGGGGTTTGAATAGGAATAAAAACACTTCCTGCTCACTTGTTGGATGTGTGTGTGTGTGTGTGTGTGTGTGTGTGAGGGGGTTGATATTGCAGGACTATTAGATAAGGTGGTTGCCAGGGATATGAGCACAGCGGTTAAACTTGGTTAAATATGCAGCGGACCTGTTGGCATTGTGTAACTGCTTGGATACAGCCACGCCAATGAAAGCTTTCGCCACCTCCCTTGGCAACAGTAGTATTGCATACATTCTCTTTTAGTTTCTCTTTGAGTGTGTGTATGGGCTGGGTGGGGGCTGGAGAGGGAGGGAAAACAGGACAGACTAGAGACAGACTACTGCATGACCCCACTTCCAGCTAGAGACAGACTACTGCATGGCCCTAGTTCCAACTAGAGACAGACTACTGGCCCCAGTTCCAACTAGAGACAGACTACTGGCCCCACTTCCAGTTAGAGACAGACTACTGCATGGCCCCACTTCCAGTTAGAGACAGACTACTGCATGGCCCTAGTTCCAGCTAGAGACAGACTACTGCATTGGCTCCAGTGCCTGCTAGAGACAGACCACTGCATTGGCTCCAGTGCCTGCTAGAGACAGACTACTGCATTGGCTCCATTGCCTGCTAGAGACAGACCACTGCATTGGCTCCAGTGCCTGCTAGAGACAGACTACTGCATTGGCTCCAGTGCCTGCTAGAGACAGACCACTGCATTGGCTCCAGTGCCTGCTAGAGACAGACCACTGCATTGGCTCCAGTGCCTGCTAGAGACAGACCACTGCATTGGCTCCTGTTCCAGCTAGAAACAGACTACTGCATTGTTTCCAGTGCCTGCTAGAGACAGACCACTGCAGTGGCTCCAGTGCCTGCTAGAGACAGACCACTGCAGTGGCTCCAGTTCCAGCTAGAGACAGACTACTGCAGTGGCTCCAGTGCCTGCTATAGACAGACTACTGCATTGGCTCCAGTGCCTGCTAGAGACAGAACACTGCAGTGGCTCCAGTGCCTGCTAGAGACAGAACACGGCATTGGCTCCAGTGCCTGCTAGAGACAGACCACTGCATTCGCTCCAGTGCCTGCTAGAGACAGAACACTGCATTGGCTCCAGTGCCTGCTAGAGACAGACCACTGCATTGGCTCCAGTGCCTGCTAGAGACAGACCACTGCATTGTCTCCAGTGCCTGCTAGAGACAGAACACTGCATTGGCTCCAGTGCCTGCTAGAGACAGACCACTGCAGTGGCTCCAGTGCCTGCTAGAGACAGACCACTGCAGTGGCTCCAGTTCCAGCTAGAGACAGACCACTGCAGTGGCTCCAGTACCTGCTAGAGACAGATCACTGCATTGGCTCCATTGCCTGCCTAGACCTAGTTATTTTTTAACCCAACCAGGGGGAAACAAAGGGGAATAATCAGCTTTCATCTTCCATTACTCTATTGTTGTTTCACCTCCAAATCTGACTCGTGAAGAAAGCATCCGGTTCGCCTGCAATCCTTCTTCCTCTGTGGTGATTATGTTTCGGCCTGGTCACCTATACACCACAAATGCCCTTTCTTCTTTTTTTCTATATTGGGCCAGCGTTCCCCCTGTTTCCTCGCTATGTGATGGGAACGGGGATGGTTCTTTTCAGGCCTCAGAGCGGAGGTCAGGATAAAAAAAGACATTGTTTTCCAATGGGTAGGCCCAACAGGACAGGTTCATACAGCTTGTTACAGCTCTCGGGGGAGGTTGTAATCTCCTATCACAGGGTAGACATTACACTGATATCAGAGGGAGCTAAGTAGCTCATTAGGCAGGGGCTGACTGTCCCTTGGGAGGAGAGCTTGGAGTTTAAGATGGGCATATCATCAGAGGCTGGTAGTGAATAATTGTTATGGATGGAAGACCGGTAATGAGACAATCAAAATCCACAATGGCTGCAAGGGGTTTGCAGGGGAATCCCCTAAGCATATCTAGTGTATCTTCTGGAGAACCAAGGAGAAGCCACTGAGGATTCCTTAGAATGTCTTACTATAATGTGACTCTGGATAAATAGAAAAGTGATCAATCATTGCTCTAATAAAAATACTACAGCGTATAATAACCCATATGCACAATATATGATATATACACAATATACGCAATATGTACAGAATTTTATATATACTGAATTTTCACAACCAACATTCACATACATTAATGAAACAATATATTTGCATATGCATTTATTTAATTTGAAATGCTATCTCAAAGTTGTATAATAAACATATTTCAGTTGATAATCACAGGATAATAACAGTAAATCCACTGTGTGGGAAGCTGCTTTGCATTTTTCTGATTCTGTGGCAGCAGAGACACCTGGTGGCAAAACAAGAACATTATTTCCTGTTCGATAGCTGCAGACACACTACAAAAAACATTGCTATACATTGAGCCACTACAGTTAATTGTGCCTTGATGCCTTAACCGACTCATTTTAAGCATGGGCGTATTGAAATTGTCACTCAAATTACCCACACAGGTATGACTAGCATGCAGTTTGACTGGGGTTTGAGTATGAGTATAAGGTAGCAGGGTTATGTCACTGAGAGTCCACACTGTGTTGGAGAGGGACACCGTTGACATAAATGTGACAACATTCAGACAATAAAAATATTGTGTCAACCATTTACTTTTACATATCTAATTTGACACTACGTAAAGATACTAACCAGTTAGTATCATAAAGATACTAACCAAGTCAGCTACTTGACCTGTCAAACAGCAATCATGGGAGCATGAGCAGGTCCAGCAGCCAGCTCTGTTCCAACATGCACCCCATCCGGTATCACAACAAGCAGTGATACGGCCAGATTAACAATTCAAATCAAATCAAATCAAATGTATTTATAAAGCCCTTCGTACATCAGCTGATATCTCAAAGTTCTGTACAGAAACCCAGCCTAAAACCCCAAACAGCAAGCAATGCAGGTGTAGAAGCACGGTGGCTAGAAAAAACTCCCTAGAAAGGCCAAAACCTAGGAAGAAACCTAGAGAGGAACCAGGCTATGTGGGGTGGCCAGTCCTATTCTGGCTGTGCCGGGTGGAGATTATAACAGAACATGGCCAAGATGTTCAAATACAACTACAGACACCCATGCCCTCCCCTGCACTACAGACAGCCATGCCCTCCCCAGCACTACAGACAACCATGCTCTCCCCAGCACTACAGACAGCCATGCCCTCCCCTGCACTACAGACAGCCATGCCCTCCCCAGCACTACAGACAACCATGCTCTCCCCAGCACTACAGACAGCCATGCCCTCCTCAGCACTACAGACAGCCATGCCCTCCCCAGCACTACAGACAGCCATGCCCTCCTCAGCACTACAGACAGCCATGCCCTCCTCAGCACTACAGACAGCCATGCCCTCCCCAGCACTACAGACAGCCATGCCCTCCCCAGCACTACAGACAGCCATGCCCTCCTCAGCACTACAGACAGCCATGCCCTCCCCATCACTACAGACAGCCATGCCCTCCCCAGCACTACAGACAGCCATGCCCTCCCCAGCACTACAGACAGCCATGCCCTCCCCAGCACTACAGACAGCCATGCCCTCCCCAGCACTACAGACAGCCATGCCCTCCCCAGCACTACAGACAGCCATGCCCTCCCCAGCACTACAGACAGCCATGCCCTCCCCAGCACTACAGACAGCCATGCCCTCCTCAGCACTACAGACAGCCATGCCCTCCCCAGCACTACAGACAGCCATGCCCTCCCCAGCACTACAGACAGCCATGCCCTCCCCAGCACTACAGACAGCCATGCCCTCCTCAGCACTACAGACAGCCATGCCCTTCCCAGCACTACAGACAGCCATGCCCTCCCCAGCACTACAGACAGCCATGCCCTCCCCAGCACTACAGACAGCCATGCCCTCCTCAGCACTACAGACAGCCATGCCCTCCCCAGCACTACAGACAGCCATGCCCTTCCCAGCACTACAGACAGCCATGCCCTCCCCAGCACTACAGACAGCCATGCCCTCCTCAGCACTACAGACAGCCATGCCCTCCTCAGCACTACAGACAGCCATGCCCTCCCCAGCACTACAGACAGCCATGCCCTCCCCAGCACTACAGACAGCCATGCCCTCCCCAGCACTACAGACAGCCATGCCCTCCCCAGCACTACAGACAGCCATGCCCTCCCCAGCACTACAGACAGCACTTTTTTGTATTTTTTATTTTATTTCACCTTTATTTAACCAGGTAGGCTAGTTGAGAACACCTTTATTTAACCAGGTAGGCTAGTTGAGAACACCTTTATTTAACCAGGTAAGCTAGTTGAGAACAAGTTCTCATTTGCAACTGTGACCTGGCCAAGATAAAGCATAGCAAATTCAACACATACAACAACACAGAGTTACACATGGAATAAACAAAGCTTAGTCAATAATACAGTAGAACAAAAGAAAACAAAAAGTCTATGTACAGTGAGTACATATGAGGTAAGATAAGGGAGTTAAGGCAATAAATAGGCCATGGTGGTGAAGTAATTACAATATAGCAATTAAACACTGGAATGGTAGATGTGCAAAAGATGGATGTGCAAGTAGAGATACTGGGGTGCAAAGGAGCAAGATAAATAAATAAATACTGTATGGGGATGAGATAGGTAGATAGATGGGCTGTTTACAGATGGGCTATGAACAGGTGCAGTGATCTGTGAGCTGCTCTGACAGCTGGTGCTTAAAGCTAGTGAGGGAGCTAAGAGTCTCCAGCTTCAGAGATTTTTGCAGTTCGTTCCAGTCATTGGCAGCAGAGAACTGGAAGGAAAGACGACCAAAGGAGAAATTGGCTTTGGGGGTGACCAGTGAGATATACATGCTGGAGCGCGTGCTACGGGTGGGTGTTGCTATGGTGACCAGTGAGCTGAGATAAGGCAGGGCTTTACCTAGCAGAGACTTGTAGATAACCTGTAGCCAGTGGGTTTGGCGACGAGTATGAAGCGAGGGCCAACCAATGAGAGCGTACAGGTCGCAATGGTGGGTAGTGTATAGGGCTTTGGTGACAAAACGGATGGCACTGTGACAGACTGCATTCAGTTTGTTGAGTAGAGTGTTGGACGCTATTTTATAGATGACATCACTAAAGTCGAGGATCGGTAGGGTGGTCAGTTTTACGAGGGTATGTTTGGCAGCATGAGTGAAGGATGCTTGGTTGCGATATAGGAAGCCAATTCTAGATGTAATTTTGGATTGGAGATGCTTAATGTGAGTCTGGAAGGAGAGTTTATGGTCTAACCAGACACCTAGGTATTTGTAGTTGTCCACGTATTCTAAGTCAGAGCCGTCCAGAGTAGTGATGCTGGACGGGCGAGCAGGTGCGGGGAGGGAACGCTTATTTTCCACCATAATTTGCAAATAAATTCATTAAAAATCCTACAATGTGATTTTCTGGATTTTTTTCCCTAATTTTGTCTGTCATAGTTGAAGTGTACCTATGATGAAAATTACAGGCCTCTCTCATCTTTTTAAGTGGGAGAACTTGCACAATTGGTGGCTGACTAAATACTTTTTTGCCCCACTGTATTTAGTTATAAAGAGACCTCTCAATACTCATTCTCATGATAGCATATGGGTAATAATCAGCCGACAAATATGAAACCTAAGCAGGTTTGGGCTTGGTTAGAAGCTTGGATGGGAGACCAAATAAATTGCAGTATATAAATAAACTCCTCAGTAGGAGGTGCTGCACAGCCTATTGATTTTTGTTTCAAAGGTACAAATTCAACATATTGTATACAAGATTTGTCTACGTTGAAAATTGGTTACCATGATGACATAATTCTGTGGTTGAAATTTCACCCTCAAAACAACAGTTTACTAGGTTGAAAACTTTTTCCAATCCGATGTATTTTCCACATAGATCCCATGTCACAATACGTTGACAAATTACATTGAAACAACGTTGATTCAACCAGTTTGTGCCCAATGTGTAGTTTATTCTGCTTCATGCTGGCAGCATTAAAATTGACCATGTGTCTTTCAGTAGAGTATGTCTTTCAGTAGAGTATGTCTTTCAGTAGAGTATGTGTCTTTCAGTAGAGTATGTCTTTCAGTGGAGTATGTGTCTTTCAGTGGAGCATGTGTTTTTCAGTGGAGCATGTGTCTTTCAGTGGAGCATGTGTCTTTCAGTGGAGCATGTGTCTTTCAGTAGACTATGTCTTTCAGTGGAGCATGTGTTTTTCAGTGGAGCATGTGTCTTTCAGTGGAGCATGTGTTTTTCAGTAGAGTATGTGTCTTTCAGTAGACTATGTCTTTCAGTGGAGCATGTGTCTTTCAGTAGACTATGTCTTTCAGTGGAGCATGTGTTTTTCAGTGGAGCATGTGTCTTTCAGTTGAGCATGTGTCTTTCAGTGGAGCATGTGTCTTTCAGTAGACTATGTCTTTCAGTGGAGCATGTGTTTTTCAGTGGAGCATGTGTCTTTCAGTAGAGTATGTGTCTTTCAGTAGACTATGTCTTTCAGTGGAGCATGTGTTTTTCAGTGGAGCATGTGTCTTTCAGTGGAGCATGTGTCTTTCAGTGGAGCATGTGTTTTTCAGTGGAGCATGTGTATTTCAGTGGAGCATGTGTTTTTCAGTGGAGCATGTGTCTTTCAGTGGAGCATGTGTCTTTTAGTGGAGCATGTGTCTTTCAGTAGACTATGTCTTTCAGTGGAGCATGTGTTTTTCAGTGGAGCATGTGTCTTTCAGTGGAGCATGTGTCTTTCAGTAGACTATGTCTTTCAGTAGAGTATGTCTTTCAGTGGAGCATGTGTCTTTCAGTGGAGTATGTGTCTTTCAGTGGAGCATGTGTCTTTCAGTGGAGCATGTGTCTTTCAGTGAAGCATGTGTCTTTCAGTGGAGTATGTGTCTTTCAGTGGAGCATGTGTCTTTCAGTGAAGCATGTGTCTTTCAGTAGAGTATGTGTCTTTCAGTGGAGCATGTGTTTTTCAGTGGAGCATGTGTCTTTCAGTGAAGCATGTGTCTTTCAGTAGAGTATGTGTCTTTCAGTGAAGCATGTGTCTTTCAGTAGAGTATGTGTCTTTCAGTGGAGCATGTGTCTTTCAGTAGAGTATGTCTTTCAGTGGAGCATGTGTCTTTCAGTAGAGTTTGTGTCTTTCAGTGGAGCATGTGTCTTTCAGTAGAGTATGTCTTTCAGTAGAGTATGTCTTTCAGTGGAGCATGTGTCTTTCAGTAGAGTTTGTGTCTTTCAGTGGAGCATGTGTCTTTCAGTAGAGTATGTCTTTCAGTGGAGCATGTGTCTTTCAGTAGAGTATGTGTCTTTCAGTGGAGTATGTGTCTTTCAGTAGAGCATGTGTCTTTCAGTGGAGCATGTGTCTTTCAGTAGACTATGTCTTTCAGTGGAGCATGTGTCTTTCAGTGGAGCATGTGTCTTTCAGTGGAGCATGTGTCTTTCAGTAGAGTATGTGTCTTTCTAAAGACTAAATACTGGGACACCTGGCCACAGAGCAATAACCACTCGAAGGACAAGGCAGAAGATACATCCTGAGACATTGTCTAAGAAGCAGATGTTGTCATCCCCAAGCAGTCAGAGGCAGATTATTAGTATGGGCCAGCTTTGAAATGCAATGTGGCCTGTGGTGAGTGTAAAAATGCCAGGCCTTATGGTGAGACTTAGCACCCACTAAACTGTGGACTATCAAAGACAATTTCCCAGAGGGGTTGTAACCAAAGAAATAAATATAACTAACATCATTATCACTCACTTTCCTTTGCTTATGATTAATATGTCTTGTCCAGTCAAACTCATATGTCATGTCAACTCAAACTCATATGTCTTGTCCAGTCAAACTCATGCATAATGTCAACCCAAACTCTTATGTCATGTCAACTCAAACTCATATGTCTTGTCCAGTCAAACTCATGTGCAATGTCAACCCAAACTCTTATGTCATGTCCAGTCAAACTCATGTGCAATGTCAACTCAAACTCATATGTAATGTCAACCCAAACTCTTATGTCATGTCAACTCAAACTCATATGTCTTGTCCAGTCAAACTCATGCGTAATGTCAACCCAAACTCTTATGTCATGTCAACTCAAACTCATATGTCTTGTCCAGTCAAACTCATGTGCAATGTCAACCCAAACTCTTATGTCATGTCCAGTCAAACTCATGTGCAATGTCAACTCAAACTCATATGTCATGTCAACTCAATCTCATATGTCATGTCAACTCAAACTCATATTTAATGTAAACTCAAACTCATGTAATGTCAACTCAAACTCATGTGTAATGTCAACTCAAACACATTGGTTGCTGATGTAAGTGTATTTCAAACATACTTTGAACATCACAAGCAAAAAGTACAAGTTGGAAAGTTGACATTGATAACACTTTCTAATGATTTGACATGAACAAAAGCATCAAAACATCAACAGAGAGTGAAACTGACACATTCGACAAATTCAGAGGTGTGGTGATTATACTGTAATACAAAACTAAAAGTTGGGAAAGCATTTGAGAGTAGTAAATAACCTAAGTAAAGTAGCATGGAGTTTGTCACACAAGGTCAGCGGCATTAGGAGGACATGCGTCATTAGAGAGATAATGGGAATACAGGGAGGTACAGCAACCGTTACATTATTCAATAACATGGAGGACGTATGGGCTTATTCTTAATTACGCTCTCAAAGTGGGGGTGACTGTAAAACGTACGCAACCATCTGTAACCAATACGTTCTTCTCCATGTTTATGTGTAGGGGGCTTTATGATGGTGTGATGGCAGAATTTGGGGTGAGCTGTTGTAACTTCTCAAGGGGATATGTTCTGTGTTGGACTGTGATGTCATGCCTTTCATAGACTCCTGGTATGTCTGCACCCTAACAAGGCCATTGTGTTCCCGGAACTTTTGCTTGTATAAAAAACTGTTGTGTAAACAATATGATTGTATCGTCACCTCCCACAATATAAGAGACATGGAACCATTTACTCTTTGAGTTCTTCCCTGTGAAACCAGAGGTACATCTCCACTGCAGCTGCTTGTACTAAAGATTTTTCTATTATATAATTAAATAGTCTCTGATTTAATCTTTGGATCTAATTTTCCACAACAATGGTTAGTTGAATACTGTCTCCCATTTTCTCCAGTAAGTCCTGAAATTAATATATATAGATTACGGAGACGTAATTTATAGAGCGGAAAGTAAGGGTGCTCTCGAGCGGCTAGATGTTCTTTACCATTCGGCCATCAGATTTGTCACCAATGCTCCTTATTGGACACATCACTGCACTCTATACTCCTCTGTAAACTGGTCATCTTTGTATACCCGTCGCAAGACCCACTGGTTTATGCTTATTTATAAAACCCTATTTTCTGAGATACCTATTGCAGTCCTCATCCTCCACATACAACATCCGTTCTGCCAGTCCCATTCTGTTAAAGGGCCCCAAATCACACACATCCCTGGGTCGCTCCTCTTTTCAGTTAACTGCAGCTAGCGCCTGGAATGACCTACAACAAACACTCAAACGGGACAGTTTTATCTCCATCTCTTCATTCAAATACCTAGTCATGGACACTCTTACTGACAGTTGTGGTTGGTTCGCGTGATGTAATATTGTCTCTACCTTCATGCCTTTGTGCTGTTGTCTGTGCCCCATAATGTTTGTACCATGATTTTAGCTGCTACCATGTTGTGCTGCTGCCATGTTGTGTTGCTACCATGCTGTGTTGTTATGTGTTGCTGCCATGCTATGTTGTTGTCTTAGGTCTCTCTTTATGTAGTGTTGTGGTGTCTCACTTGTCGTGACGTGTGTTTGTCCTATATTTTTAACTGACTTGCCTAGTTAAATAAAGGTTGAAAAATAAAACATAAAAATATACATTCAAGGATTTTTCAATATTTTTAATATTTTACACATTGTAGAATAATAGTGAAAAAATCAAAACTATGAAATAACACATATGGAATCATGTAGTAACCAAAAAAGTGGTAAACAAATGTAATTCCTCAAAGTAGCCACCCTTTGCCTTGATGACAGCTTTGCACACTCTTAGCATTCTCTCAACCAGCTTCATGAGGTTGTCACCTGGAATGCATTTCAATTAACAAGTGTGCCTTGTTTAAAGTTCATTTGTGGAATTTCTTTCCTTTCTTTCCGATCATAGATACAATTTGGCTACATAGGCCTACAAACATTTACAATGAATAGCAAAATCACAATAATCACAAGAATGGCTTCAGATCAAAGTCCACGTTGAGACCGAAGGGAGCAAGAGTCCTTAAATTAAAGATCCAGGCAGCCTCTCGTTTTAACAATAAATTGTCGAGGTCACCCCCTCTCCTATGGAGGGTGACATGTTCAATGCCGATATAATGTAGGGACGAAATCGAGTGGTTTGCTTCCAACAAGTGGGCCGCAACTAGTAAGTCGAGTTTTTGCACCGAATGGTGCTACGATGCTAACATCTGCAAACAATGTGTATGTGACCAATAAAATTTGATTTGATTTGACTTGTCCCGAAGCTACTCCTGCGTTGTCTTGGATGTCTGCTTAGGGTCATTGTCCTGTTGGAAGGTGGCCTTTCACCCCAGTCAGCGGTCCTGACACTCTGGAGTAGGTTTTCATCAAGGATATCTCTGTAGTTTGCTCCGTTCATCTCCCTCGATCCTGACTAGTATCCCAGTCCCTGCCACTGAAAAACATCCCCACAGCATGATGCTGCCACCACCATGCATCACAGTAGGGATGGTGCCAAGTTTCCTCCAGACGTGACACCTGGCATTCAAGCCAAAGAGTTCAATCTTGGTTTCAGCAGACCAGAGAATCTTGTTTCTCATGGTCTGAGAGTCTTTCGGTGCCTTTTGGCAAACTTCATGTGGGCTGTCATGTGCCTTTTACTGAGGAGTGGCTTCCGCCTGGTCACTCTACCATAAAGGTCTGATTGGTGGAGTTCTGTAGAGATGGTTGTCCTTTTGGAAGGTTATCCCATCTTCACAGAGGAATTCTGGACCTCCCTGACCAAGGCCCTTCCCCCCCGATTGCTCAGTTTGGGCGGATGGCCAGCTCTAGGAAGTCTCTTGGTGATTCCAAACTTCTTCCATTTAAGAATGATAGAAGCCACTTTGTTCTTGGACCTTCAATGATGCAGAAATGTTTTGGTACCCTTCCCCAGATTTGTACCTCGATACAATCCTGTCTCTGAGCTTTACGGACAATTCTTTTGGACCTCACATGGCTTGGTTTTTGCTCTGACATGCACTTACAAATGTGGGACCTCATATAGACAGGTGTGCCTTTCCCAATCATGTCCAATCAATTGAATTTACCACAGGTGGACTCCAATCAAGTTGTAGAAACTCAAGGATGATCAATGGAAACAGGATGCACCTGAGCTCAATTTCGAGTCTCATAGCAAAGGTTCTGAATACTTATGTAAATAACTTATTTCTGTTTTTTATCTTTAAGAAATGTGCAAAAAGTGTCTAAAAACACGTTTTCACTTTGTCATTATGGGGTATTGTGTGTAGATTGCTGATATTTTTATTTATGTAATCAATTTTAGAATAAAGCTGTAATGTAACAAAATGTGGAAAAAGTCAAGGGGTCTGAATACTTTCCAAAGGCACTGTATATAAAATAGGAAAATGCATTTTCACTGCTTAAATGAACTGGCTGTTTCCATGACACAATCTGTAGAGTACCTGGGGCAGCCAGCGGAAAATACGGAGCGCAAGGGTTGGTAATGTTCTTTAGTTTCCCCGCGACTGGCTCAGTGTTCTGTCACTCATGGGGACACTACGTCACAGCAAAATCTACAGGGAGAGCTCGAAAAATCAAGCCCCTTGGGCGCTGCCATAGAGTTACATTAGAAGTGCCCATTCAAGAAGGCTCACGATCATTGGCAACAGACAAAACAACGTCAAATCACATATCTGCCGTAGTTTTGATTGGACTGATCATGTCAACATCATACTTTCAAAATCTTAGCTAGCAAGTTAGACAAGCAGTCATCATCATGAATCACGTCGACAATCTACATAACACATGTTTTTATTTTTGCCCCACCAGGATTTACATGCTAAAATCACCAGTACTAAAGAACATGGCCCTGGCTGCTGCCCAATTGAATATGCATGCTACTTTTAATGGGAGAAAGCTGTGTGCTATTGGGTGGAATGTTCAGTGACCATGATTCAGTGTGCCAGCCTTGGAAAGTTGTTGACGTTAGATGAGAGGACACAATGAGTTTGTGTTGACAGGGGTTGCATTCATATGGTTCATGCTCCAGGAGCTACGTCTTTCATGACAAGTTCATCGACATTAACACCTTTTATCCATGTTCATCGATCCTCCTGTCTCTCACCTTATTAACGCTTCTTTGTGTTGCAAAATGAGATGTTTGTTTAGCTGGTGGCGCTGCACCTGAATGTCAACTATATTAAAGGAACACTTCTGTCCTATTCAAGTCATTTGTTCTTCTTCCTGGTTATGGTGGATCACGACTACGTACTTGTTGATGTAGTAGGATAAATACTTAGTCGTTTCTTTTGAATTGTATAAACCAAATAATATTTTGTCAACAACTTGGCTTTCACAGTAGTGAATTTGACAGCAAAGTCATGCAACACAGGTAGGCTTTCTTTTGCTCTATCTCTATCTTTGAGCTTTCACACATAGTGAATTTGACGTCAAAGTTGTGGAACACAGGTAGGCTTTCTGTCTTTGAGTTGCACAACTATCTTGAAAGAACAGTAGAGCATATTTTAACATGTTTCTCTGTGATGGTAAAGCTATGTTTCAAACAATAGTGTTCTAGTTCAGTGTTCTTTCCATGACACGAAAGTGGGCAAGAGTGGCCATAAGCGGGTTGACTGAAGATTTACGGTGAAGAAATACAATGAATTACCATCATTAATCTAAATTAATATTATAGTTGACAATCTGTCATTGAGTATGATTCATGCCATTTCATTCCTTGATATATAATCTATGAAATCGCTATTGAGCAAAATGTATAACTACTGTTGATCTGTCTATCTGTACTATCTAGTAGTCGAAAATCTTATGTAGTAATGGCACAATATAATGGGTAGTTAACAGCATATTTAACAGGGTAGTTAACAGCATATTTAACAGTGTAGTTAACAGCATATTTAACAGGGTAGTTAACAGCATATTTAACAGTGTAGATAAGAGTGTAGTTAACAGGGCAGTTAACAGCATATTTAACAGGGTAGATAGCATATTTAACAGCGTAGATAGCATATTTAACAGCGTAGTTAACATGGTAGCGGGTAGTTAACAGAATATTTAACAGCATATTTAACAGCGTAGTTAACAGGGTAGTAACAGAGTAGTTAACAGGCTAGTTAACAGAGTAGTTAACAGGGTAGTTAACAGCATATTTGACAGCATAGTTAACAGGGTAGCAACAGCATATTTAACAGCGTAGTTAACATGGTAGCGGGTAGTTAACAGAATATTTAACAGCGTAGTTAACATGGTAGCGGGTAGTTAACAGCATATTTAACAGCGTAGTTAACAGGGTAGGAACAGGGTAGTTTCCCAAATTCGATCCTCAAATGTATTTTTAACACTACACAGCTGATTCAAAATATCAAAGCTTAAAGATTAGTTGATTATTTGAAGCCATGTAGTGCTAGGGGGAAAAAAACACACAAAAAACATGCACCCCTTGGGGTCGCGAGGACAGAGTTTAGGAAACCCTGCAGTAGTATATCTCATTGCCAACTGTCCAGCAAGTTGAACTGTTGGCGAGTGTCTGAGAACAAACAGGTATATTGAATAGAGCAGTGATTCCCAACCAGGGGTATTTGGCCTATCCACAGGGGGTACTTGAGAAGACTCATAAAACCATTGGCCTACTGGTAAAATGCACATGACGGGGTACTTCAGGGGTACTCCGGTAAGAGCAAAATTCAGTTACTGGTACAGTAACCAAAAAAGGTTGGGAACCACTGGTCTAGAGTGATAACAGACCGTTATTTTGTGCAGGTCATTCCATCAGTCTTTCCGCACCACTTCTTCTGTGAGAAGAGGAGGTCGTGAGAAATCTGGAAAGAGGCTCTTTGTGACAGGTGCCAAAAGTACGGGATGGGCAGCATCAGGAGGAGGAGCGACGAGGTACACTGTCACTCTTAAAAACGGAGGTTGTGAAAGACTATATTTTAGTCATTCATTTTTATATATTTTTTCTGACATGCAGTGGGGGTTCCTCCAAGAAGGAAATAGATAATGGTTCTCCTAATTTAAATTGAGAAAAATGTCAACTGATTCAACAAACTAAAAAAATCCTCTTTGTAAAATGAATTGAAATGGACTTGACCCCAACACTGGCCTGACCACTACCTCAGGTCCATCTACCAGAAATTCCGAGATGTTGACCTGCAGGACAAGAAGAAGACGATGACAGCTATGAAGGCTGGGGAGGACCGGGCTATTCTCCTAGGCCTGGGCATGGTCATTGCGTCGGCCATGATGTACTTTGTCCTGGGCATCACTGTACTGCGCTCCTATGCCGACAGGTACTGGACTATCAATCTGACAGTGGATTGTTTTGTGTGGATTTTGTACTTTTGGGTGGACTCTGCTTTCGTTCATTCTGAAAGACTGTAATTCAATCAATCTGCCTTTGTAGTGTTGATGCGGTATGTTTGTTTGTCAGTCTTTTCTTTGTGCAAGTCACTGCACAGCATGCCACAGTATTATGGAGGGTTATCAGCGCCAATTCTAAAATGCAATGCTTAAATGCTAAATTGAAATGTGAAAATGACGCATCTACTTCTCTACCTGGTATTTTTACACCCCAACATCTTTCTGCAATTTGATTTGAATACAGAGAAAAATCTATATTTACATGCCACTGTGTAAATCCTACAATAGCCTTGAATTATTACCTTTATCTCTCCATATAGTGTGTGGACAGAGGGGAGTGTCTGTATCGTGCTCAACTCCACCATCACGGCAGACATGAACTGCTCTTACAGCTGTGGCTCGGACTGCTGGAGAGGCTCCAAGTACCCCTGTCTGCAGGTCTACGTCAGTGTCAACACCACGGGCAGGATCAGCCGCTTATCCCACAATGAGGAGAGCTGGGACGCCAACTTTGAGGTGAACGGGGGGTCAGAACGGAGGTTGTGAAAGACTGGATAGCGTATGTTGACACTGGGCTTGTGATATTCTGACCACACCATATGTACACATACATGTTATTCACTCATTTCATCTAAACTGCTTGCGTGCGTCAGCGAGCGTCTGAGTAGCCAGGCGCTAAAATAGAACTTGGTTCTATTTTTAACGCTTGACACACTGCAAGTCCTACCTCTTCCATCTCCTCATTGTTTTTTAGGAGCATATAGCTGTCATGCCCTGAGCATAGAGAGCTGTTTATTCTCTGTTGGTTGGGGCGTGATAGTGACTAGGGTGGGTCATCTAGGTGATTAATGGTTTATGTTGGCCTGGTATGGTGCGACAGAAGATCCCACCACCAAAGGACCAAGCATCGTGGTCAGGAGGAGCAGGGATCCTGTGCCCGAGAGAAAAGTGAGTGGAGGACATCATGGACATGGGAGGAAGTTATGGCAGGGGGTAAGACCCTACTCCTTTCAACGAGTGTGACAATAGCCGCGTGGGTGATTGAAAGATGAACCAAGGTCCAAACTCCAGTCCAGTTGGTGGTGGTAATGCACCTTAAAGTTGGTTGCCAACTGCCATATAAAGTCCACAGAAGAAGAAGAATACTGATGGAGGAGAGATTACAATAAAATCACTAGGTTTCTCCTTTTATCTGTGAATTAATTGTCGGAGAAGAGAACACAAGATTTTGAGTGATTCAAAATGGGTAAAAATTCTACAAAGATACAGAAAAAAAGGACCTTGTGCATTTCAGGTAAAATGACCACCCAGTGTTTATATCCCATGACAAATTAGCTAGCAACAGCAAGCTAGCTAGCTAAATGGCCCTGAATGTTTCATGTGTTTTGACCTGTTCCCAAATTAACATGGTTGGTTCAGAGTTCATTTTGATATTTCAACCTGCGTGTTCCGATTTCATCTGATGGGGATGGACAAAATCAAACGCGGACGCACGCACGTGCCCTGTCTAGCCAGCATGGCCTGCTTCTTCCTGTTCAGGTGGTCTGGGAAACTCCTAGCCCTATGCATGACTCATGATGCGCTATGTACCTGTTTCTCTCAACAGGAACAAATGTTTATACAAATAAATATTTATGTTGACTATCAAAGGATGCTTACTAAGCCTGTAGGTTAGGTATGCATGCTGAAAGCCCCCGAACAAACATCAATGTCACCCACCCACTTTTCTATTTCCAGTGTTTCTATGTGCCAAAGTGCCAGAAGGACACCAATGCCATGCACCACATTATCGTGAACATCTCAGAGCGCCTGAAGCCGCACCACCAGGTCCTGTGCTACTACGACCCCAGCGACCAGCAGGAGAGTGTCCTCCTGACCCGGCAGTACGGCCACAGTCCCGTCTTCCACTCACTCTTCTGGCCCTCCTGTATGCTCACGGGGGGCACCGCCATCATCTTCATGGTCAAACTCACCCAGTACCTCTCCATTATGTGCGAGCAGGTTATCAAGATCGAAAGGTGAAGCTTGCTGGCGTGGCAGCTGAGAGCGTCAAACATGGCCGCCAGTCCGGACAGATGATGACATGAAAGGGATTGTTTCAACCGAATGACCCTGTGACCTCTTGTAATGTCGCTCTCTCAGCGCTGAGAGATTTGGAACAGGTGGCTGGACTGGCTTCTGTTCTGAAACTGACATCTTGGAAAGCAGATAAATTAATGTTCGACTCCTGTTGCTTGGAAAGCAACTTGCATGCATGTTTTCTTACTGAATATGTAAGCTTTTTATATACATTAACAGGCTATTTGAAAGTTATTAAATTATTCACCAATGCTGAACATGGGACTTTCACAGAAAGTTGGGTACAATCCTAAGTGTTGAGTATTGGTGAGCACTTTATCTAACACAGATGACAATGCCAAGCTACATTTGTGCTGACGGAGTGAGACAGAGAGTTCATTCTCCTAAATTGTCCAATGTATTTGCTGAAGATAACTGTTCACGTCCTACTGTGTCAAAGTTAGAACCCTGTTTCAGTTCCTGTATGTTCACAATGAAGAGGGTTAAAGACCATTGTGGATATACACAAACTAGGTAGAATATGCTGAATCTAATGGGGAAAATGCTGAATGACACCATCAACATATTTTAGGGGTCAGCTATAGCTTATATTATTTATAGTAGATACCATTTTATTGTTCAGTCTGTCATACAGAACTTGTGTGCTATGCAGCAACAACAAAAATCAGTGTCTTGTGTTGCTCTGATGACAATCCCAGGAAAGCTGCAAAATCCATTCTGTTTATTTTTAATACATTTTGCTCTGTATGCAATAAATTGACCTCTCATAACATATACATGCACTTATGCCTTCCCATGGTGAGGCATATCAAAATGAAATAAATCATTTCATTGTTTACAAATGATGAAACTGTAATAAACCCTACATTCTTGTTCAGAAATTCCTTCCTTTGAGGGCATTTGGCATAACAGCCTTTGAGCCTTTCCTTGCTTGAGAAAAATGTCACACCTGGCTTTGCATAAGACTGGCGTTGGATAGAAATACACATTTTATGGCCGCATTAATCACATCTTTGATATTGTCGGTTTCACTGCTCTCCCTTGTTATGACACACGTGTTGTTTGCTTGGCCAACTTCCCACTTCCATCTCCCTTTTACAGCAATGGAACGCAGCAAATATTTTACAATCAAGCAAGGGGGTTTCCTTTAATTTTCCCCCCTTTGCTGTCCCCTTCATGACAAGGTTATTACCCCTGACCAGAAGCAGTGTAGGCGGCCTAGTCCATTTTAGAGTGGGAGAGCTATAAGGAGTGCCCAGTAGGCCTAATGGCTGTCAAGACGGTTTCGGAAGATACACCTGCGTTTATGAAAATGGCGTCCCTTCAGAGGACAAGAACAAGATGTATGTCAGGAGAAGTGCAATATCATATGGAGACGTATACTTGGAATACAGAGGACTAATGGAAGGAAAAAGAGAGGCAGAGGAGGTCGAAGAGAGAGAGCGAAGATGAGGGGGAGCTTGAAGCAGAGGGAGCTGTACGCCAGATTTAAGACAGGAGGAGAATTGGAAGTGAGTGAGGGCAAGGTATTGGAGATGGTAGGTGTGATGAAGTTCTCGGAGCCTGAGGATTGCACCGAGGGTCAGGATAAATATGAGTCAGCGACGGTAGGAGGGTAATTTTGTGAAAAGTTAACCCTTGCCTTCAGGCTGATCCATTTGTGGTTTCAGGATGGGTGAAAACAGTCGGATGCTGTGGAATCGGTGAAGGTGATAATTGTCTTGTGATAATTGTCTGTGTTTCTGCTGGTCAGAGGGAATAGGTGCTCTACGCGTAACGAATGGGGACATAAGATGTGAATTGTTTTCTCTCAAGAAAAGGGCTCCATTGACAGGAGTGATTTCTGGGATAGCGGTAAATGCAGTGGTGTAAAGTACTTAAGTAAAAATACTTTAAAGTACTACTTAAGTCGTTTTTTGTGGTATCTTTACTTTACTATTTATATTTTTGACGACTTTTACTTCACTACATTCCTAAAGAGAATTATGTACTTTTTACTCCATACATTTTCCCTGACTCCCAAAATTACTTTTTACATGTTGAATGCTTAGCAGGACAGGAAAATTGTCTAATTCACACACTTATCAAGAGAACATCCCTGGTCATCCCTACTGCCTCTGATCTGACTGACTCACTAAACACATGCTTCATTTGTAAATCATGTCTGAGTGTTGAAGTGTGCCCCTGGCTATCCGTAAATTAAAAAAACAAGACAATGTTGCCGTCTAGTTTGCTTAATACAACGAATTTGAAATTATTTATACTTTTACTTTTGCTACTTAACTATATTTTAGCAATACATTTACTTTTGATACTTAAGTATATTTAAAAACAAATACTTTTAGACTTTTACTCAAGTAGTGATTTTCACTTTTACATTTTCTACTAAGGTATCTTTACTTTTACTCAAGTATGACAATTGGGTACTTTTTCCACCACTGGGTAAATGTATCAAGGCACAAGGCGAGACCCAAATGCAGACACAGGAGGCAGATGGTTGAAGTCGTACAATGTTTATTAATCCAAAGGGGTAGGCAAGAGAATGCTCATGGACAGGCAAAAAGGTCAAAACCAGATCAGAGTCCAGGAGGTAAAGAGTGGCAGACAGGCTCGTGGTCAAGGCAGGCAGAATGGTCAGGCAGGCGGGTACAGAGTCCAGGAGGTACAGAGTGGCAGACAGGCTCGTGGTCAAGGCAGGCAGAATGGTCAGGCAGGCGGGTACAGAGTCCAGGAGGTACAGAGTGGCAGACAGGCTCGTGGTCAAGGCAGGCAGAATGGTCAGGCAGGCGGGTACAGAGTCCAGGAGGTAAAGAGTGGCAGACAGGCTCGTGGTCAAGGCAGACAGAATGGTCAGGCAGGCGGGTACAGAGTCCAGGAAGTACAGAGTGGCAGACAGGCTCGTGGTCAAGGCAGGCAGAATGGTCAGGCAGGCGGGTACTAAGTCCAGAAACAGGCAAGGGTCAAAACCGGGAGGACTAGAAAAAGGAGAATGCAAAAAGCAGGAGAATGGGAAAAACGCTGGTTGACTTGGAACATACAAGACGAACTGGCACAGAGAGACAGGAAACACAGGGATAAATACACTGGTACAGAGAGACAGGAAACAGAGGGATAAATACACTGGGGAGAATAAGTGACACCTGGAGACAGAAGACAAAGGACAGTGAGACACAGGCTTAATCCTAGACACATGGAAGGTAGGGTGAATACGGAGGGTACGGGGTAACACAAGACAGACAGCAGTGGAACTCAGGACTCTGGAGATGGGAAAAGGACCAATGAACCGAGGTCAAACCGAGGACCAATGAACCGAGGACCAATGAATCGATCCCTTCGGGGCAGATCCCGAGTTGAAATCCATACCCTCTGCCCAATGCGGTAGCGGGGAGCTGGGGTCCGGCGACGGTCAGCTTGTCGACGATACCTGGAGTTGGTCTTGAGAATAGCCGCCCTGGCTCTTCTCCAGATATGTTGACAGCGGCGGACAAACCAAGGGTACACTGTCACGCCTGCTCCCGCTCTTTCTCCCCCTCCCCCAGCGCCTATGTCTCGGCCGGTTCGCCCAGGTGGGGCGCTGGGTGGCGGCCCTAGAGGGGGGGGGGGGGGGGGGGGGGGGGTACTGTCACGCCTGCTCCCGCTCTTCCTCCCTCTGGCGCTCGAGGGTGCCAGACTCCCCAACATTACGCACTCAAGCCACCTTCAGTACGCACACCTGCCTTTCCCCATCACATGCATCAGCACTCATTGGACTCACATGGACTCCATTACTTGTGTAATTTCCTTCGCTATATCTGTCTGTTTCCTAGCTCTGTTCCCTGCTTCAGGATTATTTGTCTCATGTCCATGTTACCCGTGTTCCGACGCGGTTCCTGTCTTGTTTCCTTGTCTGTCCCTGAATAAATGTCTGACTCCCTGTACCTGCTTCTCCTGTCCGGCGTTGGTCCTTACAAAACGTGAAAGTTGACCAACTGAAAGGGAAGTTTCCTGGTGTTTGTGATGCTCGTCATTTGGTAAGACGCAGAGAAACAGTGGTGGTGAAACAGAAGAGTCGTTGTCTGTTATTTTGAGTTTTGATGTTGAGTCTTTGTTCGACAAAGTGATGTTAGGGTATATAAGTTATCATGTACGAGCTTTTGTGCCGAATACATTACGTTGTTACAGGTGTCAAGCTGATGGGCATGTGGCAGCAGTGTGTAGGAGGGAGGTTCCTAGGTGGGAGAAGTGTGCAGAAGGGCATGAGACAAATAAATGTGTAGCATTGGGGAAAGTAGTGGTATGTGTTAATTGTAGAGGTGCTCATGGGGCTGGGGATCAGAAATGTCCGGTGCGAGAGAGGCAGGTTGAGGTTTCCAGGGTCAGAGTAGTGCAGAAGTTGTCTTGTGCTGAAGCAGTGAAGAAAGTAGAGGAAGTTGGTGCAAGGGGGAGGGATCCTGAGAAAAGTGGTGTGAGCAGTAGATCTCTACCAGTACATAGGGATAGGCCAGCAAGTGATATATTCTTCAGTAAGATTGGAACCAGAAGCCATGGATTACAGGCAACATTCGCCTGTAAATTCGAGCTAAAGGGTAGAGCTGCCACTTTCAAGGTGCGGGACTCTAACCCGGAAGCTTATAAGAAATCCTGCTATGCCCTCTGACGAACCATCAAACAGGCAAAAAGTCAATACAGGGCTAAGATTGAATCATACTACACCGGCTCAGATGCTCGTCTTATGTGGCAGGGCTTGCGAACTGTTACAGGCTACAAAGGGAAGCACAGCCACGAGCTGCCCAGTGACACAAGCCTACCAGACGAGCTAAATCACTTCTATGCTCGCTTCGAGGCAAGCAACACTGAGGCATGCATGAGAGCATCAGCTGTTCTTGATGACTGTGTAATCACGCTCTCCGTAGCCAATGTAAGTAAGACCTTTAAACAGGTCAACATACACAAGGCTGCGGGCCCAGACGGATTACCAGGACATGTGGTCCAGGCATGTACTGACCAACTGGCAGGTGTCTTCACTGACATTTTCAACATGTCCCTGATTGAGTCTGTAATAAAAACATGTTTCAAGCAGACCACCATAGTCCCTGTACCAAAGAACACAAAGGCAACGTGCCTAAATGACTGCAGATATTATGAATGCTATTCATTGTTCAACAGCATAGTACCCTCAAAGCAAATCACTAAGCTAAAGATCCTGGGACTAAACACCTCCCTCTGCACCTGGATCCTGGACTTCCTGACAGGCCTTACCCAGGTGGTGAGGGTAGGTTGCAACACATCTGCCACCCTGATCCTCAACACCGGAGCCCCTCAGGGGTGCGTGCTCAGTCCCCTCCTGTACTCCCTGTTCACCCATGACTGCATGGCAAGGCATGACTCCAACACCATCATTTAGTTTGCAGCCGACACAACAGTGGTAGGCCTGATCACCGGCAATGACAAGACTGCCTATAGGGAGGAGGTCAGAGACCTGACCGGGTGGTGCCAGAATAACAACCTATCCCTCAACATAACCAAGACTAAGGAGATAATTGTGGACTACAGGAAAAGGAGGACCGAGCACGCCCCCATTCTCATCGACGGGGTTGTAGTGGAGCAGGTTGAGAGCTTCAAGTTCCTTGGTGTCCACATCACCAACAAACTAACATGGTCCAAACACACCAAAAGTTGTGAAAAGGGCACGACAAAGCCTATTCCCCCTCAGGAAACTAAAATGATTTGGCATGGGTCCTCAGATCCTTAAAAGGTTCTACAGCTGCAACATCGAGAGCATCCTGACTGGTTGCATCATTGCCTGGTACGGCAATTGCTCGGCCTCCGATCGCAAGGCACTCCAGAGGGTAGTGTGTACAGCCCAGTACATCACTGTGGCTAAGCTGCCTGCCATCCAGGACCTCTACACCAGGCGGTGTCAGAGGAAGGCCCTAAAAATTGTCAAAGACCCCAGCCACCCCAGTCATAGACTGTTCTCTCTATTACCGCATGGCAAGCGGTAGCGGAGTGCCAAGTCTAGGACAAAAAAGGCTTCTCAACAGTTTTTACCCCCAAGCCATAAGACTCCTGAACAGGTAGTCAAATGGCTACCTGGACTATTTGCCTTGTGTGTGCCCCCCCTTCCCAACCCCTCTTTTACGCTGCTGCTACTCTGTTTATCATATATGCATAGTCACTTTAACTATACATTCATGTACATACTACCTCAATTGGCCCGACTAACCAGTGCCTGTATATAGCCTCGCTACTGCTATTATCACAATTTTTTTACCGTTGTTTTTCATTTTTTTCTTCACTTTTGGTTAGAGACTGTTAGTAAGCATTTCACTATAAGGTCTACCTACACCTGTTGTATTCGGCGCACGTGACAAATAATCTTTGATTTTATTTAATCTAGCATGGGTAGGATAGTCATCTGAATCAGGGTTAGTTTGGCAGCTGGAGTGAAGGGGAGCGATTACGATAGAGGAAATCAAGTCTAGATTTAACTTTAGCCTGCAGCTTTGATATGTACTGAGAGAAGGACAGTGTACCGTCTAGCCATACTCCCAAGTACTTGTATGAGGTGACTACCTCAAGCTCAAAACCCTCAGAGGTAGTAATCACACCTGTGGGGAGAGGGGCATTCTTCTTATCAAACCACATGACCTTTGTTTTTGAGATGTTCAGAACAAGGTTAAGGGCAGAGAAAGTTTGTTGGACATTAAGAAATCTTTGTTGTAGAGTGTTTAACAAACATCCGGGGAGGGGCCAGCTGAGTATAAGACTGTATAATCTGCATATAAATGGATGAGAGAGCTTCCTACTGCCTAAACTATGGTGTTGATGTAAATTGAGAAGAGTGTCTGGCCTAGGCTCGAGCCTTGGGGTACTCCCTTGGTGAAAGGCAGTGGCTGAGACAGCAGATGTTCTGACTTTATACACTGCACTCTTTGAGAGGTCGTTAGCAAACCAGGCCAAAGACCCCTCAGAGACACCAATACTCCTTAGCCGGCCCACAAGAATGGAATGGTCTATCATATCAAAAGCTTGGATATAGTAATGGATACCATCTGTACTGCAGGAATTTAAGTTGTAGAAAATTGAATTTATAGTGGCAACTGCAGAGATGTATTTGGGTGTATGAGATTTGACCTCAAAAGAGTTACAGGGTGTGTTGAGTGGTGGTGTCCTGTTCTTTCAGGCTGTTGGCCTGAGGTAGGGTTAGATATATTAAAATAGTGGAGTTGGGTGGTGGGTGTATGGTTAGATGGTAGGGTATTTGTTGATTTATTCGTATTTTTTTTTATTTAAAAATAATAACAATTCAAGCAAAGTATAAGGGACGTATACTCCAGTTTAGTAGGTGGCCGTAATGCAACATTTATTGGATGCTAACCGCCATTAAACCTCAGATAAAAGCGTAATGGCTCTGGTGGGCTGTAGGTCAGGGTTTTGTTCAAGCCCCTCATTAAAACATTCGATTCAAACCATCAGTGGAACCCACCCCTGGTCCTCCCTAATAGCAATCCCTGGCCACCCAACTCCTGGCCTACTATTAAAGCATTTTTACTTGAGTTGTGTTGGTATGCTGTCAGAATTGAATTTTTTGTATTTATTTCAAGAGTGTGTTTTCTTACACGTTTAAACAGTTTGTAAAAATGTATACAATTCTGTTGGTGAAATGAAAACGACAGAGAACGTTCTATGCATCATGTCTTCGAGGTCAAAGCCCGATGCCACTGGGGGTCTCTGATGGGGCGGTACTAACGACAAGCCAGGCGGCTAGCTGTGGCTAAACGAACACTAGCGGGCTTGTGAGCCATCAAAAAATGCCGTATTTTTCGCTATTGGGTTGGACTTCACATCATGGAATGTAATGAACTTATTCCTTGGGGGAAACTATATATTATAGCCAACGGACGTCTTTGTTGAGAAATCGGACTGCCCCTGAGACTTGGATGGAGTTGCAAGCAAGCGCCACGACCGAGGAGGTGTAGAACGGGTACGAATCGGGTTTGTTTAGCTAACGTCAGCTAGCTATTATCGGGAGAAAGTTGCCTGTTACGAGTGAAAACAGGGCGTTACTTGCGCGAGACAATAACCAAACTATTGTTTGTCTGCAGATGCCAGGTATTTAATCATAAAAGGTGTCAAAATACATATCAAATAAATACATACTTTTCAACGAGACGACAGCACGGCGTAGTTGTATAATGAGACGTTGGACAATTAGCTAGGCTAGCTGGCACACGCTAGCTAAGTCGGCACAAACAACTAGCTAATGGCTAGCGGTTTGTCAGCTAATATTAGCAAACTTGCTATAGGTAGTAGCACCGGTGTTTTAGCTAGCTAGGTAAAGTGTTTAAGCTAACTCTGTAACTAGACGCATTCTAGCAAGGAAAAAGAAAATAACAATTGCCGGTTAGTTCTCGAACTTTTGCCATCCTAATACACCCATATTGGGATGAATTAATAGGTTGCTAAACAACTAGCTAACTAGTTACTTTATTAGCAAGCTATCTAACCAGCTAGCTACTGTCTTCAAATTCCATTGGCATTGCTTGCTGTGACACAGCTTGTTCATTAGCTAGCTAATGATTACAGTGACTGAGCTGTCAACCTCTCCACTTAGCTACCAAACGACCTATTGTTATGTTAAATATTTTCTTCGAGCAACATATGTCCTTTTTCATGCTTGAGCTGCCCCCATGCATTTACATTTTCTGAGACAATTAACAATTTGAGTTCATCATTTTATAATCTACTGTAAGCAACCGCCTGATTATAATGTGATAGTAATTCGTTTTTTGCACTTCCACTCTCATTCAATATATTTAGCTAGCAGTATGGAGATTTTTTAAACAGGTCACTGCGTCTTATGGAATTGTCCCCCTCTCTCTCTGTCCAGTTGGTCGACCCGTCTCATCCTAATTATTAGCATAGTGAGGAGCAGCCGACCTGACCATCATGCCTCCCAGACCGTCTTCTGGGGAACTATGGGGCATGCACTTGATGCCCCCGAGCATCCAGGTGGACTGCCTTCTCCCAAATGGGATGATTCTGACATTGGTGTGCACACGCGAGGCAACACTCATCTCAGTCAAACACGAACTCTTCAAAGAGGCCAGGAAGTATCCTCTCCACCACCTCCTACAAGAGGAGACCTCCTACATCTTTGTCAGCGTTACCCAAGAGGCTGAGAGAGAGGAGTTCTATGACGAAACAAGGAGACTGTGCGACCTCAGGCTTTTTCAGGCCTTCCTGAAAGTCATCGAACCAGTGGGCAACCGAGAGGAGAAAATACTAAACCGAGAAATTGGTATGCATGTCTCTCGTATTCTTTATACTTGGTCACTGACGTCACATAGGCACTTTCTTTGAGTATAGTGTGACATCTGGCTGTTTTCAAATACAGCACTCAAATGTCATTAATGAATACTGAGTGTGATTAAGATTGATACAATGTGTCTTGAAGCTATAGGAGTACATGAAATGTTATTTTTCTTTGTACAGGTTTTGCAATAGGAATGCCTATATGCGAGTTTGACCTGGTCAAGGACTCGGAAGTGCAGGACTTTAGAAGAAACATATTGAATGTCTGCAAGGAGTCTGTGGACCTCCGAGACACTAATGGACCCATCAGTAGAGCGTTGTACGTCTACCCTCCCAATGTAGAGTCGTCAGTAGAACTGCCCAAGCACATCTTCAATAAGCTTGACAAAGGTAGGAAATGGGAGACAGTGACACATAAAGAAGGTTTTGGTCTGGGAAAGGCAAAATGTCCCAGCCACGTACAGCTAATATTCTAGAAACAGACACTATTGTAAACATTGACAGAATCACCATCCACTTGTTTCAAATATGTTTTTTTGTGTGATTTTAATCAATTAAAATAAAATTGAATTTGTCACATGCGCCAAATACAACAGGTGTAGTAGACCTTACCGTGAAATGCTTTCTTTACAAGCCCTTAACCAACAATGCAGTTCAACAAATGGAGTTAAGAAAATATTTACTAAATAAACTAAAGTATAATTTATTTTTTTAAGTAATACAATCAGAAATGGTGTGACATTTCTGATTGGATGGTGGAAGACTTACCTCACTTACTTTTACCATGTTACTGTAGTAGCACATTTATTCAGGACTGACCACCATATTGTTTTCTCCCCCAGGTCAAATCATAGTGGTCATCTGGGTCATCGTGTCGCCGAGCAACGACAAGCAGAAGTACACCCTGAAGATCAATCACGACTGCGTGCCGGAGCATGTGATCGCAGAGGCCATCCGCAAGAAGACGCGTAGCATGCTGCTGTCCCACGAGCAGCTCAAGATGTGTGTGCAGGAGTATCAGGGAAAGTACATCCTCAAGGTGTGTGGCTGTGACGAGTACCTGCTGGAGAAGTACCCCCTTAGCCAGTACAAGGTAAACACAGACCCACACACACATTGCTCTGACGCGTACTCCACATCTTGAATAGGAATACAATTACACATCTGATGTATTTCAACTCTTGCCGGTGTGTTTTTAAATATAATATAGAAATATGATACCAAATAAATAATTCCCAAATGCTGCTTTTTATGGAAACAGTCTGATCTGAAATGTTGGCGTTTGAGAGGAAAATAAGAAGAAAAACACTTTTTTTTACAAGCGTACTCTGTTAGGACATTCTTCCTTTGAATCCTGTCTGAAGCATTTTAGAATGACTAGCCAATGACTAGCTAGCAATGTTGCACATGTAAAAGCAGATGCGCAAAACACAGGTAGCCATTCGTTGCATGTTCAATTCCCCCTGGCTTGGTGTATTGTCTAATGTCCTTATGTCTATGCCTTTCCTTTCCAGTACGTGAGGAGTTGCATCATGCTGGGGCGCATGCCTAACCTCATGCTAATGGCCAAGGATAGCCTTTACTCCCAGCTGCCCATCGACACCTTTACCATGCCCTCGTACGCCCGACGGATTTCCACGGCAACGCCCTATATGAACGGCGAGACGGCCACCAAGTCTCTGTGGACCATCAACGGCACGCTGAGGATCAGGATACTGTGCGCAACCTATGTCAATGTAAACATCAGGGACATTGACAAGGTACTGTACTTGAGGACTTTTGGGTTGTGTTCAGTAGAGCATATCGTAATGAAACGTTTTGCAACTGATAACGAATACCTGTGTTTAGGGCTGTGGCGGTCATGCCATTTTTGTCAGCCGGTTATTGTCATGCAAAAGACTGCCGGTCTCACGGTAATTGACCGTTAATTAACAAACACGTTTAGCATCTCCAGGCTCCATGCATACAAGCCTCTGATGCCTGCCTTTGGAATATCTACATTAAAAAAAAAGTCTAATTAATTGATTATGCACCAACACAATAAATGCATTATTTATTTTAGTCAGGTCTAAAGAAACATGATAGGAAGAAAAGGTATTTCAGAAGAACAGAATATGAGTTGGCCTACTGTATGTTATCTGGATATTCTCCATGTCATAGGCTGTAGGCTTGTTAGCATACAAGATATGCTTATAAATCCTGTGACATTATTTAATATTATGATTTTATAGTAAGCAAGAATATAATTCACAAAACAAAAGTTGGTGTTCTGTTCTTTGCCTCACGCTGTTCTCTCAAGTGATCATATTTTCACCCATCAGACTTCTCAATTTAATCTTTACTAACATGTACAATTAGTTTCAATTTAGAATGCCACATAATCAAATGGGCAGGGGAATATTATTTTAATGCATATGCACTGGAATAGCAAATGGAGGCCATTTTCCCACCGGTACATTTTCCACTAAAGTTATGTAGTCTACTCCGGTCATTTCGCTGTGCCACAGGTGATATTGTGCCCAAACTGTATGCCATAGGCTCACCCAAACCCGTGTCCTGCAGCTACCCAGTGCTTAGTTTGAGTCTCTGCGTGTTGGAGAAAGGAATGAAGGAGAGGGGGGGACAGAGACAGAAATGCAGTGGTTAGATATTCTGTAGCTGAAGGTATTGTCAGCCTATTAATTATATAAAAAAATGCCCTCTTATACTAGGCTATTCAAAATCTAAAACAAATTCACTATAATTCTAGGCTAAATCTCAATTTGATTTATTTAGGCTAGACCAATTATGTTTCGAAGAGATCTTAAGTCACTATGTTGGGGTATCTTTACTGTGTGTGAATGTTTTTCTGACGTGTAATATGCGGTAGACTGTGTATTATATAACAGCACAATCATTATTTTAATTCTGTTATTTTTTGGGGGGCTTGGCCTCATATTTACTAATTTCATATGTAAATACTGTATTCTATTCTACTGTATATTAGTCAATCAAATCAAATTTTATTTGTCACATGCGCCGAATACAACAGGTATTCACTTACTGTGAAGTGCTTACTTACCAACCCTTAACCAACAATGCAGTTCAAGAAAGAGTTAAGAAAATATTTACTAAATAAACTAAAGTAACATTTTCTTTTTAAGTAACACAAGAAAATGACATAACAATAACGAGGCTATATACAGGGGTACCTATACCGAGTCAATGTTTGAGGGTACAGGTTAGTTGAGGTCATTTGTTAAGTGACTGCATAGATAATAAACAGTGAGTAGCAGCAGTGTAAAAACAATGTACAGTAAATAGTCCGGGTGGCCCTTTGATTAATTCAGCAGTCTGATGGCTTGGGGGTAGACGCTGTTAAGGAGCCTTTTGGTCCTAGCCTTGGCACTCTGGTACAGCTTGCCGTGCGGTAGCAGAGAGAACAGTCTATGACTTGGGTGACTGGAGTCTTTGACAATTTTTTGGGCCTTCCTCTGACACCGCTTAGTATATGGGTCCTGGATGTCAGGAAGCTTGGCCCTAGTGATATACTGGGCCGTATGCTCTGCCCTCCGTTGCGCCTTACGGTCAGATGCCGAGCACTTGCCATACCAGGCGGTGATGCAACCAGGCGGTGATGCGCTCGATGGTGCAGCTGTAGAACTTTTTGAGGATCTGGGGACCCATGCCAAATCTTTTCAGTCTCCTGAAGGGGAAAAGGTGTTGTTGTGCCCTCTTCACAACTGTCTTGGTGTGTTTGGACCATTCTAGTTTGTTGGTGATGTGGACACCAAGGAACTTGAAATTCTCAACCTGCTCCACTTCAGCCCTGTCAATGTTCATGGGGGCCTGTTCGGTCCTCCTTTTCCTGTTGTCCACAATCAGCTCCTTTGTCTTGCTCACATTGAGGGAGAGGTTATTGTCCTGGCACCACACTGCCCGGTCTCTCAGTACCCGATAGCCTACCTCATCGTTGTCTGTTATCAGCCCTACCACTCTTGTGTCGTCAGCATACTTAATGATGGTGTTGGAGTCGTGCTTGGCCACGCAGTTGTGGGTGAACAGGGAGTACAGGAGGGGACTAAACATGCACCCCTAAGGGGCCCCGGTGTTTTAGGATCAGCGTGGCAGATGTGTTGTTGCCTACCCTTACCACCTGGGGGTGGCCCGTCAGGAAGTCCAGGATCCAGTTGCAGATGGAGGTGTTTAGTCCCAGGGTCTTTAACTTAGTGATGAGCTTTGAAGGCACTCTCACAGGTGCTCCTTTTGTCCAGGTGGGAAAGGGCAGCGGGGAGTGCGATTGAGATTGTGTCATCTGTTGGGGCGGTATGTGAATTGAAGTGGGTCTAGGCTTTCCGTCATGATGGTGTTGTTGTGAGCCATGGCCAGCCTTTTAAAGCACTTCATGGCTACCGACATGAGTGCTACGGGGTGCTAATCATTTAGGCAGGTTACCTTCACTTCTTGGGCACAGGGACTATGGTGGTCTGTTTGAAACATGTATGTATTACAGACTCGGTCAGGGAGAGGTTGAAAATGTCAGTGAAGACACTTGCCAGTTGGTCATCGCATGCTTTGAGTACATGTCCTGGTAATCCGTCTGGCCCCGTGGCTCTGGGAATGTTGACTTTTTTTAAGGTCTTGCTCACATTGGCTATGGAGAGCGTGATCACACAGTCGTCCAGAACTGCTGGCGCTCGCATGCATGCTTAAGTGTTGCTTGCCTCGAAGCAAGCATAAAAGGCATTTAGCTCGTCTGATAGGCTCGCTCCACTGGGCAGCTCGCGGCTGGGTTTCCCTTTGTAGTCCTATAACATTTTTCAAGCCTTGCCACATCCGACGAGCATCACAGCCGGTGTAGTGGGATTCAGTCTTAGTCCTTTATTGATGCTTTGCCTGTTTGATGGCTCGTCTGAGGGAATAGCAGGATTTCTTATAAGCATCTGGATTAGTGTCCCACTCCTTGAAAGTGGCAGCTCTTACCTTTTAGCTCGGTGCGGATGTTGCCTGTAATCCATGGCTTCTGGTTGGGAAATGTACGTACGGTCACTGTGGGGACAACGTCGTCGATGCACTTTATTGATGAAGCTGGTGACTGAGGTGGTATACTCCTCAATGCCATTGGATGAATCCCGGAACATATTCCTGTCTGTGCTAGCACTCCGACATTGCTCGTCCTAATATTTATTTTACTTTTAGATATGTGTGTATTGTTGTGAATTGTTAGATATTATTGCACTGTTGGAGCATTTTGATACACCCGCAATAACATCTGCTAAATATATGTGACCAATACAATTTGATTTGATATGTATAGTCATATGAACAAGTTCAGGCAGTACCGCTTTACAAAAGGTTTTCTCCCCACTGAACACGATCCTGTTGTCAGTTCTGTTGTACATGTCAGTGCAGGTCCTCGTGAAGAAGAGGAACAACATTTAGATGTAATATCTGAATAGATCCGGTTTGGGCCCTAATGCCTTTGATACAGAAACTGACATCCAGGACATCTATGTAAATGATTGATGTGTCCCTGCTATTGATCTAGATCTATGTACGGACTGGGATCTACCACGGTGGGGAGCAGCTGTGTGACAATGTGAACACTCAGCGTGTGCCATGCTCAAATCCCAGGTATGCCATCCAGCGTCATAATAAACTGTGCTTTCTTTATGAAGTACTTGCTAAATCACATACTGCAGGTCGTTACAGTGAGACCATTTTTACTCGCATATGTATTTTGCTGTGCGATCTGGATTTTTAATTTAGGAGCACCAGTGTGCCTAGAAAAATGTATGATTCTACCTTTTTTACTACCTCATATTTCGCGTTTGTGCTCCTAAATGTCTTTCGGTGTGGTGTGCCTTTTATTTTTCAACTTAGGCTCACATGTGCTCCTTGTAAAATAGCGAAGCCTATTGTTAGCTTCATAAGTATGTTTATTTGATTGATTGGTGAAATGTTCTTGTTGTCCATCCCAGGTGGAATGAGTGGCTGAACTACGACATGTACATTCCAGACATCCCACGTGCCGCCCGCCTCTGTCTGTCCATCTGCTCTGTGAAAGGGAGGAAGGGGGCTAAAGAGGTGAGCTCTCCCTCCTGCCTACCGGTGCCACCTCCTGCCTACCGGAACTTAGTTTGGCCAAATCAAAAGTCACGTTTTTCCCCTGTCAGAAAGTATCAGAGGTCTCAAACTCAAAATACCAGAGGGCCTATGTCAGTCTTACTGTTGTCAGGGGGGGCCTATGTCAGTCTTACTGTTGTCAGGGGGGGCCTATGTCAGTCTTACTGTTGTCAGGTGGGGCCTATGTCAGTCTTACTGTTGTCAGGGGGGGCCTATGTCAGTCTTACTGTTGTCAGGGGGGGGCTATGTCAGTCTTACTGTTGTCGGGGGGGCCTATGTTAGTCTTACTGTTGTCAGGGGGGGCCTATGTCAGTCTTACTGTTGTCAGGGGGGGCCTATGTCAGTCTTACTGTTGTCAGGGGGGACCTATGTCAGTCTTTGCCGGTCTTGGTGTTGTCAGGGGGGGCCAATGCCGGTCTTGGTGTTGTTAGGGGGGGCCAATGCCGGTCTTGGTGTTGTCAGGGGGGGGCCAATGCCGGTCTTGGTGTTGTCAGGGGGGGGCCAATGCCGGTCTTGGTGTTGTCAGGGGGGGGCCAATGCCGGTCTTGGTGTTGTCAGGGGGGGCCAATGCCGGTCTTGGTGTTGTCAGGGGGGGCCAATGCCGGTCTTGGTGTTGTCAGGGGGGGCCAATGTCGGTCTTGGTGTTGTCAGGGGGGGCCAATGTCGGTCTTGGTGTTGTCGAGGGGAGGGGGGGACCAATGTCGGTCTTGGTGTCAGGGGGGGCCTATGTCAGTCTTACTGTTGTCAGGGGGGGCCTATGTCAGTCTTGGTCTTGTCAGGGGGGGCAATGTCGGTCTTAGTGTTGTCAGGGAGGTCGGGCCGATGTCGGTCTTAGTGTTGTCAGGCAGGGGGGGCCGATGTCGGTCTTAGTGTTGTCAGGGAGGGGGGGGGCGATGTCGGTCTTAGTGTTGTCAGGGAGGGGGGGCCGATGTCGGTCTTAGTGTTGTCAGGGAGGGGGGGCCGATGTCGGTCTTAGTGTTGTCAGGGAGGGGGGGCCGATGTCGGTCTTAGTGTTGTCAGGGAGGGGGGCCCGATGTCGGTCTTAGTGTTGTCAGGGAGGGGGGGCCGATGTCGGTCTTAGTGTTGTCAGGGAGGGGGGGCCGATGTCGGTCTTAGTGTTGTCAGGGAGGGGGGGCCGATGTCGGTCTTAGTGTTGTCAGGGGGGGGGGCGATGTCGGTCTTAGTGTTGTCAGGGGGGGGGGGGGGGGGGGGG
This sequence comes from Oncorhynchus clarkii lewisi, assembly GCF_045791955.1. Lineage (NCBI taxonomy): Eukaryota > Metazoa > Chordata > Actinopteri > Salmoniformes > Salmonidae > Oncorhynchus > Oncorhynchus clarkii. The sequence goes on along the minus strand of NC_092166.1, from coordinate 11,051,192 downwards.
GGGGGCGGGCGATGTCGGTCTTACTGTTGTCAGGGAGGGGGGGCCTATGCCGGTCTTGGTGTTGTCGGGGGGGGCAATGCCGGTCTTACTGTTGTCGGGGGGGCCAATGCCGGTCTTGGTGTTGTCAGGGGGGGCCAATGCCGGTCTTGGTGTTGTCAGGGGGGGCCAATGCCGGTCTTGGTGTTGTCAGGGGGGGCCAATGCCGGTCTTGGTGTTGTCAGGGGGGGCCAATGCCGGTCTTGGTGTTGTCAGGGGGGGCCAATGCCGGTCTTGGTGTTGTCAGGGGGGGCCAATGCCGGTCTTGGTGTTGTTAGGGGGGGCCAATGCCGGTCTTGGTGTTGTCAGGGGGGGGCCAATGCCGGTCTTGGTGTTGTCAGGGGGGGGCCAATGCCGGTCTTGGTGTTGTCAGGGGGGGGCCAATGCCGGTCTTGGTGTTGTCAGGGGGGGCCAATGCCGGTCTTGGTGTTGTCAGGGGGGGCCAATGCCGGTCTTGGTGTTGTCAGGGGGGGCCAATGTCGGTCTTGGTGTTGTCAGGGGGGGCCAATGTCGGTCTTGGTGTTGTCGAGGGGAGGGGGGGACCAATGTCGGTCTTGGTGTTGTCGGGGGGCCAATGTCGGTCTTGGTCTTGTCAGGGGGGGAAATGTCGGTCTTAGTGTTGTCAGGGAGGGGGGGCCAATGTCGGTCTTAGTGTTGTCAGGGATGGGGGGGCCAATGCCGGTCTTGGTGTTGTCGGGGGGGCCAATGCCGGTCTTACTGTTGTCGGGGGGGCCAATGCCGGTCTTACTGTTGTCGGGGGGGCCAATGCCGGTCTTGGTGTTGTCAGGGGGGGCCAATGCCGGTCTTGGTGTTGTCAGGGGGGGCCAATGCCGGTCTTGGTGTTGTCAGGGGGGGCCAATGCCGGTCTTGGTGTTGTCAGGGGGGGCCAATGCCGGTCTTGGTGTTGTCAGGGGGGGGCCAATGCCGGTCTTGGTGTTGTCAGGGGGGGGCCAATGCCGGTCTTGGTGTTCTCAGGGTGGGCCAATGCCGGTCTTGGTGTTGTCAGGGGGGGCCAATGCCGGTCTTGGTGTTGTCAGGGGGGGCCAATGCCGGTCTTGGTGTTGTTAGGGGGGGCCAATGCCGGACTTGGTGTTGTCAGGGGGGGGCCAATGCCGGTCTTGGTGTTGTCAGGGGGGGGCCAATGCCGGTCTTGGTGTTGTCAGGGGGGGGCCAATGCCGGTCTTGGTGTTGTCAAGGAGGGCGAATGTCGGTCTTGGTGTTGTCAGGGGGGGCCAATGTCGGTCTTGGTGTTGTCGAGGGGAGGGGGGGACCACTGTCGGTCTTGGTGTTGTCGGGGGGCCAATGTCGGTCTTGGTCTTGTCAGGGGGGGAAATGTCGGTCTTAGTGTTGTCAGGGAGGGGGGGCCAATGTCGGTCTTAGTGTTGTCAGGGATGGGGGGGCCAATGCCGGTCTTGGTGTTGTCGGGGGGGCCAATGCCGGTCTTACTGTTGTCGGGGGGGCCAATGCCGGTCTTACTGTTGTCGGGGGGGCCAATGCCGGTCTTGGTGTTGTCATGCCGGTCTTGGTGTTGGGGGGGCCAATGCCGGTCTTGGTGTTGTCAGGGGGGGCCAATGCCGGTCTTGGTGTTGTCAGGGGGGGCCAATGCCGGTCTTGGTGTTGTCAGGGGGGGGCCAATGCCGGTCTTGGTGTTGTCAGGGGGGGGCCAATGTCGGTCTTTGTGCTGTCAGGGGGGTGGGGGGACAATGTCGGTCTTGCTGTTGTCGGGGGGCCAATGTCGGTCTTGGTGTTGTCAGGTGGGGGCCAATGTTGGTCTTGGTGTTGTCAGGGGGGGGCCAATGTCGGTCTTGCTGTTGTCGGGGGGGGGGGGCAATGTCGGTCTTGGTGTTGTCAGGGGGGGGGGGGGGGCACGCAATGTTGGTTTTGGTGTTGTCGGGGGGGGGGGGGGGGCAATGTCGGTCTTACTGTTGTCAGGGGGGGTCAATGTCGGTCTTGGTGCTGTCAGGGGGTTGGGGGGACAATGTCGGTCTTGCTGTTGTCGGGGGGCCAATGTCGGTCTTGCTGTTGTCGGGGGGGGCCAATGCCGGTCTTGGTGTTGTCAGGGGGGGTCAATGTCGGTCTTGGTGCTGTCAGGGGGTTGGGGGGACAATGTCGGTCTTGCTGTTGTCAGGGGGGGCCTATGCCGGTCTTGGTGTTGTCAGGGGGGGCCAATGCCGGTCTTGGTGTTGTCAGGGGGGGCCAATGCCGGTCTTGGTGTTGTCAGTGGGGGGCCAATGCCGGTCTTGGTGTTGTCAGGGGGGGGCCAATGCCGGTCTTGGTGTTGTCAGGGGGGGGCCAATGCCGGTCTTGGTGTTGTCAGGGGGGGGCCAATGCCGGTCTTGGTGTTGTCAGGGGGGGGCCAATGCCGGTCTTGGTGTTGTCAGGGGGGGGGGCCAATGTCGGTCTTGGTGTTGTCAGGGGGGGGGGCCAATGTCGGTCTTGGTGTTGTCGAGGGGAGGGGGGGGCCAATGTCGGTCTTGGTGTTGTCGGGGGGCCAATGTCGGTCTTGGTCTTGTCAGGGGGGGAAATGTCGGTCTTAGTGTTGTCAGGGAGGGGGGGCCAATGTCGGTCTTAGTGTTGTCAGGGAGGGGGGGCCAATGCCGGTCTTGGTGTTGTCGGGGGGGCCAATGCCGGTCTTACTGTTGTCGGGGGGGCCAATGCCGGTCTTACTGTTGTCGGGGGGGCCAATGCCGGTCTTACTGTTGTCGGGGGGGCCAATGCCGGTCTTACTGTTGTCGGGGGGGCCAATGCCGGTCTTGGTGTTGTCAGGGGGGGCCAATGCCGGTCTTGGTGTTGTCAGGGGGGGCCAATGCCGGTCTTGGTGTTGTCAGGGGGGGCCAATGCCGGTCTTGGTGTTGTCAGGGGGGGGCCAATGCCGGTCTTGGTGTTGTCAGGGGGGGCCAATGCCGGTCTTGGTGTTGTCAGGGGGGGCCAATGTCGGTCTTGGGGTTGTCAGGGGGGGCCAATGTCGGTCTTGGGGTTGTCAGGGGGGGCCAATGTCGGTCTTGGTGTTGTCAGGGGGGGGGGCGCGCAATGTTGGTTTTGGTGTTGTCGGGGGGGGGGGGGGGGCGGCAATGTCTGTCTTACTGTTGTCAGGGGGGGTCAATGTCGGTCTTGGTGTTGTCAGGGGGGTGGGGGGACAATGTCGGTCTTGCTGTTGTCGGGGGCCAATGTCGGTCTTGCTGTTGTCGGGGGCCAATGTCGGTCTTGGTGTTGTCGGGGGCCAATTGTCGGTCTTGGTGTTGTCAGGGGGGGCCAATGTCGGTCTTGGTGTTGTCAGGGGGGGCCAATGTCGGTCTTGGTGTTGTCAGGGGGGCCAATGTCGGTCTTGGTGTTGTCAGGGGGGGGGGGCAATGTCGGTCTTGCTGTTGTCAGGTGGGGGCCAATGTCGTTCTTGGTGTTGTCAGGGGGGTCTAGAGCGAAGCAGCTTTTGGGCCTGATGTGGCCCTCGGGCACCCAGTTTGAGATTCCTGTTGCAGATGGATATGGAGAAAAATACATTACCAGTACATTTCCTGGCTTTGACCAATCCTGCTGTTGTCTTTGTGCAACCATCGCCTTCAATTTTATCATTCCATTGCTTGGAATGCTATATCGTTTAACAAAATAATTTAACTATTTACATTAACCACGATTCCAATCCAACTCCATACATTTGACTACAATACAATCCAACGTTGCTCTATTGTTGCTGCAGGAGCATTGTCCGCTAGCCTGGGGCAACATCAATCTGTTTGACTACACCCACACTCTAGTGGCCGGGAAGATGGCCCTCAACCTGTGGCCTGTGCCCCATGGCCTGGAAGACCTGCTCAATGCCATCGGAGTCACTGGCTCCAATCCAAACAAGGTCGGAGGTGTTAGCTAGCTCGACCACACACACACACACACACACACACACACACACAGAGACCGATGCAAAGACACACTTCCTCAAAGACACTCAGCTAGAGTGGCGAACGATAAGCCGCACACACACACCTACAGAGACAAAGTTACACACACCATCACGACCCCAAATTCATTCACATACAGCTTGAGCGGCTAGCAATAATCCTCCGCTCTCGCTGTCTAAGCCTCTTATCTCCCTTATTAATGACTAATTGACGCGCCACCTAACCCCACAATAGGACACCGTGGTTCTCTTAAGGCACTTTTGAATGACCCCGTGTGACCTTTTCATTATATTACCATGGGCCCACAGGAAACCCCTTGCCTGGAGCTGGAGTTTGATCACTTCAGTAACCCGGTCAAGTTCCCCGACATGCCGGCCATCGAGGAGCACGCCAACTGTAACATATCCCGGGAGCTGGGCTTCAACTACTGCCACACCGGTTTGGTAATTCCCAAGCGTTTGTGTTTCTAAGTCAATATTAACATTGTACGTTAATCTGTTATGTTGATTTAATGCTGTTGACAAGTCGGGTATACCAGAGACGTCACTAGCAGTCACCGCACAACCTGAGACACCTGTGGTTTCATATTTAATTCATAGTGTCTCTCCCTGAGGCATGTTCATTAGGCTCAAAACAGGAAGGAAAAAACCCCATCTTGAAACAGGGAGGGTACTACCTGAGTGTGTCCAATAAGAACACAGATTTTAGTTTTCTGTTGCAAAACGTTGTACAACGGAGTGTTTATTGAACACAACCCTGTTTCCCACCAGTACTGTTGTTTTAATAAGCAGCATAATTGTGTCTATTGTAGAGTAACAGACTGGCGAGGGACAACCCCCTGACGGACAGTGACAATGAACAGCTGCGCTTGGTGTGTAACAGAGACCCACTGTCTGAAATCACTGAGCAGGAGAAGGACTTCCTGTGGAGGCACAGGTAATATGCAGTGTGTGTGTGTGTGTGTACATACAGTGTGTATGCTTCATCAACAAAGGCATATTTGTTATGAAAAACTCGTAAACAAAACCCTCGCAAGATCTATCTAACATTTCTTACCTGAAATGGTTTTGTTACTTGCTCAAGCTACTCAACAAGCTCTTCTACTAACTATCCCAGTGTGTGATGTTAGGAGAGGAAACTAATGCACTATACTCTCCACCTATAGACATTACTGCGGGACTATCCCAGAGATACTTCCTAAGATTCTCCTGGCAGTGAAATGGAACTCCAGAGATGAGGTTGCACAGGTAAACAGTCTCACATGTCAACTGCTCACACTTGCCTTTTTTTAATAGCCTAGCATAGCATGGGCTATTTGCTGCATATTCATTTTAATTGATTTGACTCATTTAGCCATTTGGTTCCATTTCTGAGACGGTCATGTCAGTAAATATGGTTTAAAGAATTTAAAAAAATAATTTCCTCGAGCTTTGCATTTTATTTTAGACATGCATTTTTATATTTGTTGTTCTTTGTCTCAGATGTATTGCCTTCTGAAGGACTGGCCAGCCATAAAGCCAGAACAAGCCATGGAGTTGCTGGACTGCAACTTCCCCGATCCCATGATTCGAGACTTTGCCGTGAAGTGCCTTGAGAAATACTTAACAGACGACAGACTCTCTCAATACCTCATCCAGCTGGTCCAGGTACAGTAATAAATACCTACTAGACAGACTCATTACCTCATCCAGCTGAACCAGGTACAGTAATAAATACCTACTAGACAGACTCATTACCTCATCCAGCTGGTCCAGGTACAGTAATAAATACCTACTAGTCAGACTCATTACCTCATCCAGCTGGTCCAGGTACAGTAATAAATACACTCGTGTTCAAAAGTTTGGGGTCACATAGAAATGTCTTTGTTTTTGAAAGAAAAGCACATTTTCTGTCCATTTTAAAATAACATCAAATTGATCAGAAATACAGTGTAGACATTGTTAATGTTGTAAATGACTATTGTAGCTGGAAACGGCTGATTTTCTTATGGAATATCTACATAGGCGTACAGAGGGCCATTATCAGCAACCATCACTCCTGTGTTCCAATGGCACGTTGTGTTAGCGAATCCAAGTTTATCATTTTAAAAGGCTAATTGATCATTAGAAAACCGTTTTGCAATTATGTTAGCACAGCTGAAAACTGTTGTTCTGATTTAAAGAAGCAATAAAACTGACCTTCTTTAGACTAGTTGAGTGTCTGGAGCACCAGCGTTTGTGGGTTCGATTACAGGCTCAAAATGGCCAGAAACGAAGACTTTTCTTTTGGAACTCGTCAGTCTATCTTGTTTTCCTTTGCAGAGTTGCAAATAAAAATCCCTATCTCAGACTGGCCAATAAAAATAAAATATTAAGATGGGCAAAAGAACACAGACACTGGACAGAGGAACTCTGCCTAGAAGGCCAGCATCTCGGAGTCGCCTTACTGTTGACGTTGAGACCGGTGTTTTGCGGGTACTATTTAATGAAGCTGCCAGTTGCGAACTTGTGAGGTGTCTGTTTCTCAAACTAGACCCTCTAATGTACTTGTCCTCTTGCTCAGTTGTGCACCGGGGCCTCCCACTCCTCTTTCTATTCTGGTTAGAGCCAGTTTCCGCTGTTCTGTGACGGGAGTAGTACACAGCGTTGTACGAGATCTTCAGTTTCTTGGCAATTTCTCGCATGGAATAGCCTTCATTTCTCAGAACAAGAATAGACTGACGAGTTTCAGAAGAAAGTTCTTTGTTTCTGGCCATTTTGAGCCTGTAATCAAACCCACAAATGCTGATGCTCCTGATACTCAACTAGTCTAAAGAAGGCCAGTTTTATTGCTTCTTTAATGAGCACAACAGTTTTCAGCTGTGCTAACATAATTGCAAAACTGTTTTCTAATGATTAATTAGCCATTTAAAATTATAAACTTGGATTAGCTAACACAACGTGCCATTGGAACACAGGAGTGATGGTTGCTGATCATGGGCCTCTGTATACAGATAATGGGCCCCTGTATATGTAGATAATCCATTAAAAAATCTGCCGTTTCCAGCTACAATAGTAATTTACAACATTAACAATGTCTACACTGTATTTCCGAGCAATTTTATATTTTAATGGACAAAAAAATAGATTTTCTTTCAAAAACAAGGACATTTCTACGTGACCCCAATCTTTTGAACTGTAGTGTACCTACCAGACAGACTCTCTGAATACCTCGTCCAGCTGGTCCAGGTACAGTCATACGACCCACTCATAGTCTGTGCTGTGTAGAGACAGAATGGCCACATAGAAACCACATACTATTCTATTCATTTTCTTTGACTCAACATGAATGCCACTGTCGTCTTGATAGTTGGGGTTTTGACACCATCTGACAATGTTTTAAATAATTAACACTACGTAATGACATAATTCAATATGACCCTTTAGGCTAAATGCTTGATTTTACATGGTGGCTTTATTCCGTCTTATCTCTTTCTGTGGTTTGCTAATGTAATCCTTTTTGATTTACAGTGTATTCAGAAAGACCCCCTTGACTTTTTCCACTTTTTGTTACGTTACAGCCTTATTCTAAAATCGATGAAATTGATGAAGGAAAAAAACAATCTACACACACTACCCCATAATGACAAAGCAAAAACAGGCATTTTTGACATTTATGCAAATTTCTTAATATTAAAAAACAGATATAGTTTATTTACATAAGTATTCAGACCCTTTGCTATGAGACTTGACATTGAGCTCAGATGCATCCTGTTTTCATTGATCATCCTTGAGATGTTTCTCCAACTTGATTGGAGGCCATCTGTGGTAAATTCAATTCATTAGACATGATTTGGAATGGCACACACCTGTCTATATATTCTCCCACAGTTGACAGTGCATGTCAGAGCAAAAACCAAACCATGAGGTCGAAGGAATTGTCTAAAGAGCCCTGAGACATGATTGTGTTGAGGCACAGACCCGACTTTCAATCCACATAAATCAAATCATCATTTTATTTGTCACATGTGCCGACTACAACAGGTAAAAATACCTTATCATGAAAAGCTTACTTACAAGCCCTTAACCAACAATGCAGTTCAATAAATTAGAGTTAAGAAAATATTTACTAAATAAACTAAAGTAAAAAAAATAAACACAATAATGAGGCTATATACAGGTGGTACCAGTACCGAGTCAATGTGCGGGGGTACAGGTTAGTTGAGGTAATTTGTACATGTTGATAGGGGTAAAGTGACTGCATAGACAGTAAACAGAGAGTTGCAGCAGTGTAAGAACAAGGGGGGGGGGGGGGTCAATGTAAATAGTCCGGGTATATTTCATCCCCCACATGGACATTCTTCCTGCTCGTATCTCATTTAGGCTACACTGGTTTCCAGTTAAGAGTTTACATCTATCAGCTCCTACAGAGAGGTAATGAACTCAACAGTTTAATGAATTGGACAAGTCGCTCCTAATTTTAGGCTCCTGCTATTAAGGAGAAGAACACGAAGGGTGAAATCGACTATTCACCTCAAATATTTAATACATTTCAGAACAAGGCTGTAATGTAACAAAATGTGGAAAAAGTCAAGGGGTCTGAATTAGAGGTTGAGCGATTCTGATTTTTCAACGCCGATACAGATTATTGGAGAACCAAAAAAGCTGATGCCGATTTAAAAAAATAAATAATAATAATAATAAAAAAAATAATAATAATATAAATAATAATATAATAATAATAAAAAATAATGATATATATATATATATAATTATTTTACATTTATTTTATTGTTATTTGTAATAATGACAATCACAACAATACTGAATGAACACTTATTTTAACTTAATAAATTCAATTTAGCCTCAAATAAATAATGAAACATGTTCAATTTGGTTTAAATAATGCAAAAACAAAGTGTTGGAGAAGAAAGTAAAAGTGCAATATGTGCCATGTAAGAAAGCTAACATTTAAGTTCCTTGCTCAGAACATGAGAACATATGAAAGCTGGTGGTTCCTTTTAACATGAGTCTTCAATATTCCCAGGTAAGAAGTTTTAGGTTGTAGTTATTATAGGAATTATAGGACTATTTCCCTCTATACCATTTGTATTTAATTAACCTTTGACTATTGGATGTTTTTATAGGCACTTCAGTATTGCCAGTGTAATAGTATATCTTCCGTCCCTCTCCTCGCTCCTCCCTGGGCTCGAACCAGCAACACAACGACAACAGCCACCATCTAAGCAGCGTTACCCATGCAGAGCAAGGGGAACAACTACTCCAAGGCTCAGAGCGAGTGATGTTTGAAACGCTATTAGCGCGTGCTAACTAGCTAGCCATTTCACTTCGGTTACACCAGCCTCATCTCGGGAGTTGATAGGCGTGAAGTCATAAACAGAGCAATGCTTGACGCACAACGAAGAGCTGCTGGCAAAACGCACAAAAGTTCTGTTTGAATGAATGTTTACGCGCCTGCTTCTGCCTACCACCGCTCAGTCAAATACTTAGATACTTGTATGCTCAGTCAGATTAAATGCAACGCAGGACACGCTAGATAATATCTAGTAATATCATCAACCATGTGTAGTTAACTAGTGATTATGATTGATTGTTTTTTATGAGACAAGTTTAATGCTAGCTAGTAACTTACCTTGGCTTACTGCATTCGCGTAACAGGCAGTCTCCTTGTGGAGTGCAACGAGAGAGAGGCAGGTCGTTATTGCGTTGGACTAGTTGACTGTAAGGTTGCAAGATTGTACCCCCCGAGCTGACAAGGTGAAAATCTGATGTTCTGTCCCTGTACGAGGCAGTTAACCCACTGTTCCTAGGCCGTCATTGAAAATAAGAATGTGTTCTTAACTGACTTGCCTAGTTAAATAAAGGTATAACATTTTTTTTACGGCAAATCGGCGCCCAAAAATACCGATTTCTGATTGTTATGAAAACTTGAAATCGGCCCTAATTAATCGTCCATTCCGATTAATTGGTCGACCTCTAGTCTGAATACTTTACGAATGCACTGTATGTGGGTGTGTGTTGTAAACGTGCCCTGTTTTTTTTCTTCTGGCCACCAGGTTCTTAAGTACGAACAGTACCTCGACAACCCGCTGGCCCGCTTCCTGCTGAAGAAAGCTTTGACCAATCAGCGGATAGGACATTTCTTCTTTTGGCATCTCAAGTGAGTTTGTTTTCCGGTTGTTTCCACAGCGTGTATTATGGATGGCTTGATGTTGCCACAGGCAGCTGGAATGCCATTCGGCTGGTATAATACATCTTTCTCCAAGGTCCTCTAAAAAGCTTAATTTGTGCATATCAGGGTTTACGTAAAGAAAAGCTGACCGAGGGCAATTCGCCAGATCAAGTTACACATTTATTTTCACACATTTATTTGCGTAATCACAAGACATGTGTTTTTGGAAATGTTTTTGCATACATTTCTATGGGTCATGCAGTTTGAGAAGTCTTGCTTGTACATTTTGTATGAGGACAATTAGAGGTCGACCGATTTATGATTTTTCAACGCCGATACCGATTTATTGGAGGACCAAAAAAAGCAGATACCAATTAATCAGACAATTTTTTTAAATGTATTTATTTGTAGTAATGACAATTACAACAATACTGGATGAAGACTTTTATCTTAATAAAATCCATTTAGCCTCAAATAAATAATGAAACATGTTCAATTTGGTTTAAATAATGCAAAAACAAAGTGTTGGAGAAGAAAGTAAAAGTGCAATATGTGCCATGTAAGAAAGCTAACATTTAAGTTCCTTGCTCAGAACATGAGAATATATGAAGGCTGGTGGTTCGTTTTAACATGAGTCTTCAATATTTCCAGGTAAGAAGTTTTAGGTTGTAGTTATTATCGGAATTATATGACTATTTCTCTCTCTACGATTTGTATTTCATATACCTTTGACTATTGGATGTTCTTATAGGCACTTTAGTATTGCCAGTGTAACAGTATAGCTTCCGTCCCTCTCCTCGCTCCTACCTGGGCTCGAACCAGGAACACATCGACAACAGCCACCCTCGAAGCATCGTTACCCCATGCAGAGCAAGGGGAACAACTACTCCAAGTCTCAGAGCGAGTGACGTTTGAAACGCTATTAGCGCGCACCCCGCTAACTAGCTAGCCATTTCACATTGGTTACACCAGCCTAATCTCGGGAGTTGATAGGCTTGAAGTCATAAACAGCGCAATGCTTGAAGCATTCGAAGAGCTGCTGGCAAAACGCACGAAAGTGCTGTTTGAATGAATGCTTACGAGCCTGCTGGTGCCTACCATCGCTCAGTCAGACTGCTCTATCAAATCATAGACTTAATTATAACATACAGAAATATGAGCCTTTAGGTCATTAATATGGTTGAATCTGGAAACTATCATCTCGAAAACAAAACATTTATTCTTTCAGTGAAATACCGAACCGTTACATATTTTATCTAACCGGTGGCATCCATAAGACAAAATATTGTTGTTACATTGCACAACCTTCAAAGTTATGTCATAATTACGTAAAATTCTGGCAAATTAGTTCGCAACGAGCCAGGCGGCCCAAACTGTTGCATATACCCTGACTCTGCGGGCAATGAACGCAAGAGAAGTGACACAATTTCACCTGGTTAATTTTGCCTGCTAACCTGGATTTCTTTTAGCTAAATTTGCAAGTTTAAAAATATATACTTCTGTGTATTGATTTTAAGAAAGGCATTGATGTTTATGGTTAGGTACAGTCGTGCAACGATTGTGCTTTTTTTGCAAATGCGCTTTTGTTAAATCATCCCCCATTTGGCGAAGTTGGCTGTCTTTGTTAGGAAGAAATAGTATAATATATAATATAATAATCTTCACACAGTTCGCAACGAGCCAGGCGGCCCAAACTGCTGCATAAACCCTGACTCTATTTCAAGGGAAGTGACACAATTTCCCTAGTTAAAAGAAAATCATGTTAGCAGGCAATATTAACTAAATATGCAGGTTTAAAAATATATACTTGTGTATTGATTTTAAGAAAGGCATTGATGTTTATGGTTATGTACACGTTGGAGCAACTAGTCCTTTTTCGCGAATGCGCACCGCATCGATTATATGCAATGCAGGACACGCTAGATAAACTAGTAATATCATCAACCTAGCTAGCAACTTACCTTGGCTTCTTACTGCATTCGCGTAACAGGCAGACTCCTCGTGGAGTGTAATGAGAGGCAGGTGGTTACAGCGTTGGACGAGTTAACCGTAAGGTTGCAAGATTGAATCCCCGAGCTGACAAGGTAACAATCTGTCGTTCTGCCCCTGAACAAGGCAGTTAACCCACCGTTCCTAGGCCGTCATTGAAAATAAGAATGTATTCTTAACTGACTTGTCTAGTTAAATAAAGGTGTAAAAAAAAAATATTGGCCAAATCGGTGTCCAAAAATACCAATTTCCGATTGTTATGAAAACTTGAAATCAGCCCTAATTAATCGGCCATTCCGATTAATCGGTCGACCTCTATGCACAATCAGGTCGATGATATATAATTAAATCTCATATGATGGTAATTGACATTGACGATATATCTTGAAGGTCAAGACTATGCTGTATTTGAACTTTACAAATCCATACTGTGCAGTTTTATCTGTTAAATTAAGTCTAAATGAATTAACTAAGCCTTATTTTTTTTCGCCATACTAGGATTGTTGAATGAAAATGCAACTAAAATATCTATATTTTTTTATTATTATCTACTTATATTAATGTTGCAAAACGATTATATTGCAATATTTATAGTAGCATATCATAGAAGAGGTCTGCTGCTGAACCAATCACAATCACATAAGTTATTGTCTCTGCCTCCAGGTCGGAGATGCACAACAAGACTGTGAGCCAGCGGTTTGGCCTACTGCTGGAGTCCTACTGCCGGGCCTGTGGCATGTACCTCAAGCACCTGAGCAGACAGGTGGAGGCCATGGAGAAACTCATCAACCTTACCGACCTCCTCAAGCAGGAGAAGAAGGACGAGGCCCAGAAGGTCAAGTTTACGCTGTGGTCAAGGCCCTTCCACTTCACGCCCTAACATGGAAGCCTCAATAGATGACCACGTTTTTCTTATCCTCAATACAACACAAAATAACAACCCACAGTCATACAACAAACTAGCGATACTAAGCAAAACGAGTAGAACTGCTATACAAGCCAACAGGCCCAAATGGTCTTCACGACTATGGACTCCTTGCAGTAAAGTGAAGCTCTCTCTCTCTCTGCCCTCAGGTTCAGATGAAGTTCCTGGTGGAGCAGATGAAACGGCCTGACTACATGGATGCCCTACAGAGCTTCACCTCTCCACTCAACCCAGCGCACCAGCTGGGAAACCTCCGGTACAGACGCTTTTTCAATCCAGAAAGCGCAGTAGACATGACCACAAACGTCCACATATTTCCCCGGAATGAACAAAGAAACCAAGAAATGTATCCTGTGAAATTGAGGGTTAATGACAGGTCAAATGTTTTCTGAACGTTATTCTCAGCGCCTCCGTGTTGATACAATGTTTACGATCTGTTTTAGCTTGGAAGAGTGCCGGATGATGTCATCGGCCAAGCGGCCCCTGTGGCTCAATTGGGAGAACCCCGACATGATGTCAGAGCTGCTCTTCCAGAGCAACGAGATCATATTTAAAAACGGAGATGGTATGTCTCGCTAATGCATATCGAATCACTCAACCCCCTTGACTCACTAGACGATAAACATGCTTACAGGATCCCATTTTACATGCATGTCCCCAAACTCACTTTGCATTGCCCTGGCACGATTCATAATGCATTAAGGCAGGGTTTCCTAAACTCGGTCCTGGGGACCCCAAGGGGTCCACAACACTACACCACTGATTCAACTATCCAACGTTGATCATTAAGCTTTGATTATTTGAATCAGCTGTGTCGTGTTAGGGGCAAAAAATAAAACGTGCACCCCTTTGGGGTCCCCAGGACTGAGTTTGGGAAACGCTGCATTTTAAAGTGTGATCAAAGCTTGAACTGCTCATCATCTTGCTATTCAACCCCTCCCCCTCCCCCTGTCTCCTTCAGATCTGAGGCAGGACATGCTGACTTTGCAGATCATTAGAATAATGGAGAACATCTGGCAGAACCAGGGCCTTGATCTCAGGTACTGTCTCTTTGTAGCCGCTCAGCAGCAGCACGCATGAATAGTCGATTTCACCCTTCGTGTTCTTCTCCTTAATAGCAGGAGCCTAAAATTAGGAGCGACCCGTGTAGCCTAAATGAGATACGAGCAGGAAGAATGTCCATGTGGGTGGACTGAAAGTCAGGTCACTTTCTTATTGGTCTATTAACTAATTTATCACAGGCAGGCCAAAACTCCATCCCACCAAAACAGGCTGACATTTCAGGCTGTCTTTTCAAACCGCTCTTACACTAAAAGGGCATTTATTATAATTTTCACAATTCCACAGTATTATTCCAACCTCATAGGTTGGAATTCCATGACCGACTGACCAGGTGAAAGCTATGATCCCTTATTGATGTCACTTGTTGAATCCACTTCAATCCGTGTAGATGAAGGAGAGGAGGCAGGTTAAAGAAGCAGTTTTAAGCCTGTGTCGATGGCTGGATAGACGGAGGCATAGATGTGTTGGACAGTAGTATTTTGAGGGATTTACAGACCCATCCAAACTTTTTCATGATCATATTTTGTAAGTTACTTTTCTTAAATTGTAAATATTGTATATTTTGTTGGAATTGTGAATTTGTATGATTGTGTGCAGGGCTTCTTGGTCTCAAATGAGATTTCCTGTTTTAAATCAATTGAAATATATCCTATTGCTTCCTCTGTGTCATTCAGGATGCTGCCGTACGGCTGCCTGTCCATCGGCGACTGCGTGGGCCTGATAGAGGTGGTGAGAAACTCCCACACCATCATGCAGATCCAGTGTAAAGGAGGCCTGAAGGGGGCGCTGCAGTTCAACAGCCACACACTGCACCAGTGGCTCAAGGACAAGAACAGGGGAGAGATGTGAGTGATGCCTGGGCTAGGTTCCAATAGCCAAACTTGAACACTACATAGAACGAATGCCCAGTAGGCCTATGTAGCTTTGTTCTTCTACATTGCTTCATTCGAAGCAATCCTAATTCATTCTAAATGATACTATTGTAATGGATAGAGATTTGGTGAGACATTTCATAGTTCCAAGCAGAGAAACTATTTGGAACAGTCCGTTGCTTATGGGGGGACAACATATCAAGTTTATTCTCCACAGGGCAAAGGTTTCCTGGAATTGCTTAGGAGTGGATTGTACTGTGTTTGGTATTCCTATTATGACAACTTCCTCTTCAGTTAAATGCCATAGGGTTATGACAACTTCCTCTTCAGTTAAATGCCATTTGACTCATGGAAAACCCATTAAACTGTGTCCAGGTACGACCAGGCCATTGACTTGTTCACACGGTCGTGTGCGGGCTACTGCGTAGCCACCTTCATCCTGGGGATCGGTGACAGACACAACAGCAACATCATGGTCAAAGATGATGGACAGGTACTTCACAGACTAACGGCCCTGCTACACTATAGCCGTCAGCCGTTGAGGAAATGCTTCCTTTTAAAATCAATGAAAGCTGCTTCACTGCCCCTTCTACGTCACGTCCAATGGCAGGATCCAAGCTCAAGACTCTGAGGTTCAATTCTTGATGCACGCGATCATTATATCTTGTGAATTGAAATAAGGAGAAATCGTTTATTGGTTGCATATGACCTCGACTACACACCACTGGTTATTTTACTAAGATTTATGACGTCAAGAAGCTACTAGCAAAACCTCTAGCGAGCTACATTGACTAGCTAAGTTCAGAATATAAACAAACACAACTTGTGTAATTAGAGGATAATTTAGAACGACCACTAGCAACAATGTAAAAATGTAAATAAAAAAAACTGGACCTAAGCTGTTGTACTGACACATAGTTGATGACTGTAGTGCAGTAGGGGAGGATAGAGTAAAGATGCTCCTACGCTCTCAAAACAACACGCTCTATGTAGCAGGTAGAACTGGTAGGAAGATTCCTGGAATAAGCAGGAAACCTGGGAATCCTCCAACCAGGATTTCTGAAAAACTGGGGAATTTTGTGAAAGTTGCCAGATTTTTTGCAATCCTACACACTACTCTTTTCTCTTGACGTTCTTTGGTTATAGGTTAAAAAATAGTTGTAAAAAATATTTTCTCCTTGCAGCTGTTCCACATAGACTTTGGCCATTTCCTGGATCACAAGAAGAAGAAGTTTGGCTACAAGCGAGAGCGGGTGCCCTTCGTCTTGACACAGGACTTCTTAATCGTCATCAGTAAAGGAACCCAGGAGTGCACCAAAACCAGGGAGTTTGAGAGGTACAGTTTCACTATTTTGTGTTTATGTTAGTGTTCCTACAAGTGAATATTAGGTGTTAGGTTCACTACCCTAAAGGGAAAGGTACGTGTTTGAATATATGATGCCGTACCTTTTTTGACTTCCTTTGCTTTAAATGGATGAGTACATGTCATTGTGTTACAGAATGATATCATTACTCCAACCGGTAATACAATGCAACTTTATTTATCTGTCACACACACACACACACACACACACACACACACACACACACACACACACACACACACACACACACACACACATCTCCTAACCCAGCTAGGTTCAACATTTCCCAGACTAATCGTCCCTCACCGTTGTCCTTCCATTCCCACCAGGTTCCAGGAGATGTGCTACAAGGCCTACCTGGCCATCCGGCAGCACGCCAACCTCTTCATCAACCTGTTTTCCATGATGCTGGGCTCGGGGATGCCCGAACTGCAGTCCTTCGACGACATCGCTTACATCCGCAAGACCCTGGCGCTGGACAAGACCGAGCAGGAGGCCCTGGACTACTTTATGAAGCAGATGAACGACGCCCACCACGGCGGCTGGACCACCAAGATGGACTGGATCTTCCACACAATCCGCCAGCACGCCATGAACTGAGATGGCGCCATCTGCCCGGAGAGTAGCAGCAACGCAGAGAGGACGAGGGCGGATCTCTACACCATCCGCCTGGACTGTGTGTCAACGGAGAGACTAGAGCGGATCTCTGCACCATCCGCCAGCTAAGCATGCCATGAGCTGAGATGGCAGAGCGGACAACGCTAGTGTCCACGGATGGAGCTATGAATGGATAGAAACCTTTGGCTGAATTGAGAGGCTAGAACGGATCGCTACATCATCTGCTAACTTCTGAGCTCTGAGGGAAATGCACATCTGTACACCATCCACTAGGAGGCGCCAAAAGTGGAGATTAGGGATGCATCGATAGGGAAATTACGGGCTGATGCGATAATCATATTTACTGGACATTATCTTTCTCATATTGGTATGGCAACATAGCCACAGTTTTCTCTTTGTAAAATTAGGGGAACAACCACGATTGTAAACAGCCATTTTGCAAAAGTTATGTCATTTTTAAGATGAAAGCGATCTATTGTATTATCAGCCGATATCGATATGATGGCTTTTTTTTCTTCCTATATCAAAGCCTGCCCAGGGTCATGTCCTGCTAACACACTAGGATAGCGTGAAGACCTGCCCAGGGTCATGTCCTGCTAACACACCAGGATACCGTGAAGGCCTGCCCAGGGTCATGTCCTGCTAACACACCAGGATACCGTGAAGGCCTGCCCAGGGTCATGTCCTGCTAACACACCAGGATACCGTGAAGGCCTGCCCAGGGTCATGTCCTGCTAACACACCAGGATACCGTGAAGGCCTGCCCAGGGTCATGTCCTGCTAACACACTAGGATAGCGTGAAGACCTGCCCAGGGTCATGTCCTGCTAACACACCAGGATACCGTGAAGGCCTGCCCAGGGTCATGTCCTGTTAACACACCAGGATACCGTGAAGGCCTTCTCAGGGTCATGTCCTGCTAACACACCAGGATACCGTGAAGGCCTGCCCAGGGTCATGTCCTGCTAACACACTAGGATAGCGTGAAGACCTGCCCAGGGTCATGTCCTGCTAACACACCAGGATACCGTGAAGGCCTGCCCAGGGTCATGTCCTGCTAACACACCAGGATACCGTGAAGACCTGCCCAGGGTCATGTCCTGCTAACACACCAGGATACCGTGAAGACCTGCCCAGGGTCATGTCCTGCTAACACACCAGGATACCGTGAAGACCTGCCCAGGGTCATGTACTGCTAACACACCAGGATACCGTGAAGACCTGCCCAGGGTCATGTATTGCTAACACACCAGGATACCGTGAAGACCTGCCCAGGGCACGCAACGGAAAATGGTTTGATACGGAAAACAAAACAACAATTCTTATTGGACACATCTTGGCAGTCTTTCTCTTTCAATCATGTTTTCTTCATCTTGGTGCCCATTGAACACGACCCAGAATACCACCAGCATTGTTAATTCCCAGTGATGGATGGTTGACAGACACTAGGATGTCCTTTTCATCGTCTACTGTCAACTCTAAGACTAGTGAAGAGAACTGACAAATCGTTTGATCTCAATTGACGATCACACATCTTGTGTGTCTCCCCCCCCCCCTCCCCAGATGGAAACGGTCATGTTTCGTGACCTCAAAGTTTGAGATTTTGTACAGAAGTATCCCAATGGTCTTGTATGCATACATTATTCCTTTTTAGTCTTCATTTTCTACTGAGCCAAAGTACTATATATATCTCCCCTACTACATCTGACTTATCAGTCTAACCATGAGTCACTACTATTCCAATCCCTGTGTATCTCCTTTGTAGCACTGATCTCTACAGTATTTGTTTGTTTGTCTATCAGTATTATGATGCGTGTGCAGCGTTCTGGAGTAAAATGGCTGCCGTCCAGCACCCAGTTGGATGCAACACAGACGTTTACGATGACCGACAGAAAATAACTGTAGATTTATCCTGTAACTGTAAATTCATTGAATTCATCCTCTTCGTTTTGTTGTTTTTTCAGGGTTGTATTTTTAAAGGGAAATGGGGGCAAAATGGATGTGCAATGTTATAGTTCTGTTACACTATGCAATTTGTGATCTTTATGTACTGTACTGCAAAGTAGAGTCGATGGGAGTATCTAATCATATACACAGCATTAAAGATGTCTTATCAACTGTACAGACAAGACAGTACACAGAAGACGAATGCACAATTATGCACTGACAGTATCACCGATTTCTTCCCTCACAGGATGACTCTGGAAGAATAGAAGAACTGTTAAAAAAGAAAAAGAGCCTCTTGTACCCTGCCTTACACTTTAGTTGTTCTTTTCTTCAGATCTAACCAGACATTTTCAGAAAGCGTTTGGAACTACCGTAGATTTCTTTTTGTTTTTGGTGACTTGGAATTTGCTTCATCCTATATTTTCAGAATACAAGTATGTATAGATTTGACCCTATTCCAGACTTCCCCAGCATTCTATGTCATATGAACTCCCTAATCAGTAAAGTTGTTTAAGATCAATAAAATAAAAGTGTAACAGGTGAATTTGTGGTTTTGCCTTCCCTGACAACTGCCCTTTTTTAAGTGTGGATTCTGCAGTTTTCTCATTGCATAAATATACTTTTATTAGTCAGTTGTTTGCCAGTTTTTACCAAATTACATGGTATGTGTTTCTGTGCAGGTTACAGATGGTTGGGCAGGTCCCATTCAAAACAAGACAACTACAATAACTGTATTACAAACAATATGCAAGCGCTATCATAGGACATTTTTCCTTTTAATTTTTGCTGTGGTTAAATGTCATCCTTTTCTTTTCACTGTTAATGCATGAGGTCCCTGAAGATACTTTGTGTTAATGCATGAGGTCCCTGAAGATACTTTGTGTTAATGCATGAGGTCCCTGAAGATACTTTGTGTTAATGCATGAGGTCCCTGAAGATACTTTGTGTTAATGCATGAGGTCGCTGAAGATACTTTGTGTTAATGCATGAGGTCCCTGAAGATACTTTGTGTTAATGCATGAGGTCCCTGAAGATACTTTGTGTTAATGCATGAGGTCCCTGAAGATACTTTGTGTTAATGCATGAGGTCCCTGAAGATACTTTGTTCAACCAAGTGTTGTTTACTTGAAGTTCATGTTGAAATGACATTTTGTTACTTGTGAGGTACAATGTCATCACACCATGAAGATAAGCAATACTACCCTGGGGCCAGGGAATAATGTCTGGCACTCATGAACTATATGCGTGTAAATCGCTTTCCTTGAGTAACTACTACAGAGGTAATATATTTTTGTATTCTAAATGTAGACTAACTCTCAATATAATCACTAAACAAAACAAAAAACTGGAATTATGCATAGTACATCGTTTCACACCCCACCTAGACAGCTTGTAGTTATTGAAATATGAGACACTAGTGATGGACAACATGAGCTTGGTAAGGAGGAGAATGTATTGAGTGTAATTTCACTGAAGGTCTTCTGCTCTGGCTAGGAGTACAGTGTAAAAGCACAACGATGAAAAGCTATCCTGCATGTTTTCAAACCCACTATTCATGAGTTATCTATTCATCCCTGTACTATGCACTCATTATTCTTTCAAACTAATTCATATACCATGTCTGGATAGAACCCTGTATTCATTCACTCATTGTACTGTTTGCAAAAAAAAAAATATTTGCTCTGTATCCCCAGATATTTTGAGAACCAATAAATGTAATTTCTAATGATCCATTTCTTGCCTCATTTTATCATTAATCTCATGATTTAAAAGAAATATATTTATAAAAACCTAAATGAATCCTAAATTGTTTCAATTTGATACATTCAGTGTCAGTAAGATCTAGCCTCGTCCCCAGGCTAACTGCTGCCCCATATCGACAAAGTACCTGCTATGAGAAACCAGACCAGGAAAAATTTTCCTTAAAATCAGCAAATTCAGACATGCAGTAGGAGTTCCTATAGTCCTTTGTGCATGAAACTAACTTTCCAGGAGATAGTTGGTAATATGATCATCCTCTTTTCCATTTCACACTACATCAGCCCATTGACTTCTCTCCATACAGTGGGAATCACATACACAGTATATAATCTCTATATCCTGTCACTGGCTATGTTCAAATACACATTGTAGTATGCCACTGTCACCTTGACTTGAGTTATCCTACATAAGAGACCTAGACCACCTTGGAAGCTGGTAGAATTAGCTTTTTGTCAGTGTCTGCCTACCCGCTGCTGCCTCACTACCCAGCTCCAGTCTCTGGTTGAGCTTCGCCAGGCCACCAAGTAGGCCACCAGCCAAATATTTTTTCATAACTAACCCAAGATAGACCACAGCCTGTCATTTCCAACACAAGACGCAAAAGCCTTCCTACCTGTTTAGGTGGGGTTTGACCAGAGTACATGGTGAAGCCCAGGATGACGATCTGTTACTATTACCTGGGCCTTGGCCCTGTCCCTTCCCCTACCCACACCTGTTCCTGGAGGATCTTCCTGTGACATACAAACATATGGAATACACACACACAAGATACAGGTGGCCGCTAAAGGGTGTCCTACCCTACTGGATGTGTTCTGCCATGCCTCCTTGTCATGTTGGTCTCCCAAGTTGTTGGTGGAAAGACTGAACTGTCCAATTACATTCTATATGACCGCGACATCAGGAGTTTCAGAAACATACATTCATGAATCAATTATTCATGATTTTACTATACCAAAACAACTTATATTATTCATGCAATGTTGATTATGTAAAAGGAAAACATATGGACATGTGGAGATATTAACTCAATGACATAATTGTTTAACACCCCCGGGGCATCCGGCCCACGCCAGCTTGTGAATGGGGAAAGGCAACTCAATAACGTATTAGCCTACAGTAGTTAGGCCTATGTCCATTAGTAACCTGAGTCTGAGCATGATGGAGGAGTAAGCTCTATATTTTCTGTGATGGAGGATTTACAGTATATTACAATATGTTTGACCATCATGTGAAATCACAGGAGGCTGCTGAAGGGCGGACAGGCTCATGTTAATGGGTAGAATGAAGTGAATGGAATGGTATCAAACACAACCATTTATTCCATTCCAGGCATTAGTTTGAGCCTGTCCACCCCAATTAAGGTGCCGCCAGCCGCCTGTGTGTGCAATTTATTCATCTTATGATAAAGGGCCTTTGGAAAGTATTCAGACCCCTTGACGCTTTCCACATTTTGTTACATTACAGCTTTATTCTAAAATTGATTAAATAAAAAAAACTCCGCAATCTACCCACGATACCACATAATGACAAAGCAAAAACAGGTTTTTTGAATTTTTTTCAAATGTACTAAAAATAAAAAACAGAAATACCTTATTTACATAAGTATTCAGACCCTTTGCTACGAGGCTCGAAATTGAGCTCAGGTGCATTCTGTTTCCATTGATCATCCTTGAGATGTTTCTACAAACAGGATTGTGTCGAGGCACAGAATTGGGGAAGGGTACCAATTCCAATTTTGCTTTGCAGCATTGAAGGTCCACAGTGGCCTCCATCATTCATAAATGAAAGAGGTTTGCAACCACCAAAACTTCCTACAGCTGGCCGCCCGGACACACTGGGCAATCAGGGGAGAAGGACCTTGGTCTGGTAGGTGACCAATAACCCAATAGTCACTCTGATAGCACTCTTGATCCTCTGTGGAGATGGTTGTCCTTCTGGAAGGTTCTCCCATTTCTGCAGCACTCCACCAATCAGGCCTTTATGGTAGAGTGGCCAGACGGAAGCCACTCCTCAGTAAAAGGCACATGGCAGCACACTTGGAGTTTGCCAAAAGGCACCTAAAGGACTCTCAGACCATGACAAACAAGATTCTCTGGTCTGATGAAACCAAGATTGAACTCTTTGGCCTGAATGCCAAGTGTCACATCTGGAGGAAACCTGGCACCATCCCTACGGTGAAGCATGGTGGTGGCAGAATCGTGCTGTGGGGATGTTTTTCAGCGGCTGGGACTGGGAGGCTAGTCAGGATCGAGGCAAAGATGAACGGAGCAAAGTACAGAGAGGTCCTTGATGAAAACCTGCTCCAGAGTGCTCAGGACCTCAGACTGGGACGAAGGTTCCCCTTCCACAGGACAATGACCCTAAGCACACAGCCAAGACAACGCAGGAGTGGCTTTGGGACAAGGCTCTGAATGTCCTTGAGTGGCCCAGTCAGAGCCCGGACTTGAACCCGATCGAACATCTCTGAAAAGACCTGAAAATAGCTGTGCAGCAATGCTCAACATCCAAAATGACAGAGCTTGAGAGGATCTGCAGAGAAGAATGGGAGAAGCTCCCCAAATACAGGTGTGCAAAGCTTGTAGCGTCATACCCAAGAAGACTCAAGGCTGTAATCGCTGCAAAGGTGATTCAACTATGTACTGTGTCAAGGGATCTGAATACTTTGGAATTCACTGTATATTTGATTCTTATGTGAACCACTGAACAAAAATATAAATGTAACATGCAACAATTTCAAAGATTTTACTGAGTTACAGTTCATAGAAGGAAATCAGACAATTTAAAAAAAAATATTAGGCCCTAATCTATGGATTTCACATGACTGGGCAGGAATGCAGCCATGGGCAGGCCTGGCAGGGCATAGGCCCACCAACTAGGGAGCCAGGTACAGTCAATCAGAATGAGTTCTTCCCCACAAAAGGGCTTAATTACAGGCAGAAATACCATCATTCACTAAACCCTAAACCTCAATGAAATTGTGTAATGAATAATGTCGAAATTTAGCAAGTTGAGGTGACAAAACTGCTTGGAGTAACCCTGGATTGTAAAAACATATTGAAACAACAGTTCTTAAGATAGGGAGAAGTCTGTACATCATAAAGTGCTGTTCTGCATTCTTAACAGCACTATTACCAAGGCAGGTTCTACAGGTCCTAGTTTTGTTGCACCTGGACTACTGTTCAGTTGTGTGGTTAGGTGCCACAAAGAGGGACTTTTGCAATTGGCTCAGAACATGGCAGCCCGGCTGGCCCTTGGATGTACACAGAGAGCTAACATGTCAATCTCTCCTGGCTCAAAGTGGATTGACTTCATCACTACTTGTATTTGTGAGAGGTATTGACATGTTGAATATTTTAACAACTGGCACACAGCTCGGACACCCATGCATACCTCACAAGACATACCACCAGAGATCTCTTCACAATCCCAGAGTCCAGAACAGACTATGGAAGGTGCACAGTACTACATATAGCCAGGACTACATGGAACTCTATTCCACATCAGGTAACTGATGCAGCAGTAGAATCAGATTTTATAAACTGATAAAAATACACTTCATGGAACAGCAGGGACTGTGAAGAGACACAGACACATGCATACACACACACGATAACATACGCACTATACACACACACACACGTGGCATTTGTAGATGTGGAGTAGTGGCCTGAAGGCACACACTTAATGTGTTGTGAAATCTGTTGTGAATGTATTGTAACCTTTTTAAAATTGTATATCTGTGTTAATGTTGCTGGACCCCAGGAAGAGTAGCTGCTGCCTTGGCAGGAACTAATGGGGATCCATAGTAAATACAAATGCTCTTGCAGTTGAATAGAAGCAAGTCCCAGTGGAAAGCCTTCCCAGAAGAGTGGAGGCTGTTATAGCAGCAAAGGGGGGATCAACTCCATATTAATGCCCATGATTTTGGAATGAGATGGTCAGGTGTCCACTTACTTTTGGTCATGTCATGTATCATGTTCTGTGTGTTTTACACCTTTTAACACAACATGGCCGAAGAAGAGATTGGCTATACCTTTATGGAGATGCAGAGCTCAAATGCCAATTGCTGAAAGCAAACTGCATTTTCCTTGAGGTATTTGAATAAATGACGGCTCATCTGGGCTGTTTTCTAATTGGATTATAGGGGTTCATGGAGGATAATGACCCCAATGGTGACATCTAGGCATGTCTTCTTTTACCAGCTCTGCCGAGGCTCCTATAGTACCTAGCTGTGGGGACAACTACCTGTGGGGACAACTACCTGTGGGGACAACTACCTGTAGGGACAACTACCTGTGGGGACAACTACCTGTGGGGACAACTACCTGTAGGGACAACTACCTGTGGGGACAACTACCTGTAGGGACAACTACCTGTGGGGACAATTACCTGTGGGGACAACTACCTGTGGGGACAACTACCTGTGGGGACAACTACCTGTAGGGACAACTACCTGTGGGGACAACTACCTGTAGGGACAACTACCTGTGGGAACAAAGTGGATAGAGCCCCACCTAGGCCTACTCATTATCAGACTATTGTCGGCAATAGCCTGAAGATGCCATTCCGCAACTCTATTCCCCAAATTCCGATGTTTAACTGGGGCAAAAGGCTTAATGGAGTCATCATCCCTCTAATTAGCTACATTTGTTCCTGGACGAGGTTGAATATTACCGGTGCAACATGTGGAGGCAAAACTGGATACGCAATAGCCAGAAACGCCATTTTATTTGATGGATTATCGTCAAAAGAAGAATCGTACATTTCTCACTATCAGTGGTGTAAAGTACTGAAGTAAAAATACTTTAAAGCATGACTTAAGTAGTTTTTGGGGGTATCTGTACTTTTCTTTACTATTTAAATTTTTACATATTTTATTTTTACTTCACTACATTCCTAAAGAAAAGAATGTACTTTTTACTCCATACATTTTCCCTGACACCCAAAGTACTCGTTACATATTGAATGCTTAGCAGGACAGGAAATGGTCCAATTCACACTATCAAGAAAACACATGGTCATCCCTACTGCCTCTGATCTGGCGGACTCACTAAAGAAACATGCTTCGTTTGTAAATTATGTGTGTTGGAGTGTACCCCTGGCTTTTGGGAAATAAAAAAAAACAAGAAAATGGCACCATCTGGTTTGCTTAATACAAGGAATTTAAAATGATTGATACTTTTGCTTTTACTTTTAATACTTAAGTATATTTTAGCAATTACATTCACTTTTAATACTTAAGTACATTTAAAAGTTTGACAATTGGGTATTTTTTCCATCACTGTTCACTGTTATATTGATTTTTCAGTTAAGTGCATTGAGTATTGTAAGTTACTTTCAACTGCTGACACTTCATATTCTCACAGTGAACAAAAACATGTCTGTCATATTATTTGTATGTTTTTGTAGGCTTTTGTCATATTCCAATCTAAAACATGCATAATAAGAAATGTTGCTCTTTCAAATGTGGTTATATGGTAAGAGAGACGTCTAATTCATACAGTCAATGATCCCTCTCTCTCTCTCTCTCTCTCTCTCTCTCTCTCTCTCTCTCTCTCTGTCTCTCTCTCTCTCTCTCTCTCTCTCTCTCTCAGTTGTCATCCTCCCTACACTCTTAGACAAAAATTGTTTCACAAAGGTTCTGCAGCTGTCCCCATTGGAGAACCCTTTTGATTTCAGATAGAACCCTTTCTGTTTCCAGGAATAACTATTTTGGGTTCCATGTAGAACCCACTGTGGAAAGGGTTCAACCTGGAACCAAAAGGGTTCTACCTAGAACCAAAAGGGGTTCTTCAAAGGGTTCTCCTATGGGGACAGGCAAATAAACATTTTTGGTTCTAGATAGCACCTTTTTTTTCTAAGAGTGTACAATAAAGAGGTGCCTCCATATTTCCTGGTTCCTGGCCTGTCTGCGTTTACCATCATCCTCTACTCCAATGTCGTTGAGATTGTTGGTGAGCTTCACAGCCAATAATTGTTTCCAGGCAGGAGGACAGGAGCCTGCTGTCTCATGGCAAATGAAGGTTGCATCCCAAATGGTACCCTATTACCTACATAGTACACTACTTTTGACCAGGGCACATACGGTGCCATTTGGGACGCAAACAAAGAACCAAGTGATTTATTGAACTGAGACATGAACAACTTGGGAGTCATAAAGAAAATCATTCGATTCCATTCAACCCTCTCAGCTAGCCTGCTGATGTGATGTTGCAAAGACAGTAAAGAAATGCAGGGATTTGGGGTTGGAGTCCTTGGAAAGTGAAATGTTTTGGATAGCCTTTTGTTTTACTTTTGATAATATGTGCAGACTTGTTACCAGGTTAAGATTTTGTGGTGTTTTATGAATAAATCAACCAAACCTCCAACAGCAGCGATAAAGTCCATGTGACAGTGCACCCCTTTGCACTCATGGCAACAGCAGTAGGCAATTCATTCCTAAGACCAATTCAAAGAGGGCTTAGTGCCAGCGTCAGATGATACAACTAATGATGAAATTACATATTTTCTCCCTCAGGTAACCTGCGTTTTATGGGATACTCAAAATGGCTACTGTTCTCCAGTCTACTTGTAGCTAGTGAGACATAAACATTCTGGAGTGTTAGTGGTTTTTCCTGTTGCTGCACTGTAGGCCTATACCCAGTCATTTGAACGGTAAGTAAATTATTTACAATTGTGTGTGTGTGTGTGTGTGTGTGTGTGTGTGTGTGTGTGTGTGTGTGTGTGTGTGTGTGTGTGTGTGTGTGTGTGTGAGAGAGAGAGAGAGAGAGAGAGAGAGAGAGAGAGAGAGAGAGAGAGAGAGAGAGAGAGAGAGAGAGAGAGAGAGAGAGAGAGAGAGAGAGAGAGAGAGAGATTGAGAGAGAGAGAGATGGATGGTGTGGTCCTGTTATTTTTATAGTCAATGATTCGGTCACACAATCCAGACCTATTTAATCTGTGTTGATGCCACAGGTACTGGCGCAGGAGCAGGTTCCTCCATCTTTTGCTTCCTCACAAGGAGCAGCCGTTTTCGCCTCCATCATGACATGTCGCCAAGCTGGCCTCCTGGTTGGTCAGTCACTCTTTATTCCTCATATGTCATCATACTCTTATTAGTACTGTGGCTTCCTCTGCTACAACAAAAACAAGTGTATCTTATCGTAAAGGCCCAGTGCGGAAAACAATAGATTTTCCTGTGTATAAGTTTATATATATTTCCACACTATGAGGTTTGAAATGTGAAATGGCGAAAATTATTATAATTCCCGTTTAGTGTAAGAACTGTTTGGAAAGACCACCTGAAATTTCAGCCTGTTAAGGTTAGGCTTATATTTAAAATCAGTTTTTATAAATTTGTGTCTGTGCCTCCAGAACAAGATTCACGATGAAAAAGGCTAACCTGATGTTTTTAAGTCTGTTTTCTTCCTTTTGATGCCTAATGAACACAACCTTGGTATCGTCTCTATTTGCAGGGTCAGCGTTTACCATCACCAATACCATCACCCTCTTCACCATCATCATCACCACCACCATCACCACCATCATCACTGCCACCACCATCGCCACCATCACCACCACCACCATCACCACCACCATCACAACCATCACCACCACCACCATCATCACTGCCACTACCATCACCACCATCACCACCACCACCATCATCACCATCACCCCCACCACCATCACCACCACCATCACAACCATCACCACCACCATTACCACCATCACCACCATCATCACGACCATCACGACCATCACCACTATCACCATCACCACCACCACCATCATCAACACCATCACCCAAACTATCACCACCATCACCATCATCATCATCACGACCATCACGACCATCACCACTATCACCATCACCACCACCACCACCATCAACACCATCACCAAAACTATCACCACCATCACCATCACCACCATCACCACTATCACCATCACCACCACCACCATCATCAACACCATCACCACCATCAACACCATCATCATCACCATCACCACCACCATCAACACCATCAACACCACCATCATCAACACCACCATCACCACTATCAACATCACCACCACCACCATCATCAACACCATCACCAAAGCTATCACCATCACCACCACCACCATCATCACCACTATCACCACTCTCACCATCACCACCACCATCACCAAAACTATCACCACCATCACCATCATCACCACTATCACCACCACCACCATCATCAACACCATCACCACCATCATCACCATCACCACTATCACCATCCCCACCACCATCATCAACACCATCAACACCACCATCATCAACACCACCATCACCACTATCACCATCACCACCACCACCATCATCAACACCATCACCAAAGCTATCACCACCATCACCATCACCACCACCACCATCATCAACACCATCACCAAAGCTATCACAACCATCACCACCACCACCATCATCAACACCATAACCATCATCACCATCACCATCACCATCCCCATCACCACCATCACCACTATCACCACCACTACCGTCATCAACACCATCACCACCATCATCATTACCACCACCATCACCATCTCCCCACCACCATCATCAACACTGTTACCATACCACCACCATCACTATCATCACCATCACCATCACCACCCCCATCAACCCCATCACCATCACCACCATCATCACCACCATTTTCACCACCATCACCACCACCTAGATAATCAACCCTCCAAAGTTTACCCACTACAGCTCTATGCTTCACGAATTCTAACCCACACAGCAAACATCCATTCTTATGCATGTATTTTCAATCTCCTGTTCAGAGTTAGTGGGTACATTAACACTAGCCTACAGTATATGATGTTATTAAACTTGCATATGCATACTAATTCATAACTCATATATACATACTTTATAAAACCAATGTAAACACTTGGAAACATTTGCAAAACACTGCACCCTCAACACCCTCACAAATTAAAATGCTGAAATGTTTTACTCAACCATCTCAGCACCCTTCCCTGCCCTTTTCCTCTCCTCCCTCTCCTCCCCCTCTTCCAAACCGTCATGTGTCTGATGTGGATCCTACTCCAGTTCGTGGTGCTGGCCCTGTACTGGGACATACCACCTGTCAGCTCCGGGGAGGAAGGTATGGCTGTGGGAGAGATCAAGAGAGACCTAGAGACGTACGGGGCGTTCAGATAGAGATCTTTCCAAGAATGTGTGCTGTTAGTTTCTCACCGTCTTGTCTGTTGAGTAGGAAGAGATGTCACTGTCTATTAGTGCATGTTAGGTGTCTCCTGTATCGATTCTGTCTCAAGTATCTGTTATGTGCCAGCTTGTATGTGTGTGTGCGAGGCTGCGTGTGTGTGTGTGTGTGTGTGCGTGCGTGCGTGCGTGTGTGTGTGTGTGCGTGTGTGCGTGCGTGCGTGCATGCGTGCGCGTGTGTGTGCGTGCGTGCGTGCATGTGTGCGTGCGCGTGTGTATGTGTGTGTGTGTGTCACACTCTTCAACCAGACAGCGCTGGAGGTGAGAGCAGCTGCAAAACTGTAGGACTACATCGTTTTTTTATTATCATAAGACAATTATACAATTTGGACTTTGCAGCTTGATCATAGAGTGGGTGCTGAGAGCCCTTTCCCATCAAGGGTGCGTTTGTAAATTCACTCTGGCTAGCTAAATTCACTCTGGAGATCTTTGTGGGCTATACTCGGCCTTGTCTCAGGGTAATAGGTTGGTGGTTGAAGATATCCCTCTAGTGGTGTCGGGGGCTGTGTTTTGACAAAGTGGTTGGGGTTATAGCCTGCCTGTTTGGCTCTGTCCGGGGGTATCGTCAGACAGGGCCACAGTGTCTCCCGACCCCTCCTTTCTCAGCCTCCAGTATTTATCCTGCAATAGTTTATGTGTTAGGGGAGTATCTCTCCTGTCTTATCCGGTGTCTTGTGTGAATTTGAGTATGCTCCCTCTAATTCTCTCTTTCTCTCGCTCTCTCTTTTTCTCTCTCTTTCTCTCTCTCTCTTTCTCTCGGAGGACCTGAGCCCTAGGACCATGCCTCAGAACTACCTGGCCTGATGACTCCTTGCTGTCTCCAGGCCACCTGGTCATGCTGTTTGCTACAGTTTTAACTGTTCTGCCTGCACCTACGGAACCCTGACCTGTTCACCTGACGTGGTACCTTGTCCCGGACCTGCTGTTTTGGACTCTCTCTACCGCACCTGCTGTCGAACTCTGAATGTTCGGCCATGAAAAGCCAACTGACATTTACTCATGAGGTGCTGACCTGTTGCACCCTCTACAACCACTGTTATAATTATTATCCGACCCTGCTGGTCATCTATGAACGTTTGAACACCTTGGCCATGTTCTATTATAATCTCCACCCGGCACAGCCAGAAGAGGCCACCCCTCATAGCCTGGTTCCTCTCTAGGTTTCTTCCTAGGTTCCGGCCTTTCTAGGGAGTTTTTCCTAGCCACCGTGCTTCTCCATCTGCATTGCTTGCTGTTTGGGGTTTTAGGCTGGGTTTCTGTACATCACTTTGTGACATCGGCTGATGTAAAAAGGGATTTATAAATACATTTCATTGATTGATTGATACTCCAGTAAACATCAGCCAAAAAGCGTAATCAAATTGTTGCCAGTAACACAGTTACAATCATTAACCCCTTAAACAACATGAAACATGCATAACCAGCTCTGCTATAATGGTCAGAGTGAGGTATTCTTTCATTTGTGTCTTAAAGTAGGTTGCAAGCTAGCCAACGTTAGCCAGTTAGCTTGGGTACTTGACTGAGGTCAGAAGGCTTAGATCAACCCTACTCCTCCGCTCTGAATTGACGATTTACTAACAGACAGTCTGACAACACTCTGAATTTATGAACGACCCAGAGTGCACTCTGACACTCCACAGTGAATTTACAAACGCAGCCAAAGAAGTAAAGAAATGGTAATGTAATTTCCCTGTCTTCCCCTCCCTCTCTAGACCATGGTGACTGACCCAGCACTTCAGAGAGCTGGCCAACAGCCTGATGTACAGCCTGTGTGGCGTGGAGGTGATCCTGATCCTTCTTGGTGCGTTGGTTCAGCTGCCAGGTGGAGGATCGCATGGTGCTGGCTGTCTGCAGTGTAACCTGCATCTGGTGCCTCATCTTCCTGGCCAACCCCCAGGGTGAGTGGATGAGAGTAGGGTGAAGTTACCCCTCAACTTTACCCCACTAATGGTTAATGTTAGGGTTGGTGGAGGGGGAAGATCTGTACCTAGGGGAAATTTCACCTCAGAGTAAGTGGCTGAGAGAGCCTGCATGTACCACCACCACCCACTGTGTATGGCATGTCATTCCATACCCAGGTTTGATGTGAGACTCTAAAGTCACAGCAGAGAAAACACAAGGTGTTTGACTTACACGGCCACCGTTTGACTCATGACATGGCAGTTTGACTCCGTATCACTCCTGTTACGTAAGCAGATGTGATCATTGCATGTATTGAATCATTGAGCTGGATAAAATCATGATTTATGGTTAAGACCTGTTATTTCCTTGAAGGAATACAAATATTGATATTAAAGATTTATAAAAAATTCAATAATGAAATGTTTTAGCTTGCTTTTGTTTTACTAAAGGTCCATTACAGCTGTTTTTATCTCAATTTCAAATAATTTCTGAGTAACAATTAAGTACATTACTGTCATTGTTTTCAATTAAAATGGTCAAAAATAAACAAAAATAGCTTCTTAGCAAAAAGCAATTTTACTAACAAGAATTTTGATAGGACTTCCTGCTAGAGGTCTGAGCGGGGAGGTGGAAACTGAAAACTAGCTGTTATTAGCAGAGAGGTTTGGAATTCACTTTCTTATTGGTCTATTAACTAATTTACCGCCTGGGATGTCATCAAAATTCCATCCCATCAAAACAGACTGAAATTTCAGGTGGTCTTTTCAAATAGTTCTTACACTAAAAGAGCATTATCATAATTTTCACATCTTCACAGAATTATTCCAACCTCATAGTGTGGAAATATATCTATAAAATCACGTTTTTGTCTCCACTTCTGAAAAGGTGCCAACAATGCACTTGTGTGAAGGCTTAGTAAATCTCAGTGAATCAAGCCATTTGACTAACCCCCCTAGGCAATGAGGCAATGAGGCTCTGACTCATGGCAATGCTGAGATTGATTAGGGGAATGATCATTAACTAGAGGAGGCCACGATGCTCTCAAATCACTAAATGGTCATTTGTTTTACAGGAAATAGAGGTCATTAATCACTACAATGAATGGGATTGTGCATGTGTGTTTGTGTGTGTGTGTGTTTGTGTGTGTGTGTGTGTGTGTGTGTGTATGTGTGTGTGTGTGTGTGTGTGTGTGTGTGTGTGTGTGTGTGTGTGTGTGTGTGTGTGCGTGTGCGTGTGCGTGTGTACGTGCGTGCGTGCGTGTGTGTGCATGTGTATGTGCGTGCGTGTGTGTGTGCGTGTGTACGTGCGTGCGTGCGTGCGTGTATATGTACAGTACATGTGTGTGTGTGTGTGTGTGTGTTCCTGGTAGTGTCTAAGGTTCAGTCAAGACGTGAGGGGATCTGTTGGGGGGCTGGCGACTATCCCAGGGCCTCTCTGGGCAGGAGGGCTGACTGGTAACATATCTGATACTTGGAACGATGCTGTCTCTTCTCCTTATACGTCACAGTAAGTAGTCAGTGTACGGTGTGCACTGCTGAACTCTACCCTGCTGTCAACCTGAACGACAGCTGAAGCCCTAAAAAAAAGGTCAAAGGTGAGATGATATGACACAAATATCTCCCATCTTCCATAAGAAGGTCAATGAATGCACATCACAATGAACGTGTAGTGTGTGTCTAAACTGTGAAAAGCAGAAGAGATCCAACCAATTACCTATATGTATCCAACACACTTTTACACTCTGTGGGGTTCATTCTACTATACCAACATTCAACTTTGCACATTTTAGCGAACCTGTTTGATATATAGTTGTTATTTGTGTTTCTGTAGTGTAGAGTCTGTCTATATTTACCAAAGGATGTAGACATGAATATATAACGGTCTATTATGGCTGTACACAAGGGGGCGCCGTCACGCTCTGTGTGAAAATTCAGAGTAATGTAATTGATGTTAAATAAATCAAGTTTTCAAACAGTTATTTATAGCGCACATGTTAATGGAGAACATTTGTATTTCTTCCCTTTCCTAGAATAGATAGTGTTGTGCCTGGAGGAACTAACTTTCACCTCTCGTTTAGCCCTCTCAGATCAGCGCTAGATGTTCAACGTAGCCAAGGCGTTTCCCAAACTAAGTAAAAATCATTTGTGTTGCTTATGTAGAGAGGAAGTACATATTTCTATCCTTATTTTGGATATTTGAACTTGAACATTTGAAAACATTTACAATGGACAATAAACTAAGTTTCACATATACTGTGAGATTTACTCCATAACGTTTAGTAAATCAAAACAAAAAAACAAGCATCATCAATTAGTGTTGCGATTTCAGTGACATTCTTTTTAGCGTTGGTGTAAAGTACTTAAGTAAAATAAGTAAAAAATACTTTAAAGTACTATATAAGTAGTTTTTTAGGTATCTGTACTTTACTTTACTATTTATATTTTTGACTACTTTTACTTTTACTTCACTACTTTCCTAAAGAAAATAATGTACTTTTTACTCCATACATTTTCCCCTGACATCCAAAAATACGTTTTCAATATATAGCAAGACAGGAAAGTGGTCCAATTCCCTCACTTATCAAGAGATCCCTGGTCATCCCTACTGCCTCTGATCTGGAGGACTCTCTAAACACAAATGCTTCGTTTGTAAATGATGTCTGCATATTGCAGTGTGCCCCTGGCTAAAAATCATTGTTGTGCCATCTGATTTTGTTCTTATAAGCAATTTGAAATTATTTATACTTTTAATTTGACTTTTGATACTTAGGTATATTTATGGAATTAGATTTACTTTTGATACTTAAGTATATTTAAAACCAAATTTATTTAACCAGGGAAGTCAGTTAAGAACAAATTCTAATTTTCAATGATGGCCTAGGAACAGTGGGTTAACTGCCTTGTTCAGGGGCAGAATCACAGATTTTTACCTTGTCAGCACAGGGATTTGAACTTGCAACCTTTTGGTTACTAGTCCAAAGGCTACCCTGCCACCTGAAAATACTTTTAGACTTTTTCTCAAGTAATATTTTTCTGGGTGACTTTCCCTTTTACTTAATTAAGTCATTTTCTATTAATGTATCTTTACTTTTACTCAAGTATGACAATTGGGTACTTTCCCAATCACTGCTTTTTAGCCCTATTAATCCTCGACTGTCCAAAATGCACCACTAGGGGGCACTGTGTGCTCTGCAGAAAAGCGAAATGCTTGGAGCGTTAAGGATTCGTAGCTAAATCTGCGTCACACAGACAGGTTGTAGGCTATAATCCTGTGATCAGATTTATGAAATCATGTTCAGGTTGTTTCCAACTAGACTCTATAACTGTCAATAAGTCACGACTAATCACAATGACAAAAATGGGAAAGTCCATGTCCTTGTATCTTACATACACCCTGATGGAAAGTTAGGTGGGTCATGAAATATTAAAGGCCTACATGTAACAGCCATTAGAGGCTCAGACTGAAAGTTATTTGTTTTTACAGCAGATGAAGCGTCTATATGCGGAGGTGAATCTTCTAGACCAGGGGTGTCGAACTCATTTTGATTAAAAACTCAGCAAAAATAAAAACATTCTCTCACTGCCAACTGCGTTTATATTTAGCAAACTTAACATGTGTAAATATTCTTATGAACATAACAAGATTCAACAACTGAGACATAAACTGAACAAGTTCCACAGACATGTGA
The DNA here is from genome assembly GCF_045791955.1 of Oncorhynchus clarkii lewisi. Taxonomy (NCBI): domain Eukaryota; kingdom Metazoa; phylum Chordata; class Actinopteri; order Salmoniformes; family Salmonidae; genus Oncorhynchus; species Oncorhynchus clarkii. Next base: position 11,015,748 of record NC_092166.1, on the reverse strand, counting down.
CTAACAGAAATGGAATAATGTGTCCCTGAACAAAGGGAGGGGGGGGGGGGTGAAAATCAAAAGTAACAGTCAGTATCTGGTGTGGCCACCAGCTGCATTACGTACTGCAGTGCATCTCCTCCTCAAGGACTGCACCAGATTTGCCAAATCTTGCTGTCAGATTTTACCCCATTCTTCCACCAAGGCACCTGCAAGTTCCAGGACATTTCTGGGGGGAATGGCCCTAGCCCTCACCATCCGATCCAACAGGTCCCAGACGTGCTCAATGGGATTGAGATCCATGCTCTTCGTTGGCCAAGGCAGAACACTGACATTCCTGCCTTGCAGGAAATCATGCACAGAACAAGCAGTATGGCTGGTGGCGTTGTCATGCTGGAGGGTCAGGTCAGGATGAGCCTGAGGGAAGGGTACCACATGAGGGAGGAGGATGTCTTCCCTGTAACGCACAGCGTTGAGTTTGCCTGCAATGACAACAAGCTCAGTCCGATGATGCTGTGACACACCGCCCCAGACCATGATGGACCCTCCACCTCCAAATCGATCCTGCTCCAGCATACTGGCCTTGCTCTAAGGCTCATTCCTTCGACGATAAATGTGAATCTGACTATCACCCTTGGTGAGACAAAAACGTGACTCGTCAGTGAAGAGCACTCTTTGCCAGTCCTGTCTGGTCCAGCAATGGTGAGTTTGTGCCCATAGGCAACATTGTTGCCGGTGATGTCTGGAGAAGACCTGCCTTAAAACAAGCACAAGCCCTCAGTCCAGCCTCTCTCACCCTATTGCGGACAGTCTGAGCACTGATGGAGGGATTGTGCGTTCCTGGTGTAACTCGGGCAGTTGTTGTTGCCATCTTTTACCTGTCCCGCAGGTGTGATGTTCAAATGTACCGATCCTGTGCAGGTGTTGTTACACGTGGTCTGCCACTGTGAGGACGATCAGCTGTCGTGCCTTAGACATGCTGCAAGGAGGCATGAGGACTGCAGATGTGGCCAGGGCAATAAATTGCAATGTCCGTACTGTGAGACGCCTAAGACAGCGCTACAGGGATCTCTTAGGCGTCTCACAGTACGGACATTGTAATTTATTGCCCTGGCCACATCTGCAGTCCTCATGCCTCCTTGCAGCATGCCTAAGGCACTTTCACGCAGATGAGCAGGGCCCCTGGGCATCTTTCCTTTGGTGTTTTTCAGAGTCAGTAGAAAGACCTCTTTAGTGTCCTAAGTTTTCATAACTGTAACCTTAATTTCCTACTGTCTGTAAGCTGTTAGTGTCTTAACGACCGTTCCACAGGTGCATGTTTATTAATAGTTTATGGTTCATTGGACAAGCATGGGAAACAGTGTTTAAACCCTTTACAATGAAGATCTGTGAAGTTATTTGGATTTGTACAAATTATCTTTGAAAGACAGGGTCCTAAAAAAGGGACGTTCCTTTTTTTGCTGAGTTTATTTCCTTGGTGTCAAAATGTGCAAAAAAAAGTCCTCTATCCATCGTTTTGGGAATTTCCGATGCTCCCTGATTGTCTAGTGATTATTAACGAGTTGGACAGTGAAGAAACTGTGCAAATATAAGCCCATTATCATTTCTACACAGTTTCGATTTGGGTTAAGTAATTTAAAAGTATATATATTTGTATATATTTTTTCCTCAAACAACCCGTAACTGGTCCCTGGGCCGTATGTTTGACACCCCTGTTCTAGACACTAGAAGGCTAGTTAGGACAGTATGACATAATCGCTGAGTATATTGCAGTAATGCAGGTTTCACGGCATAGACATACTCTAATATCAAAGTAAATTAAGGAGACTACACTCTTAGAAAACAAGGTGCTATCTAGAACCTCAAAGGGTTCTTGTGCTATCCCAATAGGATAACCCCTTGAAGAACCTTTTTTTGTTCCAGGTAGAACCCTTTTGGGTTCCATGTAAAACTCTTTCCACAGAGGGTTCCACCTGCAACCAAAAAGGGTTCTCCTGTGGGGACAGCCCAAGTACCCTTTTTCTAAGAGTGTACCATGTAACTACTGTTTAACAACGGAGTAAGTACATGAATGAAGTACTTGCCATTTTAGTAATGATCGTGAAATGTGGTTGTTTTGCCTACCTTAGTTAAATTAACTGATTGTAAGTTATTCCGTATAGGGCTCATCCAGGGTAAAGTCTACTACACCTGTTGTATTCGGCGCATGTGACAAATAAAATTTGATTTGCGTGTCTGCTAATTTACCAAAATGTAATTGTAGCCTACTGCCTAGTTTACCGTAATTACATAATTTATTCCCCATAGTGATTAAGGAATACTACTCAAATACATAGTGTTTTCCCAATCTCTAAGCACTGATTTAGAGTCATGTCATGTTGGAGTGTCTAGACCGAGCATGTCAGGAATATCATTCCTATAACGAATCTGCTCTGAGGTAAATTAACTTTTCGGCAACATGACAAAGATAAAGGTAAGTGAGCTGCAAGAATAACAGCACATCATTTGAAGGCAGGAGAATAAGAGCATAGCCTATCATTTGACGGCAGGAGAATAACAGTATAGCCTATCATTTGACGGCAGCCGATATATTACAATTATCTTTCTGAAAAAATAGACTGGTAGACTACAGGACCCTTCCCTGATTGTATTATTTGTCTTGGAAGATGATTGTTAATGGGCCGTGGATGATTGATGAGCGAGTCAGAAGAGAAATATGAAAGAGACCAAAACAGACCAGGGATATTTTCTCATTCCATAACTAATTTTAGTCTTGGATATTGTCATGTCCACCCTCGCTCCCCATCTCCCGCGTTCGACGTCGCCGACCTATTAACCACGGGTCCTGGCAACCCATCATGGCGCACACCTGGCAACCTTCATTATGAACACCTGCTCCTCATCATGCACACCTGGACCTCATCACCTCCCTGATTACTTCCCCTTTATATAACACTCCGTTGTTATCACACACCAGGCAATGTTGTTTATGGTTCCACGTTTAGATGCGTGTCTTGTTTTGGATCGGCAATGTTCTTCGTCATTTAGCTCACTAACGGCACTTGCTTCCTGGCAAGTACTCCATTCATGTACACATATATATATATATATATATATATATATATATATATACATATATGAAGAATACATTGTCATGAATTAATAACATTTTGTTGGGTTCGGTTTGTTTTATTAAATGCATTGTAATAGATATCAGTACTAGCAGTTATATACAGTCGCTGGTGGTCCAGGAAATGCTGGGCAGTTGTTGGCCAATAAATTGTTTTCAACCTTGGTCTTGATTTTTACATGATTTGCAGACGTTTGTTCTTGACCAGCACGAGCCCTCTCAGTACATCGAATCAACTAATCATCGGGCCCTTGTTTAGTTGTCGGATGTGTCAGTCAGCAGTACTGGGTTGGAACGAAAGCCTGCACATCCTGTGCATCCCTAGGTTGGAGGTCCAGGATTGAATATCACTATAGCTTATAAGGATCTTAGAAGGATCCTTCTAGATAGCTTGTAAGGATCTGGTCAGACAGCCTCCATATTGTAACTGTATCAATTGTTGGGTCTGTGGGAGAGATTATGTGGCTGGTTGCACTGGGAGACCAATGATCAGCCAGGATGATCCATTTAACATATTTGAAATGTCTGGATGGTTACTCTATTCCTTGTTTTATATACAGGAGCCTATACACTGAGTGTACAAAACATTAGGAACACCTTCCTAATATTGAGTTACAACCCCTGTTTGCCCTCAGAAAAGCCTCAATTCGACGGGGCATGGCCACTACTAGGTGTTGAAAGCGGGGATGCTGGTCCATGTTGACTCCAATGCTTCCCACAGTGGTGTCAAGTTGGCTGGATGTCCTTTGTTGATACTCGAGGGAAAAACCCATCAGAGTTGAAGTTCTTTTTTTTTTTGAATTTTTTTTTTTACCCCCCTTTTTTCTCCCCAATTTTGTGGTATCCAGTTGTTGTAGTAGCTACTATATTGTCTCATCGCTACAACTCCCGTATGGGCTCGGGAGAGACGAAGGTTGAAAGTCATGCATCCTCCGATACACAACCCAACCAAGCCGCACTGCTTCTTAACACAGCGCGCATCCAACCCGGTAGCCAGCCGCACCAATGTGTCGGAGGAAACACCGTGCACTTGGTTAGCGCGCACTGCACCCGGCCCGCCACAGGAGTCGCTGGTGCGCGATGAGACTAGGACATCCCTACCGACCAAGCCCTCCTTAACCCGGACGACGCTAGGCCAATTGTGCGTCGCGGCCGGTTACGACAGAGCCTGGGCGCGAACCCAGGGACTCTGATGGCACAGCTGGCGCTGCAGTACAGCGCCCTTAACCACTGCGCCACCCGGGAGGCCAGAGTTGAAGTTCTTGACACACTGAAACCAGTGCGCCTGGCACCTACTACCATACCTCGTTCAAAGCCACTTAAATCTTTTGTCTTGCCCATTCACCCTCTGAATTGCAAACATACACAATTCTCAATTGTCTCAAGGATTTCATACAGTAGCTTTCAGCTGGATTTCCCTGGTCAGTCTGTCATGGAAATGTTTTTTTCCCTTGATGTTTTGTCCACTCAGTGCTACAAAGGTGGCAAAGGGCACAGCTGAATGAATAAATCTGTATGGACATCCTCTTGTCTATAGGCCAGACAGTATAAGCTACAGTTAGTTCTACTACAATGTGAAAAGCCCATGTGAAAATATTGTGAGAGAGGAAGAGAGAGGCAACGGTTCACGGCTCACTATCAACGAATACAAACCACGTTAATATTTGCCCTCACAAGCCACTTGAGTTTTAAATGTGTCAGCCAAATGAATTTAACATCAAATACAGAGAGGAGAGCAGGCAGGAAAGCCAAAAGATTGGATTTATTCTCTGTGACGTCAGTGAACAGGGGTTTAGATGTCGGTCACAGATATTTAGCGACTAGCGAGTCCGCTGCTGGATTCATTAGCTGTAGCCACGGCTTCTATCAGGTGTCTTTGTGTGTGTGTGTGTGTGTGTGTGACTCTATTTTCAGAGGAACAACCTCAGATATACTGAATCAATGGCCTCCACCCAGTCCCCGGGTCGGCTCTCCACCCCATGCACTCATATCTGAATACCCTCTGTGTTGGTTTGGAGGCACGGTTCATTGATACTGCCACTTGTAGTATATTGCCAATTGACATCTATCCAGGCTCTTTAATCAGCCAATTAGTAGGTCTACCTATTGAGAATTGGATTGAATTGAACATCTGTGTCATGTGTCGCTCTTTGAGATGAAACACAGCGATTGAATGTTATTTTCAGGAACAACTCCTGGCCCTAGATATATGTGATATAGGGAAAAAACATTTTTTTAAATGACCTTTGTTAGCGCCTCATTCCAAAAGCCATGCAGCTAATCCTGGAGGCAGCACTTCAACCCTCCCACTGCTCAGCAATGTTGAGATATCTAAAACAACTTTTCTTCTGTCATCCATTACGACATTGACTGGCTGCAAAAGACAGTTTCAACCATGAAAACAAAGCCAAAACAAAAGCGCCACAAATCGATAACCTCTTACCCCGGACATCTGAAAAAATCTATCAAGCCTAAATATCCAAAGCGGCATGACGGGCATCCTCATATTGCATTTTATTGATTCCTACTGAGAAATTAGCTACCCTAAAAATGTTCTGTGGATATTACAGTAAGTGCACGGTCATGGTGGGTTTTTGTTGCTACGGTCACGCTCTGTCTGTAGCGCTATCCACGGGAGAACATTGTTCTCATTAACAGGATATTATAAAATGATGAGCACTTAATAGGAGGTCACCAAGGGATCAATGTTAAACCCTCTCTCATTTATAATCCTCAGCACTGCAATGCAGCACCGGGCTTTAAACATGGTTCTGTTGATCTATTCCCAGTTATACTCTGATGGATAAATAAATGAAATTATACTGTGTGATGCCGTGTTGGGAGATAGCTAGTACAGTAATATATTCGAAGACCGAACACACAGGCATACAACAGACACAGGGATACACACACACACACTGATCTCATACAAATTCATGCAACACACACATGTACAGTACCTGGTGAAATTCGACACACCCTCCTTGCACAGTCTCCACATTTAGCTTCCTTAAAATGAAATCTAAAAAGGGATTGGATTCAATTTTTTTCCAACATATCTACACAACTTACTCCAAATGTTCAAAGTAAAATAAAATTATACGTTTTCCAAATTAATAAAAAATACTAAAACAAAGATGTCTTCACAGTCCAGAGTTAATACTTAGTGAAAGCACCTTTGGCAGCCATTACAGCTGTGAATCATTTTGAATCCAATTCTACAAACTTACCCATAACATGACGCTGCCACCCCAATACTTTAAAATACAGAGTGTTTCTCTCTGTGTTGTACTGTATTGGATGTGACCCAAGCCTGTAGTTTTGAATTAAATAAAGAGTGTTTCTCTCTGTGCTGTATTGTATTGGATGTGACCCAAGCCTGTAGTTTTTAATTAAATAAAGAGTGTTTCTCTCTGTGCTGTATTGTATTGGATGTGACCCAAGCCTGTAGTTTTTAATTAAATAAAGAGTGTTTCTCTCTGTGCTGTATTGTATTGGATGTGACCCAAGCCAGTAGTTTTTAATTTAGGCCAAACAGTTAATGTATTTGCCGTGTTGTCTTGCAGTACTACTTGTTGAGTGGATTGTTTAACACAGGCTTCCTTCTTTTCTCTTTGTCATTCAGGCCTTTAATGTGGAGTGAATGCAATGTTGTTGATTGTCTGTATTTTCAAGTCTTGTGGTGGCAGCATCATGTTATGGGTATGCTTGTACACCCTGGAATGATCAGAAATCATTAATACAGTGCATTCAGAAAGTATTCAGACCCATGAACTTTTTCCACATTTTGTTGCATTACAGCCTTATTCTAAAATAGATTAAATGCATAAACAATTATCATCAATCTACACACTATACCCCATAATGACAATGCAAAAATTGGATTTTTAGATATTTAGAAAATGTATTTAAAAAAAAAAATATTCAGACCCTTTACTCAGTACTTTGTTGAAGCACCTTTGGGAGTGATTACAGCCTCGAGTCTTCTTGAGCCAAGCTTGACGCTACAAGCTCGGCACAACTGTATTTGGGGAGTTTCTCCTATTCTCTGCAGATCCTCTTAAGCTCAGTCAGATTGGATGGGGACTGTTACTGCACAGCTATTTTCTGGTCTCTCCAGAGATGTTCGATCGATCGGGTTCAAGTCTGGGCTCTGGCTGGGCTCCAGTCTGAGGTCCTGAACGCTCTGGAGCAGGTTTTCAGCAAGTATCTCTTTGTACTTTGCTCCGTTCATCTTTCCCTCAATCCTGACTAGTCTCCCTGCCGCTGAAAACATCCCCACAGCATGATGCTGCCACCACCATGCTTCACCATGGGGATGGTGCCAAGTTTCCTCCAGACGTGACGATTGGTGTTCAGGCCAAAAGAGTTCAATCTTGGTTTCATCAGACCAGAGAATCTTGTTTCTCATGATCTGAGAGTCCAAGTGGGCTGTCATATGCCTTTTACTGAGGAGTGGCTTCTGTCTGGCCACTCTACAATAAAGGCCTGATTGGTGGAGTGCTGCAGAGATGGTTGTCCTTCTGAATGGTTCTCCCATCTCCACAGAGGAACTCTAGAGCTGTCAGAGTGACCATCGGGTTCTTGGTCACCTCCCATTAGAAGGCCCTTCTACCCCAGTCGCTCAGTTTGGCCGGGAGGCCAGCTCTAGGAAGAATCTTGTTGTTTCCAAACTTCTTCCTTTTAAGAATAATGGAGGCCACTGTTCTTGGCAACCTTCAACGCTGCAGACATTTTTTGGTACCCTTTCCCAGATCTGTGTCTCGACACAATGCTGTCTCGGAGCTCTATGGACAATTCCTTCGACCTCATGGTGTGGTTTTTGCTCTGACATGCACTGTGAGCTGTGGGACCTTATATAGACAGGTGAGTGCCAATCCAAATCAGGTCCAATCAATTGAATTTACCAGAGGTGGACTCCAATCCAATTGTACAATCCAAATGACCTCGACTAACCTGTACCCCCACACACTGACTTGGTACCGCCTGTATTTTTTATTACATTTTTTACTTTAGTTTATTTAGTAAATATTTTCTTAACTATATTTTGTGAACTGTATTGTTGTTTAAGGGCTTGTATGTAAGCATTTCACGGTAATACCTGTTGTATTTGGCGCATGTGACAAATAAAATTTGATTTGATTTGTAGAAACTTGTCAAAAAGGATTAATGGAAACAGGGTCCACCTGAGCTCAATTTTGAGTCTCATAGCAAAGCGTCTGAATACTTATGTAAATAAGGTATTTGTGTTTGATATTTTTAATAAATTAGCAAAAATTATCAAAAAAATGTTTTTGCTTCGTCATTATGGGGCGTTGTGTGTATATTTATGAGGAAAAATAAGGCTGTAACGTAACAAAATGTGGGGGAAAAAAATACCAAGGAATCATTGTGTAAGACAAATCAGAAAGGCTAAATGGGAACCCAGCTAAATTCTGGAAAACTGTCTAATCTCTTACGGGATTTACTTCTTCCTCTCTGCCACAACAAATTAATTCAGACACTGGCCTCTTTACGGAAAAAAATGCCTTCATTGATGCATTTTATCACCATTTTATTTCAGCGGGCTATCTCTTTGAAATAACTTCTAAGCCTATTCACAGTGATTTTGGGCTGGATGCTGATAGGGGAAACTTGCTGAATGATCAGAGAAATAATAGTTAAAGCTTTTCTTTTAGGTTATTTACAGAAACATAAGTCCTGGATGCTTTGCTAGCAATAGACAAAAATAAATACACAGGGACCGACCAATTGGATCCTGGTCTGCTTAAGTGTGCAGCTCCCAGCATCGTTGGCTGAATAACCCACATTTTTTATTTAACATTGTTATCCGGAAATATTCCAAAAGTATGAAAATCAGTTCTGGTGCTGCCACTCTATAAGGGCGGGTATAGTAGTGATCTTAATAATGACCGCCCCATTTCAAGGCTTCCTTGTCTAGCTAAGATTCTAGAATCCTTGGTAAACGTACAACTTTTCTCTTTGGTATCTGAGAAATGTATTTAGAATGTAAAACAATCAGGGTTTAGATCTGAGAATAGCTTTATTAAAGCAACCACTTTAGATGTCAATGATCTTGTCAATGTTTTAGACACTACAATGAAATGTGCTGCTTTGTTTGTGGACCTGTCAAAGCTTTTGATACTGTTGATCCGGCTATTCTATTGAATAAATTGTCCTTGATAGGCCTGAGCTCTGATGCCTGTTCATGGTTTCATGATTATCTTAGTGACAGAACTCAGGCCATCATGATTGATGGAATTATCTTGGCAAAGGAGACATGCTCACTAACAGGGGTGTTAACAAATTTGTGGCCAAAATTTGAGGGAAATAAGGTTTTTGTGCCTGTGGAAAATGTCTTAGATATTTTATTTCAGCTCATGAAACATGGGACCAACACTTTACATGTTGCGTTTATATTTTTGTGCCATATATTTTAATGTGTGTAGATGTGCCAGTTCTTTGTATGTTTTCATTTATTTTATTTTATTACATACAAATGAATGCCAATGACACACCAGAATGACTTTCCAATAGGTGTTGAGTGTTCCTGAATGATCCAGTCTCAGTCCTGACTTAAATTTGTTTGAAAATCAGAGACAAGGTTTGAATATTGCCGTCCATCAATGACTCCCAACCAAACGTATTGAGCTTGAGCAATTAACAAAACAAACAATTGATATACAGTGCCTTGCGAAAGTATTCGGCCCCCTTGAACTTTGCGACCTTTTGCCACATTTCAGGCTTCAAACATAAAGATATAAAACTGTATTTTTTGTGAAGAATCAACAACAAGTGGGACACAATCATGAAGTGGAACGACATTTATTGGATATTTCAAACTTTTTTAACAAATCAAAAACTGAAAAATTGGGCGTGCAAAATTATTCAGCCCCCTTAAGTTAATACTTTGTAGCGCCACCTTTTGCTGCGATTACAGCTGTAAGTCGCTTGGGGTATGTCTCTATCAGTTTTGCACATCGAGAGACTGAAATGTTTTCCCATTCCTCCTTGCAAAACAGCTCGAGCTCAGTGAGGTTGGATGGAGAGCATTTGTGAACAGCAGTTTTCAGTTCTTTCCACAGATTCTCGATTGGATTCAGGTCTGGACTTTGACTTGGCCATTCTAACACCTGGATATGTTTATTTTTGAACCATTCCATTGTAGATTTTGCTTTATGTTTTGGATCATTGTCTTGTTGGAAGACAAATCTCCGTCCCAGTCTCAGGTCTTTTGCAGACTCCATCAGGTTTTCTTCCAGAATGGTCCTGTATTTGGCTCCATCCATCTTCCCATCAATTTTAACCATCTTCCCTGTCCCTGCTGAAGAAAAGCAGGCCCAAACCATGATGCTGCACCACCATGTTTGACAGTGGGGATGGTGTGTTCAGCTGTGTTGCTTTTACGCCAAACATAACGTTTTGCATTGTTGCCAAAAAGTTCAATTTTGGTTTCATCTGACCAGAGCACCTTCTTCCACATGTTTGGTGTGTCTCCCAGGTGGCTTGTGGCAAACTTTAAACGACACTTATTATGGATATCTTTAAGAAATGGCTTTCTTCTTGCCACTCTTCCATAAAGGCCAGATTTGTGCAATATACAACTGATTGTTGTCCTATGGACAGAGTCTCCCACCTCAGCTGTAGATCTCTGCAGTTCATCCAGAGTGATCATGGGCCTCTTGGCTGCATCTCTGATCAGTCTTCTCCTTGCATGAGCTGAAAGTTTAGAGGGACGGCCAGGTCTTGGTAGATTTGCAGTGGTCTGATACTCCTTCCATTTCAATATTATCGCTTGCACAGTGCTCCTTGGAATGTTTAAAGCTTGGGAAATCTTTTTGTATCCAAATCCGGCTTTAAACTTCTTCACAGCAGTATCTCGGACCTGCCTGGTGTGTTCCTTGTACTTCATGATGCTCTCTGCGCTTTTAACAGACCTCTGAGACTATCACAGTGCAGGTGCATTTATACAGAGACTTGATTACACACAGGTGGATTGTATTTATCATCATTAGTCATTTAAGTCAACATTGGATCATTCAGAGATCCTCACTGAACTTCTGGAGAGAGTTTGCTGCACTGAAAGTAAAGGGGCTGAATAATTTTGCACGCCCAATTTTTCAGTTTTTGATTTGTTAAACAAGTTTGAAATATCCAATAAAAGTCGTTCCACTTCATGATTGTGTCCCACTTGTTGTTGATTCTTCACAAAAAAATACAGTTTTATATCTTTATGTTTGAAGCCTGAAATGTGGCAAAAGGTCGCAAAGTTCAAGGGGGCCGAATAAACTGTATGTTTATAGAATCTGATTTAAAATGATTCCCAGCTGTAATGGCTGCAAAAGGTGCTTCCACCAAGGATTAGCTCTGGGCTGTGAAGACATACACAATCAAGAGGCATGTTCGTTTTTTTATTGTCATTCATTTGGAAGTTTTTCTTTCACTTTGAAAATGTGGAGTAGGTTATGTACATCGGTAGGGAAACAATCTAATTCAATAAATGTTTTGATTTATAATCCTCAGGACTGCAATACAGCGCCAGGCTTTAAACATGGTTCTGTTGATCTATTCCCAGTTATACTCTGATGGATACAGTACATAAATGAAATTATACTGTGTGGTGCCGTGTTGGGAGATAGCTAGTACAGTAATATATACAAAGACAGAACACACAGGCATGATCCTATACACATTTATGCAATACACACACACACACACACACACACACACACACACACACACACACACACACACACACACACACACACACACACACACACACACACACACACACACACACACACACACGTACAGTACCTATAGAAAGTCTGCACACCATTTAACTTTTTTCACATTTAGTAAAGGGAGATTGAAATAGATTTTTTTCCCACATTTTGTAAAGGGAGATTGAAATTGATTTAATTGTATTTTTTGTCATTGATCTACAAAAAATACTTCATACGTGAAAAGAAAATTCTACACATTTTTACAAATTAATACAAATAAAATAACTAAAATATAGTCATTGCCTAAGTATTCACCCCCTTTGTTTAGGCAAGCCTACATTAGTTCAGAAGGCTTAACAAATCCCATAATAAGTTATATGGACTCACTCTGTGTGAAATAATAGGAGTTGACATGATTTTGAAAACCCCTTCCTCTGTCCCCCATACATACAACATCTGAAAGATCCCTCAGCCCAGTATTGAATTTCAAGCACAGATTCAAATCGAAAGAACATGGAGCTTTTCAAAATTCTCATAAAGGGTGATTAGATGTGTAACAATAACAAATCAGACATTGAGTATCTCTTTAAAGCATGGTCAAGTTAATAATTATGCTGTGGATTTTATATTAAACCACCCAGACACATCAAAGATGTAGTCGGCATTCTGAACTGAGCTGCAGTACAGGAAGGAAACTGCTCAGGGATGTTACCATGACGCCATTGGTCATTTTTAAACAGCTACAGAGTTCAACTAGGCAAGTCAGTTAAGAACAAATTCTTATTTACAATGACAGCCTACACTGGCCAAACCCAGACAACACTGCCCTATGGAACTCCTAATCATAGCTGGTTCTGATACAGCCTGGAATTGAACCTGGGTGTCTGTAGTGATGCTTCAAGCACTGAGACACAGTGACCTACAACACGAAGCCAAATCTACACTTTAGTTGCTTACCAAGAAGACAGTGAATGTTCCTGAGTGGCCGAGTTACACTTTTGACTTAAATCTGTTTGAAAATCAATGGAAAGATTTGATCTGTCTAGCCATGATCTCCACCACCTTGACAGAGCTTGAAGAATTCTGACAAGAATAATGGCCAAATATTGCACAATACAGGTGTGCAAAGCTCCTATGAGACTTACCCAAGAAGACTCAGCTGTAATTGGTGCCAAAGGTGTTTCTAAGATGTATTAACTCGGGGGTGAATACTTATCTACTCAAGGTATATTAGTGTTGCATTTTTCATTCATCTTTAAAACAATGTTTTAGATTTGTTTTTCCACTTTGACATTACAGAGTATTTTGTGTAGATCGTTCACACAAAAATGATAATTAGATCCATTTTAATCCACAGTCCCACAGTATATGGATGTATATTGTGGAACTGCTCGATAAAACTGCTATTAAAACAAACTAAATTAAATGAGTGGGTGTATAGTTGACCCATAACACTTTTCTCTCCAAAACATCATCACATAATATATCAAATGTTTTAGACAAAGGTTGACATTTTGTTTGCCATACTGTTAAGCAGGCACAAATGAACCCCTAAAAAATATTTTCCTCAAAAATGTTCAAGTGTGATGTCTCAAAATGTCTCTGAAACAATGATACAGGCTTTTAACTCATAAGTCGCTTATGTCAATGAAGTCGGATTTTCAGGCTGACATTTCCTGTATCAATTACAGCAAATAGGGGACTTTTGACATACAGCAATATATGAACTAGAAGTACGACCCAAGACATGTTTAAGTTTAGGAGCTTTGCGTGCACCTGTCTGCCAGCCTATCTCTCTAAAACACAACATCCTCAGTTAGAGGATTAAAGTAGTTCATTTACATATCAGTAAAGGACTGTCATTCTCCCAACTAAACTTTGAAGGACTGGGTGTCGGTATAGATCCTGAGTTGAAGGATTGAAGTAGTTAACATACATATCAATTGAAGAATTAAAGTAGTTAATATACATATCAGTTGGTGGATTAAAGTAGTTAAAGTAGCTAATATACATATCAATTGGTGAATTAAAGTAGCTAATATACATATCAGTTGGTGGATTAAAGTAGTTAAAGTAGCTAATATACATATCAGTTGGTGGATTAAAGTAGTTAATATACATATCAATTGGTGGATTAAAGTAGCTAATATACATATCAGTTGGTCAACATCAACAGTAAAGAGGCGACCCCGGGATGCTGGCCTTCTAGGCAGAGATGCAAAGAAAAAGACATATCCCAGACTGGCCAATAAGAATAAAAGATTAAGATGGGCAAAAAAACACAGACACTGGACAGAGGAACTCTGCCTAGAAAGCCAGCATCCCGGAGTCGCCTCTTCACTGTTGATGTTGAGACTGGTGTTTTGCGGGTACTATTTAATGAAGCTGACAGTTGAGGACTTGTGAGGTGTCTGTTTCTCAAACTAGACACTCGAATGTACTTGTCTTCTTGCTGAGTTGTGCACCGGGGCCTCCCACTCCTCTTTCTATTCTGTTTAGAGCCCGTTTGCGTGCTCTGTGAAGGGAGTAGTACACAGTGTTGTACCAGATCTTCAGTTTCTTGGCAATTTCTCGCATGGAATAGCCATTTCTCAGAACAAGAATAGACTGACGAGTTTCAGAAGAAAGGTCTTTGTTTCTGGACATTTTGAGCCTATAATCGAACCCACAAATGTTGATGCTCCAGATACTCAACTAGTCTAAAGAATGCCAGCTTAATGGCTTCTTTAATCAGAACAACACTTTGTGCAAACATAACTGCAAAAGGGTTTTCTAATGATCAATTAGTCTTTTAAAATGATAAACTTGGATTAGCTAACACAATGTGCCATTGGAACACAGAAGTGATGGTTGCTGATAATGGGCCTCTGTATGACTATGTAGACATTCCATTAAAAATAATCAGTTTCCAGCTACAATAGTCATTTACAACATTAACAATGTCTACACTGTATTTCTGATATTATTTTAATGGACAAAAAAATGTGCTTTCTTTCAAAAACAAGGACATTTCTACGTGACCCCAAACTTTTGAATGGGAGTGTACATAGCAGTTGAAGGATGAAGCTAGTTAATATACATATCAGTTTGAAGAAGTCCTTGAATGGGTATCAGTATAGATCAGAGATCAGGGTTGGCCTAGTATGATCACTGGTTCACGTCTCAGTGCTACTTTCGATAAAGATCTGAGAGAGCTCAGAAGAACTCAAAAGCCCCAAATCTGATAATATAACCTTAGATCTGGTATGTTTTCTGGGCCAATTAAGCTGTAGGGGGGCTTTTTGAAGTTCTACATTGAAGGGCGGGAGGCTGGCTTTCCAGCACGGCCTGAACTTACCAGTGAGGGGGGAAGAGAGGGGAAGAGAGGGGAAGACCCCAGGGGTCCCGGTTCCCAGAGCCTGGCTGTGTAATCCAGTCAAACACGCATGCAAATCTCATCTGTGCCCGCACACAATGGCCTGTCTGTGCTCGAGGCCTGGGAGGAGAGCAAGGTGGACATGGTGGATGTTCCCTGCGTGCCACAGATACCCTGATAGGCATATATGAACAAACAAAGCAGACCTGGGTTCAAATAGTATCTGTTTTCTTTAGAAAGGGTTGATCGAGCGTCTAGAGCCAGATGGCGGAGTTTGGGGTTCCATTGTCCGGGGCTGGCAGACGAGCTCAATCAAGCGCAGCTCAACGTTATTGAGAGACAATAGAAATATGCATCCCAAATAAAAACGATTTGAACCCAGTTCTGATAGCTACAGTAAATAGACACACAGAGAAAGATTGAGAAACTAGCGTCTTTCTTAAGGGCTGTTACACAAACATCTCGCTAATTAGCCAGACATTTTTATTGCTAATGGCGTTTGAAGAGAGAAGATACAGCGTCTCCAATAGAGGAACAATGTGCGGATAGCTACTTGGCACTTCTCGTGATACGGGTCTCTGCAGGCAAACAAAGTTGGCAAAGTGCATCTCTGGGGAAATTAAAAATCTTTCTATTTTCTGGCCAATTAAATTGAATCCCATTTTCAAAAAATGTGTTGCGGCTCCTCCGAATAAATGTTTTATTTGTGAGCTGTGTCTGCCATGTCTATCTAGTCTATGCCCATTGTTGAGCTTCATTGAGTTTCCCGACATGGAACAGTGTGGGAGTTGGGAAGAGGACTGGATGAGGGGGTGTATGTGGGGATTTTTCCCAGGGTTCCAGATCAGAGACACAGGGAACTCAGTTTACATCTGTCGCTATTTTATAGATTTATAGGATTAGGGCATATGCTCTTCAGCACACACTGGCTCCAATCTTTAATCTTAAACATTGGATTAGATGGTCCTGTGAGATTGTGTATGTGTGTGTGTGTGTGTGTGTGTGTGTGTGTGTGTGTGTTTGTGTGTGTGTGTGTGTGTGTGTGTGTGTGTGTGTGTGTGTGTGTGTGTGTGTGTGTGTGTGTGTGTTTCCCTTCAAATGGATATGGTCCCTTGTCTCTGGCATCCCCTTATGCTATTGTGTGTGAGGATGTATGCGTGCCTGTGTGTGTGTGTATTCTCCCCTAGAACCTGTTCTATTGTGATCCCAGTTAGTAGACTATAGCTCAACAGGCAGCCTTCTCTCCAATTTGCCATCGTTTGTCCCCATTTGTTCACCCAACAAACATAAGTTGGCCTTCAATTTTTCCTGTTGGTCACACACACACACACACACACACACACACACACACACACACACACACACACAATCACTGACAATCCTCCTCTCTTAATATAATAAGAATTTGTTCTTAACTGACTTGCCTAGTTAAATGAAGATAATTTTTTTTTTAAATGTACCGATGAGAATCCAGTAGGTCTATACCATTATTGAATACTCTAGGCCTGCATTGAATTGCCATATTGTTAGTATATTATCTGACATTAAAGTGTAATTCAGTAACTGTCATTGCATTATTAATGACAGTTGATTATAATACTGTTAATCACAGGTGGCTGGCTACATGCTGTGACAGTTGTATTGTGTCTTTATCATGAGAGCTCCCAGGCTCAGTAAAGTTTCAAGTTTTAATGTAAAGTGAAATGCCTTTCTTGCAAGCACTAACCCCAGCAATGCAATAATCAATAACAATGTAGCACAAAAAATAACAAGGTAGTACAAAAACACACAAGATATAAAAATAAGAAATAAGAAGAACATGAGAAAGAAGCTTTATACATGATCAGTTCCAGGGTCAGTAGCTATATACAGGGTCAGTTCCAGGGTCAGTAGCTATATACAGGGTCAGTTTCAGGGTCAGTTTCAGGGTCAGTACCTATATACAGGGTCAGTTTCAGGGTCAGTTTCAGGGTCAGTACCTATATACAGGGTCAGTTCCAGGGTCAGTAGCTACAGTGCCTTGCGAAAGTATTCGGCCCCCTTGAACTTTGCGACCTTTTGCCACATTTCAGGCTTCAAACATAAAGATATAAAACTGTATTTTTTTGTGAAGAATCAACAACAAGTGGGACACAATCATGAAGTGGAATGACATTTATTGGATAGTTCAAACTTTTTTAACAACTCAAAAACTGAAAAATTGGGCGTGCAAGATTATTCAGCCCCCTTAAGTTAATACTTTGTAGCGCCACCTTTTGCTGCGATTACAGCTGTAAGTCGCTTGGGGTATGTCTCTATCAGTTTTGCACATCGGGAGACTGAAATTTTTTCCCATTCCTCCTTGCAAAACAGCTCGAGCTCAGTGAGGTTGGATGGAGAGCATTTGTGAACAGCAGTTTTCAGTTCTTTCCACAGATTCTCGATTGGATTCAGGTCTGGACTTTGACTTGGCCATTCTAACACCTGGATATGTTTATTTTTGAACCATACCATTGTAGATTTTGCTTTATGTTTTGGATCATTGTCTTGTTGGAAGACAAATCTCCGTCCCAGTCTCAGGTCTTTTTCAGACTCCATCAGGTTTTCTTCCAGAATGGTCCTGTATTTGGCTCCATCCATCTTCCCATCAATTTTAACCATCTTCCCTGTCCCTGCTGAAGAAAAGCAGGCCCAAACCATGATGCTGCCACCACCATGTTTGACAGTGGGCATGGTGTGTTCAGGGTGATGAGCTGTGTTGCTTTTACGCCAAACATAACGTTTTGCATTGTTGCCAAAAAGTTCAATTTTGGTTTCATCTGACCAGAGCACCTTCTTCCACATGTTTGGTGTGTCTCCCAACTGGCTTGTGGCAAACTTTAAACAATACTTTTTATGGATATCTTTAAGAAATGGCTTTCTTCTTGCCACTCTTCCATAAAGGCCAGATTTGTGCAATATACGACTGATTGTTGTTCTATGGACAGAGTCTCCCACCTCAGCTGTAGATCTCTGCAGTTCATCCAGAGTGATCATGGGCCTCTTGGCTGCATCTCTGATCAGTCTTCTCCTTGTATGAGCTGAAAGTTTAGAGGGACGGCCAGGTCTTGGTAGATTTGCAGTGGTCTGATACTCCTTCCATTTCAATATTATCGCTTGCACAGTGCTCCTTGGGATGTTTAAAGCTTGGGAAATATTTTTGTATCCAAATCCAGCTTTAAACTTCTTCACAACAGTATCTCGGACCTGCCTGGTGTGTTCCTTGTTCTTCATGATGCTCTCTGCGCTTTTGACGGACCTCTGAGACTATCACAGTGCAGGTGCATTTATACGGAGACTTGATTACACACAGGTGGATTGTATTTATCATCATTAGTCATTTAGGTCAACATTGGATCATTCAGAGATCCTCACTGAACTTCTGGAGAGAGTTTGCTGCACTGAAAGTAAAGGGGCTGAATAATTTTGCAAGCCCAATTTTTCAGTTTTTGATTTGTTAAAAAAGTTTGAAATATCCAATAAATGTCGTTCCACTTCATGATTGTATCCCACTTGTTGTTGATTCTTCACAAAAAAATACAGTTTTATATCTTTATGTTTGAAGCCTGAAATGTGGCAAAAGGTCGCAAAGTTCAAGGGGTCGAATACAGTTTATGGAACAGTCTAAGGAACAGTCTATGGAACAGTGTCTCCTAGTGTATTGGGCATTTAGTTTGGCGTTTCTCACCAACTAAGGCAGACAATGGCAACGCCCCAAAAGGCACCCTATTCCCTATATAGTGCACTACTTTTGACCAGAGCCCTAATCAAAAGTAGTGCACTATACAGGGAATAGGGTGCCCATTTGGTGTGCAGCATTATAACAGCGACACACATCTCTATTACCAGACTGGCGGACCCTCACATTCCAGATTAATCATGTTATGCTGCCCACCAAATCAAACACTGCATGGTAGTTGTACTTCGCTAATGCTACTCAAACTTTCTCACGCAAAATCTTAGATTATGGCTGCAGGGGTAACATGAGAAGACTCTATGTCATCGGATTGTTACTGTTGGTTTCAGTTGGTGGTGGTACCATCGCAGTGTTCCCATCTCAACCGCTGTCTGTGGTGAACCTGAAGCATGATAAAATGGTCTATAGCTCCATAAATGCCAGTGGAAGGTCAAACTGTTAATGATCTGTACTGGCTGGGAGGCGAAGCGTCTCTTTAGAGCGCCTGTAAATGGTTGGGCTATAAACTTTAGGTGACTGGGAGTTTAACGGTCAGGAATAAATCCAGGCAGTTGGAGGGATTCAATTTCAACACTCATTCTCTACCATAATATTTCAACACACATTCTCTACCACATTATTTCAACACTCCTTCTCTACCACAGTATTTCGACACTTATTCCCTCCCACACTGATCTGATGTTCTGTGTTATTATGTTTTAGAGATGAGTTGTCGGATGAAACAGCCTGGTCTCATAGACTAGACATAATAAATGTTAATGATGTTACGTTTGGTATGTTTTAAGGCAAAAACGAAAGTAGGGTGGTTAGTCAGGATGGATGGGTGGGCATATAACGTGAACGTCTAGCAACCCAAAGTTGCGAGTTTGAATCTCATCACGGACAACTTTAGCATCTTAGCTAATTAGCATCACAGACAACTTTAGCATCTTAGCTAATTAGCAACTTTTCAACTACTCACTAATTTTTAGATACTTTGCAAGTACTTAGCATGTTAGCTAGCCCTAACCCTAACCTTAACCCTTTAACCTAACTCCTAAACTTAGCCCTAACCTTAACCCTAACCCCTAGTCTAGCTAACATTAGCCAGCTAGCTAATGTTAGCCACCTAGATAGAATTCGTAACATATTGTACGTTTGGCAAATTTGGAACATATAATACGAAATGGGTGATGTACATCCACAAATGAATACATAACATACGAAATGTAGCATATCAAACATATCATGGAGTGTCTCAGATTTATGTACAGAATAATACAAAATGCTCTGAGACCAGGTTGGATGAAGAGAGAGAGAGGGAACTGTTCCGTTTGGTGGTTCACTGTGTTAATGTGTAACTACATAAGGACAAGTTGGCTAAAGCAGGACACCCACAGATGTGGGCTCTAAATTCAATCACCCTGTTGCATGAGAACTTTCCTGCAATTCAGAACATTTTAAACGTGTAGTGTTTTTGTCATTCTAAAAGATTTCTGAAGCGTGTAATTTCCACTTAGAAATGTCAGACTTGATTTTCTCTTATGTAAAATTGATCAACCCCTACAGAAATTAATTATAATTCACATAGTAATTCACATTTCCTGTTGCTACAGGATTATTTTCCTGCTGCAGCAAACTGAATCAAATTAAGATCCTATATCTGTATAGGCTAAAAAAAAATCATTAAAAAAAAGGGAAGTGCAGATACTTGAAGTGTTAAAATCATTTTTTTTTAAATGCAGTGAATTTAAACTCTTAATTAACCTGTTACTGGGAAGAATTTGTTGTCAAAAGCATGTATGTTGTACATATTTAAAACAGCATACTAAACTTTTAAATAGTATGTCCTTACTTTAACTCCTTCCTAGCGTACCTGATTATAAATTCTCTCATAACTTTGATATAAACTGTCTGCTTGTGTGGATCTACTAGGAAGGCCATGTGAGCTCAGACAGCAGTTAGTGGGTAATTGGAGACAGAGATGTTGACCTGGTAGTACATTTTCCAGACCAAAGTAAAGACCGACCTTGCTACTTTTATGTTTCTTTGCCTCTAGGGCTTTACGGCTCATGGGATATTTATTGCAAACATAAATCCAATGTTTAAAGACTGTGTGCAAATATGTTCAAGATGGTCTTGCTGATACCCTGTGATGTTGAAGGAATAAATAAATAAACAGTTAACATGTATTATATTCCATGAAGTCTATTGATGTGTTGTCCCTCTGATGGTTATAAGGTTTGATGGTAGGTTTGTAATACTGCATGTTAAAAAATTAGGACTAATATATTGTGTCCCCAAGCAATTATGACCGACACAATTAAGGCGAGTAACGCATAAAAAAGGTACCCATAGTCTTATAGAGAGCAGGCTATTCACTAGTCTTATGAGATGACTAGAACGAGGGTGTAACGGTACCATGGAAAGCCCCGCTGACAGCTGTGTGTAGGCATTTATAAGAGAAGTGCCTACATGGTCTGCAGCCACTAACATATGTTGCATAGCAAGTAACGTCAAGAAAATCGTTGAAGACACAAATGGGTTAATGTGGGAGATTACCAAGTGTTGTTTGGGAACAGTACTTAGTGAATGTGGATGTGAAAGTTGTGAGATATGACATATTAAGCTGATTGAAATTTGGATAATAAATGGATTGAAATTATTACTGTTAAGATTGAAATTTGGATAATAAGATTGATACATATTTGGTTAACAAGAAAAATGGATAATAAACTGATTGAAAATTGTATAATAAGAGATTGAAATTTAGCTATAACGTACTGAGTGAATGAGAGCTGTCAGTGAAAAACTCAGTGAATGTGAGTTTTTCAATCTATAATGTTATCTAGGGGTTCTGTCCACCACTGCCCATCATAGTCTGGGGCTACTAATAATAGCACTGATGTTATTGAGCACAGGTTGTTGTTTTATATGTATGGGACGTAGTGGTCTGTAGACATTTCTGGAATTGTCTATGTGGTCTGGGATCACTGTACCATAGTCTCTGGTAGGCTAAAGAACCGTTTAAGATACATATGGAGTGGTGTGTATGTGAATACCTTATATTTATATAGGGGAAATAATGAACACCCCAACCTGTTCTGTGAGCTGAGTTTTTCAATCTATAATATTACCTACGCTTATTATATATGTATAGGAAGTAGAAGGTGTGAGAATGTCTTCCTATTGGGATGAAGGGAGTCCTGGATGAAGGAAACAGATATGGAGACTAGTGAAAGTAACAAAGTGAATGGTAATCGGCTTTCAGATAGCACTCTAATAATGCAATATCTTAGTAATTTGAAGAAGTACATTTAAATATAAGGTCACATGACGAACAGAGGTATAAGTCCACCATCTGGTGTTTGGGTTAGAGATAAGCTTCCTGGGAAACAATAGATAGCCGTCAGTACACACTGAACTCAAACAGGCTGTAAGGGAAACAGTGCGGAAATTTGGGACGAAGATATGAATAATTGAATAAGACACATTTCTGACAATTTATTACTCAATTCTATTGTTTGCGTAGCACCAGTGACTTAAGTAAAACATTTGATTTTACTAGGCATGTCAGTTAAGAACAAATTCTTATTTCAATGACGGGCTAGGAACAGTGGGTTAACTGCCTCGTTCAGGGGCAGAATGACAGATTTTTTACCTTGTCAGCTCAGGGATTCAATATTGCAACCTTGTGGTTACTAGTCCAATGCTGTAACCACTAGGCTACCTGCAGCCCCTTTACTATTGTACAGTGTAAAGGTGCCCGGATCCAGCTGTGAAGGGATCTCCCAAATTAAGGCCAGGCCATTTTATTTGTTTTTACCCTACGATTTTTACCACACACACCTCAGCACCCAAACACAACCCACCTTGATAAGAAATGTACCGAAAAACCCAATGCGAACTCGTTTCAACAAACGTTAGAAATGTTTGAAATATCCTCCTGATCGACATGTGTACTTGGTTCATTGAGTTGTTTGGAACCTCTCCAGCGCACTGATAATAAACAACGATTCATTTAAGATTGACTTCGAGTGTCCCTGCGTAGAATTTCCACGTCAGACCATTTATACAAACGGGTGGGTCTAATCTTATGACCATATTTATATTTGTCAGCGATATGGGTAGATCGGTTCAATAAAAATGCAATGAGGCGAGTCAGGGGAAAAACAACCCAATCCCGGGTCCCCGCTGGCGAGACCCTTCCTCCTAATCAAATCACATGTCCCCTTAACCTTAACTCAAATTCAGAACATGGTACTGTGACTTGGCTGAGGTTAAATAAATAAATGAAGTATGAGTGAGATAATTTAAAGGTTATTTCTGATTGATCAGATATATGTGTTTACTGGGAATGCCATCTCGTCGACCGTGGGAACATTGCCTTTAATTGTCAATCGCGGTATAAAGCGGATCTTTAGCACTACGAATTAAATCAGCTGGGCGGCGGGGGGAGGGGGGGGGGGGGGGCACTACTTCATTGACTCCTCCCCTCCGAAGGCGAAATTACAGAACATCTGCTCCTGGGTACTTGTGAGCCATTATGGAGGCTTAGCTTCTGCGTTTAAAGGATGATTAAATATTGACATTAGATTAAAGACAGCAAACCCACATGGTTATGTGATATACAGCAATTTCGGGCCACCTTACATTTGATGTTTTGTTGTTTTTTTTAAAACGGACAAATGTGAGATTTTTTTATGTACTATAATAGCAATGCAATGCAATGCAATGCAATTAATTATGCAGCAATACAAAGAAACTAACACCATGGTATTTCTTTCAACCACTGAAGCAGTATTGTCAGTATGAATGAGAACGACAGAAAAAAGTGGAAACAATATAAAAGATGAATACAACCCCCTATATGCCACCTGTTCTAAATAGGCTTCAATGTGTTTGTTAATCATTAATCTACAGGTAACTGCCCAAATAAAATAAACACTTCGGTAAATGAGAGATATAAAGTATATTGAAAGCAGGTGCTTCCACACAGGTGTGGTTCCTGAGTTAATTAAGCAATAAACATCTCATCATGCTTAGGGTCATGTATAAAAATGCCCAGATGCCAATTATTTTGGCCACCATGAAGAAGAGATTTCAGTGACTTTGAAAGAGGAGTCTCAAAGGAGCATAGGTGTTTTAAAGGGTGTGTGTATGTATGTGTGTTTGTCTATGTGTGTGTATGTATGTTTGTCTATGTGTGTTTGTCTATGTGTGTTTGTCTGTCTGTGTGTGTGTGTGTGTGTGTGTGTGTGTGTGTGTGTGTGTGTGTGTGTGTGTGTGTCAAAGTCACCAGATCTCAATCCAGTTGAGGACTAATGGGAGATTCTGGAGTGGCGTCTGAGACAGCGTTTTCCACCACCACCATCAAAACACCTAATTATGGAATTTCTCATGGAAGAATGGTGTCACATCCCTCCAATAGAGTTCCAGACACTTGTAGAATCTATACTAACGCCTATTAAGACACTTTATGTTGGTGTTTCCTATATTTTGACAGCTACCTGTAAATGTGTCTATTAAGGAGTACTTTGGGGTGGCAGGGTAGCCTAGTTGGACTAGTAACTGAAAGGTTGCAAGTTCATATCCCCGAGCTGACAAGGTACAAATCTGTCGTTCTGCCCCTGAACAGGCATTTAACCCACTGTTCCTAGGCCGTCATTGAAAATAATGATTTGTTCTTAACTGACTTGCCTCGTTAAATAAAGGTAAAATAAAAAAGCAGTGATATTAAGCCTAGTTTCAAACATTCATCAAAGTTAAGATAGCAATATCAAGTTAAAATAGTACACAGAATCATTCATCTTTTATAGTTAAACTATGTGTGCCATACATTTTGGCAGCGCCTATCCCATAAAATGATATGAATTTAAGATACAGATTCTCAAATCAAATCAAATCAAATTGAATGTGTCACATGCGCCGAATAGATTTAAAGAGACCTTAAAGTGAAATGCTTACAAGCCCTTAACCAATAATGCAGTTTTAAGAAAAACCAACAAAAAAAGTAAGAGATAAGAATAAGAAATATTTAAAGAGATGCAGTAAATATCACTGTAGGCTGGCTACATACAGGGGGTACAGGTACAGGGCCAATGTGGAGGCTACATACAGGGGGTACAGGTACAGGGCCAATGTGGAGGCTACATACAGGGGGTACAGGTACAGGGCCAATGTGGAGGCTACATACAGGGGGTACAGGTACAGGGCCAATGTGGAGGCTACATACAGGGGGTATAGGTACAGGGCCAAAGTGGAGGCTACATACAGGGGATACCGGTACAGGGCCAATGTGGAGGCTACATACAGGGGATACCGGTACAGGGTCAATGTGGAGGCTACTTACAGGGGATACCGGTACAGGGCCAATGTGGAGGCTACATACAGGGGATACCGGTACAGGGTCAATGTGGAGGCTACATACAGGGGATACCGGTACAGGGCCAATGTGGAGGCTACATACAGGGGATACCGGTACAGGGTCAATGTGGAGGCTACATACAGGGGATACCGGTACAGGGCCAATGTGGAGGCTACATACAGGGGATACCGGTACATGGTCAATGTGAAGGCTACATACAGGGGATACCGGTACAGGGTCAATGTGGAGGCTACATACAGGGGATACCGGTACAGGGTCAATGTGGAGGCTACATACAGGGGATACCGGTACAGGGTCAATGTGGAGGCTACATACAGGGGATACCGGTACAGGGCCAATGTGCGGGGGCGCCGGCGTCTGGGTAATTGAGGTAGTATGTACATGTAGGTAGAGTTATTAAAGTGACTATGCATAGTTAATAACAGAGAGTAGCAGCAGTGTAGAAGAGGGGGGGGGGGCATAGTCTAATAGCCTGGGTAGCCATTTGATTAGCTGTTCAGGAGTCTTATGGCTTGGTGGTAGATGCTGTTTAGAAGTCTCTTGGACCTAGACTTGGCACTCCAGTACTGCTTGCTGTGTGGTAGCAGAGAGAACAGTCTATGACAAGGGTGGCTGGATTTTTAGGGCCTTCCTCTGACACCGCTTGGTATAGAGGTCCTGGATGGCAGGAAGCTTGGCCCCAGTGATGTACTGGGCCGTACGCATTACCCTCTGTAGTGCCTTGCGGTCGGAGGCCGAGCAGTTGCCATACCAGGTAGCGATGCAACCCGTCAGGATGCTCTCGGTGATGCAGCTCTAAAACCTTTTGAGGATCTGAGGACCCATGCCAAGTCTTTTCAGTCTCCTGAGGGGGAATAGGTTTTGTTGTGCCCTCTTCACGACTGTCTTGATGTGCTTGGACCACGTTAGTTTGTTGGTGATGTGGACACCAAGGAACTTAAACCTCTCAACCTGCAGCCCCGTTGATGAGAATGGGGGCATGCTCGGTCCTCCTTTTCCTATAGTCCACAATCATCTCCTTTGTCTTGATCACATTGAGGGAGAGGTTGTTGTCCTTGCACCACATGGTCAGGTCTCTGACCTCCTCCCTATAGGCTGTCTCATCGTTGTCGGTGATCAGGCCTACCACTGTCATCAGCAAACTTAATGATGTTGTTGGAGTCGTGCCTGGCCGTGCAGTCATGAGTGAACAGCGAGTACAGGAGGGGACTGTGCACGCAGCTCTGAGGGGCCCCTGCGTAGAGGATCAGAGTGGCGGATGTGTTGTTACCTACCCTTACCACCTGAGGGCGGCCCGTCAGGAAGTCCAGGATCCAGTTGCAGAGGGAGGTGTTTAGTCCCAGGATCCTTAGCTTAGTGATGAGCTTTGAGGGCACTATGGTGTTGAACGCTGATCTGTAGTCAATGAATAGCATTCTCACATAGTTGTTCCTTTTGTCCAGGTGTGAAAGGGCAGTGTGGAGTGCAATAGAGATTGCATCATCTGTGAATCTGTTGGTGCGGTATGCAAATTGTAGTGGGTCTTGGGTTTCTGGGATAATGGTTTTGATGTGAGCCTTGACCAGCCTTTAAAAGCCTTTCATGGCTACAGACGTGAGTGCTAGTCATTTAGGCAGGTTACCTTAGTGTTCTTGGGCATGGGGACTATGGTGGTCTGCTTGAAACATAAATGTCAGTGAAGACACTTGCCAGTTGGTCAGGACATGCTCGGAGTACACGTCCTGGTAATCCGTCTGGCCCTGCGGCCTTGTGAATGTTGACCTGTTTAAAGGTCTTACTCACATCAGTTGCGGACAGCGTGATCACACAGTCGTCTGGAACAGCTGATGCTCTCATGCATGTTTCAGTGTTACTTGCCTCGAAGCGAGCATAGAAGTTATTTAGCTCGTCTGGTAGGCTTATGTCACTGGGCAGCTCTCGACTGTGCTTCCCTTTGTAGTATGTAATGGTTTGCAAGTTTCGGAGCTGGTGTAGTACGATTCGATCTTAGTCCTGTATTGACACTGCCTGTTTGATGGTTCATCGGAGGGCATAGCGGGATTTCTTATAAGCTTCCGGGTTAGAGTTTTTTTAAAGCTTCCGGGTTAGAGTCCCACTCCTTGAAAGCGGCATCTCTACCCTTTAGCTCAGGGCGAATGTTGCCTGTAATCCATGGCTTCTGGTTGGGGTATGTACGTACTGTCACTGTGGGGACGACGTCCTCAATGCACTTATTGATAAAGCCAGTGACTCTCAGCCCAAAACCCCTTCCTGGACTGTGTCTCATGTTGCATCCCACATGGCACCCTATTCCCTACATAGTGCACTACTTTTGATCCGAAGTAGTGCACTACTTCAGTTGAATACATCCAGTTGGACAGCTGACTAGGTATCCCCCTTTTCCTTGACTTACTTTTGACCCGAAGTAGTGCACTACTTTTGATCCGAAGTAGTGCACTACTTCAGTTGAATACATCCAGTTGGACAACTGACTAGGTATCCCCCTTTTCCTTGACTTACTTTTGACCCAAAATATTGCACTATATAGGGAATAAGGTGCCATTTGGAGCACATCATCTCCTTTAATGTCGAGGGCTTTGTTCACACCAACTCCTGTAAAGGCTTCTTTGTGGCTCTAACTACGGAATAAGATTAGAGAGAATTCGCACGCCAACACTTTGATGACAAAGACAGAAGAGACGCACAGAAAATGTCATCCTTCAAGAACCCTAGTAACCAAACCGATTTAACTTGTGGGGGTTCAGTTGAAAATGTCAGTTTTTAACAGCTGTTTTCTGTGAAATGTGAGAGAAGAGCATGTTAACTTCAGTCAGCCCTAAGAAGCTGTGTGGATGCATCCTTTGAAAATGAATTATTCATAGTTTTGTTACTCAAGTTCAACCTGCGCGTAATCCAAAGCGTCTAATCTTCTCCCTCTTTTGCAAACATGAAAGTTATTTTAAGTATACTATTTAAATATACATATTTAAAGGCCCAGTGCAGTCAACAACATTATTTTTCCTGTGTTTTATACATTCCCACAATATGAGGCTGGAATAATACTGTGAAATTGTGAAAATGATGATAACCCATTAAGCACAGATGTCAATTCAACGTCTATTCCACGTTGGGTCAATGTATTTTCAGTGAAATGACGTGAAAACAGTGATTCAACCTCCCTCTGGGTACAAACTGGTTTAATCAACAATGTTTCAATGTCATTTGGATTTGAAAATAGTAATCAAAAAGTAATCAACAATAAACTGTTGTTTTGACTGTTCAACCACAGGATTATGTCATCATAGTAACTATTTTAAACAGACAAACCTTGTATAAAATATGTTGAATTTGTGTCTTTGAAACAATGTCAGATCTTCAAAGTTACATCCTCTATCAGAAAATAAACAATAGGCTGGGCAGTACCTCCTACTACTAGAGAGTTGATCTATCTACAGCCACTAATTTGGTCTCCCATCCAGGGTTTTAATCAAGCCCTGCTTAGCTTTGATATTTGTCACTGAATACTACCAAGTTTAACAGAGCAAATTAAATGCACGTTATAGGCCATACAGTATATCATCAATTATACTATTAAGGCCTATATAGGTGAAAAATATCCCCATAGCATGATGTTGACACCACCATAGTTCACCGTAGGGATGGTGCCAGGTTTCCTCCAGATGTAACGCTTGGTATTCAGGCCAAAGAGTTCAATCTTGGTTTCATCAGACCAGTGTCTAATGGTCTGAGAGTCCTTTAGATGCCTTTTGGTAAACTCCAAGCGAGCTGTCATGTACTGAGGAGTGGCTTCCGTCTGGCCAGTCTACTATCAAGGCCTGATTGGTGGAGTGCTGCAGAGATGGTTGTCCTTCTGGAAGATTCTCCCATCTCCACAGACGAACTCTGGAACTCTGTCAAAGTGACCATTGGGTTCATGGTCACCTCCCTGACCAAGGCCCTTCTCCCCCAATTGCTCAGTTTGGCCGGGCGGCCAGCTCTAAGAAGTCTTGATGGTTCCAAACATCTTCCATTTAAGAATGATGGAGGCCACTGTTTTCTTGGGGACCTTCAATGTTGCGGAAATGTTTTGGTGCCCCACCCCAGATATGTGCCTAGCCACAATACTGTTTCGGAGCTCTACGGACAATTCCTTCGATCTCATGGCTTGGTTTGTGCTCTGACATGCACTGTCAACTTTGGGACTTCATATAGACAGGTGTGTGCCTTTCTAAATCATGTCCAATCAATTGTAATCTATCACAGATGGACTCCAATCAAGTTGTAGAAACACCTCAAGGATGATCAATGGAAACAGGATGCACCTGAGCTCAACATCGAGTCTCATAGCAAAGGGTCTCAATACTAATGTATTTCTGTTTTTAAGTTTATAATACATTTAAAAAAAATCAAAATACTTGTTTTTGCTTTGTTATTATGGGGTATTGTGTGTAGATTGATGAGGGGGTCTGAATACTTTCCAAATTACATTTTGATATTTGGTTGCGTTGTCAACCAAACAATTTAATATAACTTTTGTAATACAGTAAATACACTAAAGTTAAGGTTATCTTACAAACTAATATAACAGTATTTATTCAACCTTAAAATGAGTAACACATCCATGGCCACATTTTGAGGTTACTGTAACTATAAATGTCTTCTTATGTAATCATATAAAGCATGTATGTTCAAGATAGCAAACATAGGTCATTGCAGGTCTGTGGAGATCTTCACAATTGACGCAATAATCTGCGCAGAATTTCAAACAGCATCGATCACTTTCAACATGTACTTTTAATGTACTGTAATCTCAACTGCAATCCAGATAATTTGTTTGTGCTATTAGATGAAGCACAGTGATAACACATTAAGTTGTTATATAAATATCAAATATCTGACATTGTATTCCCATTTGAACTTTTTTGTGTTTTTAAATGGTTGAAAGCATAGTGATAACACATTTAGATGACAACTAAACCAAAACGTGAAATTGTTTTAACATTGGAATTTGGTTGTGCTTCTATATGGTTGAAAGCATAGTGATAACACATTGGGAATTCAACAAACTTCTGGCTGTCTTTTTGAGTGTGTGAATAAAGGTTGAAATATCATTGGTCAACATCTCAACCAAATACGATCCACATTTCCACGTTGAAATGACGTGGTGTGCCTAGTGGGAATGCCCTTATTGAGTATGAGAGCTGTTTGAAAAGACCGCTTGACATTTCAGCCTTTTTTGGTAGGATTGTGTTTAGGCCTGCCTGGTAACATCACCAGCCACTAAATTAGTTCATAGACCAATAAGAGAGAGAGTTCCAAACCTCTCTGCCAATAACAGCTAATTTTCAGTTTTCCCCTCCCCACTCAGACTATTCCCAGACAGTCCGAGCAACATTTTAGCTTGAGAAATTGCTCTTTGCTAAGAAGCAATTTTAGTTTAGTTTGACAGTTTTAATTGAAAACAAGCGCAGTAAGGTACAGTACTTAATTGTTACCCAGAAATTATTTGATATTGAGATGAAAACGGTTGCATTGAACTTTAATATATCCATGAATTAAAATAATCCTTCCTTAATTTCTAGAACTAATATTTTATTAAAATGGGAGTTTTCAGGGCAGAAACTGGCATAGGCAATAAAATATACTTGCAGCACTGAGTTGTTCAAGCGAATAGCAAGAAACAAACTACAGCATCCCTCTCTACTGTACTCCAGTCTATTCCCCAGCACTCATTACTGGGAGGAGGAGGTGGGGGGGTAGAAGAATAGAGGATGAATCTCAGAGCTCGTAGTGTTTCGGGGAAGTAGACTCATATCTCGTTACATACAGCTGGAGCTCAATTAGCGGCCATTTTGCCTAGTTAGGCACACTCAGCCCGATTCACTGCTGCGAAAAACAAATGTTGTTTGTCCAATCACACCCCACATCTGTCAAGTTGCCTCTGAGGCAGCCTTTAAGACCTAAGTAAATACTGAAGCATACAAGCAGCCTCTTTGGCAGTGTGAATACAACAACAACCAAAATGAAGTGAGGAGCTATAACAATTCCAGTGGCTTCTAATCCAAGGTAGCTTTGATTTTGAGTTTGAAAGTTTTTGGTGTACCCAAATTTCCCTCACTATTTTGTTGTTGTTATTGTTTATGAACAGCAATTATTCCAAGAGGAGTGAGTCGTATCATGTAAAGTAGGTTGGCTTGCAAAGAGTGTTTCTAATAGTGCGTGAGCGAAAAACAAAGTTGTGGCAACTTCACTCTCGATGAGTAAAGTGAGAAAGACCCACCGAGAGAGACTTGTGTTAATTGCCTCAGAAGTGTCTGTGTAGTTAACAATCTTGTCTCATGAGATGTGTTAAATTGCCCCCCGAGGCCGTTTGGGGACAGAAACTGTCCAGCTCTATACTCCAACTGCGTTTGGTATTAATTTACAAGACGAGACAGGTCCTCAACAGAAGGGTCAGTCTTCTCCAAACGATCTGTCGACCCCTTCATCCCTTTCTTTCATCCCTTATCATGGGTGCTCTTTCCTCCATCTAGCTGTTGCCATGGCTACTGGTCGCAGGGACGAAGGAATGAGAAGCACGCTGGAGTTTATAGAAGAAGAACTACTATCACTGGAGTTTAAAGAAGAAGAACTTATATCACTGGAGTTTAGAGAAGAAGAACTACTATCACTGGAGTTTAGAGAAGAAGAACTCCTATTACTGGAGTTTATAGAAGAAGAACTCCTATTACTGGAGTTTATAGAAGAATAACTCCTATTACTGGAGTTTATAGAAGAAGAACACCTATTACTGGAGTTTATAGAATAATAATTTTTATCACTGGAGTTTAGAGAAGAAGAACTACTATCACTGGAGTTTAGTGAAGAAGAACTCCTATTACTGGAGTTTAGAGAAGAAGAACTACTATCACTGGAGTTTAGAGAAGAAGAACTACTATCACTGGAGTTTAGAGAAGAAGAACTCCTATTACTGGAGTTTAGAGAAGAAGAACTCCTATTACTGGAGTTTAGAGAAGAAGAACTACTATCACTGGAGTTTATAGAAGAATAACACCTATTACTGGAGTTTATAGAAGAAGAACTCCTATTACTGGAGTTTATAGAAGAAGAACTTCTATCACTGGAGTTTATAGAAGAAGAACTCCTATTACTGGAGTTTATAGAAGAAGAACTTCTATCACTGGAGTTTATAGAAGAAGAACTCCTATTACTGGAGTTTATAGAAGAAGAACTTCTATCACTGGAGTTTATAGAAGAAGAACTTATATCACTGGAGTTTATAGAATAAGAACTTATATCACTGGAGTTTAGAGAAGAAGAACTTCTATCACTGGAGTTTAGAGAAGAAGAACTTATATCACTGGAGTTTAGAGAAGAAGAACTTATATCACTGGAGTTTAGAGAAGAAGAACTACTATCACTGGAGTTTAGAGAAGAAGAACTTATATCACTGGAGTTTAGAGAAGAATAACTACTATCACTGGAGTTTAGAGAAGAAGAACTACTATCACTGCAGTTTAGAGAAGAAGAACTCCTATTACTGGAGTTTAGAGAAGAAGAACTCCTATTACTGGAGTTTAGAGAAGAAGAACTCCTATTACTGGAGTTTATAGAAGAAGAACTTCTATCACTGGAGTTTAGAGAAGAAGAACTCCTATCCACACACACCCTTTGTTATGCCGGACTAAATCCCTTCTTTTGATCCTCCTTTGATGGAGCCTTTAAGGATGTATCTTCTGTACAGTTTGACTAGCTGAGGTATTCAGTTCAGAATGTTTTAGGCTCTCGAGTGGCGCAGCGGTCTAAGGCACTGCATCTCAGTGCTAGAGGCGTCACTACAGACCCTGGTTTGATCCCGGTCTATATCACAACTGGCTGTGATCAGGAGTCCTATAGGGTGGCACACATTTGGCCCAGCGTCGTCCTGGTTAGGGGAGGGTTTGGCCGGGGTAGGCCGTCATTGTGAAATAAGAATTTGTTCTTCACTGACTTGCCTAGTTAAATAAAGGTACTTCCATATGCAATATTTGAAGATAGAGCGGCAGGTAGCCTAGCGATTAGAGCTTTGGGCCAGTAACTGAAAGGTTGCCAGTTCAAATCCCCAAGCCAACAATATGAAAAATCTGTTGATGTGCCCTTGAGCAAGGCACTTAACCCTATTTGCTCCAGGCTAGCAGTTGATAATAGTAGACAACAACAAACATTTCCCATTCATACATATGTGAATTTGGACAAATATAAGCACCCACCAAATTAGAATTATTACACACAAACACAATGAGGATAATGAACTCTGCTGTGGTCTATGATAGAGTGTTGTGCACTACTCACTCCTAGTACTCTTACAAAGAACAAGCTTAATTCAATTACGGAGGTTAGCATCAAGATACATTGCACTTCAAAACTGACAAATGTAGTTTACGAAGGTTGAATCAGGAAGGCGGGTCTGAATGGCTTGTCACTTTTAAATTCATCTAGTAAACACAATATAATTCACATCACTTCCTATCGCACGGGCATAGCAGGTATACATACAGTAGTGTTTATCATGTTACCTCATCAGCATAGCAGGTATTCATTCATACGGTAGTGTTTATCATGTTACCTCATCGGCATAGCAGGTATTTACATGAATATAGGGGTTCGATGCCAGCTGCCTAGCATAAGACAACCTGTCATCAGCATCTGGCTCCGAGGAGCAATCCTCAGAGAAGAGGCCATACCCCAAACTATTCAATAAAATTCCATATTGCATTCTGTCCTTGTTGTCATTCAGTTAAGCCTGTACTCGATTTAACAGAACTGAACGGTCGTCATGGGTAACAGTACACTAGAAAATCAAGAGAGGACATTCGTATTCATCACATGCCGCCTGGCACAATCATTTATAACCGCTCATGTCCATCAATGACAAATGATGCATCGCACATAGTGGCATGCGCCAACTAGCTGACACGTTAACAAGGTCGTTGTGATTTGATTGGAGTGAGCCGTATGCACCTTTATACTCCCGTGAAGTCATTTGTCAGCTAGGGGTTCTAAAAGTTAAAACTGGTGTCGTGTTGTGTATACGCTAGCTGGAGTTCTATGGGGTGTGTAATAAATCGTTGGTGTCAGGTGTTTCCATGGGGATGATTACTCGAGAGCAAGACAAGGCAGTATAAGCATGTGGGATTTGGAGCCAGCCCATCAAACGCTCGACAGGCCCATCTATTTCACATATACCAGGTAGTTTCAGATAATAAGAATCTGCCATGGTATGCCTTTGTGTTTATTAGTTTCGGAATCAAATGTTCAGAATATGCCAAAGGTTGCCTATAAATACCTGTATGAACCAAACAACCCAAAAAAGTAATTTGAGGGGGCTTTGTTGCTATGGTAAACGCGTCTCTACATCAATACTTTTTTGTTGGTTCGGGTAATCTGTTTGCCTTTCTCTCCTTGTATTTTTAATATAAATCTTGTTGAAATGGTTCCCAGAGCCGTGCCAGTCTGTTCACATTACAAAGAGTCATCATGCCCTCTGGCCACACTCTTGAAATACCCTTTTAGATCTACGGCTGCCTGCTATACTACATTCTACAGATATTCGTTTTTTTTTGTGAAATATTCCCAGGCTTTATATCTAGTAGTCCCTTGCACTTTCTCTCTTTCTTCCCCAATTTTCACCATCTGTTCAGAGACCTCAGACCTCATCACCCCCATATCAAACAAAGTTTGCTCAAAGGCCTATGTTACCCATCTATCTCTCTCTTTTCTTTGTTCTACCCTTCTCCTTCCCCTCCCTGGTGGGGTTTGTAATGCAAGCAGGAGGTTTGTGAGACCTTCCAATCCCATCAGCAAACACTCAGATGCATAATCTGTCTAAATCTGCCATTTCACCCATCCACATGCAAGCTAATTTGTCTTGGTAGGTTCTTCTTTTGAGCCAATGTCCATCACTGTGACTGGGATGACTGCTGAGCACCACAAGCCATGAATCAAGACGTCTTTCCTAGGATGTATATTGGTTAACACTTAAAGCTGACAGGAATAATGGGTTATTACTTGTTTTTAACTAATAACAATTTGGGGGGGTGCTTATATTTGTCATGTTAGACACGCAGACACCCACTGTAATGATGTTATTATTTGTTACATAAGCATGTATGTTATGAGATGACATAGCACTGTATAATGGGTTCATACATGCTTATGACATGTCGTAAAATGCATTATAACGGCACAATACATTATACCTATTGGGTTTAAGTAAAGTGGTACTTGATAACATCTCCCTAGCATATTTTGCGGAGTGAAATGTAGAAATCACCACATAGATGTATCTGCGGAACATTATCAGAATGAGAGTGAAAAACAGAGATTATGATATTTTACTTTGTATTCAAGGCTTCAGACTTGTACTTTGAAAGCCGAAGACATGGACAGTACTGTATTTGAAGAGTAAAATAAAATGATGGAATTTCAGTTGAAATATACAATATTTTTGACTGTTGCCAATGGCTCAAATTTGAGGGATTTTGAGCTTGCATGACTCCAATTAAAGGGCATATTTTTGTCGAGTGTTGTCAGAGTCAATCATCTCAAACTCACATCAGTGGATTGGCATACTTGTGATGCAGCTCCACGCGATGATGTGTAGATCAGTGAATTAGTGTCATCCCCCGAGCTATGATGAGCAACCGTCAATTAACAAACCACACAGGTTCAATTAGACCAATGACTTCAGATTGATCTATTTTAGAATACAGATTAATTCACACACAAGCACCTGTGGGTGGCACAGACAGACAGACAGACAGACAGGCAGGCAGGCAGGCAGGCAGGCAGGCAGGCAGGCAGGCAGGCAGGCAAGCAGACAGGCAAGCAGACAGACAGACAGACAGACAGACAGACAGACAGACAGGCAGGCAGGCAGGCAGGCAGGCAGGCAGGCAGGCCTTGGGTAGTTGAGCAGTATTGGAAGAGCGAGGCTCTCTGTTTGTGAATGTAGCCAGGCACATTGTGATGCGTATCCTGCATCCTATCCATCAGACTCAGGCCCTTGGGTATTGACACCCATTTAATCAATGGCAGGCTTTAGGCCTTTAGTGGATCGCATCACACTGAACTATACAAAACAGACACACAGGCCTTACCCTCTTCAGCCTCACCGGCCGCACACAAAGTGCACTGTCATGCTAATCTGGAAAACACTGGAAGCTAAAGACAGTAATGACAAAGACTGGCGGGAGTTGTGGAGTTGACTTGGAACTGCGTTGCTTTGACTATTTTTGTTAGTCTCAATTATATCATTTTATTTGAATGAATATTGGGGTAAATAACCTTGTAAATGAATGTGCAGTATGTTGACTCACCTGAACAATGTGATGCCTTCACTATAACAGCATTATGTAGATCATTGATGGCACAACATCATTTTGTCATTTCCCAACAACTTCACCTGTCAACTTTACCCATCCTCCTTGATAAACCCTTCAATCTGCTGTGTTGAGGTTTCCTCCCAATGAGAGATAGCAGGCACAGTTGAAAGGCAGATCTTTTTGTGACTAGCCCGGCAGTTTTCAGCCGAACAGCCTGTCATTTTCTACATGAAGGGGGTAGTTTTCCACTGATGAGGCTGCACAGACAGCATCGGCCGTCTCACCGGCAGCAAATCACTACTCTGTTAAAAGTCCCTGATGCGTAGCAAACTCTGCCTGCCAAACCTCGCTTCAAATCTGCCTGCTAGCACAGCCTCCAGTAATTGGAGGCATTACACTAGCTTTGGACAGAATAGCAAATGAGCGCTATGAGCTTAGGCAGAAACCGTACCGATGGAACCAAAAGGTGATACTGAAACATAGGGGGGGGTGGAATCAGAAGAGGCTACTGAGAGATGGGGGGGTGGAATCAGAAGAGGCTACTGAGAGATGGGGGGGTGGAATCAGAAGATGGTATTGAGAGATGGGGGGGGCGGGGTGGAATCAGAAGGGGGTACTGAGAGATAGGGGGGTGGAATCAGAAGAGGGTATTGAGAGATAGGGGGATGGAATCAGAAGAGGGTACTGAGACAAGGGGGGTAGAATCAGAAGAGGGTACTGAGAGATAGGGGGGTAGTGTGTGTATGTGTGTGTGTGGCTGTGTGTGGGGGGAAGGGAGTGTGTGCAAGCAAATGTGCATGTGTACGTGCATGTATTAGTCTCTCTCTCTCTCTCTGTGTGTGTGTGTGTGTGTGTGTGTGTGTGTGTGTGTGTACACATGCTGGCATGTGTGTGTGGTTGGATGATTATCCCTCCCCACACACACTCTCATGTACACACAGTGGTAAGTACCAGAGCTTGCCTGTTGTTAATCTCCCAGTAATCACATGGCTCACTCTGGAGATTTGATGTTCTACTGCACGAGTGTCTGGCCATCAAAAAGCATACGACAAGCAAGCAGGAAATTGCCTGCCATCTACGCGCCGCGTCCTCCGTTCTTACTCCATCAAGCACGCTCATTAAAATCTACAGATGAACTGTCTCAGTTGATTTGTCATTACCTAATAGGCTGTAATATGGGGATGGTGTCACATCCTTTCCTGAGAAGTTTGCTGTCGTCTAGCATTAAATTGGAAGGATAAAAAAAAAAAAATGAGTTTCCGAAACAGTTTTATTGAGATTAAGTGATGGAAGATTGAAGATTTCTAGCTTCTAGTCCGTGGTGGTCCTGAGAGAGATTGTGTTGGATCAACATTGATTTCATTGTAGAAAAATAGAATGCGAAACCCCACTCCTGACACCACGTGTCAACGGCGCTACACACAGTCAATATCGAACATACACTCTGGCTGAAGGCATTAGTTAGTCAAGGCCCTCGTCTTCAACACCTAATGCACTGAAGTGCTGTATACTCAAAGCTCTACACAGCAAAAACCTACAATACTATTCTTCATTCTTTAACCCAACCTTTATTTGACCCATTGACATAGATAGACTCTTCTCCAAGGGAGACCTGGCCAAGATGGCAGCTTCAGTATCTATATTAATAGGTTTTCTCCCATCTACGTCTAGTGCTGTATGTTCCTAAACAACCTGTACTGGGGGCTACAGTACAAGAAGAGTATCTATAACAAGACCCATTATAGCCCAGATATACAGTACTCTATTATACACAAGAAGGAAATCATGCCAGATCTAACCATACAGCTCAATGACCTATTCCCACATTCTTAATCAACTGGGACACTATATGGTGTTGGTGGCAGTACGTCTATCTTCTCAAGGACAGATTCGGAGGAGAACGGACATGTCACCACCGATCTCTCCTCAGGGAGATTATCATACGCCTTCTTGCTCAGCATCGGGTCCAAAGAAACCCGATAAATATCTGCATTGGCCTTCCAGGCCATCCACGAGGGTCGGTTTTAACACAGTCAATAAAAACAGAACATTAGTAAAGTGTGCACCGCCAGGGTGTTGCCAGGTGACAGCACCGCTCATCAATATTGGCAAGACAAGACCGATGTGACATGATGCGGTTGTGTACAGGTTGTGTACAGGTTGTATACAGGTCGTGTACAGGTTGTATACAGGTCGTGTACAGGTTGTGTACAGGTTGTGTACAGGTTGCCAAGAAATGCACATAGATCCACTACCAGTGCTGGAATGATGTCAGGGTATCTCGCTTCCTTGAAGCCTCTCTCATGACAGAGGACGAATCTATAGTCCTGCTTTCTCACTAATTAATGAGCTGTGTGGACTGGTCTTTGATTAAGCTTAAAAGTGAATGAGTTTCATAACTAATATGATATTCTAAAAGAAAAACATACTTGCTATTCCCTATGTTCGTCCTACGACTGGAAGAAGAGAAGACCTGGAATGACTTTGTGCTGGACCCGCAGAGAAATAAAAGAGAATACCATAGATCACTTTAATAATTGATTTGCATATGATTATCGAAAAAATACTAAGAGAGAAATGCGTATTTTGTTCTAGTTTCTTTTTTTTCTTCTTTTTTTTTTACAATTCCATACACCTTAGTCTTACAGAAAGAAGTCTGCCCTGACGGACAATT
Source organism: Oncorhynchus clarkii lewisi (assembly GCF_045791955.1). Taxonomy (NCBI): domain Eukaryota; kingdom Metazoa; phylum Chordata; class Actinopteri; order Salmoniformes; family Salmonidae; genus Oncorhynchus; species Oncorhynchus clarkii. The sequence goes on along the minus strand of NC_092166.1, from coordinate 10,976,460 downwards.
CCATACACCTTAGTCTTACAGAAAGAAGTCTGCCCTGACGGACAATTCCATACACCTTAGTCTTACAGAAAGAAGTCTGCCCTGACGGACAATTCCATACACCTTAGTCTTACAGAAAGAAGTCTGCCCTGACAGACAATTCCATACACCTTAGTCTTACAGAAAGAAGTCTGCCCTGACGGACAATTCCATACACCTTAGTCTTACAGAAAGAAGTCTGCCCTGACAGACAATTCCATACACCTTAGTCTTACAGAAAGAAGTCTGCCCTGACGGACAATTCCATACACCTTAGTCTTACAGAAAGAAGTCTGCCCTGACGGACAATTCCATACACCTTAGTCTTACAGAAAGAAGTCTGCCCTGACGGACAATTCCATACACCTTAGTCTTACAGAAAGAAGTCTGCCCTGACGGACAATTCCATACACCTTAGTCTTACAGAAAGAAGTCTGCCCTGACGGACAATTCCATACACCTTAGTCTTACAGAAAGAAGTCTGCCTTGACGGACAATTCCATACACCTTAGTCTTACAGAAAGAAGTCTGCCCTGACGGACAATTCCATACACCTTAGTCTTACAGAAAGAAGTCTGCCCTGACGGACAATTCCATACACCTTAGTCTTACAGAAAGAAGTCTGCCCTGACAGACAATTCCATACACCTTAGTCTTACAGAAAGAAGTCTGCCCTGACGGACAATTCCATACACCTTAGTCTTACAGAAAGAAGTCTGCCCTGACGGACAATTCCATACACCTTAGTCTTACAGAAAGAAGTCTGCCCTGACAGACAATTCCATACACCTTAGTCTTACAGAAAGAAGTCTGCCCTGACGGACATTTCCTTGTTTTCTTATTTCACATAGATTTTTCTATCCTGGTACATGGCCCCTTTAAACTGTCATTTTTCTTTTGATGTTGCCAACAACAAACAAACATACGGAGGTTCACACGGAGGTCAGAGGGGCCAAATGAAGATGAACTCTGAGCGGATTTAGTAGGGATTGGGAGATCATATAACACGGCAGATACTGACAGCTGGCTTAAAAAAAACATGTCAAGAGTAATTCACTGAATAATTCAAACTTTTTGTGGGTCAGGTTGATATTGAGGTCACATAGTTATCATCTTAATGGCAACATATTTCATTTGCACGGGATCCTTGACACATTTTACTTAAGAAAACATCCGACATTTCAACATAGTTAGCCAGTTAGCCTGGTACCATATTCTATGTGCTTTAGCCAACTTCCCTGACTATCGGTGTCAGAACAAACATGTTCGGCATGAGAATGGAAAAACACAGAGACGATTTGGTTAAAGCACAAACAGACTGGAACCCCAGGCTAAGATATCAGTAGCGTGTTCAGAATAATGGAATTGACAACTGTAATGACAGGCTGGCGATGTGGGCCAGCAATGGTGACTAGAAGTAGCTATGGTTCATCATTAACCCTTTCCTACGAGCTACAGCTGCCACAAAATATTTGAATATCATTTAATCATTAAATTCACTGTCTAGTGTATTAAGATAACGTGTCGAAAAAATAAGAAGATATCCCTCAATTACTGTAGAAAACGCAATACTATATTCAACTATAAGTAATAACTTAGCATCCAAAACAAGACATTCGTTGAATAAAATAAGAGTAAGAAAATAGACTAATAGTTATGTGGAACCATTGTCTCTTGTTCACATGACATTCATCCACAACAGTTCCAATTTGGCATGCAAATGATGGTGTGTCCTGTACTGTGTTACAGTCAAATACGTCCTACTCAGTCAAGCCCCTTTATCCAGGGAAGGTGAATGGGACACGCAAAAGACACATACAGTATCATGAGACCGAAACCTTCCACTGACATGAAAGACCACAATTAAAGAAAGTGGACAAAACAAGATAATAAAAAACAGCAATTCTTATAGAAGTCTGCAATCAAGTTCTCTGACCAAGGGCATTAGGATACAATCTTTTCAGGTGTCCGCGTTCCTTCAGAATCCATAGAATACATCCTCAAAGACTCATCATTCGAACAAACCCTTTTGTATCATCATTGCGCCTGTATCTTTCCAGTACATAGTATCCATATCGGTTCCCATCCGTGGTCAAAGTCAATGATAAAGGCAGGGAAGACATGGGAATCACTTTGGCAAAAAGGACGCTTCCCAGGCAGCAGAAAACACATGCAGACATGCAAACATAACCTGAGGGAGAGTTTGGCTTTCTGTCAATGGACGGTTCTCGAAATCACAAATGTCAATACTGAGTGCGAGCACACACCAATAAACAAGTTCTCCACAAGCTGCTCAAGAGTCTGTTCTCAACAGAGCTCCACTGAAGCTGTCCAAAGTCAAGATGTCCTTTTCCCATGTTAGTTTTGTGTAGGTACAGCAGACCACTTTTGTTTTGTCTAGGAATGGGTCATCCATTCATTCACTCATTGGGTTCTGCAAGTAGAGCTCCTAGGTAGTTTCTAGTGGGTCCAGTTTCCTCTGATGATTTGTTGGTTTGTTGTTCTGTTGGTCCAGATCCAAACCTCAGACCCTTATGGGGAGAGTTGCGCTCATCTGTTGTCGAACGATGTCATTCTGACTGCTGTCCAGGCTCTTTATGTGGTGGCCAGGCAACGTCCCCCCGATCCGCATCAGATCCCTGTCAACAGAGGCAATAGGTCAGTCACGTGTGTTTTTTTTCAAGAGTACAAACTGTTACACCAGTGTTATTAGATTCCTGGTTCTGGAGCAGAGACCCATAGGGTGTGCAGGGTTTTGTTCCAGCTCAGTGCTAGCACAAAATGTTCAACTTATCAACTAATCATCAAGCCATTGGTTTGTTCAATTACCGGTAGGTGTGTTAGTGCTACACTTATCTATTTCAAACTGTATTTACCCAGGAGCAGGACTGAAGAACGCTGCTGTGTTAGGTGGTATAGTATTACGCTGTCAACAACATTGAGGATGGGAGACAGCACACAGCACAGCACACAGTGAGAATCCATCAAATATGTGTTGATACCGATCATGGTAAAGACAACCTAGAAGCCAGTTCCACCACTTACAAAATCCAATTTAACCTCCGAGCAGAATAAATTAATCATGTTGGGGTTGTAATAAAAACTAGTACCCCCGTCATCTCCATTCTAAAGATACTAGAGTATCCGTACAGTATTGATAAGGCTCTCACTCACTCCCACACTCTCACACTCACTCACTCTCACACTCACTCACTCTCACACTCACTCACTCACTCACTCACTCACTCACTCACTCACTCACTCACTCACTAAATGAATCATCAGCATACAATGACACGTAGCATAACACACGCAAGACATACACCTACATACACACATTGATACACACACACACACACAATGACACACGCACACAAACACACACTTCCCCATTTGGCCCATCACAGCAATGGGCTTGGCCTCCCTTAGCAACCTAATTAAATACATTCCTCTTTTAGCTTCTCCTCAATCTGTCTTATTACCCACACTCCATCCCCTCAGCTCTCTGCTAGTCTGTTTCTACATCCTCCATTAGTCTGTTTCTACATCCTCCATCCCCTCAGCTCTCTGTTAGTCTGTTTCTACATCCTCCATTAGTCTGTTTCTACATCCTCCATCCCCTCAGCTCTCTGTTAGTCTGTTTCTACATCCTCCATTAGTCTGTTTCTACATACTCCATTAGTCTGTTTCTACATCCTCCATCACCTCAGCTGTCTGTTAGTCTGTTTCTACATCCTCCATTAGTCTGTTTCTACATCCTCCATCCCCTCAGCTCTCTGTTAGTCTGTTTCTACATCCTCCATTAGTCTGTTTCTACATACTCCATTAGTCTGTTTCTACATCCTCCATCACCTCAGCTGTCCGTCAGTCTGTTTCTACATCCTCCATCACCTCAGCTGTCCGTCAGTCTGTTTCTACATCTTCCATCAGTCTGTTTCTACATCCTCCATCACCTCAGCTGTCTGTCAGTCTGTTTCTACATGCTCCATCACCTCAGCTGTCCGTCAGTCTGTTTCTACATCCTCCATCAGTCTGTTTCTACATCCTCCATCACCTCAGCTGTCCGTCAGTCTGTTTCTACATCTTCCATCAGTCTGTTTCTACATCCTCCATCACCTCAGCTGTCCGTCAGTCTGTTTCTACATCCTCCATCAGTCTGTTTCTACATACTCCATTAGTCTGTTTCTACATACTCCATTAGTCTGTTTCTACATACTCCATTAGTCTGTTTCTACATACTCCATTAGTCTGTTTCTACATACTCCATTAGTCTGTTTCTACATACTCCATTAGTCTGTTTCTACATACTCCATTAGTCTGTTTCTACATCCTCCATCACCTCAGCTGTCCGTCAGTCTGTTTCTACATCCTCCATCACCTCAGCTGTCCGTCAGTCTGTTTCTACATGCTCCATCACCTCAGCTGTCCGTTAGTCTGTTTCTATATCAGCAGCCCTGGCTCTGTCTGCGCCATCTCTTTCTCTGTCCTATTACCTACATTCAGGAGGCAGCCAAGAGCACGGGGAATTAAACCTAGGTCAGACATTACATTTCCACACGCAATTAGCTTCACAGAGGCCCGCTCCTGGCAATAAGAATCACTCTTGGGGTAATGCTGCAACAGTGAAACTGGAAGACATTGAGGCTCAAGCGAGAAACTGATAAGTGGAATATGATAATTTTGTGGTTTTGTTTAGTGGGGTACAAAGAGCTGAACCAGAACTTCATGCCCTATACATCAGTTTAGGCCCAACATGCTGCTGTTGATATTGTTGATCGCACGCCAAAACAACAAATCAAACCAACAACAACAAAAAATATGACCATGTCTGTAAAAACCACTAAATGTGTAGGTTGGTGTTTCGATAATTATTACTATTGACAGTATACTGTGAATTTTTGTTCATCATCATGGGAGAGGTTTTTGTGCAAATCTGTAGGTCTCTCGGGTGCAGACTGTTGTTTAGAAACCATAAAAAAAATTCTTTACACCGGTCTTGTTGTGCATATAAAATACACATATATATAAATATATATAAAAAATATGAATAAAACAATTATATAAACTCAGTAAAACAATAAAGTCCTCTCACTGTCAACTGCGTTTATTTTCATCAAACTTAACATGTGTAAATATTTGTATGAACATAACAAGATTCAACAACTGAAACATAAACTGAACAAGTTCCAAAGACATGTGACTAACAGAAATTGAATAATGTGTCCTTGAACAAAGGGGGGGTCAAAATCAAAAGTAACAGTCAGTATCTGGTGTGGCCACCAGCTGCATTAAGTACTGCAGTGCATCTTCTCCTCATGGTCTGCACCAGATTTGCCAGTTCTTGCTGTGAGATGTTACCCCACTCTTCCACCAAGGCACTTGCAAGTTCCCAGAAATTTCTGTTGGGAATGGTCCTAGCCCTCACCCTCCGATCCAACAGGTCCCAGACGTGCTCAATGGGATTGAGATCCGGGCTCTTCGCTGGCCATGGCAGAACGCTGACATTTCTGTCTTGCAGGAAATCACGCATAGAACAAGCAGTATGGCTGGTGGCATTGTCATGCTGGAGAGTTATGTCAGGATGAGCCTGCAGGGAGGGTACCACATGAGGGACGAGGATGTCTTCCCTGTAACACACAGCATTGAGTTTGCCCGCAAAGTTGAGTTTGCCCGTTTTTTAAACATTTTTACAACAAGCTCAGTCCGATGATGCTGTGACACACCGCCACAAACCGTGATGGAATGTCCACTTCCAAATCGATCCCGCTCCAGAGTACAGGCCTCAGTGTAACGCTCATTTCTTCGACGATAAAGGCGAATCCGACCATCACCCTTGGTGAGACAAAACCGCGACTCGTCAGTGAAGAGCACTTTTTCCCAGTCCTTTCTGGTCCAGTGACAGTGGGTTTGTGCCCATAGGCAACGTTGTTGCCAGTGATGTCTGGTGAGGACCTGCCTTACAACAGGCCTACAAGCCCTCAGTCCAGCCTCTCTCACCCTATTGCGGACAGTCTGAGCACTGATGGAGGGATTGTGCGTTCCTGGTGTAACTCGGGCAGTTGTTGTTGCCATCCTGTACCTGTCCTGCAGGTGTGATGTTCGGATGTGACCGATCCTGTGCAGGTGTTGTTACACGTGGTCTGCCACTGCGAGGACGATCAGCTGTTCGCCCTGTCTCCCTGTAGCGCTATCTTAGGCGTCTCACAGTACGGACATTGCAATTTATTGCCCTATGCCACATCTGCAGTCCTCATGCCTCCTTACAGCATGCCTAAGGCATGTTCACGCAGATGAGCAGGGCCCCTGGGCATCTTTCTTTTGGTGTTTTTCAGAGTCAGTAGAAAGGCCTCTTTAGTGTCCTACGTTTTCATAACTGTGACCTTAATTGCCTAACGTCTAAACTGTTAGTGTTTTAATGATCGTTCCACAGGTCCATGTTCATTAATTGTTTATGGATCATTGAATAAGAAGATCTGTGATGTTATTTGGATTTTTACAAATGATCTTTGAAAGACAGGGTCCTGAAAAAGGGATGTTTCTTTATTTGCTGACTTTAATAATAATTATTTAAAAAATATATAATAATAAAGAAATAAATACATGAAAAAGAAATAAAGAAATAAATCCTCTCCAGTCTCTTCCACTCACCCTGAGTATGTGCTGGTGACCACTTTGAGTGTGGCGGCGTTGCGGAGCAGCTTGTCCAGGGTGCTGACGATCTGGCAGAATTTGGGCCTCAGGTTCCTCTCCTTCACCCAGCACTCCAACATGAGCTGGTGCAGCACCATGGGGCAGTCCATAGGAGGGGGCAGACGGTAGTCCTGTTCAACTGCAGTCATCACCTAAGGAAAAGGTTAATACGATATGATACAATGTGATTGTATACAATGTGGCACGATACAATATGATACGATATGATACCACAGGATACAATACCATATGATATGATAGAATAGGTTTAGGGATCAATTCCATTCTCAATTCCTGTCCATTTAAAAAGTGTATTGAAATTCTAATTCATGAGGAAGAACAGAAAAGAAAGTAAGAGTCAGTTAATTCAGTTGATTACTGTTGATTACTGTTGATTACATGTGATTACTGTTGATTACAGTTGATTACAGTTGATTACTGTTGATTACTGTTGATCACTGTTGATTACAGTTGATTACAGTTGATTACAGTTGATTACAGTTGATTACTGTTGTTACAACATGCTATTTTCTGTTCTACTTTCTATAAACTTCACATGTATTTGACTACTTGCTACAAAGCAAATGGGCCTTTGTAAAAGATGAAGAATCTCTCTACTGCACTGCACAACTTGCTCTCCCCGTTTCCTCATTTATTTGTCATGACGTGTTTGTATTCTCTACAAAGCTATTTATATCCATATGCTGTCGGTATGTATTTTGGTTACTTCTTGCTGCAATGCAAATTTGCCTTTGGGATCATACAACATCTGTACTATTCATATTCCTATTTTTCGCTGCTCACAAATGTAATGATTATTTTGAAACTGGCTACTGCAGTGATACAACATGTTGGATGCCACGTTTGGATGAGCATAATTGCTCTCTATTCATTAATAAGGTAGAAGCCCAGTGAGATGGTAAGATGTGTTTTGGGGATAGAGAGTGGGTGTGTGTGCGCGTGAGCTTGTGCGTATGAGTGTGTGTGTGGTAGTTAACTACTCTGCCGTAGTAAATATCTGTGGATTGAAGATACAGGCAGAGACGTGGTTAGCAGGAGACATTAAAGTTAAAAAACGTCAACACAGCTGCACTAACCACCTGCACAGTGAAGATAAAAACTCTCAAGCATAACTGTCAAGCTCAAACTAAAAGTGCAACTGCAATGTACCTCAGTGTAAACTATCCCTTCAAGACTATGAATCTGAAATAAAACAGTGGCTCCATTCCAACAGCCATACTAGCACACTACTTTAAATTCATGACCAATAAATTATTTCATTCTAAGTAATTCATTCAGGGAACACGGATGAAAATGTGCTTTGTTGCTAAACGGGGACTTTTACATTGATGTTGAACCTGAAATGTTTTAATTCAATGACTAATGTGCACTGTCCCTATCAAATAAATACCCTGAATAAATCAATAAGTAGTAAGGTAGTGTGGGTATTGGAACCATATTCAACACGCTGTGTCGATCTGTCAGACGCAACGGGAGCTAGGAACTAACTAACTGACATCCAGGTCGCATGCTAGTGTGTTCTAGTCTGCTACAGTAGATATTGAAACACTTCTTCTGGTAGTATGAGCCTATCAGACGCAACAGGAGCTAGGAACTAACTAACTCACATCCTGGTTGCCCATGTCCCAGTAGGGCCTCTCTCCGTAGGACACCACCTCCCACATGACGATGCCGTAGCTCCAGACGTCACTAGCCGAAGTGAACTTCCTGAAGGCAATGGCCTCAGGGGCGGTCCAGCGGATGGGAATCTTCCCTCCCTGCAGAGACACAGGGGAGGCGGGGTTGATACAGTGGAGCATGCTGGGCGATGGAGCCATTATAAACACTCACACAGGGAGAGGAAGGTAGACACATGCAGACACACGCAGGCAGAGACACACACACATACGCAGAGACACAAACACGCAGAAATACACACACACGCAGAGATACACACAGAGACACACACACACACTTACACGCAGACACACAAACACACGCAGAGACACACATTCGCAGAAATACACACACACACACACACACACACACACACACACACACACACACACACACACACACACACACACACACACACACACACACACACACACACACACACACACACAGGTAACCAAAGTCTCACAAACATGATCACAGAATGCAGAGAGACACAAAGACACAAATGAGTGAGCACACTCACACACACACACACAAAATTGCAAACAAACAAAGAAAGCAAACAAACAAGCAATCTCACAGATAAACACACACAGACAAAAATAGAAAGACTGATTAAACACAGACCAAGCTAACAAGATCCATACCTACAACACCCCTCTCCATCCAGGTCACTCATACCCACAACCACCCTCTCCATCCAGGTCACTCATACCCACAACCCCCCTCTCCATCCAGGTCACTCATACCTACAACCCCCCTCTCCATCTAGGTCACTCATACCTACAACCCCCCTTCTCCATCCCGGTCACTCATACCCACAACCCCCCTCTCCATCCAGGTCTATCATACCCACAACCCCCCTCTCCATCCAGGTCACTCATACCCACAACCCCCCTCTCCATCCAGGTCACTCATACCCACAACTCCCCTCTCCATCCAGGTCACTCATACTCACAACTCCCCTCTCCATCCAGGTCACTCATACTCACAACCCCCTCTCCATCCAGGTCACTCACCAGAGAGCTAGTGTAAGTGGGATCGGCTGATGAGTCGTCTAGGAAACGGGACAGGCCGAAGTCGGACACCTTACACACCAGGTTGGTATTAACCAGGATGTTGCGGGCAGCCAGGTCCCGGTGAACGTAGTTCATATCCGAGAGGTACTTCATGCCCGCCGCGATGCCACGCAGTATGCCCACCAGCTGGGTCACCGTGAAGCGCCCGTCATTCAGCTGTGAGGGAGGCGAAGGGTAATGGAGAGGGGGTTGGGGAGGGAGGGTAGATAGATTGAGGGTTAATGCAGAAAGAGGTAGTGGGTAGATAGAGGGGGATGGGAGAGGAAGAGAGGGAGGGAAAGAGAGAAGAGAGGAGAGAGAGAGACAGAAATGGGGGAGGAAATATATATAGGTGAGGGAGAGAGAGAGAGAGAGACCGAGTGTGAGCGAGCGAAAGGACACCACCTCAGCACACAGGGTGACAAACACCTACCTGGAGGTGACAGCATTCCCTCCCCCATATATGCCCCCCTAGACACAACTACGACAACATAACCAACAGAAATGGGTCACAACTCTTGCAGCTCTGTCACACGCTGGGTATGTACAGCACCTAGTCAATGGTAGGCTTTGAGGGGACTTTTACGGTAGATACATTTTTAGCTCATCTCTTGGCAGTAGTACTGTAGACTACGTTATCACTGACCTCAACCCAGTCTCTCAGAGTGTTTACAGTCAGCCCAATGACACCCCTATCAGATCACAGCAATATCACAGTCTACTTGAACAGAGCAATACTCAATCATGAGGCATCAAAGCCAAAGAAACTGAATAATATTAAGAAATGCTATAGATGGAAGGAAACAACAAATTCAATCCCTTTTAGACAATTTCCTGGACAAAAAGTTTCACTGTAATAGGAAAGTTGTACATTTGGAAGTAGAAAACCTAAACTGTATTTGACCTCTCAGCTTCCCTATCAAATCTAAAAATTGCAAGCAGACAGCCTAAGAAAATGAACAACAATGACAAATGGTTTGATGAAGAATGCAAAAACCCAAGAAAGACATTGAGAAACCTATCCAACCAAAAACATAGAGACCCAGAAAACCTGAGCCTACACCTTCACTATGGTGAATCACTAAAACAATACAGAAATACATTACGGAAAAAGAAGGAACAGCACGTCAGAAATCCTCTCAATGTAATTGAAGAATCCATCGAATCTAACTGCTTCTGGGAAAATTGGAACACACTAAACAAACAACAACAATAAGAGTTATTTATCCAAAATGGAGATATATACATGACCAAATACAAATCTTAGAATCAACAATTAAAGACTCCCAGAACCAACTGGATTCTCAAATTACGTTGAATGAACCCCAGGACAAAATACAAACCCTCTCACCTCAAAAGGCTTGTGGTGTTGATGGTATCCTAAATTAAATGATAAAATATACAGACCATAAATTCCAATTGGCTATACTTCAATTATTTAACATCATCCTCAGCTCTGACATCTTCCCCAATATTTGGAAGCAAGGACTGATCACCCCAATAACTACCGTGGAGTGGGATATGCGTCAACATCAACCTTAGGGAAATCCTCTGCATTATATCATTAACAACAGATTCGTACATATCCTCAGTGAAAATAAGGTACTGAGCAAATGTCAAATTGGCTTTTTACCAAATTACCGTATGACATACCACGTATTCACCCTGTACTACCCTAATTGACAAACAAACCAAAACAAAGGCAAAGTCTTCTCATGCTTAGTTGATTTCAAAAAATATTTGGACTCAAATTGGAATGAGGGTCTGCTATACAAATTGATGGAAGGCGGTGTTGGGGAAAAAAACAAGACATTCTAAAAATCCATGCACATAAACAAAATGTGTGTGGTTAAAATTGGCAAAAGAACACACACATTTGTGTGTGGGGTGAGACAGGGATGAAGCTTGAGCCCCACCCTCTTCAACATACACCACTGTTCAAAAGTTTGGGGTCACTTAGAAATGTCCATGGCCTTCTAGGCAGAGTTGCAAAGAAAAACCATTTCTCAGACTGGCCAATAAAAATAAAAGATTAAGATTGGCAAAAGAACACAGACACTGGACCTCTGCCTAGAAGGCCAGTGTCCCAGAGTCGCCTCTTCACTGTTGACGTTGAGACTGGTGTTTTGCCGGTACTATTTATTGAAGCTGCCAGTTGAGGACTTGTGAGGCGTCTGTTTCTCAAACTAGACACTCGAATGTACTTGTCCCCTTGCTCAGTTATACACCGGGGCCTCCCACTCCTCTTTCAATTCTGGTTAGAGACAGTTTGCGCTGCTCTGTGAAGGGAGTAGTACACAGCATTGTACCAGATCTTCAGTTTCTTGGCAATTTCTCACATGGAATAGTCTTCATTTCTCAGAGCAAGAATAGACTGATGAGTTTCAGAAGAAAGGTATTTGTTTCTGGACATTTTGAGCCTGTAATCGAACCCACAAATGCTGATGCTCCAGATACTCAACTAGTCTAAAGAAGGCTAGTTTTATTGCTTCTTAAATCAGGACAACAGTTTTCAGCTGTGCTAACATAATTGCAAAAGGGTTTTCTAATGATCAATTAGTATTTTAAAATGATAAACTTGGATTAGCTAACACAACGAGCCATTGGAACATAGAAGTGATGGTTGTTGATAATGGGCCTCTATACGCCTATGTAGATATTCCATAACAAATCTGCCGTTTCCAGCTACAATAGTAATTTACAACATGAACAATGTCTACACTGTATTTCGGATCAATTTGATGTTATTTTAATGGACGAAAAATGTGCTTTTCTTTAAAAAACAAGGACATTTCTAAGTGACCCCAAACTTTTGAATGGTAGTGTATACAGTATATCAACGAATTGGCGAGGGCACTAGAACAGTCGGCCTCACCCTACTAGAATCTGAAGTTAAATGTCTACTGTTTGCTGATGATCTGGTGCTTTTGTCCCCAACCAAGGAGGGCCTACAGCAGCAACTAAAACTTCTGCACACATTCTGTCAGACCTGGACCCTGACAGTGAATCTCAGTCAGACAAAAATAATGGCGTTCCTAAAAAGGTTATGCAGGTTATGCATTCCATCTAGACACCGACAACTCTACATACCTCGGCCTAAATGTCAGCGCCACAGGTAACGTACACAAAGCTGTGAATGAGGCAAGGCAAGAGGTGCCTTCTACGCCATCAAAATAAACATTACGCTTCAAAGCCATACAATACTCCTTCCGTGGCCTCCAACTGCTCTTAAGTGCTAGTAAAACTAAATGCATGCTCTTCAAAAGATCACTGCCCGCACCCGCCCGCCCGACTAGCATCACTACTCTGGACGGTTCTGACTTGTGAATATGTGGACAACTATAAATACCTAGGTGTCTAGCTAGACTGTAAACTCTCCTTCCAGATTCACATTTAGCATCCACAATCCAAAGTTAAATCTAGAATCGGCTTCCTATTTTGCAACAAAGCCTCCTTCACTCATGCTGCCAAACTTACCCTCGTAAAACTGACTATCATACCGATCCTTGACTTCAGTGAAGTAATTTACAAATTAGCCTCCAACACTCTACTCAGCAAATTGGATGCAGTCTATCACAGTGCCATCCGTTTTGTCACCAAAGCCCCATATACTACCCACCACTGCGACCTGTATGCTCTCGTTGGCTGGTCCTTGCTACATATTTGTCGCCAAACCCACTGGCTCCAGGTCATCTATAAGTCTTCATTCGGTATAGCTCCGCCTTATCTCAGCTCACTGGTCACCATAGCAACACCCATGCGTATCACGCGCTCCAGCAGATATATTTCACTGGTCATCCCCAAAGCCATCACCTCCTTTGGCTGCCTTTCCTTCCAGTTCTCTGCTGCCAATGGCTGGAACGAATTGCAAAAATCACTGAAGTTGGAGACTTATATCTCCCTCACTAACTTTAAGCGTCAGCTGTCAGAGCAGCTTACCGATTGATGCAGCTGTACACAGCCCATCTGTAAATAGCCCATCCAACCAACTACCTACCTCATCCCCATATTTGTTTTTGTTTTTCTGCACTTTTGCACACCAGTATTTCTACTTGCACATCCTCATCTGCACATATATCATTCCAGTGTAAATTGCTGAATTGTAATTACTTCGCCACTGTCATGACGTTGGCCTGGGGGTAGGTTTATGACAGTCATAAATACCTCTTCCCCCCTTTTTCCTCTCTCTACCCTACTGATGTTACATTTGCAAACACCTTGGTTAACATAGAGATTCTGGGAACATCAGAAGGTGGGGGGAAATGAACTATATTCTGGTAATCCGACCAATTAAACATATTCGGTGGTACTTAATGAATATGATGTCAGTTCCGTTGTCATCTGAGACATTCTCATCAATAATAAGATGACATAAATTCTACAGTGGAAAGTCTACACATCAGAGTTATCAGATTCACATGGAATTGTTGTTCAATTGAAATGTTTGAATATGAAATTATTCGTGATGGGATGAAATGTGATTTTGGCTTCTAAAATGTGAGAATTGGGTTTTTATAAGGTTAGGGCTCTGCTCAATCAGTGGCCCGCCCCTGTGAAGGGACATGGGCTATAAAACTTTTCAAACACGCCCTCCTCTCCCTTCCTATATAAAGCCTTGACGACAATATAACCTCCGGTTCCGAGGATGTGAGGACGACGGTCCGATGTCAAAATGGTTCAGATAATAACTACAGAACGAAGCCAACATCAGCGTGAGCTTTGGTTGCGAATGGTATGAACTTTGAACTCTTATTCACTACAGAAGTGATACCTCCTAGCCGTTGAGTTAGCAACAGCAGCTGCAAACACAGGTTAGGAAGGAACAGACAGAGTATCCCGTCTACCACACAATGATGTTACTACAACGTATTCAATTTACCAGCAGAGACATTCTTCAAAGGACAAAGGACTCGGTTGGGCAACACGGCCTTCCATCTACCACCAACCTACCGAAGCGCAGCTCAGAGTAAATATTTATTGCATTTTCCTTTTCCAAATGGGCGGTAATTTAGAATGCATCAGATACTGTATTTACGATAGCACAGCTTCTCCCTTTGTTCCTCAGTCTTCCCACTCTTTCACTCAAACCCAGCCACTTTTCTTTTGTGTAACAAGCTGTCATATCTGTTCTGCCCGCTAGGGATGTTTTGCTTTATGATGTCATTTGCAATCAAGTTATGATTAATTATGTGTATGTGCAATTCTGTGTGATTAGTTAGGTATTTAGTAAATAAATAATTAAACCCAAATTTGTATTGCTGATTCAACTTGTTAGCCAGGGTTCGTGCAGATAACCAAGAATTTACAACTTTCAGATGAGACTGAATTAAGGTGAGGATTAATATTGACTGCTATTGATGTAAAATATTACTAGGTCTTTAAGAGTTTATTCGGAAGATAACAGCTCTATAAATATTATTTTGTGGTGCCCGACTCTCTAGTTAATTACATTTACATGATTAGCTCAATCAGGTGATATTAATTACGGAGAAATTATTTTATAGAATAGCATGTCATATCACTTAATCCGGCATAGCCAAAGACACAACACCACTATTGGCCTATTTATTGCCTTACCTCCTTACTTAATTTGCACACAGTGTATACAGATTTTTCTATTGTGTTATTGACTGTTCATCCCATGTGTAATTCTATGTTGTTGTTTTAGTCACACTGCTTTCCTTTATCTTGGCCAGGCCGCAGTTGTAAATGAGAATGTGTTCTCAACTGGCCTACCTGGTTAAATAAAGGTTAAATAAATTTAATTAAAAAAATTAAAAAATTGACATACCAATTAGGATCTGGCTAAAAGTACTTGAATCAGATATATAACCCTTTATGGCTGTGAGATCTGGGGTCTGCTCACCAACCAATAATTCACAAAATGGGACACACACCAAATTGAGACTCTGCATGCAGAATTCTGCAAAAATATCTTCAGTGTACAACATAAAACACCAAATAATGCATGCAGAGCAGAATTAGGCCGATACCCACAAATGATCAAAATTCAGAAAAGAGACGTTCAATTCTACAACCACCTAAAAGGAACCGATTCCCAAACCTTACATAACAAAGCCATCACCTACAGAGAGATTAACCTGGAGAAGAGTCCCCTAAAGCAAGCTGGTCTTCTCCCAAGAGAAGACAGGCTATATGCACACTGCCCACAAAATGAGGTGGAAACTGGGCTGCAATTCTTAACCTCCTGCCAAATGTATGACCATATTAGAGACACATACTTCCCTCAGATTACACAGACCTACAAAGAATTCAAAAACAAATCCAATTTTGATAAAATCCCAGATCTATTGGGTGAAATACCACATTGTGCCATCACAGCAGCAAGATTTGTGACCTGTTGCCACAAGAAAAGGAAAAACGCCATTGTAAATACAACACATATTTATATATTTTCCTTTTTGTACTTCAACTATTTGCACATCATTACAATACTGTATATAGCCAAAATATGACACTTTCTTTGGCAATGTAAACATGTTTCCCTTGCCAATAAAGCCCTTTAAATTTTATTGAATTGAGAGAGGGAAGAGGGAGATCAAATCAGTCCGTAGGTCAGTCTACATAAACCTACATAAGCCTACATAAACATAAACTTACATAAGTCTTCATAAACATAAAATGACATGTCTGCATAAGCATACACCTACATAAACATAAACCTACATAAACCTACATAAACATAAACCTACAAAAACATAAACCAACAAATGCCTTCATAAACATAAGTCTACATAAACCTAAATAAGCCTACATTGACATAAAGCTACATAAGCCTTCATAAACATAAACCTACATAAGACCACTTTGCCACTAGGTCAGTCTACATAAACATAAACCTACATAAGCCTACATAAACATAAACTTACATAAGTCTTCATAAACATAAAATGACATAAGTCTACATAAGCATACACCTACATAAGCCTACATAAACATAAACCTACATAAACATAAACCAACATACGCCTTCATAAACATAAGTCTACATAAACCTAAATAAGCCTACATTGACATAAAGCTACATAAGCCTTCATAAACATAAACCTACATAAGACCACTTTGCCACTAGGTCAGTCTACATAAACATAAACCTACATAAGCCTACATAAACATAAACTTACATAAGTCTTCATAAACATAAAATGACATAAGTCTACATAAGCATACACCTACATAAGCCTACATAAACATAAACCTACATAAACATAAACCAACATACGCCTTCATAAACAAAAGTCTACATAAACCTAAATAAGCCTACATTGACATAAACCTACATAAGCCTTCATAAACATAAACCTACGTACATAAGCCTTCATAAACATAAACCTACTGTACATAAATATAAACCTACATAAACATAAACCTACATAGGCCTACATAAACATAAACCTACATAAATATAAACCTACATAAGCCTACATAAACATAATAAACATAGACCTACATAGGCATACATAAACATAAACCTACATAAGCCTACATAAACATAAACCTACATAAACCTACATAAACATAAACCTACATAGGCCTACATAAACATAAACCTACATAGGCATACATAAACATAAACATACATAAGCCTACATAAACATAAACCTACATAAGCCTTCATAAACATAAACCTATATAAACCTACATAAACATAATAAACATAAACCTATATAAACCTGCATAAGCCTTCATAAACATGAACTTACATAAGCCTTCATAAACATAAACCTATATAAAGCTACATAAACATAAACATAACATATGGCATAACTATCCATGACTGGTTCTGTCAGTCTGCAACAGATTACCATGTGTCTGATCCCATCTAATGAGTCATTTAAATATTTAATAGTTAGAGGTGTGTGTGTGTGTGTGTGTGTGTGTGTGTGTGTGTGTGTGTGTGTGTGTGTTGCTACAGCATGAAAGTGAATAGGACAGTCCACTGATAATTAGTTACAGTTAGAATTAAATTATCTTTTCCCAGAATGACTAGAGGTTCGACCTTTCTCTGCTTATCCAGTCTTGACTGAAATTAATTAAGCATTGAGTTGATGGGAACCATGCTACCACTCACAACACCTCCATAGAATTAGAATAACTAGAATGGGATATCATGTCTCCTTGACTTGAAGCAGGTTGACATTTATTGTCATGAATCTTGCCTTGGAGGCCAACCTGAGCGATGTACGCTAGATGGGCCAGCTGCGAAGTAAAATGGGCAAAATCGTAAAAGTGAATGCAAACAAAAATGTTTAGGTTAGGGTTAGGTTAATTTAAGGTTAGGGTTAGGTTAATTTAAGGTTAGGGTTAGGCATTAGGGTTAACAGTGGGTTAAGGTTAGGTTTAAAATCAGATTTTTATGACTTTGCGGCTGTGCCAGCTAGTGACCACTCTACAGAGCTGCCTCCAGTACATGAGTCATGACAATAAATGCCAACCTTCTGACTTGAATGGGGATGTTGGTTCTAATGATTCTATTTTTATAAACAGCTCCATAATCAGTCCCATTTCTCATTAGTTTTGTGATGGCATACTTCCCATGTCTCAAGGAGCCTGGAAATCAAGGTTTATTTGTCATGAACTCAGGAGGGTTAGATTCCCAACGTGCCAAGTATCTAAACATACTGCTTTGTTCTTTAGACATGAATGGAGCTTGACATTAAAACACATTTGGATGGGTATGTTAACAACATGATTCATCAGGGGGGGGAACTCAGGGGGGCAACTTTCACATTTTGAAATTGTCTCCCCCAGTTTTATCATAGGAATGTGCTACAAAACGAGGCAACGGTGTGCTTTAGGACCATGCGGACGCCCTCGAGCGGTCGGGTAAGCTGTTTGGAGTGTTTATCCGACTGGATTTAAATGAATAAAAAATAAATACAAATATGCCCCCCCCACTAAAACCAAAGTTGCACCCCTGTGATTCATAACAAGGCTGGGTGGCAAGGAAACAAAACCCTAAGCAGATGTACCTTCGTTAGGAAAACAGCTCAAATGTTGGAAACAAACATCATTATGTTGTCGTCCAGAGTCACATTTATTTATTTTACAAGCTATAGCACAACAGCACAGTTTGGTCTGCTTTGTGTTTTCATTTTTGCAATGGAAAATATATCACAATGCTGGTATCGTCACAGCCCTAATGCATTGGAGGCATAGATGGATAGGACAGTCCTGCTTGGGAGTGTGTGTTTGTGTTTATGAGTGCAAATGTGTTTCTTGTTGTTATGCATGTGTTATGTGCGTTCGCATGTGTTATGTGCGTTCGCATGTGTACATGTGTGTAGTTCTGCCTGCATCCCAGAGCCAGGCACCGTAGTTTGACGGGACATCACTAGATCACTGCAGTGTGTATCTATGAGTCACACACACAAACACACACAAATGTAGCTGGATGGACATCTGACTGACAGGAGTGTGTGAGAAGGAGTGAGAGGATGAGCTTGAGTCACGAGATGAGCTTGAGCTTGAGTCACGAGAGATGAAATGAAATGAGATTAAATGAAATTAGATGAATTGAGATGAGATGAAATGAACCAAGGAGGGTTATGGACATTGCTCTGTACTTTATGATCGTAAATCTATCCAATAAGAGAGATTATTTGTATATATTAACGTTATACACCATTTTTTTATTTAATTTTTTTATTTAACCTTTAACTAGGCAAGTCAGTTCTTATTTACAATGACGGCCTACCAAAAGGCAAAAGGCTTCCTGCGGGGACGGGGGCTGGGATTTAAAAAAATATATATAGGACAACATTGGACTGTAATAATCTGGGTTAACTGTTACAGAAAGGACAGGAGCTACTGCATAACTACACAGAGATTAAGCGATTCCATATTATAAACTGGGTGGTTCCAGCCCTGAAAGCTGATTGGCTGACAGCCGTGGTATATCAGACCGTATACCACGGGTATGACAAAACATATATTTTTACTGCTCTATTTACGTTATTTCACCTTTATTTAACCAGGTAGGCTAGTTGAGAACAAGTTCTGATTTGCAACTGCGACCTGGCCAAGATAAAGCAAAGCAGTTCGACACATACAACAACACAGAGTTACACATGGAATAAACAAACATACAATCAATAATACAATAGAAAAATCTATATACAGCATGTGCAAATGAGGTAGGATAAGAGAGGTAAGGCAATAAATAGGCCATGGTGGCAAAGTAATTACAATATAGCAATTAAACACTGGGATGGTAGGATGTGCAGATGATGAATGTGCAAGTAGAGATACTGGGGTGCAAAGGAGCAAGATAAATAAATAAATACAGTATGGGGATGAGGTAGATTGGATGGGTTATTTACAGATGAGCTATGTACAGGTGCAGTGATCTGTGAGCTGCTCTGACAGCTGGTGCTTAAAGATAGTGAGGGAGGTAAGAGTCTCCAGCTTCAGAGATTTTTGCAGTTTGTTCCAGTCATTGGCAGCAGAGAACTGGAAGGTAAGGCGGCCAAAGTAAGAATTGGCTTTGGGGGTGACCAGTGAGATATACCTGCTGGAGCGCGTGCTACGGGTGGGTGTTGCTATGTTGACCAGTGAACTGAAATAAGGCGGGATAGCAATAATAGCAATAAGGCACTTAGGGGGTTTGTGATATATAGTCAATATACCACGACTAAGGGCTGTATCCAGAACAGCCCTTAAGCCCTTAGCCGTGGTATATTGGCCATATACCACACCCCCTGGTGCCTTATTGCTTAAGTATGACCACCTATGAATGGACTTGAACAGTGTGCCATCCTCGAGCTCATCGAGGTTAATTAACTCTTACTGAGTGAGAGAGCATTACTGTGTGTGTGCACTGCCTATTGCCTACTGTAGGAATCATGTAATAGAACTCTTTAGGTTGTAGAAGTTCTGTACTTTCCCCATCAGTGTCCACTGTCCTGTAGGAGGTGGTGTGTGTCCTTGTCCCCAGGCTTTTGTGTAGTAATATAATAATAAACATTTTATGTCATTTAGCAGACGCTTTTATCCAAAGCGACTTACAGGGATGCGTGCAAACATTTTATTTATGGGTGGTCACAGGAATCAAACCCACAACCCTGGTGTTGCAAGCACCATGCTCTACCAACTGAGCTACAGAGGTCCACATGTAGTCCAGTAAAATATGGTTTTGTACAGCTGAATTCCTATCAGTCAGCGATGTTGTGTCTGACTACGCATGTCTCTGGATTTTCAACAGCACAACTCCTATCACTATTGGTCAGAGGTATCATGAACGGTTCAGCGTATCGCCATTACTGGTGTGTGTGCGGTACGACTCTAAGCATTACTGGTGTGTAGGTGCTGGTATGTGTGATTATGCGTGACTCCAGGTTTTTATGAAGTACGGTAGAATCGATATCAATTAAAATGTATCATGTACAATTCCGCACATCATTGCAACTGTCAGCTTCACTCACCCTGAGGAAGGAGTCCAGCGCTCCGTTCTCCATAAACTCTGTGATGATGAGCACGGGGCAGCTGCGGGTCAGCACGCCCTCCAGCCGGATCACGTTGGGGTGGTCAAACTGGCCCATGATTGACGCTTCGCCAAGGAAGTCCCGCCTCTGGCGCTCTGTGTAGCCTGCCTTCAGTGTCTTAATGGCCACCACCGCCTCACGGCGCCCGGGCTGCTTCAGGCGCCCGCGGCACACCTCCCCAAACTCACCTGGGTGGAGGGTTGGGGGGAAGGGGGGTGGGGAAGAGGGTGTGAGGGTTGGGAAGGGGGAGGGAAGTGAAGGAAGAGGGAGGAGAGAGAGGGGAGTAGAGGAACAGGGAGGAGGGAGAGAGGGGAGTGGAGGAAGAGAGAGGAGAGAGAGGGGAGTGGAGGAAGAGAGAGGAGAGAGAGGGGAGTGGAGGAAGAGAGAGAGAGGGGAGGGGAGGAAGAGAGAGGAGAGAGAGGGGAGTGGAGGAAGAGAGAGAGGGGAGTGGAGGAAGAGAGAGGAGAGAGAGGGGAATGGAGGAAGAGAGAGGGGAGTGGATGAAGAGAGAGGAGAGAAAGGGGAGTGGAGGAAGAGAGAGGAGAGAGAGGGGAGTGGAGGAAGAGGGAGGAGGGAGTGGAGGAAGAGAGAGAGGGGAGTGGAGGAAGAGGGAGGAGGGAGTGGAGGAAGAGGGAGGAGGGAGAGGGGAGTGGAGGAAGAGGGAGGAGGGAGAGAGGGGAGTGGAGGAAGAGGGAGGAGGGAGAGAGGGGAGTGGAGGAAGAGGGGAAAGAGGAGGAGGAGGAGTGAGGGAGAGGGAGGGAGGGAGCATTACTGGTTGAACCGAAGAGGAGGAAGAAGAGGAGTAGGAAGAGGAGGAGGAACTCTAGAAATATAGGAGTGAAAGGAAGAAGGAGATTGTAAAAGAGCGAGGGATGGGGGTTGAGCTGTGTAGGAGAGAGAGTGAATGAGGAAGGTAGGAAAAGAGAGAGACAGGAAACTTAGGGGTCTGAGAGGTTGGGGAGGGATGGAGAGAAGGAAAGATCATCCCGTGACCGGGAGTGGAGCCTGGGACCGGTGGAGGGGGAGAGGGAACGGATGAGGAGCCTGGAAGTTTTGGTGCCTTGGTAAAAAGTTGTGTGTTTATAAAGGAGAAGAGAGAAAGAGGAAGAGAAATAAAGGGACATATGGTTCAGGGTGAAGTCAGGAGAAAGAACACATGCTCTCGGAGAAGAAACAGCAAACTAGCTGGATGACAGAAGAAGTTGTTTCACTGACACCTCTCCTCCACACCTCCCCCTCACATCTCCCCCACCACACCTACTCCCCACACCTCCCCCTCACACCTCCCCCACACCTCCCTTCCACACCTAATCCTCACACCTACTCCCCACACCTCCCCCTTACACCGCCCCCTCACACCTACCCTCCACATCTACTCCCCACCCCCCCCCCCACACCTCAACCTCCACGCCTCCTCTCCACGCCTCCCCTCCACACCCCTCCACACCTACTCTCCACGCCTCCCCTCTACACCTAACATCCATACCTCCTCTCCACACCACACCTCCCCTCCACACACCCCCACCCCCCCCTCCACACCACCCCCACACCTCCTCTCCCCTACACCCCCCCCCTCCACCCCCCCCCCCACACCACCCCAACACCTCCTCTTCACACCACACCTCCCGTACACCCCCCCCACCCCCCTCCACCCCCCCCACACCTCCTCTCCACACCTCCCCCAACAACCCTTTTGCCCCCTTCCACCCAAACACACATCTTGTTCAACCAACAACCCACCCCAACATCACCCACTCCCCTAAACACACAGCTGTCCCAAAACATCTCTCCATCTTCACAAATATCCCCCCTACCCCCAAACACAAAATCCACTCCCTCCCAAAACCCTGCCCTCTGAACACCGCACTTCAACACCTAGCTATGTTGGTTACCTGCACCAATGACCTCCTCAATCTTCACACACGAGATGTCAATCTCCTTGGCAAACTCATGGACTGCCTCATTGGGGTCCTCGTAAGTGAACGGATCAATGTACACCTTCACCCCGGGAGAAACTACAGAGATGAAGGGAGGGATGCATCAGATGTTCTTGAATATACACATTCATCAGATATTCATGACACTGGTAGTTTTTGTTGTTGTTGTTGTTGTGTTCCAATGCATAATTATTAACTAATACAGTTATGAATGGAAATGGAATCACATTTGATGCATGAACAGCAGTTGGACATATCTATCACGCAGCTCTTTTGAGTCTTGAAAAGCTGAAAAGCCAGGGAGTCTGCTGCACTTTGGGGTTTCATAAACCACCTGATCTAGATAATCATGGTTTCATTGAGCAAATGCAGTTTCCTGCTTTGGTCAGGTGATTGGATAATTGATTAAATCAGGTGGTTTACTGTCCTGGTTTGAACAAAGGACCACAGAAAGGCGTAGCTCTCCAGGTCTGCACTCACAACATGCACGCACGCACACAAACCCCAACACACACACACACACACACACACACACACACACACACACACACACACAACCCCCTCCCCCAACACACACACACAAACCCCTCCCCCAACACACACACACACACACACACACACACACACACACACACACACACACACACACACACACACACACACAACCCCCTCCCCCAACACACACACACACAAACCCCTCCCCCAACACACACACACACACACACACACAACCCCCTCCCCCAACAGACACACACCTTCCCCTCAGTACTCACCATACTGCTGCAGCTTCTCTGTGTACTCCAGCTCCGAACCGCTGCGTTGTTTCCTACAAACAAGGACCACACACGCACAATCTCATTCACATCATCCATCCTCTGTCTTGGCAGGCACTCCACAGTAAATACACAGGCTGCTTTCAAATAACAAGCAGAAGATAGTAGATTGTCTGCAGACAGTCGGGATTGGAAGAATGGAACAATGCTCAGGGTGGCTAAAGCCTTTCTAAGGGCCTTTTCAGGATTCAAGGAACCAAGATACCAAACAATGACCAAAAATGTCAAAATAATGACCAAAAAGGCCTGTTAGATAAATACATACAAGTCAAACACTTACCGAGAGCAAACTATGGCAATGACCACAAGGGCGACGATGACCACAAGACCGGCGGACGCTGAGCCCACTATGAGAGGCAGCTGGTCCTGCACTGACTTCATAGGGTCACCTAAAGGTCACCGAAGAAATAATAATCAAAGAATAAAAACCTGGAATGTCACTGAAGAACTTCTTAAAGAAACAGCTAGCGAAATATGGAGGCAGATTCATGGCAAAACAAATAATGGGTATTGTATTCCAATCTGTGTTTACATGTATATATATATATATAGATAGATTGTTTTTCTTCACAATAAATACATGTCATTATGAAAAGCAATGCATAGTAAAAAAAAACACAACAATATTCTAATATTAATTTGACTTCAATGATATTTTGTATTCACCTTGTATTCATCTGCTACCATAATATGGTACCCTGAGTATATAGCCACGTCGTGTGTTTATTCCTTGTGTTATTATTTTTCACTTTATTCCTTTACATTTTATTCTGCATTGCTGGGAAGGGCCCGTAAAAAAAAAAAGCACAGCTCCTTGAAATAGCTTGTTCGGAGTTCTTTCACTGCTTGGATGGATTGTACTGATTAAAGATAACAGAGAAAATCTTTAGAACACTGGTGAATAAAAAGATTAGGCATTATCAATGGTGAAGGACAATGATAAATAGTGATGGGACAGAAGGGAAGGGAGAGAGACGGAGAAAGAGAAGGAAAGACAAAGTAGTGAAGGCGGAGAAGGAGGAGAGAGAGGGAAAGAGAGAGAGAGCGAGAGACAGACACAGAACGCAGAGAGAAAGAGTGTGACAATGAAGTAGCGAAGGAGGAGGCGGAGGAGGCGGAGGAGGAGGCGGAGGAGGAGGAGGAGGAGGAGGAGAAATGAAATGACTTACTGTGTGTTGAGGTGCTGAAGTCCTTAGGGATGCTGTAGCGGCCATAGCCAGCCACGGTGCGAGCCCGAACCTGGACCACGTAGGGAGTGGCAGCCCGCAATCCCTCCACACGGACTGAGCTGTGCTGGGCTGTCACCGTGTGAGACATGGCCTGGCCCTGTGGAACACATCAATCAATCACATGTATTTATGAAGCCCTTTTAATATCAGCAGTGGTCACATGCTTTTACAGGAACACAGCTTAGACCAGTGGTATTCAAAGTCGGGGGTCCGCAGAAATTCTGGCGGAAAAAACAGGCTCCCCTGAATTAGACTTGTTGGATTCTAGCTGGAAATATACTTATTCATGTTACCATACTACAACTTACTGATTACTTTATATGTATAAGGAATGTGTATATTAGGGGTCAAGGACATGTCAAGAGGAACTTGGTATGTGGGAAGTTACTGACTGAGAAAAGGGGAAATGCAGAAAGTTATTGTGGAAAAGGGAAACAGTCTAGTTTCAGTTCCTGATAGGGCTGGCCAGTTCCTGATAGGGCAGGTCAGTTCCTGATAGGGCAGGCCAGTTCCTGTGGAACCAGGAACATGAGGGATGTGGAACTCAACTTGAGATAAGGTCAACAGATGAAGAGAGAAGACACTGCTGGAAGGGGGGCCACAGGGGCCATCTGATTATAGTAGGGCGTAGTTGCGTTGTCTAGCGGTTACGATTCGGCACTCTCACCGCCGTGGCCCGGGTTCGATTCCCTGTCAGGAAACTACTTATTATAGGGCTCCCGAGTCGCACAGCGGTCTAAGGCAAGAGGGTTACTACAGTCCCTGGTTTGAATCCAGGCTGTATCACATCTGGCCGTGATTGGGAGTGCCATAGGGCAGCGCACAATTGGCTCGGGTTTGGCCGGGATAGGCCGTCATTGTAAATAATAATTTGTTCTTAACTGACTTGCCTAGTTAAATAAAGGTTAAATACAACAACAACAACAAAACATGTCCTATCTCTCACACACACACATTTCCACGCCCATGAGGGTCCTATCTCACACACACACACACACACATTTCCACGCCCATGAGGGTCCTATCTCACACACACACACACATTTCCACGCCCATGAGGGTCCTATCTCACACACACACACACACATTTCCACGCCCATGAGGGTCCTATCTCACACACACACACACATTTCCACACCCATGAGGGTCCTATCTCACACACACACACACACATTTCCATGCCCATGAGGTCCTATCTCACACACACACACATTTCCACGCCCATGAGGGTCCTATCTCACACACACACACATTTCCACGCCCATGAGGGTCCTCTCTCTCACGCACACACATTTCCACGCCCATGAGGGTCCTATCTCACACACACACACACACACACACACATTTCCACACCCATGAGGGTGCTATCTCACACACACACACACATTTCCACGCCCATGAGGGTCCTATCTCACACACACACACATTTCCACGCCCATGAGGGTCCTCTCTCTCACGCACACACATTTCCACGCCCATGAGGGTGCTATCTCACACACACACACATTTCCACGCCCATGAGGGTCCTATCTCACACACACACACACATTTCCACGCCCATGAGGGTCCTATCTCACACACACACACACATTTCCACGCCCATGAGGGTCCTATCTCACACACACACACACACACATTTCCACGCCCATGAGGGTCCTATCTCACACACACACACACATTTCCACACCCATGAGGGTCCTATCTCACACACACACACATTTCCATGCCCATGAGGTCCTATCTCACACACACACACATTTCCACGCCCATGAGGGTCCTATCTCACACACACACACACATTTCCATGCCCATGAGGTCCTATCTCACACACACACACACATTTCCACACCCATGAGGGTCCTATCTCAACACATGACACACAGCATGGTAGCAACACCACATGACAACAACATGGCAGCATCACAAAATGGTAGCAGCACAAAACATGGTAGCAGCACAAAACATGGTACAAACATTATTGAGCACAGACAACAGCACAAAGGCAAGAAGGTAAAGACAACAATACATCACGCGAAGCAGCCACAACTGTCAGGAAGAGTGTCCGGGATTGAGTCTTAGAATGAAGAGATGGAGATAAACGTTTTTTCCAGGTTTTGCAGCTTGTTCCAGTCGCTGCAACTATAAGAGAAGCGACCCAGGGATGTGTGTACTTCGGGGACCTTTAACAGAATGTGACTGGCAGAACGGGTGTTGTATGTGGAGGATGAGGGCTGCAGTATAGAGTGCAGTGATGTGTCCTATAAGGAGCATTGGTGGCAAATCTGATGGCCGAATGGTAAAGAACATCTAGCCACTCAAGAGCACCCTTATCTGCCGATCTATAAATTACATCTCCGTAATCTAGTATGGGTAGGATGGTCATCTGAATCCGAGTTAGTTTGGCAGCTGTGGAGAACGAGTAGAGATTACGATAGAGGAAACCAAGTCTAGATTTAACTTTAGCCTGCAGCTTTGATATGTCCTGAGAGAAGGACAGTGTACCGTCTAGCCATACTCCCAAGTACTTGAATGAGGTGACTACCTCAAGCTCTAAATCCTCAGAGGTATGAATCACAATGGTGGGGAGAAGTGCATTCTTCTTACCAAACCACAATGGTTTGGAGATGTTCAGAACAAGGTTAATGGCAGAGAAAGCTTGTTGGACTCTAAAGCTTCAAAAACACAGACGCTAGAATTGGTACACTAGAATTACATTCATTTCCAATGAAACGCTGCGTTTCCCTTGCAGCATAGCGTTGCAGAGGCAGTTGCAGTGTGTTCTGTGTGGTGCATACACTATGTTGGATGTATCTAACGTATGCGTCAAACTGTATGTGTAGACGGTTTGACAGAAATGGTAGCAGAAGGTGAATGTTGAACTTTTGTTGCACACATCCAGATGATGCTGTGTACTATTTTGCGCAATGACGCTGTCAGTGTGGTCGAAGCGTAAGAAAGCTTTGTTGTAGAGCGTTTAACACAAAATCCGGGGCTGAGTATAAGACTGTATCATCTGCATATAAATGGATGAGAGCTTCCTACTGCCTGAGGTATGTTGTTTTTTAAAGTTTTTTTTAAAGAGGTGGATCAGCTTTAATATTACAGATAGATTGTAGCTTCCATCAATGTAATTGCCTGCATAATTTCCAATCTCCCATATATATTTTTTTGGTATATATATATATATCTCCATATACACACATTTACATACACATATGCATACATATACACATACCTATGTAGATATACACACTTTTTTTTAGAATATACCTTTATTATTCCCCACAAACCCTACCACTCTTCCCCCAATTGGAGTAAACTAATAAACAATAACACTTAGGCTTCTACCTTCAGTTTATACATAATATGCACATTTTACAGGCACAGTCTATTTTACAATAGTTATATTTTGTTGGTTTTTAGTCCTTCCTCTATTTCTGATGTCCATCCAGTTTGATTTATATTTGTAACTGTGCTATTTCACAACATTTCTGAACCTATACACATTTTACAGACCCTGTATGTTTTACATTGGTTATCTTGTTATTAGTCCCACCCTTCAGCTCCATTCAACCCGTCCCATCTATCTTTCAACACCATCCATTTTGGATTTCTATTTGCCATATATTTTTCAACTGTGCTGTGATGCTTCACAAAAGTACTGAACCTTTCTATTCTCATAGCTTCTACAGATTGTAAATTAAAGATAACATTATTGCTAAAATAATTATTATATTATTGATTGATTGACTATGGCTTTTCAAATCACCCAGTATTGCCATCTGCAGCGTTAGTTCTAGGCAAATGTTGCAATTCTTCAGCCATTCCTGGACCTGTGACCAAAAACGAGCTACATATGGACAATACCAAAATAAATGATCTAATGACTCTGCCTCCTCACAGCACAATCTGCAGAGCTGGGAAGATTGTATCCCCCATATATATAACATTATTTTGGTTGCAAGAATTTTGTATAGAAATGTAAATAAAAAAATGTGAAGTTTTGAATCCGGCGTTGTTTTGCGTATCAATTGATAAACCATGTGCCATGGAATGAGTACATTGAAAATCTCTTCCCAAATATTTTGTCATTTATATGGCACCGCAGTCAGTTTTTTGGTCCTTAAATTAAATTGGTATATGTTTATATTTATCAGACCTTTCTTTAACCATTTATGTTCTTTAATACAGGGCCAACATACAAGTTCCATACGTTTCCCCCTTCTACTTGCCTCTTCCATTTTTGTGGTAATGCTGCAAATAGTTAATAGTTAATATTTAATCATTTCTGCCCTCAGAATTCATAATCGTTATATAAATAGGCCCTTTTAATTTTGTCTGGCTTGCCATTCCAAATAAAATTGAATATTCTTTGATCGTATAATTTAAAAAGCAGGTCACTATGTGTAGGCAAAACCATAAGCAAATAGGCAAACTGTGATACGACTGTGATACGATCCAGAAGAAGATTGGGAGAATGCCATATGGTCAGATGAAACCAAAATATAACTTTTTGGTAAAAACTCAACTCGTCGTGTTTGGAGGTCAAAGAATGCTGAGTTGCATCCAAAGAACACCATACCCAGTGTGAAGCATGGGGGTGGAAACATCATGCTTTGGGGCTGTTTTTCTGCAAAGGGAACAGGACGACTGATCCGTGTAAAGGAAAGAATGAATGGGGCCATGTATCGTGAGATTTTGAGTGAAAACCTCCTTCCATCAGCAAGGGCATTGAAGATGAAACGTGGCTGGGTCTTTCAGCATGACAATGATCCCAAACACTCCGCCCGGGCAACGAAGGAGTGGCTTCGTAAGAAGCATTTCAAGGTCCTGGAGTGGCCTAGCCAGTCTCCAGATCTGAACCCCCATAGAAAATCTTTGGAGGGAGTTGAAAGTCTGTGTTGCCCAGCAACAGCCCCAAAACATCACTGCTCTAGAGGAGATCTGCATGGAGGAATGGGCCAAAATACCAGCAACAGTGTGTGAAAACCTTGTGAAGACTTACAGAAAATGTTTGACCTCTGTCATTACCAACAAGTATTGAGATAAACTTTTGTTATTGACCAAATACTTATTTTCCACCATAATTTGCAAATAAATTCATTAAAAATCCTACAATGTGATTTTCTGGATTTTTCCCCCTAATTTTGTCTGTCATAGTTGAAGTGTACCTATGATGAAAATTACAGGCCTCTCTCATCTTTTTAAGTGGGAGAACTTGCACAATTGGTGGCTGACTAAATACTTTTTTGCCCCACTGTTTACCACTTGGGTCCTGTTTCAGTAATAATGATATCAGACCTTCTTGTTGTGTGTCTAATAATATACCATTTATATAGGAGTGGTTAAAACATGCTAATAATGGTCCTCTGAGTATATCAAAAACAGTTTAGTATACTTCCACTGGTATGCCATCCAGCCCTGGAGTTTTCCCATTCTTAAAGGCTTTCATTGCATCAAGAAGTTCCTCCTCTGTAATTTGGCCTTCACATGAGTCTTTCTGTACATATGTTAATTTTACATTATTATTAGGAAAAAAATCCATACAATTAGATTCAGTTAGTGGAGATGGAGGAGACTGAAATGAAAACATATTCTTAAAGTACTTTACCTCCTCTTTCAAATTATCATTCAGTGAATCATGCTTGACTCCGTCATTTGTAACAAGTTTCAATAAAAAAACATTTTGGTAGCATTGCTATATTGAAGATTGAAAAATAATTTGGTGCATTTTCCCCCATATTCCATCCAGTTAACTTTATTTTTATAATATATTACACTGGATCTTTCTTGAATAAGTTCCTCCATTTCTTTTAGTTTTTCCTCTAACGTATTCTGTGCCTCTATGGTACAGTTTTTATTGCTATCTAACTGTACTGTTAGTCCTTCAATTTCCTTTGTTAATGTGGACTCTTTTGATCTAAATTGCTTTTATTTTATAGATGACTACTGAATTGCATGGCCTCTAAAGGCACATTTAAAAGTGTCCCATACAATAAGAGGATCTGCTGTACCTATGTTATGTCTGAAAAAGGCAGTTATAAACGATTCTGTCCTAGTTCTAAACAATTTATCATCTAGTAGGATTTGATACATTTCTAAGAGTAATATATATGCCAATTATGTGATGATCCGACCACATTCTGTCCTTTATCAACACCTTTTAAACTTTTGGTGCCAGAGAGAATGACATTAGAAAGTAGTCAAGACGACTAGCTTGATTAAGCCTCTGCCATGTATATCTCACTAGGTCAGGGTATTTAAGCCTCCATATATCCACTAATTCCAATATATCCTTGACATTCATGATTTCCTTAAATGCCTGAGGGTGATAGTTTGTAGTGTGATTTCCTTTCCGGTCCATAGAGGTATTTAAGATCATATTAACATCTCCCACCAAAATAATAGAGTCTAGTGTTGCTTGTAGAGTTGATAAATTCTTAAATATATTTTCAAAGAAGCTTGGATCATCATTATTTTGACCCCCCCCCCCCCCCCCAGTCCTTTTTCCACAAAACTTCATCTAAAATTGTTGAATGAGTTTCCTGTAAACAAAATATATTATATTCCTTCTCTTTTAGCCAGGTAAATACTGATCGTCTTTTCATATTATCTGCTAAGCCATTACGATTATAACTGTCTATACTTATTTCACCACTTACCATAATGAGACACAACTTTCAATTCAATTTATCAAAATATATGTTTATAAACGTACCATTAAAAAGTAACATGATGATTGAGTGTCTATATAGCTGTACCATGATATTTGCATTGCTACTAAGTAAACCTCCAATTGGTCCCCACTATTCCACCCGCTAAAAGCCCTCCTCATCCCGAGTTGGGTTGTCTTCCCAAATGCCCGGGCAGAGCACCCCCGACCCCCCGGATCCCATAGCCCCGGAGACACCGGGATCCATCCTTCGAAAAGAGCACACAGTGCCATTTACAGAACAGAAGTAGATCAACCGCCAAATGCATTTCCATCACCCTCAACTCGATTTGTATTTTATACAGCCATCAAAAAAGATATATATTTTAAAAATCCTGTTTCTTATTTTCCATAATTAGCTATCAATATTTCTAGTAGTGTAGGCAATTTATGCAAAGGATTTTACCTCTCACCAGTCTCGCCATTACCAAAATGACATTATTGCAAGCAATTATTATATTAGTAAACAATTATTGTGAATCATCCTATATTGTCCCTAACATCTTTTACTCCTTCGCAACAGTTGTGGGATATGCACATACACCCACACACTCATACACACCCACACACTCATACACACCCACACACTCATACACACCCACACACTCTCAACCCTTTCCCTCCACACAACCATAGGCTCACATTCTCAACAGTTGCACCATCCCAGAGCCCAACTCAAGAAAGGTCTTGATTTACGAACGCATATACAGTTGCAGCTGTATGAGAAGGCAGGCAAGACTGTGCAAAAAAAAATGGGCAGAAATTGAGAGATTTTATTAACCATTGTCACGTCCTAGATGATGGAGGTCAAATGTACACCTTTTCCATGAAACACCCATAACACGGTCCCCCGTATTGATCATATTCCCAAGCATTTATATGCAGTCAGACTTTTGATTTTGTGCCACCAGGGCCACAATAATATACCCCTCTCTGAATATCCGAGTGTGACCCCCTCCCCATGGGTTACTGCAGCTAGTGACTGAGCTATGTTGTTGATGTAAATTGAGAAGAGGGTGGGGCCTAGGATAAAGCCTTGGGGTACTCCCTATGGGGTACTCCCTATGATCGTATGCTATCCATTCATGCTTTTTATATGTTCTATTTATATATTGAAACTGACTAACGAAATCAAGCCACACCCGGCCATGATTATAGACACCTCAGTGTCCCTTGAAACTATATAAACAAGTGACCTGCAGTCTTTGTCATTATACCCTGATGAAGACAACTTGTCTGTCGAAACGTTGATTATTAGGTTATTGCATCTGAGCTCCTAGAGTGTGAGGCTCTCCTTTTCTTTTTTTAAGGGCCATGACAATACCAGTAAGAGGAACCTACCTGTGTTTCTGACTAACAACAGAGAAGGACTGTCTGTCTTAGACATGGAAGGAGATGACTCCGCCTAGTTAGACATGGAAGGAGATGACTCCGCCTAGTTAGACATGGAAGAAGATGACTCCGCCTAGTTAGACATGGAAGGAGATGACTCCGCCTAGTTAGACATGGAAGGAGATGACTCCGCCTATTTAGACATGGAAGAAGATGACTCCGCCTAGTTAGACATGGAAGGAGATGACTCCGCCTAGTTAGACATGGAAGGAGATGACTCCGCCTAGTTAGACATGGAAGAAGATGACTCCGCCCAGTTAGACATGGAAGGAGATGACTCCGCCCAGTTAGACATGGAAGGAGATGACTCCGCCCAGTCGGAAGGTATAAAGATGTGCTTGTGTGACTTGTATGTTCTCTTTGCAGCTGCATGACCTTGTGGGTGAATAAACGTGGTCTGAGCTTTTCCTAGTCGTCCCTTTGAGTTTTTACTCTTTTTGTTAAGAACCTAACAGACTGAAATCAGAAGCAGAGGCACATTGGCTAAGAAAAACATCAGGAACAGGAACCCAGCAACAACAGGAACCCAGCAACACATCTACTAGAATAGAAAACGTGCTAAACTCTTCGTTCTTTTGTTAAAGGGACAGCGCTCACTTGATGCAGTCAAGTGTATTTGTTTCATATTATTTTCTATAGCAGCAGCATATCTATGTCCATGCTGACATAGTACACATTATGCTTTTGAAGAAAACGCTACACAGCTGCATCAAGTCAGCACTAACCTGTGGAATGCCAAACAACTCTGTCAACCATCTACATCAGACAGGACACACATGGCATATTCATTTTCAAACATATTTCATACAAGGGTTTTGTCTCCAGTGGCTCTTCAAAATTAAGGTACAGAGTAAATGTTTACTTCAGTGAATCATGTTTGAATTAGAGAACAGGAGGAGTGGAATCCACCAAATAAACAGATCTGGGACCAGGCTAGATAATTCTGACAATGGCAATTGGAGTGAGTTACACAGCATAAACAGATCTGGGACCAGGCTAGATCATTCTGACAATGGTAAAATGAGTGGGCTACACAGCATAAACAGATCTGGGACCAGGCTAGATCATTCTGACAATGGCAATAGGAGTGGGCTACACAGCATAAACAGATCTGGGACCAGGCTAGATCATTCTGACAATGGCAATAGGAGTGGGCTACACAGGTTAAACAGATCTGGGAGCAGGCTAGATCATTCTGACAATGGCAATAGGAGTGGGCTACACAGTATAAACAGATCTGGGAGCAGGCTATAAAACAGTGCCTTACCCTTTCGTAGTACTTAATCTCGTAATCTAGGATAACCCCGTTGGGTTTCTCTGGGGGCAGCCAGGACAGGCTGAGTGTGTCTGATGTGGACTTCATCAGGTGCACTGTGGGTATTGCTGACGGTGCTGTGATTGGACAATAAAAATGGGTGACTTTAATAAAAAAAAATATATAAAGCTTTCATGTCGAATATGTTAAGAGTATTTTTGTTCCTGTATACATGAAATTAGCAAAAATGTACACACTCTTCATCTAGCATTGTTTACGATGACCTCACTTCTTACCATGCCATTCATCTGTGCCTTCTACGTGACATTTCAGTTTACTAATTTGATACTAAGCTGAAATGACACATACTGAGTCCATAAACTCAGGCAACACATCAGTACTGATCGCAAGATGAGGCAGTAAAAGTAAGTGCCATTGTAAGATGCAGCTAGCCTGAGTTGAGAGGTAAACTTGAGTGGTGATGTTAAGTGGTCGCTAGCTACTGTACTTACAGTGGTGACCTTGAGTGTCGTGGGGTGAGGTGATAGTGAGTGCTGATATCAAGTATTAATGTTGAGTGCAGCTAACGTTAAGTGCCGGCGTCCAGCGCAATGGCGATACTTACCGGCCTGGTTGGTGGTGATGTTGACGGTGGCGTAGCGCGGTGCGCCGGGGCTCTTCCCAGAGACGCCGTTGACCGCCTGGATCTCAAAGCTGTAGCGGGTATGAGCCTGCAGGTTCCTCATTACCACCTTCTTCTGGGTCAGGCCCAGTCGGCGCGGCGATATGTCCACGTTGTCGTCACAGCGCGTGCACGGGCTCCGGTCGTGCAGACACTTCTTGCACACCACGTTGTAGATGACGTCATCCCGTCCGCCGGTGTCCAGCGGCTCCTCCCACTCCAGGGAGATGGAAGTCTCATTCACGGTGGATATTACGTATTGAGGTGGCGAGGGCTTGGCTGCACAGGAACACCACAGACGTGTTAGTGATATCCTCTGAACACTGTTTATAGAGGCAAATACAGTAGAACCTCACTATTAAAACCTTACTCTTAGAACCTCACTATCAGAACCATAATCTTAGAACCCCACTTTAACAACCACACTCTTAGAACCCCACTCAAGAACCTCACTTTTAGAACCCCACTCTTAGAACCCCACTCTTAGAACCCCACTCTTAGAACCTAACTATTGACGGGGTAAATTATTTTGTTTATGATTAGCTTACTAAGATAGCCATTAGTCCATTAGCGCTTATCTTCCTGGGCCCATACAGTTCACTGTTCTGTTTCTGCTGGGGAAATATGACCTCCAGCACATAATTAAACAAATAGTAAACTTCATTCTTAATACATATGCCATATTCTTTCCATGCATGACTTCAACATTATAGTTCAAGGAACTTAAAGCAGTACCCATTAAATACCAATGGGAGTTCATTCCATTAAAGTAGAAATAAGTTATGATATACATGACAAAATAAATAGCTGTGTTCATATAGAGAATAGAAACCACATCCACGCCACGCATGACTTAAACATTACCCTTCGTGAAACATTGATTCAATACCCATGAAATAGAAAATATCTGAATTTCAATGCTTGTAGCTATGGCACAGTGGTGGTGCATGATATATCCATGGGCCTGTGTTACTCAAAAAAGATGAGTTCTTTAAATAAGAACTGTATGAAATTGGGGGAGGTGTGATATCTGCTACAGGGGTCAACTGGTGCAGCAAGAAGGTTTCTTTCATCCAATAATCTAACCCCAACACCTCTCAAAGGCTGAAGGGTAATCTATCCCCAACACCTCTCAAAGGCTGAAGGGTAATCTATCCCCAACCCCTCTCAAAGGCTGAAGGGTAATCTATCCCCAACCCCTCTCAAAGGCTGAAGGGTAATCTATCCCCAACCCCTCTAAGGCTGAAGGGTAATCTATCCCCAACCCCTCTAAGGCTGATGGGTAATCTAACCCCAACCCCTCTAAGGCTGATGGGTAATCTATCCCCAACCCCTCTAAGGCTGAAGGGTAATCTATCCCCAACCCCTCTAAGGCTGATGGGTAATCTAACCCCAACCCCTCTAAGGCTGATGGGTAATCTATCCCCAACCCCTCTAAGGCTGAAGGGTAATCTATCCCCAACCCCTCTAAGGCTGATGGGTAATCTAACCGAACCCCTCTCTAAGGCTGAAGGGTAATCTAACCGAACCCCTCTCTAAGGCTGATGATCAATCTAACCCCTCTCTCTCTGGCTGAAGATCAATCTAACCCCTCTCTCTCTAAGGCTGATGGATAATCTAACCCCTCTCTCTCTAAGGCTGATGATCAATCTAACCCCTCTCTAAGGCTGATGATCAATCTAACCCCTCTCTCTCTAAGGCTGATGGGTAATCTAACCCCTCTCTCTCTAAGGCTGATGATCAATCTAACCCCTCTCTAAGGCTGATGATCAATCTAACCCCTCTCTCTCTCTAAGGCTGATGGGTAATCTAACCCCTCTCTCTCTAAGGCTGATGATCAATCTAACCCCTCTCTCTCTCTAAGGCTGATGGGTAATCTAACCCCTCTCTCTAAGGCTGATGATCAATCTAACCCCTCTCTCTCTAAGGCTGATGGGTAATCTAACCCCTCTCTCTCTAAGGCTGATGATCAATCTAACCTAACCCCTCTCTAAGGCTGATGATAAATCTAACCCCTCTCTCTCTAAGGCTGATGATCAATCTAACCCCTCTCTAAGGCTGATGATCAATCTAACCCCTCTCTCTCTAAGGCTGATGGGTAATCTAACCCCTCTCTCTCTAAGGCTGATGATCAATCTAACCCCTCTCTCTCTAAGCAGATCCAGAAAACAACACTTCTGCAGCAGCACACGGCAAGAAGATATAAATGCTTTCAGGGTGTCTCAGTTCACACATCTCAACCAGTTCAGTTCAGCTCCTCTGCCTGTTCACCCTGAGTGGAGTGTGTTTTCCCCCATGCTCTGTCCTATCCAATTAGACTGACACAGTTTGGAGTATGGCCTGATCTAATTGGGCACAAAGTCTGAAACGCTGGGCTCCCACAGAGAGCCGGAGCTGGCCCGAGCTGAGCTCTACAGTACGTCACCCTCGGTCCCTTGCAAAACATGAGCTATGTGGACTGGCACAAGCTCTGACAGGTTACAGGGGAAGTATGGAGCCTAAATGACCTGAGAATTTTTTTTTTTTTTAACTAGGCAAGTCAGTTAAGAACAAATTCTTATTTACAATAACAGCCTACTGGGGAACAGTGGGTTAACTGCCTTGTTCAGGGGCAGAACGACATATTTTTTTTAGCTTGACAGCTCAGGGATTCGATACAGCAACCTTTCAGTTATCAGCCCAATGCTCTGACCACTAGGCTACCTGCCACTCCAAAATGGAACACTCGGAATTCTGGACAAGGAGAGTCGATTAAGAGTCATTTGGGCTCGGTCACATTCCATTGATGTCATGTCAGTGAAAAAAGGTATTGGTTGTTAGGCTATGTACCAATTATCTGACATCAACAAAGTCTGTAGAAACAACCATATAGGCACTCAGTTTAACACTGAAACCTACCTCTACTGACACTTACACCCTAGTGCTTTTTGACACATATGGGCTGGTTTCCCAGACACAGATTAAGGAAATAGCATGCTCAATGGGGAATCTCCATTCAGCGTACACTTCAGTCCGTGACTTGGCTCAGTCTGTGTCCAGGAAAGAATCCCAAAGAATATCTACAGCCAATGACAACTGCTGAGAAAAAGCAAGGAGCTTGACTTACTGGTGCAGGCTGAGTCCGGAGAATCGCTGTCGGCACGGTAGAAGCCATTTTGGCATGGGCAAATGTTGGCCCCCCTGTAGCTGGTGCGACTGTTGGGGGGGCAAGGGTAACATGAGTCCTCCCCGTGTTTGTACTTGAATGACCCGGGGGTACATGCTATACAGGAAAGGCAGAAACGAAATGGACAGTCAGAACACTGTCAACGTCAATAAAGGTTGGTGACATTTGTGACAACAACCTAACTCTTGGTCTAGTTCTAGATGAGCGATAGAGAGGAGCTAGTCAGTTCAAATCCTTCAAACCATAATGTTACAATCTTTTGTCTGGGTGGGGTTGAAATATGTGAGGGAGTTTTAACTCTTTATAAGGGGTATTTCTGTTCAAATCCTCATTTTCATCATAACATACAAGGGATATCTATCCCAGACAGGTCTAAGGATGACAGATACATTGAGAGGGAACGGTAAAGATGGTGGGACGACAGTTGATTGCTCCTGTCTGGTTAAGAGGGATGGAGGATACACCTGCATCAATCACACAGTGTCCATTTGGGGCGAACTCAGTGTTTCAATACGGCATTCAAGAGGTGCTTCGGCATGCATACAAAGCAGCTTGATCATCCATCAACTGCAACTATAGAGATACTACCTTATACGGTATTTTTGTTTTGTTTTAGACAGGCATTCTTTTTGGGCAGCCCTTCTCTTTTTGGGGGGCCTATTCTCTATCAAGTCAATCTTCAACTTCATTAAAGGAGGTCCTGTGTGGCTCAGTTGGTTGAGCATTGCACTTGCCATGCCAGGGTTGTTAATTCAATTCCCACCAGGGACCAGTACGAAAATGTTTTCACTCCCTACTGTACGTCACTCTGGATAAGAGCATCTGCTAAATGACTAACATGTAAATGTAATGTCATAAGAAAAGTTGCCTGATAAACCAACACAGGTCTCAACTTGAAATAAGATTCAGGAGATTTACACTAATGGTGCATTTACCCCAGAGTTTTACCCAAAAGTCTCAGACTTTTCTTGTTCCATCTACGCAGGCCGGCACCCGTGTCTCCCTGCGCCATGGCTCCAACAGACCTGCTCTCACTTGGGGCCAAAGCCAGGCCACTGATACTTTTCAGCATTTCCATAACAATAGCTAAATTTGAACTTTAAAACCTAACAAAGAAAGGGGTTTTGATTATGCAGAGGTTGTTGATCCTGTCCTCACTGTCAGCCCTAGTTATGGAAACACCATTTCCACAGGAACACAAGGGTGTATACACTAAATGCAGCATACAAGGTTGCACTTAGGTGCTATACTTTACTTTGACCTTTGTCCTTTAAGTGTGGTGTAAAACCGAGGCTCTGGCTAACATCTGTCTTATCAGTATGAGGGCTCATAAAAACCTGGCTGGCGAGGGTGTGATTAACTAGTCAGGCTAAGTGGTTTTCCAGTTTGAACTAGGCTCCGTCCTAATTCTCTGGAATGCCACTTTCAGTGACATTAGTGAACTTTAATGCTCCACATTCTAGCAACAACAAGAAACATGCAATAAATAGCCAAGTTAAGATAACACGAAAATGTGTTTTAGCTCTCGTAACTCAACAAAGACCACAGGTCCTGAAACACTCATGAAACACTTTAATCTGATTTATATTTGTCTTATTACACACTGCATCATCGTTTTGTTTTTCTCTTTCTGGAGGAGAAGGGTTGTATCACCTGAATAGCTTAATTTGTTAACCTCCTTGGAGGGCATGCCTTTTTGTTTGTGTCTTCTCTGATTCCGGAAAGTTCTGTGGCCCTCACTGGCCTCTCTCTCTTTCTCCCTATCTCAATTCCAATTCCTTTCAATTTCAAAGGGCTTTATTGGCATAGGAAACACATGTTTACATTACCAAAGCAAGTGAAATAGATAATAAACAAAAGTGAAATAAACAACAAAAAATGAACAGTAAACATCTCTCTCTCTCCCCTTCTTCCGCTTCCTCTATACCCACTCCCTCCCTCCCTCCCTCCCATCGCCATCTCTCTCTCTCTGACCCCCTCCCTACACCCTCACCATCCATTTCTCTCTCTCTGACCCCCTCCCATAGTCCTTCTATCTCTCTCTGACCCCCTCCTTACACCCCCATAGTCCTTCTATCTCTCTCTGACCCCCTCCCTACACCCCCATAGTCCTTCTATTTCTCTCTGACCCCCTCCCTACACCCCCATAGTCCTTCTATCTCTCTCTGACCCCCTCCCTACACCCCCATAGTCCATCTATCTCTCTCTGACCCCCTCCCTACACCCCCATAGTCCTTCTATCACTCCCTGACCCCCTCCCTACACCCCCATAGTCCTTCTATCTTTCTCACCCCCTCCTACACCCCCATAGTCCTTATCTTCCTCTCGTCCTCCCCCCTTTCTTATTTTCCTTCCCCCTCCCTCGCTCCCTCTCCCCCCCCCTCTTCCTCCCTCTCTCTCGCTCTAGACTGAGGTAAGAGATTAAACATCCCTGTGATTAATGGTGAGCGGTGGCAGTGTTGGCTCACGGTGGTCTGAGCGGTGTTAATGAGTGCAGCCGACTGTAGATGAACTAACGGTGGGGAGACCATAGAGGAAATGACACTTCCTCTTCCTCGCCACCACCGTGCCTGAAGCCTCTGGAGAGCCTTTCATCAGGCGTCGACGGCAGGCTTTTAACCTTGAGCCGCCAAATGGCGCTAAATTAGCTCTCTGGCTCGTTATTTACCATTCCTCATGCCCATGTAGGAGAGGTGCATGGAGGCTTCTCTTTCTTTCTCTGACCGCTCCTGATGTTGTCCAGGGCAATGGGAAATTCATGGCTCTATCTCTCAGTCCTCCTCTCTCTCCCTCTTATGTGTCTCTCACTTTATATTTCCTTCCCCCTCTCACAATATATCTCTCTCCCCCTCACAATCTCTTTCTCCTTTACAAACCCTCCAAAAATATTCTCTCTCACACACTCTCTCTCCCCCTCACAATCTATTTCTCCTTTACAAACCCTCCAAAAAGAGTCTCTCTCACAGTCTCTCTCTCTCCCCCTCACAATCTATTTCTCCTTTACAAACCCTCCAAAAAGAGTCTCTCTCACACATTCTCTCTCTCTCCCTCACAATCTATTTCTCCTTTACAAACCTTCCAAAAAGATTCTCTCTCCCACTATCTTGCTTTCTCGCCTCACTATCTCGTCCCCTTTCACTATCTCATTCTCCCTCTGATTGCCCTCTCTCAATATTTGTATGCTGCTGCTCTCTGCAACAGCTCATTAATGCAAACTCTCCATCCTCCTTCACCCTTCATTCATGTGCCACACAATACACACAGACAGGATGGTGTAGACTGTGACTTTCGATGGGCATTAAAAACAGGCTTTAGTTAAAAGTCAAAACAGTCGACTGTAGACTAAAGACTCACACTGGCACTGTGTGTCGGTCATGGCCGGCTCAAACCCTGGCATGCAGGTACAAGACCCCACGGGAACCATCCACTCCCCATCCCCGTTGCAGTACAGCTTCAGAGGGACGGACACCTCCTGCGCATTGGACACGCATGCCCCTGGGGCGATGACCAAGGAGGTGGCCTCGGCCCCTGTAGCCGTCTCGGGGAAGACGGCGAAGTTTGCGATGGTCGTCGAGCACTTCTTGAAGAAAACCTGCACGGATATCAAGGACATACAAGCCCCCAGGTCCTGGAAGGCTAGGTAGAAGCCGGCCTTGGAGAGAGGTCCGAAGCTTCGCACTTTGGTGTTGATCCTGCCTGCCACCAGAAGGGAAAAACTCTCATCGGGAGCGATGGTGTCCACCTTCACATAAGGGTTCTCCCTCCACAATGGACTACTTTCCGTGGCGGTGTCGCCGTCAGACTCGTAGTAGAAGAGGTTAAAGGTCTCCTTGCAGGAGCCGGGGATGTTGGGAATACTGGCGCAGTCGCGGACAGAGAACTTGAGCTCCACATAGATGCGTAGCACGCCTTTACGGGGGATGAAGTCCGTCCTCAGCCAGTTGTTCTGGTTGGGCTCGCGCACGTTGCACACCTGATACGTCCTTATGGGACTCATGGAGTCATCGTAGCCACTCACCTCCTCCCACTGCAGGAAAACAGAGACAAACACTGTAACTAGTGAAGAGAGAGAACTGTACACATTATCAGACATGGGTTCAAATAGTATTTTTTCGATCAAAAACTAGAACTTGATTTAGTTTGCCAGGTGCAATGGAACCAATGGAATCATCCCAAAAGCGCAAACCCCACCCAGTTGGCAGGGTAGCCTAGTGGTTAGAGTGTTGGACTAGTAACCGGAAGGTTGCAAGTTCAAACCCCTGAGCTGATAAGGTACAAATCTGTCGTTCTGCCCCTGAACAGGCAGTTAACCCACTGTTCCTAGGCCGTCATAGAAAATAAGAATTTGTTCTTAACTGACTTGCCTGGTTAAATAAAGGTAAAAAATATAAAAATTCCAGGCAGGTTCCATCTTTTGCTCAAAGTCTTTGAAAGAAAACAAATGCTATTTGAACCTAGGTCTGCTTATAATCATATTATCATTGCACAGAGAAGGCAGCAATCAGAACGTCGTTCCTATGAAATAAGTCACTTTGCAGGTGCTGCTATTGAGATAGATTATAGGGCATGTCCTCAATGAGAACTACCTCATCTCATCACAAACAGTGTATTATCTATTGAAGAGGCGATTCAAGCGCAATCTCATCTCGCTGGTTGCATCACAGAGGTGTTATGGAGTATCTTTTAAGATTCAAGTGGAACATTTTCTAAGCCTACACCTCAAGTCACGAGGAGTATTTTTGCATGCTATGAAATGTGGTCCAGTCGAGCAGTCAATAAATCATTTCACAGCACTTAGCTTCAACAGCGATGATATGGTTCTCTACAGTCGGGGAATAAACCATTTACATCAGTTCATATCAGCAGATCTTCTATATCAAATACATTTGACATTATTACAATATAGGCATGACCACCTAAAGGAAATAGTCAAAGAGCCATCTATTTGAGGATTATATCTATAATTAACCATGATCCTAATTAACTGGGTTATTAACAGATTTTTGCCCAAGGAAATAATCATCTCTTCTAAGAAGTTAATCTTTTGATTCTAACAACTCAACCTGAATAATACATTTCCATTCTTAATGAGGGCTCCAGACATCGATCAATTCAACAGGAGGAACAGAATGCATAATTCAATATGGTGGAGCACGCACGCATACAATCTATTCCAAAACGATGAGTCCAGGAATCAGCATCGTACGCCATAAATCAGGGCCAGCACAGTGCCGTAATACCTCACAAATAGGATAATTGCACCCGGCCAGAACGTATGGGCTTGTCACACATTTTGAAAGGACCATCTTGCCCTTATGACGTATGGCTTGTAGGGGTGCAAAGACATTTGATGTGAGCCTGCAGAAAGGCTCGAGAAAGCTGGACTGCCTAAGATTGTTGCCATAGTAACACATCGTTTCCATTGACTGACTTTGCGCTCACGTACCAAAGACAAATTACACTGCCCTGGAGTGGGGGAGGTCTATCAGGCTGTTAGCCTAGGGGTCAAATTCATGTTGTTTTATTTTCTCATCATTCCTACGGGGGGATATCATCATCTGAAACATTAATTCCCTGCTGTAATTTGCCTATGTGTTTCTTCCACCGTAATAGATATATTTCCACACTCTTCAGCTGGTGTTGCTTACAGACGTGTCTGGGTCTGTTTAGGTCTGTTTGGGTCTGTGTACCCAATATGACTGAGTTTCCTCTTTTCGGACTATATTAGAATCGTATGTTTTTGGGAATCCTGATATGCGAGAAACTTTGCTTAAATTTCAAACTTAAAGGTGTATGTTTATCATTTGTTTTTTAGCAACCAAGAAAACAAACAGAGTTATAAAACAGTGGGAGGTATGTCGTTTAAGTCCGGGGGAGATCTATTAACTAGCAGATGGAGCAAATGCTGTGGAATACTGCAGAAACACAAGTCAAGGTTTAAATTCTGTACCAAAAATACACACACACACACACACACACACACACACACACACACACACACACACACACACACACACACACACACACACACACACAGACTCACCCCACTCTCCGGAAACGTGGTCCAGGCCAGTTCTGTAGTTGCCCACTTGCTGTCCATTAGTGTTTCTGTAAATCAAGAACGAGAGGGTTGGTTAAACTAAGTATTAAGAGGTGGTTTATGGGAAATAAAAAATATAGCACAAACAAAAAAGCCCACACAGATGAAATATGAAATATTTTCTGTATTTTCATTCTATTCATTTCTGTGGTCTAGACATCAATTACACACACACAGACACACAGACACACAGACACACAGACGACACAGACGCACAGACGCACAGACACACAGACGCAGAAAAGGACTGAATACATAAATAATCTGTCATCATGACACAACTGTTATCACACATAAAGTTCCATCACATAGAAATAAGATTATAGAAGGAAAAAACTGTCAGCCTTTGATAGAATTGGAAATAAA
Source organism: Oncorhynchus clarkii lewisi (assembly GCF_045791955.1). NCBI lineage: Eukaryota > Metazoa > Chordata > Actinopteri > Salmoniformes > Salmonidae > Oncorhynchus > Oncorhynchus clarkii. The sequence continues at coordinate 10,931,841 of NC_092166.1, read as the reverse complement.
GAAATGGCCCATCCTCTACTAGGAGGGAGAAATCATCTTGATCAGATTTCAAAGCTTTACTGCTAAACGATATCGCAATCAATCCCGAAGCACTCCGAGACCCAGCCATAGTGGATTCCCCAGAGTATTGACCTTGTATTATACAGGTCATTGTGAAATAATCTGGTGAATTAAAGTCAGTTTATTCCTGCCTAGCAACAAATTATACTAGTATATTTTTTTCTTTACACCTCTATGTTTATGATGTCAGAACGAGGGATGAGGTTAAACAAATACAAGGAAAGAAAGTGTAAATTAGTGGATCAATAGACACTGTTGTCACCTGTCAGGCTGTGTGATGGTTGAGTGTAGGTCATTAAACCACACAAAAGGCCCAGTTATCTTCTTGATTATGAAGATTCAACTGTTTACTCAAATGCACCTCCAATTTACAGTTGTGTCAATGACTTTGAATAGAAACTCAAGCATGAGGACTCCCTTATTTTCATGGTAGTTTGGACCTAGATTAGCAATACATTGTCAAAAGTTATCTTCTTCATTCTAATAATCAATCTAAACATTGGATTCTTTACTCAAATGCAACTCCAATTTACAGATGTGTAAGGACTCACCCATTACAATATTGTGTTGGGGATCTACATTTGCTATAAGGTGTGGGTACCACTTTATAATAACCTTGCATGAATAACATTATAGAAATTATTATAAATCTTATAAATGATTATGAATTGTAAGGCTTATAATGATTATAAAAAAAGGTATTTATAGTTATTTTTATTAAGGTGTGCATGTTTGCTATTGTGTGTTGGATTACCCCTGGTTGACCAAGAGGAGAGTGAACTGATACAACAGGTGTGTAGCTATGGTTGCTGCATTACACATTATCAGATTACCATAGGTGTGAGCTGGCCAGCTGCGGAAGCTTGAATACAACGGGTATTGAAATAAATGCCAATAACAGTTCATCAGTCATGAGACAGCGAGAACATTGACTAGCTGTCTTCACGTTCAACAAGCGCCAAGCCCAAGTCCATCTATCTCAGGTTCCAGGTTATTTCTTGGATGTTAGAGCCTTTTCTCGAGGCAACATAAACTCTTCTCCAACTGAACTCTTCATAGACCTCAGTGAGCCTTGCTATGGCTTACTTAACAGGGCTTTGCCTGAGAATTCCACCGCTCCTCGCAGTAGCACTCAAAGAACATTTGTGTAGATTAGAGGTACTTTATCCACAGGCTTACCACATGAGTTAAATTCAGATTCCCAAGGTTTGACAGAAGGCTCAATACTAATTCAAACGTGCTTCAGCTGCGCAGGAAGTCTTTTATTTAAAAACATTTTTTTTTAAACTTGACCCCCGAAAGCTAAACACAGCTTTTAATTAAATAGCATCCCAAGTGTAAAAACTCTCTACCCCTTTGCCCTCCAAGTACCATTTGAAAGTCTAACTGTGTTGCTATTACTCAAATCCGTCAAGATACTCTCCCATAAAACTACAGGCAGTGGTGATGTCTCCCCCAGGGCAAAAAAAACCCAATGGAACTTACAGGATCTCCATCACCGCCCATGGTGTTTACTGTTTGTATTCACTGGAGCAAAATGCGTCAGTATGTCCTTACTCACTGCTCCTATTGGAGCACACAGGCTAATGTTTCATTCATTTTGTTGAGTTGGGAGGCTATGAAAGGAAGGCCACTCCTCTATATATTTGACAACAAATATATGAAATATTTAAAGGCCTAACATCTCTCCACTGATTCTGTGTATAATCAGGTACATATAGATAGACATAGGCCATAACACATGGGTATTTCGACTGGAAATGGAGGGGCAAATTCAGAGTTCGTAGGTCTACTGTTTGACTATTTTCGCTGGTCTCGCTAGATGAGTGCATCTTCTATCTCCATCCTTCAATCAATCAATCAATCAAATGTATTTATAAAGCCCTTTTTACATCAGCAGATGTCACAGCGTGCTTATACAGAAACCCAACCTAAAACCCCAAACAGCAAGCAATGCAGATGTAGAAGCACGGTGGCTAGGAAAAACTCCCTAGAAAGACAGGAGCCTATGAAGAAACCTAGAGAGGAACCAGGCTCTGAGGGGTGGCCAGTCCTCGTCTGTCTAAGCTGAGATGTTGAGATGTTATGTTTGATGCTTGATGAACCGCTTTAATCAACTCAAGCTGACCCTAATTCGACATTCTCCTTCAGGCTATTTGCATCTGCACATATGGTTCAAATCAGAATGATCCATATTTACCTCTAATGTACAGACAAGAGATAAGGAAAGTGTGCACTGGTATAGAGATGTTCCTCATGTATGTGCAGAAGAAAATGGCTAAGTGTGTTCTTCTGCAGTCATGCATATTTTTCGTCGCCTATTACGTCAGATATTTTTTATAGAATGTTAAGGTTTTCTGAGCAATTATGTAATTGCATTTACGTTCCAATACCATGTGACTCAAAAATAGTACAGGCACACAACATTACTGTTAAAGGGGTTAATTATAAAGAAGATTACAGGGTCAATGCGTCACATTTCCATTCTATGGGTGACTAGGAGGCCAGAGCTAATATAGCCAGATAAATTCATGGACACACCCAAGGATGCAGTTGGACACTGCACTCAAATCCACAAATCGAAATTCAACTGACATACAATAATTGTTCCATTAATTCCAATTCATCTCTTGGAATTAACTAAACAACACTAAACTTCACTCAAATGAATTGGATGAATTATATGGATGGAAGTAAAGGAAACCAACAGGCAACTGCCAATTTAAGAGCCAAACTCCAACTCATCTCCATCACACTGGCAACAGGGCATGGACCCCAACAGCCCTAAAACCCATAAGACACTCTAACCACTCTAACCTCCGCCCATCCCCAGAGGACAGACATTAGTTAACAACCCAGTGTTGAGTAACTGAAGTTGTTGGTCGGGGAGAAACTTGCTGATGAAAGGCCCAGTGGGACCAGCTAGGGAGGCTGCGGCTGCCGCTGCATTGATTTAGATGCTGACACCAGAATTAATGAGGGATAATACTGGCTGGCGTCCAAGAGAAGCAGATTGTACTCGGAGAAGGACAGGCAGGCAGGCAGGCAGGGAAAGACGGGGGATTTGGAGAGAAATATATAAAGGAGCTGGTATAGCCTAAATGAATTTGCCTTGGTTTACATTGGCTGGGCTCCACCCTGTAGAAATAACCTGGTCTCAGATTGGTTTGTGCTGTCTTGCCAACTCGAGTGACAATGTCTGACCATAGACGTTGGTAAGACAGTGCCAAATGTGACAATGACCATAGGCGTTGGCAAGACAGCACAAACAGATCTGGGACCAGGCAATCGATTGGCAAGCAACTGGGAGAGTATGATCCTCTGGTAATTAGTCAGTTTGTTTTAGTTTCTGAAATGACTACATATCAGTGAAGCACTTTGGAAGGAAGGTTCAGGATTTAAATTGTTAGAGATATTGGCTTTTCCCTACAGAAAGGAAATGTACAGAGTGACGCTAAACCTTGTTATACTAAGCATGTAATGTGCACGTTGTAATGTGAGGCACCTATTTTGGAGTTATGCCAATTGAATATACAGATGTAGGATCTTAATTTGATCACTATTGTTGCTGAAAATGCAAATTTACAGTGTATTCAAGGTATAAAAAGTTAATAATTTCCACTTTAAAATGTCAGACTTGATTTGGTATCAACCATCCCCCCCCCAAAAATGTCCAATTAACCAATTTTTTTCTCCAAATTTCCTATTGTTGCAGGATTCTTTTCCTGCTAGCAAACTAGCTCAAATTAAGATCCTACATCTATATATGAAAACTACAACCTCCCCATCAGTGTAAGCCCTTGTTTACTTTGTGAGAACTAATTACACCATATCATATATATATATATATATATCAGAATGTCAGAGTCTGGAATATATATATATATATATATATATATATATATATTCTGGACTCTGACATTCTGATATTTTTGGGATTTGTGTGTTTAGTTTTGTTTTACTGCACTGTTGGAGCTAGAAGCATAAGCATGTCGCTGCACCTGCGATAACATCTGTAAAATATGTGTACGTGATACAAGTTGATTTGGTGTATTATACAGCATTAGTCCTGAATGTCAAACTGAGCTGATTTATGGGTTTGGTCAAGCAACCAAGCATAAGGACAGAAGGCCATCCTTAGCTTGTGGGTGTGACAACAGAGCAAAAGGTACTCAACAATAGCCACAGGGATGCAGTTGCAATGTAAGCATGGGAGTGTTACACACGGGGGACTGAGAATGCAAGGCATCCTTTTCCTTTGTAGGGAAAGCTATACCAAGAACTGTAGTTTTTCTAGTGTGTGTGTGTGTGTGTGTGTGTGTGTGTGTGTGTCATTGATCAGTTTCGTAGAACAATAATCATCAAATGTGTGGCTCAACCACAACACAATACAATGGTGTGATACGAAACACGACGTATATAATCATATTTGAATAGTATGAACATAAACGGTAACTTTGTATCCTAAACAATCGATCTACTCTATCCATTTTAAACTGTGGGACATTACAACCTTTTTTTTATTTTTTTTACATTTTAGGTTATTACAGGTATCCTACAACCTGCAATCAAAAATAACGAATGTTTTTATGAGCCATGCAATTGCCAAAATAAAGCTGCGCTTCATGATATTGTACAACGATTATTCATATTATTCTAACATAATTGCCTTATTGGCAGTTCATCAAGGCTTGGAAACACATTCGTTTGAACATCTACATACGTGAAAGAAAAGTCGTAGAAAAGAGTGTAGTATATTAACATGATTTTTTGTACATACCTTCAACAGCTAATACCACGGGAAGCACAAAGCTGCACATCCACAGCAAGTAATCCATTGTCATAAACTAGGTTCTTGCAACATGAATAAAGGCTTTGACTGGACCGGTCGGATGGTGCCACACAACATACACCACCTATAGCACTGGAGTCGATGAACGGTTTACACGTCACTTGAATTAATATGATGAATAAAACCATCCCATGCCACTACATCCAGTCGAACGTAGTATTAATCAAGCACTTTTTGTTTTCCATTGAAATCAACGGTCAAATCCTCGAAGAGAATGGACAAAGCTTACGGAGCATTACAATGCGCTCTTTCTACAACTCCTTTCTCGCGCTTTACCGATGCCAAATTGTTATCCAAACGCACATCTATGCCCTTGCACATTGCTCCAAAAATACAGCAAATCTTTTCTATCTAAAAACTAAGTAATCCACTTCACTAACTCCGTTGTAGCTGTTGCTCCTCAAGGAGTGTGCATTGGAATGGCAATCGGGACAGTCGAGACAGACGGGGGCTGGGGAGTGTACGGGACGGGTGGAAGGAGGGGGGTTCTGCCTTGCTCTGCGAACATGCAAGTCACACCCCTCCCGAGACGCAGAGAGAATCTCGTGCACTTTGGGGACCAGCATTAGAGATAAGAGAAAACCCTTCTTGGTTTATGTGGTGGTTTTGTTCATTCAGGCCCCATAACCTGACTGAATCAATGTGCAATACAAAACGAACTGTGGATCGGTGACGAATGTCAATAACCAAGCCTTGGATAGATGGATAGATAGCGCCTCCCACAGGTTATTGAGTTACTATTGTAGGCTAGCATGCTGTGATATTAATTACTAGCGCCTCCCGCAGGTTATTGAGTGTCAAGGTTACTATTGTAGGCTAGCATGCTGTGATTTTAATTACTGTTGACCTACTGTGATTTATTAAACTATTACAACATAACTCATACTATCGGTAATCTGTTTTTCTTTAAGAGGGCCATCAGCAATTGAAACAATAACAAAGAATATTCCCTGCCCCTCTTTCGTTAAAAAGCTGAGCGATGGGGCTGGAGAAATGTAAGCAATCTCAAATCCATAGACAGAGCTATGGAGACAGACTGACCATCCATATGTACAAACAAAATATATGGGGGGTTGGAAATTATGCAGACAATTAGATTGATGGAAGCCACAATCTATCTGCAATATATATAATAATACATATAAATATCTTTTACCATCCATGGCATCAAAATGATTGTTTTAACCATGTTTTGAGGCTATACAGTGTTTATTTACATTTGATTTGTTTACAAACATTGGAGTAAAACAAGTTTATATTTTGGGTTCTGATGTTGAACTAAACTCATGAGGCCTTTATAAGTTATATTCTTCATGGGTACATATCATTAATTTTCAAGTGTAAAACATTTATGTAGTAACTGCAGATTGCCCCTTTAAGAGATCTCTTTAAAAAAAGAATTGACGAGTCATCATCACCACCAGCACCATTATCATACTTCCTCAAATGTTTTCTCCTTCTCATCATCCTCTCCACATCCCCTATTTCATAATTCTCTCTTGGTCATCCCCCTCTTCTCCATTACACTAGACCTCTTCCCGTTTGTCTCTCCCCCCAGCAGGACATGGCACACATTAATCCCAGTGGTATATGTAGGCAGCAGGACATGGCACACATTAATCCCAGTGGTATATGTAGGCAGCAGGACATGGCACACATTAATCCCAGCAGTATATGTAGGCAGCAGGACATGGCACACATTAATCCCAGTGGTATATGTAGGCAGCAGGACATGGCACACATTAATCCCAGTGGTATATGTAGGCAGCAGGACATGGCACACATTAATCCCAGTGGTATATGTAGGCAGCAGGACATGGCACACATTAATCCCAGCGGTATATGTAGGCAGCAGGACATGGCACACATTAATCCCAGTGGTATATGTAGGCAGCAGGACATGGCACACATTAATCCCAGTGGTATATGTAGGCAGCAGGACATGGCACACATTAACCCAGTGGTATATGTAGGCAGCAGGACATGGCACACATTAATCCCAGCGGTATATGTAGGCAGCAGGACATGGCACACATTAACCCAGTGGTATATGTAGGCAGCAGGACATGGCACACATTAATCCCAGTGGTATATGTAGGCAGCAGGACATGGCACACATTAATCCCAGCGGTATATGTAGGCAGCAGGACATGGCACACATTAACCCAGTGGAATATGTAGCCAGCAGGACATGGCACACATTAACCCAGTGGTATATGTAGGCAGCAGGACATGGCACACATTAACCCAGTGGTATATGTAGGCAGCAGGACATGGCACACATTAATCCCAGCGGTATATGTAGGCAGCAGGACATGGCACACATTAACCCAGTGGTATATGTAGGCAGCAGGACATGGCACACATTAACCCAGTGGAATATGTAGCCAGCAGGACATGGCACACATTAACCCAGTGGTATATGTAGGCAGCAGGACATGGCACACATTAACCCAGTGGAATATGTAGCCAGCAGGACATGGCACACATTAACCCAGTGGTATATGTAGGCAGCAGGACATGGCACACATTAACCCAGTGGTATATGTAGGCAGCAGGACATGGCACACATTAACCCAGTGGTATATGTAGGCAGCAGGACATGGCACACATTAACCCAGTGGTATATGTAGGCAGCAGGACATGGCACACATTAACCCAGTGGTATATGTAGGCAGCAGGACATGGCACACATTAACCCAGTGGTATATGTAGGCAGCAGGACATGGCACACATTAATCCCAGTGGTATATGTAGGCAGCAGGACATGGCACACATTAACCCAGTGGTATATGTAGGCAGCAGGACATGGCACACATTAACCCAGTGGTATATGTAGCCAGCAGGACATGGCACACATTAACCCAGTGGTATATGTAGGCAGTATTCAAACAAGGCTCCCCTTTAAAACGGCTATTTCAGCTGTCTGTATTTGTATTTATTATGGATCCCCATTAGTTCCTGCCAAGGCAGCGGCTACTCTTCGCTACTCTTCCTGGGGTCCAGAAAATTTAAGGCAGTTTATACAATTTTAAAAACATTACAATACATTCACAACAGATTTCACAACACATTAAGTGTGTGCCCTCAGGCCACTACTCTACTACCACATATCTACAACACAAAATCCATGTGTATGTGTATGTATAGTGCGTATGTTATCGTGTGTGTGTACGCACTGCATCTAAGTGCAAGTAGGCGTCACTACAGACCCTGGTTCGATTCCAGGCTGTATCACAACCGGCCGTGTTCGGGAGTCCCATAGGGTAGCGCACAATTGGCCCAGCGTCATAAGGGTTTGGCCGGGGTAGGCCGTCATTGTAAATAATAATTTCACTTGCCTAGTTAAATAAATGTTAAATAAAAAAATGCATGTGCCTGTGTTTGTGTCTCTTGACAGTCCCCTCTGTCTCCTCTCCCCCCTCCTGCGCTCGGCAGCTTTACACCAAACCCCGTATCCCCCCCGGTCATGGCCACCCCCTCCCCCCCCCTACATCCCCTTGTGGCCCCCCACACTGCCAGCTCCCCTTCAGCTCCCTACACACCCTCTCTCCCCTAGCCCCCCCCCCCCCCCGGACTCCTTTTGTCCCCCTGTCTTTGTGGTCTAATTACCTCCAGTTCAGTCCCCAGCAGGCTTGGGTCAGCCCCTCCATTGAAACAGTGATGGGCAGGATGGCTCTTTAAACCACATCCCACTACATTGACTGAGCCCAAAATATGACACTGCTGCCTGGCTTCTTCATAGAATCAATGACATCATTGTAAAGAGTGGGGGTCATCTATGTAAATGCTAGGAATGCAGCATGTAGTCTATTATAGAGACATTGAAATACTTGTTGGGGGGTTTGGAATCAACTGGTGTTGTTGTGATGTATACGTCTAGTGATGTATTGGGTGCTTTAATGTAGTTGACAGACTGGAACCGTAGCGTTTTTCTTTTGTGAAAATGAAACATTACTGTTTATGCGAGTTGTTTTCTCATTATGCTGATGTCGAGACAAAGAATATTCAGTGCCTTCAGAAAGTATTCACATCCGTTGACTTAGTCCACATTTTGCTGTGTTACGGTCTGAATTCAACATTTATTAAATATATTTTTCCCCCTTACACATCCACACACAATACCCTATAACGACAAAGGGAAAACAATCTTACAAAATGTATTCAAAATAAAATACAGAAATATTGAATTTACATAAGTATTCACACCCCTGAGTCAATACTTTGTAAAGGGCACATTTGGCAGTGATAACAGCTGCGAGTCTTTTGGGTAAGGGTCTAAGAGCTTTGCACACCTGGATTGTACAATATTTTCCAATTATTTATTTTAAAATTCTTCAAGCTCTGTCAAGTTGGTTATTGATCATTTCTAGACAGCCATTTTCAAGTCTTGACATAGATTTTTCAAGACGATATAAAAACTAAAAAACTGTAACTAGGCCACTCAGGAACCGTCAATGTCATCTTGGTAAGCAACTATAGTGTATATTTGGCCTTGTGTTTTTGTTTATTGTCCTGCAGAAGGGTGAATTTGTCTCCCAGTGTCTTTTGAAAAGCAGACTGAACCAGGTTTTACGTGCTTAGCTCTATTCCATTTTTTTTCATCCTAAAAAACCTTACATATGTGTGGGGTACAGAGATGAGGTAGTCATTCAAAAATCATGGTAAACACTACTATTGCACACAGAGTGAGTCCATGCAACTCATTATATGAATTATTAAGCACATTTCTACTCCAGAACTTATTTAGGATTACCATAACAAAGTGGTTGAATACTTATTGAGTCAAAACATTTCAGCTTTTCATTTTTTGTTAATTTGTAAAGATTTCCAAAAACATGATTCCACTTTGACATTATGGAGTATTGTGTGTAGGCCAGTGACACAACACCTCAATTCAATCCATTTTAAATGAGGCTGTAACAATAAGATGTGGAAAAAGTCTAGAGGTGTGAATACTTTTACAGCCAGTGCTGTGAGGAAGAATATAATAGCCAATGAATTAAGTCGCCTATGGAGGAGGGTATTGAAAGACTTTGATTGTGTAGGTGTAAACACTCCCTCCCCCTACTATGTGTATTGGATACCTATGTGCAATCACAGCCGCAACATTTGTGAACCATTACCATGAAAACAAGGCAACCAGTGGAGTACAAACAATATTGTAAATACAACCTATATGTATCTGTTTACTGATCTTAACTATGTGCACATTGTTAAGAACACTGTATGTTGCTGATACTATACAATTTGAAACGTCTTTATCCTTTTGAATCCTTTATAGTGCAATGTTTACTATACTTTTTTTTTTTTTTTTTTGGGAGGGGGGGGGGTTCTTCTCACTTTTGTTTATTTTACTTGCGTTTGCAATGTAAAGATGTTTCCCATGCCAACAAAGCCCCTTTGAATTGAATTGAATTGAGAGGAGAGAGAGGATCAATGTCTGTGATTTAACTGAGGACCAGTGTTTCCCAAATGCAAGGAGTTTGGTGGATTATGGGGCAAACACTTCATTTTAGACCCCCACTTATAGCAAGAAGTCAACAACAGAGGGGCTCCTGAAGAGAGGAAGGACTGTCATCTGAAGAGTGTTGTCAGCAGCTACGGGTGTGAGATGTCTCAACCTCACACTCATCCTGTGACTTCCCCTTCCTGGGAACATGTTGGTCAACAGTATCATCAACACACTAGTATTACAGTTTCTCGATTGCTTGAGCACATTTGTCCAAACACAATTCCCTTCTTCAAAACAATTAACACACAGCCCCAAGCTGAAACACGTTGGCCAAAAACGACACATTTCATTTACATAATGTATAAAGTCTTAAAAACATGAAATGCATGACACAAAACCAACTACCTCCATCAAAACATACAACTTGTTATCTAATGAAAAGTTATTTCAATCAATTGTTACATAATGGCCCAATAAATACTAACTACAGCTATCAATATACCCTAACATGGTTAACCCCCTTTTATATGTCTGGGCCATTTGTTGATAATATAATTCTAGCACCATAAAAGGCAAATTAACATCATTACAGCATGGGCTGTATTCTTTTTTCTAAAATGATTTTTACCAAAGATGACCAATGCATAATGTCACTCAAGAGCATCAATATTCAAAAACAAAAGGCTTTATTTGACCTTGTTCCATTTTAACTGAGAGTTGAACTATCTTCCTCTGTGTGCCTCTCTACCTCTTCTTTGTCCTTACCCTCTGCCTCTTACTTGGTCCATTCTTGCAAACAGCAAGTCAAATGTGACTTATTTTATGCATGAATAAGGACCGATTACTGTTTTGGACACGTGCAGAAGTGGTTCACATTCATGGGAGTAATTTGTATCAGCTGTGACCAAAATGTGTAAATGTTGTTTGTCTCGATTTACTCAACTGAGTTAAGCGTTTTTTTTTGTAGAAAGTTGGGTTTACTGTTTTTCAAAAACGTGCTTAGCATTTTCATTGTGTGTGAAAGCTATGAGGAATGACTTACAGTTTTGCAAAAAACAATACTGTTGTGCTCTCTAGGCTATGATGGACATCAAGTGGACCCCAGTTTCATTAGAAGTGTCTTAGCAATCAACGAGAACTGTAACACATTGCCATCAGCACATTGCATTCTGTTGCACTGTCTGCATTGTTGGTTAAGGGCTTGTAAGTAAGCATTTCACGGTAAGGTTGTATTCAGCACATGTGACAAATAAAAATGTATTTGATTAGATTATAATCAACACATTATCATCAATACATTATCATTGACACATTATCAACACATTGTCATCAACACACTATCATCAATGCACTATCGTCAACACATTATCATCAACACATTATCATCAACATGACCGTTATTCTTTCTGCTGTTTCCAGAAGGTTGAGGCCTGAGAGAATGCTCTATACAGTAATTCTGTATGTTAATCAGAGGTCAACTTACAGCTGTTACATGTTTACTGAATGATCCATAGGTACATAGCTACTGTATGTTTAATTAAAAGGCCTTCATGTTTCAATACTGATATTGAGTCACCCTCAATAAAGATGTTAGGCTTTTTACGTTTGTGTAGAATTATGACTTTTTAGAGAAACCTAGCTATAGCTCTTCATCCATTCAATAATTTAGCCATCCATCCAACAATAAGTTTCACCCTTTCATTCATTGATTAATTCATTCATTCAAACAGATCCTAACCCAGGCAGTCAAGTCTACCACATATACTATAGCTTTGATCATAGACTGAGAATATATGCGCCTGGGCTTTCGCTGTGACGGCAAGTGGTGTGTTATGAAGAACCGTGGTTGGGAGAACCTTTTGCCATCCCGCCGCAGTCCACAAATGAGAAATCAGTCCTTGGGATGAGGTGGGGAAATATATATTTCACAGAGCATGGCGAAGAGAGGCTGCCGTGATATGACACGATTCAAGGGCTACAGATGTAGGATCTTAACTTGAGCCAGTTCGATACAGCAGTAAAATAATCCTGCAGCAACAGGAAATGTTAATTATTATGTAGATTACAATTTTGATTTTTTTTGTTGTTGTAGGGGTTGATCATTTTATTGTTCGGGCAAATCAAGTCTGACATTTTAAAGTGGAAATTCCAAACTTTAAAAAGCCTTTTTAAACCTTGAATACACTACAAGTATGCAAATTCCAGAAACAACATGATGATCAAATTAAGATACGGCATCTCTATGTCCCCAATGGTACCCCATTCCCTATATAGTGCACTAATTTTAACCATGACCCATAGGGCTCTGGTCAAAACTAGTGCACCGATGTAGGGAATAGGGTGCCATTTGGGATTCAAACAAGGATAAGCCTGGGAATAGAGTATTGCACTGGGAGGGGGGGGGGGGGGGTATCAGCTGTGAAACAGCAGCTGACAGGACAGGATGACAGATCATTTCACAGCCTGAGCTCTCCTGGAAGCTACTTTGGAATTATGTCTAACTCTGCTACTGTATGTGTGTGTGTGTGTGTGTGCGGGGAGGTTGAAAAGATTTGCCATGGGCTCTCAAATCGTCAAAAAGTTCTACAGCTGCACCATTGAGAGCATCTTGACTGGCTGCATCACCGCCTGGTATCGCAACTGCATGGCGCCACAGAGGGTGGTGCGGACCACCCAGTACATCACTGGGGGTGAGCTCCCTGCCATCCGGGACCTCTATATTAGGCGGTATGAAAGGAAGGCCCAGAAAATTGTTAAAGACTCCAGCCACCAAACCATAGACTGTTCTCTCTGCTTCTGCACGGAAAGAGGTACCAGAGCATCAAGTCCGGCACCAGCAGGCTCCTGAACAGCTTCTATGCCCAAACCATAAGACTGCTAGGTAGCTAACAGAATGGTCACACAGACTATCCGAGTTGACCCTTGTATTTTATTTTTGGACTGACTCACACACTTTTGGACTGACTCACACACTATACACTCACGCACACTGGCACTCCAACGCACACTTAATTTGCTCACACACAACACGTATACACATACATACGGACTCTACACACACAAGCACACACAATCATCATATACGCTGCTGCTGCTCTGTTTATTATTATATCCTGATGGCTAGTCACCTTACCCCTACACAAACAGTATACCTCTATCACTCCAGTATTCCTGCACAGTGTACATATGGTATTGGAACTGACCCTGAAACTGACCCTGGAACTGACCCTGTTATATAGCTACTGACCCTGGAACTGACCCTGTATATCGCTTACTTACTTTCTTCTTATTTCTATTTCTGCTGTGCTTTTGTTCTACTTCACTTTATAGTACTACTGATATTGCATTGCTGAGAAAGAGCGAGCAAACAAAAGCATTTCACTGTACTTGTGCACGTGACAAAACTTTAAACGTGTGTGTGGGTGTGTTTGTGTGTGTGTGTTTGTGGGTGTGTGTGTGTGTGTGTGTGTGTGGGTGTGTGTTTGTGGGTGTGTGTCTGTGTGTGTGGGTGTGTGTGGGGGTGTGTGTTTGTGTGTGGACACTAGAGTGAAGGAAAAGAGTATCCAGGACCAGCACTAGTTCATCATTGAATGCCAGGGCGCTCTGGACAATATAGGAAGTCTGTCAGTCTTGATTCTAAATGATGCAGTAGCACTTCGTATAGCACTTTGTGACATCTACTGATGTAGAAAGGGCTTTATAAATACATTTGAGTGATTGATTGATTGATTTGTATTTATTATGGATCCCCAAAGCCAAAGCAGCAGCTACTCTTCCTGGGGTCAAACAAAATTAAGGCAGTTTAAACCATTTTAAAACATTATCATTTGCAAATAAATTCATTAAAAATCCTACAATGTGATTTTCTGGATTTTTTTTCTCATTTTGTATGTCATAGTTGAAGTGTACCTATGATGAAAAATCTCATCTTTTTAAGTGGGAGAACTTGCACAATTGGTGGCTGACTAAATACTTTTTTGCCCCAAAGTATCTACAGTACTAAATACATGTGTAGGTATAGTGCGCATGTTATCGTATGTGGGTATGTGTGTGTGTGTGTGTGTGTGTGTATGCATGTGTCTGTGCCAATGTTTGTGTTGCTTCACAGTCCCCACTGTTCCAAATGGTGTTGTTTTATCTGCTTTTTAAATCTAATTCTACAGCTTGCGTCAGTTACTTGATGTGGAATAGAGTTCCATGTAGTCATGGCTCTATGTAGTACTGTGTGCCTCCCATAGTCTGTTTTGGACTTGGGGACTGTGAAGACACCTCTTGTGGCATGTCTTGTGGGGTATGCATGGGTGTCCGAGCTGTGTGCTAATAGTTTAGACAGACAGCTCGGTGCATTCAAATCAAATTTATTTATATAGCCCTTCGTACATCAGCTGATATCTCAAAGTGCTGTACAGAAACCAAGCCTAAAACCCCAAACAGCAAGCAATGCAGGTGTAGAAGCACGGTGGCTAGGAAAAACTCCCTAGAAAGGCCAAAACCTAGGAAGAAACCTAGAGAGGAACCAGGCTATGTGGGGTGGCCAGTCCTCTTCTGGCTGTGCCGGGTGGAGATTATAACAGAACATGGCCAAGATGTTCAAATGTTCATAAATGACCAGCATGGTCAAATAATAATAATCACAGGCAGAACAGTTGAAACTGGAGCAGCAGCACGGCCAGGTGGACTGGGGACAGCAAGGAGTCATCATGCCAGGTAGTCCTGAGGCATGGTCCTAGGGCTCAGGTCCTCCAAGAGAGAGAAAGAAAGAGAGAAAGAGAGAATTAGAGAGAGCATACTTAAATTCACACAGGACACCGGATAGGACAGGAGAAGTACTCCAGATATAACAAACTGACCCTAGCCACCTGACACAAACTACTGCAGCATAAATACTGGAGGCTGAGACAGGAGGGGTCAGGAGACACGGTGGACCCATCTGATGACACCCCCGAACAGGGCCAAACAGGAAGGATATAACCCCACCCACTTTGACAAAGCACAGCCCCCACACCACTAGAGGGATATCTTCAACCACCAACTTACCATCCTGAGACAAGACCGAGTATAGCCCACAAAGATCTCCGGCACAACCCAAGGGGGGGCGCCAACCCAGACAGGAAGATCACATCAGTGACTCAACCCACTCAAGTGACGCACCCCTCCTAGGGACGGTATGAAAGAGCCCTAGTAAGCCAGTGACTCAGCCCGTGATAGGGTTAGAGGCAGAGAATCCCAGTGGAAAGAGGGGAACCGGCCAGGCAGAGACAGCAAGGGCGGTTCGTTGCTCCAGAGCCTTTCCGTTCACCTTCACACTCCTGGGCCAGACTACACTCAATCATATGACCCACTGAAGAGATGAGTCTTCAGTAAAGACTTAAAGGTTGAGACCGAATTTGCGTCTCTCACATGGGTAGGCAGACCGTTCCATAAAAATGGAGCTCTATAGGAGAAAGCCCTGCCTCCAGCTGTTTGCTTAGAAATTCTAGGGACAATTAGGAGGCCTGCGTCTTGTGACCGTAGTGTACATGTAGGTATGTACGGCAGGACCAAATCAGAGAGATAGGTAGGAGCAAGCCCATGTAATGCTTTGTAGGTTAGCAGTAAAACCTTGAAATCAGCCCTTGCCTTGACAGGAAGCCAGTGTAGGGAGGCTAGCACCGGAGTAATATGATCAAATTTTTTGGTTCTAGTCAGGATTCTAGCAGCCGTATTTAGCACTAACTGAAGTTTATTTAGTGCTTTATCCGGGTAGCCGGAAAGTAGAGCATTGCAGTAGTCTAACCTAGAAGTGACAAAAGCATGGATTCATTTTTTTGCATCATTTTTGGACAGAAAGTTTCTGATTTCTGCAATGTTACGTAGATGGAAAAAAGCTTTCCTTGAAACAGTCTTGATATGTTCTTCAAAAGAGAGATCAGGGTCCAGAGTAATGCCGCGGTCCTTCACAGTTTTATTTGAGACTACTGTACAACCATTAAGATTAATTGTCAGATTCAACAGAAGATCTCTTTGTTTCTCGGGACCTGGAACAAGCATCTCTGTTTTGTCCGAGTTTAAAAGTAGAACGTTTGCAGCCATGTCTGAAACACATGCTTCTAGCGAGGGCAATTTTGGGGCTTCACCATCTTTCATTGAAATGTACAGCTGTGTGTCATCCGCATAGCAGTGAAAGTTAACATTATGTTTTCGAATGACATCTCCAAGAGGTAAAATATATAGTGAAAACAATAGTGGTCCTAAAACAGAACCTTGAGGAACACCGAAATTTACAGTTGATTTGTCAGAGGACAAACCATTCACAGAGACAAACTGATATCTTTCCGACAGATACGATCTAAACCAGGCCAGAACTTGTCCGTGTAGACCAATTTGGGTTTCCAATCTCTCCAAAAGAATGTGGTAATCGATGGTATCAAAAGCAGCACTAGGGTTTAGGAGCACGAGGACAGATGCAGAGCCTTGGTCTGATGCCATTAAATTGTCATTTACCACCTTCACAAGTGCAGTCTCAGTGCTATGATGGGGTCTAAAACCAGACTGAAGCATTTCGTATACATTGTTTGTCTTCAGGAAGGCAGTGAGTTGCTGCGCAACAGCCTTTTCTAAAATGTTTGAGAGGAATGGAAGATTTGATATAGGCGGATAGTTTTTTATATTTTCTGGGTCAAGGTTTGGCTTTTTCAAGAGAGGCTTTATTACTGCCACTTTTAGTGAGTTTGGTACACATCCGGTGGATAGAGAGCCGTTTATTATGTTCAACATAGGAGGGCCTAGCACAGGAAGCAGCTCTTTCAGTAGTTTAGTTGGAATAGGGTCCAGTATGCAGCTTGGAGGTTTAGAGGCCATGATTATTTTCATCATTGTGTCAAGAGATATAGTACTAAAACACTTGAGCGTCTCTCTTGATCCTAGGTCCTGGCAGAGTTGTGCAGACTCAGGACAACTGAGCTTTGAAGGAATACGCAGATTTAAAAAGGAGTCTGTAATTTGCTTTCTAATATTCATGATCTTTTCCTCAAAGAAGTTCATGAATTTATTACTGCTGAAGTGAAAGCCATCCGCTCTTGGGGAATGCTGCTTTTTAGTTAGCTTTGCGACAGTGTCAAAAAGGAATTTCAGATTGTTCTTATTTTCCTCAATTAAGTTGGAAAAATAGGATGATCGAGCAGCAGTAAGGGCTCTTCGATACTGCACGGTACTGTCTTTCCAAGCTAGTCGGAAGACTTCCAGTTTGGTGTGGCGCCCTTTCCGTTCCAATTTTCTGGAAGCTTGCTTCAGAGCTCGGGTATTTTCTGTATACCAGGGAGCTAGTTTCTTATGAGAAATGTTTTTAGTTTTTAGGGGTGCAACTGGATCTAGGGTATTGCGCAAGGTTAAATTGAGTTCCTCAGTTAGATGGTTAACTGATTTTTGTCCTCTGGCATCCTTGGGTAGACAGAGGGAGTCTGGAAGGACATCAAGGAATCTTTGTGTTGTCTGTGAATTTATAGCACGACTTTTGATGTTCCTTGGTTGGGGTCTGAGCAGATTATTTGTTGCAATTGCAAACATAATAAAATGGTGGTCCGATAGTCCAGGATTATGAGGAAAAACATTAAGATCCACAACATTTATTCCAGGGGACAAAACTAGGTCCAGAGTATGACTGTCACAGTGAGTAGGTCCAGAGACATGTTGGACAAAACCCACTGAGTCGACGATGGCTCCGAAAGCCTTTTGGAGTGGGTCTGTGGACTTTTCCATGTGAATATTAAAGTCACCAAAAATGTGAATATTATCTGCTATGACTACAAGGTCAGATAGGAATTCAGGGAACTCAATGAGGAACGCTGTATATGGCCCAGGAGGCCTGTAAACAGTAGCTATAAAAAGTGATTGAGTAGGCTGCATAGATTTCATGACAAAATGCTCAAAAGACGAAAACGTTTTTTTTTTTTTTTGTAAATTGAAATTTTCTATCGGAAATGTTAGCAACACCTCCGCATTTGCGGGATGCACGGGGGATATGGTCACTAGTGTAACCAGGAGGTGAGGCCTCATTTAACACAGTAAATTCATCAGGCTAGTTGCCATGTTTCAGTCATGCCAATCACATCAAGATTATGATCAGTGATTAGTTAATTGACTATAATTGCCTTTGAAGTAAGGGATCTAACATTAAGTAGCCCTATTTTGAGATGTGAGGTATCATGACCTCTTTCAATAATGACAGGAATGGAGGAGGTCTTTATCCTAGTGAGATTGCTAAGGCAAACACCGCCATGTTTAGTTTTGCCCAACCTAGGTCGAGGCACAGACATGGTCTCAATGGGGATAGCTGAGCTGACTACGCTGACTGTGCTGGTGACAGACTCCACTATGCTGGAGTCTGCTGCCTGGCCTGCATCCTATTTCATTGTGGAGCTAGAGGAGTTAGAGCCCTGTCTATGTTGGTAGACAAGATGAGAGCACCCCTCCAGCTAGGATGGAGTCTGTCACTCCTCAGCAGGTCAGGCTTGGTCCTGTTTGTGGGTGAGTCCCAGAAAGAGGGCCAATTATCTACAAATTCTATCTTTTGGGAGGGGCAGAAAACAGTTTTCAACCAGCGATTGAGTTGTGAGACTCTGCTGTAGAGCTCATCACTCCCCCTAACTGGGAGGGGGCCAGAGACAATTACTCGATGCCGACACATCTTTCTAGCTGATTTACACGCTGAAGCTATGTTGCACTTGGTGATCTCTGACTGTTTCATCCTAACATCGTTGGTGCCGACGTAGATAACAATATCTCTATACTCTCTACACTCGGCAGTTTTAGCTTTAGCCAGCACCATCTTCAGATTAGCCTTAACGTCGGTAGCCCTTCCCCCTGGTAAACAGTGTATGATCGCTGGATGATTCGTTTTAAGTCTAATACTGCGGGTAATGGAGTCGCCAATGACTAGAGTTTTCAATTTGTCAGAGCTAATGGTGGGAAGCTTCGGCGTCTCAGACCCCATAACGGGAGGAGTAGAGACAAGAGAAGGCTCGGCCTCTGACTCCGACTCGTTGCTTAATGGGGAAAACCGGTTGAAAGTTTCTGTCGGCTGAATGAGCGACACCGGTTGAGCATTCCTACAGCATTTCCCTCCAGAAACCGTGAGAAAGTTGTCCGGCTGCGGGGACCGTGCCAGGGGATTTATACTACCATCTGTACTTACTGGTGGCACAGACGCTGTTTCATCCTTTCCTACACTGAAATTACCCTTGCCTAACGATTGCGTCTGAAGCTGGGCTTTTAGCACAGCTATCCTGCCGTAAGGCGATCGTTCTCCTGTATATTATGAGTACAGCGACTGCAATTAGAAGGTATCATGTTAATGTTACTACTTAGCTTCGGTTGTTGGAAGTCCTGACGAACCATGTCCAGATAAAGCATCTGGAGTGAAAAAGTTGAATGGGGGAAAAAAAAGTTGAGGGAAAAACCAAAAATATAAACGGTAATTAAAAAGTAAAAACCGTAAAGTTGTCAGGTAGCAAAGTAAGGTTGGCAACAAAACGCACAGCAACACGTAAACAAGTCTGCAAGTTGTGACCGAAAATGGCGTCAAACAACAGGTCATTCAACATGTCAATAACTGTCATAAATAAAAGTAGTGATGAAGTCAATCTCTCCTCCACTTTCAGCCAGGAGAGATTGACATGCCTATTATTAATATTAGCTCTCTGTGTACATCCAAGGGCCATCCATGCTGCCCTGTTCTGTGCCAATTGCAATTTTCCTAAGTCCTTTTTTGTGGCACCTGACCACACGACTGAACAGTAGTCAAGGTGTGACAAAACTAGGGCCTGTAGGACCTGCCTTGTTGATAGTGTTGTTAAAAAGGCAGAGCATCGCTTTATTATAGACAGACTTCTCCCCATTTTAGCTACTACTGTGTCAATATGTTTTGACCATGACAGTTTACAATCTAGTGTTACTCCAATCAGTTTAGTCATCTCAACGTGCTCAATTTCCACATTATTTACTACAATAATTAGTTGAGGTTTAGGTGTTTTGTGTTTTGTTCCAAATACAATGCTTTTAGTTTTAGAAATATTTAGGGCTAACGTATTCCTTGCCACCCACTCTGAAACTAACTGAAGCTCTTTGTTGAGTGTTGCAGTCATTTCAGTCACTGTAGTAGCTGACGTGCATAGTGTCGAGTCATCCGCATACATAGAAACTCTGGCTTTACTCAAAGTCAGTGGCATGTTGTTCATAAAAATTTTAAAAAGTAAGGGGCCTAAACAGCTACCCTGGGGAATTCCTGATTCTAACTGGATTATGTTTGATAGGCTTCTATTAAAGAACACCCTCTGTGTTCTATTAGACAAGTAACTCATTATCCACATTATAGCAGGGGGTGTAAAGCCATAACACATAAGTTATTCCAGTAGCAGACTTTGATCGATAATGTCAAAAGCTGCACTGAAGTCTAACAAGACAGCCCCCACAATCATTTTATCATCAATTTCTCTCAGTCAATCATCAGTCATTTGTGTAAGTGCTGTGCTTGTTGAGTGTCCTTCCCTATAAGAATTCTGAAATTCTGTTGTCAATTTGTTTACTGTAAAATAGAATTGTATCTGGTCAAACACAATTTTTTCCAAAAGTTTACTAAGGGTTGGTAACAGGCTGATTGATCGCCTATTTGAGCCAGTAAAGGGGGCTTTACTATTCTTGGGTAGAGGAATGACTTTAGCTTCCCTTCAGGCCTGAGGGCACACACTCTCTAGTAGGCTTAAATTGAAGATGTGGCAATTAGGAGTGGCAATATCGTCTGCTATTTTGTCCTCAGTAATTTTCCATCTAGATTGTCAGACCCTGGTGGCTTGTCATTGTTGATAGACAACAATCATTTTTTCACCTCTTCCACCCTGACTTTATGGAATTCAAAAGTACAATTCTTGTCTTTCATAATTTGGTCCAATATACTTGGATGTGTAGTGTTAGCATTTGTTGCTGGCATGTCATCCCTAAATTGGCTTATATTGCCAATGAAAACGTCATTCAAGTAGTTTTTAATATCAATGGGCTTTGTGATGAAGGAGCCATCTGATTCAATAAATGAAGGAGCCAAGTTTTTTCCCCCAAATTTTTATTTAATGTGCCCCAAAAATGTTCAATCTTTATATAATTTATCTTTGTTTCATAGTCTAGGTTATTTTTATTTAGTTTAGTCACATGATTTCTTAATTTGCAGTACGTTTGCCAATCAGTTGGGCTGTCAGACTTAATGGCCATTCCTTTTGCCTCATCCCTCTGGACCATATAATTTTTCAATTCCTCATCAATCCAATGGGATTTGACCGTTTTTACAGTCATTGCAGTCTGCATTTGAAGACTTCCAGCTAACAGCCCTAGTACAGAAGACATACCGATAAAAAGTTATACAGACAGATGAATAATTCATACAAAAGTCAAACATACTGTCCTACAGTACTACAAAAGGCATTTGGCCTGTATTTGAATAATAGTGTGGAACTGTTTTTATTAATTTCTCAGCTAACAAGGCCCAAACAAGACTGTCATACACTCCACTTATTGAAATGAGAAGTCAGTGAGATTCTGGAGTGGGGTTTCAATTCGCTGCAAGAGACTAATGATTTGTGCGGAGAAATAACTAGTTGGTGCCTAAGGGTGCCAAAACTGTGGAGGTGGAGGGTTACTTTTTTTAACCATGTGAAATATGAATCAATGCTGCTGCACATTCAATGTGTCGGGCTCATCGAAAAAAGGACTTGAACAGGGATTATTTATGAACCTGTCTGACAGTGTCAACCTCACCTGGTAACATTGTATGAGTAGTATGCTACTCAAAAATGTCAACACAACCAATGATACCTGACTACTAGCTTACAGGTTGCCACGGGAGACGGCTCTAGTTTGTGGGTGCACCACGACCATTGTGACAAGTTTTTCAGAGTACGCCAAACTCTTTCTCAGCCTACTAACATAATGAGTCTGCACCATGAAGACAAAACGAGACACAGGAACACTAATTAAAAACAACTCGGGGTAGGGATATTTCATTTTCAGCAGTAATCTTTAACTCTAACGTACTCCCATCCTCCGTCTGTTATTGATGACTCCCCACATTTGGGCTCCCCCCCACCCCATTCCCCTCCATTATTAATCCCGCTCTTTTTAATCTCCTGTGAGCTGACTCAGAACTCCTTTATCATTTGGAGACTGTTCATCTTCTATGCACATGTCCATAGCATTGATTAACTGGGTCTCGGTGAGCTTCGGATTACATTGGGGTTTATTTGAAATGGCATTTCAAAATGTTTTTCCATTACGGAGCAGGAGGAAGGGGAATTTAGATAAACTTGGCCTTGCACTTTCTGCTGAATTTCGCCTTGTTTGCCTCGTCCACTTGTGGCCTCGGCGCAAGTAACAATTACTGTCTTCGGCTGATGCCCAATTCTGTTTACATCACTCAGCAGAATGGTTCCACCAGTCAAAGAGAACTCCCATTGGAGGAGAGTGGAGAGAAGGAAGAAGGCAAAATGGAGGAAGATATGGAAGAAGGCAAAAGTAGTATTTATCACGTGAGATTGCATGAGGGAGAGTATTAAATGAGATTGGATAATGGGGTAGCCTACAATTAGGGTCTGGACGTCACGTGAGTATCATTGGTTGAAAAGACATCAGGCTGAAGTGATCGAAAACATTGTTTATACATATTTTTGTAGTCCTTAAAAATGTATTTACCTGGTTGTGATCTGACAAGTAGGTTACAGTTCCCATGTCGAATTTCCCAGCTGAGCAAGAAGCAAGAGGAAGAAATGACAGATGGGCTGAATAGATGACATCACTCCAGAACATCAATGTGTCACGGCTTATTCAATCCCCAGTGTTGTCTCTGGGTTCTAATGGTCTGTGTTTGACACATCCCATATCACCACAGTTTGAGACTGAATAAACAGGGTTCCATTTCTGTAGGTCAAAGGCTCTCTGAACGTTTCATAATGGGGTCAGAGTGAGCAGGTTTTTCTCCTACTGTATCTGCATGAGTCGTTCCTTAAGTATTACTGGGGATGAGTAAGTCAGTACGTTTTTTTATTTTTTACATGTCTTAGACCTGAATGTCTCTCCATATATTTTTTAAAGGCATACTCCATCATTGGAAAAATACATTGTTTACAAACAATAGAGTAAAACATTATTGTATTATGGGTTATGATGGAGTAAGACAGTTGAACAAAGCTCATGGGCCTTTCTATGTGATATTGTTAAAATACCCTGGAATCAAAGGTTGTATAATTAATATTCATTTAAATTACCAAAAACTGCTGTGAATATCACATATTTCCCCTTTACAGGATCTGTGTACCGCCCAAAACCGTCCCTTCTCATCCCCACACAGGTGACGGCTGGGTTTAGGTCATCAGTGATGAAAACAGACATTTGAAGGGGTTAATGAGTTACTCAAGCTGTCTTGAGGACATTGCGTATTTTGTCTTCTACTGAAACCTGCCGGTTATTTGCTTAATGTCGCTATTCTCTGAATGCCAAATACTTACTGAATAATGGAGGGGAGGCGCCATCTAGTGCTTAATAGACTCATTACAAATCAAACTCTTGTACAGTGCTGCTGTGTCACTAGACTGTATAAAATAATGGTCAATAATTACAGCAAAAACCTGGGAGAGACATAAGCATAACCATGTGTGTTGTCTGTGAGGCTGGGGTTGATTTGACCATGGTAGAATGCTCAACTACTTATGTCATATGAAGGACAGTACCCTGTGCAGGGAAACATTTCAAATCAATGGCTTGAGGCATTAGAGTCTCCTTGGACCAGATAAAAAAGTGGCCCCTACTGACCCTCCAACAATTACTCCCATCCATAAGACCCGGCCCTAGCTTCTGAGGTTACAGAGTGTTAAGGCTGCCTAGGTATGTTTTTTAACGATGACGTCAGCACATCAGGAGGTTATCCATACAATATTTTTGTACAATTTGATGTTAGATGGTTCCTCGTCCTGAAAGTAGTTCATGGCCCAAGAGAAACTGTAAATGGTTCAGTTTTCCTTTAAGGTGAAATCCGCAGTTGAAACAATAAGTGATTCCCCACCACTGTTTTGGTAAAAAGCTGGTGCTGTATTGCTGCTGGTAGAGTATGGCGGTTGCCCCACCAGGGTTGTGGGTTTGATTCCTCGGACCACCCATATGTAAAATATATGCACGCATGACTATAAGTCGCTTTTCATAAAAGCGTCTGCTAAATGGCATATATTATAGGGCTGGAGAAATGTAACCACTCAAATTTATAGACAGAGCTATGGACGCAAGGACCCAGTAGCAGACAATAAGAAGACGGTGGCAGAATAAATTCAACCACACCTTTGTTTTATCACAAAACCGGAGAGCAACCTCTGTCAGGTGAAGTCCACAAAGCATATTGCATGTACAGTAACAGACAGTGATATGACCTAAAGCATGGTGAAGCAAGCTAAAGTTTCTGACATTTTTTGGACCACTAAACAACTATTGACTTAGAACCACAGAGAGTTACTGCAAATCACAAAGAAAACAGGAGCTGCCTCCACTATTCCAGCACCATTTACACTTCAACATTATAAAAATCACCTCTGCTTAGTCTAATACAGTGATAACTAAAAGATACCAAAAACGATTTAGTCCAACCATTGTAAACTAAATATGATGTGGCTGTCCATGGTTCTGTTTTCTGTGGGCGCTTGTGTTTGTGTGGGCAAGTAGAAAAACATGTTGACTCACCCTATTGTATAGAAATGCCAATGCCATCCTCCTCTCTTTCACTGTTGACGAAACGGTCGATCACTCTGTCATACAGTACGTGCTTTTAGTTTTTGTTGTCCAAGGCTACCTCGCTAAAATGTTTGCTCGCTTAACTAACTTCCATTCATGGGCAACGTTAGCTAGTTAAACATTAGTCTTCTACAACTAGCTACATATTGGACTTCCATCCTCTCAAGTGTGAGGTTCTGTGTTATGCACTATAGCCCATTACCATATCATATGTGATTGAATATTATTTGCTGTTGGCTTGTGTGGGTGTATGTGTTATGCAACATAGCTGACTTGAGACATTGTTAACAGTTTCAGGGCCATGGGCCTTTCTCGTGATGAAAAAATACAGAATAACACGACAGGAACTGTGCAATGAGTTGTGGGGGACACATACAGAACGTAGTGTAGAGAACAAACGGTATTTTGTTAGATAACAGGAGCCAGGTGTGTGATAACTGTATCGAGAGTATGAGCGCACAGATATTCTACACAACAACGCCTGACCGCTGAAGCGCCTGGGGGCTGGGACCAGTTCGTGCGCCAACAATCAACGATAGGCTGGGTGAGTTTAAACAACGCCCAGTCTCTATTCTGACAGGCCGGCTCGGAAGCAGGAACTACTTCTGTCAGAGTATTAAAGAAGATACCGTTAAGGTGGTGGCCAGTTCTATGTTCTACCCTGCGTGGTGTTACAGCAAACCCATATATACGAAAATTGCATTTACCATTTATTGCTTAGCTAATAAAAAAACATAGTATACAATCAGTGACTCAGTGTCATACTTGTTCTGTTACCAGATTCAAATTGACGCAACCCTAACACAAACCAGGGTCACAACAATGTGTATGAATTAATGGTTGAATTAATTACCGTTATAATCTTTGGCCATTGCGGAGAATTAAAGAAAAGCAAATCCCTTTCCCATCCATGGCTAACTAAGGAAAATGCCAATTTTAGCTAGGCCAATTTTAGCTATGGCCTACACATACAGAGACAGAGGGGCGCTGTTTCACTCACTCGAATGCTTTCTCCTGTGAGATACATTCAGCCTCTTGCGAATTGATTGAATTTAATGATCTTATTAAAACACTAACCCTAGTGAATAACAAAAATAATAACATCTTCATGAATCATTATAATAAGATATTTTCAGAGTGAATATAATTGCACTTAAATTGTTTATTTTTCTATTTTATTTGTATTTATATTTTTTGTATGTTTGAGCATTGTTAATACCTGTGTTTAGTTTGCTAGACATGTTTGATGTAGCAATGTAAGTTGATTTTTGTATTATGAATAAAATACATTTATAAAATAAAAAATAAAATAAAAATCTTGTGAATTGAAGGAACATTATGAAACACAGAGAGACAAAAGATAAATTATTTTATGTTTAAAAATATATATATTTTAGGGAAGCCTGGCTTCCCTTGGCATGAATACAAAGCACTGCACGGACCATCCATGATATCAAAATGATCATTTTAACTACGTTTTCAGGCTATACAGCATTTAGTGTGTACGTTATTTACAAACATTGGAGTAAAACAAGCTTATATTTTGGGTTCTGATGGGGTACTACAGCTGTTTGGTTTAGTTTAGTTGATTAATTCGACCATTTAAAAAAAACAAGCACACATAAAACTTGAAAAAGTAATACATAACACACAATTAAGTCTGGGACTTATTTCCATTGTGGTCCTCTTGAGACAAGATGGCTGGAAAAGATTGAACACACTATGGCAGTGAATTAATAAAACAAAAACATAGAAGAAGAATATCTATCTCATCAAAAACAGAGAAGAAGAACATCTATCTCATCATTCCAGTTACATCATAAGGGTTATTCATATGGGCACAGAAGACATCAAACATAGTTTTACTTTATTTTTAAAGCTGCCCAGAGAGGACGTTGTTTTTATGGGCAGAGGCAACTCATTCCAATTCTGAGGCTCCAGTATACAAGAAAGTACCATTCCCAGCATTACTCCTGAACCTGTATAAGCACACATCAGCGACACCTGATCTGGTGCTGTGATTATGTGCGTCCCTCACGAGGAAAGTAATCACTTATATATCTAAATACTCCTGTAAACCAAACCTAGTCTTATCTGGGACACCCTAGCTTCAACAGGCAGCCAGTTTAGTTCCTGAAAGCAGCTCCTGCCTATGTGAGTATATGGACTCACCTTCAATACTACCCTGATCAGCTTATTCTGGGCTATCTGGAGCTTCCCCTTCATTAGTTTAGATAAGCCCACAAACCAGGAAGTACTAGCAAAGTCAAAATGACATTGAATGAGGGCAGTAGATAGCACTTTCATGGAGTCCTTATCAAGCAGCTTGGACTTTCGAGCCAAAAACTTAGTCCTGGCATTAACCTTCTCTAGCACTTTATTGGCCATGCTCACACCTCCCAAGCTTCCATCAAGGATACATCCCAAGTAGATAGAGGTTTTAGTAGTCAGCACCTCACCCCCTAATTCCACACTAATTTCAGAGAACCTACTCAATTTAGGTCTGGATCCAAAAATAATTGCTTAAGTTTTTCCTAAGTGCAGAGATATCTTATTATCTCCAAGCCATTTGCTAATGTTAGTAAACTCTGTGCTAAGTATGCTGTCCAACATAGTTTTACTTTTGTGAGACACCAGAAGTGTAGAGTCATCTGCATAATGAAAAATATGGCAAGAACAAGCATCTTTCATATCGTTAATATACAATAAAAACAGCAGAGGCCCAAGCACGCTCCCATGCGGGACACCACAACTCATTGGCTTTGCCTGAGACAGAAAACAATTAACCTCTACTACTTCCTCCCTTCCTGATAAATAGGACTTTACCCAGCCTAGAGGGATACTGCTTAACTCTAATGCAGTCCAGTTTGGAGATTAGGAGACAGTGGTTAACTGTATCAAAGGCCTTCTGTAGGTCAAGCAGTACCATTCCACACAGATTTCCCTCATCAATCTCTTTCCTGATGAAGTCAGTCAAGTACATTGCCTTGCGAAAGTATTCGGCCCCCTTGAACTTTGCGACCTTTTGCCACATTTCAGGCTTCAAACATAAAGATATAAAACTGTATTTTTTTGTGAAGAATCAACAACAAGTGGGACACAATCATGAAGTGGAACGACATTTATTGGATATTTTAAACTTTTTTAACAAATCAAAAACTGAAAAATTGGGCGTGCAAAATTATTCAGCCCCTTTACTTTCAGTGCAGCAAACTCTCTCCAGAAGTTCAGTGAGGATCTCTGAATGATCCAATGTTGACCTAAATGACTAATGATGATAAATACAATCCACCTGTGTGTAATCAAGTCTCCGTATAAATGCACCTGCACTGTGATAGTCTCAGAGGTCCATTAAAAGCGCAGAGAGCATCATGAAGAACAAGGAACACACCAGGCAAGTCCGAGATACTGTTGTGAAGAAGTTTAAAGCCGGATTTGGATACAAAAAGATTTCCCAAGCTTTAAACATCCCAAGGAGCACTGTGCAAGCGATAATATTGAAATGGAAGGAGTATCAGACCACTGCAAATCTACCAAGACCTGGCCGTCCCTCTAAACTTTCAGCTCATACAAGGAGAAGACTGATCAGAGATGCAGCCAAGAGGCCCATGATCACTCTGGATGAACTGCAGAGATCTACAGCTGAGGTGGGAGACTCTGTCCATAGGACAACAATCAGTCATATATTGCACAAATCTGGCCTTTATGGAAGAGTGGCAAGAAGAAAGCCATTTCTTAAAGATATCCATAAAAAGTGTCGTTTAAAGTTTGCCACAAGCCACCTGGGAGACACACCAAACATGTGGAAGAAGGTGCTCTGGTCAGATGAAACCAAAATTGAACTTTTTGGCAACAATGCAAATGTTATGTTTGGCGTAAAAGCAACACAGCTCATCACCCTGAACACACCATCTCCACTGTCAAACATGGTGGTGGCAGCATCATGGTTTGGGCCTGCTTTTCTTCAGCAGGGACAGGGAAGATGGTTAAAATTGATGGGAAGATGGATGGAGCCAAATACAGGACCATTCTGGAAGAAAACCTGATGGAGTCTGCAAAAGACCTGAGACTGGGACGGAGATTTGTCTTCCAACAAGACAATGATCCAAAACATAAAGCAAAATCTACAATGGAATGGTTCAAAAATAAACATATCCAGGTGTTAGAATGGCCAAGTCAAAGTCCAGACCTGAATTCAATCGAGAATCTGTGGAAAGAACTGAAAACTGCTGTTCACAAATGCTCTCCGTCCAACCTCACTGAGCTCGAGCTGTTTTGCAAGGAGGAATGGGAAAAAATGTCAGTCTCTCGATGTGCAAAACTGATAGAGACATACCCCAAGCGACTTACAGCTGTAATCACAGCAAAAGGTGGCGCTACAAAGTATTAACTTAAGGGGGCTGAATAATTTTGCACGCCCAATTTTTCAGTTTTTGATTTGTTAAAAAAGTTTGAAATATCCAATAAATGTCGTTCCACTTCATGATTGTGTCCCACTTGTTGTTGATTCTTCACAAAAAAATACAGTTTTATATCTTTATGTTTGAAGCCTGAAATGTGGCAAAAGGTCGCAAAGTTCAAGAGGGCCGAATCCTTTCGCAAGGCACTGTAAAGTAGACATGAATCAGTGGAGTATGTTTTTCTAAAAACCCGACTGAAAATCATACATTAGACCCTGTTTGTTAACATATTCATACATTTGCTCATGTACAATTCTCTTCAGGATCTTTGATGTTACACAGAGGATAGATACAGGCCTATTACTACCAGGGTCAGACTTTATCCCTTCTTATACAGAGGTATAACTTTAGATTGTTTCATGTCCCTGGGAAAGGTACCTTGTTCAAGAGAGAGAGATTAACAATATGCGTAATACAAGGGCCAATTTGCTCAGCAGAATCTATAAGAAACCTTGCAGGAATATTATCCAGGCCTGTGGCTTTGGAGCATTTAAACTCTGCCAGCATACTGACTATTCTGGCTGTTGCTACCTTTGCAAAATAAAAATAGTGTGGCTGAACCACTATCTCTACATAATACTTATTGACTTGGTTGCTTCCATACAAACCAGAACTGGTGGGCAGCTGGCTAACCAGCTTGCTGGCAACAGAAGTAAACAAAACCAAAAAAATAGTTGAATTCATTGGCAACCTCTGCTTTTTCATACACCATCTCCCCCCTGATGTTCAGTCCAATACTGTTTCGTTTTTTGGGGGGTGTACTACTACAGCCTAGTTCCTTAAATGATTTACAAAGCTTTTTAGGGTCATTTTTGTTCTCAATTATTTTCTCAGCAAAGTAACCCCTCTTAGCTTCATACATCCTGCTCTGTGCTTCAATTCTGTGACTTTTATATAGGACAAAATCAGGCTGCTCTTGACAGTTCTTGAATTTTGTAAAGGCCTTAATCCTTGCTCGGATAGATACTAGAATCTCATGATTAAACCAAGGGCTAGATCTCTGCTTTACCCTGACCCGTCTAATGGGAGCCATCACATTCCCCACATCAAGGAATCTACCTTTAAAGACTTCCCAGGCACTGTCTACCCCTACACTATCTAGCACAGGTGACCAGTCAATTTTACTCACTACCTCCCTAAACTTTTCAACACAGTATTTTTTGAGTCCTCTGATTCAAACAGTTTTGTGACACATAAATATAGCTTTAAAAATCATCCTTGTGCAAAATGTAATAAAATGATGACTGATTCCATATAGTATTACTCCACTCTGCGATATTTTAGATTTATCAGACACCAATATTAAGTCAATCGTACTTTGCACTGTTTTACATATCCTGGTGGGATCTTTTATCATTTAGGTCAGAGCAAGTGATCTACAAAAGGGCAAAAATACATTGTGGGTTGGGATATTCTTTTTGCAGACATCAGTATTGAAATCCACTAACAAAATGATTTCCTTTAACAGGGAATCATTACAGTTTGACAACACAATTTCAAGACCTTCATAGAATGCATTCTGATTGGGCGGCCTATAACACACCCCCAACAAAATCGGCTTGGTTTTGGGAAGGCAGATACCCAGCCAGACAATCTCCAGATCAGCACTTAAATCCGGTCTGACGTTAAAAGCAATGTCTGATCTTACAAACGCACATATCCCCCCACCGTTCTGATTCCGATCCTTCCTGACAACAGAGTAATTACCCATCTCAATTTCTCTTCACATCACAAACAGATGAATCCAACCATGTCTCAGTAAAACATAAGACACCCACCTCTGATTTGCAAACAAACAGGCGTATCTCATCGATCTTCGGTAGTAGGCTTCGGAAGCTTCGGATGCTGAACTAAGCTCAATAATCAAATGGGTACATACTGTATCATTATTCAAAACATGTATGTAGAAACTGAAATGTCCCCTTTAAACAACCACTACAAACTTCAGCTAACGAATCAATAGAGGACTCTTCTTTGCCATAATGGCTTCTGTGACAGCATGGACAGCACCATTGAGGGCTTTCTCCACTCTAACCTAGTACATTTCTTCTTTTACTTCTATGAAACAAACAAATGGTGCATACTGCCACCCGGAATGCGTTGTCTGAACAGGTATAAAGTGATTTATTGCCAACTGCAGTTATGGAACGTTTTCCAAGTTGTATAATTCATTGGACAACCCTCCTACTGACCTGGTTGGAATTGTGTGTATCACAACCCAGGATATTCAGTTCTCAGAATATGTATTGTAACAAAGGGGCAGGCAGAGGTTTGTAATCCAAGGCAGAGTCAAAAAAAAAAGGGACAGAACGGCCAGCAGGCTGGCTGGCTGGCTGGCTGGCTGGCTGGCTGGCTGGCAGGCAGGGAAAACACGCTGGTAAGATCTGACAAAACAAGACAAACTGACAACAGACAGACAGAAAACGCAATTATAAACAGGGGGATAATGGGGAAAATAGGAGACACCTGGTGGTGGGTGGAGACAAGCACAAGACAGGTGAAACAGATCAGGGTGTGACACTTATTCTTCCTTAACCCATAGAAAGTCCATCCCTGTTAACTACTTCATAATGGTGGTCAAAACTCCTCAGTGGCGCTCAGAAATGGGCAAAAGATACTAAGGCGCATTCATAGCCCATTCTTTTCCAGGAGGTTTGAGTAAAACAAATAATATCATTGGCAAATGATTATAGGCCACCCTTGAATGTCTAAAACCAAACATAAAGAATGTGTAAATTATACTGAACAAAAATATTAACTCAACATGCAACAATTTCAACGATTTTACTGAGTTACAGTTTATAGAAGGTCTCAGAGCAAATGATGTCACCGATTGAAACGCTATTAGCGCGCACCACCGCTAACTAGCTAGCCATTTCACATCGGTTACACAACCATGGATGGGCATGGGCCCACCAACTTGGCAGCCAGGGCCCTTATTTATCAATGTTTCGTACAAATAGAAATGTTTGTAAACCATGCGTGGGATAATTTCTAAGCAAAGTGTGGGATTTATCAATTTGTACTTATACTTGAGAATGTGTGTACATTTAAGTACACCTCTGACCATGTGTATACATGTACACAGCACCATGTGATAGAAAAGTCCAACTGCTAAATTAAATACCATCCACCAAATGGAGAAAGGATTGACATACTGGACCAAATCATCACCTATGTAGAAAAAAGATAATACATTAATAGCTTATTCTTGTATTTCTTTTATAGACACTTAAGCTACTAATAGTTTTCTCAGGGTGCTATCGAATTCATAAATATGAAACTATTTAAGCCTAATTGAATAATAAAGTCAATTAGAAAGACAGTGGAATGTAAGATTGGAGGAAATCTAGTTAAAGCCGTTAAATATTATAAAAGTCAATACTGAGGCATTGTGACATGTCCCAAATTGCAAATCTTGCATTGCTAGAGGATGTGGCACAAGCTGCATCACGCAACGAGTTTGTTTTCAATGAGCGTGCAGATTATTTTTCTGAGAGCGACACTTGGCTTGTTAGTAGTCGTTTTCCAAGGCATATTTTATTGTATCTCTGCAACCAATTCTCTCCA
Source organism: Oncorhynchus clarkii lewisi (assembly GCF_045791955.1). Lineage (NCBI taxonomy): Eukaryota > Metazoa > Chordata > Actinopteri > Salmoniformes > Salmonidae > Oncorhynchus > Oncorhynchus clarkii. Next base: position 10,898,651 of record NC_092166.1, on the reverse strand, counting down.
GTATTAGAAAGGGAGATGAAACCCACCAATGCCATCCTAGTGCACACCCAAGTCCTCTCCACCCTGGGATTTTTGGCCACTGGAACATTCCAACTGGAGATTGCTGATCAGTCTGGCAATTCACAACCAACCATGAGTCGAATATTGCCTGCAGTCCTTCATGGAATTATTTAATTGACCCCACAATATACATACAGTTTCTGTACACTGCTGTGCAACAGGCCAGAGGGAAAAGGGATTTCCATACCATAGCTGGATTTCCTAATGTCATTGCAGCAGTTGACTGCACACACATCGCAATAAGTGCACCATCATTGAACAAATTCAACTTCGTCAACAGAAAAGATTTCCATCCTGTCAATATGCAGGTCCTCTGTGATTCACATTTGGCTTTGTTGAATGTAGTGGCCAAATGGGACACCTGATTCATTCATTGTGCAGAACAGTTCAGTCGGCCTTAACCTCCAGGAAGGAGCTGTTGACGATGGATGGCTTATTGGTAAGTGACATGTTTTATTTTCAAGGTTTTATTTGCCATATTAGACCTCTACTGGGAAACAATATCTGAATGTTGTGTTCATAACTGCAGGAGACCGGGGCTACCCATTAAAAACATGGATGATGACTCTCCTCCAAACCCCTCAAACCAAGAGGCAAGGTACAACCAAGCCCACGCACCATAGGAGCGCACCATAGGCCTGCTGAAAGGGCGTTGGCTGTGCTTGTCTGGGATAGGAGGCACACTGCAATACCAGTCAAGCAAGGTTTGCCTCGGAAATTACATTCCTTCAAATGCCATTACGTGAATGCAATACAATATGCAAATTCATTTGTAGGTTTGCTACATTGCCAAGGATTGCAGTGTGCTCTACAACATTGCAATCAAAAATGGCATTCCCACTGAATGATCCACCCAGACCCGATGAGCCCATGCCTAATAGGGAGTATTTCTCACCACCCATAGCTCTGGCACTGAGGACAAGAGTCAGTATCATACAATGGTTATAGGTATCTGTTCTTCCAATCATAGTACCAGAATGTATTGTTTCACTTTTGACACAATACCCAAGTTGTTTCAATGATTGATTTCTCGCTCAGGCCGTTGTGTACATCCTCCAGCTGCTGTTTGAGTCCAAGAATTGATGTGTTGATAATCTCTTGTTGTTGTTTCAGGACTGCGTCAGTCAAAACATGCAGCGCAGCTGAAGCGCTCACTAAAGAGGACACCCTTCTGGTAGGCCTGGGATGAGGGGTCAGGCAATTATTTTGGTTTTATATATATTGGTTATATTAGTTATATTATATATATATATATATTAGTTATATTTATATTTATTGTCAAGAAAAAATATTTAGATGTGGTCCATGTCTGAATATGAGTGCGAAAATAAAGCTTACCATCACTTGGTGTGTCTGGTATTCCTTCATGGTCTGGGAGAGGGTCCTCAGTACCACCATCAGTGTTTTGCTTCCACTTCGGTGATCAAAAGTTGTATTTTTGCGTCTGAAAAGTTTTTTTTCTTTGATTTCTCCTTGTTGGCGGACAGAAATTAGTGACATTTCTTGCAGCTTTAAAGGGAAGGTTTTGACCATAAATGGTCATTTAGGGCAGTTCTTTATGTAAATGAGACTTCACGTGCACTAGCACAGTGTTTTAGAACGTGTCTGATTAATCAAGACAAAATACTTACAGGTGGGTGAAAATCAAGCGCACAAACAATTGATAAATACCAACTTTTTTCGTACATTCTACATTTTCTTCGTACAAGTTAATTTAGAAGCTTTTCTACCCAACATTGATAAATGAGGGCCCAGGCCCAGCTAATCAGAATGAGTTTTTCCTAATAAAAGGTTTTATTACAGACCGAAGTACTCCTCAGTTTTATCAGCTGTCTGTGTGGCTGGTCTGAGACAATTCCACAGGTGAAGAAGCCAGATGTTGAGGTCCTGAGCTGGCGTGGTTACATGTGGTCTGCGGTTGCGAGGACGGTTGGACGTACTGCTAAATTCTCAAAAACGAAGTTGAAGGTGGCTTATGGTAGAGAAATTAACATTAAATGACAACTAAGTAACAGCTCTGACTGACGTTCCTGCAGTCAGCATGCCAATTGCACGCTCCCTCAACTTCAGACATCTGTGGCATTGTGTTGCTGGCTAAAGCTAAAACTGGCGAGTGTAGAGAGTATAGGGATATTGTTATCCACGTCGGCACCAATGATGTTAGGATGAAACAGTCAGAGATCACCAAGTGCAACATAGCTTCAGCGTGTAAATCAGCTAGAAAGAAGTGTCGGCATCGAGTAATTGTCTCTGGCCCCCTCCCAGTTAGGGGGAGTGATGAGCTCTACAGCAGAGTCTCACAACTCAATCGCTGGTTGAAAACTGTTTTCTGCCCCTCCCAAAAGATAGAATTTGTAGATAATTGGCCCTCTTTCTGGGACTCACCCACAAACAGGACCAAGCCTGACCTGCTGAGGAGTGACGGACTCCATCCTAGCTGGAGGGGTGCTCTCATCTTATCTACCAACATAGACAGGGCTCTAACTCCTCTAGCTCCACAATGAAATAGGGTGCAGGCCAGGCAGCAGGCTGTTAGCCAGCCTGCCAGCATAGTGGAGTCTGCCACCAGCACAGTCAGCGTAGTCAGCTCAGCTATCCCCATTGAGACCATGTCTGTGCCTCGACCTAGGTTGGGCAAAACTAAACATGGCGGTGTTCGCCTTAGCAATCTCACTAGGATAAAGACCTCCTCCATTCCTGTCATTATTGAAAGAGATCATGATACCTCACATCTCAAAATAGGGCTAATTAATGTTAGATCCCTTACTTCAAAGCCAATTATAGTCAATGAAGTAATCACTGATCATAATCTTGATGTGATTGGCCTGACTGAAACATGGCTTATGCCTGATGAATTTACTGTGTTAAATGAGGCCTCGCCTCCTGGCTACACTAGTTGCCATATCCCCCGTGCATTCCGCAAAGGCGGAGGTGTGGCTAACATTTACGATAGAAAATTTAAATTTACAAAAAAAATATGACGTTTTTGTCTTTTGAGCTTCTAGTCATGAAATCTATGCAGCCTACTCAATCACTTTTAATAGCTACTGTTTACAGGCCTCCTGGGCCATATACAGCGTTCCTCATTGAGTTCCCTGAATTCTTATCGGACCTTGTAGTCATAGCAGATAATATTCACATTTTTGGTGACTTTAATATTCACATGGAAAAGTCCACAGACCCACTCCAAAAGGCTTTCGGAGCCATCATCGACTCAGTGGGTTTTTGGTCCAACATGTCTCTGGACCTACTCACTGTCACAGTCATACTCTGGACCTAGTTTTGTCCCATGGAATAAATGTTGTGGATCTTAATGTTTTTCCTCATAATCCTGGACTATCGGACCACCATTTTATTACGTTTGCAATTGCAACAAATAATCTGCTCAGACCCCAACCAAGGAACATCAAAAGTCGTGCTATAAATTCACAGACAACACAAAGATTCCTTGATGTCCTTCCAGACTCCCTCTGTCTACCCAAGGACACCAGAAGACAAAACTCAGTTTAACTCAATTTAACCTTGCGCAATACCCTAGATGCAGTTGCACCCCTAAAAACTAAAAACATTTCTCATAAGAAACTAGCTCCCTGGTATACAGAAAATACCCGAGCTCTGAAGCAAGCTTCCAGAAAATTGGAACGGAAAGGGCGCCACACCAAACTGGAAGTCTTCCGACTAGCTTGGAAAGACAGTACCGTGCAGTATCGAAGAGCCCTTACTGCTGCTATTTTTCCAACTTAATTGAGGAAAATAAGAACAATCCGAAATTCCTTTTTGATACGGTCGCAAAGCTAACTAAAAAGCAGCATTCCCCAAGAGAGGATGGCTTTCACTTCAGCAGTAATAAATTCATGAACTTCTTTGAGGAAAATATCATGATTATTAGAAAGCAAATTACGGACTCCTCTTTAAATCTGCGTATTCCTTCAAAGCTCAGAGTCTGCACAACTCTGCCAGGACCTAGGATCAAGAGAGACACTCAAGTGTTTTAGTACTATATCTCTTGACACAATGATGAAAATAATCATGGCCTCTAAACCTCCAAGCTGCATACTGGACCCTATTCCAACTAAACTACTGAAAGAGCTGCTTCCTGTGCTTGGCCCTCCTATGTTGAACATAATAAACGGCTCTCTATCCTCTGGATGTGTACCAAACTCACTAAAAGTGGCAGTAATAAAGCCTCTCTTGAAAAAGCCAAACCTTGACCCAGAAAATATAAAAAACTAATCGGCCTATATCGAATCTTCCATTCCTCTCAAACATTTTAGAAAAGGCTGTTGCACAGCAACTCACTGCCTTCCTGAAGACAAACAATGTATACGTGCTTCAGTCTGGTTTTTAGACCCCATCATAGCACTGAGACTGCACTTCTGAAGGTGGTAAATGACCTTTTAATGGCATCAGACCGAGGTTCTGCATCTGTCCTCGTGCTCCTAGACCTTAGTGCTGCTTTTGATACCATCGATCACCACATTCTTTTGGAGAGATTGGAAACTGGTTGGTCTACACGGACAAGTTCTGGCCTGGTTTAGATCTTATCTGTCGGAAAGATATCAGTTTGTCTCTGTGAATGGTTTGTCCTCTGACAAATCAACTGTAAATTTCGGTGTTCCTCAAGGTTCCGTTTTAGGACCACTATTGTTTTCACTATATATTTTATCTCTTGGGGATGTCATTCAAAAACATAATATTAACTTTCACTGCTATGCAGATGACACACAGCTGTACATTTCAATGAAAGATGGTGAAGCCCCAAAATTGCCCTCGCTAGAGGCATGTGTTTCAGACATAAGGAAGTGGATGGCTGCAAACTTTCTACTATTAAACTCGGACTAAACAGAGATGCTTGTTCTAGGTCCCGAGAAACAAAGAGATCTTCTGTTGAATCTGACAATTAATCTTAATGGTTGTACAGTCGTCTCAAATAAAACTGTGAAGGATCGCGGCGTTACTCTGGACCCTGATCTCTCTTTTGAAGAACATATCAAGACTGTTTCAAGGACAGCTTTTTTCCATCTACGTAACATTGCAAAAATCTGAAACTTTCTGTCCAAAAATGATGCAGAAAAATGTAGGCATGCTTTTGTCACTTCTAGGTTAGACTACTGCAATGCTCTACTTTCCGGCTACCCGGATAAAGCACCAAATAAACTTCAGTTAGTGCTAAATATGGCTGCTAGAATCCTGACTAGAACCAAAAAATTTGATTATATTACTCCAGTGCTAGCCTCCCTACACTGGCTTCCTGTCAAGGCAAGGGCTGATTTCAAGGTTTTACTGCTAACCTACAAAGCATTACATGGGCTTGCTCCTACCTATCTCTCTGATTTGGTCCTGCCGTACATACCTACATGTACGCTACGGTCACAAGACGCAGGCCTCCTAATTGTCCCTAGAATTTCTAAGCAAACAGCTGGAGGCAGGGTTTTCTCCTATAGAGCTCCATTTTTATGGAATGGTCTGCCTACCCATGTGAGAGACGCAAACTCGGTCTCAACCTTTAAGTCTTTACTGAAGACTCATCTCTTCAGTGGGTCATATGATTGAGTGTAGTCTGGCCCAGGAGTGTGAAGGTAAACGGAAAGGCTCTGGAGCAACGAACAGCCCTTGCTGTCTCTGCCTGGCCGGTTCCCCTCTTTCCACTGGGATTCTCTGCCTCTAACCCTATTACAGGGGCTGAGTCACTGGCTTACTAGGGCTCTTTCATACCGTCCCTAGGAGGGGTGCGTCACTTGAGTGGGTTGAGTCACTGATGTGATCTTCCTGTCTGGGTTGGCGCCCCCCTTGGGTTGTGCCGTGGCAGAGATCTTTGTGGGCTATACTCGGCCTTGTCTCAGGATGGTAAGTTGGTGGTTGAAGATATTCCTCTAGTGGTGTGGTTGCTGTGCTTTGGCAAAGTGGGTGGGGTTATATCCTTCCTGTTTGGCCTTTTTCGGGGGTGTCATCGGATGGGGCCACAGTGTCTCCTGACCCCTCCTGTCTCAGCCTCCAGTATTTATGCTGCAGTAGTTTATGTGTCGGGGGCTAGGGTCAGTTTGTTATATCTGGAGTACTTCTCCTGTCCTATCCGGTGTCCTGTGTGAATTTAAGTATGCTCTCTCTAATTCTCTCTTTCTCTCTTTCTTTCTCTCTCTCAGAGGACCTGAGCCCTAGGACCATACCTCAGGACTACCTGGCATGATGACTCCTTGCTGTCCCCAGTCCACCTGGCCGTGCTGCTGCTCCAGTTTTAACTGTTCTGCCTGTGATTATTATTATTTGACCATGCTGGTCATTTATGAACATTTGAACATCTTGGCCATGTTCTGTTATAATCTCCACCCGGCACAGCCAGAAGAGGACTGGCCACCCCACATAGCCTGGTTCCTCTCTAGGGTTCTTCCTAGGTTTTGGCCTTTCTAGGGAGTTTTTCCTAGCCACCGTGCTTCTACACCTGCATTTCTTGCTGTTTGGGGTTTTAGGCTGGGTTTCTGTACAGCACTTTGAGATATCAGCTGATGTACGAAGGGCTATATAAATACATTTGATTTGATTTGATTTGTGTGACAAAACTGCACATTTTAGAGTGGCCTTTTATTGTCCCCAGCACAAAGTGCACCTGTGTAATGATCATGCTGTTTAATCAGCTTCTTGATATGTCACACCTGTCAGGTAGTTGGAGTATCTTGGCAAAGGAGAAATGCTGCTAACAGGGATATAAACAAATTTGTGTGCAAAATTTGAGAGAAATATCATTTTTTGTGCTTATTGAACATTTCTGGGATATTTTATTTCAGCTCATGAAACATTGGACCAAAACTTTACATGTTGTGTTTATGTTTTTGTTCAGTGTATAATGGACCTATCTATATACACTGAGTATACAAAACATTAGGAACACCTTAATAACCTTAATATTGAGTTGCACCCCCTTTTTCCCTCAGAACAGCCTCAATTCAATTCGAAATCTTTCCACAGGGATGCTGGCCCATGTCGACTCCAATGCTTCCCACAGTTGTGTCAAGTTGGTTGGATGTCCTTTGGGTGGTGGACCACTCTTGATACACACAGGAAACTGTTGAGCATGAAAAACCCAGCAGCGTTGCAGTTCTTGACATGCCTACTACCATTCCCCGTTCAAAGACACTTAAATCTTTTGTCTTGCCCATTCACCTCTGAATGGCACACATACACAATCCATGTCTCAATTGTCTCAAGGCTTAAAAATTCTTCTTTAACATGTCCCTTCCCCTTCATCTACACTGATTGAAGTGGGTTTAACAAGTGACATCAATAAGGGATCATAGCTTTCACCTGGATTCACCTTATCAGTCTTTGCCATGGAAAGAGCAGGTGTCCTTAATGTTTTGTACACTTATTCAAAAAGCTGACGATTTTCTGGCCCGCAAAATGCTTTTGACAAACAAATCGGTCTAGATAAAAATCTCTGCGGCCCTCCGCTGAATTTGAAAAGCTGATGAAGCCCTCGAACCAAAATGATTGCCACCGCTGATCTAATTACAAATACAATATACCCAACAGGCCGATGTATTGAAATAAAATACAAGATACTTTTTGCAAAGTATTGTATTGGTATTTTAGATTATGCATTTTCAAAATACAAAATACATTTGCAAGTACATGTCTTAACTACAACAACATTCTCAGTAAGAAAATACTCTTTACTTGCTATGACTGATCTACCTGTGTAATTTACCTTAGCCGAACGCACTGGCTGTAAGTCGCTATCGATAAAAGCATCTACTAATGACCAACATCTAAATGTAAATCTAAAAATGTACAATTGCAAAGCACACTATGTATTAGCATCGGCCTTGTTTCAGGGCCAGAGCTCATTAGAATAATATCCAGCGTGCTTTGCAGGTGCTTTTACATGTACATTTTGCTCATTTTGCTGATGCGCTCATCACACGGTAGTGCCATCAGACTTCTGATACCAATGCAGGGTGAAAGGGGGCCACAAAATTGTGAACTGCATAAAAAACTATGAAAATACAAATTATATTTCAGGCAAAGCGTAACACAAATGACAAAATACAAAAAAATGGTTTCAATAGTAATTAAATACGTATTTCAAATACAAGTTTCAGAAATACTGCCCCTCTCTGATGGTTATCTATCCAAGTCTATGGACGGATCTGAGAGTCAAGTGGCGCAAAGAACTCAGGGAGGATATGGAATAATATCTGGTTCCTCTTTGTCTCTTCTGAATTGTGTATAGAATGTTGTTTATTCCAAGTCTGCTGCTTTCCCCATTAACTCTCTTGTTCTGTTGCTTTTCCACTAACACTCCATGGGAACTTAACATGACCTATTCGTTTCCTGGAAAAAATAAGTCACTTACTGGACCATGTAAACACCAGAAACAAAGTGGGAGGAAGTGCAATGGACATCATCGTACAATGCTTACAATAACAAAATATACAATGCTCTGTGATCTAAGTATGTTTTGTCAGTTAGTCTTACCTCTGGCATCCATTCGGTTGTAGAGGAAAAGTGGGTGAATGCAATTATCTTTCAGCTAGTTTTAGTTTTAGTCCCAAATACACAATTTGATCACTCTTTTGTCGCTAAGAATTTTCCTGCACTGCAAGGAATGCAGATGAGCTTCATGATTGACATGAATTAACTAAAAACCTGCACTAAGACATGGTTATATTAACAGTATTGCACTTTTCATGTAACCTAATTTTTGGCCGGCTAATAATAGCCTAACCACCAATCAAGAAACATTATGGACAAAACATTCAAATCCTGCGACAATACTGGGCAAATGAAGATCCTCCATCTTTAGGTGGAGTTGTTAAATAGATGTTCAACTAACTTTTTACATTTAAGATTTGTTCAATTATCTTCTCTGTTGGAAGGAAGTAAATCCTCTCACTTAGAGTTGATCAATTATATCCACAGACTGTCCATTAGTCTACTAATTATGCCTTTTATCAAAGTGTGTTCATAATGAGAATATATTTGACTGAAGCTGAAGGGCAGCCCATTGTTTAACTGCTGGACATGACATCAATCAAATGTGAAAATGTACATGAATATTCCAAGGGTCATTTATTTTATACAATTGTTGAAAACCGGTGTGTCTGTGTGTAATAATAATGCAATAATAATTTGGCAGGTGCTTATATTTGTCCTATTTCACACGTGTACAAGTGTGTCTCAATACACGTTTTTTTTGCATATCCCAACTACTCCTGAGAATGGAGTCACGGCCGGGGTTCACCATTGTCCAGTGCCGATGGAGCAATTAGGGTTAAGTGCCTTGATCAAGGGCACATTTCCAGAGGTTTCACATTGTTGACTCAGGGATTCGAAATAGTGACGTGTGTGTGGTGCATTTATCGTGCATTCCATCTCTCTGTGCGTGTTGAGTACCTAAACATGATTGAGATATGACGTCTTGGACACAGAGACATGATGCACGAAATTATGTATTTTACCCTGAACAACAAGGAGGTTAGAAGTGGAGAAACATACACTGAAGGACATTGAACTCCAACCATCTCCTCATCCACTAAAACCAATACAAATAATACATTCTCCTAAGAGACGGTTTGTGAATTAAACAGCCTGCAAGAAAACAATGGTATAGCTTTCTCTGGGAAACATCTTTACATTTGGAATTGTTTGTCATTTAGCAGACACTCTTATCCAGTTTTATTACAGTTAGTGCATTCATCTTAAGACAGTTAGGCGAAGCAACCACATATCACATTCATAGTAAGTACATTTTAATTAAATACCTCAATAAAGTAGTTATCAGCAAAGTAGGAAAAAAAACATGCTTGAGTTCTTCTTCTTCTTAGGAAACGTAATGGACTGGAGCTTTTTAATTAGAGATTTTCCATTTCTATTGCCTTTGTTATCTAAATCAAATTGCCTCCAGGCAAATGAACAACAACTAGGATAAGCATCAAGTATGCCATATGGAGGTACACAAGCATAACATTATCACCAGCCACACTCAACTGTATAAAGGACACGTCACACACCATAACGAACATAAACCGTGTGCGTGTATAAAAGACTGGACACACCATAACGAACATAAACCCTGTGCATGTATAAAAGACTGGACACACCATAACGAACATAAACCCTGTGCATAACGAACATAAACCCTGTGCATAACGAACATCAACCCTGTGCATGTATAAAGGACACGCCATAACGAACATCAACCCTGTGCATAACGAACATCAACCCTGTGCATGTATAAAGGACACGCCATAACGAACATCAACCCTGTGCATAACGAACATCAACCCTGTGCATAACGAACATCAACCCTGTGCATGTATAAAGGACACGCCATAGCGAACATCAACCCTGTGCATAACGAACATCAACCCTGTGCATAACGAACATCAACCTTGTGCATGTATAAAGAACTGGACACACTATAACGAACATCAACCCTGTGCATAACGAACATCAACCCTGTGCATAACGAACATCAACCCTGTGCATGTATAAAGAACTGGACACACTATAACGAACATCAACCCTGTGCATAACGAACATCAACCCTGTGCATAACGAACATCAACCCTGTGCATAACGAACATCAACCCTGTGCATGTATAAATGACTGGACAAACTATAACGAACATCAACCCTGTGCATAACGAACATCAACCCTGTGCATAACGAACATCAACCCTGTGCATGTATAAAGAACTGGACAAACTATAACGAACATCAACCCTGTGCATAACGAACATCAACCCTGTGCATAACGAACATCAACCCTGTGCATGTATAAAGGACTGGACAAACTATAACGAACATCAACCCTGTGCATGTATAAAGAACTGGACACACTATAACGAACATCAACCCTGTGCATAACGAACATCAACCCTGTGCATAACAAACATCAACCCTGTGCATGTATAAAGGACTGGACAAACTATAACGAACATCAACCCTGTGCATGTATAAAGAACTGGACACACTATAACGAACATCAACCCTGTGCATAACGAACATCAACCCTGTGCATAATGAACATCAACCCTGTGCATGTATAAAGTACTGGACAAACTATAACGAACGTCAACCCTGCTTGTGTTGATCACTTGCTGGCTGTCTGGCAGCCGTTGGATGAACATCAGATATCGCGGTGAGCTTGTGAGATCAAGTTGTTGATGAACTCTCAACACTAAACTGTGTTGATATCCTTATTCTTCTTCCTTGTCGTTTTCCCTCTCACGGACAGTACAGGAACTGTCCAATGTTGATACAGATGTCAGCATGTCAGCAATCAAGTTTTCTAGATGCAGGACTTTCAAAAAGCAAATTGTAACCTGGCACATCATCCTAATGCGTTTTGACAATGATTTATTTTCTTCATCACATACTTCTCTACTTCCTGTGATGTGAATGTCATATATCTGTAGAATGTTCTGAATCTGTTCCAAGAGGGTCTGCATGATCTCCGTCAGTTGTGCAGCTTTATTTAGGCAACGCCCCACAGAGCTCTTTAGGTCAACAACCTCTTGGTTACCATAGTGATAGTGGTGGTAGTGATAGTGGCTTGTCTCTAGTAAAATATTGAGAATAATGTTATTTTGTCTCTCATTATTTGACAGTTAAGCATCAAGGGAAACATTAAGACCCATCAGAGATGATTAGTACTTACTCTGATGGTCATATCATCTCCAATAACCATTGTCTGCCTCATTAAACTTCTAATTGTGATTACAGATATGCTGCCATCCACTAGGTCAGCCTGAAAAAGTAAACAGTATATTTAAAAAAAAAATGTGTAAAGAAATGCACATAAAAAAACATGGAAAACGTGTCACGTTTGTGGCAGCTCAAAAATCCGTGCTATAGACGGTTCCTACTATACACACATGAACTATTACTGCATTACGTGGGCAGAGGCCAAATACTCTAACCTGTGGTCTACGTGTTCACGCAAGACTTTGCACTCCTTTATCACCCACATGAACTACACTGCATTACGTGTGCGGACACTTCCCAATAATACACACGCAGTACAAGAGCTTTAATTGTTACATGGACTCAATCTTAATGCCTTATGGTATTAACACTACCCTTTAGAGTGCCTTGTTATCATCTCGAGAAACATTTAGGAAAATTGTGTTGATAATTAAAATGCACTTATTTATTATTATTCTAGCAGTCCAGGTACATGTTTCTAGAGATGATAACAAGGCACTCACTCTAAAGGGAAGTTTTATTTTTTTCTATATGTGTTTTTACCTTTATTTAACTAGCCAAGCCAGTTAAGAACAAATTCTTAGTTACAATGACGGCCTAACCCGGATAAAACCTGGACGACGCTGGGCCAATTGCCGCCCTATGGGACTCCCAATCACGGCCGGATGTGATACAGACCTGCATTCGAACCAGGGACTGTAGTGACGCCTCCTGCACTGAGATGCAGTGCCTTAGACCACTGCGCCACTCTTGGACATCGCTTAGTGATGTCACCATCTTTCTATTCTTTTGTTTGCGTGGAAAAAAAGGTCAGTTATGCATCGTTAGTCCCCAAAGTGTCCAGTTCTGAAATTCTGCTAATAGTAGCACTTACTGGAAACTGGAGAAAACACCAATGACTGTGAGGGAGGCACTTTAGCAATCCAGGTACATTTGGGTTTATGTACATTCTACATAAACAAGATAAAAGGGTTACTAGGTACATTTTCAATCAGTGTAAATTAAAGCAGTTCATTTAATCAGTCAGGCTGAAGCTCATCTGCTTGCCAACACAAAATGAAAAACAGAACTATTGATTAAAAGGGATGTGTCCTGTAGTATAATGGGGTAGTTTGGTATTATTGTTGGATTGTTTTGAACAGCTGATTGTTGAGTTGGGGCTGTCAGTGACCAGCAGATAAAATAGATACAATAACTTCTTCCTTCAGTCTAGATGGGCGTCATACTGTACAATGTGTGTGTCACCTCTTTTTTTCATAGGCGTAGGCTACTGGTTGCATTCAACACAAGGTCATTTTTATTGATCTCAGTTTGCATTGCATGAAATGCATTTATAAAAGGCCAGATGTTTGGACTGTATTTGAAGCTTTACGCCTTGGAAGGAGTGTGATTCTGTTCTTCATGTTTCATGGCATTGTGGCAAGCTAGGTGATACTTGTCCCTGTCTCATGTTTTTGTATTATGTCATCACAGACTGTGTCATAGTTAGGGCCTTCCAAGGTTCAAATTCAGGTGTAGATATTGGGGGGGTCCGGGTGTTCTACCCCCTACATGTTTTTTAAAAACTTTAAAAACGCATTTCCTGCAATTCCACACAGTTTGACATGACTTATTATGCCTCTCTTCAGAGAAATAAGAAAAATAATAATAAAGAAAATAAAGAAAACACCATTGAAGCTGTAAATTAGTCCAGGAGTAATATTTCACTTACTGTTACTGAAGCTTGAGGGTTGATGTAATCTGAAATCAGCTGACAGAGGCTGGGCTGGACTTTGATGGAGGCAGACATTGGCAGGCCTCATGGCAGCTGACAGACTGGACTGGAGTTTGATGGAGGCAGACATTGGCAGGCCTCAATGCAGCTGACAGACTGGACTGGAGTTTGATGGAGGCAGACATTGGCAGGCCTCAATGCAGCTGACAGACTGGACTGGACTTTGATGGAGGCAGAAATTGGCAGGCCTCAATGCAGCTGACAGACTGGACTGGAGTTTTCTAGTAGACAGACAGTAGCTGGACGTTGAAGATGGTTGACAGAGACTGGACTAAACTTCGTAGAAGGCAGACATTGGCTGGGTTCTTACGGTGGCTAACAGAGACTGGACTTGATCTTTGTAGGAGGCAGACATCAACTGAACTTTGAAGATGTCTGACAGAGACTGGATTAAACTTGGAAGAAGGCAGACATTGGCTGGGCTCTGAAGGTGTCTGCCAGAGACTGGACTGGAGTCAAATAAATGTTGTCCTGTCTATATTGTCCAACCTTTTCTGGTGAGCATGGCAAACAGTCACATCTCTTCTGTGTCATTGATGTTCTGAGCCATATTATCAGTCTTCTCAGGGCACTGAAGCTTCTTTCAAACTCAGCAGGAACAAGTAGAAGTCTCACCCAGGTTTCTACTTGCTTGAAGATACTTCTCACCTCTGGTACCATGTTCTTAATGATATCGACTAAATACAGCAGGTGCTGATTGTGTAGCTAGACTCTAGCATGTCTAGCTGCACGTGCAACGCCCTGGGCTCCAACTCTGGGAACTGGTTGAAAACAAGAAATAAACACCTTCTACAACTGTTTGAGTGTGTTGATGACCCCTTGATTTTTTCCACATTTACATAGTTTTTTTTCCCCTCATCAATCTACACACAATCTACACACCCCATAGTGGCAAAGCAAAAACAGGTTTTTAGAAATGGTTGCAAATGTATTAAAAATGAAAAACAGAAATATCCCCCCCCCCCTGTAGTATCTAAGATGTTGAACTACTGCATTCTGTAGTATCATGGACATGACTGTTTATTTTCACTTTAGAGGGTAAGTCATCACAATCACTCACTCACCTGTAGATCAACACTGCTGCTGCTCATGCCTGCACTGACTTCACTCTCCTCACTGTCACTTTTATTTTTTTAACCTTTATTTAACTAGGCAACTCAGTTAAGAACAAATCATTATTTACAATGACGGCCTACCAAAAGGCAAAAGGCCTCCTAGGGAGTCAAGGTGTGCGTAACTGGTGGCATGGAAGTCAAACGCAGGAGAGCAGAATTTGGTAAATAGCCGGAGCCATTTAATGTACATAACTACCGGCATACAAAAGTAACAAAACACATGGGCACAAAAACCCGCATCGCACCAGTCACATAAAGCACACGTACTACAATAAACAATTCCCGACAAGGACATGGGGGAAACAGAGGGAACATATACAACAGGGAATTGAAACCAGGTGAGTGTGACAACCAGACAAAACAAATGAAACATGAAAAATAGATTGATGATGGCTAGAAGACCGGTGACGTCAACCGCTGAACACCGCCCAAACAAGGAGAGGAACCGACTTCGGCAGAAAATAAAGACAACAATATAACATGACAACACAGCACGGTAGCAACACCACATAACAACTACATGGTAGCAACACAACATGGTAGCAACACAACATGGTAGCAACACAACATGGTAGCAACACCACATAACAACAACATGGTAGCAACACAACATGGCAGCAAACATTATTGGGCACAGACAACAGCACAAAGGGCAAGAAGGTAGAGACAACAAGAAATCACGTCAAGCAGCCACAACTGTCAGTAAGAATGTCCAGTCTTTGAATGAAGAGATGGAGATAAAACTGTCCAATTTGAATGTTTTTTTGCAGCTCGTTCCAGACGCTAGCTGCAGTGAACTGAAATGAGAAACGACCCAGGAATGTATGTGCTTTGGGGAACTTTAACAGCATGTGACTAGCAGAACGGTGTTGTATGTGGAGGATGAGGGCTGCAGTAGATAACTCAGATAGGGGGGAGTGAGGCCTAAGAGAGTTTTATAAATAGGCATCAACACTGGGTCTTGCGACGGGTATACAGAGATGACCAGTTTACAGAGGAGTATAGAGTGCAGTGATGTGTCCTATAAGGAGCATTGGTGGTAAATCTGATGGCCGAATGGTAAAGAACATCTAGCCGCTCGAGAGCACCCTTACCTGCCAATCCATAAATTAAGTCTCCGTAATCTAAAATAGGTAGGATGGTCATCTGAATTTTTCCTCATGTTCCATCCAGTTCGCTTTATTTTTATAATATATTACACTGGATCTTTCTTGAATAAGTTCCTCCATTTCTTTTTGTTTTTCCTCTAACTTATTCTGTGTCTCTATGGTACAGTTTTTATTGCTATCTAACTGTACTGTTAGTCCTTCAATTTCCTTTGTTAACATGGACTCTTGATCTAAATTGATTCTGTTTTATAGATGGGTTGTCACGTCCCGACCTTAGTTCCTTTTTTATGTCTCTGTTTTAGTTTGGTCAGGGCATGAGTTGGGGTGGGCATTCTATGTTTTGTGTTCTATGTTTTCTATTTCTATGTGTTTGGCCTGGTATGGTTCCCAATCAGAGGCAGCTGGCAATCGTTGTCTCTGATTGAGAACCATACTTAGGCAGCCTGTTTTTCCCACTTGAGTTGTGGGTGGTTGTTTTCTGTCTCTCTACCAGACAGGACTATTTTGGTTGTGCGTTTGTTTACTTTGGTCAGTTATCGAATAAATCTAACATGGACACTTACCACGCTGCATCTTGGTCCTCTCCTTCCAACAGCCGTTACATGGGTACTGAATTGCATGGCCTCTAAAGGCACATTTAAAAATGTCCCATACAATAAGAGGATCTGCTGTACCTATGTTATGTCTGAAAAAAGGCAGTTATAAATGATTCTGTCCTAGTTCTAAACAAGTCATCCAGTAGGCTTTGATTAGATTTCCAATATCCTCGCCAAAGTGGAAATTCTGTAAGAGTAATATATATGCCAATTATGTGATGATCCGACAACATTCTGTCCTTTATCAACACTTTAAAGTTTTGGTGCCAGAGAGAATGACATTAGAAGGTAATCAAGACAACTAGCTTGATTAAGCCTCCGCCATGTATATCTCACTAGGTCAGGGTATTTAAGTCTCCATATGTCCACCAATTCCAATATATCCATGACATTCATGATTTCCTTAAATGCCTGAGGGTGATATTTTGTAGTGTGATTTCCTTTCCAGTCCATAGAGGTATTTAAGATCATATTAACATCTCCCACCAAAATAATAGAGTCTAGTGTTGCTTGTAGAGTTGATAAATTCTTAAATATATTTTCAAAGAAGCTTGGATCATCATTATTTTGACCATATAGGTTAATAAGCTGTTTATTGTCTAATAATATATTTAAAATCATCCATCTACCTTGATGATCTGTTTGGACAATTTGCACATTTGGATCAAAATTACTGTTAATTAAAACCATCACTCCTTTTGAATTTCTTTGCCCATGGGAGAAATATATTTCGCCCCCCAAAACTTCATCTAAAATTGTTGAATGAGTTTCCTGTAAACAAAATATATTATATTCCTTCTCTTTTAGCCAGGTAAATGCTGATCGTCTTTTCATATTATCTGCTAAGCCATTACGATTATAACTGTCTATACTTATTTCACCACTTACCATAATGAGACACAACTTTCAATTCAATTTATCAAAATATATGTTTATAAACGTACCATTAAAAAGTAACATGATGATTGAGTGTCTATATAGCTGTACCATGATATTTGCATTGCTACTAAGTAAACCTCCAATTGGTCCCCACTATTCCACCCGCTAAAAGCCCTCCTCATCCCGAGTTGGGTTGTCATCCCAATGCCCGGCAGACCACCCCCGACCCCCCGGATCCCATAGCCCCGGAGAGAGAGGGACCCCTGCTTTGAAAAGAGCACACAGTGCCACCCACAGAACAGAAGTAGAACAACCGCCAAATGCATTTCCATCGCCCTCACCTCGATTTGTATTATATATAGCCATCATAAAATTAATATATTTAAAAAATCCTGTTTATCTTATTTTCCATAATTAGCTATTAATATTTGTATTAATGTAGGCAATTTATGCAAAGGATTTTTACCTCTCATCAGTCTCGCCATTACCAAAATTACATTATGGCAAGCAATTATTATATTAGTAAACAATTATTGTGAATCATCCTATATTGTCCCTAACATATTTTACTCCTTCGCAACAGTTGTGGGATACACACACACCCACACATACACACTCAACCCTTTCCCCCACAATAAACATCGACTCAGATTCTCAACAGTTGCACCATCCCAGAGCCCAACTCAAGAAATGTCTTGATTTACGAATGCATATACAGTTGCAGCTGTATGAGAAGGCCTGCAAAACTGTGCATAAAAATGGGCAGAAATGGGGAGATTTGATTAACCAGCACTGCCACTGCCTGGGTGGGGACACCCCACCGAAATCCCCACCGGCTAGGTACAAGGTTGTCAAGGTTCTCATTAGCAGCTTTGAGAATTCCCTTGTATATTATGCTCTCCCTTCAGGGGGCTTCAGGACCAAACCTGCCAAAGCAGGCTCAGAATCTTGAGGGGGCAGTGCTGCTCTAGAAACTCTCTGACCGCATTTTGGCTTCATACAGGCCACTTACAGCAGGCCCATAAACACAGATAGGGACTTCTCCTTAGTATCTGGGTCGTACAGGTGGGTTTCTAGGGTATAAGGTTGTGGACCGTTTCATCAATATAGGACCATAAATAAATAAATTAGATGTATAATTTATTTTAAAAAATGTAGTTCCCCATGATAGGACAATACATCAATAAATAAGATGTATAATTCATTATGAAATGTATACCCCTCATCTGCACAACATTGAAAGCTCTCTCACAACCCCTGCTCACAGAAATACATTGGTTCTGGGATATTCAACCATTTCCTTTCTCACTCAATGCCACACTTTCCCAAACACCAAAAAACTCACACCACACCATCTATCCCCTGCTCGCCTAGCGTAGTAGTGACTACCGAACGGCACCCTGACTCACCTATTGCTGCTCTTTTGACCCTATGATCACTCGGCTACACAGCTGATGCTCCCTGGACTGTTTGTGCTTCTACACCTGCATTGCTTGCTGTTTGGGGTTTTAGGCTGGGTTTCTGTACAGCACTTTGAGATATCAGCTGATGTACGAAGGGCTATATAAATAAATTTGATTTGATTTTGTTTCAATAACACTGTACCTCATTTTGTTTACCTGTCAGCCCCAGCTTCGAACTCAGGTCCTGTATGTACCTAACTGACCCGCTCTGCCCATTCATCGCCATTTACCTGTCGGCCCCAGCCTCGAACTCAGGTCCTGTATGTACCTAACTGACCCGCTCTGCCCATTCATCGCCATTTACCCGTTGTTGACTTAGCTCTTCTGATCAACACCTGTGATTGCTTTATGCCTCTCTCTAATGTCAATATGCCTTATCTACTGCTGTCTCGGCTAGTTCTTGTCGTTTTATTTCACTGTAGAGCCCTCAGTCCCGCTCAAAATGCCTTAGATAGCTCTTTTGTCTCACCCCACACACAGGCGGAGACCTCACCTGGCTTAACTGGTGCCTCCAGAGATGAAACCTCTCTCATCATCACTCAACGCCAAGGCTTGCTACCACTGTACTCACATCCTACCATACCATTATCTGTACATTATGCCCTGATTCTATTCTACCATGCCCAGAAATCTGCTCCTTTTATTCTCTGTCCCCAATGCACTAGACGACCAGTTCTTATAGCCTTTAGCCGTACCCTTATCCTACTCCTCCTCTGTTCCTCTGGTGATGTAGAGATTAACTCAGGCCCTGTAGCCCCCAGTTCCACTCCTATTCCTCAGGAGCTATCATTTGTCGACTTCTGTAACTGTAAAAGCCTTGGTTTCATGCATGTTAACATCAGAAGCCTCCTCCCTAAGTTTGTTTTATTCACTGCTTAAGCACACTCCGCCAACACTAATGTCCTAGCCGTGTCTGAATTCTGGCTTAGGATGGCCACCAAAAATTCTGAAATGTCCATCCCCAACTACAACATTTTCTGCCAAGATATAGAACTGCCAAAGGGGGTGGAGTTGCAATCTACTTTCCAAAAATAAGTCTCTCACTGTTGCCGCTTGTTATAGACCCCCCTCAGCCCCCAGCTGTGCCCTGGACACCATATGTGAATTCATTGCCCCTCATTTATCTTCAGAGTTTGTACTGTTAGGTGACCTAAACTGGGATATGCTTAACACCCTGGCCATCCTACAATCTAAGCTAGATGCCCCCAATCTCACACAAATTATCAAGGAACCTACCAGGTACAAACCTAAATCCGTAAACACGGGCACCCTCTAAATAAACCTCTGCTGTCTTCAACCAGGATCTCAGCGATCACTGCCTCATTGCCTGCGTCTGTAATGGGTCCGCGGTCAAACGATCACCCCTCATCACTGTCAAACGCTCCCTAAAACACTTCAGCGAGCAGGCCTTTCTAATCGTATGCTGGAAGGATATTGACCTCATTCCGTCAATAGAGGATGCCTGGTTATTCTTTAAAAGTGTTTTCCTCACCATCTTAAATAAGCATGCCCCATTCAAAACATGTAGAACTAGGAATAGATATAGCCCTTGGTTCACTCCAGACTTGACTGCCCTTGACCAGCACAAAAACATCCTGTGGCGTATTGCATTAGCATCGAATAGCCCCCGTGATATGCAACTTTTCAGGGAAGTTAGGAACCAATATACACAGGCAGTTATGAAAGCAAAGGCTAGCTTTTTCAAACAGAAATTTGCATCCTGTAGCACAAACTCCAAAAAGTTCTGGGACACTGTAAAGTCCATGGAGAATAAGAGCACCTCCTCCCAGCTGCCCACTGCACTGAGGCTAGGAAACACTGTCACCACCAATAAATCTACGATAATCGAGAATTTCAAGAAGCATTTTTCTAAGGCTGGCCACGCTTTCCACCTGACTATCCTTATCCTATCAACAGCTCTGCACCCCTCACAGCAACGTGCCCAAGCCTGCCTCATTTCTCCTTCACCCAAATCCAGATAGCTGATGTTCTGAAAGAACTGCAAAATCTGTACCCCTACAAATCAGCTGGTCTAGACAATCTGGACCCTCTCTCTAAAATTATCTGCCGCAATTGTTGCAACTTCTACCAGCCTGTTCAACCTCTCTTTCATCTGAGATCCCAAAAGATTGGAAAGCTGCCGCGGTCATCCCCCTCTTCAAAGGAGGAGACACTCTAGACATAAACTGTTACAGACCTATATCTATCCTACCCTGCCTTTCTAAAGTCTTTGAAAGACAAGTTAACAAACAGATCACCGACCATTTCGAATCCCACCGTACCTTCTCCGCTATGCAAAATGGTTTCAGAGCTGGCCATGGGTGCACCTCAGCCACGCTCAAGGTTCTAAACGACATCATATCCGCCATCGATAAGAGACATTACTGTGCAGCCGTATTCATCGACCTGGCTAAGGCTTTCGACTCTCAATCACCGCATTCTTATCGGCAGACTCAACAGCCTTGGTTTCTCAAATAACTGCATCGCCTGGTTCACCAACTACTTCTCAGATAGAGTTCAGTGTGTCAAATCGGAGGGAATGTTGTCCGGACCTCTGGCAGTCTCTATGGGTGTGCCACAGGGTTCAATTCTCAAGCAAACTCTTTTCTCTGTATATATCAATGATGTCGCTCTTGCTGCTGGTGCTTCTCTGATCCACCTCTATGCAGACGACACCATTCTGTATACTTCTGGCCCGTCATTGGACACTGTGCTAACAAACCTCCAGACGAGCTTCAATGCCATACAACACTCCGTGGCCTCCAACTTCTCTTAAATGCAAGTAAAACTAAATGCATGCTAGCCTCCCGGGTGGCGCAGTGGTTAAGGGCGCTGTACTGCAGCGCCAGCTGTGCCATCAGAGTCCTGGGTTCGCGCCCAGGCTCTGTCGTAACCGGCCGCGACCGGGAGGTCCGTGGGGCGACGCACAATTGGCCTAGCGTCGCCCGGGTTAGGGAGGGCTTGGTCGGTAGAGGTGTCCTTGTCTCATCGCGCACCAGCGACTCCTGTGGCGGGCTGGGCGCAGTGTACGCTAGCCAAGGTGGCCAGGTGCACGGTGTTTCCTCCGGCGCATTGGTGCGGCTGGCTTCCGGGTTGGATGTGCGCTGTGTTAAAGAAGCAGCGGCTTGGTTGGTTGTGTATCGGAGGACGCATGACTTTCAACCTTCGTCTCTCCCGAGCCCGTACGGGAGTTGTAGCGATGAGACAAGATAGTAGCTACTACAACAATTGGATACTACGAAATTTGGGAGAAAAAGGGGTAAAATTCAAAAAAAAAAAACTAAATGCATGCTCTTCAACCGATCGCTGCTTGCACCCGCCTGCCCATCTAGCACTACTACTCTGGACGGTTCTGACTAAGAATATGTGGACAACTACAAATACCTAGGTGTCTGATTAGGCTGTAAACTCTCCTTCCAGAATCACATTAAGCATCTCCAATCCAAAATAATCTAGAATCTGCTTCCTTATTTCACAACAAAGCATCCTTCACTCATGCTGCCAAACATACCCTTGTAAAACTGACCATCCTACCGATCCTTGACTTCGGCGATGTAATTTACAAAATAGCCTCCAACACTCTACTCAGCAAATTGGATTTAGTCTGTCACAGTGCCAACCGTTTTGTCACCAAAGCCCCAAACACTACCCACCACTGCGACCTGTATGCTCTCGTTGGCTGGCCCTCGTTTCATATTCGTCGCCAAACCCATGGGCTCCAAGTCATCTATAAGTCTTTGCTAGGTATAGCCCCACCTTGTCACAGCTCACTGGTCACCATAGCAACACCCACCCGTAGCACAAGCTCCAGCAGGTATATTTCACTGGTCATCCCCAAAGCCAACTCTTCTTTGGCCGCCTTTCCTTCCAGTTCTCTGCTGCCAATGACTGGAACGAATTGCAAAAATCCCTGAAGCTGGAGTCTTATATCTCCCTTACTAACTTTAAGCATCAGCTGTCAGAGCAGCTTACCAATCATTGCACCTGTACACAGCCCATCTGTAAATAGCCCACCCAACTACCTCATCCCCATATTGTTATTTATTTTTCTCCTTTGCACCCCAGTATCTCTACTTGCACATTCATCTTCTGCACATCTATCACTCCAGTGTTAATTGCTAAATTGTAATTATTTCGCCACTATGGCCTATTTATTGCCTTACCTCCCCAATCTTACTACATTTGCACACACTGTATATAGATTTTTCTATTGTATTATTGACTGTATGTTTGTTTATTCCATGTGTAACTCTGTGTTGTTTGTGTTGCACTGCTTTGCTTTATCTTGGCCAGGTCGCAGTTGTAAATGAGAACTTGTTCTCAACTGGCCGACCTGGTTAAATAAAGGTGAAATTAAAAATAAATCCACACATACTGTGCCTTCTGTTTACTGTGTTTTTATCTCCACCGTGTTGAATTAGTGCTTCTGTGTTCCAATTAGTTATATTTGAAGATGGATAGAAAAACTATATTTTTGTTGTTGTATTAAATACAATCCAAAACAGGGCTAGAATTGTATGTTTCATTATATGCCTCCTCTATGACAACTTCGTAATTGTTAAAATAGCCATGGAGTAGTCTTTGTGTCTCTGAACAACTGGTAATCAATATATAGTTTATAGATGACGAGAGCTATGCGTTTCCCTTTCAATCTATTTTCCTTGAAAATTGGATACAGAACTTTACGCCGTTCATGCCTATTTTCGTGCCAGCTAGTCTTTTGCCAAGGCTTTTAACCATTATTTATCTTTAAAGAAAGCTAATTTGCCAACGATTGGGCGTTCAATCCTCTGCCCTCTCTGTCCGAAGTGGTGTACACAATCGAGTTGGATTTTGTCGATAGCTTCAAGTGGGATCTGAAGAGCTGTAAGGAGGAACTCTCACACTACAGATTCAGAAACTTCTCCTTCTTTCTCTTGGATACCTGTAAGTACCAGATTCTCTCTGAATGATCTAGTCTGTTTGTCAAGCTTCTCTCAGATCGACGTTCTCCTTTTGAAGTAACTTTGGTTTCAGTCTTATTGACTGTGTCTTTTAGCTTGTTTGTGTCTTTCTCCAATGTCGCAGCTTTTTCGTCACTCATCTCGAGACTTGCCTTTAACTCTTTTATAAATCATAAATCAAATCAAATCAAATCAAATTTTATTTGTCACATACACATGGTTAGCAGATGTTAATGCGAGTGTAGCGAAATGCTTGTGCTTCTAGTTCCGACAATGCAGTAATAACAAGTAATCTAACTAACAATTCCAAAACTACTGTCTTGTACACAGTGTAAGGGGATAAAGAATATGTACATAAGGATATATGAATGAGTGATGGTACAGAGCAGCATAGGCAAGATACAGTAGATGGTATCGGGTACAGTATGTACAAATGAGATGAGTATGTAAACAAAGTGGCATAGTATAGTATAAAGTGGCTAGTGATACATGTATTACATAAGGATACCGTCGATGATATAGAGTACAGTATATACGTATGCGTATGAGATGAATAATGTAGGGTAAGTAACATTTATATAAGGTAGCATTGTTTAAAGTGGCTAGTGATATATTTACATCATTTCCCATCAATTCCCATTATTAAAGTGGCTGGAGTTGAGTCAGTGTCAGTGTGTTGGCAGCAGCCACTCAGTGTTAGTGGTGGCTGTTTAACAGTCTGATGGCCTTGAGATAGAAGCTGTTTTTCAGTCTCTCGGTCCCAGCTTTGATGCACCTGTACTGACCTCGCCTTCTGGATGATAGCGGGGTGAACAGGCAGTGGCTCGGGTGGTTGATGTCCTTGATGATCTTTATGGCTTTCCTGTGACATCGGGTGGTGTAGGTGTCCTGGAGGGCAGGTAGTTTGCCCCCGGTGATGCGTTGTGCAGACCTCACTACCCTCTGGAGAGCCTTACGGTTGAGGGCGGTGCAGTTGCCATACCAGGCGGTGATACAGCCCGCCAGGATGCTCTCGATTGTGCATCTGTAGAAGTTTGTGAGTGCTTTTGGTGACAAGCCGAATTTCTTCAGCCTCCTGAGGTTGAAGAGGCGCTGCTGCGCCTTCTTCACGATGCTGTCTGTGTGAGTGGACCAATTCAGTTTGTCTGTGATGTGTATGCCGAGGAACTTAAAACTTGCTACCCTCTCCACTACTGTTCCATCGATGTGGATAGGGGGGTGTTCCCTCTGCTGTTTCCTGAAGTCCACAATCATCTCCTTAGTTTTGTTGACGTTGAGTGTGAGGTTGTTTTCCTGACACCACACTCCGAGGGCCCTCACCTCCTCCCTGTAGGCCGTCTCATCGTTGTTGGTAATCAAGCCTACCACTGTTGTGTCGTCCGCAAACTTGATGATTGAGTTGGAGGCGTGCGTGGCCACGCAGTCGTGGGTGAACAGGGAGTACAGGAGAGGGCTCAGAACGCAACCTTGTGGGGCCCCAGTGTTGAGGATCAGCGGGGAGGAGATGTTGTTGCCTACCCTCACCACCTGGGGGCGGCCCGTCAGGAAGTCCAGTACCCAGTTGCACAGGGCGGGGTCGAGACCCAGGGTCTCGAGCTTGATGACGAGCTTGGAGGGTACTATGGTGTTGAATGCCGAGCTGTAGTCGATGAACAGCATTCTCACATAGGTATTCCTCTTGTCCAGATGGGTTAGGGCAGTGTGCAGTGTGGTTGAGATTGCATCGTCTGTGGACCTATTTGGGCGGTAAGCAAATTGGAGTGGGTCTAGGGTGTCAGGTAGGGTGGAGGTGATATGGTCCTTGACTAGTCTCTCAAAGCACTTCATGATGACGGATGTGAGTGCTACGGGGCGGTAGTCATTTAGCTCAGTTACCTTAGCTTTCTTGGGAACAGGAACAATGGTGGCCCTCTTGAAGCATGTGGGAACAGCAGACTGGTATAGGGATTGATTGAATATGTCCGTAAACACACCGGCCAGCTGGTCTGCGCATGCTCTGAGGGCGCGGCTGGGGATGCCATCTGGGCCTGCAGCCTTGCGAGGGTTAACACGTTTAAATGTCTTACTCACCTCGGCTGCAGTGAAGGAGAGACCGCATGTTTTCGTTGCAGGCCGTGTCAGTGGCACTGTATTGTCCTCAAAGCGGGCAAAAAAGTTATTTAGTCTGCCTGGGAGCAAGACATCCTGGTCCGTGACTGGGCTGGGTTTCTTCCTGTAGTCCGTGATTGACTGTAGACCCTGCCACATGCCTCTTGTGTCTGAGCCGTTGAATTGAGATTCTACTTTGTCTCTGTACTGGCGCTTAGCTTGTTTGATAGCCTTGCGGAGGGAATAGCTGCACTGTTTGTATTCGGTCATGTTACCAGACACCTTGCCCTGATTAAAAGCAGTGGTTTGCGCTTTCAGTTTCACACGAATGCTGCCATCAATCCACGGTTTCTGGTTAGGGAATGTTTTAATCGTTGCTATGGGAACGACATCTTCAACGCACGTTCTAATGAACTCGCACACCGAATCAGCGTATTCGTCAATGTTGTTATCTGACACAATACGAAACATCTCCCAGTCCACGTGATGGAAGCAGTCTTGGAGTGTGGAGTCAGCTTGGTCGGACCAGCGTTGGACAGACCTCAGCGTGGGAGCCTCTTGTTTTAGTTTCTGTCTGTAGGCAGGGATCAACAAAATGGAGTCGTGGTCAGCTTTTCCGAAAGGGGGGCGGGGCAGGGCCTTATATGCGTCGCGGAAGTTAGAGTAACAATGGTCCAAGGTCTTTCCTCCCCTGGTTGCGCAATCGATATGCTGATAAAATTTGGGGAGTCTTGTTTTCAGATTAGCCTTGTTAAAATCCCCAGCTACAATGAATGCAGCCTCCGGATAAATTGTTTCCAGTTTGCAGAGAGTTAAATAAAGTTCGTTCAGAGCCATCGATGTGTCTGCTTGGGGGGGGATATATACGGCTGTGATTATAATCGAAGAGAATTCTCTTGGTAGATAATGCGGTCTACATTTGATTGTGAGGAATTCTAAATCAGGTGAACAGAAGGATTTGAGTTCCTGTATGTTTCTTTCATCGCACCATGTCACGTTAGTCATAAGGCATACGCCCCCGCCCCTCTTTTTACCAGAAAGATGTTTTTTCCTGTCTGCGCGATGCGTGGAGAAACCTGTTGGCTGCACCGCTTCGGATTGCGTCTCTCCAGTAAGCCACGTTTCCGTGAAGCAAAGAACGTTACAGTCTCTGATGTCCCTCTGGAATGCTACCCTTGCTCGGATTTCATCAACCTTGTTGTCAAGAGACTGGACATTGGCAAGAAGAATGCTAGGGAGTGGTGCCCGTCTCCGGAGTCTGACCAGAAGACCGCCTCGTTTCCCTCTCTTTCGGAGTCGTTTTTTTGGGTCGCTGCATAGGATCCACTCCGTTGTCCTGTTTGTAAGGCAGAACACAGGATCCGCGTCGCGAAAAACATATTCTTGGTCGTACTGGTGGTGAGTTGATGCTGATCTTATATTCAGTAGTTCTTCTCGACTGTATGTAATGAAACCTAAGATGACCTGGGGTACTAATGTAAGAAATAACACGTAAAAAAACAAAAAACTGCATAGTTTCCTAGGAACACGAAGCGATGCGGCCATCTCTGTCGGCGGCCATCTCTGTCGGCGCCGGAACTGACTAGTTCAAGTAGGACCCAGTTTGTCATTTATTGATTTTAACAGATGGTTTTCAACCTTTACCATTCCCGGTGGTTTAAAAATGTAATTGTCTGTAGAAGAGTCCCGTTATTCATTTTGAAATAGGTTCCCCTGTCTTACTCACAGTCATGTTTGGCTGTTGCTTGTCTTCGTAATATTTGTCAATTAATTTCTCTAGTCTTATAATTTGTTTTGTGTTGTTATCCAGATTGAAGGTTATTACCCAACAGATTGTGTAGTGCTAATATTTAGTCTAACTTACCGAAATAGAATATTACGTTTTTATCTTGAGGTGGTCTACATAACTGTGGTCAGTCCGCCATCTTCAGTAGCAGTAGATGGGCCAGCGTGTACAGTCATGGCCAAAAGTTTTGAGAATGACACAAATATTAATTTCCACAAAGTTTGCTGCTTCAGTGTCTTTAGATTTTTTTGTCAGATGTTAATATGGAATACTGAAGTATAATTACAAGCATTTCATAAGTGTCAAAGACTTTTATTGTCAATTACATGAAGTTGATGAAAAGAGACAATATTTGCAGTGTTGACCCTTCTTTTTCAAGACCTCTGCAATCCGCCCTGGCATGCCGTCAATTAACTTCTGGGTCTTGCATAATCAATGCTTGGAGTTTGGCAGAATTTGTGGATTTTGTTTGTCCATCCACCTCTTGAGGATTGACCACAAGTTCTCAATGGGATTAAGGTCTGGGGAGTTTCCTGGCAATGGACCCAAAATATTGATGTTTTGTTCCCCGAGCCACTTAGTTATCACTTTTGCCTTATGGCAAGGTGCTCCATCATGCTGGAAAAGGCATTGTTCGTCACCAAACTGTTCCTGGATGGTTGGGAGAAGTTGCTCTCGGAGGATGTGTTGGTACCATTCTTTATTCATGGCTGTGTGCTTAGGCAAAAATTGTGAGTGAGCCCACTCCCTTGGCATGACACAGGACTGATGTTTTTTTCTGCTTTTTTCAGGATGCCCCAAACAATCGGAAAGGGGATTCATACCTTTGCAGAACATTAGTCTATCCCTGATGTTTTTCCTGGAGAGAAGTGGCTTCTTTGCTTCCCTTCTTGACACCAGGCCATCCCCCAAAAGTCTTCGCCTCACTGTGCGTGCAGATGCACTCACACCTGCCTGCTGCCATTCCTGAGCAAGCTCTGTACTTGTGGTGCCCCGATCCCGCAGCTGAATCAACTTTAGGAGACGGTCCTGGCGCTTGCTGGACTTTCTTGGGTGCCCTGAAGCCTTCTTCACAACAATTGAACCGCTCTCCTTGAAGTTTTTGATGATCCGATAAATGGTTGATTTAGGTGCAATCTTACTGGCAGCAATATCCTTGCCTGTGAAGCCCTTTTTGTGCAAAGCAATGATGATGGCACGTGTTTCCTTGCAGGAACCATGGTTGACAGAGGAAGAACAATGATTCCAAGCACCACCCTCCTTTTGAAGCTTCCAGTCTGTTATTCGAACTCAATCAGCATGACAGAGTGATCTCCAGCCTTGTCCTCGTCAACACTGAGAGAATCACTGACATGATGTCAGCTGGTCCTTTTGTGGCAGGGCTGAAATGCAGTGGAAATGTTTTTTTGAGATTCATTTAATTCGCATGGCAAAGAGGGACTTTGCAATTAATTGCAAATCATCTGATCACTCTTCATAACATTCTGGAGTATATGCAAATTGCCGTCATACAAACTGAGGCAGCAGACTTTGTGAAAATGTATATTTGTGTCATTCTCAAAACTTTTGGCCACGACTGTACATCAGAAGTATTAAAATCAGGGCACGGCAGAGGCCAGGGAGAGATCTGCAGTGTTGATTTTTTATGACATTTTAACGTGCATCAGATGGCAACAAGATCATATTGTACAGCAATTTCATTAGATAACATGAATGCAAAGCCGGTGAGAGGTGGTTAGAATAGGATGGGAGGCCAAGAGTCTGTGTATCCAATTGAGAGTCCGAGTCCCGAGTGTGGGAACAAACATATTCAATCCCACGGTTGGGTAAACAAGCAAGTTCATAGTCAACAAAGCACTCAGGAGTCATGAGACACATAGCATAAATCACAAGAAAAAAATATAATGACTTGGGGCTAGCCATTGTAAGTTCAAGAAGTCACTTACCCCAACAAAATAATTTGATAGAGTAGCTCTCTATGAGTCCAGTAGGTTATAAAAGTATGTGTTTAAATAAATAAATATCAGGCCTATACTAGTTAATTAAAGCGTTTGAGTAAGCTCAAATAATAAATGAATAATAACAAATAATAATAATTAATAATAACAAGTTAATTAGCCTAGCTAAAATTCCTATCAGTTGCTTCTCTAACACTCTGTCACAGCAGACATGGACCAATACAGTGAGGCAGACAGAGGCAGTGAACAATGTCCTGTGTTACAGGATAACCAGTGAAGTTTACCTTAAAGGACACATTTAGAGGGAGCTGCTCTGTCAACAATCACATTTGTCTAGTACTTGAAAAAGTAGGGTCTGTTCCATCTCATGATTTATAATCAGGGTGGAAAAAAAAACATGGTTTGTAGATGTGTGATTTATGTAATGGAAAGGTTGAGCATCACATACAGTACCAGTCAAAAGTTTGGACACATGTACTCATTCAAGGGTTTTTCTATATTTTTACAATTTCCTGCATTGTAGAATAATAGTGAAGACATCAAAACTATGAAATAACCCATATGGAATCATGTGTAAGCAAAAAAGTGTTAAACAAATCAATATACTTTTTATATTTTATATTCTTCTAAGTGACCACCCTTTGCCTTGATGACAGCTTTACACAATCATTCTCTCAACCAGCTTCATGAGGAATGCTTTTCCAACAGTCTTGAAGGAGTTCCCACATATGCTGAGCACTTGTTGGCTGCTTTTACTTCACTCTGCGGTCCAACTCATTCCAAACCATATCAATTGGGTTGAGGTCGGGTGATTGTGGAGGCCAGGTCATGTGATGCAGCACTCCATCACACTCATTATTGGTCAAATAGCCCTTACACAGCCTGGAGGTGTGTTTTGGGTCATTCCAGCAAAATGCTGTGGTAGCCATGCTGGTGTGCCTTGAATTTTAAATAAACCACAGACGGTGTCCCAGCAAAACACCCCCATACTCTCACACCTCTTCCTCCATGCTTCACGGTGGGAACCACACATGTGGAGATCATCCGTTCACCTACTCTGAGTCTCACAAGACATGGCGGTTGGAACCAGAAATCTCAAATTTGGATTCATTAGACCAAAGGACAGATTTCCACTGGTATAATGTCCACTGCTCGTGCTTCTTGGCCTAAGCAAGTTTCTTCTTCTTCTTGGTGTCCTTTAGTAGTGTTTTTTTTGTTGCAGCAATTCGACCATGAAGGCCTGATTCACGTAGTCTCCTCTGAACAGTTGATGTTGAGATGTGTCTGTTACTTGAACTCTGTGAAGCATTTATTTTGGGCTGCAATCGAGATGCAGTTAACTCTAATGAACTAATCCTCTGCAGCAGAGGTAACTCTGGGTCTTCCTTTCCTGTGGCGGTCCTCATGAGGGTTAGTTTCCTCCTAGCGCTTGATGGCTTTTGCCACTGCCCTTGAAGACCTTCATCTCTTAAAGAAATTATGGACTGTCGTTTCTCTTTTCTTATTTGAGCTGTTCTTGCCATAATATGGACTTAGTCTTTTACCAAATATGGCTATCTTCTTCTGTATACCACCCCTACCTTGTACTGATTGGATAAATTCCACAAATGAACTTTTAACAAGGCACACCTGTTAATTGAAATGCATTCCAGGTGACAACCTCATGAAGCTGGTTGAGAGAATGTCAAGAGTGTTCAAAGCTGTCATCAAGGCAAAGGGTGGCTACTTTGAAGAATATTTTTTTAACACTTTTTTGGTTACTACATGATTCCATATGTATTATTTAATAGTTTCATGTAGAAAAACAAAGAAAACCCCTGAAATGAGCAGGTGTATCCAAACTTTTGACTGGTACTGTATTTCCACCTTTATACATCAGTACAATAACCTTGTTATGTTACAGCCTTATTCTAAAATGTATTTAAAACAAAAAATCCCCTCAATCTACACACAATACCCCATAATGACAAAACAAAAACAGGTTTTTAGATTTTATGGCAAATTTATGAAGATAAAAAAGCAGAAATATCACATTAACATAAGTATTCATACTTTGTTGAAGCACCTTTGATTACAGCTGTCATGACTGCCGAAGTCGAAGCCTCTCCTTGTTCGGGCGGTGCTCGGCGGTCGACGTCACCGGTCTTCTAGCCGTCATTGATCCATTTTTCATTTTCCATTGGTTTTGTCTTGTCTTCCTACACACCTGGTTTCAATCCCATTCATTACCTGTTGTGTATTTAACCCTCTGTTTCCCCTCTTGTCTTTGTCAGAGATGGTTTGTTATTCAGTGTTGTATTGAGTTTGTATTGGTGGGCGGCGGGTCCTCGTACCCATTTTGTTATTTGTTACATTTAGTGTTTGGAGTATGTTTTTGTTATTAAATAACTACATTACACTCAGTTTGATTCTCCTGCACCTGACTTCCCTGCCACCTATACACACGACTCTGACAACAGCCTCGAGTCTTCTTGGGTATGTTGCTACAAGCTTGGCACACCTGTATTTGGGGAGTTTATAGACCTTGAAAGAGATTCTAGTTGTTAGAAAACTTTTTGTTATCACTTTTTGAGAACAAGTCTTCTCACTCACATCTACCCCAACCCTGCCTGCACTGACACCTGTCTCCTTACGGTTGCTTGCCTCATCACAGCAAACATGGACATTTACACTGAGTGTACAAAACTACGGCAATCCATCCTAATATATTCAGTTGCACCCCCTTTTGCCCTCAGAACAGCCTCAATTCGTCGGCGCATGGCCCATGTTGACTCCAATGCCTCACACAGTTGTGTCAAGTTGGTTGAATGTCCTTTGGGTGGTGGACCATTCTTGATACACAAGGGAAACTGTTGAGCATGAGAAACCTAGCAGCATTGCATTGACACACTCAAACCGGTTCGCCTGCCACCTACTACCATACACCGTTCAAATCACTTATCTTTTGTCTTGCCCATTCACCATCTGAATGGCACATATACACAAGTCCTTGTCTCAACTGTCTCAAGGTTGAAATATTTGTTTTACCTATCTCTTCCCCGTCATCTACACTGATTGAAGGGGATTTAACAAGTGACATCAAGAAGGGATCATAGCTTTCACCTGGATTCACCTGGTCAGTCTTTTTCATGGAATGAGCAGGTATTCCTAATGTTTCGTACACTCCGTGTACAGTGAACCAGACAGAGACATTGAACAATAACCTGTGTCACTGGATAACATATTAAGTTTCCTTTTAATAAGGAAACATTTAAAGTGAGTGGCTGTGTCAACGATCCCATTTGACCAGGACTACATGATTTCTTTAAGCTATCCACAATGTAAATGTAGGGCCTGGTTCCATCTCATCAATTTGAACCTGGGTAAAGAAAGAGATGAGAATATTTTATGATCGCTGAAGGAAGAGAGGGCAGAGTATTATGTCATGTGTCTGTACATGACTGGTTTCCACATGTTTTGTTGCCATTATTAGTGCTTTTTGAGGTTGGTTCGGTTTTGGTTGATTTATGAATAAATATCACGGTTTTCGATTTCAAATATTTTTTTTAGGTATTAAATGCACTATGCATTATGTGGGTTGAATGCTATAACACAGATTACAATTAATACAAGTCCCATGACGGTAGTGACTGCCCGTTACTGCATATCACTTATTATAATCTGGATGGTTCGAACCCTGAACACTGATTGGCTCAAAGCCATGGTGTATGAGACCATATACCACGGCTATGACAAAACATTTATGTTTACTGCTCTAATTACGTAGGTAACCAGTTTATAATAGCAATAAGGCACCTCTGGGGTTTGTGGTATGGTTTATTGGCCATATATTGGCCATATACCACACCCATTCGTGTGTTATTGCTTAATTAACAATAATTTACTTCAATAAAATATTTGTTTAATTACAGTTCATCTTTATAGAGCTGCTGCGCATTCTGTCTGACAAAAATCACAATTTTAGTAGTTATTCAAAGTAAATAAACTTTTATGACTACTGAATATCAACTATCAATCACTTAGAACCTATCTATATTTTCAGACAGGCGAAGCAGCTCCTTCCGTCCTGCGTTCTCTCTTCTCTTATGTTTTTCTGGATGTCGAGCCCCCATTTTCCATACTTGATGCATATGTGCTGCACTTTTCATCTTGCTAAAAAACTAGCTAGTTGGAGTCTACTTGCTTTTGTACCGATACACGGTAAAACAACACATAAGTTAAAATATTTAACTAATGCGGTACACAGAACGCACCGCAGCCCAGTGCTGCACCCCCAACAGAGCCTTGCAGACTGCTCCATTGAAAATGTATGACTTCCACCAGAACACAAAGAGAGTGATGCATCTGGTGGACATGAGGCATCAGTCTCAGTGTCTGCTCCGCACAGGCCGGACAAGTTTAAGCAGGAATGGATTATGGTCATTGTACTTAACTGCCAGGTCGCATTTGTAAATGAGAACTTGTTCTCAACTGTCCTACCTGGTTAAATAAAGGTGAAATAATTTCATCCTTCTCTAGCCTACTATTAAATACATTATCTTTTTCAACGGGTTTCCATTTCATGACATGCCAAAGCTGCAACAGTGGGTAGAAAATATCAGGTGGATGTATTGGGAACCCACCCCACACTCAACTCTGTGCCCTTCACTTTGAAGATGAGTGTTTTTGACCGTGGTGACATGGGAAGAGTCAGCCTCACTAGACTACTGTGCCCACCATTGTGTCCTTTTCCAGATCATCTACAAAAGCGATCACAAGACCCCAGGGAAAAACAAAGGAGTAAGGTAAGTACAGAGGTAATTGGCCACGTTTATCATGCTACACATGATCACAGGTACAGACACACGCATACGCAAACAAGCGTACATTGTAATATTGTTGTATGGTGGTATTATACATTTTGTTTTGTACATTTCTGTATTGTAGATATGTAGCGGTGTAGTAATGTTATCTGATGTACTGTTTTATCTTTTGTTTTATGTGTAATGTAAGTGCCTATAATGTGTTTGGACCCCAGGAAGAGTGGCTACAAGGCAGCAGCTAATGGGGATCCTTAATAAATACAAATACACAAACTGTGCTGAGGTTGAGGATCTTGATGGGGTAGCTGATAATGACGAAGCGACATCACTGTGATACTGGGTAGGCATGAGGATATTACATTTGTGTCAGATGTATGCTTACATCACAATGATATATCTGTGACGGTGGATGTATGTGAGGAAAATGTGGTGTCAGACTGTATCGATCGTGGTTATGCCGATGGAATTATGGTTATGTGATGGAATTACCCAGAACACTGAAGCGTAACTTGAGGTCAGTAGGAGACAAACTGTAAACATTTAGAAATAAGTTAAAAATTGTAGAAGGAAAAAACTAATTTTCACTTTGTTACATTTAGATTTGTTGAATGTGCACCAAGGACGGCATCCTTCGTTCCACTGGTCTCTTTACTGCATGTTATGTTCTTAACTAACATCGTCTTTGTCTGCTGACAACCCACTCATTGTCGGTACCTTGACGCGGTGAGTGGGGTTCAAACCAAGACAGACCATTCATTTATAATTTCTTTAAAATGCTCACATAATCACCTGTGTGTGTGTGTGCCCTTTCCCTCTCCCTTCTGCAGGTGTGACTGTCACAGTGCAACTATTCAACATGACAGAGTGAGTAGTTATTGGAAATTGAGTGTGAATTGAACTATGAACTATGAATACTGCTCCGGTGTTAATGTTATTGTGTGCCACTGGATGTGCTGTGTTTTGGTAGCTTTCATTATATTCAGGTGACCTGACTCGGACGCAGTGGCAGCCCTACCCACCTGGTGGCCTGTAATTGGCTGGTATCTTATCTGCAATAAGAATGGAGGCAACAGAGACAATGGCAGGACGCCTCCCAGGAGGAAGCCCTGTAAAGAGGGCCATATTTTATCCATACTTCCTCATTGGCGTGACTGTCATGTACCGTTTCTGTTCACATGCCACTTATCTGATATCCTCGTGTGTATTCCAGTCTCATGACACCCAAAGCAACACTGCCACCACTGCTGCACCTTCAGACAACCCTTCACTAGCTACTCACGTAAACAGGGATGACCTTTTCATATTCCTTCATTAGTGTGACAGCTAACGTTGTTAATCACATGCCATTTATCCTATTCCACTTGTGTGTTCTAGGCTGCCTGTCGTGATTTATTTAAAATTCAATGAACACTTAACCAGCATGGCTACCACAGCATTCTGCAGCTATATGCCATCCTATCTGGTTTGCGTTTAGTGGGACTATCATTTGTTTTTCAACAGGACAATGACCTATCACACCTCCAGTCTGTAAGGGCTATTTGACCAAGAAGGAGAGTGATGGAGTGCTGCAAGAGATGACCTGGCCTCCACAATCACCCATCTCTACCCAATTGAGATGGTTTGGGATGAGTTGGACTGCAGAGTGAAGGAAAAGAAGCCAAGAAGTGCTCAGCATATGTGGGAACTCCTTCAAGACTGTTGGAAAAACATTCTGGGTTCTGCTGGTTGAGAGAATACCAAGAGTATGCAAAGCTGTCAAGGCAAATGGTAACTACTTACTAACTACTATATAAAATATATTTTGATTTGTTTAACACTTTTTTTGGTTACTACATGATTCCATATGTGTTATTTCATAGTTGGGATGTCACTATTATTCTACAATGTAGAAAAAAGTTTTAAAAAAATTAAAAAAAAAGGAAAAATCCTTGAATAAGTAGGTGTCCAAACGTTTGACTAGTACTGTAGATTTAAAAAACTACCAGCCACTCAGATTTGTTATCCCCCTCCCCCCACACAAAACAAAAAGATGAGTCTGCTTTCTAATGTTTCTAAAACAGGAAATGTATTACTAGTAAGAAGTAATGTATTATTGCTTCATTTTTGTGATATTTTAATCATTGTATGTTCAATTAAATAATTTAGATACAATAGTAAAAACAGATTAACAGTTCTACAACTGAACATCAAGAATCAACAAAGTGCCTACCCTGCCATTTTTATAAGGAGTACATGATGTGATCATAAGTAGAAATATAGAAGTACACTAATAAATCTACGAGAACAATTCAAGTATTTGAGTATGTTAACTAAAAGTGAATGAATAACATTTTTCGTGGGTAATCCATGCTTACTCAAGCACTATCAGTAGGTGGGACAAAAATGTTCCGCTGCTGGCTGTTACCGTGGTAACTTGGGCACTTGCTTGTCTGTGATGGACTGTGTTGCCATGTTTGAGATTTTCGGGCGAATTGGGCTACATTGAAAACGATGTCACGGGTGAAAATATATTGGTCGCGGGTTGCATTTTTTTGTGGTTATTTCTAAGTTGCACCGTGGCCGCTGTGGCATTTCTCATAAAAGTATATATATTTGACTGTATATTTGAGTGATGGTTTAGTTTATTATTAAAGATCTGACCATGAACGCCTTGAAATCTACATGTTCATTATTTTGTTAAAAATATTTTCCAGAGTAATCGAATCAATTTCATTTGTCAATTTAGCTAAAATATGCATCACCTCAATACAAAAATTATTAGGCTAGTTGATTTGCAGCCAGATACCATTACTGTGTAGTTATGCCTATTTCTCACATCAATACAGGCACAAGGGCTTTTTTTGTTGGAGGTAGCCCTATTCAGAGATGAGGTAGCCTAGGTCTCTAGTGGCGCATTCAAAACAACTCGGAACTCGGCAATCTCTGACTTGAAAAACAGTGCAATTACCACATTCAGACACTTTGGAGAAGTTGAAAGGACACTTGTGTACCCTACATACCCCATAACACCACCACAATGTTTGAGTGAGGTTGATATGGTAAAAATGTTGTTTTTATACTGAACAAATAGCATTTAGGGATTGCAAATATATAATAGCACTGGAATGATCTAATTTACAGACATATGCCGCTTTGGAGAGGTTTAGGGACACTTGGAAACGTCCCGTGACCACACTTGATACCACTTACTAAAGTATCTGTCCATTTCTAGTTAAGTCTATCAATCCCATTTTTCTTCTGATATTGTTCACATGTTGTGGAGGCCATTTGATGTGTTTCCAGCTCGAATCATCATTGATCTTGTGTATTCAGAACTATGTAACCCAAATCTATCTTCTGATCATTTCCCAGATGTCCTCTTTCCAAATATTCCAAGTTTTTGCATGTCAGAATCATGTGATTATACAGGAATAGCAGTTACATTGGGGTATGTCTATTTACATGAAAATCTACATTTTCACCTGTCAAATTTGTTATGTCAGTTGGGTTGATGAGGGAGGTAAGGAATGGTCCCAGGAAAAGATGAGAGAGGTGAGTTGTGAGAGAAACTCCAGGGTGCTGTCATGACCACTGGAGTCATACACCTTAACAGTACCTACCTGGCAGCGGAGGTTACTTACCGGGATCCAGTGGTTAGCCTTGAGATTGACTATTTGGAGAAACTCCTGGGCCAGTGTGTTGGTACTGCTGATAGCATGGCGATGCCGCCTATTACGAGGTAGTTTGTCCCCGGTGATGTGTTGGGCAAACCACACCATGCTCTGGAGAGCCCTACGGTTGCGGGCGGTGCAGTTGCCGTACCAGGCGGTGATACAGCCCTACAGGATGCTCTCAATTGTGCATCTGTAAAAGTTTGTGAGGGTTTTAGGTGCCAAGTCTAAGAATTTGTTCTTAACTGACTTGTCTAGTTAAATAAAGGATAAATTAAAAAAACTACGTACCAGATGCTGAATCTTAAAGGGGCCGGCAGTAACTAAGGTAAATAAAAGAGGCCGTCAGTAACTAAGGTAAATAAAATACATTATTATGTGTACTGTGTTCTTTGACAAAGACTAACTGATATTGCTCCTCGTTACTTTATTGCCTACTGTTTATGTCCCGTGTATCTCAGTTGGTAGAGCATGGAGCTTACTTGTGGGTTCGATTCCCACGGGGGGACCAGTATGAAAATGTATGCACTCACAACTGGAAGTCGCTCTGGATAAGAGCGTCTGCTGAATGACAAACATGTAAATGCCAGAGAAAATACGTTTTCTTCCCCTGTAGCCTCAGAACTCAACAGTAAGGAGCGTGTCCTCTTCCTGCCTGCAACTTCTCTAGCCTGGTGGTTCAGCGTTCTAAGGCACTATATCGCAGTGCTAGTAGGCGTCACGACAGACCCAGGTTCGATCCTGGGCTGTATCACAACCGGCCGTGATGGGGAGTCCCATAGAGTGGCGCACAATTGGCCCAGCGCCATCCGGGTTAAGGAGGGTTTGGCAGCGGGGGCTTTACAAGTAGGTCATCATTGTAAATACAAATTTGTTCTTAACTGACTAGCCTAGTTAAATAAAGGTTAAATAAATACAAAATGTGCGGCATGACAATGATAGAGAAGTTGGCACGTATACAATATTGAACCGGGTCTAGAGCAGTGTCTAGTTCATTCCTAGGAGTTACGGGGCGGAGAACTGCCTGAGGTCTTGAACTCAGAGTCAACGTTAATAAAACATTACATGGTGGTTGTGTGTTTGCTGGAGATCATCCCATTCAGAGGTTCCAAAAAGGCCAGACCTGCATGATTACATGGCAGCCATGGAAATGGATAAACCAGAATAAATACAATTTGATTTAAAAAACAACCCCTTACAAAAAAATAAACCTCTCTGCATAGCGTGGTTGTGTGTTTGCTGGAGACCATCGGCTGCGGAGAGCGTGATTACACAGTCATCCAGACCAGCTGATGCTCTCATGCATGTTTCAGTGTTACTTGCCTCGAAGCAAGTATAGAAGTTATTTAGCTCATCTGGTAGGCTTGTGTCACTGGACTCAGGTACATAAAAATGGTCCCCATGAGTTAATCTGACTAGGTAAAGGGCCTCATTGCCCAAATCAATATGACACATAGCCTGGCAGTTATACTAGACTGAACGCTACGTTCACCACTGGTCTGGTTTAACCAGGCTAAGTATAACGTATCACGACTAGAAATTCCATAAAACTTATGCAAGAACCCCCTATTAAGTCTAGAGCTTCTAAGAAATGATGCAGGCTAGAGAAGTTGCAGCCAGGAAGAGGACACGCTCCTTACTGTGATTTCACTCTGCCCAGTAGGACTATGAGTGCCTGCAAACACAAGTCTTGTTATCTCCACTCACCCTCAGTTCTGTACATAGTTACGTGTATTCAATCACTAGGTCTTAATCCTGTGCTGCAACGCCAGACTACGACTGGCTGTCACGTCATTTAGCCACAATTAGGGTGCCGGCTGAGACCCTTGTTTTTTGGTATGTTTATTTTATTTATGTAACATTTGATTTATGCAGTCGAGTCAACATTTATTTATCCAGGCAAGTTAATTCACTTATATTTACAGTGATGGCCTGGCCATTAAGTGGCTTCCGTCGGTACTTGAGACAACAGGAAAACAGGAAGAGAGAAACATAGGATCATTTCTCAGAAGCTCTAGACTTAATAGGGGGTTCTTGCATAAGTTTTATGGAATTTCTAGTCGTGATACATTTATACAGTATAAATAATATGGGAATAGTCATATTTTTACATCCATTTTCATGTATGTGCGTCCCCTCCTGTACTCCCTGTTCACTCATGACTGCACAGCCAGGCACATCTCCAACACCATCATTAAGTTTGCTGATGACACAACAAACAGTGGTAGGCCTGATCACTGACAACGATTAGACAGTGTATAGGGAAGAGGTCAGAGACCTGACCGTGTGGTGCCAGGACAACAACCTCTCCCTCAACGTGATGAAGACAAAGGAGTGCACTACGGGAAAAGGAGGACCGAGCACGCCCACATTCTCATTGACGGGGATGTAATGGAGCAGGTTGAGAGCTTCCTGTACCGTGGCGTCCACATCACCAACAAACTAACATGGTCCAAGCACATCAAGACAGTCGTAAAGAGGGCACGACAAAACCTATTCCCCCTTAGGAGACTGAAAAGATTTGGAATGGGTCCTCAGATCCTCAAAAGTTCTTACAGCTGCATCATCGAGAGCATCCTGATGGGTTGCATCACTGCCTGGTATGGCAACTGCTCGGCCTCCGACCGCAAGGCACTACAGAAGGTTAAGCGTATGGCCCAGTACATCACTAGGGCCAAGCTTCCTGCCATCCAGGACCTCAATACCAGGCGGTGTCAGAGGAAGGCCCTTAAAATGGTCAAAGACTCCAGCCACCCTTGTCATAGACTGTTCTCTCTGCTACCACACGGGAAAACGGTACCGGAGCGCCAAGTCTAGCTCCAAGGGGCATCTAAACAGCTTATACCCCCAAACCATTAGACTCCTGAAAAGCTAATCAAATAGCTATCTAGACTATTTGCACCCCTCCGCTACTGCTACTCTCTGTTATTATCTATGCATAGCCACTTTAATAACCCTACTTGCATGTACATAATTACCTCAATTACCTCGACACCGGTGACCCCGCACATTGACACTTCGACTCTGTACCGGTATAAAGCACCACTATTGTTATTTATTGCTGCTCCTTAATTATTTGTTTTTCTTATCTCTTACTTTTTTGGGGGGTATTTTCTTAAAACTGCATTGTTGGTTAGGGGCTTGTAAGTAAGCATTTCACTGGAAGGTGAAGGACCTGTTGTATTCGGCGCATGTGACAAATAAATGTGTTATTTGATATGAAGGAGGTTAAGAGGCAGTTTTTTAGAACCTAAGCTAACTAGCATTAGCGCAATGACTGGAAGTCTAGAGGAACAGCTCTAGCAATTGCGCTAATACTAGTTAGCAACTTCCTTCAATCTGCATTCAAGTACATAAACATGGTATCCGAACTATCCCTTTAAATTTGAAATGTGATGGTTGGAATAGGACTACCATTATACATCAGACCCCATGCACTGAGGATGTGGTGAGAGAAATGTAATTTCTTGGACATGCCTCCCACAAACTATGTCATTGTGTTGTGAAATAAATAGGTGTCATTCAGTGGAGGGTAAACGCACGTAAATGCCTTTTGTGTGATCTCTTTCCCACCGATCTGAAAAATTGAATTGAATGTATAGGGGAGTGTTACTTTAAATTAAGCACCAAACCTTTTTTTTACCACAACATCACTGGCCTCATTGTTATCCGGTGATCGAAGATGTCTCTCACAAACTATCTCAGTGGGTTCTTTTCAGGAAACCTTCAGTACCTGTCCTTCCTCGTTCACTCAAAACATTTTCTTCACTTTCCTGCCGGAGAATGCTGAAGGACACTGCAGCCTGCAGCTGAGAGAGTCCTATCAGTCACACAATATAAGTAGGATACAGTGCATTCAGAAAGTATTCACACACCTTGACTTTATCGACATGTTGTTACTTTTTTATATTGAACCTTTATTTAACTAGGCAAGTCAGTTAAGAACAAATTCTTATTTACAACGACGGCCTACCGGGAACAGTAGGTTAGCTGCCTTGTTCAGGGGCAGAACGACAGATTTTTACCTTGTCAGCTCAGGGATTTGATCCAGCAACGTTTCAGTTACTGGCCCAACACTCTAACCACTAGGCTACCTACCTCACCTCCACTCTAACCACTAGGCTACCTACCTCACCTCCACTCTAACCACTAGGCTACCTACCTCCCCTCCACTCTAACCACAAGGCTACCTGCCTCCCCTACACTCTAACCACTAGGCTACCTACCTCACCTCCACTCTAACCACTAGGCTACCTACCTCCCCTCCACTCTAACCACAAGGCTACCTGCCTCCCCTACACTCTAACCACTAGGCTACCTACCTCCCCTCCACTCTAACCACTAGGCCTCCTACCTCCCCTCCACTCTAACCACTAGGCTACCTACCTCCCCTACACTCTAACCACTAGGCCTCCTACCTCCCCTCCACTCTAACCACTAGGCTACCTACCTCCCCTCCACTCTAACCACTAGGCCTCCTACCTCCCCTCCACTCTAACCACTAGGCCTCCTACCTCCCCTCCACTCTAACCACTAGGCCTCCTACCTCCCCTCCACTCTAACCACTAGGCCTCCTACCTCCCCTCAACTCTAAACACTAGGCCTCCTACCTCCCCTCCACTCTAACCACTAGGCTACCTACCTCCCCTCAACTCTAAACACTAGGCCTCCTACCTCCCCTCCACTCTAACCACTAGGCTACCTACTTCCCCTCCACTCTAACCACTAGGCTACCTACCTCCCCTCCACTCTAACCACGAGGCTACCTGCCTCCCCTACACTCTAACCACTAGGCTACCTACCTCCCCTCCACTCTAACCACTAGGCTACCTGCCCCCCCTACACTCTAACCACTAGGCCTCCTACCTCCCCTACACTCTAACCACTAGGCTACCTACCTAACCTCCACTCTAACCACTAGGCCTCCTACCTCCCCTCCACTCTAACCACTACCTACCTCCCCTCCACTCTAACCACTAGGCTACCTGCCTCCTACCTCCCCTCCACTCTAACCACTAGGCTACCTACCTCCCCTCCACTCTAACCACTAGGCTACCTACCTCCCCTCCACCTAACCACCTACCTGCCTCCCCTACACTCTAACCACTAGGCTAACCTAGGCTACCTGCCCCCCCTACACTCTAACCACTAGGCCTCCTACCTCCCCTACACTCTAACCACTAGGCTACCTACCTAACCTCCACTCTAACCACTAGGCCTCCTACCTCCCCTCCACTCTAACCACTAGGCTACCTGCCACACCAAATATGAGTAATATTAAAGTATCAGTTACATTATGTCCACATCACCTCAGCATACTGGTGTTTTAAACGAGTGTTTAAGTGATATTTAAAAAGGAACATTGGGCTTGCAGTACAGAGACAACTTTTTTCTAAGCATGTTCACAATTGATGTTTCACAGTTCACGTCTTCTTCTCTTGTTTATTTATTTGGCTGTTGTTGTATAGAAGCGGTCATTGGGTGAGTATTTAGTCGGAACATTAGCTTTCACCCTGGACAACGTGTTGAAGAGGTAAAATAATAGAGGCCATCTTGTCAAGGTAAACTCTATTTTTGTGTGTGACAACACTGCCCTTTTAACTGGGGCCGGGCTCTGTGTGTGCGTGTGCGTGTGTGTGTGTGTGTGCGTGTGGGGTAATAAAAGTTGAACCTTTTTTAAATTGGTTGCCACTGTGAACAAAAGCTCTATCAAACATCACTACATCAGATGTCAATTGACACAGTCAGTGGTTCACTGCAGGTCAAGGACTCAATCTTACAAGGTGTGTGGTGCAGTTAGGAGATGTACATAGGGGATGTGACCAGAGGGAGGAGGAGGGAGGAGGAGGACAGAGAGCTGAGCATCATTTACTCTCCCAGAGAAAAATAGAGAGAGAGAGATTTTATTTTTGGTGCTCTCCAATTCATGAAGACAGAGGAGAGAGCAGCGCTCTTTGTCTTCACTCCGGCAGTTCAGGAGATTTTAACATGGGGAACCTAACCGGTAAAGTATAGGAGGATGTCATCGTTGCAAAGTTGAAATCCAAGCAGTGGAGGACAAATGACGAACATCAATTTGCGACATTTTTCCCTCTCCTTTACATACATCCGTGTCTGAAGAGAAATAAGAAGAGGACATTTAAAAAGGACAAGGTAAGTTTTCCGTCTTTCCATCCATGGCACATGACTATGGAAGAGCATTTCTGCAATGACTACCATGAATGCTTATTATAAACAAATGCCCATAAAATAGGTGCATTAGTGTACATTAGTGTTTCTTGTTAGACAAAGACAAGAAACAGGCCCACTGTACTTTCCCAAATATATACAGCTATGGGTTCAACACTGTTTATAGTACCTATATCGCTAAAAGAATGTCAAAATGACCAGTATACTTTATACATTTATACAGTATAAATAATATGGGAATAGTCATATTTTTACATCCATTTTCATGTATGTATTTTAATACCTCTCATAGCTAATTATCTTGAACTTGATATGAATTTGGATGGGAGAGAGCAGTAGGTTGTTGTTTTGAATGAATCATGACTTTGTCCAGGCTGTGTTTATGCAGTTGGATCCGTGGCAGTTTGGAGCCAAATATTTTAACTGAATTGTTACCATTGTTATGATTATTATAGTTTACATTGGTTATTTGGAGTGACACAATCCATTTGGATCTTTTAGCTTTGTTTAGAAAAATGTGTAATGATGATTTATGACAGGTACCATAAAAAATAAGTATGGGCTTCGCATAGAGTTGATCAGGCTGTTGATTGTGGCCTGTGGAATGCTGTCCCACTCCTCTTCAATAGCTGTACGATGTTGCTGGATATTGGCGGGTACTGGAACACGCTGTCCTACACGTTGATACAGAGCATCCTAAACATGCTCAATGGGTGACATGTCTGGTGAGTATGCAGGCCATGGAAGAACTGGGATATTTTCAACTTCCAGGAATTGTGTACAGATCCTTGTGACATGGGGCTGTGCATTATCATGCTGAAACATGAGGTGATGGT
This sequence comes from Oncorhynchus clarkii lewisi, assembly GCF_045791955.1. Classification (NCBI taxonomy): domain Eukaryota; kingdom Metazoa; phylum Chordata; class Actinopteri; order Salmoniformes; family Salmonidae; genus Oncorhynchus; species Oncorhynchus clarkii. The sequence continues at coordinate 10,853,697 of NC_092166.1, read as the reverse complement.
GGCGGATGAAAGGCACGACAATGGGCCTCAGGATCTAGTCACAGTATTTCTGTGCATTCAAATTGCCATCGATAAAGTGTAATTGTGTTCATTGTCTTTAGCTTATGCCTGCCCATATCATAACTCCACCTCCATCATGGGGCACTCTGTTCACAACGTTGACATCAGCAAACCTCTCGCCCACACGACGCCATACATGTGGTCTGCGGTTGTGAGGCCGTTTGGACGTACCAAACTCTCTAAAATGATGGAGGTGGCTTATGGTTGAGAAATTAACATTACATTCTCTGGCAACAGCACTGGTGGACATTCCTGCAGTCAGTATGCCAATTGCACACTCCCTCAAAACTTGAGACACCTGTGGCATTGTGTTGTGTAACAAATCTACACATTTTAGAATGGCCTTTTGTTGTCCCCAGCACAAGGTTCTCCTGTGTAATGATCATGCTGTTTAATCAGCTTCTTGATAAGCCACACTTGTCAGGGGATGGATTATCTTGGCAAAGGAGAAATGCTCACTACTAACAGGCATGTAAACAAATTTGTACACCACATTTGAGAGTAATAATGTATGAACCAATGCTGGAGAAGAGAAGCAGGCACGGAGTCCACATTTAAATAAAGAACAGATACAGAACAAGACTGGAACAGCATCAGCACACGGGTAACACAACGACATACAACAATTAATCATGAAGCCGGGAACAGAGCTTGGGAACAGACATACAGTGGGGAGAACAAGAATTTGATAACCTGCAAAATCGGCAGTGTTTCCTACTTACAAAGCATGTAGAGGTCTGTAATTTGTATCATAGGTACACTTCAACTGTGATTGAGTGTGTGGACAGGTGTCTTTTATACAGGTAACGAGTTCAAACAGGTGCAGTTAATACAGGTAATGAGTGGAGAACAGGAGGGATTCTTAAAGAAAAACTAACAGGTCTGTGAGAGCCGGAATTCTTACTGGTTGGTAGGTGATCAAATACTTATGTCATGTAATAAAATGCAAATTAATTACTTAAAAATCATACAATGTGATTTTCTGGATTTTTGTTTTAGATTCCGTCTCTCACAGTTTAAGTGTACCTATGATAAAAATTACAGACCTCTACATGCTTTGTAAGTAGGAAAACCTGCAAAATCGGCAGTGTATCAAATACTTGTTCTCCCCACTGTATATAGGGGAGGTAATGACACAGGTGATTGAGTCTAGGTGAGTCCAATAATTGCTGATACGCGTGACGGGGGGGGGGGGGGCAGGTGTGCGTAATGATGATGGCAGGAGAGCGTAATGCTGGGGAGCCTGGTACCTTCGAGCATCAGGGAGGGGGAGAGGGAGCAGTTGTGACAGTATCCCACCCTCTAGTGGCACTGCCTGGCGTCCCACCTGGCGAAGGCCTGGACAAGCTGGTTGGGGTGTAAAAGCCAGACAAACCAGCTGAGGCATGGGAGCCTGACGACCCGGTTGAGGCATGACAGCCTGACAATCCCACTGGAACATGGAACCCTGATGAGCCGGCTAACGTGTAGACGCCTGGTGAGCCGGCTGAGACGTAAAACCCTAGTGATCTGGCTTAGGCCTTACGTGGGATGGGCGCCTGCAGAGCCAACCGGGACAAGAAAACCCCGAGACAGCTAGGACGTGGCTTAAGCACCCCCAGTTCCATCGGCGACTCCCCCCCAGACCCGATGTCACCACCAACCGAAAAGCCAGCACTCCCCGATGCTTCATTTGATGGCTTACGGATTCTGTAAGAACCGATGCTGTAGTAGAGGAGCTGGTACGGGGAGTCAACATTTAAATAAGGAACAGACATTGAACCAGCCAGGAACAGCGTTAGCACATGGGTAACACAACGACATGCTACAATTAATCCTGAAGCGGGGAACAGAGCTTGGGAACAGACATATATAGGGGAGGTAATGACACAGGTGATTGAGTCCAGGTGAGTCCAATAATTGCTGATGCGCGTGATGGGGGAAGGCAGGTGTGCGTAATGATGGTGGCAGGAGAGCGTAATGCTGGGGAGCCTGGCGCTTTCGAGCGTCAGGGAGGGGGAGCAGGTGTACAAAATAAGCCTTTTGTGCATATGGAACATTTTTGGGCTCTTTTATTTCAGCTCATGAAACATGGGAACAACACTTTACATGTTGCGTTTATATTTTTGTTCAGTCTGGTGAACCAAGTGCATGTGATGAGTAACCTTGTCTGGGACATTGGCTTTAGCACAGAAGGCTAACACTGCCAGGAGAACCAGGTCACGCCACCAATATAACTGAGGTCTCCTGTGAGCCAACACAAGTTCTCATGCAAGAATTAACCATCATGCGAGCTTGGTTCCTGTGTTACATTTTGCAATGTGTGTTAGCAAAGTTATATTAGAGAGATAAGATGTATTCATGAAAGGTTATATCTTCCTGCTACAGACCAGAAAATCTGAAATCAATCAATCTCACCTGGAAGAGGAAAATACAACACTAGCGCCAATTTGGTATATTCATTCAGTATGAAATGTAGCATAACTCATAAAAACAACAACATTTTAATGGGAAAGCAAATAAACAATTCTGTTCCTTTTATGTCAGTAAAAAAGTATCATTTTTTTGCTCCCTCCAGTACATTGGTTGGTGCATGAAAGGTTTTCTAAATGGATGAGGGCATAGCAAGGCATCACATTACAGAAGAGGTATGCAATCACAAGTTAATGGCTCCTCCAAAATGTATCTACTGTGCCACTTGATTCAATCAAACCGTGTTCTGTTGTTCATGAAAAAAAATTGTAACATGCATTTGTAAAACCCTGAGGGTAAATTTGTAAAACCCCTGAGGGTAACACGTTTGTAATCTTTGGATATTAAATCAGTTTCAACCTGTATTATGGGCAACAATGAAATATGGAGAAATCATAAAAAATAAAAGAAATCGATAACACTTTATTTGAAGCTTAGCTACGTATTATTCTGTAGGTACACTACAGCTCAAAAGTTTGGGGTCATTTAGAAATGTCCTTGTTTTTTAAAGAAAAGCACATTTTTTGTCCATTAAAATAATAATAAAATTGATCAGAAATACAGTGTAGACATTGTTAATGTTGTACATGACTACTAAATTATTTTTAATGGAATATCTACATAGGCGTACAGAGACCCATTATCAGCAACCATCCCTTGTGTTCCAATGGCACATTGTGTTAGCTAATCCAAGTTAATCCCAGTCATTCTGTGAAATGAAGGCTATTCCATAAGAGAAATTGCCAAGAAACTGAAGATCTCATACAACGCCGTGTAGTACTCCCTTCACAGAACGCAAACTGGCTCTAACCAGATTAAAAAGAGGAGTGGAAGGCCCTGGTGCACAACTGAGCAAGAGGACAAGTACATTAGTGTCCAGTTTGAGAAACAGATGCCTCAAGTTCTCAACTGGCAGCTTCATTAAATAGTACCCGCAAAACACCAGTCTCAACATCAACAGTGAAGAGGAGACTCCGGGATGCTGGTCTTCAAGGCAGAGTTGCAAAGAAAAAGCCATATCTCAAACTTCCCAATAAAAATAAAAGATTAAAGATGGGCAAAAGAACACAAACACTGGACAGAGAAAGATTGGAAAAAAGTGTTATGGACAGACGAATCTAAGTTTGAGGTGTTCGGATCACAAAGAAGAACATTCGTGAGATGTAGAAAAAATGAAAAGATGCTGGAGGAGTGCTTGATGCCATCTGTCAAGCATGGTGGAGGCAATGTGATGGTCTGAGGGTGCTTTGGTGGTGGTAAAGTGGGAGATTTGCACAGGGTAAAAGGGATCTTGAAGAAGGAAGGGTATAACTCTGTGGACAGCGCTTAATTGGAGCCAATTTCCTCCTACAACAGGACAATAACTCAAGGCACAGCTCCAAACTATGCAAGAACTATTTAGGGAAGAAGCAGTCAGCTGGTATTCTGTCTATAATGGAGTGACTGGCACAGTCACCGGATCTCAACCCTATTGAGCTGTTGTGGGAGCAGCTTGACCATATGGTGATGGAAGTGCCCATCAAGCCAATCAAACTTGTGGGAGGGGCTTCAGGAAGCATGGGGCTGAAATCTCTTCAGATTACCTCAACAAATTCACAACTAGAATGCCAAAGGTCTGCAAGGCTGTAATTGCTGCCAATGGAGGATTATTTGATGAAAGCAAAGTTTGAAGGACTTTATTATTTCAATTTTTATTTTTTTATTTATAACCTTGTCAACGTCTTGACTATATTTCCTCTTCATTTTGCAACTCATTTCATGTATGTTTTCATGGAAAACAAGGATGTTTCTAAGTGACCCCAAACTTTTGAACGGCAGTGTAAATCCGAGACACTCCACTTAGTAAGATATGTCAAGTTTCATATGGTATGTATTAATTTGTGGATGTCCATCACACATTTTGTATAATATGTTCCCGAATTACAATTCCAGTTATATTTTTTTCGAATTGCAATTCGTACAATATCTTACGAATTTACAAATAAGTATGACATGTTACGAGTCCCAATTTGTTGTGGCTAACGTTAGCTAGATGACTAGGTCGCTAAAGCGAGGCTGCGTCATAACACCTCATAACCATGTCATAACAGCTGTCATAGCCTGTCGTAAATAACATTGTAACACTGTTTTCACACAGACGTTTTATTGAATAAAATGTACATGTTAATGTTGTGCCATACAGTATATTGTGATATTTTATAACCTGGTTATGACACCTACATAAGTGTCAAAACCCACAAAAACCTACCACACAAGGCAAACCATTCAATTACACCAAACTTGTATGTTAGATAACATTTCCTGGAATTAGCATTGTAATTGCACACACATTGATATTAGACATAGAGTACCTACCCCAATGCTCATTTGCTGATGACTGGGATGAATTCAGAAGCGATCCAAGACACCCTCATTGTGACATATGACTGACATATGAGCATGCACGTAATAGGTCACGGTCATAATCACCAACTGACAAATGTTGTTTGTTCAGACTGCAGCTAAACTGTCACCTACACTGAACCAAGCAAAACATTCCATTCCTATTATTTCCATTCTCCCCCTCAGGTGTTGTGTCCCCATAAACCAATGGCTCAGTATAACTGTTCCTCTCTGGGTCTGCCTGCCACCACTCCTGACCAGCTTGGTTGGAATGTGTCCTGGGCCCTGGGCAACGTCAGTGCTGATGACATGGGGGACATGTGCCTGAATCGGAGTCAGTACCTGGAGAAGTTTCTAGGCTTCCAGCGGTCGCCTGTTTTCCTGCCGGTTTGCATTACCTTCCTCATCATCTTCGCTGTGGGAGTGTTAGGTAACGTGCTCACCTGCGCCGTCATTGTGCGCTACAAGGTGATGCGGACGCCAACTAATTACTACCTGTTCAGTCTGGCCGTGTCCGACTTACTGGTCCTAGTCCTGGGTATGCCGTTGGAACTCTACGAGATGTGGAGCAACTACCCGTTCCTGTTCGGCGCTGGTGGCTGTTACTTCAAGACCTTCCTGTTTGAGACGGTCTGCTTTGCCTCCATTCTCAATGTAACGGCACTGAGCGTGGAGCGCTACATCGCCGTGTTACACCCGTTGAAAGTCAAGCACGTGGCCACGCACGCCCATGCCAAGCGTGTCATCCTGATGCTGTGGGTCATGTCCATGGTGTGCGCCATGCCAAACACCAGCCTCCACGGTTTGGCCGTGTTGAGGCCTCGATTTGGCCGCCAATTCCCAGAGTCGGCCGTCTGCATGATGGTCAAGCCCATGTGGATGTACAACCTGATTATTCAAGTGACCACGCTGGTCTTCTTCCTGATGCCTATGCTCACCATCACTGTGCTGTACCTGCGCATCGGCCTGCAGCTCAGGATGGAGAGGGGCATGCAGGGGGTCGGGATCGGGCAGGGTTTTGGTCCTGATCGCCACTGCAGGCACCAGCAGAGGGCGCGCCACAGACAAGTCACCAAGATGCTTTGTGAGTTCCTCATCCACTTTCTCTATAGTGCCTGAAGGGTAGAGAGGAGATGTCCAGGAAATTACAGATTACAGACCGATCTCTCTATTGAATAGGGATTTAAAATTATTTGCTGAAGTACAACCGTTCCTAAACATGTCTGTTGTTACTTAACCATTGCTCTTGCTCTCAGAAGATAAGATGTTCTGGAAATGCGACAAATTATAGACCAATATTTTTTTGAATTGGGACTTAAAATGTGCTAAAGTACAAACCAAAAGATTAGTTTCTAAACATGTTCATTGTCACTTAAACGTTGCTCTTGCTCTCAAAGTCTGCAGATGTCTTGTCTTGTCTGTCCAACTGTCTATGCAGGCGTACTGGTGATTGTTTTTGGCATCTGCTGGGCTCCCTTCCACATTGACCGTCTCATGTGGAGCTTCATAAACTCCTGGACTGGCCACCACCACCTGGTCTTTGAGTACGTCCACGTCGTCTCTGGGGTCTTCTTCTACCTCAGCTCGGCGGTCAACCCCATCCTCTACAACCTCATGTCCACCCGCTTCCGGGAGATGTTCCAGCAGATCACGTGTCGCTCCGGCCTCTGTGGCGGCGACGTGCGCATGCTGAACGCCCGTAGCACCCAAATGACCCTACGTAGTATCGTCTATGAGAAGCCGCAAAATAATGGGACCCCAGAGAGAATCACCCCAGACAGAGAGGAGCAGAATGTGTACGTAAACCCCCACGGCCAGCATGTATATGGCAATACAAGCCCTGATTAGATAGAGGGTGATGAAGTGGGGGTACCAAAACAATGTATAAACATTAACTAAGATTGGGTACCAAAATGAGAAAATGTGTAGCTGATTGAACGTGTACAGCGAGAGTTTGGATGGAAAGCAACAGAGTTGAAGTTGAAGTTTTGCCCTAGACTTTGGATTTAAAGTGGCGATACCAAAATTAACCAGGATGAGGTACCAAAATGTAACAAGATTATTAAATCGATCACTGATTGAATGTGTAGCAGGTAGGTATTTATTGGGATGACTCGTACTGAAGGCAGCTTTGTAGAGTAGACACTAGTTGGCACAGCCACAAAATCAGATTTTAAACCTAACCCTAACCACCCTGCTAATCTTATGCCTAACCCTAACATATAGCCAATTTTGACTTTGCAGCCGGCCCATCTAGTGGAAATCGCTTAGCTCTGCCTCCAGAACACGACATCTCAATAAACATCAACCAGCGACTGTGTACAGCCAGAGTGGATAGAGAGAAAGTAATAAAGTGTAGTCCTTCGACTTTGAATTTAAAATGGTTTTCCCACACACACATACAATTAGTTATATGTGGGATATTCAAATGTTTATTCTGTGCAGATGAAAGTGTTCTTCAACCGGATATTAATATTCAGATTGAACACATTATTTATAAAAGCTTATTTTGAAAAAGAAACGATACCCAGCTTTGTAAAATAGCTTATTAATATAATACTGATCTTATTCTGTTCATATGTTTCAGGAGACACGATTAAATTGAAACTGTCTTCTTCCATGCGTTATTGTACACTATCAAAATCCCACTCACTATGAATGTATATCACAGGCAGTATTGAAAGTATATGGGAGATAGAAATGTCATGACACAGAAATGGAAAAGGGGCAGGATTTCCATCAGCAGTAAGTAAATACGTATGCTAAACAAATGCCGTGTGCCTTTTTAGTAATGCTCCACAATGCACAGTACTGCTTCAACAAGTGCTTTCTGAAAACTGCAATTGTTTTATTCCTGAAACTGATTTCAAATTAATATTTTAGAAGGTTTCAGCATCACGTACATTTCCATTGCTAAACAGAAGTTAAATCATACAGTATTTAGTCATCACTTGCATGCTCCCATAACGTCTCAAGAGACCATTCAAAAACACTTATGAAAATATATAGTTCTAGATGATATATTAGATGTAACCTGTCATGTTGTCATGTGGGTTCAGAAAGGACTTGATTTTTTTTTATAGAATACTAATTCATGTGTTATGTTGCTTTTAAGTAGCCTACTGTAAAATCTGAACATTATTTAGGAAAACAATGGTTTTACTGACGAGCTGCATGACAAATCTACATGAAAAATCGGTTTCAATTGCAACAGTATAATTGACATTTGATAGAAAAAATTGTGGGGATATTATAAAGCCAATCTAATAGGAACACATTTCTTCAAGACGAATCTCTTGAGCTTTCTCTGTGTGCCATTGAGAATATTTCATTTAATATAGGAATAGCTAATTATATTCACAATCTCTCTGTTTGAATGACAGCTCTGAGTGAACAGCGCAGCAGGAATCTCACACACTTCCCCATTATTACATTTGACCCGGATCCATCCGGATAATGAGTCTAGTGACGGCTCTGCTGACTTTCTACTCTCCTAATCAACACTTCTTTATTCGCTTTCTAGCTAACGACAACACCGATCGTGGCATCTCAGATTCACAGTCCGTCTGGTTGAATGACCGAGGACACAATATAAAATGTCCCAAAGTTCCCGGGATTATGACTTTTTACCCTGAGCCATCTGGGGTAATGACTCCACCGACTGCCTCGTCTGGCTTCACTGTGCTCTGGGGCAGAATACTTACCACTCAGATGTGTGTGTGGAGCGAACTTCAGAAATCCACACAGTCCCTGGGGGAATTACAATAGGAGTCCAGCGCAAGTTACGGATAATGATGAAAATGTGCGTCTGGCACAAGTTGAGGTGACCTAGGAATTTAATAACAAATATAACAATGAAGCCAAAACCAATGGCATTGAAACACAGTGCAGGTGTAGCTGTGGAAGTTTGCTAGTTTTTGTCTGGCGATAGCGTGCTCCGTCAGTGGTTTGACAAAGAGAAGTGTAACCTGGTTAAGAAAATGATCACAATCTATTAGTAGTTTATCATAATTATTATAGTCATATGATGTCCATGGAGATACCATGATTAATTATATTTATTTGTTTCATAATAATTTTAACCTTTATTTTCCCAGGTAAGTTGAAAACAAACTCTCATTGACAATGATGACCTCACATCAAATACAGACAGCAGCAGCAAGAACAAAAACACATCGATGAAGTAAACCTGTAAAACAGCACTAAAGTATAGTCTGTGTACTACACATTGTTAAGAGTTCAGGAAATTGGAAATGTAAGTGCCAGAGGCGATATTCTCTCTGTCTCTGTCATCAACTGGCTGAAGTTGCTCATCTTAAAGACTGCACACACTGAACGCCAGTTTTATTGATTGACAGGTACCAACTCCAGAAGGTTTAAAGCTGAAAGTTAAAGCTATGTCCTGTCTACGAGACTCATGGGCCAGAGGCAATACCATCACAGTGAGATAGCAATAACCAATCACACAATGAACTGGCTAAAGTTAATCACTTTCGGCTAAATGTGATTGGCTGAACATCACTGTTATGAATTTACTTCTAACCCCGGAAGCTTAAACCTCCATAAGCAAGCAGAAAATAATACTCTTTTAGGGAGAATATTAGGTATCTCGTTCACATATTCAAGCAGGCTTATTTTAGACATTGCGGAGGCAATGGATTCACCAGGGCACCATCAAGATTCTGCTGTCATTGTACGGTCTATAAACCTACGCTCATCAAAACTTCTGTGGTGAGGAAAGAATGTTCTCAGTGCCGAAGAGAGAACTTTCTTCAAATTAGATTTTTATCTTCAAATCGCTATACATGGAAGGGTTCTTGTAAGCCTGGTAAAAACCAGAGATCTTTGAATCAGACTTTTACAATCAACTTGCTTGGTGCCCACAAGAAAGAGCCATCAGCTACCCTTTCACACTACTGAGCTGTGCCCAACTGTATTGTGTGGCCTGGTCAGACATCCAACATAATTGCTGAAACAATGCTGGAGAAGACAACATGAAAGGAAAACATCAGAGCCTGCACGGTACAGTAGAGTTTGGCATTGTAAAAGGGGGTGAGAAGGGTATACGAGAGGAGCTGGGATGAAGATTTTCTTTGAGCTTCTCTGTTTACATTATTAGTGCCAACAGGGCTATTCTCGGCCCCGGGTGGCTGGAAAAACGTATTTATAAAACATTCTACCAGAACCCTCTGCACTCTATGAAATAAACAGCACCTCAAAGAATTTTAAAGCACACCACCAATGTAAGGCACGTGATAATGAAAATACATTATGTGTGTGGCTTCTAACCCCTTTGGCATCACATCCACTCTGTGTGTAAACCCACGCAGCATTACGCTTTAATATAACACCTCAATACATAAAATAAAACAATCTATTCAAGTCAGTAGGTTGCATGCCTCTGAGTTAAGATGTCCATATATGGTCATCCTTCACAACTCTAAGACACACCTCCAAAGGAAGAATCTGGGGTTATCATACCTTATGAGTAGTTTAACGCAGACATAATACAAGCAAGCGTGTCATGCGATCGCATAGAAACCAGGCCTGTAATTTTGTGATTTTAGGGGCAAGGCCATTTGGCTTTTAAGATGTGCCCAATTTGCCAGGCAACTAGCAAAAATATCATATTAAATGTATTTGAAAACTGAAGAAAAAAAAACTAGCTATTATGTTAAGGCATTTAAATGTACATAAATAATTAAGTGTAGGTGATAGTCTGTGTATAGTCGGTCATGTCAAAACTGATGCTAACATGAGGGAGAGGCGCCTGGAAATGTAGCCAGACTTTTAATTACAAACTAAAATATATATCTCCAAATACATTTAAACTCAGTTTTTCCACAATTCCTGACATTTAATCCTAGTAAAAATTCCCTGTCTCAGGTCAGTTAGGATCACCACTTTATTTTAAGAATGTGAAATGTCAGAATAATAGTAGAGAGAATGATTTATTTCAGCTTTTATTTCTTTCATCACATTCCCAGTTGGTAAGAAGCTTACACACACTCAATTAGTATTTGGTAACATTGCCTTTAAATTGTTTAACTTGTGTCAAATGTTTCAGGTAGCCTTCCACAAGCTTCCCACAATAAGTAGGGTGAAATTTGGCCCATTCCTCCTGACAGAGCTGGTGTAACTGAGTCAAATTGGTTGGCCTCCTTGCTCGCACACACTTTTTCAGTTCTGCCCACAAATGTTCATCTCTAGGAGACAGAACGCATCTCCTTCCTGAGCGGTATGACGGCTGCGTGGTCCCATGGTGTTTATACTTGCGTACTATTGTTTTTACAGATGAACGTGGTACCTTCAGGCGTTTGGAAATTACTCCGAAGGATAAACCAGACTTGTGGAGGTCTACACTTCAACTATGACGGACTAAATGAGAAAAACAATTCCAGAAAATCACATTGTAGGATTTTTAATGAATTTATTTGCAAATTATGGTGGAAAATAAGTATTTGGTCAATAACAAAAGTTTCTCAATACTTTGTTATATACCCTTTGTTGGCAATGACAGAGGTCAAACGTTTTCTGTAAGTACCAGTGATGGTACCCCCTAATATTAGGATTAGGGGGTACCATCACTGCCATAGTGGAAACCCTTGCAACCCCCGGAAGGTGGAGGGTCCCACAAACTCCGGGGGCCCATGCGCTCCCCATCACACACCTGCATACATTTTAAATAAATCATTTTGACATTAACCCTCATTTTAAATTTCAATGTGTAGCAAGTGAAGTGTTTGTGATGTCCAGTCTACTTGGGTAGTAGGTGAGGCAGACAAACAATATAGTTGTGATGCATCTAATTAGCCTATTTTCCAGTGGCAGGCTATAGACCTACAGGACAGTTGTATTTGTTTTATAATAATAAGTTACTGATTAGTATACCTGTACATTTATGGGAAAATATAAAAATACCTGTCCTGATGTACAGAAAAGTAAGAGGATTGCATATTTCAAAATATCTCTCTCTGTGGGACACTTTGCAAAGTATACCTAGGCCAGTGCTAATGATTCATCTCCACTAGATGGCCACACAACACATGTCAAACTCAGCGCCTCATCTAGTGTATAAAATATTAGGAACACCTGCTCTTTCCATGACAGACTGACCAGGTGAAAGCTATGATCCCTTATTGATGTCACCTGTTAAATCCACTTCAAATCAGTGTAGATGAAGGAGAGGAGACGGGTTAAAGAAGGATTTTAAAGCCTTGAGACATGGATTGTTTATGTGTGCCATTCAGATGGTGAATTGGCAAAACCCCAAAATGTAAGTGCCTTTGAACGGGGTATGATAGTAGGTGCCAGGCGCACCAGTTTGAGTCAATAACTGCAACACTGCTGGGTTTCACACACAACAGTTTCCAGTGTATCAAAAATGGTCCACCACCCAAAGGACATCCAGTCAACTTGGCACAACTGTGGGAAGCATTGGAGTCAACATGGGCCAGCATCCCTATGGAACGCTTTCGACACCTTGTTCAGTCCATGCCACAACAAATTAAGGCTGTTCTGATAACAACCTCTATGAAACTTCTATTAGCTAAAATAAGCCTCACGTATCAAAATAAAAATGAATTGCCTTCTTGATTAAATTCAACTCTCATTGCCACACATACAAACAAACACTCTTCACTTGTTTAATAATGAATTATCTGCTTAACGTGGACAGATTTAGCGTGGAGTGAACTCTCTCGCTTTGCCTCTACACCTCTGGCACTAACCAGTGGAAGTGGGAATGTTTGTATGGAGGTCAATGGGAGTGTCAAAATTGGTCAATAGAATGAAGTTTTAGATGCAAGTCTTATTTGATCGAAGTTTCTAAATGGTTAGGTTGTTACAAATGTACTAATAAAAATCAGGCACGTGGCATCCCAGCAACTTTGAGAAAACCAATGTTCTCATAGTTTTGGGGCGGCAGGGTAGCCTCGTGGTTAGAGCGTTGGACTAGTAACCGAAAGCTTGCAAGTTCAAATCCCAGAGCAGACAAGGTACAAATCTGTCATTCTGCCCCTGAATAGGCACTGTTCCTAGGTCGTCATTGAAAATAAGAATTGTTCTTCTTAACTGACTTGCCTAGTTAAATAAAAGGTCAAATAAAAAAAATATATATTTGTACCCATTGTTCACATGCTCCCACCTCCACCCGGTTTGCAGACATTAGTATTGTTAGACCATCGAGTCCTGCATCTTGTCCTTATCTTTGTTGATCTTTGTTTTACTCAGCGATATGACGTTGCCACAAGCAGCACCAAAGATGTTACAGATGAGCGCATACTTTGTGATAATCCTTGAGTGTATCTGCATATATAATGGCTGCGGGACCGGAAACAGCGGAGAAGTTCAATCTGGCAACGCTCTTAGTTGTTGTGGAAATCAACCCAATATTGCTGATTACTTTGTGCATCGCTGACTGACTGACTGACTGACTGACTGACTATCTTTAAACTTATTTTCTGTTGTCTATGCAACAGCAGGGCATGGTCAACAACGTCGAAAACTTTCAGGTAGTCAATACAAAGTGATACGCAATGCTCTTTTTTGTGCATCCTGAAGATCACTGATCACCTTGGTTACAGCTGATTATACTATGTTTAGCTCTGAAATCAGACTGGCTTTGGGATATGACAATTATTGTAGAGAAAACCTTTCAGCTGTGAATTCATCAGGTTTGAAGTTTTACAAATGTTATATAAAGAGTTGATGTTGGGTTAACATTATAGAATAATAATTTATTGGACACAACACTATACTAAAAACAAATTACAACTTTATTCAAAAATACAACGCACAATGCTAATCTCTTCGTAAGACAACTGTGACACAAAACAATAATGGAAACACTTTACTTGACACCAAGCGCCATAACATGTTATGACACCGTCATACCACTGTCATGACCAATATATTTACACGTGTTGTGACATACAGTGCCTTGCGAAAGTATTCGGCCCCCTTGAACTTTGCGACCTTTTGCCACATTTCAGGCTTCAAACATAAAGATATAAAACTGTATTTTTTTGTGAAGAATCAACAACAAGTGGGACACAATCATGAAGTGGAACGACATTTATTGGATATTTCAAACTTTTTTAACAAATCAAAAACTGAAAAATTGGGCGTGCAAAATTATTCAGCCCCCTTAAGTTAATACTTTGTAGCGCCACCTTTTGCTGCGATTACAGCTGTAAGTCGCTTGGGGTATGTCTCTATCAGTTTTGCACATCGAGAGACTGAATTTTTTTCCCATTCCTCCTTGCAAAACAGCTCGAGCTCAGTGAAGTTGGATGGAGAGCATTTGTGAACAGCAGTTTTCAGTTCTTTCCACAGATTCTCGATTGGATTCAGGTCTGGACTTTGACTTGGCCATTCTAACACCTGGATATGTTTATTTTTGAACCATTCCATTGTAGATTTTGCTTTATGTTTTGGATCATTGTCTTGTTGGAAGACAAATCTCCGTGCCGGTCTCAGGTCTTTTGCAGACTCCATCAGGTTTTCTTCCAGAATGGTCCTGTATTTGGCTCCATCCATCTTCCCATCAATTTTAACCATCTTCCCTGTCCCTGCTGAAGAAAAGCAGGCCCAAACCATGATGCTGCCACCACCATGTTTGACAGTGGGGATGGTGTGTTGCTTTTACGCCAAACATAACGTTTTGCATTGTTGCCAAAAAGTTCAATTTTGGTTTCAGCTTTCTTGCCACTCTTCCATAAAGGCCAGATTTGTGCAATATACGACTGATTGTTGTCCTATGGACAGAGTCTCCCACCTCAGCTGTAGATCTCTGCAGTTCATCCAGAGTGATCATGGGCCTCTTGGCTGCATCTCTGATCAGTCTTCTCCTTGTATGAGCTGAAAGTTTAGAGGGACGGCCAGGTCTTGGTAGATTTGCAGTGGTCTGATACTCCTTCCATTTCAATATTATCGCGTGCACAGTGCTCCTTGGGATGTTTAAAGCTTGGGAAATCTTTTTGTATCCAAATCCGGCTTTAAACTTCTTCACAACAGTATCTCGGACCTGCCTGGTGTGTTCCTTGTTCTTCATGATGCTCTCTGCGCTTTTAACGGACCTCTGAGACTATCACAGTGCAGGTGCATTTATACAGAGACTTGATTACACACAGGTGGATTGTATTTATCATCATTAGTCATTTAGGTCAACATTGGATCATTCAGAGATCCTCACTGAACTTCTGGAGAGAGTTTGCTGCACTGAAAGTAAAGGGGCTGAATAATTTTGCACGCCCAATTTTTCAGTTTTTGATTTGTTAAAAAAGTTTGAAATATCCAATAAATGTCGTTCCACTTCATGATTGTGTCCCACTTGTTGTTGATTCTTCACAAAAAAATACAGTTTTATATCTTTATGTTTGAAGCCTGAAATGTGGCAAAAGGTCGCAAAGTTCAAAGGGGCCGAATACTTTCGCAAGGCACTGTATATTGTGTTACCACGCTGGGTGTCATCAAGGAAAGTGTTACCACGCTGGGTGTCATGGAAAGTGTTACCATGCTGGGTGTCATGGAAAGTGTTACCACGCTGGGTGTCATCAAGGAAAGTGTTACCACGCTGGGTGTCATGGAAAGTGTTACCACGCTGGGTGTCATGGAAAGTGTTACCACGCTGGGTGTCATCAAGGAAAGTGTTACCACGCTGGGTGTCAAGGAAAGTGTTACCACGCTGGGTGTCATCAAGGAAAGTGTTACCACGCTGGGTGTCAAGGAGGTGTCATGGAAAGTGTTACCACGCTGGGTGTCATCAAGGAAAGTGTTACCACGCTGGGTGTCATGGAAAGTGTTACCACGCTGGTTGTCATGGAAAGTGTTACCACGCTGGGTGTCAAGGAAAGTGTTACCACGCTGGGTGTCATCAAGGAAAGTGTTACCACGCTGGGTGTCATCAAGGAAAGTGTTACCACGCTGGGTGTCATCAAGGAAAGTGTTACCACGCTGGGTGTCATCAAGGAAAGTGTTACCACGCTGGGTGTCATGGAAAGTGTTACCACGCTGGGTGTCATCAAGGAAAGTGTTACCACGCTGGGTGTCATGGAAAGTGTTACCACGCTGGGTGTCATCAAGGAAAGTGTTACCACGCTGGGTGTCAAGGAGGTGTCATGGAAAGTGTTACCACGCTGGGTGTCATCAAGGAAAGTGTTACCACGCTGGGTGTCATGGAAAGTGTTACCACGCTGGGTGTCATCAAGGAAAGTGTTACCACGCTGGGTGTCAGTGTTACCACGCTGGGTGTCATGGAAAGTGTTACCACGCTGGGTGTCATGGAAAGTGTTACCACGCTGGGTGTCATGGAAAGTGTTACCACGCTGGGTGTCATGGAAAGTGTTACCACGCTGGGTGTCATGGAAAGTGTTACCACGCTGGGTGTCATGGAAAGTGTTACCACGCTGGGTGTCAAGGAAAGTGTTACCAAAATAACACTAGGAAATACACGTGAAATAAAACATCAGTGATGTTCTTGACAAGCCAAAGAAAATCAATCACGCAAAACCGTAATACATGTACATGCACTAGCATAATTTGCATAGTCGCTTAGATACCAGATACAAATTAAATGGAGTATAATTACCTTTGACCTCAGAAGAGTGTTTGACATCCTATTTGACACGTTTGATCTGCTTCCCAACCAAACACACATTGATATAGCTACAGTATGTTCCATTTAACAGATTATTTTAACCAAAGAGACTTACAGCTGTGTGTATACATTGCTTCTGCAGTCCATGTAGTTATATATAAACCTGAAATAGCAGCATGCTGTGGCTGAAAACCCCCAGCTGTGCTCAGTAGGGGGGGAAACGTTTTGAAACAGAGTGAAACGGAGAGGTACTACGTTGTAATTCCGGCGCCGACAGAGATGGCCGCCTCGCTTCGCGTTCCTAGGAAACTATGCAGTTTTTTGTTTTTTTACGTGTTATTTCTTACATTAGTACCCCAGGTCATCTTAGGTTTCATTACATACAGTCGAGAAGAACTACTGAATATAAGATCAGCGTCAACTCACCATCAGTACGACCAAGAATATGTTTTTCGCGACGCGGATCCTGTGTTCTGCCTTACAAACAGGACAACGGAGTGGATCCTATGCAGCGACCCAAAAAAACGACTCCGAAAGAGAGGGAAACGAGGCGGTCTTCTGGTCAGACTCCGGAGACGGGCACCACTCCCTAGCATTCTTCTTGCCAATGTCCAGTCTCTTGACAACAAGGTTGATGAAATCCGAGCAAGGGTAGCATTCCAGAGGGACATCAGAGACTGTAACGTCCTTTGCTTCACTGAAACATGGCTCACTGGAGAGACTCTATCCGAAGCGGTGCAGCCAACGGGTTTCTCCACGCATCGCGCTGACAGAAACAAACATCTTTCTGGTAAGAAGAGGGGCGGGGGCGTATGCCTCATGGCCAACGTGACATGGTGTGATGAAAGAAACATACAGGAACTCAAATCCTTCTGTTCACCTGATTTAGAATTCCTCACAATCAAATGTAGACCGCATTATCTACCAAGAGAATTCTCTTCGATTATAATCACAGCCGTATATATCCCCCCCCAAGCAGACACATCGATGGCTCTGAACGAACTTTATTTAACTCTCTGCAAACTGGAAACAATTTATCCGGAGGCTGCATTCATTGTAGCTGGGGATTTTAACAAGGCTAATCTGAAAACAAGACTCCCTAAATTTTATCAGCATATCGATTGCGCAACCAGGGGTGGAAAGACCTTGGATCATTGTTACTCTAACTTCCGCGACGCATATAAGGCCCTGCCCCGCCCCCCTTTCGGAAAAGCTGACCACGACTCCATTTTGCTGATCCCTGCCTACAGACAGAAACTAAAACAAGAGGCTCCCACGCTGAGGTCTGTCCAACGCTGGTCCGACCAAGCTGACTCCACACTCCAAGACTGCTTCCATCACGTGGACTGGGAGATGTTTTGTATTGCGTCAGATAACAACATTGACGAATACGCTGATTCGGTGTGCGAGTTCATTAGAACGTGCGTTGAAGATGTCGTTCCCATAGCAACGATTAAAACGTTCCCTAACCAGAAACCGTGGATTGATGGCAGCATTCGTGTGAAACTGAAAGCGCGAACCACTGCTTTTAATCAGGGCAAGGTGTCTGGTAACATGACCGAATACAAACAGTGCAGCTATTCCCTCCGCAAGGCTATCAAACAAGCTAAGCGCCAGTACAGAGACAAAGTAGAATCTCAATTCAACGGCTCAGACACAAGAGGCATGTGGCAGGGTCTACAGTCAATCACAGACTACAGGAAGAAATCCAGCCCAGTCACGGACCAGGATGTCTTGCTCCCAGGCAGACTAAATAACTTTTTTGCCCGCTTTGAGGACAATACAGTGCCACTGACACGGCCTGCAACGAAAACATGCGGTCTCTCCTTCACTGCAGCCGAGGTGAGTAAGACATTTAAACGTGTTAACCCTTGCAAGGCTGCAGGCCCAGACGGCATCCCCAGCCGCGCCCTCAGAGCATGCGCAGACCAGCTGGCCGGTGTGTTTACGGACATATTCAATCAATCCCTATACCAGTCTGCTGTTCCCACATGCTTCAAGAGGGCCACCATTGTTCCTGTTCCCAAGAAAGCTAAGGTAACTGAGCTAAACGACTACCGCCCCGTAGCACTCACATCCGTCATCACGAAGTGCTTTGAGAGACTAGTCAAGGACCATATCACCTCCACCCTACCTGACACCCTAGACCCACTCCAATTTGCTTACCGCCCAAATAGGTCCGACGATGCAATCTCAACCACACTGCACACTGCCCTAACCCATCTGGACAAGAGGAATACCTATGTGAGAATGCTGTTCATCGACTACAGCTCGGCATTCAACACCATAGTACCCTCCAAGCTCGTCATCAAGCTCGAGACCCTGGGTCTCGACCCCGCCCTGTGCAACTGGGTACTGGACTTCCTGACGGGCCGCCCCCAGGTGGTGAGGGTAGGCAACAACATCTCCTCCCCGCTGATCCTCAACACTGGGGCCCCACAAGGGTGCGTTCTGAGCCCTCTCCTGTACTCCCTGTTCACCCACGACTGCGTGGCCACGCACGCCTCCAACTCAATCATCAAGTTTGCAGACGACACAACAGTGGTAGGCTTGATTACCAACAACGACGAGACGGCCTACAGGGAGGAGGTGAGGGCCCTCGGAGTGTGGTGTCAGGAAAATAACCTCACACTCAACGTCAACAAAACTAAGGAGATGATTGTGGACTTCAGGAAACAGCAGAGGGAACACCCCCCTATCCACATCGATGGAACAGTAGTGGAGAGGGTAGCAAGTTTTAAGTTCCTCGGCATACACATCACAGACAAACTGAATTGGTCCACTCACACAGACAGCATCGTGAAGAAGGCGCAGCAGCGCCTCTTCAACCTCAGGAGGCTGAAGAAATTCGGCTTGTCACCAAAAGCACTCACAAACTTCTACAGATGCACAATCGAGAGCATCCTGGCGGGCTGTATCACCGCCTGGTATGGCAACTGCACCGCCCTCAACCGTAAGGCTCTCCAGAGGGTAGTGAGGTCTGCACAACGCATCACCGGGGGCAAACTACCTGCCCTCCAGGACACCTACACCACCCGATGTCACAGGAAGGCCATAAAGATCATCAAGGACATCAACCACCCGAGCCACTGCCTGTTCACCCCGCTATCATCCAGAAGGCGAGGTCAGTACAGGTGCATCAAAGCTGGGACCGAGAGACTGAAAAACAGTTTCTATCTCAAGGCCATCAGACTGTTAAACAGCCACCACTAACACTGAGTGGCTGCTGCCAACACACTGACACTGACTCAACTCCAGCCACTTTAAAAATGGGAATTGATGGGAAATGATGTAAATATATCACTAGCCACTTTAAACAATGCTACCTTATATAAATGTTACTTACCCTACATTATTCATCTCATATGCATACGTATATACTGTACTCTATATCATCGACTGTATCACTAGCCACTTTAAACTATGCCACTTTGTTTACATACTCATCTCATTTGTACATGCTGTACTCGATACCATCTACTGTATCTTGCCTATGCTGCTCTGTACCATCACTCATTCATATATCCTTATGTACATATTCTTTATCCCCTTACACTGTGTACAAGACAGTAGTTTTGGAATTGTTAGTTAGATTACTTGTTATTACTGCATTGTCGGAACTAGAAGCACAAGCATTTCGCTACACTCGCATTAACATCTACTAACCATGTGTATGTGACAAATAAAAATTTGATTTGGGCCCGTATCAACAAAGCGTCTCAGGGTAGAACATTGGTCTCGGGTGTTGAGAATAGAGAAATTTTTCCTCCTTCTCTCATGGGTAAAAATAAAAGCTATGCCTCTTTAGTCACAAGAGTCCCACTTAGTCGGCAGATATTTAGGAGACCTCATGAGCTGTCCTAACCAGTTAAGAGTTACCAGCAGGTGTCTTGAAAACAGTAAAGGGCAGTGGTTCCTGCGCCATAGACAAGCAATGATCTGGAGTTGAAATATATTGAAAGAATAGTTTGATATTTCTATACGATCAACCCATAAATAATCTAGACCTTCATGCAACAGTAGGTATTTCTTGCGCTTTTGACAATGATTTTACACGAGGCCTAATTCACATTATGATATGCCTAAATACTTATAACCACTAGGCTAATAAATGATCACATTTTTCTTTTTGGCTATTTCATTAACCTACATGTATATCAAGTTGTCCCTTTGGAGTGCAATATTCCTAAATTGGGCATGCCTATAAGTTTGGCAATTGACAGCATCTAGGGGCTGAGCTTTTGGTGATTAATGATAGACCTTTCAAAATGTTTTAGGCAACATTATCGGCAAGTGACTTGATGCCTACTGTGCTAAAAGAGATTCAGAGTTGTTGAAGGGGAGAGATGAGTGTGTTGATATAACAGTAATATAGTGAAAATTCCGCTTTTAACAACTATCATACTGTATGATTCAGTGCAATGCCTTTCAAATATATAAAAAAAATATATTTGTAAAAAATAAAATTAAAATTAAAAATTATGCATGCCAACATATTAGGCAAGAATTAAGAGTTGTTTTTTGTTGTGGTCTTAAAACAAGTGAACAGGATTCCTAGGACCTTTCCTGAGATGCTTTGTGGATACGTGCCCTGAACAATAAGAACACAGATAAAGATACATGTGCTGTGCCAAACTTGACCCCATCTTAAAGTCTGGAGTAGGTTCGAGAACAAGGTAGTATTCACTAGGCACCAAAACAGAAAGAAACGGAGGGACCACCTGAATGTGTAATAATAAAGGATTATTTTCCTTTTTTGCATTGAACAACATTTTGATACGTTTTTGCCCTTACGAATATGGTATGCATATATGGTATGGGTATGGGATATAAAGGCTCCCAGACTCTATACACTCTTCCCCCAACTTGCCTCAGCTCCTATCCTCATTACAGGTCTTTGGGGCAGTACTTCCTCTCAAACTGTGCCACGTCAAACTTGCGGGTGCAGCCTTTGTAGTTCATGTACCGTATCTTTCCGAAGATGGGTCTCTCGGCCCAGCCCTGGTCATGGACCCCGCATATGGACCACATACAACCTACAGAGAGATAGAGAGGGTTGGGGGAAAAGAACGTTGCAGTGTAAAACAGACATGGTCGCAAGAACAAAGATTCAGCACGAGGCAAGCAGGTAGAGGTTGTCATGACGTTGCCCTCTTTGGGTACACAGCAAGCTCTGCCTCCTCCTTTCCTCCTTCAACTAAGCTGCTGTGGTCAGAGAGAGGGATAGAGATAGAGTGAGATAGAGATAGAGTGAAGTTTCATAGAGAACAAAGGAATTTCTTCCACCTCACAGAACTTGAGGTCCAAACAACGTTTACGTTCCGGAGAAGGTATAAAAGATCGGTGAAGAATCCAGCTACGAACTGCTCCGTTTGTTACAATTTGGGGAAGCTCATGGGAGACGGTGTGGCCACATTACCTTAACGCTGTTTATATAATAGCCTCAGATATGAGGTTTAATTGTTGTATAAGATGAATGAGTGAGGATGATACTGTTTGTAAAATTGTGTAATGTGATTTTGGACTGTTTAATGAAGGAAACTCCAATTCCCTTTTGAGTTGAACTAAATCAGAGGACCGCCCATGAACACAGTTAGGGTCAGGCATCCTGGGACAGCCCCTTTTCTGCAATTCCAAATAAAACCCCAATCTTGAGAATTCCTCAAGTAGACCAAGTTTCTCTCAATCATGTTTCTCTCAAACAAAGGTTGCAGACCATTGCTGAATCTTTTAACCATACCACGTGGTTAAACTCTTAGACTATCGATACCGACAGAATAAGAACAAGTCTTTGATATTAATTACTAGTCTGCAGCTAGGAATTCGGTATCATTGGACGCGAAGAACGACAACCGCCGAAACATTCATTCTATAACGAATGAATGACTGTCACTCTGAACAATCAACTTTAACCACAACAGAGAGAGAGAGAGAGAGAGAGAGAGGACGAAAACTCTCCAACAGAAACTAACTTTTCAACAAAAATCCTGACGACACACTGAGCGTAAATATATATTGATTGCAATTATTCCCAAATGAGTGAGCGTTCATGTGCAAAGGATTAGCATTTCAATTGTTATAATGATCAACTTTGTAGTGTCTCATCTCAGTCGACCCCCACTTCCCTTTTGTCCACCAAGCCGCGATGCCGGTTTAGCCCACTAGGGAACATTCCCTTATCATTTCCTTGTAACCATATCTACTGTTTGTTATGCATTTCTGTGAATTACTTAGTTAGTAAATAAAGGATTTAAGACAATTGATGTCTCATAGTGAAGACTGGGTTCGTGCGGATAACCAACAATTTACGACGTTTGGAATGAGACTAACGTGAGGTAAAGTAAATAGTTCATTAATTCGAAGACTAATTGATCAGATATAAAATATTTGAAAGGTTATATTGGGAAATTATAACTTTGTAATCTGAATATTTTCCTTGGTGCCCCGACTTCCTAGTTAATTACAGTTACATGATCAATCAGTTTGATCGCATAATACTAATTACAGAGAATCTTTGATAAAAACCAAGTCTTCAATTTAATGATAGTAAAGACACGACAAGGTGCAAATGGATGTTGGTTTAATTTACACAGCGCTGGTGATGACAGTTAGTTAATATAGTTAATATATTTAGAAAAAGGTTTGCTTTCCAAATGTCAGCATTCAAAAGATAAAAAAAAAAAAAAATAACCCCTTAAATCAGGCAAAATCTGTCTTAACCAGAAAGCGCAGGTGGAGTCTACTAGGCTCAGATGCAGCCTCCCCATTAAGTTACCAAAATCAAAAGAACATACCCAAACGGTAGAGCTGCACAATTAATACAAATTGTGATAGACATGTGCAATATCCATAACCGCAAATCTGCAATATTATTTAAATGCCACTTAGCCGTTAGCCATCTTTAATGCCCGTTTATTTTACTTTTGATTTATTGCTTGAGTTGACGGAGATCCCCCTCCGTCTCTCCTCTTTAGGCCGGAGATCCCCCTCCGTCTCTCCTCTTTAGGCCGGAGATCCCCCTCCGTCTCTCCTCTTTAGGCCGGAGATCCCCCTCCGTCTCTCCTCTTTAGGCCGGAGATCCCCCTCCGTCTCTCCTCTTTAGGCCGGAGATCCCCCTCCGTCTCTCCTCTTTAGGCCGGAGATCCCCCTCCGTCTCTCCTCTTTAGGCCGGAGATCCCCCTCCGTCTCTCCTCTTTAGGCCGGAGATCCCCCTCCGTCTCTCCTCTTTAGGTCGGAGATCCCCCTCAATCTCTCCTCTTTAGGCCGGAGATCCCCCTCCATCTCTCCTCTTTAGGCCGGAGATCCCCCTCCATCTCTCCTCTTTAGGCCGGAGATCCCCCTCCATCTCTCCTCTTTAGGCCGGAGATCCCTGGACTCTACAAGGTGTCGAAAGTATTCTATAGGGATGCTGGTTCAAGTTGACTTCAATGCTTCCCACAGTTGTGTCAAGTTGGCAGGATGTCCTTGGTGTGGTGGACCATTCGTGACACACGTGAAACTATTGAGTGTGAAAACCCAGCAGCACTGCATTTCTCGACACAAACTGGTGCGCCTGGAACCTATTACCATACCTAGTTCAAAGGTACTTAATCTTTTGTATTGCCCATTCACCTTGTTTAAAAAATATATAATATATTTGTTTTACCTTTATTTAAACTAGGCAATTCTATCAGATCTAGGAACAATGAAGGGGTGTAGGAAGGGGTAAGAATTTAACCAACCACCAGTGAGTCACTTACCTACGAATCCGTTGGGGTCCTGCCCGTCCAACTCGTATCGGTCGTTGAGGTAGATGGCGATGGAGAGCGCTCCCTCTGGTGAGGAGGTCCACTCCAGGATCTTCTTGGCCCAGTACATCCTTAGAAAGCCATGCATCTTACCCTCAATCACCATCTGGTACTACAGGAGGAAGGATACAAGATGGAGAACTTATTTACAATGATATAGGGCTGTCCCGGTCAACAACAAAAAAATCTTGGTTGACCGAGTCGTCGTTCTTTCAACCAATCGATTAGTCTAAATTTAAAAATGTGTATTTTCATATACAGTGAATTTGCAAAGTATTCATACCTCAACTTTCCACATTTTGTTACGTTGACTTATTCTAAAATGGATTAAATTGTTTTTTTCCCCCCCGTCAATCTGCATACAATAGCCCATAACAACCAAGCAAAAACAAGTTTTTCGAAATCTTAGCAAATTTATTCAAAACATTTTAAAAAACTGAAATATTACATTTACATAAGTACTCAGACCCCTTTACTCGGTCCATTGTTGAAGCACCTTTAGCAGCGATTACAGCCTCAAGTCTTACTGGGTATGACGCTACAAGCTTGGCACACATGTATTTGGAGAGTTTCTCACATTCTTCTCTGCATATCCTCTCAAGCTCTGTTAGGTTGGATGGGGAGCGTAGCTGCACAGCTATTTTCAGATCTCTCTAGAGATGTTCGATCGGGTTCAAGTCCGGGCTCTGGCTGGGCCACTCAAGGACATTAAGATTTGTCCCGAAGCCACTCCTGTGTTGTCTTGGCTGATGGAAGGTGACCCGTCACCCCAGTCTGAGGTCCTGAGCAGGTTTTTAATCAAGGATCTCTCTGAACTTTGCGCCGTTCATCTTTCCCTCAATCCTGACCAGTCTCCCAGTCCCTGCCGCTGAAACACATCCCCACAGCATGATGCTGCCATCACCGTAGGGATGGTGCCAGGCTTGGCATTCAGGACAAAGAGTTCAATCTTGGTTTCATCAGACCAGAGAATCTTATTTCTCATGGTCAGAGTCCTTTAGGTGCCTTTTGGCAAACTCCAAGCGGGCTGTCATGTGCCTTTTACTGAGGAGTGGCTTTTGTCTGGCCACGCTACCATAAAAGGCCTGATTGGTGGAGTGGTGCAGAGATGGTTGTCCTTCTGGAAGGTTCTCCCATCTCCACAGAGGAACTCTGGAGCTCTGTCAGAGTGACCATAGGTCTCTTGGTCATCTTCCTGACCAAGGCTCTTCTCCCCCGATTGCTCAGTTTGGCCAGCTCTATGAAGAGTCTTGGTGGTTCCAAACTTCTTCCATTTAAGAATGATGGAGGCCACTGTGTTCTTGGGGACCTTCAATACTGCAGAAATGTTTTGGTACCCTTCCCCAGATTTATGCTTCAATACAATCCTGTTTCGGGGCTCTACGGACAATTCCTTCGACCTCATGGCTTTGTTTTTGCTCTGACATGCACTGTCAACTGTGGAACCTTATATAGACAGGTGTGTGCCTTTCCAAATCATGTCCAAATCAATTGAATTTACCACAGGTGGACTACAATCAAGTTGTAAAAACATCAAGAATCATCAATGGAACCAGGATGCTTCTGAGCTCAATTTCGTGTCTAATAGCAAACGGTCTGTATACTTATGTAAATAAAGTATTTTTGTTTATTTTTAAATTTGCACACATTTCTAAAAACCTTTTTTGTGTGTAGAGCAGGTGTCCACATACTTTTGGCCATGTGTATATGGATGCTTTATAAAGCCAGGCACATTTAACAGTTAGGCTTTTCATTATAGAACTAATTAAAGTTGGGGTTCTCTCTCTCCTCACTTTTCTTAGACAATTAAGGCAAGGGCTGTTTTCTCCTCAACTTCACTGCAGCCTCCGCCACATTGTTCTCAACACCAATATGCTGGGTAACTTTGCTATTATGCACATAGCAACATGGTCTAGGAAAAGGTGTCAATTTAACAGCGTGTTTGTTTCAGAAATGCGGCCAGGGACCGCTATCCAACGAGGAAGTGCATTTATTTAAAAAAAATATTTTTTTATTAGTGTTGCGCCATTGTTCTTATGTAATATAACCATATACAATTTCAGTAGTGCACATCTTAGCGTGATGGACTTTGCCATCCCCACGGCCTCCACAATGGATTAGTCCACTCAGACAGGTGTCTTGTCCACTATGATTTTTTCAGTCGAAGCAGTAGCAATCTCAGTCGACCAAGAGCTTATCGACAAAACAATCGTAAATGGGGTCTGAGCTTATTTTTGACTTCCCGGTGTAGTTTTTCTGGGCATTGCTAACCAGCAAACGGTTAGTAGTAAACGACACCAGATGGAAGTCGAAAATTCTCTTTAATCCTTCGCAATTTACAGTAGTGAGTGCATTCATATGTGTCAAAGTGATTGGAGTTGTTTTCATGCACTCACTATATTATAAGTTGCTTTGGATAAACGTGTAAACTGCAGATTTTATTACATGATTTATGTTAATAAATAAATACAAGTCTTGTTGTTCTGAGACTTGCTGAATTGGCTGGTTTGCATGTTGATAGTCTATGGGCGGTCAGCACTGTAAACGATACCTGGGCTGCGTTCCAGAGCTTGTCGTGGGTCTGGGCTTTCTCCAGCTGCTCACGGGTATAGACGTATGGCCTGGGGTCTTTGGCGTGATCTTTCAACGTTTTCTGGGCCCAGTCATTTGCACCTAGATCAAATACAAGGATCATTAATGTTAACTTCGCAAAACAGAACGGAAACATCCCTTCCCCTTTAAAATGTCACAATGGTCTTTAAATTGTTGCAATGTCTAAAACCCTGCACATAAATCTACCATATAGATACTAATCAAATGTTATTTGAAATGCTTACGGGCCCTAAAACAGAGAGAAAGAAAATAGAGGTATTAAAGTAATAACACGTAATAATAAAAACTTAATGAGTAACGATAACTTAGCTTTATACACAGGGTACCAGTGCCGAGTCGATGTGCAGGGTACGAGGTAATTGACGTAGATATGAACTTAGACAGTACCAGTCAAAAGTTTGGACACACCTACTCATTGCAGGGTTTTTCTTTATTTTTACTATTTACTATACTCTGGAATAATAGTGAAGACATCAAAACTATGAAATAACACATATGGAATCATGTAGTAACCAAAGAAGTGTTAAACAAATCAAAACATATTTTATATTTGAGATTCTAAAAAGTAACAACCCTTTGCCTTGACAGTTTTCCACACTCGTGGCATTCTCTCAACCAGCTTAATGGGGTAGTCACCTGGAATGCATTTCAATTAACAGGTGTGCATTGTTAAACGTTAATTTATGGAATTTCTTAACCTTCTTAATGCGTTTGAGCCAATCACTGGTGTTGTGACATTGTAGGGGTGGTATACAGAAGATAACCCTATTTGGTAAAAGACCAAGTTAATTTCTGGCAATCTCTATGGGGGTGCCACAGGGTTCAATTCTCAGGCCGACTCTTTTCTCTGTATATATCAATGATGTGTCGCACTTGCTGCTGGTGATTCTCTGATCCACCTCTACGCAGACGACACCATTCTGTATACATCTGGCCCTTCTTTGGACACTGTGCTAACAAACCGCCAAACGAGCTTCAACGCCATACAACACTTCTTCAGTGGCCTCCAACTGCTTTTAAATGCGAGAAACTAAATGCATGCTCTTCAACCGATCGCTGCCCGCACCTGCCCGCCCGACTAGCATCACGACTCTGGACGGTTCTGACTTAGAATATGTGGACAACTACAAATACCTAGGTGTCTGGTTAGACTGTAAACTCTCCTTCCAGACTCACATAAAACATCTCAAATCCAAAGTTAAATCTAGAATTGGCTTTCTATTTCGCAACAAAGCATCCTTCACTCATGCTGCCAAACATACCCTCGTAAAACTGACCATCCTACCGATCCTTACTTAGGCAATGTAATTTACAAAATAGCCTCCAACACTCTACTCAGCCAATTGGATGCAGTCTATCACAGTGCCATCCGTTTTATCACCAAAGCCCCATATACTACCCACCACTGCGACCTGTATGCTCTCGTTGGCTGGCCTTCACTACATATTCGTTGCCAAACCCACTGGCTCCAGGACAGCTATAAGTCTTTGCTAGGTAAAGCCCCGCCTTATCTCAGCTCACTGGGTCACCATAGCAACACCCACCCGTAGCATGCGCTCCAGCAGGTATATTGCACTGGTCATCCCCAAAGCCAACACCTCCTTTGGCTGCCTTTCCTTCCAGTTCTCTCCTGCCAATGACTGGAACGAATTGCAAACATCTCTGAAGCTGGAGTCTTATAGCTCCCTAACTTTAAGCATCAGCTGTCAGAGCAGCTTACCGATTGCTGCAGCTGTACACAGCCCATCAGTAAATAGCACACCCGACTACCTCATCCCCATATTATTACTTAAGCTCTTGCTCCTTTGCTCATCAGTAGCTCTACTTGCACATCATCATATGCACATCTATCACTCCAGTATTAATGTTAAATTGTAATTATTTTTGCCTCTAGAGCCTATTTATTGTCTACCTCCCTACATTTGCACACACTGGACATAGATTTTTCTATTTTTCTTTTGCGTTGACTGTAAGACACTGTAAGAGACTGTAAGTTCAAGTAAGACACTCAACATCAACTGTTCTGAGGAGACTGCGTTAATCAGGCCTTCATGGTCAAATTGCTGCAAAATAAACACTACTAAGAGGACACCAATAAGAAAAGGAAGAGACTCACTTGGGCCAAGAAACACAAGCAATGGACATTAGACCGGTGTAAATCTGTCCTTTGGTTTGACAAGTCCAAATTTTAGATTTTTGGTTCCAACCGCCGTGTCGTTGCGAGACACAGAGTAGGTGAACGGATGATCTCCGCATGTGTAGTTCCCACCGTGAAGCATGGAAGAGGTGGTGTGATGGTGCTTTGCTGGTGACACTGTCTGGGATTTATTTGGAAGTTACACTTAACCTGCATGGCTACCAAAGCATTCTGTAGCGATACGTGGGACTATGATTTGTTTTTCCAACAGGACAATGACCCAACACACCTCCAGGCTATGTAAGGGCTATTTGACCAAGAAGGAGAGTCATGGAGTGCTGCATCAGATGACCTGGCCTCCACAATCACCTGACCTCAACCCAATTGAGATGGTTTGGGATGGGTTGTACTGCAGAGTGAAGGAAAAGTAGCCAACAAGTGCTCAGCATACTCCTTCAAGACTACTGGAAAAGCATTCCATGTGAAGCTGAAAAAAAAGGGGAAAAAATAGCAGCAGTTGTGGCCTTTAGCTCAGCCCGAATGTTGCCTGTAATCCATAGCTTCTGGTTGGGATATGTACATACAGTCACTGTGGGGACGACGTCATCAATGCACTTGTTTACGAAGCCGTGATTTCCTGCCATGGCCAGCGAAGAGCCCGGATCTCAATCCCATTGAGCACATCTGGGACCTGTTGGATCGGAGGGTGAGGGCTAGGGCCATTCCCCCCAGAAATGTCAGGGAACTTGCAGGTGCCTTGGTGGAAGAGTGGGGTAACATCTCACAGCAAGAACTGGCAAATCTGGTGCAGTCCATGAGGAGGAGACGCGCTGTAGTACTTAATGCAGCTGGTGGCAACACCAGATACTGACTGTTACTTTTGATTTTGACCCCCCTTTATTCAGGGACACATTATTCCATTTATGTTAGTCACATGTCAGTGGAACTTGTTCAGTTTATGTCTCAGTTGTTGAATCTTATGTGCATACAAATATTTACACGTTAAGTTTGCTGAAAATAAACGCAGTTGACAGCGAGAGGACGTTTCTTTTTTTGCTGAGTTTAGATTAAGTCTCTCTTCGTAAATAGTATGGTCTACAGTTTATCGTGAGGTATTCTAGCTCGGGCACCAGCTGTTGTTAACAAAGAGAAACGCACCCCTCACTTCAGCTTACCTGGGGCTTCCGTTTGATCCTGCATATGCATAGAAAAACCAGCTAGACATATTATCCATGTCCTTGTTCAACCACGACGGACTAGGAGAAACATAGGATATTACAGTTCTTCTGGTCCCGTTGATAGGATAGTCTCGAACGGAGCCATCCAGTTTGTTCTCCGGTGATTCGCCAATAGAACAGAGGGTAAAGGCGGACTATTTATTCGTCAGGGTGCTCGCATGTCGGCCTCCCTTATGCCGTCTCTTTCCCGAGTCCCTGGGATTAGGGCCTGATCCAGGGCGAGCAGTATGCCCTGTTCCACAGATTCGTTGAAGTAGAAGCTCTTTTCGGGAATAGTAAACTATGATCAGCACAAAAAAACAAAACAGCAGAACTGGTCATGAGCCTGTAGAACAGGCCTGTAGCCTGTATCCATCGCAGCGCAATTCTAATCAGGTATTTGCTTGCGGCTCTGGTCAAATGTAGTGCACTACATAGAGAATAGGGTGCCATTTTGGATGCCGATCACGTCTTAACTCAAGAGAACTCAGTCCTCCTCACTCACCCTTCACGCTGTCATAGCTGGGGTTGTAGTAACAGAAGTTATCGGTCAACTCTCTGCGCACCACCAGTTCTTCTGTGAAGGAGGAAACGGACTCGCCGGCACTCTTCCCACAGCACTTTACCTGCAGCACCACGCGCTGGGCAGACAAGTGACCTGGAGATAGGTAGGGATGGAGGTAGGGTTGGAGAGAGGGTAGAAAGGGGAGAAGGAAGGGGATGGAGGGATAGAGAGCAGGAGGAAGAGAAGGAGGGACAGTCAGTGGAGTCCACCTTGAGCTTCAGAAATACGTTTGAAAAACATTTGCATACAAATAACACTGGATATTTCTTTAGGTGGGAGTGGGGCTTCACACCGGGTGGGTGGGATTGGGGCTTCACACCGGGTGGGTGGGAGTGGGGCTTCACACCGGGTGGGTGGGAGTGGGGCTTCACACCGGGTGGGTGGGAGTGGGGCTTCACACCGGGTGGGTGGGATTGGGGCTTCACACCGGGTGGGTGGGAGTGGGGCTTCACACCGGGTGGGTGGGATTGGGGCTTCACACCGGGTGGGTGGGAGTGGGGCTTCACACCGGGTGGGTGGGAGTGGGGCTTCACACCGGGTGGGTGGGAGTGGGGTTTCACACCGGGTGGGTGGGAGTGGGGCTTCACACCGGGTGGGTGGGATTGGGGCTTCACACCGGGTGGGTGGGATTGGGGTTTCACACCGGGTGGGTGGGAGTGGGGCTTCACACCGGGTGGGTGGGAGTGGGGCTTCACACCGGGTGGGTGGGATTGGGGCTTCACACCGGGTGGGTGGGATTGGGGCTTCACACCGGGTGGGTGGGAGTGGGGTTTCACACCGGGTGGGTGGGAGTGGGGCTTCACACCGGGTGGGTGGGAGTGGGGCTTCACACCGGGTGGGTGGGATTGGGGCTTCACACCGGGTGGGTGGGATTGGGGCTTCACACCGGGTGGGTGGGAGTGGGGCTTCACACCGGGTGGGTGGGATTGGGGTTTCACACCAGGTGGGTGGGAGTGGGGCTTCACACCGGGTGGGTGGGATTGGGGTTTCACACCGGGTGGGTGCTAGGTGTATAAGGTCATAAGAGGTGTGTTTGTGGGCTGGTATCAGGTGAACACTGTGTTTTGAGTTGGCATGTTGAATTTAATTCAACATTTAGAAAGGGGAGAGCTGACACAGGTGTGTATTGCAGGCT
Source organism: Oncorhynchus clarkii lewisi (assembly GCF_045791955.1). Taxonomy (NCBI): domain Eukaryota; kingdom Metazoa; phylum Chordata; class Actinopteri; order Salmoniformes; family Salmonidae; genus Oncorhynchus; species Oncorhynchus clarkii. The sequence continues at coordinate 10,821,751 of NC_092166.1, read as the reverse complement.
CATAGTGGGTGTGTGATTATAGGCTGAAATAACACTATAGTTTGTATTGGCACAAATTCCAGTAAGCGGCTTCCCCAACTGACCGAAGCGGATCCACGGCGAGAGCTGACTAACGGCAGAAGAATTGGGGTTGTTCCTCTGAGTGGCAAAGTTCTTGAGGCGCAGGTCGATGAAAGATTCCAACATGGCTATGCCTGCTGCAGTGCCAGACTTGGCCCAATCCACCTCCTCCACCGTCCTGTCCACCTCCAGAGAGGACAATGCCTCTGCCCAGTCTACTGGCTGGAAGGAGAGAAGAGCTTCATTTATTTAAGGTTGTGAAAAGTTTAATATATATGGAGTGGCCTATACCAACAGAGGAGGAAAGACGATGGGAAAGATATGAGGAAGAACTTAGGTCTTCTCTAAAAACAACATCAAACTTACTTCCACTTTGGTGTTTGCAGGTCTGGAGGGACTTGATAGGTGTAAGCAATACAACAGAAGCTCCATTGGAAGGCTTTGCAAAGTAATCACCTTATTGCTTACACCTATCCTGTGCATTCTGCTAATACGGTGGAAGGGAGACGGTGGGGGCTATGGGTTGTTTTCTGATTAGGCAAGAATTTAACCAACCCAGAGACCAACTCATTAACCAACCCAGAGACCAACTCATTAACCAACCCAGAGACCAACTCATTAAACAACCCAGAGACCAACTCATTAACCAACCCAGAGACCAACTCATTAACCAACCCAGAGACCAACTCATTAAACAACCCAGAGACCAACTCATTAACCAACCCAGAGACCAACTCATTAACCAACCCAGAGACCAACTCATTAACCACCCCAGAGACCAACTCATTAACCAACCCAGAGACCAACTCATTAACCACCCCAGTTTAGTGGATTGTGTCAATACAAATACCATTAAGGAATCCCTCATCTTAATGAGGTCCACCTTCTATAAGCAACCTCTTACTTTGGCGGTTCGGAGAGCAGTGTGTGGGTGTTTGTCCACTAAAGGCATCTCTGTGAGGAACTCCTTCAGAAGCTTGGTGATCTTGTTACGGATTGTCCTGGCAGAATACTCCAGCTTGTCTGATGCCACCCAGCAGGGCACCACGTTATGGGCATCGACCTGCGGTAGTGACGGGAAGACGTGGTAGTTGACAGACTTGAAATCCTTTGTTAACATAGCCTGAGAAATTGAAGGAAGAAAGCTATACAGGAATTCAATAGGTGTTCAGTGTTGGTATAACAGAGTGAGTTCCATAAATCTTTTGCACAATGATACTCAAGAAGTTCCGGCCCCCAATAACACTGACCCAGAAAAATAAATGCATCTGGGTGCGACTTTCATCTGAGCACTTTTGCACGCAACTATCACATAAAAAAAAAAACGCTAAGTAATCCTGAAGGGACTGATCTGCATACTTGTATGAAGGGGATATCACACAAAGAACGCAACACGGAACCGGAACCGGCTGCGCGCGTGCGCCATCGTGCATACATTTATTTGTCCCCTTACACCAAACGCGATCACGACACAGGTTAAAATATCAAAACCAACTCTGAACCAATGACATTCATTTGGGGACAGGTCGAAAAGAATTAAACATGTATGGCAATTTAGCTAGTTAGCTTGCTAGTTAATTTGTCCTTTTTAGCTAGCTTGCTGTTGCTAGCTAATTTGTCCTGCGATATATAAACATTGAGTTGTTATTTTACCTGAAATGCACAAGGTCCTCTACTCCGCCAATTAATCCACACATAAAACGGTCAACCGAATTGTTTCTAGTCATCTCTCCTCCTTCCAGGCTTTTTCATCTTTGAATTTATATGGTGATTGGCATCTAAACTTTCATAGTATTACCACGACAACCGGCAAAACAGTTTGTCTTTCAATCACCCACGTGGGTATAACCAATGAGGAGATGGCACGTGGGTACCTGCTTCTATAAACCAATGAGGGGATGGGAGAGGCAGGTCTTGCAGCGCGATCTGCGTCAGAAATAGGAACGACTTCTATTTGAGCCCTTGGCAACGCCGACGCTCGTTGGCGCGCGCGCGAGCAGTGTGGGTGCAATAATTGAATAACATGGATTTCTACATTTATTTTGCGATGCACGCGACGTGTCCGGTCTGGTCAGCATCTAAGTAATCCTGAAGGGACTGAGCTTCATACTTGTATGAAGGGGATATCCGACGAAAGCCCCTTTTTGACCTCCTCCACCCACTGCAGCGGTGTCCTTAGAGGGGAGAAGTCGGTCACTACTGCCCCAAAACTCCAGTCCGCCACAAACCCTGGCAGCAATTCTCCAGCGGAGCCCTGGAGCAGGTGGACCTGAATATCCAGGGCACTGCAGTCCTGTGAAAGGGGGGACAGATAAGTGCATGGGACAAGAAGGAAGCAGGTATAGAGGAGAATCTCAATTGGAATATCTCGATTCCTTTCGCCCCCTAGCATCCACTCGAGTAGGAGGAGGAAACGTGGAAAGAAATGCACTTGTAAGAAAAGAGTCTGTCCTCCTCTATCACTCCATCAGGCAAATTACATTTACAGAGGTGGAATCTCAAAATACTTATGTTTAAAGTGGTAAAAAAAAAAAAATGTTGCCAGTTAATCTAGACATTTTATAGATAAAAGGATAAGTGGCCTATAGTTTTTAAATGTGTGCATGCTTTTCTCATCCGAGAAAATAACAGCTGCTCTTTGAGGGCGTATTTCAAAACTCTTCCGGGGTAGGACACACCTGAGCATCCTACACCAGAGGCAGCAACCAAGGAGAGGAGCAAACTCCTCCCTTCACCCATTAACAAACTGACACTCTCCTACATACGGCAGCCACGTATAGGTTTCCGAGTCACGGAAGAGAGGAGGACAGAGTTGAAGAGAGGACAGACTTTTTTGCCAATTGAGAATCTCCCTCGGTTGACTGATTGGGCCATAAACAAGTGTAAGAATTGAGGGGAGCCGGGCCGGATGTCAAGATGACGACCCAGATGTCATATCCTCACATATATTTGTTTACAATCATAACATGAGTAACCTGCTTAATTGCTAAGTTAAAAAGGTCTGAAGTATCAAAGTCCACCTGCATTAGGATCACACAGGACACATAATTCTCAAAGGCCTCGAACTCAAGACAGAGCGCATAACAATCGTAGGGGGGGAATGTAGGAGTGCGGCCACGAGGCCGGATACCAAGACAAAAACTGCACACTAGAAAAGACAAGCACTCGACCTCGGCTTAATTTATTTTTAATTAGCTGTGAATCAACAAACAGATTCGCATACAGATTCTTCAGGTTTGTGTTTGTTGATTCACTGAAAATGTAAAAATCAACAGAATTTAAGTCAAGGTTGGTCACCTGTCTTTTCTAGTGTGTGGTTTTTACATTTGTTTTAGGATACTAGTTGTTTTGGCACTGGTTGGGCCATCTCCATCTCAAAGTCTCCCAGCAGCTGTTATTTTCTCAATTGGGAAAGCTATTTGAGCTAGTACCTAGATGCAAGGTTGTCTTTTTTTCCATCATGAATCTTGGAAGGAATCTCTGCTCTAAAATCATAAAATCTGATTGTAAACCTAACCTTAATAATGCCCAACCTTAAAATTAAGACTAAAAATAATGTTTGTTTTCATGAATTTCTACAATATAGTCAATATTGACTTTACAGCTGGTCTATCTAAGGGGGGGGGGAAATAAAATAAAAATGTACTCAGTTCTGCCTCCAGGGAAAGACTCATGGCAATAGAAGTCAACCTACTCCCTAGATAGAAAGAACAGGGAAGAGAACACACAAGTCATTTTCACCCCAGACAACAATGGATGGTTTCTCTACCTTTGCAACTTCCTCCAGTCCCCCCAGCATGAAGCCAAAATGGCGGATGGTTGCCAACTCTGAGTTTTGTGGTACCACCAAACAGAAACAGATATGCAGGGGCAGCTTCTCTTCAAGGGCAAGCTGCTGGGCATAGATCAACGCCCAGTTATCTACAGAAAGAGTCAAAGAGAGAAGCAAACATTGTGTTACTGGTGAATATGGCTGCAAATACTGAAAAGAATCCACAAAAAAAATCCCACTACAATGTCAACCCAAACTATACTGGCTTGAAAAGTTTATTTTCCCATTGTCATTTCGCGCATAACACAGCTCAGCAGTGTGAAAAGGCTACATTCAATGCACTTTCTATTGGACATTCTTATTTACAATGACGGCCTATTCCGGCTAAACCGGGATGACGCTGAGCCAATTGTGCACCGCTATGGGACTCCCAATCACAGCCAGATGTGATACAGCCTGGAATCGAACCAGGGACTGTAGTGGTGCCTCTTGCACGGAGATGCAGTGTCTTAGAACACTGTGCCACTTGGGAGCCCACTGTATATCCACTGTTATTGGTAGTGGATATACTGGAGATTCTCACCTTGGACCCTGTGATCCCGGTTCATCCAGTAGACTACTCCCTCTGATCCTTGCTTTATCTTCTGGGTTTGGGACAGAAAACGGAGGCGCTGCTTGTTGAATTTCAAGTCCTTCTTCTCCTTCCGTTGCTCTGCCACCACATCCTGCAGCCAGCCCTCTACTCTCTCCCTCTTCCCCTCTTTTACAGCCTGCAGCTTCTGCCGTTTGGTGTTGTCCATTTTGACAAATGTTGCCTTGCGTTTTTCTGCTGGCATGGTGGTTCGATTATTAATGCTGCTTGGGCCTACTAACTTGGTAAAGGAGCAGTGTCTTTGGCTCTCGAGTGTCACAAACTTCCAAATGTGCTTGGATGCTGGAATGAGCAACAAACTGGATAGAGGGAAGCATTAGAGGATAATTACTAAAGAAATATCACTTTTTCATCTTCAATACATTTTCTAATAATGCAAGCAACCATGGCAAAACAGGATGTTATCATGCAGACCAAGACACCATTTGATGTAAGCCAGGAAATAATTAAATTACAATCGCACTGAAATGTTTGGCAAGAAATGCCTTACCTGCGATGCATACAGATTATTGTAAACGTGTATCGCAGTCCTTTTCAGAGTTTTCAGACTTGATATGTATTTATTCAAACAACAGCAGATACGTACACATCTACACGCGTCTCGTGTTCTTTTTGTTTTGTAAGAGCAGATCTTTTTGGGGGGGGTATTATGACAACTACACATCCCAAAATGCCATTCGTGTCTCTAGTTTTTGCAGTCGTCACTAGTTACCACAGCCACAAAGTCACAACGCTCCCCATGTCTACTATTGATCTTCTTAAAATCTGATTTTAAACCTAACCACACTGCTAACCTTATACATAACCCTAAATTAAGACCAAATAGCACCTTTTTTGAACCAAATAGCACATTTTGTCTTTGTGGCTGTTGTATCTAGTGACAACCGTTTAGACGGGGGGGATATTTGACGTCGCTAGATAGCTAGGCTGGCTAGCTAAACGTGCTAATTTTTGTGAATTTTATCCAGAATATTTTCCTGTGTGTAGCTACAGATTTCCACAGTATGAGCAACGTTGGTTTTTCGGCTACACGGGGGATCAGCTCGGGCGGACCTGATAAGGTCGACATGTCTTTAGGTAAGGCCGCTCGCGACACCGTTGATGTGGGTGGGTCACCGGCAGCTCGAACTTGGTTGTTGTAGCTAGCTTGCTAAATGTTCGCATATGAGGGATTATAATATGCATTTATTTGAGATACATTACACTGTATATTTAAAACGACTTACATACTACTCTGGGCAACTTTGTTTGCTAACCGCTAGTTAGCTGCGTTCATTCAATGCGACCAAGCCAATTAGCCACCACTACTCAGTTAACGAACTGCTAGCTAACGTTAATTGTTATGCAGGTCTATTGGCCCATCCAAATGTCAGCGAGAATGATTAATGTAGTTAGTTAACTAGAATGTACAAATTTAGCCGACTTCCAAGAGCCAGACAAACTTTAATTCATAAGCATGGCATACATAACGTTAGATTGACTGAAAGAGCTCACTGACAAGTAAACGTATGGTTTTGTTCATCTGACTGTCCTAGATGATATAATTCGTTTGAACAAGAAAGAGCAACAAGCAAGGAGGCCTGGCCCGGGGAACCGCAGGCCACTACAGAAGGGGAAGGTCTTTGTCCAAGGGAAGCCAGTTGGAGCGAGGGCCAGGGGACAGACTCAAAGACGTGTGTACAGTAGTTTTGTTTGTGATGCTCATCACTGCAACTAGTTCTCCATTGTTGACCATAAACTAGGTGGTTCGAGCCCTGAATGCTGATTTGGCTGACAGCCGTGGTATCTCAGATCATATACCACGAGTATGACAAAATATTTCTTTTTACTTCTCTAATTACTAAGGGCTGCATCCAGGCACTCCTCTTTGCGTCATGTGTAAGAGCCCTTAGCCACATTGGCTATATACCACACCCCCTTGGGTGGCAGGTAGCCTAGTGGTTAGAGCGTTGGGCCCTGAGCCCGCCAGAACACGTTTCTCTTCCGCAGGGGCCTCAAGGTACACTCTATTGGCCCGTAAGTGTCTCTGACCGTATGTAGACTTCTACCCCTGAACAAGGCAGTTAACCCACTGTTCCTAGGACATGATTGTAAATAAGAATGTGTTCTTAACTGACTTGCCTAGTTAAAGGTTAAATATACATATATATATGAAATATTGCTTAAGTAACTTAATATAAGGGATATTGGGATATTTATATATATTGGGATATTTGAAATGCCAGTGAACTAGTTAGACCTTCCAATACATCACATCAATTGAATTCTCCACATGAATAAGAAGCCGTGTCATTTCCAGGAGGTGGTGTACCAAGAGGTGCGATAACGAGAGCGGGTTTTGGAAGAGGCCGAAAGATTCCCCCTCCGGTTGGTCGACGCCGGGGTCAAGGGGTTATCACTGGACTGGCAGCCCGGAAGACTGCAGCACTACAGAAAGGCATCAGTCTGCTCAACCGACCTGCTATCAACCGGGTACTAAGGGCTCATACATCTGGGACATTTTCATTAGGGCACACTGTAGCAAAACGTGCATCAGAACCAAAATGAGCATCCCTTATTGGACAAGTTAAGATAATACCTCGCTGTTTCGAACTGTTTTCCTCCGTTTCATGCCTAGTTAACATGACCCTTGTTGGGATCAAAGAGGAGAGAGTTAGTTTCCGAAGAAGACTGTGCTCCTCTGTTCACCATCTCTATTTAAAATTTCTCTCTCAGAAGTTACGGCCCTTCAACAACCGATCACGGCCCTTCAACAACCGATCACGGCCCTTCAACAACCAATCACGGCCTTTTATCCAACCAGCCCAATACAGACAGGTGCAAGGCCAAAGGAGGCCCTACAGACAGACAGACGTACAGCGACGCCTCGACTCGACGAGACCCTTTCAGCAGCGGAGACGGTGAGGAAATAACATTTGCAGCATTACTCCAGATGACTCCCCTCCATGGAATATCACTTTGTCACACCGTCAGCCGGTCCCAGACCGCTATCTACCCCTTCTTCCCTTTGGCCATAACCGTTCAATGTTTGCAGATCTGTATGTATTAAAGGGCAAATCAGCAGTTGAAACAATAACAAAGTGTTCTCCCTGCTACTGTTAATTAGTAAACAGCTGAGGGATTTGGGGTGAAGAAATGTAACCATTCTAAAATGCATACAGCTATGGGATGCAAGGACTGACCATCCATTATATCAAAAGTATAGTTTTAACCATGTGTTGAAGCTATATGGTGTTTGTTTACATTTACTTTGTTTGCAAACATTGGAGTAAAACAAGCTTATATTTTGGGTTCTGATGGGGTACGACTGTTGAACTAAACTCATGAGGCCTTTATAAGTTATATTCAAGAATCGATGGGTACAGATTGATTGAAAAGTGAAAGACTAAAGTTACATACATGGGATGCTTTAGTGAATTTCAGAATGTCTGGAATAGAAAAGGCAGAAATAAAACAATTCAATAAACATTCGCAGCCAGTCATCCAAAACATAGCCCTATGCAGTCGTTCAATTCCTATAGAAGCTGAGGATGTGTGTTCAACAGGCAGACACGTTTCAGACCATTTAAATGCATTTACAAGTCCAAAAAGGGATGTAGCAACTGCAGATTTCCTCTTGAAGTAATGTGGGGGAAGCGCCATATACACTGATTATACCTATATAGGCCTATAAGATCTGCAAATATCAAAGGGTTAACATCAAAGCAAAGTGGTAGGGAACAAATTGGCCCTGGCTCTGTTTAACGCTGAGAATCACTGAAGCGTTGTTCCAAATGCTCTCCGATGACATTACACAAACGAAGGACATCATGGAACATTTCCATCTCCACCCTTAGACCAACCATCTATTTTGTCTTTTCCTTGTAGGCCCTTGCCCCTTGTCCAAACCCAGAGAGAAGCCCGCCAGGCCATGTTTCTCTCCCGCAGGGGCCTCAAGGTACACTCTATTGGCCCGTAGGTGTCTCTGACCGTATGTAGACTAAAATTTATTGGACACAGTGCATGGAAAGTCCTGTCTTTGTCTCACCTGTACATTCTTCCATACTGCAGGTTCACACCCAGGTCCCGAAGCCGACTTTAACCTCTATATCCCCTGCCCCAGTTAGAACCCGCCAGTGAGTATTTGACGTGTGTGTGTGTGTGGATGGGTGTGAGACTATCGCCTCTTGACAGACGGCATTCCACTCTATAATATAGTGCACCCTCATCATTCTTGAGGACTACACATCAAACCTTTGCTCGTCATTATCCACAAGTCCTCTAACCATATGTCTGTCTGTCCACCAGGTGGCGCACGTCAACAAACAGCAGTGGGATCCTGACCGTTTCCATCGACAACCCCACTGCCATGACACAGTCTGAGTGAGTCACATTATGAAGCCACACATACCACTATATGAGCAGAGACTGACTAAATACATAGGGCCAGTAGTTACCATACCAAAGAACCTCATATTAACTAAGGGCAGTAGTTTTTCCTAGTCCGTTCAAGTGGTACAAGGGTGGCAGGTAGTTAAGAGCTTTGTGCCATTAACCGAAAGGTCGCTGGTCCGAATCCCCATGTTGGCTAGGTGAAGAATCTCTGTGCCCTTGAGTATTGCCCTTAACCCTAATTGTTCCTGAAAGTCGCTCTGGGTAAGAGCATCTGCTAAATGACAAAAAAATGTAAATACTCCTGGCCCTATGTATAGAGTGGCGACCAAATATATTGACACCCTTGGACTTTTCTTACATCATTCGTTACTACTTCTAAAATAATTGAATAAGTCAGTTCTGCAAATTTCTGCCCTGCTAGTGCTGCCCCGGTCAACTGTAAGTGCTGTTGTCAAATCAAATCTTCTTCGTCACATAATCGTGATTGACAGCTGTAATTCTGGGTGTAGCAAAATGCTTGTGAAGTGGAAACATCCAGGAGCAACAACGGCTCAGCCGCGAAGTGGTAGGCCACACTAGCTCACAGAACGGGACCGCCAAGTGCTGAAGCTCGTAAAAAATTGTCTGTCCTACCGAGTTCCAAACTGCCTCTGGAAGCAACGTCAGCACAAGAATTGTTTGTCGGGAGCTTCATGAAATGGGTTTCCATGGCCGAGCAGCATGTGCAATGCCAAGCAACGGCTGGAGTGATGTAAAGCTGCCGCCATTGGACTCAGGAGCAGTGGAAACACGTTCTCCTGTGTGATGAATCACACTTCACCATCTGGCAGTCCGACGGACAAATCTGGGTTCGGCGAATGCCAGGAGAACACTACCTGTCCCAATGCATATATTTAAATGTAATCTTTATTTAACTAAGCAAGTCAGTTAAGAACAAATTCTTATTCACAATGATTGCCTACACCGGCCAAACCCGGACGATGCTGGGCCAATTGTGCACAGACCTATGGGACTCCCAATCACGGCCGGTTGTGAGAGCCTGGAATCTAACCAGGGTGTCTGTATTAGCTCCTCAAGCACTGAGATGCAGTGCCTGTTATTGCAGCAAAGGGGGGACCAACACCATAATAATACCCATTATTTTGGAATTAGATGTTTGACAAACAGGTGCCCACATACTTTGTCATGTAGTGTACCAAACTCTTCTTATAGCAATCAATGAGCTTGCTGCACCTTTCGACTGGCAATTTGGCCCACTTTTCGGCAGGAAACTGCAAGAATTCTTTAATGTTTCAGGGATGCCCTCCAACTACTTTTTTCAGATCTCACCATAGGCTTTGGATGTGATTCAGGTCTGGATTCTTCCCTGGCCACTCCAGGACAGTCCAGCTTTTCTTCTTGAACCATTCCAGGGTGCTTTTGATGTGTGTTTGGGTTGTTGTCCTGCTGGAAGTTCCACAACCTTCAACAGGAAGTTCCACAACCTTGCACTCTAAACACCTTGATAATCTGCTGATTTCATGATGTCTTGCACACATTCAAGGCCCCCAATACCAGAGGCAGCAAAGAAACTCCACGGCATTATCAAACCTCCCCATGTTTGATTGTAGGCAGGGTGTTCTTTTCAGTAAACTGTCAGTAAACACAGTGCTGATCTGTATTGCCAATGTACAATCATTTTGTTTCATTGGTCTACAGAACATTTCCTCCAGGATTAAAGCTTGTTCGGTGGGTCTTTGAGAAGTTCAATCAGGCTTTCTTGTCTCTTTCAGTAGTGAGGTCTTCCTATGTTTACCAACAACCAAATTAAGCAGGCTGCTTCTGGTACTTGGGGCCTTGAATGTGTGCAAGACATCATGAAAGCAGCAGATTATCAAGGTGTTTTGGAGTGCAATGTTCAACCCCCTGTCCAAAAACGATGTCTGTCTGAAGGTTGTGGAACTTCCAGCAGTTAAACAATCCCAAACAAATCTTAAAAGCACCCTGGAATGGTTCAAGAAGAAATGCTGGACTGTTCTGGAGTGGCCAGTGAAGAGTTCCAATCGGAATCACATCCATAACCTATGGCAAGAGCTGACAACTGCCGTTGGTGGAAGGCACTCCTCAAACATTGAAGAATTAGAGCAGTTTGCTGCTTTAAAGTTAGCCAAATTGCCAGTAGAATGGTGTTACAAGCTCATTAATGGCTACAAGAAGCGTTTGTCTGCAGTTCTTGTCCAAAGCCTGTGCCACCAAGTACTAGTTCCGGGGTGCCAATAATTGTCCATTCATCTTTTATTTTCTCAAATCTAAACTTACATTTACAAAAAATAAAATTGTTTCTGCAATGTAGTTTTAGAATAAATAGGGAATTATTTAAGAAAAGTGCATGGGTGCCATTATATATTTTCGGCAACTGTCCATAACCACTTGCCATATTTTTTTCTTCTGTTCTCCCAGGCCTCCCTGTGCTTGGTCCCTGCACCCCTCGGCCCCCACCAGCTCTGCCCCAGTCAAGATGAAGGTGGAAGAGGAGAAGAAAACGGAACCACCTAAAGGAGTCCCCTTGCAGTTTGACATCAACAGTGTGGGGAAACCGGTGAGAATAAGATAGAATTGGGCAATCGTTTACAAAGGCAGCCCAATTCTGATTTTTGGCACATTTTTGGCAAAAGAGCTAATCTGATTAGGTAAAATATCAGAATTAGGCTGCCTGTGTAAACACAGACCAAGTTGTTTCAGATCATGTCCTCGTGAGCCTCAATGTACAAAACATTAGGAACAGCTGCTCTTTCCACGAGACTGACCAGGTGAAAGCTATGATCCCTTATTGATGTCACCTGTTAAATCCACTTCAATCAGTGTAGATGAAGGGAAGAAAGAAGACAGGTTAAATAAGGATTAGGCCTTGAGACAATTGAGACATGGATTGTGTATGTGTGCCATTAAGAGGGTGAATGGGTAAGACAGAAGATTGAAGTGCCTTTTGAACAGTATGGTAGTAGGTGCCAGGCACACCGGTTTGAGTGTGTCAAGAATTGCAACATTGCTGGGTTTTTCCATGATCAACAGTTTCCCATGTGTATCAAGAATGATCCACCAACCAAAGGACACCTAGCCAACTTGATACAACTGAGTCCATGCCCTGACAAATTGAGGCTGTTCTGAGGACTAAAGGGGGTGCAACTCAATATTAGTAAGGTGTTCCTAATGTTTTGTACACTCCGTATAAACGTTATGAATGGTTGTTTGATAGTCTAACTCTCCCTAGTGGTTCAAGATCTAAGTTTCCCCTTGTGAATTGGTGAATAGTGTCATTCATTAGTGCACGCTGAAGCAAAAAGGTTTAAAAACGTGCAATGTTAACAAAATTATTGAAGTTCAGATAGTGTCTCCCTGATTCAGTCAGTTTGTCTCCAGTTTGTTTCTAGTGAACTGGACCCAGTTATACTGTATGTACACAACATTATATGCAAATGTATTATATGTGCACAAGTCAGACTTCTCTCTGCTACCACACGGCAAGTGGTACCGGAGCGCCAAGGCTAGGTCCAAGAGGCTTCTAAACTGCATCTACCCCCAAGCTATAAGACTCCTGAACAGCTAATCGAATGGCTACCCAGACTATTTGCATTTTTTTTATTTTTTTATATTTTCTTAAACTGCATTGTTGGATAAGGGCTTGGAAGTAAGCATTTCACTGTAAGGTCTACACCTGAAAGTATTCAGCGCATGTGACAAATAACATTTGATATATATTTTTATTCTGGTCTCTGGCCATTGCTAGTTATAATTAAAAAAATGTTTTTCAAAAGTATTATTTATAGGTATTACTGCACTGCTGAAGCTAGAAACCCAAGCATTTCGCTGCACCTGCAATAACTTCCATGTACACGACTAAAACATTTTGATTTTGTGTGAAGCGAATTTAATGTTTTTTCTGACAAGCTTTCTCTCCCAACTGTTGTCACATCAGACTGCGATGACTTTGAATGAGCGATTCCGCATCCTGAAAGACGAGCGCGTCGCCACTGCGCAGACCAGCAAAGGCAGCCGATTCGTCACTGTGGGTTAAGACAATGACGCAAAGGAGAAGGGGGATCCCCAAAACATTTGTGTCCCAGACAGACAGACACACACACACACACACACACACACAGGACCCTGAGCTGATCGTAAGCTGATCCTCCTGAGTGATTTTCCTTATGGAGCAGACTTGGGATAGAAAGAGAGTGATGCATTCTCAGTAGGATGAGCCTAGTATGCTGATATTTGTTGCTTACTTGCATTCATTTTTATGAAAACAGTAGGCATACGTTCTAAATTGTATGCCGTTCGAGTAAATATTAGGCAAACCAGATTTGGACACCGTCTTTTTGATGTAAAATAAATATGGTAGAACGTTTTTGTATATGTATAGATATGGGATACTGTTCTATAGGAAATGTTATACTTTTAAATGTTTTTATACTAACTACAAAGTCATTTTGTTGAATAAACCCCTAATTAACGTACGAAAAGGCTTTTTTTATAATTATTTCTGCGTAATCACGGTAAGCCTGCAGCGCATATCCAGTGTTAAATATAGAAAATAGATTAATTAGGGGAAAAAATGTAAGAGGTCTATCTTGTCCGTACTTGCACGGATGCAGTTGCTCTAGGATAGTCACCTGATGTTTGCTACCCAATTTATTATTTTAGGACGCAGTAGCCTAAGCCGGCAAAAGTTTGGTAGGTATCAAAGAGAGAGGGGGGAATTGGTAGGCTCCCAGCCATATTATTGTTCTGTCAACCATGGTTATTTGCAAGGAAACATGTGCCGTTATCTTTCCTTTACACAAAAAGGGCTTCACAGGCAAGGATATTGCTGCCAGTAAGTTTGTACCTAAATCAACCATTTATAGGATCATCAAGAACTTCAAGGAGAGCGGTTCAATTGTTGTGAAGAAGGCTTCAGGGCGCCCAAGAAAGTCCAGCAAAGTCCACCGTCTCCTAAAGTTGATTCAGCTGCGGGATCGGGGCACCACCAGTACAGAGCTTGCTCAGGAATGGCAGCAGGCAGGTGTGAGTGCATCTGCACTCACAATGAGGTGAAGACTTTTGGAGGATGGCCTGGTGTCAAGAAGGGCAGCAAAGAAGCCACTTCTCTCCAGGAAAAACATCAGGGACAGACTGATATTCTGCAAAAGGTACAGGGATTGGACTGCTGAGGACTGAGGTAAAGTCATTTTCTCCGATTGTTTGGGGTATCTGGGAAAAAATCTTGTCCAGAGAAGACAAGGTGAGCGCTACTATCAGTCCTGTGTCATGCCAACAGTAAAGCAGTCTGAGACCATTCATGTGTGGGTTTGATTCTCAGCTAAGGGAGTGGGCTCACTCACAATTTTGCCTAAGAACACAGCCATGAATAAAGAATGATACCAACACATCCTCCGAGAGCAACTTCTCCCAACCATCCAGGAACAGTTTGGTGACGAACAATGCCTTTTCCAGCATGATGGAGCACCTTGCCATATGGCAAAAGTGATAACTAAGTGGCTCGGGGAACAAAACATTGATATATTAGGTCCATGGCCAAGAAACTCCCCAGACCTTAATCCCATTGAGAACTTGTGGTCAATCTTGGACACTGTGTTTACAACCCTCCAGACGAGCTTCAATGTCATTCAACTCTCCTTCTGTGGCCTCCTACTGCTCTTAAATACAAGTAAAACTAAATGCATGCTTTTCAACCGATCGCTGCCTGCACCTGCCCGCCCGTCCAGCATCACTACTCTGGACAGTTCTGACTTAGAATATGTGGACAACTACAAATACCTAGGTGTCTGGTTAGACTGTAGACTTCCAGACTCAAATCAAACATATCCCATCCAAAGTCAAATCTAGAATTGGCTTCCTATTTCGCAACAAAGCATCCTTCACTCATGCTGCCAAACATACCCTCGTAAAACTGACCATCCGACTGCTCCTCGACTTCGATGTCATTTACAAAATATCCTCCAATACCCTACTCAATAAATTGGATGCAGTCTATCACAGTGCCATCCGTTTTGTCACCAAAGCCCCATATACTACCCACCACTGCGACCTGTACGCTCTTGTTGGCTGGCCCTCGCTTCATACTCGTCGCCAAACCCACTGGCTCCAGGTCATCTACAAGACCCTGCTAGTTATCTCAGCTCGCTGGTCACCATAGTAGCACCCACCTGTAGCACACGCTCCAGCAGGTATATCTCTCTGGTCACCCCCCAAACCAATTAATCCTTTGGCCGCCTCTCCTTCCAGTTCTCTGCTGCCAATGACTGGAACGAAACTACAAAAATCTCTGAAACTGGAAACACTTATCTCCCTCACTAGCTTTAAGCACCAGCTGTCAGAGCAGCTCACAGATTACTGCACCTGTACATAGCCCATCTATAATTTAGCCCAAACAACTACCTCTTTCCCTACTGTATTTATTTATTTTGCTCCTTTGCCCCCCCATTATTTATATTTATACTTTGCACATTCTTCCACTGCAAATCTGCCATTCCAGTGTTTTACTTTCTATATTGTATTTACTTTGCCACCATGGCCTTTTTTTTGCCTTTACCTCCCTTATCTTACCTCATTAGCTCACATCGTATATAGACTTGTTTATACTGTATTATTTACTGTATGTTTGTTTTACTCCATGTGTAACTCTGTGTTGTTGTATGTGTCGAACTGCTTTGCTTCATCTTGGGCAGGTCGCAATTGTAAATGAGAATTTGTTCTCAACTGGCCTACCTGGTTAAATAAAGGTGAAATAAAATTTCAAAATCCTCGAGGCGGGTGGACAAACAAAAACCCACAGCTTCTGACAAGCTCCAAGCATTGATTATACAAGAATGGGCTGCCATCAGTCAGGATGTGGCCCAGAAGTGAATTGACAGCATACCAGGGCAGATTGCAGAGGTCTTGAAAAAGAAGGGTCAACACTGCAAATATTGACTCTTTGCATCAACTTCATGTAATTGTCAATAAAAGCCTTTGACACTTATAATTACACTTCAGTATCCATAGTAACATCTGACAAAAATATCTAAAGATACTGAAGCAGCAAACTTTGGAAATTAATATTTGTGTCATTCTCAACTTTTGGCCACGACTATACATTGTATTTTATTTGGCCTTTACGGTAGACTTTAACAAATCCTGTGCAATAGAGTTGTCCGGAAGTGACTCCAACATTCATTTTCTGGATTCAATTTCACTCAAAAATCATTTAAAGCTTTGTTTTACTATTGACAGTTACAGATGATTTCGGGATTGTATATCGATTGGCTCTCCTTAAATATGTAATCTGATGTATTCGATTGTTTCTTAATTGTTTAATCGAACTTTTCGGTGCATGTAAACTACACTTCCCTGAATTAGCATAGTGCCCATGTGCGCCCAACTATAACCCTTTCCGAGCTTGTTTTCCCTCCCTATGCTAGTTTTTGTCATTGCAAAACTTCAATACTAAACCTCAACTTCAAAACGCCATTGCTAGTTATACAATCATGTAACTAAGAAGTTCGCGGGAAATAAACTTAAGTGTTGTTTTGTTGAATAGTCACTACTAGTTCGAGCAATCCGTTTTATCGTAACGATATCCTTGACTCATTGTTACTTAACGCAATATCGATGCCATGGTGCCCTTATGGTAGCCTAGACTGATTTGCTCTGCTAGTTTTATTGAAATGTATTAAGTGTTTATATGTGCATTGTTTTTGATGAACCTTTTTTTGTTTTGGGGTAGCTAAATAAAAGTATTGCTAATTTTTTACCTCAACGTGGAAATTGGACAATATATTCCAGCTGATTTGTTTTCTTCTGATTACCAACATTGATGAGTCACCTATTGGGTGCGTTCGTAAATTCACTCTGGCTATCTACTCCTTTTTCAGAGCACAGAATAACTTTAAGAATTTACAAACGCTCAACACCCGTTGAATATAGCGGTTGTCAGTAAACATCGGCAAAAAAAACATTGTTGCCAGCAACAGTCACCAACGCTCTGGATAACATGAAAACAGCTTAACCAGCTCTGCTAGGGCAAGTAAAATGGTCAGTGAGGTGTTCTCTCATTTATGTCTGGAATTAGCTGGCAAGCAAACTAACTTTAGACAGTTAGCTTGGGTGCTCTACTGCCATTGTGAGGTCAGAAAGTTTGGATCAACTATAATCCTCGCCCAGACGCAACATGCAAAGTGTTGGTTTCATGAGCTAAAATAAAAAAATCCCAGAAATGTTCTATACACAAACTGCACAAATTTGTTTAAATCCTTGTTAGTGAGCATTTCTCCTTTGCCAAGATAATTCATCCACTTGACAGGTGTGGCATATCAAGAAGCTGATTCAACAGCATGATCACTACATAGTACTACTACTACCTTGTACTGGGGACAAAAGCCCACCAAAATGTGCAGTTGTGTCACACAACATGTCTCAAGTTGAGGGAGTGTGCAAATGAAATGCTGAATGCAGGAATGTCCACGAGAGCTGTTGGCCAGATAATTGAATGTTAATTTCTCCCCCATAAACTGCCTCCAATGTCTTTCGGAGAATTTGTCAGTATGTCCAACCGGCCTCACAATGGCAGACCACGTAACCACGTCAGCCCAGGACCTTCACGTCCGGATCGTCTGAGACCAGCCACCCTGACAGCTGATGAAACCAAGGAGTATTTCTGTCTAATAAAGCCCCTTTGTGAGAAAAAAAAACTAATTTGGATTGGCTTGGCTCCCAAGTGTGGGCTTATGCCCCTGCCCAGTCATGTGAAATCCATAAATTAGGGCCTAAAGGATTTATTAAATTGACTGATTTCCTTATATGAACTAACACAGTAATATTGTTGCATATATATTTTTCAGAATAAATGAATGGTGGATACTCATCTTTTATTCAGGAGGATTCCTTCATCTTTAAGAGGATAAAATAAACCCTTAGTAAAAAGAGCTCAACTTGAATCCCACAAGAAAAGCTTAAACATTGACTGTGGTAGTAGGAAATCCATTCATAAGACAGAACTGTTCAACTCCATCTTCAGTGCAGATCATACAGCAAGTGAGAAAAAAAAATGTATATGTTCCGCCTCTCACTCAGGCCACTTTCAGAGTGGCACTGTTTAATGGCAGTCTCTGACAAACACGACTATCACAATAGTTTGTCAGTAACAACGGCCTGGGACTGTTTGATGGAACTAATCAAATGAAAACTACCAGGTTAACAAGCCAGTTCATGTCGGAAGGAAATTACTCCTCAATGGTCAAGTTGTGAGGTTTGATAGAAGCTAACTAATACAATACTACGTTTTGTATTTATGTAGCGAAACTAATTACACATACAATTGTGACAACTTAAATTATGTCTCAGTCTCCTGTAGTTTCTAATGGGTAGTAATCTCACAGAAAAAAATGGAATCTGAATATTGCATTTATTTAAATACATTAAATTTGCAATGTAACAAAACTATTGGCATATGAAATTCAAACACCATTTAAATGAACAAAACATGGCTCACTTCATTTTCTGTAGCTAGTGTACTTAACACTTGTTTGTATCGCTCTACCAAAACCTTAGCTCTTTGTCTCCATGTCTTTTTCCCCCCCATTTACATTGTTCACAGACTACTATCTTACAATAAGAGTGCTGAATAAAAATATGAGGTAAGAAAGTGGTTTGAAAAGTACAGATCATGCAGAACATGCTAAACAGCAACAAAAACATTTTGTTGTGAAAGTGAGAAAAATAAAATATACAGAAGTGCACATTACAAAATAATAAATCAAATTACAGCTTTGCATCTTTGGTTACAAAGTAGGTATGAACGATTTCACAGCTTTTTTCCCCCCACCCCAAAAACACATGTACAAGAAGACGAGTATGACAATAAACGTTCCATTTTGGAGACAAAGAAACTAGCAATTGGATTGGAAGTTTGTTAAAAAAAAAATAGTCTACCGCAGATTCACGTTCAGATTTCCTGTCCGTAGACTTGGTGTTCACCTGTACAAACTTTGCTATGTTCTTAATACTTTACACTATACAAAATGTACATTCAAACTGGATCTTGACTGGTGCGGATAAACAATTCCATTGTAAAACTGCCTGTTTAGTGTTAGACGTATGTCAGAGTTTCTTTATTATTGCCTACATATTCAACTGGTTAATGTAATACACTGCCAATTGTGTGTACAGACTATTTTAAACACTGATGACAAAAAAAAAAAAAGCTTTTTTTTTTTTATCGTTTTTTTGTGACATTGTTCCTTTCATGAAAATAGCAGCCCCGTAATAAATAAACATTAACCGTAGAACTTTAGACTGATGCATGGATTGGACTCATGTCGAAGTATAAATGGTGGCGCGGCTCCGAAAATAGATCTCTCCCCCACTTCTTACTTACAACATGAAACAGCAAGGCTAAAAACACATCTCTTACAACAACAAAACCACTCTGGGACGCTCCGATTCATCCTCATGTGAGCTGCACAACTCCTTTGTAGCCGGGGTGGGGGGGAGATCTGGTCCACAGCACTCAACCAGTCCAGGCTCCAGTATGGCGCCCCATAAGAAAAGCCCCAGTCTCTCTCGCGCAATGATTGCATTAACACTGGGAAAGCCAAACAGGCACAGAAGCACTGCTCTTGGTTGTGGTGGCCAAGCTGGTGGAGAACAAGACAATATAATTATTTTGTTGTTTCGTATGCTAATTTAGAATAATTGGAGGGTGCTTTTCTGCTTTTTTTTCTCCTGCTGGGGGGGAATGCACTTCAAGCGGAGTTGCCGTTGGGCTGCGGTTGCAGCAAAGGCTGGCTGGCGTCAAGCTGGGGTTGGGGCTGGAGTTGCTGGGCCTGGAGCGGAGGCTGCGTTTGAGGCTGGGCCTGGAGCTGAGGCTGCATTTGAGGCTGGGCCTGGAGCTGAGGCTGCATTTGAGGCTGGGCCTGGAGCTGAGGCTGCATTTGAGGCTGGGCCTGGAGCTGAGGCTGGCCTTGGCCCACCCCTTGCTGGGGAGGCGTGCTGCAGGAGGAGTTTGTGGCGGCCGGCCGGACGGAGAGCTCAGACAGTTGGTCGCTGTTGGCCAGGGATTTCAGCACGGCGTTCTCCTGTTCCAGCATAGAGTTCCTCTCAAACAGCTCCTTGATCTGCTCCTTCAGCACCTCCACCTCCTCACGCACTGCATACATCAGATGGCTTTTCACTAAGTCCTGAAGGGAGAGAAAACAGGGGACATGCTATTAGTATTTAGCTCGCTAACATCCTCAGTGGGAGGAAAGAGCAGAAGATCCTATTAGCATTTAGCTTGCTAACATCCTCTGTGGGAGGAAAGAGCAGAACAAGTTATTAGCATTTAGCGCGCTAACAGCCATTGCGAGAATACAGGCTAGTTGTTCTGCTCTATGTACATTAACTGAACAAAGCAAACCCTGTAGGCACATGATGATTTCGCAAACAAAAATGGCCCGGAGCGGCAATGAAGTCAGCGATAAGTCAGACCACAATTTATGCTTGTATTCATCCATGTCAGCAATTGGCTCAGACCAGGGAAACTAGTTGGAGTCTCTAGATGGCAAATTATTTTAATTACTTTAGTTTCAGTTAAGTACCAAGGAGGGACCTAAACCAGGAACCTAAAACATGATATGAGTTGAGATTTGTTCCTTACAATACAGTAGTTCCATTTCAACAATGAGATTTCAACAAGAGACTGTTTAAAACAAGAATGAAAGCAAATGATACCATAAAATTAATATGATTAAATAAAAACACTTACCATCGCCTGTTCGATTTTATTATCAATGGCAACAACACTGGCTCCAGAGGCACTGTAAAAGGAATAGAGGAGAATATTAAACAATCATAGGGTTAATTTAACTAATTACTGATTACTTTTCATACACTTTAAAAAAAGGTTTCTTTAACTTTGAACATTTCTGACACTAGAAACCTGAGAGATACCATGGGCCAGTTTATCATGAAAGTAAAGTGAAAAGTAGCCTAGTAGCCCAGCCTGGTCTCAGACTAAACGTAACATAGTAAATGTAAATCCGGGACACTGAAATTAGTATGATACGTTACATAAAGACAGACGGTTACTTAAAGCAAAAACTTAAAGTAGGGACGATGTATAACGCGAATGTCTAGCAACGCAAAGATTGTGAGTTCGACGCATCACGGACAACTTCAGCATTTTAAAAACTTTTACGTTTTAGCTACATTCAACTACTTAGCATGTTAACTAACCCTAATTCCTAAACTTAATCCAAACCCCTAGCTAACGTTAGCCGGCTAGCTAGACTTCGTAACACACAATACGAATTGTAAATTCGTAACATATCATACGAAATGGGTGATGGATATCCACAAATTAATACATACCATATGAAACGCAACACATAATATTAAATGTAGTGTCTCAGATATTTTATTTGACCTTTATTTAACTAGGCAAGTCAGTTAAGAACAAATTCTTATTTTCAACGACGGCCTAGGAACAGTGGGTTAACTACCTGTTCAGGGGCAGAACGACAGATTTCTACCTTGTCAGCTCGGTGATTTGAACTTGCAACCTTTCGGTTACTAGCCCAACACCCTGCCGCCCTAGGCTACCCAGCCACCCATTTAAAGTACAGAATAATATGAAATGCTCTGAGACCAGGTTGATTAGTCATTAACTTTTTTTCCATATTATTCCTCAAATATCCTAACTCTATCATACATCGTAAGTGCTTCAAATGCAGTAAATTCAGTAAAGCATCAGTGACAATTATGATATTAAAAAGGTAGCCTATTAAGATATGAATGCCACGCTACTAGTACTACTAGCATGCTAAGCTACTAGCAGTGACCTAGACAACAGTTCAATGTAGGTCACAGCCGACAGGAGAAAGACCAGCCATATGGCCGCATTAACACTGCAATGCAACTTTTTGGACGACCGGACAAAATTCACATAGAAATGTGAGTTATATATTCTCATTGAAAGCAAGTCTTAGAAGGGATAGAGCTGATCTATATGCGCTATTTCTATGCTTCCCATTTTTAAGTTTTGTTTTTGCATCTTTTCCTTTTGGTTTTGTACACCAGCTTCAAACAATAATTCTCTACACTACACTTGTTTTGACAAACTGAAATTAGGCTAAACAATTTGAATTTTAGCAGCCAGGAAATGGCAGAGCGATTTCTTAATAGTGAATCTTTAAAAATGGAGACACGACTCACATTCCTAAACTGTGCAATCAAAATATATCACGAGATGAACGTGCAACGTAAAAGTTAGACAAAACCACACAACACATCTTGTGACACAAGTCCATCAGTGATGAGAACCAGAATGAAAATAAGTCTTGTGCCTCGATAATTGTGTGTGTGTGTGTGTATTGTTGTACTCTAATGGCTGAGGCAAATCTATATGAATGAAAAGAATTTACATAAAAAAACTAAACTAACATGCATTTATTCAACGACAGGTGTAAATTCTGCACCGTGACCTTTTTGGAAATGTAGTCTACATTTATCGAACGTGTGCACAAAACATATTCCAAACATCCGACTGAAACCACATTTCCAACCTAATTTAGAAAATATAAAATCAAAAACATCAGCGACAACTACAGACCCAGTCCGCATTAAACGGCACACTTAAAACAAACGCTCCACTATCGAAAACGGGCGACGGTGAAACTAAAGTACTGAGCAAAAGTTACCCGCGTCGTTCCCTGTAATGGACCAATGATCCGGAATAACTACGAGAACCGGGACAGCACGGTAGTTCGTAGGATAGTGTAGAGCATGGTTGAGAGAGTATTCTTTCATAGAACGTGATTGAGCGAAAGGACACTACTGGAAGGCGTAAGTATCACTAGGCTACACCTGGATAAATGTAACAAGAACCCGCACGCACACCACAAGAAGAAATGGGTTGACAAGCATGCGGTGGGGATACATTTCACTGCTCCCGCAGCCACCTTCACCTTGATGCACATGCAGGGAGAGAATGGTACATATATCCAGTTATTTTAAAAATCAGGTCAATCAAATAGAAACAAGTTGTTTTTTTTAAATCAAAAACGAGTGTTACTACGCAACTAATCATAAATCAAATGGCAATGGTGGTTTATGACTCAGGTCAACGGCATGTATCCAAGTGAGAATGACTCCACAAAACAGGGAAAGTGGTAAAATGGAATGGATCCGCAATGAATCACCTTGCTTTGGAGTACCCGTAACAAATGCCTATAGCTCGCATGCATTTTGGAGTAGGTTAGGCTGGCTCTGCACAAGAATGCAGATTCAAATTAAGTTTAGTAAAGGGGCACACCTCCCCACACCCCAAAAAGGGATGTGTGGTTTCATGAAATAAGACATTGATACTATATCATATGAACCATACAGCCAACATTTGACAAACAGCATGACTTTCAAAAGCTGTTCACATGATGCGTCATGAAGGCTACACCTTTGAAAGACTAACTATAAAATCTCCTTTATTATCTTAGCCAAATAAATAATCTGAAAGACATGCAAGATATTTTGATTAAATGCGCAGTATACACTCAGTGGCCAGTTTACTAGGTACACTCATATCTAGTACCGGGTCGGACCCCCCTTTGCCTCCAGAACAGCCTGAATTCGTCAGGGAATGGAATCAATGCTCAATTAGTATCAAGGGACCTAACGTGTGCCAGGAAAACATTCCCCACACCATTACACCACTGCCACCAGCCTGTACCGTTGACACCAGGCAGGATGGGCCATGGACTCATGCTGTTTACGCTAAATCCTGACTCTGCCATCAGCATGACAACAGGAACCGGGATTTGTTTTTCCACTCAAATTGTCCAGTGTGGGTGATTCCACTAGACCCACTTCTTGTTTCTAGTTGATAGGAGTGGCACCTGGTGTGGTCGTCTGCTGCAATAGTCCATCCGCCGTGACAAGAACCCACGAGTTGTGCGTTCTGAGATATCGTTCTGCACACCACTGTTGTACTGAGCCGTTATTTGCCTGTTTGTGGCCCGCCTGTTAGCTTGCACAATTCTTGCTGTTCTCCTTCCACCTCTCACCAACGAGCTGTTCTCACCCACAGGACTGCCGCTGACTGGATGTTTTTTGTTTGTTTCACCATTCTCTGTAAACCCTAGACACTGTTGTGCGTGTTAACCCCAGGAGGGGGTTCTGAGATACTGGAACCGCCTGGTACTGATGATCATACCACGCTCAAAGTCACTTAGGTCACTTGTTTTGTATTCTAACATTCAACCAAACAGTCTCTAAATGCCTCGATGCCCGTCTGCCTGTTTATATAGCAAACCATGGCCACGTGACTGTAGGATTTAAGCATTTTTGTGAACCGGGTGGTGTACCTACAACTGCCCACAGTGTGTGTGTGTGTGTGGATGCAGTATTCACCCAGATATGTGGTAGCCTTTATCAGCAAGGACTGATTGCATAGGTTGATATTCGGTGCCATTCTACAACGGTCATCACATTGTTGTGATCCACACTTTAGAAGGCTAGGAACCAGGTAAGACAGCTGCTGATTTGACATCTCAGGCTCTAATGAGCGCACACACACACACAGAGCTTCCCTCAAAATGAGTGTTGGATGGCCCTGGAGCACGACACAAGACATTCTGTTCTTTCACCATCCAATTTAGTTGTCCAAGAAGAGCGGAAGTACAAGCAGATTAACATCAGCAGGCTTCTCCACAGAGGAATGCCCTCCTAGCTCTGCAGCCAATCCAGTGACATCATTTATACCACTAAATCTCCTCTTTGAGCTCGTTGACAAGAGGATGATGGGTAATGAAGACCGAATAAGACAAAACATGACAAAAAAAATGGAATGTTTACATCTGTGCTTGCCTGTTAAAATGGAACTAATAGAAACATATTGAAAGTATTTGTCCCTGCCCACCTGGTACACCAGGCAGGCTAAAGCAAACGCATGCGAAGCCAGGCAGGGCCCCACTGTCAGGGAGTCGTTACGTAGGACCCCAAAAAAACCTTGAAGAAAGCAGGCAAAACAAACTTCAATGTGTGTTTAATTGTTTAGTTCCAGGTGTACACACAGGCCTTCTATAAAAAAGGTTTTCTACAAGTTTTCAAAAAAAAGGTCTGACCAGACGGATCTCTTGCTCTGTAAAAGCACAGACCTCGCCGTGGGCCCCAAGTCCAAATATCTCCAGACTAGTCCCATGCCAGTGAGAGACCAAAAACTAAAATCAGTTGAAATTCTTAAATCAAATGAATGAATGCAAACATGGACTGGCCTAATCATGTGACATAGGCCTAAACCAAACACTGTTGTCGCCATGGTGTCACTGGTCCTGGCACTTTAATAAAATCTTACACAACATCAAAACAACCAGAATTAAACATGTCAGCTTAGCAGTTAAGAGCACTTTGGCCAGTAACCAAAAGTTCGCTGGTTCAAATCCCCGAGCTGAGTAGGTGAAAAAAATAAATAATAATCTGTCGATGTGGCCTTGAGCAAAGCACTTAACCCTAATTGCTCCCGAAAGTCGCTCTGGATAAAAGCGACTGCCAAAATGACTAATGTAAACATTGGGCTCTCTAGCTAGCGAGTGTACAGTATGTACACTGCCTAACTGGGCGTAAACGGGCAATACCAGCATTACGAATTTAGATGCTGGGACAGACTGAAGGAGAGTTTGTTTATTCATTTGCTCAGAAAGGAACAAACGTGACATAGCACAGGCCTGGGTTACAGGACAAAATAGAACAGTCATGTGGTTCTTCCAGGATTGCTCAAGATGAACCTGGATAAAACCAGCCACTGGTGGTTGAGGGATGGTAGAGTCTCACTATATGACTGACAGAGGTCAATGTGACCACGACGAGGACAGTCTGTTCTGGCCATTAGACACAGTGAATAGAAGATACTGCTATTCAGTGTAAAGGACTGAGGGATTGCCAAAGATAGCTAGTGCTGGATCAGCGCCCGTGGTGGAATTCAGCACCGATCAGCGCTGCCACAAACCAGCAGACCATAGATCAGTCTGGGCAGTGCCCACTCAAATGAACCTACTTTAATACATGTCAGCTTAGCGGTACCTTGTACCGTTTTTGACATTCTGGTGAGCCTATGCATCTATATAGAAAAAACGAAACCAAAATCCTTTGATTGGCATAATTCTTGCAGTGCGACCACCCGAAACTCAGCGAAGGTCTGAAGGTCTTGAATTTGGGCCCCAGCGGCAAAATGAGTTTGACACCCCTGGTGTAATCTGAGAAGGTGCATAGAGTATCTATTGTGACACTAACAACAATATTTTTGTGATGCTTACAGCCGTTTATGGTTGGATGTGGAACAGTCACAGCTTTCTTCAAAAGCATCTCGTCCATCCAATGATTTAACAAAATCAGCTGGTTTGAATTAAGCTGGTGTTGAATCATGAAGGGTTGGTTACACACTGCTACATAGGCCAAGAAAAATAACAGAACTAGTTACCAAAGCCCATGGCAGCTTTGAGTGTCTGAAAGTTGGGCCGAGGGCATCCCTCCTCCCTCGCCATCCTGTGGTGCTGCTGGTGGTGATGGAAACCAACTAGAGATAGACATTCCAGGTGATTGCAGTAACAGTAAAGTCTCCAAACAATCACAGCACAACTGAAATCCACATGTACTCGTCCAGGCGGATGCAGTGCATGTTACTGCAGCGTCCCAGTTAAAAAGCACTCAAGTCAGCCAATCAATGCTTTAGTACTAGTGTGGCTCAGGCACACAGCATTGTGGGAGGTCGGGTATTTGAAATGACTGCATATGTATGTGTGCAGTTCTCCTCAGCTGTTTTAACGATGTGCATTCATTTCCAATCTGGTGCTGCTCTCTCCTCAGATATGGTTTCATGTACAGCGCCTTCAGAAACTATTCACACCCTTTGACTTTTTCCACATTTTGTTGTGTTTCCGCCTGAATTTAAAATCCATTAAATATATTTTGTCACTGATCTACACACAAGACCCCATAATATCAGAGGGATTCATGTTTTTCAAAATATTTACAAATTAATAAAAAAGGAAAAGCTGAAATGTCGAGTCAACAAGTATTCAACCTCTGTTATGGCTAGCCTAAATAAGTTCAGGAGTAATAAAAAAGTCACATAATAAGTTGCATGGATATTTTTACAACTTCCAGACTTACCCAGAAAGACTCACAGCTGTAATCGCTGCCAAACGGGATTCTAGCGTGACTCAGGGGGTTAAATACTTACCTAATCAAGATCGTTTTTCATAATTGTTTTACGAATGTTTGAATTTTCTAACACGTTGACAGACAGTATTTTGTGTAACTCATTGACAAAAAAATAAAATAATTTCATCCATTTTAAAATCATACTTCGTAAGAAAACAAAATGTGTAAAAAGTAAAGGGGTGTGAATACTTTGAAGGCACGTGGTCATTTTTATAGACGCTCCTCAAGAAATTCCTGCCCCCCTGAATGCTGTCTGAAAGGGGTAGGGGGAGGTCATAATATACTGGCAAATCATATGTTCTGTACGTAGGTGTGATAGGGAAAGGTATCGGATGTGTCATGTTCAATAGGAATAATCAGATTTTTTTTTTGTTTTTTACACCTTTATTTAACTCGGCAAGTCAGTTAAGAACAAATTCTTATTTTCAATGACGGCCTAGGAACAGTGGGTTCCTGTTCAGGGGCAGAACGACAGTTGTACCTTGTCAGCTCAGGGGTTTGAACTTGCAACCTTCCGGTTACTAGTCCAACACTCTAACCACTAGGCTACCCTAAAGGACTTCATATTATGACTGAAAAGTACCTTCCTTTCTAGCACCACTCGGTCCAGTTTCATACTGACCAGTGTCATACTGACCAGTGTACAGTCGTGGCCAAAAGTTGAGAGAATGACACATTCATTTCCAAGTTTTCTGCTTCAGTGTCTTTAGATATTTTGCTCGAGTTGCTCTCGGAGGATGTGTTGGTATCATTCTTTATTCATGGCTGTGTTCTTAGGCAAAAATGTGAGTGCGCCCACTCCCTTGGCTGAGAAGCAACCCCACACATGAATGGTCTCAGGATGCTTTACTGTTGGCATGACACAGGACTGATAGTAGCGCTCACCTTGTCTTCTCCGGACAGGCTTTTTTCCAGATGCCCCAAACAATCGGAAAGGGGATTCATCAGAGAAAATGACCTCAGCAGTTCAATCCCTGTACCTTCGGCAGAATATCAGTCAGTCCCTGATGTTTTTCCTGGAGAGAAGTGGCTTCTTTGCTGCCCTTCTTGACACCAGGCCATCCTCCAAAAGTCTTCACCTCACTGTGCGTGCAGATGCACTCACACCTGCCTGCTGTCATTCCTGAGCAACTCTACTGGTGGTGCCCTGATCCCGCAGCTGAATCAACTTTAGGAGACAGTCCTGGCGCTTGCTGGACTTTCTTGGGCGCCCTGAAGCCTTCTTCACAACAATTGAACCGCTCTCCTTGAAGTTCTTGATGATCCGATAAAATGGTTGATTTAGGTGCAAACTTACTGGCAGCAATATCCTTGCCTGTGAAGCCCTTTTGTGCAAAGCAATGATGACGGCACGTGTTTCCTTGCAGGTAACCATGGTTGACAGAGGAAAAACAATGATTCCAAGCACCACCCTCCTTTTGAAGCTTCCAGTCTGTTATTCAAACTCAAGCAGCATGACAGAGTGATCTCCAGCCATGTCAGCTGGTCCTTTTGTGCCAGGGCTGAAATGCAGTGGAAATGTTTTTTGAGGTTCGGTTCATTTGCATGGCAAAGAGGGACTTTGCAATTAATTGCAATTCATCTGATCACTCTTCATAAGATTCTGGAGTATATGCAAATTGCCATCATACAAACTGAGGCAGCAGACTTTGTGAAAATGTATATTTGTGTCATTCTCAAAACCTTTGGCCATGACTAAGTCAGTTGAGGTGAGGTTCAGGGAACAACTGTTTGTTGATGCACTTTAGTAGGCCTTAGTGTTACTGAGGAGGCAGGTTGCCTGACACTTAAGAGTGTTGGGCCAGTAACTCAAAAGGTCGCTGGTTCGAATCCCTGGGCCGACTAGGTGAAAAATACTATTGATTTGCCCTTGAGCAAGGCACTTGCTCTAATTGATCCTGTAAGTCGCTCTGGATAGGAGTGTCTGCTAAATGACTAAAACGTAAATGTACTGATGTAGGCCTATTGGCTGAGTGTGAGAGGTTTGGCTGGCCAACATTCCCACTGCCATGCGGTTTCCATCCATGCACATCCACAAAGGAAAGCTCACTGTTACTGAGCTGCTATGCACTGCACCATAAACACACACAGGAAGGCCTGTCCCATCCAGTCCAGTACAGTACCTATCACTGTGGGCCTTAGAGTCCTGCAGCCTGCTGCCAGACTGGAAGGCCCGGTAGAACACCATGGAGGGGGTCCTGTGTCAACCAAAGTCAAAAGAAAACAGGAGAGAAAAGGAGAGGGGATGAATCAGAGAATACAGGAGAAAACGAGAAACCCGTCTCGTATTGTTAAATTGACTTAAAATCAGAAGAACACCCTGTGTGCATGGTTACCTAGATAGGAGGACAGAGGCTGTGCCTGAAGGTGTCTCAGTAAGTCAGCTGTCACAAGTTCGAGATGAGTACACAGTAAGTAATTCACAAATATTAAAATAAAATTTTCTAGGGGGGGGTTCAAGTGCCTGTTGAAAACAATACATGTACATCTAACCCCACACTCTTAAAAATATTTATAATGCAGCACAGGCAAATGAGGCAAAAACTGTAAAATGGCTTAAGTGTTGAGTTCTGCAGAGAAGGAAAGGAGTTATTTCGCCAACCACTGTGTTGATAGGGGGCGAGCTCAAATGGATACCATTCCCTCCCATGTCCCGACTATGGGGCCCTGGAGGCCACAAGCACACCATGTTCCATGAGGACGGAGAAATGCCCCCCCTCAAAGCCCCATGTCCATAAACTGAACTACACGTGTGCATCCCCCCCACCCCGCCGTACAGCATGTGTGTGAATATCTGAACATTGAGCCAAGGCTCTTTTCCTAGAAATCTCTGGCACAAACTCTCTTTGTCACACAACACTTTTGGAGCTCCACCTTCACGTTTTGTCTCGCTTCATACAAAACCCAACATACATAAACTCATGCAGTACTAATAGCGTTGAGCAATTAGTGCTTTTTGAGGTCTGTTCGGTTCAATTTATTTATTTTTTAAATAGTTTTTGATTTTTTGAAGTGTTCCACAAAAGGCACTAGGCGGGTTCAATGCTGTAACATAATAAAACAAGGATTACAAATCTCATGTTGGTAGCGTCTGTCCATTACTGCTCATCATTTAACATGACTTTAATGGAATATATATTCAGTTTTATTTGATGACTTTTATTTCATTCCAAGTCATCATCTCATCTCTATAGAGCTGCTATGCGATCTGACCAAAAAAACTATTTTAGTAGTTCTTCAAAATAAATAAGTCGTTATTTTATGACTGCTGAATAGCAACTATTCATAAACTTGTCTCGTATTTTCAGGTAGAGATACCGCAAAGCAACTGCTCTCTATCCCTTTCCATCAAGCATTCTTCTGTCTCTTTTTCCCCTCCGTGTCTGCCCCACTTTCACCTAGAACAGCAGGCGGATAAGAAAACACCCAGACCGGACAAGTAGGTGAGCAATGGATTATGGTCAATTGTCATTTATTACCACAGTTTAGTGCAGAAAACATGTAGAATATTGGCCTGTTGGAAACTACAGTTCAGCTCGATCAGATTTATCTCTAGAGAAAACTGTGCAATGTCAGATTAAGCTCACAGGAAAAGAAATGTAATTCAAATCATTTAACCGATGCCGCTCAATTAGCCGTTTACACACACTCATGTAAAAAGAGGACGTTACATCACCGGTCAAGCTGAGGAGAGAGAGTTGCTGCAGGTCGTTTGTGGGCTCGGCTGGGCTTACATTAGTGTTGGGCAATATCCAGACTGGCATACCTTCATACTGTTCCTGTACACACATAAAACACATTTAGGCAGCAGGGATCTTGATCCAGGAGGGGATTGATTGTCTCTGCCGGAACCAAGAAGATTGATCTTGCATTAGCCACATAGCTAGCAAGTTAGCAAACCAAATGCATAGCTGGAGTCCTGAGCTGGAGATAACTATCTAAGATGTGCCAAATAAATTAACTTAAGCAGTGGCATAGCATTTGCTAGCAGCATACCACCCTGCATCCCACTGCTGGCTTGCTTCTGAAGCTAAGCAGTGTTGGTCCTTGGATGGGAGACCAGATGCTACTGGAAGTGGTGTTGGAGGGCCAGTAGGAGGCACCCCTTCTTCTGGCCTAAAATATATATATACCCCAATTCCCCAGGGCAGTGATAAGGGACGTTGCCCTGTGTAGGGTGCAGTCTTTCGGACGGGATGTTAAACGGGTGTCCTGACTCTCTGTGGTCACTAAAGATCCCTTGGCACTTATCATAAGAGTAGGGGTGTTAACCCTGGTGTCCTGGATACATTTCCATCCACATTCCATCAAGGACACCTAATCATCCCCAGCTTACAATTGGCTCATTCCTCCCCCCTGTGACTTTTCCCCAGGTCGTTGCTGTAAATGAGAATATGTTCAGTCAACTTACCTGGTAAAAGCATGCAACCCTGCAAGGCTTTTTTGTTGTTGTTGACAATATTGAAAATCATACCGTCGGTATTTCAAACTACCCCAGTATACCGCCCAAGCCTAGATCACATGATTCTAGAACACCATCATCAATGTAACAGATGAACTGGAGCGGTTATCCTCTCCTGTTTTCAAGTTGTAAATCTCCCGACTCTGAAAGGACACCTTAGCCCAATTATGACTGGTTGTAACCTTCTCCTAAACTAACAGACCTCAACCCCTGATGCAACACGCCCATCAGCACATGATTGAGGTAGCCTAGATAACAGCCATATCAATGTAAGCTGTTGATTCCTAGGCCTGAATTGGTTGAAAAACTACTAGTAAACTTTGCTACAACATGACTGATAGTTGAACGTAGAGGTCGACCGATTATGATTTTTCAACGCCTATATATATATTTTTTGTAATAATGACAATTACAACAATAAATACTGAATGAACACTTATTTTAACTTAATATAATACATCAATAAAATCAATTTAGCCTCAAGTAAATAATGAAACATGTTCAATTTGGTTTAAATAATGCAAAAACAAAGTGTTGGAGAAGAAAGTAAAAGTGCAATATGTGCTATGTAAGAATGCTAACGTTTCAGTTCCTTGCTCAGAACATGAGAACATATGAAAGCTGGTGGTTCCTTTTAACATGAGTCTTCAATATTCCCAGGTAAGAAGTTTTAGGTTGTAGTTATTATAGGAATTATAGGACTATTTCCCTCTATACCATTTGTATTTCATTAACCTTTGACTATTGGATGTTCTTATAGGCACTTTAGTATATTGCCAGTGTAACAGTATAGCTTCCATCCCTCTCCTCGCTCCTCCCTGGGCTCAAACCAGCAACACAACGACAACAGGCACCATCGAAGCAGCGTTACCCATGCAGAGCAAGGGGAACAACTACTAGAAGGCTCAGAGCGAGTGACGTTTGAAACGCTATTAGCGCGCGCTAACTAGCTAGCCATATCACTTTGGTTACACCAGCCTCATCTCGGGAGTTGATAGGCTTGAAGTCATAAACAGCGCAATGCTTGACGCACAATGAAGAGCTGCTGGCAAAACGCACTAAAGTGCTGTTTGAATGAATGTTTACGCGCCTGCTTCTGCCTACCACCGCTCAGTCAGATACTTGTATGCTCAGTCAGATTATATGCAACGCAGGACACGCGTGTAGTTAATTAACTAGTGATTATGATTGATTATGCTTGATTGTTTTTTTATAAGATAAGTTTAATGCTAGCTAGCAACTTACTTTGGCTTACTGCATTCGAGTAACAGGCAGTCTCCTTGTGGAGTGCAACGAGAGAGGCAGGTCGTTATTGCGTTGGGCTAGTTAACTGTAAGGTTGCAAGATTGGATCCCCTGAGCTGACAAGGTGAAAATCTGTCGTTCTGCTCCTGAACGAGGCAGTTAACCCACCGTTCCTAGGCAGTCATTGAAAATAAAAATGTGTTCTTAACTGACTTGCCTAGTTAAATAAAGGCATAAAAATAATAATAATAATAATAATAATAAATAATAATAAAATACAGATTTACAACAAATAAAAAAAAAAAGATTTCAGGAAATCGGCGCCCAAAAATACCAATTTCCGATTGTTATGAAAACTTGAAATTGGCCCTAATTAAAATAATCCATTCCGATTAATAGGTCTACCTCTAGTTGAAAGGTGTCTAACCTAACTCAATACAGCCCTCAAGCAAAACTAATGACCCAGAACAACCAGTTCAACAAAAATAACCTTTTCAGGCATTCTTTTCCATTGATGTCAACCATTTCTGTCTGTGTCAAACGTTGGCTGCGTTCACCCCTGCACACACAGAACCGCCTTGAGTGAGCCTGGTGGCTGGTTGGTTTGCTTGCAGGGTGTTGGACCTCAGAGCAACCTCACTAATTCACTCAGCATGTGAAAAGCCATAGGGACTTTGAAGGGGAGGGAATCAATTCAGTTACATAAATCAGGATATTATTTTTTGACAATATCGCAATATTTTTGCACTAGTCGGCTGTACTGCCACCAAAACTCCAGTATTTTTCCATCTATAGCTTGTTCTCTATCCAATTTTGAAAATGTTGAGCCAAGATATTTTTAGCAATTTATTTCCATGACTGATCAAAACAGTCAGATTTCTCTTGTTCCTCTGCAGCAGACATGGTGAGCAATATGTTAGGAACACTGAATCTTAAAACATATAGAATTGTGACAATTGCAGTACATATCGTATCGGCACCTAAGTATGGCGATTTGGTATCGCAAGGTCCCTAGCAATTCCCAGCCCTAGAAAGAAGCAATCTCTCCTGGTGTTCATGAGGCCATCTGTCCCATCCATCAGAGCCTGGGCAGAACTAGGTCAAGACTATTTAGATTCCAGCGCTCTGTTAGAGTCCCCCTGCGGCACAGGTTTAATTCAGTGGGGTGTTGGGGAGTAAGAGAACGGGGCTCAATGCCCACACTGTAAATTCATAAATATGGCCACACTTCTGGGAATGTTCCCCTGTACTGTAGACCCTTAAATCAGGAAGCAGGGGTGATGGAAAACAAAACTATGGAGAGAGTCAAGGGAACTGACTTTCGTGGAACTGTGGTTTCTTGGACTCACAGTATGTCCTATAGGCCATGTCGTGTTTCCCCCATACTCTTGTAAGGATGTGGATAGGCTAGGCAGAAAAGTTACAGATATTAAGTTTGTGACATTGCTTTAACCTACCTGGACAATCTATCAGCGCTTTCCAGAGTTACACAGATAAGAAAGTGGAGCTAAGGAAAGGCCTCTTGACTATTCAAACATACTTCACTTAAAACACCACTCACCTAAATACTGTGCATAAATAACATCCTCTGCTTTAGCCCTTTGTGACATACAGCGAATCTATTAAATCAGGGGCTGAGGAGCATTTCTTTCTGAAGCGCCTTTCTTTCTGAATCTAGGGCTGACGTGCCTTTCTCTGTAAACAATGGCGGGAATCGGTACCTGGGGCAGAGGTGATGACTGAGAAGGGAACCTAAATACGACAATGGAGAGACCGGCAGAGTGGGTCCGCAGGGAACAATGCACCTTTTTTTAGAATAGCAATAAAATCTTTAAAAAGGCAGCGGGACTTGAGAGAGGCTGATGAGTGCAAAGATTACCATTGGTAGGCTAATTCCGTTCACCCATTTTAGCCAACAGGGCCTGCTGAATGGTATGAAAGTGAAGAACATGGGGCTGGATGCAGGCTAATGTCTTCAGGTACATTGTAAATGAGTAGCAGAGGCTGCAGGCGAGTCAGGACACAGTGATCAGCGGTGGTCCAGGCCCCTCAGGATACAACTGGACACCCTGGGGTTAAAGGCCAAGTGCCACTCGTTATCACACACCCTGACATGAAATACATATACTTCCCCTAACAGACTATTGTACTCAAAACTTTTAAAAGTTCATCCCAACCCCCCATTCTATACCCACATTCCACACACACTCAAACCCAAGCCACAAACCTCCTTGTCCACACACACACCCCTCCCCCAGACTCACCTCCTTGTCCACCCCTCCTCCAGACACCCTTGTCAACTCCCCCCCCCCCTTCCAGACACCCTCCTTGTCCACACACTGGCTCATTTCACAGTGTCAATCCCTGCCTTGTCCACACTGGCTCATTTCACAGTGTCAATCACACCTTGTCTCCTAGTGGGCTGCTGAATCAAGTTGCACAGCTCAGCTAACTTAGACCTAAAACACATTCCATCCACCAGGTGATTTACAGAGACTGACTGACACCATAAGGTAAATTTGGCTACAATTGTTGTTAAACTGTTGTTGTAAGCAAATAGCCTCAGTTCATTATACAAGTATATCTAGTTAAACATCTTCCCCTAAAATGTATTTTACTCTGACAACACCACATAAAGCTGCAAAATGTTCTGCAACAAGTTTTTCGACCATCAGGCATACATTAAACGTCTAACACGGAACCCAAACCGGCTGCGCGCCTGCGCCATCGTGCATAAATGTATTTTGTCTCCCCACACCAAACGCGTTCACAACACGCAGGTTAAAATATCAAAACAAACTCTGAACCAATTATATTAATTTGGGGACAGGTCGAAAAGCATTAAACATTTATGGCAATTTAGCTAGCTAGCTTGCACTTGCTAGCTAATTTGTCCTTTTTAAGCTAGCTTGTTGTTGCTAGCTAATTTGTCCTGGGATATAAACATTGAGTTGTTATTTTACCTCAAATGCACAAGGTCCTCTAGTCCGCCATTTAATCCACACATAAAACAGTCAACCGAATCAATTCTAGTCATCTCTACTCCTTCCAGGCTTTTTCTTCGACTTTATATTGCGATTGGCAACTTTCATAAATTAGGTGCATTACCGCCACTCGGCTTTCAGTCACCAACGTGGGTATAACCAATGAGGAGATGGCACGTGGGTACCTGCTTCTATAAACCAATGAGGAGATGGGAGAGGCAGGACTTGCAGCGCGATCTGCGTCAGAAATAGAACCGAATCCTATTTTGGCAACGCAGACGCTCGTTGACACGGGCGAGCAGTGTGGATGCAATAATTGTTTTTTTTTTTTTTTTTACCTTTATTTAACCAGGCAAGTCAGTTAAGAACAAAATCTTATTTTCAATGACGGCCTAGGAACAGTGGGTTAACTGCCTGTTCAGGGGCAGAACGACAGATTTGTACCTTGTCAGCTCGGGGGTTTGAACTTGCAACCTTCCGGTTACTAGTCCAATGCTCTAACCACTAGGCTACGCTGCCGCCCGAATAACAGATTTCTAAATTTATTTTGCAACGCTCGCGCAGGCGACACGAGCGGTGCAGTCAGCCTGTCAATCTGAAATAAAAAGTAGATAAATCGGGGGAGAGCAGCTTAAAATCGGCCATCGTCAGGCTATCTATGGCTGAGGGGAGGGGGGGGGTGAGATTTGAGTCAAGACACAGCTAAGCTCTACAGTAATCACTTGCAGGAAGAACTGGCAGGGGGATACTGACTTAACGAATGATGCAACAGTTGACTCTAAAAAAAAAAAAAAAAATACATTCCCGAACTTGCCATTAAAATAACAGTTTCAATGCTGAGGGAAGGGGACCCATGTCCCATTACAAATTCTAAAACATGTGGGCAGAATGTGCAACAGATCAGATCGTGACTTGGTCTCATTACAATAACAGTGACAGTTGCAACAAATTAGAAACCCAATATCACCAACATCTTTGATGGCGTTTGATTTCTATTGTGAGAATGGGGAAACAAACTTACAACTGGTTAGTTGGACCTGAATGTTATAGCCCTGATGTAAACAAGGAAGATGGGCCTAGTACATAGCCCACATGCCTATCCTACACACCAATCTGGAAACATTATTATAGAATAGGACTCCATGGAACTCCACTCACTCTGCGCCGGCTTCCTAGAGATATCGGGAATACCTCAGTCACCTCTAAACAGAAATGTCATTCAACACTTAACTGATGTGCAACAACTGCCAGTTTGCCTCGCCTCTCTATGCCTGTCAGTCAGTCAAGGGGCCTGGCACTAGACACTGCAACATGGGATGTTCCCCGCTGGCAAAAAAGACACTAGAGTGGTAATGGACAGAACAGAAGAGCATTTCCTCTGGAAAAATGTGAAGGACGGAGCCTAAAAAGGTCACATGGCCTATTTTTGCAGCCTATATTCGAGTCAGGTAATTGTTTCCGTAAGGCACTCATAACTTGAATATTTATCTGGCATAGAACACACAACAAGCCAACGAGGTAAATGGATCAACTATTCTACTACGGGGTTGTCAGATTTTCCTATTTTATTACTCGTTTCGTTTACAGAGGAAAAATAAATGTGGACTGTTACAGCATCTTCAACGTGCGCCCCAGCAGAAATATGTTTTCCCATGTTCCATATTTTTGGGCCGTGGTGAAAATGATTTTGCCGTGACACAGCGCCACAGCTATACGACTGCATTGGAAGCACTGAAACGGATGCAAAGTTACAGCCAAGTCTCGCCAGCCAGGGCCACAGTGTGGTTTTGGTTGAGGCATTGCAGTTTCATACGCCACTCAGCTCCTGACAAGAGACCGTGGGTGACTGACAACGAGCTTTTGAATTAAGTTTCAGACAGAGAGTGAAAAAAGTATGTATGGCAGAAGAACGTGACAACTAGTAGTGATTTCTGGTTCTGCATTGCCGTTTTAAAACACAGCAACTTAGGAATGGCAAAACTGTGTATGTTCAAACACACAACTAAAATCTATTTTTCAAAAGGATAATAAAAAGGAAAGTTAAGCTCACGAATCAACAAAGAGCAGAACCAGAGCTTTCAAAATAAAATAAAAACATGTGCTGCAAAAACACACAAAACTATTTTTTGAAAAAGCCAGTAAGGCAAGTTGGGCTCGTAAATCAACAAAAAGGGTCAAACGATTGTAGGCATCTAGGACATGTGACCGAAAACAAAATGCCTGTGCTGCTGCATATATACTGCCTAGTCTAGGCTATATTTCAGTCTATAAAACCGGTATATGGAAACCACCAAGAGATTTGAGGCACTTCACGGTTTCCTCTAATGCTTGCCGACCCCGACGAGCACTCAACTCAGGAACTGAAAGTTTTAGCATATGAACAGGAAGTGTGAGTGACACCTCTCACCCCTAACAACCCCCACAACCCTAACCCCCTCAACCCTAACCCCCTCAAAAAAAAGCAGATGATCACATCCTAAATTGAAGTCTAGTTCCTAAACTGTATACACTAAATGTACTATTTTCAATCAAAGGTTACCATCTGTAAAGCTCCTATGCCAGACTGTAGTCAATACTTCAATATATCTGTTTGTAGGCCTATCTAAAAAAAAATGTAAAAAACTTGACTCCTGTATCAAATGTTTACACATCATACAGCCTAACAGTCCCTGAGCAATCCACTTGGCTAGACTTAACCCCCCCCCCCAAAAAAAAAACACCCAACAGCACTGCACCAACTCCTGGCCCATCCTCTCAGAACCTTTTCCTAAGTGGGGTCTAGTAGCTAAGTGAATGGAAATTCTGATAGCATGAAATGTGGCAAAACACCAGCTCCAGCCTCCACCATACTTCAACGAGGAAGCCTTTTTCTAGGTCAGGAGCTAACATAAAAAGAAAAAAGAAATGAAAAAGGTCAAGCACACAGGAGGACTAAGACAAAAGGAATATCTGGCCTCCAGTGTAGAAGGTGGCTGGCTATAAGCTTATTTTGCAAGTTTGTTACAGAGGCCATCAACTTAGAAATTGCCTTAAAGGCAGAGTGCAGTCAAAAACATGACTTTCCTGTGATGTGCGTGTACTGTGAAATAGTGAAAATTATGTTTGGGGGGGGGGGGGGAGAAAACACCTGAAATATCTGCCTTTTTTGGAAGAACGGGAGTTTTGGCTGGCCTGGTGACATCATCAGGCGATAAAGTGGTTAATAGACCAATAAGAAAGAGTTCCAAACCTCTGCCAATAACAGCCACTTTTCAGTTTTCCCCACCCCACTCCGACAGTCCTAGCAAAATTCTTGCTTGAGAAATTGCTCTTTGCTAAGAAGTTTATTTTTGACCACGTCAACATAATAAAAATCATAGTAAAGGTACTTAATCGACACCCAGAAATGATTTGATATTGAAATAAAAACATCTGCATTGGACCTTTAACGTGTGATGGCAACAGAATTAGGATAGCTGGAGATTAGCCTGGGTCAAGTCAGCAACATTGTATTTAGACTAACAACTGAAAACAGAATACATCAAAGCAACACGAGTACACACACTTCTGTACACCAGTAAGGAGTTAGTAATGTATGCTCATTGCTATCTAACCCAGGTGTTAAGTTGGGGGGGGGGGGGGTTACTTGGGCTACACTCCAGCTCCCTTTCGAGAGTATACCTACTGAGAAACATATTTCCTGCCTGTTAGCCCCTCCGCTCCCATGTATAGCTATGCTACATCCCAAATGACACCCTAGTCCCTACATAGTGCTCTACTTTTGAACAGAGCCCTGGAAGAAAGCCCCGTTTGTCTGTCCAGCCACGCCAACCAAACCACTGATGACAAGACGTCATCGTGACAAGAGGAAAGAAATTAGAGGTCTCCAGAACACACCCGCTGCTCTCTCCTCTTCTCCAGTCCATCTACATGTCCAGGGAGCTGGCTGACTGGATGCTACATGCAGCCATGAGTTCAAACACAGACCCTCCCCCTTGTGAACACACACACATGCTTATGCCCCCCCCCCCTCGCTTCATACAACCAATCCACAGCTGCAATGTTTTTCCACACTGCTATAAAAGCCTGCCAATTCAAATCAATCTTTATTTGTCAAATGCTCCAAATACAACAAGTGCAGACCTTACAGTGAAATGCTTACTCACAAGCCCTTAATTGTACTGCTTAAAAGAGAGAAACAGTGCCAAAATGGTTTAAACCTCAACATATGAGATTGAGCTATTGTTTCGCAATAGCTATTATTAGCTAGGCCTCAGTCATGCGTCTGAATGGCCCTGCCCCTAAGAGTCTCCAGTATGTGGCCCGACAGCATTTAGTTGACTTTCTAGCCAGGTTATTCCCTTCCATATGATAAATGGTGAACTGTGACAGGGTGAAAGGTGGTGGCTTACCTGTCCTCGTCCCCGTCTATGGCTATTCCAAACAGGCTGTTCACAGAGGGGTTGTTGGCCAGCTGCAGGCTCTCAGGGATCTTCATCAGGTTTTTCTCAGAGAAGGCGGGAGGCTGGCCCTCCTCCACATGGCTGAACCCAGCCACCGGGAGGCCCTGCGCCCCCCTGCCATCGCGGGCCTGTTGCCCGGGCAACAAGGAGGCAGTCAGGTTTGGCATGGCGGTGGGGGCTAATGTGGTGGCGCTGGAGGCACTGGGCACAATGGTGGGCACGTTTTGGGTGCCGGGGGGTGAAGGGTGGAGGGCGACGGGTTGACGAATACCCGTGGGGGCATACTGACCTACAAGCTGTTGCAGAGTAGAGCTTCCGCCCAGTACCATGGATGACTCAACACCTCCACCCATCAGGCCTGAAGCTGGCTGACTGACAGGTAAAGAACCTCCTCCCCCCACTGCTGCCATCTCCCCTACCTGCCCCAGCATCGGAAGCCCGGTGGCGGGAGTCATGACCAGTGACGGGCCCTGACCCACAGTCTGTCCCACATAGAGGGTCTGGCTGGCTGAGGCCACTGCCTGCATGCCAGGCTGGTTCTGTTGGTAGTAGTCTGCCTGGTTCTGGGGCAGGCCTGGGGGCTGGTTGGGCAGGTGCTGTCCCAGTGGAAGCTGCTGTAGCATGGCCTGCTGCTGGGGAGGGTAAGCCAGCGTCTGGGTCTGGGCTGCAGGGGTCGTGCTTGGGGATTTCTGTATGTGAATGCCACTTTGAG
The DNA here is from genome assembly GCF_045791955.1 of Oncorhynchus clarkii lewisi. Lineage (NCBI taxonomy): Eukaryota > Metazoa > Chordata > Actinopteri > Salmoniformes > Salmonidae > Oncorhynchus > Oncorhynchus clarkii. The sequence continues at coordinate 10,780,842 of NC_092166.1, read as the reverse complement.
GAAGACCGTTGAGCCCCACAGGAAAGAGGTTCTGGTTGGCAGCAGGTTGGATAGTACTCAGCGTTGGCTGCTGACCTGGGACAGCCATGAGGTTGTTGGTGGGGAAAGTGTTGTGTGTGGCTGTTCCAGGCTGCCCCATGTTGTAGTTTTGGTGGTGAGGCTGCTGCTGCTGTTGCAGTGTGTCCATTGGGTGAACGTGCAAGGCATTAAGAGCAGCAGCATCCACTATGGAGTCTAGGCCCTGGCCGGAGTGAGTCGACGGTGCAACCACCAGTCCGCTGTCCCTGTCAGCACTGGGGTCAAACGCATTGGCATGTCTAATGTTATCCGTAGTCCTGTTACCCTCTGAGTCTTTCTCATAGAACTCTGTGCAAGTCCATCTGCCCTTTCTGAAGGGCTCTCCAGTACCATGGTCAAGTTTGATGACCCTGAAACGTGAACTGCAACTTGCTGTCGATGACATAGCAGAAGTAGGGGTTAAACTAGTCACTACTGGCTGGGATGTGCTCACTGACACTGTTGTAGCCCCCCAACTGGCCACTGGGGCAGGCTGTGGCATGAGCCCGGACTGAGCAATAGGGAGGCCGCTTGACGAACCACTTCCCAGTGTTTGCTGGCTAACATGAGGCGAGCCTGCCACTCCTGCCTTTCGAATAGCAAAACCTTCATTTGGAGGCCCCGACATTGCAGGTATCTGCCCAACTTTAGGTACACTACGCGGTGGGACCATAACGCCTGGTGCCTCTTGCTCCCCTACATGGTTTAGGGTTTCCTCAGACGAACTTCGATCACATACCTCCGGCTCGAAGTCAGCCCGGGACACGTCGAATATTTCCGACGACACGTCTTCAGTCCGTGATTCGTCTGGGTCGTCCAGGCTCTCCGTGTCGTCCGTGGCACTGCTGGCCGCCACCTGAGCCTGTGTCACACTTGTGATCTGAAAACAGCTTTTCTTTTTAGCCGGCATTTTAGACATTTTGAGAGCCTGCGTTCACAACTCCCGTCTAAATGTCTCGCGTTAAAAGCAAGTGAGTTAGCTAATATCAGCTGACAACTGGCTATCTGAAACAGCGAATTTGCATCGATGGAAGTTTTTTTAAACTATTATCAAGAGGAGTATGAGTCATCCTTGTTCCTTCCTCCTCTCGTCTCCTGTTGCATTTTACGAGTTCATAACATTGAAGACCAACCCTTCCACGTCCCGCGTTTGCCAATAGAAGTAGTAATTCGATAACTGATCCAAAGCTTTGATCCGTCCGTACCGGCCTGTTCAGTAAAGTAATGTCCGGACCCCGTAGTTGTCAGATGGCGGCTGTCGCAGATAGAGTTGCCCAGCTGCGGCAGCTACTTTAGACTGTGAAGCGGGCCCGTACCTCTCCACTCAACTAGCTAGCTGGCTACAACAACACTCTCTTTACGTTGGGACAAGTATGTAAGACATCTCTCGGAACAAGTCACCTCTCCCCTCTTGACTTACGAACTTAAAACGATTCAATACTCACACTCGTTTCAAAGGTAAATGTAACCCATTTCCAAGAATAAATCGTCTCTAGTTCACACTTCAGGGAACTGAAATTCCGAACAGCGGCTACCTCCCTCATTCTTGTCAAGATGGCTAGCTAGCCTAGGCTAGTTATGTACAACCGCACTGCATCGTGGGTAACATACGCAACAATATTTACGTACATGATTATTGAGAATTTCATTTCCCTCGTCTCTCTCTCTCTCTCTCTCTCTCTCTCTCTCTCTCGATATAAACTCAGCACAAAAAAAAGAAACGTCCCCTCACTGCCAACTGCGCTTATTTTCAGCAAACTTAACATGTGCAAATATTTGTATGAACATAAGATTCAACAACTGAGACATAAACTGAACAAGTTCCACAGACATGTGACTAACAGAAATTGAATAATGTGTCCCTGAACAAAGGGGGAGGGCGGGGGGGTCAAATCATAGGTAACAGTCAGTATCTGGTGTGGCCACCAGCTGCATTAAGTACAGCAGTGCATCTCCTCCTTGTGGACTGCACCAGATTTTCCAGTTCTTGCTGTGAGATGTTACCCCACTCTTCCACCAAGGCACCTGCAAGTTCCCGGACATTTCTGATGGGAATGGCCCTAGCCCTCACCATCCGATCCAACAGGTCCCAGACGTGCTCAATGGGATTGAGATCCAGGCTCTTAGCTGGCCATGGCAGAACACTGATATTCCTGTCTTGCAGGAAATCACGCAGAGAACGAGCAGTATGGCTGGTGGCATTGTCATGCTGGAGGGTCATATCAGGATGAGCCTGCAGGAAGGGTACCACATGAGAGAGGAGGATGTCTTCCCTGTAACGCACAGTGTTGAGATTGCCTGCAATGACAACAAGCTCAGTCCGATGATATTGTGACACACCGCCACAGACTATGACAGACCCTCCACCTCCAAATCAACCCCGCTCCAGAGTACAGGCCTCGGTGTAACACTCATTCCTTCGACGGTAAACAGGAATCCGACCAACACCCCTGGTGAGACAAAACCGCGACTCGTCAGTGAAGAGCACTTTTTGCCAGACCTGTCTGATCCAGCAACAGTGGGTTTGTGCCCATAGGCGACGTTGTTGCCAGTGATGTCTGGTGAGGACCTGCCTTACAGCAGGCCTACAAGCCCTCAGTCCAGCCTCTCTCAGCCTATTGTGGACAGTCTGAGCACTGATGGAGGGATTGTGCATTCCTGGTGTAACTCGGGCAGTTGTTGTTGCCATCCTGTCCCGCGGGTGTGATGTTCGGATGTACCGATCCTGTGCAGTTGTTGTTATACGTGGTCTGCCACTGCGAGGATGATCAGCTGTCCGTCCTGTCTCACTGTAGCTCTGTCTTAGGCGTCTCATAGTACGGACATTGCAATTTATTGCCCTTGTCACATCTGCAGTCCTCATGCCTCCTTGCAGCATGCCTAAGGCATATTCACGCAGATGAGCAGGGACTCTGGGCATCTTTCTTTTGGTGTTTTCAGAGTCAGTAGAAAGGCCTCTTTAGTGTCCTAAGTTTTCATAAACGTGACCTTCATTTCCTACCGTCTGTAAGCTGTTAGTGTCTTAATGACCGTTCCACAGGTGCATGTTCATTAATTGTTTATGGTTAATTGAACAAGCATGGGAAAGTGTTTAAATCCTTTACAAGTTATTTTGATTTTTACGAATTATCTTTGAAAGACAGGGTCCTGAAAAAGGGACATTACTTTTTTTGCTGAGTTTAGTAGCTCTTAAACAACTTGTCTTAATTGAAAGGCATTTACAGACTACATTTTGTATGCATTTCAAGATTTCTCAATGTATTTTAAACCTGATTGTTATTTGTTGGGGCATCATTTGAATTAGGCATTTTTATTACTCACTTGGCTGACATCCCCCTCCTCTCCCCTGTAACTATTTCCCGGGTCGTTGCTGTAAATGAGAATGTGTTCTCAGTCAATTTACCTGGTAAAACAAGGGTAAAAAAAAGCTAAGTTAGTAATAAACTCCACCGCTTACAATTTGTTCCGCTCAATGGATGGGTGATTAACACTATTGAAGGGACTGGCAACAATTCAAAGTAAAACCCCTCCATCGACCCCTGGGTGTCTTTGTTTTCAACGGGTTCTGATTTTGCACACCAATGTATACAAATCTTAAAATATTCAGTAAGTTCAATAGAATTATAGATTGGTGTGAATCCCTAGATACATATTTTTCATTAGGATCTGGCAAGTTCAGTGGTATAAAGTACTTAATTAAAAATAATTTAAAGTAATACTTAAGTAGGTTTTTGGGGTATCTGTACTTTACTATTTATATTTTTTGACAACTTTTACTTTTACTTCACTACATTCCTAAAATAATTTACTTTTTACTCCATGCATTTTCCCTGACACCCAATAGTATTCAATACATTTTGAATGCTTAACAGGACAGGAAAAGGGTCAAATTCACGGCTTATCAAGAGAACATCCCTGGTCATCCCTACTGCCTCTGATCTGGCAGACTCACTAAACACACATGCTTTGTAAATGATGTCTGAGTGTTGGAGTGTGCCCCTGGCTTTCTCTTAAAAGAAAAATACAAGAAAATGGCGCCATCTGGTTTGCTTAATAAGGAATTAAAAATTATTTGTACTTTTACTTTTACTTTTGATACTTTAAGTAAACAAAATACGTTTAGACTTTTACTCAAATAGTTGTACTTTTTCCACCACTGGGCAAGTTAGAACCACTGCCTAAAGATATTTAGATCTGACCTTGTTCACAGTATAACTAGAGGGACATTCCAAGCATATCATGATTATTTTTGCTTTATTAGTTTGAGATTATTGGATTGCTCATAATATTACTCAGCTTCTTCAAAATGTTGTCTCTTTTCATTTATTTCAGCTGTAATGTCCCCATGAGACCTAGTTTTCCAGGTGGGACCACGTGAGACACATGTACTGTAGCCTACAGAGAAAACGTTTAACAACAACAATGTCGGCATAGCACTGTAATATTTTATTTCTTTAAATGCATATTTACTGAATTAGCTCATGGTAACTTGCCTTGCTTTGGGGCACGGCAGCAATATGCAAAGCCTTATGACTGATGATTCTCTGATCACCAGACTTGGTCATATTCATATCCTTTACAAATTGATCATTGTGTTGTATCGAAACACTTTATGAACAGCCAACCTCCACTGAAAAACCCATGATTCATTCTCTAGAGTCTAAGACGTTAGGGGGGTTATAAACTGACATATGGAAAAAGTAAAAAAGTAAAACCCCTACCAGTCTCATTTATCTATTTGATTTTGAATTTTAGGATCCTTTAAGTGTAAAAAATATATATTCTAAAAATATTACATAAAATATTGAATTTGGACTTTAGTACCAAATCCTATAGAAATGCATTGAAAAACAGATTCATACATGGAAAAAAATAAGACAGTCAAAAAATGCATAATAAGGAATAAGGTTTTTTAGTGTCTGTCCTATATCTAGGAAATCTAAGACAGGTCAGGAAAAATATATATAACGTACCAGTCAAAATGTTGGACACACCTACTCATTCAAGGGTTTTTCTTTATTTTTACTATGTTCTACATTGTAGAATAATAGTGAAACATCAAACTATGAAATAACACATGGAAACATGTAGTAACCAAAAAAGTGTTAAACAAATCCAAATAGATTTTATATTCTTCAAAGTAGCCACCCTTTGCCTTGATGACAGCTTAGCACACTCTTTGCATTCTGTCACCCGGCTTCATAAGGAATGCTTTTCCAACAGTCTTGATGGGGTTCCCACATATGCTGAGCACTTGTTTGCCACTTTTCCTTCACTCTGCGATCCAACTCATTCAAAACCATCTCAATTGGGTTGAGGTCAGGTGATTGTGGAATCCAGGTCATTTGATGCAGCACTCCATCACTCTCCTTCTTGGTCAAATAGCCCTCTTAAAGTAATGATGGACTGTCGTTTCTCTTTGCTTATTTGAGCTGTTCTTGTCATAATATGGACTTGGTATTTTACCAAATAGGGCTATCTTCTGTATACCACCCTTACATTGTCACAACACAACTGACTGGCTCAAACACATTGAGAAGGAAAGAAATTCCACAAATGAACATTTCACAAGGCACACCTGGTAATTGAAATACATTCCAGGTGACTACCTAATGAAGCTGGTTGAGAGAATGCCAAGAGTGTGCAAAGCTGTCATCAAGGCAAATGGTGGCTACTTTGAAGAATCTAAAATCTAAAATATATTTGTTTTACACTTTTTTGGTCATTACATGATTCCATATGTGTTATTTCATAGTTTTGATGTCTTCATTATTATTCTACAATGTAGAAATGTAACAAAAATAAAGAACCCTGGAATGAGTAGGTGTGTCCAAAATTTTGACTGGTACTGTATATATATATTCTGACACATATTTAACCCCTTTTGTCGTGTAGGCACAAAACTCCATCCGCACTTCCATTCATTTTTTAAACAAGTAGGGGTTGCCTCCAGAGGAGTCATTTGTGGATCGGTCAAATTAGTTTGTAGACCAAACCGTTTTGATGCTACAGCCATTTTGTGAGAGTCCCCATTTTTGGGATGTCTCATGGTCTGACAAACAGGTAGCTCGGCCACCTTCCACCACAGATGTGGAAGGCCGCCATTGGAGGATGTGGTGGATTGAGACACAGCCCATGCAAAAATTATATATCTCTAGTTTAAATTTTGAAGGGGATTTTAAAATTATATTACTTATATTTATGCACCGGTTTCTTATATTTGAAAAAGGAAACACTGCGTAACCCTGCATAGTCTGCGTAACATGTCTGACATAGTTCTGCCGTTGCATCAGGCTGTGACATAGACAGTGTTCTTTGTCACTAGAAGAACATAATCATTGCATTTCGATGGGAATATGCATTTTAGAAAATGTATATTTAAATACCTCTTAAGGATCCGCCCCTTTTTTCCCAATTTTCACCTAAAATTACATACCCAAATCTAACTGCCTGTAGCTCAGGACCTGAATCAAGGATATGCATATTCTTGATACTATTTGAAAGGAAACACTTTGAAGTTTGTGGAAATGTGAAATTAATTTAGGAGAATATAACACATTAGATCTGGTAAAAGACAATACAAAGCAAAAAACATGCGTTTTTTATTTTTTGGTATCATCATCGTTGAAATGCAAGAGAAAAGCCATAATGTATTATTCCAGCCCAGACGCAATTTTGATTTTGGCCACTAGATGGCAGCAATGTATGTGCAAAGTTTTAGACTCATCCAATTAACCATTGCATTTATGTTCAAAATGTTGTATCAAGACTGCCCAAATGTGCCTAATTGGTTTATTATTAACTTTTCAAGTTCATAACTGTGTGTAAACGGTGTGAAATGGCTAGCTAGTTAGCGGGGTGCATGCTAATAGCGTTTCAATCGGTGACATCACTCACTCTGAGACCTTGCAGTAGTTGTTCCACTTGCTCTGCAAGGGCCGCTGCTTTTGTGGAGCGATAGGTATAACGGCAGGGTAGCCTAGTGGTTAGAGCGTTGGACTAGTAACCAGAAGGTTGCAAGTTCAAACCCCCGAGCTGACGAGGTACAAATCTGTCGTTCTGCCCCTGTTCCTAGGCCGTCATTGTAAATAAGATTTCGTTCTTAACTGACTTGCCTAGTTAAATAAAGATAAAAATGAAATAAAATAACGCTGCTTCGAGGGTGACTGTTGTCCCATGTGTGCAGAGGTTCTAGCCCAGGTAGGGCCGAGGGAAGGGACGGAAGCAAAACTGTTACATGTGCACTCTCCTCAAACAATAGCATGGTATTATTTCACTGTAATAGCTACTGTAAATTGGACAGTGTGGTTAGATTAACAAGAATTTAAGCTTTCTGCCAATATCAGATATGTCTATGTCCTGGGAAATTGTCTTGCTACTCTGAAGTCTCTGTCTCCTGCGTCTGACTCCTTCCTCCACTACACCCCGGACATTACACCATAGATTGCGCACAGGCCAATTTGAAGATATTACCAAAGATACTTAAATTAAAATAGTGTTAGCAGCACAAAGGGAATGTTGTTATAACATGTCCTTGAAATTCGGTTGTCAGGTTTGAGTTCATAGGGGCTTGCCCTTTTTAGGTAAAACTTTGCATATATTTAAACATATTACAGACAAAATAGGTTTTCCAGTATATTTGATTGCATTCGTTTTCACACAGTAATATCACAGATAGAAGGGGTTAATACACCGACCAGGTGAAAAAGCAGACGCCAGGCTGGGTTTCTGTACAGCACTTTGAGATATCAGCTGATGTACGAAGGGCTATATAAATACATTTGATTTGATTTGATTTGAACACAAATACCCCAAACCACAGGGGAACTAAACGGTATCCAAAAAACAGCTCACGTACACGAAACAGCCGTGACATACATGCGTGCACGACAAGTACACATAGAACAATCCCGCACAAAGAGCAGGCGGGCCGGCTGGCTAATAAAACCCAACTAATAACCAAATTAACAACAGGTGTAACCAATAAACAGACAAGGAGGGGGAGGAAATAATCAGTGGCAGCTAGTAGCAGCTAGTGACGACGACCACCGAGCGCCACCCGAACGGGAAGGGGAGCCACCTTCGGTAGGAGTCGTGACAAATATAAATGTATAATAATATATAATATATAATAATATATGCCATTTAGCAGTTTTTTTTAAATCCAAAATGACTTAAAGTCCTGCGTGCATCCATTTTACATATCAGTGGACCCAGGAATCGAACCCACAACCCTGGCATTACAAGTGCCATGCTCTAGAAAACTGAGCATAGAGAACCAAAAATGTAGGGTTTTCAACCTTGAGGGTCAATGTCTTTCATTGTATGCAAAGTTAATTTTCCTTATAATGTTGAAGTAGAAGTTTTAGATGTTACATCTGCATCAATAACATTAGCTTCGAAATGGTGTCTTGCTTTTTAGTATACAACCAATCAGTTGCAACATTTTTTAAAATTAATTTTAATATTTCCTACTGTATCTCAATGCTTATGGTGTTTCTAAATGATACCCATCACATCACATGTACCCCTCAGGCCTTCACCTATCAGCTGTGATGATACTGATGTGTGGTGACCAGAATATGTGAGCGGAGCGGGCCCAATTTGACTGAGTGAGATTCCCAAAAGCAGCCTTTGGCGTCTGCGACAATTTCGCTCCAATAGCGCTCACTTCACCAGCTAAGGCCATGCCCGGTCCAGCATGCATTTGTAGTCTAAGGCTATAGCCCCTTGCTTTAGCTACTGACACGGAGCTCACATAAATATTTTCATAAAAAAATGATAAAACACACAGGTGCAAAATCAAGAAGGACGTACAAAAATGAAGACCAAGAGAGGGAGTGCGGTGATGTCCACAACTAAAGAATCATTGTGGAATGTTTGTATTTATTTTACCTTTATTTAATTAGACAAGTCAGTTAAGAACAAATTCTGATTTACAATGAAGGCCTACCGGGGAACAGTGGGTTAACTGCCATGCTCAGGGACAGAATGACAGATTTTTACCTTGTCAGCTCGGGGATTCGATCCAGCAACCTTTCGGTTAATTGCCTAACGCTTGAAAACTCTCGGCTACCTGCCAGAAAAAACACGTATCCAGACTATAATTTTTTAATTGATCCATTATTTTACCAGGTCATTTGCAGCAACAACCTGGGGAATAGTTACAGGGGAGAGGAGGGGGATGAATGAGCCAATTGTAAACTGGGGATTATTAGGTGACCATGATGGTTCAAGGGCCAGATTGGGAATTTAGCCAGGACACCAGGGTTAACACCCCTACTCTTACGATAAGTGCCATGGGATCTTTAATGACCTCAGAAAGTCAGGACACCCGTCCCATCTGAAAGACAGCACCCTACACAGGGCAGTGTCCCCAATCACTGCCCTGGGGAATTGGGATATATATTTTTTTAAACCAGAGGAAATTGTGCCTCCTACTGGCCCTCCAACACCACTTCCAGCAGCATCTGGTCTCCCATCCAGGGACTGACCAGGACCAACCCTGCTTAGCTTCAAAAACAAGCCAGCAGTTGTATGCTGCTTTATTGATTTAATACAACAAAATGTTGTTTAAATACAGAGCGCTTAATGTCCCTGACTCCTTTCCAGCCTAGTGTGTCACACTACTCGCAAATGCTTCACATTGTATTTCTTTGTAGGCTATAGCCTTGAAACATTCTAAATAATATAGCCCGAATAATTCATTTTGTTCCTTCTATGGCTCCATGTCTGGCTCCTGACCTTTTAATTTAGAGTGTTTATATACATGTATGTGTGTATATATATATATATATATATATTTATATGTATATGTGTATATATGTATGAATATAAACACTTTTAATTAAAAGGTCAGGAGCCAGACATGGAGCCATAGAAGGAACAAAATTCAAGGGGGCCGAATACTTTCGCAAGGCACTGTATATACATATACACATATATACATACATATGTATATATATATATCTATGTATATGTATATATATATATATATACATACATATATACATATACATACATATATACATATATATACATATATATACATATGTACATATATATACATGTGTATATGCCATATGTATATGTGTATATATATGTATATGTATGTATATATGTGTATATGTATATACAGTGCCTTGCGAAAGTATTCGGCCCCCTTGAACTTTGCGACCTTTTGCCACATTTCAGGCTTCAAACATAAAGATATAAAACTGTATTTTTTTGTGAGGAATCAACAACAAGTGGGACACAATCATGAAGTGGAACGAAATTTATTGGATATTTCAAACTTTTTTAACAAATCAAAAACTGAAAAATTGGGCGTGCAAAATTATTCAGCCCCTTTACTTTCAGTGCAGCAAACTCTCTCCAGAAGTTCAGTGAGGATCTCTGAATGATCCAATGTTGACCTAAATGACTAATGATGATAAATACAATCCACCTGTGTGTAATCAAGTCTCTGTATAAATGCACCTGCACTGTGATAGTCTCAGAGGTCCGTTAAAAGCGCAGAGAGCATCATGAAGAACAAGGAACACACCAGGCAGGTCTGAGATACTGTTGTGAAGAAGTTTAAAGCCGGATTTGGATACAAAAAGATTTCCCAAGCTTTAAACATCCCAAGGAGCACTGTGCAAGCGATAATATTGAAATGGAAGGAGTATCAGACCACTGCAAATCTACCAAGACCTGGCCGTCCCTCTAAACTTTCAGCTCATACAAGGAGAAGACTGATCAGAGATGCAGCCAAGAGGCCCATGATCACTCTGGATGAACTGCAGAGATCTACAGCTGAGGTGGGAGACTCTGTCCATAGGACAACAATCAGTCGTATATTGCACAAATCTGGCCTTTATGGAAGAGTGGCAAGAAGAAAGCCATTTCTTAAAGATATCCATAAAAAGTGTTGTTTAAAGTTTGCCACAAGCCACCTGGGAGACACACCAAACATGTGGAAGAAGGTGCTCTGGTCAGATGAAACCAAAATTGAACTTTTTGGCAACAATGCAAAACGTTATGTTTGGCGTAAAAGCAACACAGCTGAACACACCATCCCCACTGTCAAACATGGTGGTGGCAGCATCATGGTTTGGGCCTGCTTTTCTTCAGCAGGGACAGGGAAGATGGTTAAAATTGATGGGAAGATGGATGGAGCCAAATACAGGACCATTCTGGAAGAAAACCTGATGGAGTCTGCAAAATACCTGAGACTGGGATGGAGATTTGTCTTCCAACAAGACAATGATCCAAAACATAAAGCAAAATCTACAATGGAATGGTTCAAAAATAAACATATCCAGGTGTTAGAATGGCCAAGTCAAAGTCCAGACCTGAATCCAATCGAGAATCTGTGGAAAGAACTGAAAACTGCTGTTCACAAATGCTCTCCATCCAACCTCACTGAGCTCGAGCTGTTTTGCAAGGAGGAATGGGAAAAAATGTCAGTCTCTCGATGTGCAAAACTGATAGAGACATACCCCAAGCGACTTACAGCTGTAATCGCAGCAAAAGGTGGCGCTACAAAGTATTAACTTAAGGGGGCTGAATAATTTTGCACGCCCAATTTTTCCGTTTTTGATTTGTTAAAAAAGTTTGAAATATCCAATAAATGTCGTTCCACTTCATGATTGTGTCCCACTTGTTGTTGATTCTTCACAAAAAAAATACAGTTTTATATCTTTATGTTTGAAGCCTGAAATGTGGCAAAAGGTTGCAAAGTTCAAGGGGGTCGAATACTTTCGCAAGGCACTGTATGTATATGTACATTTAACACAACATCCAGGGAGGGGCCAGCTGAGTATAAGACTATCATCTGCATATAAATGGATAAGAAAGCTTCCTACAGCCTGAGCTATGTTGTTGATATAAATTGAGAAGAGTGTGGGGCCTAGGATCGAGCCTTGGACCTGAGGACCTTTAAGGTTGCAGTGACACAGCCATAACCTGAGCAGAAACCAGATTGCATGCCAGAGAGAATACTATAGACATCAAGAAAGCCAGTCAGTTGATTATTGACAAGTTTTACATGTAAGCTAAGGTAAGCCTACACGAAACACAGGCCTTAAAATCCTCTATGGGAAAAATGAATGGTGGAAAATTGATTGGACCCATTTACCTGTTTGACCGCTAGGTTTTATGGGTATTATGAGTCAAACTGTGGTACTCTTACAATATTGTCTGAAATAATATACAGAGGTCCACAAATCAGGAAGGGTGTTACATTACTACAGCAACATGCTCTAGACACTCACCCTGTCTATTAATTTCTAAATATAACTGCCAACAATAAAGTTTCGAGAGAAATAGATAGATGCAGTACTAAAACTTGAAGTCACTCCAGAGAACTCTGAAGTGCAGGACATGTCCGTTTTTATTCTTCCGCCCCTTGTGCTAAAGCGCCAGTGAGTCCATTGTGCGGAGTGATCTGACGCAGACTACACCCATGCACTGCCTGATTACATTGGCTTTCTTTACTGCCCGAGCCAAGACGTGTGTGAACGTCGAAGTGGGGGGTACAATTAGAGACACTCAATTGATCCGTAAGCAGCGCAAAATCGGCTGTAACTGTCTTATCCCATAAACTACACTTTGGAGTTCATAGGGAGCTGTATATTTCAACATGTCTTGGCAAAGCTACGTGGATAACCTGATGGCGGATGGCAGCTGTCAGGATTCCGCCATTGTTGGGTATACGGACGCCAAATACGTTTGGGCAGCACATGCCGGTGGTACTTTTAACAACATAACGGTAAGAAATGAAATTGAAACCAATAACAAATGTGAATCAGAATGAATGCTGGCAGGGATAATCACAACTTCGCCGAACCTAGTTTAGCTAACGAGTTAGCTTGCTAGCTAGCTCCACCGTCCATTCCGTTTGACCAGCAAGCTAGTAACGTTAGCTAAAGCTAGATACGTTAGCATGTTAGCTTGCTATTGCTAACGTCATATGTACAATGCGACTTGGCCAATAATATAAGGCTAAAACTGTTGTGGACTTATCCTGGCTGCTAACAATGTTAGCTAGCTAGGTACGGTTAGCTAGCTGCCCAGAATTAGCCTACCTAGCTGGCATGCTTGCTAGACAACCTTTTTTTACATTTTATTTTTTATAAATATCACCTTTTATATAACTAGGCAAGTCAGTTAAGAACAAATTATTATTTACAATGACGGCCTACACCGGCCAAACCCAGACGACGCTGGGCCAATTGTGCGCCGCCCTATAGGACTCCCAATCACGGCCGGTTGTGATACAGCCAGGATTCGAACCAGGTTCTGTAGTGACGCTTCTAGTACTGCGTAGCAGTGCCACTCGGGAGCCCGTTAACGTTAGATCCAATGAATGAGTGTCGTGGTCTAAAGTTAACGTCAGATAACATAGGTAAGTTAGCCAACTAGCTAATGTGGCTAGCTACCTACACTTGCCAAAGCGTCACTAGCTAACGGCCTAATCTGTTTATTCTATATGGGTGTGCTAGCTAGTTATTACGGCTTGTTACCCAATGTTTCCATTTGGAGAACCAAGACAATTGATACATTTCGACATATTGTTATAGTTAGTTAACTAAGTAAATGTGCAAGGTAGTTTATATTAACTAGTTGAAGAAAGAGGGCTTAAGCGTTTTGCTCAAGTCAGGACCTAACTTGCCTTGTTGCTTCCCAAGATGGCGGCTCTCCCATGCCATCCACAATGGGTGAGCTTACCAACTATACTGATCAAAAATGTAAACTGAACAATTTCTAAGATTTTACTGAGTTACAGTTCATATAAGGACATCAGTCAATTGAAATAAACCCAATAGTCCCTAATCTATGGATTTCACAAGACTGGGAATACAGATGCTGTATGTATGTTGGTCACAGACACCTTAAAAAAAAGGCAAGGGCGTGGCAAAAAAAAAATCTAATCAGAATTTGGTGTGGCCACCATTTGCCTCATGCAGCGCAACACATCTCCTTTGTAATCGAGTTGATCAGGCTGTTGATTGTGGCGGGTGGAATGTTTTCCCGCTCCTCTTTTTGATGGCTGTGCAAAGTTGCGGGATATGGCAGAAACTGGAACACGTTGTCGTTCACCGCGATCAAGAGCATCCCAAACATGCTCAATGTCTGAGTATGCAGACCATGGATAAACTGGGAAATTTTCAGCTTCCAGGAATTTTGTACAGATCCTTGTGATGTGGGCCCATGCATTATCATGCTGAACATGAGGTGGATGAGTGGGCCTCAGGATCTGGTCTCATTCAATTCTTGGGCAACAGCTCTGGTGGTCATTCCTGCAGTCAGCATGCCAATTGCACGCTCCCTGAATCTGTGGAATTCTGTTGTGAAAAAACGGCACATTTTAGTGGCCTTATTGTCCCAGCACAAGGTGCTACTGTTTATTCAGCGTCTTGATATGCCTCCTCAGGTGGATTGATTATCGTGGCAAAGGAAAATCTTCACTAACAGGGACGTGAACAAATTGTACAATTTGTGATATTTTTGTGCTTTTTGTGATAAATTTCTGTTTATTTCAGCTCATGAAACATGGGACCAACACTTTACATGTTGCGTTTTGTTTTTGTACAGTGTAGCTAGTTGGTTAGATTAGTTTGTAGACAAGTGTAGCTAGCCAGCTCCACTAATGCATTTTGAATTTAGACTAAGTGCTGTACTACTTATTCATTATTCCCAGTGTATTAAAAAAATATATATAATATATATTTTTGGTAGATACCATCCCTCTTGCCATACCATACATACCCGCTTGACAAAATATGACATAAATCCAGATGTGCACCCCATTCCAGATGCTTTTAGTAGTGCTGCCATTTCTAAATGTTACATGTCCACTTTTTTTAATCTGCATTAACTTTGTGAGTTCACTTTAACTGTGTTTCAGCCTCAAGAAATTGATGTTCTCATTGGAAAGGACAGGGCTAGCTTCTTCACCAACGGCATGACCTTGGGTTCGAAGAAGTGCTCGGTCATCAGAGACAGCCTCCATATTGAAGGGGACTGGACAATGGACATCAGGACAAAGAGTCAAGGAGGAGAGCCAACATACAACGTCACTGTAGGCAAAGCCGGAAAAGGTAAAGGGTGACTACTTTTAGTGGTAAACAAAACATTTCAGTGATTGCGACGTTATAGCCCCAGATCTATCCTACAAGTTTGCGTTTAGACAGACAGCCGAATTCTGATCTTTTTCCCACTGTTTGATCTTTTGACCAATCACATCGGATCTTTTCAGATCAGAGCTGATCTAATTGGTCAAAAGACCAATTAATGAAAAAGATCAGAATAGGGCTGCCTTTCTAACGCAGCCTAACATACTCAAGTGTTGCCTTCTAGTCAATGCAGGCATCTTGTGGATTGGTGGTGATGATTCGTTCTAGTGCTCTGTTCTCATATTAGTACATCATGCAGCTTTTTTACTATGAAACAGAATACAGCACAACATATATCAGTGTTCTGAGCATGTCAATTGCAAAGGGAAATATCAACATGTGCATTTTGATTTATCAATATAGTCAATGGTACAATTTAAGCTAGGACATCGCTGTGACTTTGGGATAGAAATCGAAGAGAACTTGGGCCTCCCGAGTGGTGCAGTGGTCTAAGGCACTGCATCGCAGTACTAGCTGTGCCACTAGAGATTCCGGTTTTGAGTCCAGGCTCTGTCGCAGCCGGCCATGACCGGGAGACCCATGGGGCGGCGCGCACAATTGGCCCAGCATCGTCCAGATTAGGGGAGGGTTTGGCCGGCAGGGATGTCCTTGTCCCATCGCGCACTAGCGACTCCTGTGGTGGGCCGGTGCAGTGCACGCTGACAAGGTCGCCAGGTGTATGGTGTTTCCTCTGACACATTGGTGCGTGTGGCTTCCGGGTTAAGCGGGCATTGTGTAAAGAATCAGTACAGCTTCGTTGGGTTGTTTTGGGGGACTCACGACCTTCGCCTCTCCCAAGTCCGTACGGGAGTTGCAGCGATGAGACAAGACTGTAACTACCAATTGGATACCAGGAAATTGGGGAGAAAAGGGGAGTTAAAATTGTTGTTTTTTTAAATCGAAGAGAACTTGTTGAATTTCATCACTGGTCGGCAAGATGTCCATTGAGATAAAGTACATAGATGTTACTTATGAAGAGCCATGCTTTGTATGAGAGAAATGAAGCCTAATTCACAAGCGGTCTCATTCAAATTAGTGCATTGAAATGGCAGAAGTGAAGAAACAAGAATTCAAGGTTTGCCTACTCTTAAGTCCATCTGCCTTTGTGGTCCTTACTGACGTCTGTCATTTGAGTCTAATCAACAACTTTGTGGGTCTTTACCTTTTTTCAGCTTTTTCTTGCCTCTTAACTATTGGGTGGTTGTCAACCTCACTAACAATTTAGATGCATGCTGTCTGTTTAACATTATTTCTAGCCCTCTATATCATCTCCCTGGACAGTAGCCTACAACGTCTCAACATTTTGGGGCAGGCAAAACGGTTCTGTAGCCTACATTTTGATTAACTAGCAGTCCATGGACTTCCATTTTCAAGGCAATGTCAAATATTCCACCACTAATACAGGGCACTACGCTGGCATATTTTTACAATGAGCACGTGTGTGCCTATTTTGAACCGCACAAAGAATTTTAGGAGCACAGTGAAAAAGGTGATAAAGCTAGAATTCGTCATTTTTCTTGGCAAACTGGTGCTCCTAAATTTTAAAATTCCAGGTTGCACAGCAAAATATGTATATGCAAGTAACTGTAGAGCCCTGTAATAACCCTGAGTTAGATTCCAGTGTAGAAGTGGCTTTAAAAACATAGCTTACACATCCCCCACCCATTACCTTATGTTGGCCACATTCAAATCTTTTGACGTTCTAGTCATTTAGCAGACGCTCTTATCCAGAGTAACTTACAGTAGTGAGTGCATACTTTTTTGTGCTGGTCCCCCCCCCACGGGGATCGAACCCAAAAACCCGGGCGCTGCAAGCGCTACCATCTGAGCCACACGGGACCCCCACTCCTCAGAGGGAAGGTCCTATATGCATGTAGTGAGTGAAGTGCTCTGTAGAGTGGTTATGACACTGCAAAAGGTGGCCTAATAAACCAGAGATGCATGCAGGTGCCTGAGCATCATATTGCATTCACTCCTAAAAGGTAGAGGGCTTTTTATTTGTTTTTGCTGTGCCTTTTAGAGGTCATTTGGCTTATTCCTGGTTTCTGTACAGTTGGAACAGCTACTGTTCAGTTACATTATTTATCTGTTTGAAACATTTATCCGAAACATTTGTGCATTGAACTTGTTTGCAAGTAGTCCGGTGACTTGTGAAGGATGAGCTCTACTTGGTTTAATGTAAAGCTTCAGTTTATAGAAAGATAAATACATTCTCAAGCCATGTTCTTGGAAGTTATGGTCAGGTCTGTATACAATTCTGTACATTGTCCATATGCTTGAATCCAGGCAATGACATTGATGATTGATAGCGTAGCAATATTCAAAGTGATATCCTCGTAAAAATATATTCTACAACAGTAGTTAGCTGTGTTGTCAGTGGTCAAGACACCTACAAAGGTTTTGGGGGTATTTCCCTCCAAGCATGCTCTTCCCTGCAACTAGGGCTGGAAATTGCCAGGGACCTCACCGATACATTTATTGCGATTGTCACAATTCTCTATGTATTGCGACTTTATATTGTAATTGCGATTTGACGTTCCAAACATATTGCTCACCATATGTCTGTTGCAGAGGGACAAGAGAGACATGAGAAGTTGTGATCAGTCAGGTTAATAAAAGTGCAGAAAACAAATTGACTCTCTATTTCAAAAGAAGATGGAGAACAAAATATGATGGGAAAAGTTCATGTTTTTTTTTTCATGCAGGTACAGCCAATTAGTGCAAAAATAATATTGTGAAGTTGTCAACCATACGATCAAAAAATGTCCCGATATGGAACTATCGATTTAAAAAAAAAATTTTTTTTTTTTACCCTCACCTGTAACACACGCAAGCCATACCTTTAACTTCTGTTATGCCAACTGTACAGTGTTTCCCCTAGTTTTCTTTTCTTCAGCGGTGGTAGCTGTTCTCATAAACCTCCAGACATTGTGTCGGCAGAAATATATATATATATATATATATATTTTTTAATTAATAAAAAAATATATATATATTTTTTTTTATTAATTAAAAAACATACTTTTTTTAAAATTAATTTAAAAAAAATACTTTTTTAAAAATTAATTAAATAATATATATATATTTTTAAATTAATTAAATATATATATATTTTGTAATTAATTTTAAAAAAATATAATTTTTTTATTAATTTAAAAAAATATTTTTTAATTAATTAAAACATATATATATATATATATATATGTATTTCTTTTAAATTAATTACAAAATATATATATATTTTTTATTAATTAAAAAAAATATATATATATTTTTTTTAATTAATTTTTTTTTAAATGCGGCGGTAGCAACAATTCAGCGGCGGGCCACCTCTGCAAAATGAATATAGGGGAAACACTTCCATAGGCTCACTAACCTTCTTTCCCTCACTTGACTGTCTTTCCTTTTGACCGCTCTAAACTTCCCCTCTCCTTTCTTCTCTTTCAGTCTTGGTTCTTGTAATGGGCAAAGAAGGGGTCCATGGAGGTGGATTGAATAAGAAGGCATACTCAATGGCAAAATACTTGAGGGATTCAGGGTTCTAGTGTCACCAAGCTTGCTTAGTTAAAATTGAGGGACAAAAAGAAGAGAAAATAAAATATTGCTGTTAAGATTTCTCCTGCAAGCAGTCAAATGTCGTGGAAACTTTAATAGCAATGGAGAGTAATGGTGGCGGTAAGGTCCTATGTCACCTTTATCCCCACTTTTAGCGGGGAAAAATACTTTCTTGTCAATTTGTCATTTTTCCTTTTGTTTCCTTGTGTGCTCCAGCATTGGTTTTAGTCATGGGAAAAGAAGGGGTCCATGGCGGACAGCTCAACAAGAAAGCATTTACTATGACTGAGTACCTGAGGAAGTCTGGATTTTAAGGCAGCCTGTCTACCCACCTAGCAGTTCCCTCTGGCTCCCCCTCATTGTGTTGACAGTACTTCCCGGATTAGTTAGCAGATGCATTTCTCTCCCAGTTCCATTTTCATGTACACCCTTTTATATTTTTTTCATGTTAATTCAATTTTTTTTTTTTTTTGCTCCCATCTCCCTGTTCTTTCTCAGAGTATTAACACTACAGTATGTTCTCAACTCTATTTCTGACACTACAATAACAAATTGTGGATGTTTATATTTACCAAAACACATGTGCAAAGAATTGAATGATAATGTAATAAAGTGTATACCAAATTTGGACTTGGCTTGTAAAAACAAATGATGAGGAATCACACTGTGAATGGCTGTCATTCAACGGTGCAGATAGTTTTGGGTGGGACAATACCTTATGAGCATACTGAAGAGATAACCGGCTGGTATTGTTTTCCTTTTCTCCGGGTGGCTTCCATGTCAGGATTTGAAAGTTGCATGCATATCTTTTAGCAGGGTTGAGGTTAATACCATTTTCTTTCCAGACAATTCAGAAAGTTAACCCGAATTTCAGTGTAAATCCTGAATTGAAATGGAATTGACCCTAACCCTGTCTTTAACCATACAGAGTTGAACTCTCCTTGCCCTTCCCAAAACTTTTATATTCCCGCAAAATGTTATTTTTATTCAGGCTTCAATTTTTTGCTTTGTCATTGGATACTACATAAATCCAGAATAATCCTCTATACATACACCTTAAAACCCCTGAGTCAGACCACTTTTTTTTCTTCTGCATTGTCTTCCATCAAATGCTTTTGCTGTTGTAACTTGAATGTGGTCTTACACGTCATTGTGGTGTTGGAATATTGTAATGGCAGATCAAATCAGTATTGCTGAGGTTTTTTGTTGATAGAAATTCCTCCCATGAACCCCCCCCCCCCCCCCCCCCCACGGCATCTTGAAGTCTCCATGGACATTCCATCTGCCAGCTCCTGTATTTCACGCTGCCGATTTGTGCAGCGTATCGTCCAGACTCCCTACATAACCATGTTTTGTCAAGTTGGCAAGTTATATTTTCCATAGGACCAATTGTTATGTCACAGTTAGGGGATTTTTCAGAATGGCTTCAAGTCATTGTGAAGGATGATTGTTGTCCTCTGTTTGACTGTAATCATTAGACTATACTTCAGATGACTGTAAAACACACTGCTTCTTATGATGACTTTAAAACACGAATTGATTTGCTGATAATTTGTTGTTAACAGATAATTGCAGTCTCATTTGACACCTGTGGTAACCAGAGAATTCTCACTGAATGCATTTGACTGTAAACCCAAGCTCTGAATTTATTGCCTAGTGCTCTACTTATCATCATGTATTAGAAACTGTCATAGCACGGTACTTAAAAGTAAATTTTAAAAAAAATATATGAAAAAAAATAGTGATAGTGTGTACACTAAATTTGAAAAATGGTGTTGGTTGGAATAAGAACACTAAGTTGTCTTGTAAAAACTGTGTATCCTGTGCCATAACACAGATCTGGTCTGTTGCTACTTTGAGTTCGATTATTATTCTTTTTTTTAAACTGCTGCCCCTGCAAGGACTAACTTTAATGGCATTTTCCTTCGGGATATTTTGGCATCAACCGATACACTCCAGGCTTTGTGGACTATGTACAGACCAAAAAATACATTTTTCCCTTATGCATTTGGATTCAAAATTATGAAATGTGCATTTTCAAAATTTGGGAAAAATGCTATAAATTTATTCATCACCTTTTGTTTACAGATGGATCAAATAAAAGCTATTCCAACCAGAACTGTAACCCTGTGTGTTCTTGGTTTATTAACTGATTTCAATTCTGTAGTTGAGTTATTTGATTAAACTGATCTTTATGGTAAAAATGCTGCAACATTACAGTAGGAGATGTGGGAAACCGTGTTGGACACCCTACAATATATGCCATATTTAGACAGGCAGCCCAATTCTGATCTTTCTCCGCTAATTGATATTTACCAATAATTGGGCAAAAGATCAGAATTAGGCTGCCTGTGTAAACGCAGCCATAGTTAGCGGTTTCCTGCTCAGACATTGCATGCATCAGACTGGGGTCGAGCACCACATTGCTAGAACATAATGTGAGCGTTCCTCTGCTCAGGCTTTGCTGACTCCTTACCGATCTTACAATTCCTGGATAGGTATTTTACGTACAACTAATCACATACACTATATACAAAAGTATGTGGACAGCCCTTCAAATTAGTTTATTCAGCTATTTCAGCCACACCCTTTGCCGACAGGTGTATAAAATTGATCACACAGTCATGCAATCTCCATAGACCAACACTGGCAGTAGAATGGCCTTACTGAAGAGCTTAGTGATTTAACGTGGCACTGTCCTAGGGCGCCACCTTTCCAACAAGTCAGTTCATTAAATTTCTGCTCTGCTAGAGCTGCCACGCTCAACTGTAAGTTTTGTTATTATGAAGTGGAAACGTCTCGTAGCAATAGCTGCGAAGTTGTAGGCCACAAGCTAAAAGAACGGGATCGTCCTCGGTTGCAACACTCACTACCGAGTTCCAAACTGCCTCTGGAAGCAATGTCAGCACAAGAGCTGTTAGTCGGGAGCTTCTTGAAATGGGTTTCCGTGGCCGAGCTGCCGCACACAAGCGTAAGACTACCATGCACAATGCCATGCGTCTGCTGGAGTGGTGTGAAGCTCATTGCCAGTGGACCCTGGCGCTGTGGAAATTAGCTCTGTCCCGGCCATTATTATGAGGCGTTCTCCCCTCAGCAGCCTTCTGTGCACTCGACCACTGTTTCCCAAACTAGATGCTGTGTTTACATTGGCAGTCAAATTCTGATATTTTACCACTTATTGGTCGTTTTGACCAATCCGATCAGCTCTTTTGACAATAATTGGGTTGCCTGTGTAAACACAGCGTGAGAGGATTTTATCGTATAATGCTGCTTTCATTAAAAAAAAGTGGGTAGGTTGTATTTACCACATACGACTGAGAAGAATCCACTTGATTTTTTTCCAGAGTTCCCAGTTGTCTTGAAAGTACAATATACACTATATGGGCAATCTCGTGCCTGATGGCACAGTCGATAACGTGGCAGCAACCATTGGTTTATGCATGCAACGTTTGAGCAGGGGAACATGATCGCTGCTTACACCTGTCAATCTCAGTGCATATAGTGGGTGCATTTCTCTGTCTAGACATTGCAGATGAATGCCAGAGGTATACTACAAGGCAGGATTATGGAGGTAGCCAGCTAACTTGTCTAAATATTCTGTTAACTTTTTATTTTGTAGAAATAAACTTGGGTCTAATTCAATTTAACAAATGAAAATACACTTTCTGTTGAGCTTTTTTTTACAGTGCCTTCAGAAAATGTTCAGGACCCATTGACTTTTCACATTGTTACGTTACAGCCTTATTCTAAAATTGATTAAATAAAACACTTCCCTTATCAATCTGCACACAAAACCCCATAATGACAAAGCAAAAACAGTTTTTAAAAAAAAATTGTGGCAATTTTTAAAATTGTATTATTATAAAATAAATACCTTATTTACATAAGTATTCAGACCCTTTGCTATGAGACTCAAAATTGAGCTCAGGGGCATCCTGTTTCCATTGATCATCCTTGAGATGTTTCTACAACTTTATTGGAGTCCACCTGTGGTAAATTCAATGGATTGGACATGATTTAGAAAGGCGCAAACCTGTCTATATAAGGTCCAACAGTTGACAGTGAATGTCAAAGGAATTGTCTGTAGACCTCCGAGACAGGATTGTATCGAGGCACAGATCTGGGGAAGGGTACCAAAATATTTTCTGCAGCAATGAAGGTCCCCAAGAACACAGTGGCCTCCATCATTCTTAAATGGAAGAAGTTTGGAACCACCAAGACTCTTCCTAGAGCTGGCCGCTCGGACAAACTGAGCAATCAGGGGAGAAGGGCCTCGATCAGGGAGATGGACAAGAACCCGATGGTCACTCTGACAGAGCTCCAGAGTTCCTCTGTGGAGATGGGAGAACCTTCCAGAAGGACAACCATCTCTGCAGCACTCTACCAATCAGGCCTTTATTGTAGAGTAGCCAGACAGAAGCCACTCCTCAGTAAAAGGCATATGACAGCCCGCTTGGAGTTTGCCAAAAGGCACCTAAAGACTCTCAGACCATGAGAAACAAGATTCTCTGGTCTGATGAAACCAAGATTGAACTCTTTGGCCTGAATGCCAAGTGTCACGTCTGGATTAAGCCTGGCACTATCCTTACAGTGAAACAGGGTGGTGGCAGCATCATGCTGTGGGGATGTTTTTCAGCAGCAGGGACTGGGAGACTAGTCAGGATCGAGGCAAAGATGAACAGAGAAATGTACAGAGATCCTTGATGAATACCTGCTCCATACCGCTCAGGACCTCAGACTGGGGCGAAGGTTCACCTTCCAACAGGACAACGACCCTAAGCAAACAGCCAAGAGAACGCAGGAGTAGCTTCGGGACTATCGAACATCTCTGGAGAGACCTGAAAATAACTGTGCAGCGACGCTCCCCATCCAACCTGACAAAGCTTGAGAGGATCTGTAGAGAACAATGTTAGACACTCCCCAAATACAGGTGTGCCAAGCTTGTAGCGTCATACCCAGGAAGATGTGAGGGTGTAATTGCTGCCAAAGGTGCTTCAACAAAGTACTGAGTATAGGGTCTGAATGCTTACGTACATGTGATTTTTATATTTTTCCTAAATTTGCACCAAAAACACTTCATGCTTTGTCCTTATGGGTATTGTGTGTAGATTGATGAGGGGAAAAAAACATTTAATCCATTTTAGAAAAAGGCTGTAATGTAACAATGTGGAAAAAGTCAAGGGGTCTGAATACTTTCTGAATGCACTGTAAATTATAGCAATCTGGTGCCTGATGGAAAAGTCAATATTGTGGCCAACGACTGAGCAGGGGATCTCGACCAGGGTCTAGGGGTCGATTTGGGGCCATTGTCTTCAAAAGGTGACCATAAACAGATGGTGGGTAGAAACTTGGTGGTTTGGTGGGTAGAAACTTGGTGGTAGGTGGGTAGAGACTTAGTGGTAGGTGGGTTGCCTACTGTACTTTTCAGATCCTATGGAGTGTAGACCATTGAAGAGTGGACTAGATATGAGGGTGCAGAGTGGTTGTGTAATTTACCAGCCTTGTGAAGTGTGGACCAGTAGGAATGAGGGAGGAGGTTGCTGGACAGATGCAGTTCAGGGCCAACATGGCATACTTGAATTCCTCCTCACACACTACATGATCTGGGGAAACGGAGAAGAACAAGATTTGATGACGTTTTAAAAAGAGTTACAGAGATGAGACATAACCACGTGTCCATCCAAACTTTTTATGTAAGTAAAGTACATGTCAGATAAAAAAAAAATATCACGACAGGCCTGATGTAAAATTTGTCTGTAAACATTTTCAAATGGCGACAAAACAAAATACGCTAGACAAGGTGATAACTTTTGGGTAAAATTCAATATGCAGGAATTGGCGGTGAAACCGCGTTAATGCGCAAATATTGATATAATAACTGTCGTATTGAAGTAAACGCGATATGTTGTGGCAAAATGTGCACTATGTCATCACCCTTAGCTGGAAAGAAGCATCAACCTCATCACCGTGCACATTCACCATCCTGTTAATTTCATCATGTTATTTAATCTGCAGCCGAATACACTGCATGCTTTCCAGAGTCGTAGTGGGAGGACCATACAACGTATCATCACGACCCCAAATTTACTTTGATATCTTGGTTATTATTGTAACGACCCTGGGTTTATAAGCGTGGAAATCGACTTTGCCGCTTGAGCATGCTTCTGCGGCACAGTCGATAGTGCGCCGGACCTCGGGCTAGAACGTCGAGGGTTCGAGACCTGCTCCCTGCTGTTTCATTACATTATATACAATATTTTTCCATAAA
Source organism: Oncorhynchus clarkii lewisi (assembly GCF_045791955.1). Classification (NCBI taxonomy): domain Eukaryota; kingdom Metazoa; phylum Chordata; class Actinopteri; order Salmoniformes; family Salmonidae; genus Oncorhynchus; species Oncorhynchus clarkii. Next base: position 10,755,801 of record NC_092166.1, on the reverse strand, counting down.
GTATTTTCCACCGCAATATCTCGCATAATTAAATGTACAGACAAAAAGATCCCATCATGTCTAGCGTATTTTTGTTTTGTCGACATTTGGAAAGTTTACCGAAAAAATTGCTGTTCCCATCAGGCCGGCAACATGCACTTTAATCGCATGAAAAGGTTGGATGGAAACCTGGTTATAGATGGAACATATTCTAAGCGTACACGTCAATCAACCAAATACGACTAATTGATCACAGCTGCTCACAGGTGCGTTCAATTTGGACGCAATGTTCAGATAGAAATGTAGGCAGTAATGTAGAATATACATATGTCTCTCATGTAGAATACGGAATCATGTCAGCTCAGAACAAGACATTTCTGTCTGCATCGTTCTGAATGTCGCACCCTCGTGAAGGTGACGTGGGTCATTTGATTAGAGACACCTGTGAGTGGGAGGTCTGAAGTCTAATTGGTCGGTAATCATATTCAGCCTCTGGCGGCAGTGAGTGAAGGAAACTCTTTCAGCACGCTGATGTGGTGGTCTTGTGTGTTTGTGAAACGCGATTTTAGTCCGATGGCATGGAAGGCAAAAGGGGAGCGTCTCTCTTTAATATGTTTAGGGCTAGTTGTGGTAGTGTTGACCTCCTTTGGTCAGTGCGCTGCAGTAACACAAACAAGATCGTCAAAATCCTCCATTGTCCTGGGACCCCATTTGAAGGGGGATCTTAACAATGGTAAAGAGGAGCAGTCTACAGGTGCTGTGCGATTTGGAAGGCTTATACTTGGACGTAATGTCAAACCAAGAAATGAGAGTTTTTCTACTGATGAACATACTGTCTCCAAAGTCCGATCCTCCAATGGTTCACTGGATGATGCTGACTACCAGTCTGACATGGGTATGTATTCTCTAACTTGCTTTTTATTATGCTAATTTTGTTTCCATTTGTAGGAATGTTTGACTTAACAACAATTAGTTGCACCTTCCAGTGTAAATGGAATTATTTGGTCCGAACAATGCTGTTAGGGACTCTTAGTCCTGTGAATGGCTTTAGGTTGTAGGGCAATACTACTATGTTAAGAATGGACTACCATTGGTGGAGTTAAAAACCTAAGTTGTCTTCTACTTTAAAGGTTGGGAACCTAAGCAGCTGGGAGGACATGTTTATGGCACAATTAGGCCAAGTAGTCCAGTGGTGGAAAGTCTCTTGCAGATGGAACCAAGTGTTGAGTGTGTTGGCGACTCCATGAAACTAAAGGTCCATGACACAGGCTCTACACCAGGCTCTCTCTTTTCTGTGGACCGAGGCAAGTATCCAGCTGTCATCCTGGTATTTAAGTCATTTGAAAGCTGTACAAGTTAGATGTCATTTGTTGTGTTTACTGGGTAACAAATTTCCTTTCTCTTGCTATTACAATGTTTTGCAGGAAATCAGTCTCCCCTGCCTCTGTCACAGTTGCCCACAAACTGTGGTCATTCCATCAGCACCACTCACCAGGATTGGATTTTCATTGCAATCTATAATGGCTGTTATGTCACACTGGAGGTTGGAAGTCATTCAAATTGTTCCTGTTTTATTGTGAATTTTAACACTTTCCAAGATTAACTTCAAATTTAATCTTGCAGGATGGTAATTATGTTCTGCCTTTGCGTTGGTGGGGATTGCCAATTAAAATGTCCTGCCCTGCCAAAAAACCCTTTAAGCCCAACCCTCCTACTGTTTCCTGCTACCCTGAGGGCATGGTGGTGAAAATTGAAGGGGGCACCCCTGCCAAGGATCTCAAGGTCAAGTGTAAGTCATTTACATAAGTCTCAATCCTTGTGCATTCTCTCAAGAGGAACACGTGCAAGTTGGATAAGTACATTTGTGACTGTATGCTTTAATTTCGACTCTATTCCACTCTTCCAGTCAAAGGACACTGGCAGCCGTTGATGAGCGTTTCGCCCCATTGTGGCTACAGTGTGGTAGCTCATCTAGAAGCTGTGACCATTTCTGCTCATTATGAACCCTGTGTGGAACCTAAGGTCTGAATTGTCAGTTGTGTTAATATTGTCCTTGCTGGTTTTGAAGGACATGGGTCAATGATTTGATTCAAATGTTAATTTCTTTATTGCAGGATGGGATGTTCACCCTTGAACTTGCTGGCGAGGGGGAGGTTAAAGTGTCCTGTCCTAGTCCTGTTGACCAGTCTTTCCCTCGCCCCAATTACCCCCAAACCCCTGTGTTTCCGGTTCCTCCCACCATTGCGCTTCAACCAAGTCCAATGTTTCCTCCTCAGCCTACTTCACCCCCTAAACCCCAGGCTCCACTGCATCCTTACTACACAAAGCCTGCTGAGAAGCCAAAACCTGCTACTCTGCCTCCTGGTAACCCTCAGTATTACTTTTCCTTCTACCCTCTGCCTGCAACTCCTCCCCCTGCTACCAAAGTTCCTCAGGGCCATGAACAACATCCTGACTACCGACATCCCAAGCCTGTAACTAGCTCTCCACCTAATGACCCCCAGCCTCCTTGGTATTCCGAGTCCTTCTACCCTCGACCAGCCAAGCCTGTAACTAGCGCTCTACCTAATGACCCCCAGCCTCCTTGGTATTCCGAGTCCTTCTACCCTCGACCAGCCAAGCCTGTAACTAGCGCTCTACCTAATGACCCCCAGCCTCCTTGGTATTCAGAGTCCTTCTACCCTCGGCCAGCTGAGTCAGTTACTCGTATGCCAGGCGAACTTCCCCCTGCAACAGAAGCTCCAAATGACAAGGTGTACTATCCTTACGACCGATATCCTTATGACCCTCAGCCAGCCAAGCCTGTAACTCATCCTCCTGTGACTCAAAGGCCTGCTACTGAAAAGCCAACATCTCCACTGCATCCTTACTACACAGAATCTGCTACGCATCCTCCTGTGAACACTCAGTATTACTTTTCATTCTACCCTCTGCCTGCAACTCCTCCCCCTGCTACCAAAGTTCCTCAGGGCCATGAACAACATCCTGACTACCGACATCCCAAACCTATAACTGGTTCTCCCCCTGAAGACTACCAAATTCCTTGGGATTCCTTTGACCCTCAACCATTTAAGCCTGCTACGTATCCTGTGACTCCAAAGCCTACACCTGCCATGCTTCCCCCTGCTACTGAAAAGCCAACAGCTCCACTGCGTCCTTATTACCCAAAACCTGATACTCTGCCTCCTGGGAACCCTCAGTATTACTTTTCATTCTACCCTCTGCCTGCTAAGCCTGTAACTCCTCCCCCTCAAGTGTCTACTCCTGCTACCAAAGCTCCTCAGGGCCATGTGCAGCATCCTTACTACCCACATCCTCTCTATCCACCACATCCCAAGCCTGTAACTGGCTCTCCCCCTAAAGACCCCCAAATTCCTTGGGATTCCTTTGACCCTCAACCATTTAAGCCTGCTACGTATCCTGTGACTCCAAAGCCTACACCTGCCATGCTTCCCCCTGCTACTGAAAAGCCAACAGCTCCACTGAATCCCTACTACCCACATCACTACCAACAGTTCTACCCTGAGCCAGCTAAGCCCATTACAATCCCACTTAGGCCTGCAACTCAAACACCAGAACAAACGCCACTTGTAGTCCACACATGGATACCTGCTCCTCAACAACCTAGTCATCCAAGAACTACTCAAGCACCTCCAACTGTGTCTCCTAGTTCACCTCAGCCAGGTGACTCTTATCCACCACATCCTGGGTATTGTCCTGCAGTCTGCCCTACTGGTTTCTTGACCTGCTGCCCCATGCCCATATCTTTCCATCAACACCACCACAACCATTTTGGCCCTGTAACATCCAAGGATAGTGGTATCATTCCTGCTTACCCTTTCAAACATACATCTGACCTGTTCAATTATGCTTCAGTTTCTGGACCTACCCAAGCCACTACAACCCCACAACCTATAACGGTTCAGACCGTTGCCCCCACTAAAATGACCTTGACTGGTTTCCACGACTACTGGAGTCAGCATGGAATGAGGTTTTCGGCTTCGTATGCCCAAGCACCTAGTGATGCCAACAAGCCCTCAGAACCCCAACGTCCAAAGCAATCACATTTTCAGCCTTACAACCCACAGCAGCCAATGCGCCCATATTTTGAAGCACCTGCCAGTGACTCCAACAAACCTATGGCACAGCAACAACCAATTCAGCCATATCTGCCCCATAACCCACAGCGGCTTATGCATGCATATCCTCTGCCATACAACCCACAAGGTCCAGTACAGCCACATGGCCAAGCACCTGTTTATTCTAACAAGCCCTTGGAACTTGAGCGACCTGCCAGTGATCCAAGTAAACCATCTGAACCTCAATCGCTGTCTAGTGACCTCAACAAGCCCTTAAAACCCCAACCTTCAAAGTGGCCACATTATCCTTTCAGACCTCCAATGTGGTATGACCCTGACATGTTCTACGCATCCAAGCCTCTGCTGCAACCACACCACCAAACCCAACTGTCTGAATCTGCAATGCAGATGCATAGCACACTTGAACAACTGAGTCCTCCAAAACATCCGCTTCAGCCTCCAAGACCAGTCAAGGAACTGGGTGGCTCCCTTCCCATTAATTCAAAGGGTATCTCTAGCCTTCAGCAACGAAACCCCTCAGGCCATCAAATGCCTACCCATTACGGCTCATTGCCAATATATTATGCTGGTGCCAAACCATCCTACCCCCAGAAATCTGCAGCCAAGCCTTCTGGTAAACCCTCCAGACCTGAATTTCCAGAGTCATTTGAACACTATTGGAAGCCCATTGTGCCACTAGGGCCTAACGAAGGGTTCCATGTCTCTTACCCGGCCCAGTCCGCAGGAGGTTCTTACCCGGCCCAGTCCGCAGGAGGTTCTTACCCGGCCCAGTCCGCAGGAGGTTCTTACCCGGCCCAGTCCGCAGGAGGTTCTTACCCGGCCCAGTCCGCAGGAGGTTCTTACCCGGCCCAGTCCGCAGGAGGTTCTTACCCGGCCCAGTCCGCAGGAGGTTCTTACCCGGCCCAGTCCGCAGGAGGTTCTTACCCGGCCCAGTCCGCAGGAGGTTCTTACCCGGCCCAGTCCGCAGGAGGTTCTTACCCGGCCCAGTCCGCAGGAGGTTCTTACCCGGCCCAGTCCGCAGGAGGTTCTTACCCGGCCCAGTCCGCAGGAGGTTCTTACCCGGCCCAGTCCGCAGGAGGTTCTTACCCGGCCCAGTCCGCAGGAGGTTCTTACCCGGCCCAGTCCGCAGGAGGTTCTTACCCGGCCCAGTCCGCAGGAGGTTCTTACCCGGCCCAGTCCGCAGGAGGTTCTTACCATTTAGTTAGCGGCCGGGTAAGTCATTTTGTCCTTCAGTCAACTACGGAGAAACGTTTTAAGTCTTTAATTGAACAGTGGACTTAACATGCATTTGTCTTTTTCAGGATGCTCGACCCTTCTCATCCTTCAGTTAATGGTGCTGATGCCGACCCAGAAGCGGTCATGTTTTCCCAATAAAGTAATTAACTGACAATTGCGCCACATTGTTTCCCTTAATTGCATGTTAAATTGAGGTGTTTTAAGAAATGTTTTAGCCAGGTGTGATTAACACTTGTCTTGTAAACCAGAAGGCACAATTTCCACACCACTTACTTTTTTCCCAGTCAATGTCACCCACAAACTTAAATTCTAAAACTGATCCTAGTTTAGTAACAATATCAGACCATGGCTCCGGAAGCTATTTCAGATTACTGCCAGTGTTTCAGCAATGTTCTTCCACTCAAATATGGTGAAAGCCTCCCATCTAGTGCTCAAATTGAAAAATAGCTAAGCTTTTCATGTGACTGGGTTCAACTGGTTGCATGCTACTGATCTCAACGGAGTTTATTTGCTATTGAATGTGAACCATTACTCACAGTGCGTCAACTTCTATCCTGCCACTTTGAAGTCTACTGCATTTTGCTAGCATCCCACTCAGACTGCACATGCATTTGGTGGCAAAACATTGTCACCCATTATCCTCATTGTAATCACTGATTTGCGCATGTCTAGAGAACTACAAATCATTTCTGCAGTGTTAAGAAATACTGAGGGATTTTTTTATTGTTGGTTTAACACTGCAACAATTGAATTAGTTGTTCACAAGGAGTTGTATGGGGTTGTTGTGGCTTGTTCACTATTGGGTTACAATACGACCTCAGCCAACAAATACTGTTGACCTGGTTGTATACCATATTCTCTGAACAGTGCTAGAAAGTACAATCCTAAAAAGAGGCAGCATGGCTTTTGAGTCCCTTATCCAAAGCAACTTACAACTTAGTAGTTGGTCGGGGTTAGATGGTGTCTAACAGGTGTAACTGATTCCCCCTGTAGCTCAGCTGGTAGAGCATGGTGTTGCCGGGACAGTGGGTTTGATTCCTGGCATCACACTTAAATAAACTGTATCCACGCATGACAGTCGTTGGCTAAAAACAGGTTTCTGTGCCAATGCACCACACAAGCAATTAACAAAACATAGACTTTGGGCACTTCAAAATCATGGTTTGGGTTTTCAAAACACTGTCCATCTCAACAAACAAAATACATCTCACGCTACGCTCACGCTAATTGAAGGCATGGCTTGACAATCTCTGTCATTAAACTTAATGTCTTGTAATGTCTCTTTCCATTCATCAATTGGCCGGTGCACTTAGGATTGATTGCTAAAGTCAGGGACTTATTTCTGATTCCTATTTTTATACATCAATATATACAATTAGTGTAAAGTACTTTAGTATTTTGGGGGGGTATCTGTACTTTATTAGTATATTTGACATTCCTAAAGAACACAATTTAACTTCATTGTTTCCCTGACACCCAAAATTACTCATTTCGAATGCTTAGCAAGACAGGAAACTGGTCCAATTCACACTTATCAAGAGGTCATCCTTACCTGATCAGGCGGATTATCTAAACACATGCTTCATTTGTAAATTGTCTGAGTTTTTGGGGTGTGCCACTAGCTACCCGTAAATTAAAACAAACAAGATTGTGCCGTCTGGCTTGCTTAATATAAGGATTTTTGATACTTTTGATACTTAGTGCCTTTGGATAGTATGCAGATTATTACTTTCATCACATTCCCAGTGGATCAGAAGTTCACATACACTCAATTAGTATTTGGTAGCATTGCCTTTAAATTTAACTTGGGTCAAAAGTTTTAGGTAGCCTTCCACAAGCTTCTCACAATAAGTTGGGTGAATTTTGGCAAATTCCTCCTGACAGAGCTGGTGTAACTGAGTCAGGTTTGTAGGCCTTCTTGCTCGCACACGCTTTTTCAGTTTTGCCCACAAATGTTCTATAGGATTTAGGTCAGGGCTTTATGATGGCCACTCCAATACCTGGACTTTTGTCCTTAAACCATTTTGCCACGACTTTGGAAGTATGCTTGGGGTTGTCCATTTGGAAGACCCATTTGCGACCAAGCTTTAACTTCCTGACTGATGTCTTGAGATGTTGCTTCAATATATCCACGTCATTTTCCTATCTAATGATGCCATCTTTTTGTGAAGTGCACCAGTCTCTCCTGCGGCAAAGCACCCCCACAACATGATGCTTCACGGTTGGGATGGTGTTCTTTGGCTTGCAAGCCTCCCCCATTTTCCTCCAAACATAACGATGGTCATTATGGCCGAACAGTTCTATTTGTGTTTAATCAGACCAGAGGACATTTCTCCAAAAAGTACAAGCTTTGTCCCCATGTGCAGTTGCAAACCGTGGTCTGGCTTTTTTATGGTCGTTTTGGAGCCGTGGCTTCTTCCTTGCTGAGTGGCCTTCATGGTTATGTCAATATAGGACTTGTTTTTTAGTTTTTTTGGGATATACATACTTTAATTGTAACTTTTTTTGGAATTAAAATGATATATATATATATATATATATATATATACACTGCTCCAAAAAATAAAGGGAACACTTAAACAACACAATGTAACTCCAAGTCAATCACACTTCTGTGAAATCAAACTGTCCACTTAGGAAGCAATACTGATTGACAATTTTCACATGCTGTTGTGCAAATGGAATAGACAACAGGTGGAAATTATAGGCAATTAGCAAGACACCCCCAATAAAGGAGTGGTTCTGCAGGTGGTGGCCACAGACCACTTCTCAGTTCCTATGCTTCCTGGCTGATGTTTTGGTCACTTTTGAATGCTGGCGGTGCTTTCACTCTAGTGGTAGCATGAGACGGAGTCTACAACCCACACAAGTGGCTCAGGTAGTGCAGCTCATCCAGGATGGCACATCAATGCGAGCTGTGGCAAGAAGGTTTGCTGTGTCTGTCAGCGTAGTGTCCAGAGCATGGAGGCGCTACCAGGAGACAGGCCAGTACATCAGGAGACGTGGAGGAGGCCGTAGGAGGGCAACAACCCAGCAGCAGGACCGCTACCTCCGCCTTTGTGCAAGGAGGAGCAGGAGAAGCACTGCCAGAGCCCTGCAAAATGACCTCCAGCAGGCCACAAATGTGCATGTGTCTGCTCAAGCGGTCAGAAACAGACTCCATGAGGGTGGGTTGTGCTTACAGCCGAACACCGTGCAGGACGTTTGGCATTTGCCAAAGAACACCAAGATTGGCAAATTCGCCACTGGCGCCCTGTGCTCTTCACAGATGAAAGCAGGTTCACATTGAGCACACGTGACAGATGTGACAGTCTGGAGACGCCGTGGAGAACGTTCTGCTGCCTGCAACATCCTCCAGCATGACCGGTTTGGCGGTGGGTCAGTCATGGTGTGGGGTGGCATTTCTTTGGGGAGCCTCACAGCCCTCCATGTGCTCGCCAGAGGTAGCCTGACTGCCATTAGGTACCGAGATGAGATCTTCAGACCCCTTGTGAGACCATATGCTGGTGCGGTTGGCCCTGGGTTCCTCCTAATGCAAGACAATGCTAGACTTCATGTGGCTGGAGTGTGTCAGCAGTTCCTGCAAGAGGAAGGCATTGATGCTATGGACTGGCCCGCCCGTTCCCCAGACCTGAATCCAATTGAGCGCATCTGGGACATCATGTCTCGCTCCATCCACCAACAACATTGCACCACAGACTGTCCAGGAGATGGCGAGGTCTGGGAGGAGATCCCTCAGGAGACCATCCGCCACCTCATCAGGAGCGTGCCCAGGCGTTGTAGGGAGGTCATACAGGCACGTGGAGGCCACACACACTACTGAGCCTAATTTTGACTTGTTTTAAGGACATTACATCAAAGTTGGATCATTCTGTAGTGTGGTAAAGTTGGATCAGCCTGTAGTGTGGTTTTCCACTTTAATTTTGAGTGTGACTCCAAATCCAGACCTCCATGGGTTGATAAATTTGATACTAAATGTATCATGGCACTGTATGGATAGGCCTGTAGGCTTAGCTGTCCACTGTATGGATAGACCTGTAGGCTTATCACTGTATGGATAGACCTGTAGACTTAGCTGTCCACTGTATGGATAGACCTGTAAGCTTAGCTGTCCACTGTATGGATAGGCCTGTAGGCTTAGCTGTCCACTGTATGGATAGGCCTGTAGGCGTAGCTGTCCACTGTATGGATAGGCCTGTAGGCTTAGCTGTCCACTGTATGGATAGGCCTGTAGGCTTAGCTGTCTGCTGTATGGATACACCTGTAGGCTTAGCTGTCCACTGTATGGATAGGCCTGTAGGCTTAGCTGTCCACTGTATGGATAGACCTGTAGGCTTAGCTGTCCACTGTATGGATAGGCCTGTAGGCTTAGCTGTCCACTGTATGGATAGGCCTGTAGGCTTAGCTGTCCACTGTATGGATAGGCCTGTAGGCTTAGCTGTCCACTGTATGGATAGACCTGTAGGCTTAGCTGTCCACTGTATGGATAGACCTGTAGGCTTAGCTGTCCACTGTATGGATAGGCCTGTAGGCTTAGCTGTCCACTGTATGGATAGACCTGTAGGCTTAGCTGTCCACTGTATGTATAGACCTGTAGGCTTACCTGTCCACTGTATGATATTCATATTCTAATATATACACTGCATTCAGAAAGTATTCAGACCCCTTGACTTTTTCCACTTTTTGTTACATTACACCCTTATTCTAAAATTGATTAAAACATTTTTTCCCCCTCATCAATCTACACACAATACCCCATAATAACAAAGCAAAAACAGGTTTTTAGACATTTTTGCAAATGGATTAAATATGAACTTAAATATCACATTTACATAAGTATTCAGCCCCTTTACTCAGTACTTTGTTGAAGCACCTTTGGCAGCGATTACAGCCTCAAGTCTTCTTGGGTATGATGCTACTAGCTTGGCACACCTGTATTTGGGGAGTTTCTCCCATTCTTCTCTGCATATGTTGGCACCACAAACTGATGCTGGCACTAAGACCACACTCATTGAGCTGTATACGGCCATTAGTAAACAGTAAAACGCTCACCCCGAGGGGGCGCTCCTAGTGGCCGGGGACTTTAATGCAGGAAAACCTAAATCCGTTATACCTCATTTCTACCAGCATGTTAAATGTGCAACCAAAAACTCAAGACCACCTTTACTCCACAGAAAGAGACGCGTACAAAGCTCTCCCTCGCCCTCCATTTGGCAAATCTGTCCATAATATTATCCTCCTGATTCCTGCTTACAAACAAAAACTTAAGCAGGAAGTACCAGTGACTCGGTCAATAAGAAAGTGGTCAGATGAAGCAGATGCCAAGCTACAAGACTGTTTTGCTAGCACAGACTGGAATATGTTCCGAGATTCTTCCGATGGCATTGAGGAGTACATCACATCAGTCATTGGCTTCATCAATAAGTGCATCGATAACATCGTCCCCACAGTACATACCCCAACCAGAAGCCATGGATTACAGGCAACATCCGCACCGAGCATAAAGGGTAGTGCTGCCGCTTTCAAGGAGCGGGACTTTAACCCAGAAGTTTATAAGAAATCCCGCTATGCCCTCCGACGAAGCATCAAACAGGCAAAGTGTCAATACAGGACTAAGATTGAATCGTACTACACCGGCGTCGGATGTGGCAGTGCTTGAAAACTATTACAGACTACAAAGGGAAGCACAGCTGCGAGCTATGCTTACTTCGAGGCAAGTAAAACTGAAGCATGCATGAGAGAATCAGCTGTTCCGGATGACTGTGATCATGCTCACAGTAATCCATGTGAGTATTTAGTAAAACAATTCTGATAATTTTACATTTATTTAACTCTGGTATAAGCACTTTAAACAGGTCAACATTCACAAGGCCACAGGGCTAGACAGACTACCAGGACGTGTAATCCAAGCATGCGCTGACCAACTGGCAAGTGTCTTCACTGACATTTTCAACCTATCCCTGTCTGAGTCTGTAATACCAACATGTTTCAGGCAGTCCACCATAGTCCCTGTGCCCAAGAACACTAAGGTAACCTGCCTAAATAACTACCGACCTGTAGCACTCACGTCTGTAGCCATGAAGTGCTTTGAAAGGCTGGTCATGGCTCACATCAACACCATTATCCCAGAAACCCAGACCCACTCAATTTGCATACCGCCCCAACAGATCCGCAGATTATGCAATCTCTATTGCACGCCACACTGCACTTTCACACCTGGACAAAAGGAACACCTATGTGAGAGAGTTCAACACCATAGTGCCCTCAAAGCTCATCACTAAGCTAAGGACCCTGGGACTAAACACCTCCCTCTGCAACTGGATCCTGGACTTCCTGACGGGCCACCCCCAGGTGGTAAGGGTAGGTAACAACACATCCACCACGCTAATCCTCAACACAGGGGCCACTCAGGGATGCGTGCTCAGTCCCCTCCTGTACTCCCTGTTCACTCATGACTGCAGGCACAACTCCAACAGGCACAACTCCAACACCATCATTAAGTTTGCTGATGACACGACAGTGGTAGGCCTGATCACAGAATACGACCAGACATCCTATAGGGAGGAGGTCAGAGACCTGGCCGTGTGGTGCCAGGACAACAACCTCTCTCTCAACGTGATCAAGACAAAGGAGATGATTGTGGACTACAGGAAAAGGAGGACTGAGCACGCCCCCATTCTCATCGACAGGGCTGTAGTGGAGCAGGTTGAGAGCTTCAAGTTTCTTGGTGTCCACATCACCAACAAACCAACATGGTCCAAGCATACCAGACAGTCGTCTGACTGAAAAAGATTTGGCATGGATCCTCAGATCCTTCTACAGTTCTACAGCTGCACCATCGAGAACATCCTGACTGGTTGCATCACTGCCTGGTATGGCAACTGCTCGGCCTCCGTCCGCAAGGCACTACAGAGGGTAGAGCGTACTGCCCAGTACATCACTGGGGCCAAGCTTCCTGCAATACAGGACCTCTACACCAGGCGGTGTCAGAGGAAGGCCCTAAAATTGTCAAAGACTCCAGCCACCCTAGTCATAGACTGTTCTCTCTGCTACCGCACGGCAAGCGGTACCGGAGCGCCAAAGTCTAGGTCCAAGAGGCTTCTAAACAGCTTCTACCCCCAAGCCATAAGACTCCTGAACATCTAATCAATTGGCTACCTAGACTATTTGCGTTGCCCCCCTCTCTTTTACGCTGCTTCTTCTCTGTTTATTATCTATGCATAGTAACTTTAATAACTCTACCTACATGTACATATTACCTAAATTACCTTGACTAACCGTTGCTCCCGCACATTGACTATGTACCGGTACGCCCTGTATATAGCCTCACTATTGTTATTTTACTGCTGCTCTTGAATTATTTGTTACTTTTATTTATTTATTTTTTAATTTGTATTATTTTTTGGTATTTTTTTTCTTAAAACGGCATTGTTGGTCAAGGGCTTTTAAGTAAGAATTTCACTGTAAGGTCAACACCTATTGAATTCAGGGCATGTCACAAGTTAAATTTGATTTGAGATCTCCTCGAGCTCTGTCAGGTTGGATAGGGAGCATCGCTGCACAGTTATTTCATGTCAAAGGGGGCTGAATACTTATGATACACACTGCATATTATTAGATAAAATATTACTGTGAAGTGTCATTCTGGTTCCACTTCTAGCCCTGATCTGAAATGACTAGATAGGTGAAATTAAAATAGGTTGGAAATTCTTACATATTAAATTGTTTTCCATGCATCGAGATACACTTTGTCAATCTGGTATCTTCCCCAGCTTTAAGACTCTTATAAAGTCCTGGATTGTTTTTCTCAGTTCCTCTAGGACTGCCTGTAGGCAGCTGCCAGTTGTTGTTAGGATGATGGTGTCATCGGGTCCACAGACATGGCATGGATATCAGGTTGCCAACAGCATCAGCAAAAAATGGCACCTCTTCAACCTTGATCATTGCTCTTTGCCAGGATTGGCAAAGTATTCTGAAAGGTCAAAACAAGTGATTTATGCTTTCAGTTCATTTTATATTTCCATGTTGATAATTTACTTGGAATGTCTGCATATTTATGTTGTCTTCGATCATCAAGAAGGCCTTACTGTTTTGCACAGTAAAATAGATATGTGAAAACAAGAAAGCCCACCAATGCCGAGTGTGTGTGTGTGTGTAGGTTCTGAGTCTAAAGAGGTCCTCAGTAACCCCGAATGCACACTTGCCTTCTTTGACCAATCAAAATGGGTAGTTCTTTGAATTGGAGTATTAGAAAAAGGGGTTTCGTAAGACATTGTTTACACAAGCAAAGTACCATTGAACATTTTTGAATGAAAGCTGTGTTGTTATCACAGACTTGTTAATAAACTTTCAAACCAAATTGTGTTTTCTGGATTCAAATGTGTCACTTAAATCCTTTTCTAAATTGTCCACAGTTATGTCCATATTTTCTAGCCACATATTTTTTATGTTTAGATGTACATGATCGTTCAGGGATTTATTAGGATACTATCATTTTGATTAGAAATGTATAGTACCAGTACTTTTTTGTAGCATAGAACAGCCATACTCAACACGCAGAACTCAGTCGGGCCTTGACTCCTGGTATCGTATAAACACACATAAGAAATGGAAAATTTTGTAGAATTGCAGGACATGAGCTTTAAAACGGCAAAACGTTCTCTCCGCCCCAATGGCCAAACTGTGTAAAATTAAATTGCTAAATGTTCTCTCCACTAACAAGAGGGGTGTTAACCGTTTGAACAGTTTTGGGTCACATGGGTTGTGAAGTAGGGGGGTTGTTACTATGCCGATAAATACAGTAACAATATCCATCTGGACCTTTGCCACCTAGGAAATGTGTGTGACCGGACCTGCACAAATAGTACTGGAGAACCCCTGCCATAGGCCAGAGTCAGTGCCATGTGTCATAAGGCGGCCCAATCTGGACAGCATGGATCAATGAGTAGTTTCATAATAATAATAGATGAATTAATAGTTTAATTCTTAGAGGATGGATGATACCAGTGCTTCTGAAAATAGTCATTGATTTTGAATACCTTATGAATTATATCACCAGAGTGACTAACAACCTTCATGCACATTAACACAGTGAGTCCTATCGTCACGCCGGTGTGATTTAGGACTTCTAACCCCTTCTAACCCCTTTTATGTGTTTGAGCTACAGACTTCTGAGTTATACCATTTGGATTCGTCCACTCCCTTTGCATCCTTTGGTACCAAACATTAGTTTGTTTAACCGGGGCGGAGCTAAAGCCATGTTTGTGAGACAAGGGAGGATCCCGAAACGGCCCAGGGCAAGGTCTTTCATACAAAAACATCTGTAGAATCCGAATGGTTTGAGCTTTCAAGTATTAAAAGATATGACGCTCACAAGCTACACAAGAGTCGTTAGAAGGTTCTTCTAGACAGAAGATCATAGGAAATCCCAGGACATAGTGTCTATAATACTGTAATAAACTCACATAGTTGCAGTCATAAACTCTGAACTCCAAACAGTTGTTACTGACTAGTTGGATATTCATTTCCCACTGAAAAAACAATTTCTGTACTTACAGCATTAATTTGAATTCATTCTGATCAGGTTTTTGCATGGGCATAATATAAATATATATATTTTTACAACAGTTTATGTCAAATAGTTGTGTGTTCTACTTGTAGCCCTGGTTGTCCTGAAAAAAAAATTGTTAAACACTTAATTGCAAGGCTAAATGTAAGGGCTGGACATCAGAGTCAGATAAATAAAAAGCCAATTTCTGCTGGGGTCTCGTTTAGCTGTGAAAGACACATGAGAAAGTAAGTAAAATGTCATTCTTTATTACCCCTAGATACAGAGCAGTTCAGAGTACATACAGTCATTGCACATTGAGCGTAGTAAATTAACCCTTATTACCTACATTTTAACCCTTACTTGTAACACCCACATGTTTAGAGCCATGACAACCCCCCCCCCGCCCCTGAACAAATAGCTAGTAAAGATATAGTAAATCTCTGCCTAACCAATTAATGATGAAGGTCTTGTAAAAGCAAAATGAAAAGCAGACTCAAGCCCTTATGTGGTATTCTCTGATCATGCAGTGGGCCCAACGCATGCAGTTTGATGACTGCGACATTAAAGAGTCTGTGCTTTGTAAAATCTGAACGCTTCTCAGAAAAAAATCTTCTTCCCTGGACACACTGGCACAGGGACAAGAGGTGCAGACACAATAGCTGGGCTGTCTGGGGCTTCCCTCTTCACCACCCCAAATACAACAGGTGCGTCCGTGCCTACAACTGGATCGACTACGAACACAGGGGCCGCTTCGGTACCCACAGGGACCACCACCACGGGGACCACAGGCACTATGGACTCCTCGGACTCGCCAGACTCGCCAGACTCGGCAGACAAAAGGCCGCTGAGGTCGGGGTCGTGGAGGGCGGTGAGTTTGTGGTGCCTCAGGCCGTGGACCTTGGGGAGGTTACCAGCGTGGACGTGGACCACTGGCGCAGGCACCGGGACTGTGCCATTGGTGTCCACGATAGGCATCTGTACATTAGAACGAGAGACAGGTCGTCAAAGTACTGTGTCAGTGCAATGGTTTGTTTTCATGTGGCATTTATTGATGTACCCTGGCATTATGTGACTGAGTGATGAGAGAGAAACTGAAATGTTTTTTTGTCCAGTGGGTATTTCCATTTGCGGAATATTTAGCTAACGCCTTGAATAAAATAAAAATGGCTACCTTTAATTAAATTCTAAAAATATTTATATTCGATGTGGTAGATGGCACGCGTGTATTAAATATTGTGTAGAGGCTTGTCTCCCATAGGAATCTTCTCTTTGTGCCAGACTGGATTCCAATACCTTCTATTTTTTTATTAATTTATGTATCTGTATATATTATGTATTTATCAAATCAAATCAAATCAAATTTTATTTGTCACATACACATGGTTAGCAGATGTTAATGCGAGTGTAGCGAAATGCTTGTGCTTCTAGTTCCGACAATGCAGTAATAACCAACAAGTAATCTAACTAACAATTCCAAAACTACTGTCTTGTACACAGTGTGAGGGGATAAAGAATATGTACATAAGGATATATGAATGAGTGATGGTACAGAGCAGCATAGGCAGATACAGTAGATTGTATCGAGTACAGTATATACATATGAGATGAGTATGTAAACAAAGTGGCATAGTTAAAGTGGCTAGTGATACATGTATTACATAAGGATACAGTCGATGATATAGAGTACAGTATATACGTATGCCTATGAGATGAATAATGTAGGGTAAGTAACATTATATAAGGTAGCATTGTTTAAAGTGGCTAGTGATATATTTACATCATTTCCCATCAATTCCCATTATTAAAGTGGCTGGAGTTGAGTCAGTGTCAGTGTGTTGGCAGCAGCCACTCAGTGTTAGTGGTGGCTGTTTAACAGTCTGATAGCCTTGAGATAGAAGCTGTTTTTCAGTCTCTCGGTCCCAGCTTTGATGCACTGCATTTATGTGTATGTGTATATACAGGGTGTATGTATGTATGTAAATATGTCTATTATTTTACTGCTCTAGGGATATAATTATTGTTTGGATAACCTTATTCACTACTATGTATTGATTTTTACCTTTTTTTCACTCTTTATGCGATGTACAATGCAGAGAACACCGGAAGAAGAATTATCATTTAATTACCACAGTGAATTATTGTAATGTTTGTTTATGTGTCAGTTCATCCCATAAGGGATGGGTTACCAATTGGTGATTTGACTAGTAAATAAAATTTAATCCGTTCATTCATTTCATTAATTCATTCACATTGTTCGGTTCAAATAAGATATAGCCTTTATAGTATAGAAGACACATTAATAACTCAGTGATAACAAGTCACCTACTTATTCACAGGTGGGAATTAATGCATGTCTTTTCTCTCACCATTGAAGATGCAGCAAATATATTGCACTGGATTGAGTGTAAAGAACTCACACCAGCCACTTGGCAAAAGCCACGTTGCTGAAAGAGAAAAGAAACGTGTCACATGGTGGTTACTGATTAAATACCAAGACACTGAGTATGTTTCAATAACCACACTATCATACCACCTAGAATGAAACGATGTGTTGGGCATACATTCTAAGTAGTATGCTAGTATGGCCATTTGAATGCAGGTTTGGGCATTCCTCCTTCCATGATATAATGTATACTTACTGCCATAGCATTGGTCAGCGGCACACAGTTGTCATCACTGTCATCAGCAGTGCAGTTAGTTTCTACTATGACGTATTCTGCCAAGTATCTAGCACCACCAGACACAACCTGCAAACAGAACTGAAGTACATAAGGGCTTTCCACTATAGTTGTGTCACAGTTAGTATATGGGAGGTACTGTATATGCTCAAACAGAGGAGATGTTTTATTTTATTTTATCTTTATTTACCAAGGCAAGTCAGTTAAGAACAAATTCTTATTTACAATGACAGCCTACACCGGCCAAATCTGGACGACGCTTGGACAATTGTGTACCGCCCAATGGGACTCCCAATCACGGTCAGTTGTGATACAGACTGGATTCGAACCAGGGTGTCTGTAGTGACGCCTCTAGCACTGAGATGGAGTGCCTTAGACCACTGCACCACTCGGGAGCCCCACATCAAAATCAACCTGTCTAATGGAGCCCTTATTCACTTTTTGCATTTAGGGCTAGTTTCCTGGACACAGAAAAAAGTCTAGATCTGTGTGCAGGAAACTGGCCCTTAAAATGTTTAACTCATTTGGACATAAAAAACATTACCATACTCTTTTTAGAAGATTGCACTTGCCCACATGATGATCATATGATCAGAAAAATATGTTTTACCTGAGTTGACATGCGTCCGACTTCCATGATTGCAAACAATGACTCTTTGCCTGTCCTGTTGTTGAAGGTGACCAGCGAAGCAGAGACCATGGCCAGGCCTGCAGTGTCGTTAAGGGGAAGGAGTGAGGCACAGCCCACACAGAGGTCCTCCGTTGATTCTTGACATGGTACCAGATAGAGAGAGCAGTGTATTAGTGTGTGCGTGAATATATTCCACTGGGCACAGACGTCAATTCAACATCTATTCCCACGTGGGTTCAATGTAATTTCATTGAAATGACATGGGAACAACGTTGATTCAACCAGTGTGTGCCCAGTGGGATCTCACCTTCCCGCTTCTGTGGTACCTCTCCAGTCAGTAGCTGTCAGACTTTGTTCACAGAATGTGTTGATTATACTTTATTTGCCTGGGGAACGGGATTGTGAAATTATATAGTTCAATGGATTAGATTGAAAAAAAATGTGACATAAAGATTACATACCTTCAGTTTTACACTTGAAAGCTGTGACAGACATAACTCCTCCAACCTTTCTCAGTACCACATCACAATCTCCCTCCACTGCCTAAAAAACAACAAACAACATTACCAATGATCCATTGGAATTGACTACATAGAATATAAAATGTATTTAATAAAGTGGAGAATTGGCCTCACTGTGACTACTTTCGGCCTGACGGTGCAGTTGGCGACAGGTGTAGGGTCCAGAACGTGACATGTGGTCTCCAGCAGGTCCACTTCCATCAGATAGATCTCTGATCCATCAGGCTATTGAACAACACTGCAGAGCATGACTGAACGGGAATATATTATATCTGCGCTCTTATTCGAAATATAAAGTGTCTCTGAGTGGGAGTGCTGATCTAGGATCAGACCTAGTCGTCCATGTAATCTCATTCATTAAGCTCTAAAAGGTGAAACTGATCCTAGATCAGCACTGTGAATACAGCTCCAGGGCTAACCGTAGAGGTTAACACATGAAAAAAGGGGCTTTGTATCAAAAGTGTATTTCTCCTTTAGAACACTAGGTTAAACAAAACTGAAATATGTCTATGCTATCTGTCTCAAACATCTGCAAAACTGTAGACTGGTAGGACCTGGGTAGTTAAGATAAACTTGAAAATGTATCTTGTCTTTACATTTACATTTTACATGATAGTAATTTATCAGATGCTCTTATCCACAGAGACTTACAGTAGTGAGTGCATACATTTTCATACTTAAATTTTTTTTGTTCGTACTTAAACAACATAACAATAATTCCGCCTCATTCTGCGAGTACAGCAGTCCAATCTACGTGATGCCGGTATTTCCATTACAATCTGTAATAATGAATGTTGCCTGGTGTGAAGTCACACTAGACTGTATCATACATCTATGCCAATCTAGAGATGAGGCATATAGAGATGTATCTATATGTGACTCTGTGGATTATTCTATTATCCATGCTCCAGCTCTGGCTCACCTTGGTTTGGATCTTGATGTTATCGATCTGGTTCAGGGCGTACTTGTAGCCGTGCGTGTGCTGGCCGTTGAGGTAATCCTGGGCCACCAGGGCTGCAGCTTTCACGTCGGGCGAGTCGCAGGGCGGACGGGTCACATTATGCAGCAACAACTGGGCCCGTGCCCCCGTCAGCAGCCCCAAAACCAAGGCTATACCCAGGCGACTCATCATCAGGAGGGTTAGGACAGGGCGAGAGGATGGAAGTATTGTAGCAGGTATTGACAGGGGTACACTACAAGAACGACTGAGTCCATATGCCCTGGTATATAGCCTGTACTTTAAACTTCACCACAGAGCCAAGGTAAACACATGTCCACCCCGGACTTCTGTGTACCGTGTGGATTGTGCAAGAATCCTCAGCCTGAACCCCATATGGAATATTGCCAAGATAAATGCTAGACTGACAAAGTCTGGGGTGATCAGGTGCATTGGTGTCAGCAGGTAGATGCCATGAAAAGTAATACTGTAGCAAAACTGTAGTCCAGGTCTTCTCTAGATCTTTCGTAGCCTGTGTGTTCAGAACATTCAGTAGCTTTACAAGACAATGTAATTGTCACGACTTCCACCAAAGTCGTTTCCTCTCCTTGTTCGGGCTGTGTTTTGGTGGTCGGCGTCACCGGTCTTCTAGCCATCGTCAATCCACTTTTTATTTTTCCATTTGTTTTGTCTTGATTTCTTACACACCTGGTTTCCATTTCCATCAGTAATTGTTGTGTATTTAACCCTCTGTTCCCCCCATGTCCTTGTGTGGAATTGTTTGCTTGTAAGTGCTTGTCCACTATGTTACTGGTGCGCGTCGGGTTTTGTACCCATGTAGGTTATTTTTGTATTGCCGTGGATTTTGTCATTAAACTGCTCCGGCTATTACCTTTCTCTGCTCTCCTGCGTCTGACTTCACTGCCACCAGTTCCGCAACCCTTACAGTAATATACATTGTGATTGATAAGGGACCAGTGTAAATTTCATATAATGATTATGAGGCATCACCCTGTATTTCCCTGAAAGGGAGCAAAAGGCCTATAGTCTGGTTCCAGATGTCTCTGTGTAGCATGGCCCTAGCTCTGTCTGTGCAGTCTTGTGTCTTGCCAATGGTAAGTAAAACAGCATAAGTCGATCTAAGATCAGGCTAGCAATGTAGGCTACTACTATTACGTAGATGGGAGAGCCACAACAACAATGATGCAATGACACCTGGTGGATTATATAGGCTCTGCCACTAAACCAGAGACAAGTGATTTGCAAGTATGCTGCTGATAGGAGATGATTGGCCTACTACAGCATTCATGGATCCCTGCCCCACTCACAACAGGCGCAACTGGTAGGCAGACAAAGGGCCAGATCTTACAACGCCTGGATAGGTACTTTAAGTATCAGCTAACCACATAATATGTTATAGCAATCTGTCAGTTGATGGCAACCCTTGGTTGATGAAATGCAACGTCGCACCAGGGGAACGAGAACACGCACCAGATATCGGCCGTGTTCAAGAGCATCAAAACGAGTGCAGTCAGTCAGTCAAAATTTACCCATGATACATTGTTGTTTTGATCCTCTCAAACTTGGCCACAGACACATACAGAGAGAGCTGGGCCCTGACAGTACAACTCAGTAAGACAAAAACAACAGTGTTCCTAAAAAAGGTCCAGTTACCAGGACCACGAATACAAATTCCATCTAGACACCTTTGCCCTAGAGCACACAAAAAATATACATACCTCAGCCTAAACATCAGCACTACAGGTAACTTCCACAAAGCTATGAACGAGCTGAGAGACAAGGCGAGAAGGGCATTCTATGCCATCAAAAGGAACATGAAATTCGACATACCAATTAGGATCTGGCTAAAAATACTTGAATCAGTTATGGAACCCATTGCCCTTTATGGTTGTGAGGCCTGGGTTCTGCTCACCAACCAAGAATTCACATAATGGGACAAACACCAAAAGGCACAGGGCCTCACTGCGAACACCGGGGCCTCACTGCGAACACCTGGGCCTCACTGCGAACACCGGGCCTCACTGCGAACACCGGGGCCTCACTGCGAACACCGGGGCCTCACTGCGGTGACAGTCTGCGGCGTCCCATGTTTATTCCGTGCACCGGAACCAGTCGTCCACCGCAGGAGCCTCGGTCTGAATGATGCCAAGGAACCAGAACCGGCTGATACCCCAATACACACTGAAAGGGAGAAAGGTTAGTGGAGGAGTGGCGAAGTGAGTTCTGGGCTATCTCTGCCCAGGGCACGAACGCCGCCCACTCCCCCGGCCTACCCACCTGCCCGTTACTCTTGGGGTGAAAACCTGAGGTAAGGCTGACCGAAACCCCCAGATGTTCCATGAACTCCTTCCAGACCCTCGACGTGAACTTGGGACCCCGATCGGACACTATATCCTCAGGCACCCCAACGTGTGTAAACAGGGCCTCCGACGTTTGTAGGGCCTTAGGGAGACTGGGCAAAGGGAGGAGACGACAGGACTTAGAAAAACGATCCACAACGATCTGGATCGTGGTGTTACCCTGTGAAGGTGGATGATCGGTTAGGAAATCCACCGACAGGTGCGACCACGGCCGTTGTGGAACGGGTAAGGGTTGTAACTTACCTCTGGGCGGGTGTCTAGGAGCCTTGCACTGGGCGCACACTGAGCAGGAGGAAACATAAATCCTCACGTCCTTAGCTAAAGTGGGCCTCCAGTACTTCCCACTAAGACAGCCCACCGTCCGACCGATCCCAGGATGACCAGAGGAGGGTGACGTGTGGGCCCAATAGATCAGCCGGTCGCGGACAGCAGACGGAACGTACAGATGCCCAGCTGGACCCTGAGGGGAAGCGGGCTCTGCATGTGATGCCCGCTTAATGTCCGCGTCCAGCTCCCACACTACCGGCGCCACCAGGCAGGAGGCCGGGAGTATGGGAGTGGGATCCATGGGCAGCTCCTCTGTGTCATACAGCCGGGACAATGCATCTGCCTTAACGCTTTGGGAGCCTTGTCTGTAAGAAAGAGTGAAAACAAAACGTGTGAAAAACATGGCCCACCTTGCCTGGCGAGGGTTCAGTCTCCTCGCCGCCCAGATGTACTCCAGATTGCGGTGGTCAGTCCAGATGAGAAAAGGGTGTTTAGCCCCCTCAAGCCAATGTCTCCACGCCTTCAAAGCCTTGACGACAGCCAACAGCTCCCGGTCCCTCACGTCATAGTTTCGCTCCGCCGGGCTGAGCCTCCCCAAGAAGAAAGCACAGGGGCGGAGCTTCGGTGGCGTACCCGAGCGCTGAGAGAGCACAGCTGCTATTCCAGCCTCGGACGCACCCACCTCCACTATGAACGCCGAAGAGGGATCCGGATGGGCCAGCATGGGAGCCGATGTAACAGAGCCCTCCGGTAACTAAAAGCTCTGTCCGCCTCAGCTGTCCACTGCAAGCGCACCGGGCCCCCCCTTTAGCAGTGAGGTAATGGGAGCTGCTACCTGACCAAAACCTTGGATAAACCTCCGGTAGTAGTTGGCAAACCTTATGAACCGCTGCACCTCCTTTACCGTGGTGGGAGTCGGCCAATTACGCACGGCTGCAATGCGGTCACTCTCCATCTCCACCCCTGAGGTGGAAATGCGATACCCTAGGAAGGAGACGGACTGTTGAAAGAACAGGCATTTCTCAGCGTTGGCATACAGGTCATGCTCCAACAGTCGACCAAGCACCTTGCGCACCAAGGACACATGCTTGGCATATGTTGCGGAGTATATCAGAATGTCATCAATATACACCACTACACCCTGCCCATGCAGGTCCCTGAAAATCTCGTCTACAAAGGCATGGAAGACTGATGGAGCATTCATCAACCCGTACGGCATGACGAGGTACTCATTGTGCCCAGAGGTGGTACTAAAAGCCGTCTTCCACTCATCTCCCTCCCGGAGACACGTGACTCCTGGGAAGTGCAGCGCCTACCAGAGATCTATCGCACAATCGCCCAGTCGATGAGGGGGTAATTGAGTCGCATACTTTTTAGAGAAGGCGAGAGCCAAATCGGCATATTCAGGGGGAATGCGCACGGTGGAGACCTGGTCTGGACTCTCCACCGTAGTGGCACCAACGGAAACCCCTAAACACTTACCAGAGGACTCTCGCGACAACCGTGTGAGAGCCCTCTGTGGCCACGAAACAGTGGAGTTATGACAAGTTAACCAGGGTAGGCCCAGTACCACGGGAAACGCAGGAGAGTCAATAATAAAGAGACTCATTCTCTCCGTATGACCCCCCCTGCATCACCATCCTCAAAGGAGTGGTGACCTCCCTAATCAACCCTGACCCTAATGGTTGACTATCTAAGGCGTGAACGGGGAAGGGCACATCCACGGGAACGATGGGGATCCCTAAACTATGGGCTAATGATCTATCAATGAAATTCCCAGCCGAAGGTTAAGAGGCCATGATTATTTTCATCATTGTGTCAAGAGATATAGTGCTAAAACACTTGAGTGTCTCCCTTGATCCTAGGTCCTGGCAGAGTTGTGCAGACTCAGGACAACTGAGCTTTGGAGGAATACGCAGATTTAAAGGGGAGTCCGTAATTTGCTTTCTAATGATCATTATCTTTTCCTCAAAGAAGTTAATGAATTTATCACTGCTGAAGTAAAAGCCATCCTTTCTTGAGGAATGCTGCTTTTTAGCTAGCTTTGCGACAGTATCAATAAGAAATGTTGGATTGTTCTTATTTTCCTCAATTAAGTTGGAAAAATAGGATGATCGAGCAGCAGTGAGGGTTCTTCGATACTGCACAGTACTGTCTTTCCAAGCTAGTCGGAAGACTTCCAGTTTGGTGTGGCACCATTTCCGTTCCAATTTTCTGGAAGCTTGCTTCAGAGCTTGGGTATTTTCTGTATACCAGGGAGCTAGTATCTTATGACAAATGTTTTTGTTTTTAGGGGTGCGACTGCATCTAGGGTATTGCGCAAGGTTAAATTGAGTTCCTCAGTTAGATGGTTAACTGATTTTTGTACTTTGATGTCCTTTTGTAGGCGGAGGGAGTCTGGAAGGGCATCTAGGAATCTTTGGGTTGTCAGAGAATTTATAGCATGACTTTTGATGATCCTTGGTTTGGGTCTGAGCAGATTATTTCTTGCAATTGCAAACGTAATAAAATGGTGGTCCGATAGTCCAGGATTATGACGAAAAACATTAAGATCCACAACATTTATTCCACGGGACAAAACTAGGTCCAGAGTATGACTGTGGCAGTGAGTAGGTCCAGAGACATGTTGGACAAAACCCACTGAGTTGATGATGGCTAGTCATTGACTACAGCTCAGCATTCAACACCATAGTACCCTCAAAGCTCATCACTAAGCTAAGGATCCTGGGACTAAACACTCCCTCTGCAACTGGATCCTGGACTTCCTGACGGGCCGTCCCCAGGTGGTGAGGGTAGGTAGCAACACATCTGCCACGCTGATCCTCAACACTGGAGCTCCACAGGGGTGCGTGCTCAGTGCCCTCCTGTACTCCCTGTTCACCCATGACTGCATGGCCAGGCAAGACTCCAACACCATCATTAAGTTTGCAGACGACACAACAGCCTGATCACAGACAACAAAGAGACAGGCTATAGGGAGGAGGTCAAATACCTGGCCGTGTGGTGCCAGAACAACAACCTATCCCTCAATGTAACCAAGACTAAGGAGATGATTGTGGACTACAGGAAAAGGAGGACAGAGCACGCCCCATTCTCATCAACAGGGCTGTAGTGGAGCAGGTTGAGAGCTTCAAGTTCCTCGGTGTCCACATCAACAACAAACTAGAATGGTCCAAACAAACCAAGACAGTCGTGAAGAGGGCACGACAAAGCCTATTCCCCCTCAGGAAACGAAAAAGATTTGGCATGGGTCCTGAGATCCTCAAAAGGTTCTACAGGCATCAATGCCTGGTACTGCAATTGTTCGGTCTCTGACCGCAAGGCACTACAGAGGGTAGTGCGTACGGCCCAGTACATCACTGGGGCTAAGCTGCCTGCCATCCAGGTCCTCTACACCAGGCGGTGTCAGAGGAAGGCCCTGAAAATTGTCAAAGACCCCAGCCACCCTAGTCATAGACTGTTCTCTCTACTACCGCATGGCAAGCGGAGTGCCAAGTTTAGGACAAAAAGGCTTCTCAACAGTTTTTACCCCCAAGCCATAAGACTCCTGAACAGGTAATCAAATGGCTAGCCGGACTATTTGCATTACACCAAATAATGCATGCAGAGCAGAATTAGGCCGATACTCGCTAATGATCAAAATAGAGAAAAGAGACGTTATATTCTACAACCACCTAAAAGGAAGCAATTCCCAAACCTTCCATAACAAAGCCATCCCTTACAGAGAAATAAACCTGGAGAAGAGGCCCCTAAGCAAACAGGTCCTGGGGCTCTTTTCACAAACACAAACACACCCCAAAGGGCCCCAGGACAGCAACACAATTACACCCAACTAAATCATGAGAAAACAAAAAGCTAATTACTCGACACATTGGAAGGAATTTACAAAAAAACGGAGCAAACTAGAATGCTATTTGGCCCTAAACAGAGAGTACACAGTGGCAGAATACCTGACCACTGTGACTGACCCAAAATGAAGGAAATCTTTGACTATTTACAGACTCAGTGAGTTTAGCCTTGCTATTGAGAAAGTCCGCAGAAGGCAGACCTGGCTCTCAAGAGAAGACAGACTATGTGCACACTGCCCACAAAATGAGTTGGAAACTGACCTGCACTTCCTAACCTCATGCCAAATATATGGCCATATTAGAGGCACATATTTCCCACAATGAATTCGAAAACAAATCAAATTTTGATAAACTCCCATATCTATTGGGTGAAATACCACAGTGTGCAATCACAGCAGCAAGATTTGTGACCTGTTGCCACAAGAAAAGGGCAACCAGTGAAGAACAAACAACATTGTAAATACAACCTATATTTATGTTTATTTATTTTCACTTTTGTACTTGAACTATTTTCACATCATTTCAACACTGTATATAGACATAATATGACATTTGAAATGTCTTTATTATTTTGGAACTTTTGTAGGTGTAATGTTTACTGTTCCTTTTTTAATGTTTATTTAACTTTTTTTTAAATGATCTATTTTACCTGCTTTGGCAATGTAAACATATGTTTCCCATGCCAATAAATCCCCTTAAATTGAAAATATTTTATTGAGAGAGAGACAACCACACACGAAAATAACACATACATTGACATGTATGGATGTAAAATTTGCAAAATAGCATAACTTGGCATCTCTCATAATTGTATTAACTTTTTTCAAAAACCCACTGGCTGTATTTGATTGAGCCTCATTTATTGAAATTGAATCAATTAATGTATTTATTATTATTGAACATATTATTCTGATCACTTTTTTCCTTGATAAATTCCGATTGGTACCGGTCGTATCTAGTTATCACAGCTACAAAGTCATAATTATGGTTTAATCCCGCCTATCTCTAAAATGTATCTTCTTGAAACTTTACCACTCTGCTAACCTTATGCCTATCTCTACCCTTGAATGAAGCCCAAAAAGCAAATGTTTGTTTTCATGAATTTGTACGATATAATAAATTTTTACTTTGTGGCTGTGGTAACTAGTGACCACGGAAGCCAGTGCCGTGACGTATTCAACGTGCGACCGCTTGCATGAAATCGACACAATCAGTCGTGATGTATTTTGCTACAGGCTTCTGGTCGTCCAGGAAAAGAGAGTAGACACGAAAATTATGTGGTCCAGGTATCGGCTCATTTGGGTAAATACATGTTGCTACATATTTCTGAATTAATTTGAGTCAGGGAAGACCATACCAAACATGCTGACGTCTGATAGTGTGTGCTACATTTTGGTTAGAGATTTTTTTTTGCTGCACGCTTTGGTCCCAAATCCTTTCCGTGTGTTGTTGCTCTGACACGACACACGAGGGCTAGCTTCAAACGTGGTTTAAATTAGCTAACTAGCATACCGGTAGTTAGGATTCACAGTAGCCAATAATCAAAACATTTGTAATTCCGTGCCAGTATGTACATTGCCAGAGAGTAGGTAACGCTACTATGAACTAGCTAGCAGAGTTATATATTAGTTAAATTAACCATCTTAAGGGCATGTTTCTCTCACCGTGTGGTGTCTATAGTACGTCTAGCCGGTCGGCTGAGAAGGTAAAGAATGGCAAAATAGAAGGCAATGGGCAGGTGTCTTGTTTTCCTTCCTCGGACCCAACTGACGGCACTCAAATGGGGAGCCATACCCTGGAGACCATGACCTATTCGAGTCATTCACACAAACGCTGGAAGCTCTCAGCCGTCCAATCAAACACAAGGCTAGAGCTATTAGTCCCTCACTCACTCAAGAGCAGGGAAAAGCACAAACTTCAATTGGAGCCTTCCATTGTCTCTGCTCCATTCCTCCCTCGTGTAGCTATTAGCAACCATGGGCTTGAACCTGACTCAGAGTGCATTGCTCCCACAGACAACGCTCAAGCAAATCTGAGATCAGATCTAAAGCAGATCTCTGTGTCTCATACCTGCTCTGACCTGCCCCTGAGTCAGTCCCCCTCCATGCACTCCCCTTGCCCTCCCTCCACAGTGCACATCAATAGACAGCCCTTGCCAGTCACACACGCCTCTTACCTCTGCTGCAGCCCTGTAGCACAGGTCCACGACCCATCCCTAACCACAACCGCAGCCCCCATTAGATCCACAAACCATAGACGACGCCGGAAAAGAGGCATAAAGAACAACAGAAAAGGAGTCTCTCCTCTCTCCATGCGACTCAAGAGGCAGTCGCGGCGCCGGTGTAACATCCAGTTCTGGTGGCAGGTGTGGAGGAAGTGGCGGCACAGGAAGTGGCGGAGAGCCAGCTGTCTCCTCTGGTTCTCCATGATCAGAGCTAAAAGACTGGCGGAAACCAGGAGGCGCCTGTCTATTTTCAACACACAGATGTCTTATACATACACTGGGGAATTGGAGGAAAGTCAGAAATGGCAGAAGGTACGCAAGGGAAAAGAAGTGGTCACTACGGCCATTGCATGTGATGGTCAAGGCCTGGACAGTGCAGAGGACAGCCAGGCAAGTTCAAATTGCATTACACCAACATAGCAGTCAATACAAAGTCCATGAGCATGTACATGTCATCCATTTATATGCTCAGGCCTATCCAAACACATTTATAAATCAATACATGAGACCCATACTGACAGCAATAAAATCCAAAATAGCTAAATACAGTTGACTTATTTAGGAAAAGGGGAGTTTGGAACAGAAGGCGTGTCCGTCTGTGGGCACATCAGTGCTGTGTAGCAACCCTGTCAAGGTGGAGGACCAGAGCACAGTCAGAGCTAGGGATGCGGCCACCGCCACTAAACAGGACACGTTGGTGACAAAGCGAGCAGTGCCGTATCCACCTCAGAGCCATCGGGCGTCCACGGACGTCAGCTGGGAAGCAACAACGACGCTCATCCATGGTAAATTTGTTTTCCTTAAACTTAAAATGTTTCCTTAAGTGCTGCCTTGAGTGTCTAATGTTCTTTCTATCTCCGTAGAGTTCCTTGACTGCTTCTATGTGAAGTACGGAAGTTTCATCCCATTGAGCAATAACGATGTACTGAGGCACCTTAACAAGAAGCTGAACACTGACCTTACTAAGGGGCAAGTACATAACAAATACAACAGAGAATACATGGTTTTGGTTCCCTCACTTCACAATGCAATATGTGTAGTATGCCCTGTTTTTCCTGATCATGTGGCCTGACTTGGGTATACTAGGCCACGGCTGCCCAACCCTCTTCCTGGAAAGCTACTGTCCTGTAGGTTTTCAGTCCAACCCTCTTCCTGGAAAGCTAATCTCCTGTAGGTTTTCAGTCCAACCCTCTTCCTAGAGATCTACTGTCGTGTAGGTTTTCAGTCCAACCCTCTTCCTGGAAAGCTACTCTCCTGTAGGTTTTCAGTCCAACCCTCTTCCTAGAGATCTACTGTCGTGTAGGTTTTCAGTCCAACCCTCTTCCTGGAAAGCTACTGTCCTGTAGGTTTTCAGTCCAACCCTCTTCCTAGTGATCTACTGTCGTGTAGGTTTTCAGTCCAACCCTCTTCCTAGAGATCTACCGTCCTCTAGGTTTTCAGTCCAACCCTCTTCCTAGAGATTCACCATCCTGTAGGTTTTCAGCCCAACTGTAATTTACCACACCTGATTCTATTTATTAGCTGTTTATTAGCTGCACACCAAGCTGAATCAAGTATTTTAGGTTAGGGTTGGACTGAAAACTTACAGGACAGTGGAACTCCTGGAAGAGGGTTGGGCAACCCTGCTCTATGCCCTAGCTGTATCTTCTATCTCTGGCCCTGGACAACTTTAGACCCAAGGTATAGCCTATCCTGTTGAGGTCACATGGTCAAGGAAAAACTCAGGGCCCTAGGAATTATGAGGCTCTCTACTAAATAACAAAACAGTGTTCTGTTCTGCCCTCTTTCATAGGAAGTATTTCATCTCTGTAGTAGTAATGAAGTACCAGGCTGTCCTAGCGCATAGAAGGATGCCCGCTTTCCGGGTGGTCTACAACAAGCACACTCTGACACTGGAAGACTTGTCTACGCTGGACGATCAGAACTGGCTCAATGACCAGGTTGATGCCTTTTACCCAAATCCACCAATTTCACCATGATATACAGTGCCTTTGGAAAGTATTCAGACCCCTTGACTTTTCAAAAAAAAAAATGATACGTTACAGCCTTATTCATAACTGGATTCAATAAAATAACAATCCTCAGGAATCTACACACAATACCCCATCTTGACAAACTGAAAAGAGGTTATTTGACATTTTAGAAAAAAACCAGAAATACTTTATTCAGACCCTTTGCTATGAGACTTGAAAATTGAGCTCAGGTGCGTATTGTTTCTATTGATCATCCTTGAGATGTTTCTACAACTTGATTGCAGTCTACCTGTGGTAAATTCAATTGATTGGACAAGATTTGGAAAGGCACACAAATGTCTATATAAGATCCCACAGTTGACAGTGCATGTCAGAGCAAAAAACAAGCCATGAGGTCGAAGGAATTGTCTGTAGAGCTCAGAGACAGGATTGTGCCACGGCACAGATCTGGGGAGGGGTACCGAAAAATGTCTGCAGCATTGAAGATCCCCAGTAACACAGTGGCCTCCATCATTCTGAAATGAAAAGTTTGGAACCATCAAGACTCTTCCTCGAGCTGGCCGCCCGGCCAAACTGAGCAATCGGAGTAATAAGGGCCTTGGTCACGTAGGTGACCAAAAACCCGATGGTCACTCTGACAGAGTTCCAGAGTTCCTCTGTGGAGTTGGGAGAACCTTGCAGAAGGACAACCATCTCTGTAGCACTCCACCAATCAGGCTTTTATGGTAGCGTGGCCAGACTGAAGCCACTCCTCAGTAAAAGGCACATGACAGCCCGCTTGGAGTGGTAGCATGGTAGCATCCACATTAATGTAGAACTGTTTAGAAGCATATTCTGTTATTTACAATAAAAGTGACTCAAATGACACTGTCATTTACCATTCATTTCTAATGGGCACAAAATAATCTGAAACACAACTGGAAAAACACACAGCAAATGCATCCAACAAATGTTTGTCACAAGCTTCTTGTAATCATTGATTGCTGGGAATATGGGACCAAATACTAAACTTTTGACTATAATAAACACAAAGGAATTTGTCCCAATACTTTCGTTCCCCTAAAATAGGGGCACTATACTAAAAGTGCTGTAATTTCTAAACAGTTGATAATTCCCTCAAATTAAAGTTCACAGTCTGCACTTCAACCTCGTAGTCATTGTATAATTAAAAATTCAAAGTGCTGGAGTACAGAGCCAAAACAACAACAACTGTGTCACTGATCCAATACTTTTGGAGCTCACTGTATGTCCATGACTGAAAACTTTCATGACGGGCTGGGAGTTTCTTCTGACCACGTGACCCAATGAAGAAAAACGGGAGTTCACGTGGTCAGGATCAGAAAAGCCTCTTGGCCCTGCGTAGTCTGGTGCCTCATCGGTCCAAAGTTAACTTGCTCAATGTGATGTGACCCTGTTTTGAAATTCTTTTGTGGTTTACTCTTGAAGGTCATGAATATGTATGGAGAATTAATCATGGAGTCTGCACAACACAAGGTAGGATTTATTTCCCGTTATATTTCCTCCATTCTATCAAGAAATATTCATAATGTATTATAATGTGTTACATTATAATAATGAGTCTGATCACAGAGGGGTAGAAATTCTACTTTAGCCTGAGTCCTGATGCAATTGGGCTTATATAACAAATGGGAGCAACTTTGATTGTCGTCCCTCTATTTGATTCATGTGGTCTTGGTTCCTGAATGAGCTTCTTCTTTTTTTACTTGTCTAGGTCCATTTCTTTAACAGCTTCTTCCACCGACAGCTCATGACCAAAGGATATGAAGGGGTGAAGAGGTGGACCAGGAAGGTAAAGGCTGAATTTCAGATTGTCTAACTTTGTTTTGATCTTTCAGAATGGATGTCACTCTAAAGCTTCTGATGATCATTGGGGATGGGGTCTGTTCTGTTTCAATTCAGGAGATTAATTGTGATGTACATCAACTTTTAATTGGTGGAAATGGAATTGATCCCGACACGGACCAGGGTCGTTCATTTTAGCTTTCCATGACTTTTTATTTTATTTTTACGTTCTGTATTCTAATGAGCACAACCGCTGTTTCACTCCGTGCGAACCGTTTCCTACCCTACTGAACACGCCCCTGGCTTCTGTTCTTCTGTGTCCTGCAGGTGGATCTCTTCTCCAAGGCGCTGCTGCTGGTACCCATCCACCTTGAGATCCACTGGTGCCTGGTGATGGCCGACACCGCCAGCAAGAGGATCCACCTCTACGACTCCCAGGGCATCGTGTTCAAGGAGGCTGCTGAGGTAACGTTGACATAACTTTTACTGATTTAACTTTTGTTTATACAGGTTATTTTCATTGAGATCAAATCTCAATCAGACTTGTGTGTGTCTGAACACATTGGTGGCAGGAAGACTCGAGCATATTTTAGTAGGATGAACATGAAAATGTTTTTATTTTATTTTTGCTATAATATGCTACTGTGGCTAAATATCTCACTTGACTGAATGGAATGCTTTCATTTCATCCATACCCTTGCCCTGCACATTGTGGAATGACTTAACCAGTAGTGAATGTGTCCATATTCAATAACAGAATATACATTCCAGTGGTGTGAATGTTTAAACAAAATTGGGATCCTTAAACTCTAAGTAAGAGCCTTAACTGAAAAACATGTTTAATTTTTTTCACCCACAAAATTTAAATCACTGCATTTTTCACAAAACACATTATTTTCTGTGTGTAGCCTAGCTGGACTCTATGGCTATAAAGACCTGGGGAAAGTTGTGTAATTTAAATAACAACCAGAGAGGAAGAGGCAAACTTTAGGCCACTTTGGTGAATTTGGGAGACAAGACATTACGAGATACAGACATATGCGCACTGGCCTCCGTCTGCCCCTTCCTCTCTCTCCCTCGCGTTGGCCTGCCTCTGCCCCTTCCTCTCTCTCCCTCGCGTTGGCCTGCCTGCCCCTTCCTCTCTCTCCCTCGCGTTGGCCTGCCTGCCCCTTCCTCTCTCTCCCTCGCGTTGGCCTGCCTGCCCCTTCCTCTCTCTCCCTCGCGTTGGCCTGCCTGCCCCTTCCTCTCTCTCCCTCGCGTTGGCCTGCCTGCCCCTTCCTCTCTCTCCCTCGCGTTGGCCTGCCTCTGCCCCTTCCTCTCTCTCCCTCGCGTTGGCCTGCCTCTGCCCCTTCCTCTCTCTCCCTCGCGTTGGCCTGCCTCTGCCCCTTCCTCTCTCTCCCTCGCGTTGGCCTGCCTGCTCCTTCCTCTCTCTCCCTCGCGTTGGCCTGCCTGCCCCTTCCTCTCTCGCCCTCGCTTTGGCCTGCCTGCCCCTTCCTCTCTCTCCCTCGCGTTGGCCTGCCTGCCCCTTCCTCTCTCTCCCTCGCGTTGGCCTGCCTGCCCCTTCCTCTCTCTCCCTCGCGTTGGCCTGCCTGCCCCTTCCTCTCTCTCCCTCGCGTTGGCCTGCCTGCCCCTTCCTCTCTCTCCCTCGCGTTGGCCTGCCTGCCCCTTCCTCTCTCTCCCTCGCGTTGGCCTGCCTGCCCCTTCCTCTCTCTCCCTCGCGTTGGCCTGCCTGCCCCTTCCTCTCTCTCCCTCGCGTTGGCCTGCCTGCCCCTTCCTCTCTCTCCCTCGCGTTGGCCTGCCTGCCCCTTCCTCTCTCTCCCTCGCGTTGGCCTGTCTGCCCCTTCCTCTCTCTCCCTCGCACTGGCCTGTCTGCCCCTTCCTCTCTCTCCCTCGCGTTGGCCTGTCTGCCCCTTCCTCTCTCTCCCTCGCGTTGGCCTGCCTGCCCCTTCCTCTCTCTCCCTCGCGTTGGCCTGCCTGCCCCTTCCTCTCTCTCCCTCGCATTGGCCTGCCTGCCCCTTCCTCTCTCTCCCTCGCGTTGGCCTGCCCCTTCCTCTCTCTCCCTCGCGTTGGCCTGCCTGCCTGCCCCCTCCTCTCTCTCCCTCGCGCTGGCCTGCCTGCCCCCTCC
Organism: Oncorhynchus clarkii lewisi; assembly: GCF_045791955.1. NCBI lineage: Eukaryota > Metazoa > Chordata > Actinopteri > Salmoniformes > Salmonidae > Oncorhynchus > Oncorhynchus clarkii. Next base: position 10,721,548 of record NC_092166.1, on the reverse strand, counting down.
TCTCTCTCCCTCGCGTTGGCCTGCCTGCCCCTTCCTCTCTCGCACTGGCCTGCCTGCCCCCTCCTCTCTCGCACGGCCTGCCTGCCCCGCCCCCTCTCTCACTTGTGCTGTCTCGCCTGCTCTTTCTCTTTGCCAGTGATGCCAGTGTGTGTTCAGTCTTCGGTCTGTTGCGTGTGGAATATGCCAGCCTATTTATTGATGATGGGCCCTGCTTTACTGAAGTTGCAAGACAAATTGCGAGAGAGATAGGTCTAGTACACGGTTCTTCCTCTGTCTGCCTGGTGGCCAATCTGCCTATACTGTGCCCCTCCCCTCTGTGTTTGTGTTCTTGGCAGGACAGCAACTAATCGGTCTCCTCCGTTCCAAGTTCCAGAAATACCAATCTTAGCAGTTGATTCCTGGCGGAATCGAATCTTAACACAAAAAAATTGATTCACGTGGAATTGTATTAATTTTATTATAATTGAATGGAAAACAAATAATAAAAAAAAACATTTTGTCAAATCCCTAATATATTCATGTTTAATCATAGCTACTTGCTACGTAAGATTTCACACTGACTTTACATAAACAAATACAATTTCCAATCAGTAAAATGCTATTTCACCTGATTTAATGTAGACGAATTCAACATTTATTTTTTCTCCCCTCTTTCCATTCTATAGAATGTTTTAGGGTACATACATACTGAAGCGAAGGAGAGAAAGCAAACTGCATTTCAAAATGGCTGGAAGATGTATATCAACGAGGTATGATACATTGAGCTGTGTGTGGATCTTTGAAATTGAGTTTTAATGTTTGCCTGATCATTTTTTTTTAACACAATAGAACAAAAAGACTGGTCTTTAAGGGATTGCCTTCAGAAATCCTGCCAAAAATGCCATTTGAAATGTAGCCCATGATAATCACTGTTTTGGATGTCTAACTCCAAATTGATTTTTCGCAGAGAATACCACAACAGACAAATGAAAACGACTGTGGAGTTTTTGTGTTAGAGGTACCAGCATATATATTTTTTAAATCCTTGATTATTTGAAGTGTCTGCTTTTATCGTCATGTACCTCTGTGTCAGTGTAATCTTAATGAAGTGTTACTTCCTGTCTCACTCACCCATTCGTGTACCTTTGTCTCAGTACTGCAGGTGCCTTGCCTTGGGGAAACCGCTGCAATTCTCCCAAGGGGACATGCCGACTGTGCGAAAGAGAATCTACAGAGAGCTCTGTGAATGCAAGCTCCAGGACTGACAAAATTGACCTTTCACCTTTTCACCATCCTCACTCACCTCACATGCGTCATACTAATTAGGGCACACTGTAGAAAAATGTTTTGCAATGGTAAAAAAAAAAAGAAGTAGATATTGCCAAGAATCCTTGAGCCATAGAAAGGGGGGGGGTTTGTCTGGACCCTGTCATTGTGTTAGCTGATATATTTAATTAGTGGAGAAGCATCTCCACCCCATATTCTGACGACCTGTCGTTTCAAGCCGCATGGTAGCAGACTGACTAGCTGGCATTTATTTTAGCCAATGGCGTATCAGGGTGTAACAAAATATGTTGTGATCAGTCTGTAATGACAGCAGACTAGTTGGTCTCCTAGATTTTTATTTTATAAAGAACTGGTATGAACTTGACTCAACAAAGTCTGAGGCAACTCTATATACACGTGTCCACTGTTTTTCAATGGTTATTGCATTATTCTACATGAGCTTACAACGTTTAGACTTGTTGAAGGCGGCAGACCGAATAGCAACTTACCTTTGAATGTATTGAACATACGAAATATAGTCAATGTAGTTTTTGTTCACACTTTTGTTATAGTTTTGTGTTTTAGACGTTTCTGTATGGGTCAAATTTCAGTTTGTTGCATCGGATAAATTGCATTCATTTAAATGTAAACTGTTGTCCCTTAGATTTGCAATTTACTTTTAAGACTTAAGTTTTCCTATTATGTCATGCCTCTATCTCCCGGAGGCTCAGTTCTGTAACAGGTCAGCAGGAGGTTAACTTGGATCCGGTTTTGAGCCGTTAAAAGGTAAATCAGGGCCCATATTCATAAAGCGTGTTAAGGTAGGACTGCTTTGAGAATACAGGCCCAGAAGGATACGTCATGTTTTTTGTGTTTGTCTCCTTACTTTCAAAGACAATCTGGAATTTATTTTTATTTAACCAGGCAAGTCCGTTAAGAACAAATTCTTATTTACAATTGACGGCCTACCGGGGAACAACTGCCTTGTTCAGGGGCAGAACGACAGATTTTTACCTTGTCAGTTCGGGGATTGGATCTAGCAACCTTTCGGTTACTGGCTCTAACCACTAGGCTACCTGCCCCCTAAAAATATTGAACAAAGTTATTGTAAAGTATATGTACTTAGTAATGTTAAAGTAACATAAAATCCATTTGATTTAGAGCCACTCTGTGCATTATTTCACCTAATGTATTGTACATATTTTCACATAACAGATTTGATATGCATGTTGAGATTATGAATTATGGCTATATATACATACGTTTGGACACATGTAGTCAATACAGGATTGTTCTTTATTTTTACTACGTTCTACATTGTAGAATAATAGTGAAGACATCAAAACTATGAAATAACACATATAGAAACATGTTACCAAAAAAGTGTTAAACAAATCAAAATATATTTTATATTTTGAGATTCAAAACATTTCTGATCTGAAACATTTAAGTGTGACAAATGTGCAAAAAAAATAAATCAGGAACGGGGCAAATACTTTTTCACAGAACTGTAAGTTACATGGACTCACTGTGTGAAATTATAGGGGTTGACATGATTTTTGAATGACTAACCCTTGTGTCCCCCATACATTCATACCTACCTACCTACATGAACTCGGCAACAACAAAAAAAGGAACGTCCCTTTTTCAGGAAACTGTCTTTCAAAGATAATTAAAAAATCCTAATAACTTCTCAGATCCTTATTGTAAAGGGTTGAAACACTGTTTCCCATGCACCTGTGGAACGGTCGTTAAGACACTAACAGCTTACAGATGGTAGGCAATTAAGGTCACAGTTATGAAAACTTAGGACACTAAAGGCCTTTCTACTGACTCTGAAAAACACCAAAAGAAAGATGTCCAGGGTCCCTGCTCATCTGCGTGAACGTGCCTTAGGCATGCTGCAAGGAGACATGAGGACTGCAGATGTGGCCAGGGCAATAAATTGCAATGTAGGTACCAATACCTAAGACAGCGCTACAGAGAGACAGGACAGACAGCTGATCATCCTCGCAGTGGCAGACCACGTGTAACACCTGCACAGGATCGGTACATCCGAACATCACACCTGCGGGACAGGTACAGGATGGTAACAACAACTGCCCGAGTTACACCAGGAATGCAAAAATCCCTCCATCAGTGATCAGACTGTCCGCAATAGGCTGAGAGAAGCTGGACTGAGGGCTTGTAGGCCTGTTGTAAGGCAGGTCCTCACCAGACATCACCGGCAACAACGTCGCCTATGGGCACAAACCCACCGTCGCTGGACCAGACAGGACTGGCAAAAAGTGCTCTTCACTGACGAGTCACGGTTTTGTCTCACCAGGGATTCGCGTTTATCGTCAAAGGAATGAGCGTTACACCAAGGCCTGTACTCTGGAGGGGGATCGATTTGGAAGTGGAGGGTTGGTCATGGTCTGGGGCGGTGTGTCACAGCATCATCGGACTGGGCTTGTGGTCATTGCAGGCAATCTCAACATTATGTGTTACAGGGAAGACATCCTCCTCCCTCATGTGGTACCCTTCCTGCAGGCTCATTCTGACATGACCCTCCAGCATGACAATGCCACCAGCCATACTGCTCGTTCTGTGCGTGATTTCCTGCAACACAGGAATGTCAGTGTTCTGCCATGACCAGCAAAGAGCCCGGATCTCAATCCCATTGAGCACGTCTGGGACCTGCTGGATCGGTGGGTGATGGCTAGGGCCATTACCCCCAGAAATGTCCGGGAACTTGCAGGTGCCTTGGTGGAAGAGTGGGGTAACATCTCACAGCTAGAACTGGCAAATCTGGTGCAGTCCATGAGGAGGAGATGCACTGCAGTACTTAATGCAGCTGGTGGCCACAGAAGATGCTGACCGTTACTTTTGATTTTGACCCCCCTCCTTTGTTCAGGGACACATTATTCAATTTCTGTTATTCACATGTCTGTGGAACTTGTTCAGTTGGAACTTGTTTATGTCTCAGTTGTTGAATCTTATGTTCAACAAATATTTACACATGTTAATTAAGTTCGCTGGACGTTGCTTTTTTTGCTGAGTTTACATACATCTTTAAGGTCCCTTCATTCAAGTGTTGAATTTCAAGCACAGATTCAGCTACAAAGACCAGGGAGCTTTTTCTAAAGCCTCATAAAGAAGGGCAGTGATGGGTAACAATAACACATCAGACATTGAATATATATTTAAGCATAGTCAAGTTAAGAATCATTTTGTGGATTATGTATTAAACCACCCAGACACATAAAAGATAGTAGTCGTCCTGCTGATCTGAGCTGTAAGACAGGAAGGAAACTACTTAGGTACAGTTGACGTCGGAAGTTTACATAAACCTTTGTCAAATGCATTTAAACTCAGTTTTTCACAATTACTGACAGTCAAAATTCCCTGTTTTAGGTCAGTTAGAATCACCATTTTTTATAAGAATGAAATGTCAGAATAATAGTAGAGAGAATTTTTTATTTCAGCTTTTACTTCTTTCATCACATTCCCAGTGGGTCAGAAGTTTACATACACTCAATTAATATTTGGCAGCATTGCCTTTAAATTGTTTAACTTGTGTCAAACGTTTCAGGTTGCCTTCCACAAACTTCCCACAATAAGTTGGGTGAATTATGACCAATTCCTCCTGACAGAGCTGGTGTAACTAAGTCAGGTTTGTAGGCCTCCTTGTTCGCACACGCTTTTTCAGTTCTGCCCACAAATGTTCTATAGGATTGAGGTCAGGGCTGTGTGATGGCCACTCCAATACCTTGACTTTGTTGTCCTTAAGCCATTTTGCCACAACTTTGGAAGTATGCTTGGGGTCATTGTCCATTTGGAAGACCCATTTGCAACCAAGCTTTAACTTTAACTGATGTCTTGAGATGTTGCTTCAATATATCCACATAATTTTCCTACCTCATGATACCATCTATTTTGTGAACTGCACCAGTCCCTCCTGCAGAATGCGTCTCCTTCCTGAGCAGTATGACGGCTGGACGGTCCCATGGTGTTTATGCTTGCTTACTATTGTTTGTACAGATGAACGTGGTAACTTCAGGCGTTTGGAAATTGCTCCCAAGGATGAACCAGACTTGCGAAGGTCTACAATTTTTTTCTTGGCTGGTCTTGGCTGATTTCTTTTGATTTTCCCATGATGTCAAGCAGAGGCACTGAGTTTGAAGGTAGGCCTTGAAATACATCCACAGGTACACCTCCAATTGACTCAAATGATGTCAATTAGCCTATCAGAAGCTTCTAAAGCCATGACATAATTTTCTGGAATTTTCCAAGCTGCTTAAAGGCACAGTCAACTTAGTGTATTTAAACTTCTGACCCACTGGAATTGTGATACATTGAATTATAAGGGAAGTAATCTCTCTGTAAACAATTGTTGGAAAAATGACTTGTGTCATGCACAAAGTAGATATCCTAACCTAAGTATGTAAACATTTGACTTCAACTGTATGTCACCATGAGGCCATTGGGGATTTTAAAAACAGTTACAGAGTTCAATGGCTGTGATGGGAGAAAACTGAGGACGGATCAACAGTGTTGTAGTGACTCCACAATAATGACAGAGGGAAAAGTAAAAATATTTCACAACATGCATCTTGTATGCAACAAGGCACTAACATAAAACTGCAACAACAAAAAACCCAGCGAAGGAATTCCCTTTTTGGCCTAATTGCAAACAACGACTTATGTTTGGGGCAAATCCAACACATAACTGAGTACCTGCCTCCTTATTTGCAAGCATGGTGGTGGCTAAATCATGTTATGGGTATGCTCGACATTGGGTATGCTCGACATTGGGTATGCTCGACAAATACTGGGGTGATTTCAGGATAAAAAGAAACGCGATGGAGATAAGCACAGGCAAAATCTTAGAGGAAAATCTGCTCCAATCTGCTTTACACCAGACACTGGGAGAGAAATTTGCCTTTCAGCAGGACAATGACCTACAACACAAGGCCAAATCTACACTGGAGTTGCTTACCAAGAAAACAATGAATTTTCCTCAGTGGCCAAGTTAAAATTTTGTCTTAAATCTTCTTGAAACTCTATGGCAAGAATTGAAACTGATTGTCTAGCCATGATCGCTAACATCTTGACAGAGTTTGAAGAATTATAAAAAGAATAATGGGATAATATTGCACAATCCGAGTGTATTAAGCTCTTAGAGACTTATCCAAGAAGACTTGCAGATGTAATCACTGTCAAATGGGTTTCTAACATGTTCAGGGGACTGAATACCTATGCAACAACTATAATTTAGTTATTTAATTTCTACTAATCTTTAAAAAACAAAAATTCTTCCATTTTGACATTTGACATTCCTGGTCAATGCAGAGCATCAAGCCGTTGGGCTCTCAAGTGGAGCAGCGGTCTAAGGCACTGCATCTCAGTGCTAGAGGCATCACTACAGACCCTGGTTAGATTCCAGACTGTATCACAACTGGCCGTGATTGGGAGTCCCATAGGGCGGCGCACAATTGTTCAGTATTTTACAACTTAATATTTGATGGTTCCTCACCTTGGTGATGGTTCCTCACCAGGTGTACAGAGGTGCTCGTGCCCACAGAAGCTGCTTAGCCGAGGCAGCGAAAACAGGATTCTGCTCTTATTTTTCAAGAGATTCCGTCGTTGTTGACCAATCACAGTAGAAAACGTAGCCAACAGCAGGATACTATCAGTTTACAGGGTTATGTTTAACAATATATTTTTTTAAATATACAAATATTTGTATTATTAATTTCTGTTGCATGTTTTATGCATGCTTATGGAGTTATAACAATATTTTCTTTGCACATTGATAATGTTTGTTTATTTCATTGCCATGTTCACCAGCAGCTGTCGCATAGACTGTGGACTTTCGTCCACGTGTGTAAAGGCACTTGCCGCTTTGACTAGAGGGACAAGTGGTGTACTCTGCGATATTCTGCTGGCTGTCTGAAAAGCACTATACGCTATTGTAACAGGAAGAGCTGCAGGTCATTCTGTTTAGAACAGGTTCAAGTTAACGCTTCTATTACAACACCTTCCTTGGCTGACTTGTTTAACACTAACAATGTCAAAATACATAGTTCTGAAATATGTACTGTGTCCCTTCACTCTTAGTCGTCCACATTAGCTTAGACAGCGGTGGGATGCCCGTATGTACACTGTTATGTGTAGGTCAGTTTTTCCATTTACACTCTAATGGTTAAGGTAAGGATTTTGGGAGGGTAAACTGACCCTAGACGTCCTAGAACTTTAGGAGATGGGGCCAGCTTTTTCTCAGAGAATTTCATTGACCCTTTGTTCGCTCCAAATGGGCCCTAGTCATCCATGTTTGCTCCCAATGGGCCGTAATCGTCCATGTTGGCTCCAAATGGGCCCTAGTCATCCATGTTTGCTCCCAATGGGCCGTAATCGTCCATGTTGGCTCCAAATGGGCCCTAGTCATCCATGTTTGCTCCCAATGGGCCCTAATTGTCCATGTTGGCTCCAAATGGGCCCTAGTCATCCATGTTTGCTCCCAATGGGCCCTAATCGTCCATGTTGGCTCCCAATGGGCCCTAGTCGTCCATGTTGGCCCCTAGTTGTTTTCCATCTGCGGGTGTTCCTGATCGATCTCCTGGCCATCATCGTGGTGCAGGAGGATGTAGGAAATGAGCTGGAACATGTATTGCCACAGCAGCAGGGCCAGGTACAAGTAGAAGTCACTACAGTCGACTGTGCATTGGTCACCTGAGAAGTTGCTCTCACAATCACAGTGGAAGCCATTGGGGAGGTTGTGGCAGTAGCCTCCGTTATCGCAGGGGCCCGATGCGCACTCATCAAAGTCTACCTCACACCTGTGCAGAAGGGGGATTTAATTAAATATTATTTCATTAAGTAAATACAATTAATAATTGAATACTAATTAATTATTAATTCACTGCGTTTAATAATATTTGTTATAACATGAATATACATTTTCATATTCATTCATGCAATATTACAAGACAGACAGATATTGGGTCTCATTCACTAACCGTGAGTATGCACAGACGGGTGCTTCTCCAGAGCACAAGATTAAATATACAAATATTTTCGATTTTGTACATTTTTTCTTATTAGAAATGTGTTCTTCTGTACAAACAAATTTTACAACTGCCTTAGACTGCCTTAGACCACTCGTAATTTTGCACGCCCAATTTTTCAGTTTTTGATTTGTTAAAAAAGTTTGAAATATCCAATAAATGTCGTTCCACTTCATGATTGTGTCCCACTTGTTGTTGATTCTTCACAAAAAAATACAGTTTTATATCTTTATGTTTGAAGCCTGAAATGTGGCAAAAGGTCGCAAAGTTCAAGGGGGCCGAATACTTTCGCAAGGCACTGTATTTTATATTTGAGATTCTTCAAAGTAGCCACCCTTTGCCTTGATGACAGCTTTGCAGACTCTTGACATTAGTCAAAAGTTTAGTATTTGGTCCCATATTCCTAGCACGCAATGACTACATTACGCTTATGACTCTACAAACATGTTGGATGCATTTGCGGTTAGTTTTTGTTGTGCTTCAGATGATATTGTGCCCAATAGAAATGAATGGTAAATAATGAATTGTGTTGTTTTGGAGTCAATTTTATTGTAAATAAGAATATAATATGTTTCTAAACACTTTTAAATTTATGTTAATACCACAATGATTATGGAATATTTTGAATGAATCTTGAATAATGATGTGTGAGAAAGTTGCAGAGGGTCAAAGGTCATAGCCCTAAGTCATTCTGCTGTCTATCTTCTCAATAGATTTATATTCATCAAAAATATAAAAGAAACATGCAACAATTTCAATGATTTTACTGATTTACAGTTCATATAAGGAAATCAGTCCACAAAAATTCATTAGGCCCTAATCTATGGATTTCCCATGACTGGGCAGGGGCTTTGGAGGGCACACCCACTTGGGAGCCAGGCCCAGCCAATCAGAATGAGTTTTTCCCCACAAAAGGGCTTTATTATAGACAGAAATACTCCTCAGTTTCATCAGTTGTCCGGGTGGCTGGTCTCAGACGATCCCACAGATGAAGAAGCCGGATGTAGAGGTCCTGGGCTGGCGTGGTTACATGTGGTCTGTGGTCTGCGGTCTGAGGCCGGTTGGACGTACTGCCAAATTCTCTAAAACCACGTTGGAGGCAGCTTATGGTAGAGAAATGAACATTCAATTCTCTGGCAACAGCTGTGTTGGACATTCCTGCAGTCAGCATGGCAATTGCGTTTCCAGTCAATAACCGATGCAAAGTGTGTATGTTTATCCTGTGTTCCATTTAATTAGCTAGTAAATAAATAATTTAACCAATTTGTGTAGTACTGAATCATAAGTAAGGCTGGGGTTTTTGCAGATGCAAGGAGGTTACTACTGTTCAGAGTGATGATATGATAGGAATGGGAAAGGGGGCTACCTAGTCCGTTGTACAACTGAATGCCTTCAACTGAAATGTGTCTTCCACATTTAACCCAACCCCTCTGAATCAGAGAGGTGCAGTGGGCTGCCTTAATCGACATCCACGTCTTCGGTACGAGGTTATGATTAAAACGTTGACTGTTTATAGATGTGATAGGTAAATACCTTTTAGCGTTTAATTCGGGAGATGGTGACTCTTTAAAGAACTGCTCTTGTGGTGCCCCAGATCCTATTAAGTTAATTGTTACATTATTAATTTAATCAGGTAACAATTAAACATAGTTAGGTAATTAGATAAATAGCAGTTTTCAGATTAATGTTAAAGTCAAGTCACGACACAGTCTTACGTATGAAATCTCTTAGGTAGCATATCTTTAATAAAAATAAATAATAAATAATACATTAAAACAACATAAGTAAACGATTCAGACCTTTGCAATTAAGTTAGTAAGCTTGACAAGTAAGGCTGGGTAATTAAAAAATGAAATCAAAAGGACAATATGTCTAAACAGTAAAAAAAAAAGGGAGCTGTAGGATTCAAATATTGTCCATTGTTCATTCATTGGCATGGTGTAATCACTGTGTAAATGTCCTGAACCATAGGCAATATAATTATAACATGTTCAATACTCAGGAATAATAGTACTATTGCTCCTTGTACCCGAACATGAGGGGTGTCCTCATCATTGTCTTATGCTGAGGGCAGCATCCTAGCCATAGTCTAGGCTGCATGATTGTGCATGGATAGCATACCTGAATAATGTTTTGAAGTTTTGAACTTTCTTGGCAGTGGAAAACTTGTGTGTTGTGTTCTGAAAGGTCAAGATTCATTTTGCCGGGTGGATGAAGTCACATCTTAGGTTTAGCTTGCGTAGCTGGGTTCTCACCTCATTCTCAACTCGTTCACCTGGGTTCTCTCCCTCTGTTTTAGCAGTTCATCACTCAGGTCTGGGTAGATGCTGATCTTCTTCCCTGCATAGGTCAGACCCCTGGATTACGCTGCAAAGCGAACGATTCGCAGCTTGACTTCAAAGCTGTGGATCCGTACAATCATACAGCGAAAGGCATTTCGGAGTTGACCAGTGTGGTGCGTAAGGTTAATCAGTGGCATGGGACCAATCTTCTCCTGCCTGAACAATTCATAGAAAATATTACTCATGGAGGAGGTTGGGTTCTCCGCTTCCACACCAGTTTCAAGTCCTGTGATCTTCACATTCAATTAGCGGGACTGATTTTGGAGTGATTCAGTTCATTATCTCTTCCAACTTAGTTTACGCTGTTTCCAGATCATGGAGTCGCACATCTGACATATTGGCTGTCTTCTCCAGACATTCCACTTTGGTTTAAAACAGGCTCTCCAGTGACGCAGCGGTCTAAGGCACTGCATCTAAGTGCTAGAGGCGTCACTACAGACCCTGGTTTGATCCCAGGCTGTATCACAACCGGCTGTGATCGGGAGTCCCATAGGGCGGTGCACAATTGGCTCAGCGTTGTCCGGGTTAGGGGAGGGTTTGGCCGAGGTAGGCCGTCATTCTAAATAAGAATTTGTTCTTAATTAACTGACTTGCCTAGTTAAATAAAGGTAAAATAAATAATAGGTATCCACTCTGCCAGTGATTCATTTAATATCTTGTATAGTAGCAGCCAACTCTTTCTGTTGTCTGGTGTTGAGAGCCGTCATGTTCACACAGTTGAATTGTGGACGCACAAATTCTAGCTGCAGGAGAGTAATGGACCTGGTAGGTATTTCTTGTCCCACACCTTAATTTGATGTTTAGCATTGAGTTTTAGTAAATAAGTCTGTTAATTCATAGTTGTTTGCATAAGAAAGTCACGAAAAGGCCACTAGTTTAAAAGAATGCCACCGGAACCAGAAACCTAACAGCAGCCCTTATCAGAAATGTGGACTGCCTCAGACCACTCATGTGCACATTTCCTTGTTGACACGAGTCAATTTACAAATGAAAATGGTCAACTTTCCATTTAGTTATTTTAGAAGAAATCAAATGTCTATTTTGATTTTACCAGGCAATTCAGTTAAGAACAAATTCTTATTTTCAATGATGGCCTAGGAACAGTGGGTTAACTGCCTGTTCAGGGGCAGAACAACAGATTTGTACCTTGTCAGCTCGGGGATATGAACTTGCAACTTTTCGGTTACTAGTCCAACGCTCTAACCACTAGGCTACCATGCCGCCCCATTTTAACTCCTGACAGATGCGTTCCTTAGGAGAAGTATAGTTATGTAACAGTATCACAATACTGTATGTGATCCTGTGTGGCTCAGTTGGTAGAGCATGGTCTTACAACGGCAGAATCTTGGGTTTGATTCCAGCTGGTTGTAATGCACAGCCTTCCACCATGATGGGAGTTTTGTATGAAAGTCCGATTTGCAGGTCATTCCTTTCAGAGCAGAACAACAACAAAAAATGTACGGGGTAGATCAGCTTTAATATTGCAGATATACTGTAGCTTCAGTCAATGTAATTGTCAGCATCATTTCCAATCGCCCATATATTTTTCTGTAAATATATATATACAATGCCAGTCAAAAGTTTGGACACATGTACTCATTCCAAGGTTTTTCTTTATTTGTACTATTATCTACATTGTAGAATAATAGTAAAGACATCATAACTATGAAATAACACATATGGAATCATGTAGTAACCCGAAAAGTGTTAAAAAAATCTAAATATATTTTATATTTGAAATTCTTCAAAGTAGCCACCCTTTGCCTTGATGACAGCTTTGCAGACTCTTGGCATTTTCTCAACCAGCTTCATGAGGAATGTGTTTGAAGGAGTTTCCACATATGCTGAGCACTTGTTGGCTGCTTTTCCTTCCCTCTGCGGTCCAACTCATCCCAAACCATCTCAATTGGATTGAGGTAGTCCCCTGGAATGCATTTCAATTAACATGTGTGCCTTGTTAAAATTAAATTAGTGGAATTGTTTACCTTCTTAATGCATTTGAGCCAATCAGTTGTGTTGTGACAAGGTTGGGGTGGTATAAAGAAGATAGCCCTATTCGGTAAAAGACCCAAGTCCATATTATGGCAAGAACATTTGAAATAAACAGAGAAACCACAGTCCATCATTACTTTAAGACATGAAGGTCAGCCAATCCGGAACAATTTCAAGAACTTTTAAAGTTTCTTCAAGTGCAGTCCCTAAAGCCATGAAGTGTTATTATGAAACTGGTTCTCATGAGGACCGCCACAGGAAGTTCATTACTTACCAGCCTCAGAAATTGCAGCTCAAATAAATGCTTCACAGAGTTCAAGTAACAGACACATCTCAACATCAACTGTTCTGAGGAGACTGTGAATCAAGCCTTCATGGTCAAATTGCTGCAAAGAAACCACTACGAAAGGACACCAACAAGAGGAAGAGACTTGCTTGGGCCAAGAAACACGAGCAATGGATAATAGACCGGTAGAAATCTGTCCTTTGGCCTGATGAGTCCAAATATTATTTTTTGTGTTCAAACCGCTGTGTCTTGTGAGACTCCGAGTAGGTGAGCGGATGATCTCCATATGTGTGGTTCCCACCGTGAAGCATGGAGGAAGAGGTGTGATGATGTGGGGGTGCTTTGCTGGTGACATTGTTTGTGATTTATTTAGAATTTAAGGCACACTTAACCAGCATGGTTACCACAGCATTCTGCAGCGATACGCCATCCCATCTGGTTTGACTTAGTGGAACTATAATTTGTTTTTCAACAGGACAATGACCCAAAACACACCTCCAGGCTGTGTAAGGGCTATTTGACTGAAAAGGAGAGTGATGTAGTGCTGCATAAGATGACCTGGCCTCCACAATCACCCGACCTCATCCCAATTGAAATGGTTTGGGATGAGTTGGACCGCAGAGTGAAGGAAAAACAGCCAACAAGTGTTCAGCATATGTGGGAACTCCTTCAAGACTGTTGGAAAAGCATTCCAAGTGAAGCTGGTTGAGAGAATGCCAAGAGGGTGCAAAGGTATCATCGAGGCAAAGGGTGGCTACTTTGAAGAATCTAAAATCTAAAATCTATTTTGATTTGTTTATAACTTTTTTGGTTACTAAATGATTCAATATGTGTAATTTCATAGTTTTGATGTCTACATCTATTATTCTACAATGTAGAACATCGTAAAAATCTAATTACCCTTGAATGAGTAGGTGTGTTCAAACTTTTGACTGGTACTGTATATACACATACATACATACATACATACATACATACATACATACACACATATGTTTATACATACATACACATATTATATACATCTTTAAAAAAACATCCTTTATTATTTTCCTCTAACCATACCACCCCTTCCCTAATTGGAGTCAACTAAGGAACAACAACACTTAGGCTTCTATTTCCAGCTTATACATACTATATACATTTTACGGACACAATCTATTTTACAATAGTTATCTTTTGTTTGTTTTTACTCCTATCCTTCCGCTACCCTTAACCCCTCCCATCTATTTCTGAAGACAATCCAGTTTGATTTCTATTTGCCATATCTTTTTAACTGTGCTGTTTCACAAAAGTTCTGAACCTATAGACATTTTAAGTACACAGTATATTTTACATTAGTTATCTTGTTGTTATTAGTCCCACACTTCAGCTCCTCTCAACCCCTCTCATTTATCTCTTAACACCATCCATATTGGATTTCCATTTGTCATATATTTTTCAACTGTGCTGTGATGTTTCACAAAATTTCTGAACCTTTGTATTCTCATAGTTTCTACAGATTGTAAATTAAAGATAAACATTTTTGCTAAAAGTATTACTATGTTATTGATCGGTTGACTATGACTTTTCAAATCACCCAATAGTGCTATCTCTAGAGTTAGCTGCAGGTAAATGTTGCAATGCTTCAGTCATTCCTGGACCTGCAACCAAAAACAAGCTACATATGGACAGTACCAAAACTAATGATTTTGTCTCTTCGCAGCAAAATCTGCAGAGCAGTTATGTTTGTATCCCCATATATAAAACATTATACTGGTTGCAAAAATGTGGTATAAAAATTTTCAGAAAAACATTCTGAAGTTTTAAGTTTTGAATCCGGTGTCGTTTTGAGTATCAGTCCGTAAACCATATGGAATTAGTACCTCAAAAATCTCTTCTATTTTGCAGTCTGTATGGCACACCTGTCATTTTTTTGGTCCTTAAATTAAACTGGTATACTTTTGTATTCATCAAAATGTTCTTTAACCAATTTTAATGCAGGGCCGGCAGACAAGTTCCTTACTTTTTTCCCCTTCCACTTGCCTCTTCCATTGCTTGTGGTAATGCTGCAATTGGTAGGTTGTAATTTTGGGTAGAGCAGACATTTCCATATATTTGTGTTAGCTTCATGTGTGACATAACTCCACCAGTCCTATTTATGATATAATTGACAAAAAAAATACTTTTCTTTATCAATTAGTATATTTAAGTTTAACCACAATATTTGTCCTATTATTTGTTCTGTCTTTTCTTGTGCATTAATCTGAAAATGCAAACAAATTTCTATGGCTTGTTTTAAAAATAGCGATATTCTGGAGATTGTTTCATTTTCAAATAACCAAAAGTGAGAGGTGGTAATCTGAATAAAGGGAAAAGGCCATTCTTGAACATGGGGTGAGACATTCTTATTAATTTGCTAGAGAACCAGTTTGGATTGAAGTATAACTTTTGTATGACTGACACCTTTAGTGAGAGGTCTAATGCTTTAATGTGTAATCATTTCTGACCTCCGAATTCATATTCATTATATAAATAGGCCTGTTTAATTTTGTCTGGCTTGCTGTTCCAAATAAAATTGACAATTTTATTGGTAATGTAAAAGTTGTATTTTGTGATGATCCAATATGTAATATAATACACTTATCATCATTTGGTTGTAATCCAGAGAGGTTACAAAAAGTATCTAGATCCTCTATAAGGCTGTGGAATTATCCAAATTGTGGATGATATCTTTGTTTTTAAGCCTGGATTTCTAGCCCCTTGATATTATTGTTGGATCTGATTTTAATAGCTAACATTTCGATGGCCATAATAAATAGATACGCCGATAGTGGACAACCTTGTTTTACTCCTCTTGACAATTGAATACTTTCTGAGACGTAGCCATTGTTTACTATTTACCACCTAGGGTTATTATATATAACTTTAACCTAGGTAGGGGGCAGGTAGCCTAGTGGTTAGAGCGAGCTGACAAGGTAAAAATCTGTCGTTCTGCATCTGAACAAGGCAGTTAACCCACTGTTCCCGGTAGGCCGTCATTGCCAATAAGAATTTGTTCTTAACTGACATAAATTTAAAAAAATGTATTCTCCAAAATGTAAATATTCCAGGCATTTATATATAAATTCCAGTTGTACTTTATCAAAAGCCTTTTCAAAGTGAGCTATGAATGCCAGGCCTGGTTTCCCAGATTTTTGATAGTGTTAATATTGTTTCCAGTACCTGTTTATTATTATCTTCAAGGTATCGTCCATGTAAAAAGAAAAGAAACTGTCTAATTAGTATAAATAATATCCAACCATACCTTTTTAATTCTATGCATATGCATTTTGCTAGAAATTTTGCATCACAACTAGGGCTGTGGCAGTCAGGAAATTTTGTCAGCTGTTGATCGTCAAACAAAAAAACTGTTGTTCTCACGGTAATTTACCGTTAATTAACATAAACACATTTAGCATCTCCTGGTTACACATACAAGCCACTGATGCTGACCTTCGGAACATCTACATAAAGTCTAATAAATCCATGTAATATAGCCTACACCTCCACAATAAAGCCATTATTTATTTTAGAAAGGTCTAAAGAAGCATGATATGAAGAAAATGTAGTCTATTTCAGAAGAACATAATAGCACACTCTGAGTTGTCCTTATGTTAAGTCCTGATCTGGCTATACAAATGGCCATGGGCTACACTAGTTAATTTAGCAGACAAGATTTGCTTAAAATTCTGTGGCATTATTTTATGGTATGAAGAATACAATTGAACAAAGCTGAATAAAATAGAAAGGATATATCACATGCGGCTATTCTGTGTTGAGCGGTTAGCAAAGAAATAGGTACTCCTATATGCTAATTTATAGTTATTAATGTAACTTTAGTTGTTCTACAAACTTTGGGATATGTGTTTTGATTTTTAATACATTGTATGGCTGCATGATGATTTGAAAAACTTCACTTGAAAGTCATGGCTCTGCTTTGTTTTTGTTTTTGCGCAGGCTGTACACACTACATCAGTCACTCATTCACAATTTGACAAGCACTTGATAATGTGTAGAATTTCACGGCGGCATCCCCTTTGTGTGGCCGTAATGCACGCAAAAATACATGCCTTTTGCGGCCAGTGGCTGTTGTACCCTCCTCCCTGAGTGCTGCGTACCCCATCACATGATCGGGTCTTTCTCACAGGCTACAAGTGAAGACAGACACATCAGGGACGCAACTGCGTGCATCCTTATCCAATTCCAAGGTGCATATTCAATATATTGGAAGAACTGCCCACATTTACTTTAGTCAGCCAACAAGATGAGTAGGCCTAACTGACAGCAAAAGCACTAGCCTATGTCAATCTACTATCCCCCATAGTACAGAGTTCACCTGTTCTATTCTGTGCGAGAGATAAATATTCCAAACATAGTCGGACAGTTGTGGGACACGATAGATCCCAAATTAATACAACCACTAGCATCAAAACATTTTTTTTAACGAAATGTGGCTGACGCAACAGATCAGAACGTTTAGCTTAAAATGTTGATAAACTATTAGTCTATTTCTTCACTTTATAAGCACAGCAATGCGCACATGGTAGTTGGCTATAAGCGTGAATGTTCCATTAGTGGAAAATGCCATTATCAAAAGTGACTGCAAATGCAATTATGCATGTAATGCTTTTATTATAAAGGTGCATTTTTATAGTGGAAATTAACTTCCCCAAACTTGAAACTCACGTGCTGCTTATATCTGCAAGGGCTCCACACCCCTTGTAAAGCGGATTAATGTGCTACATTTTAAGACGTTATTTGGCCACTTTAGTTGTGATACAAGCCTTATTAAAACATATAGGCCTATGGGCTAGGCTACATGAGGTGTGCGACTATGATTAGAAAAAATCAATACATGTCATCTATGCACTTAAATAGCCAATGGAGGACACTTTCCCTGTGGATTATTGTCATGCCAGCCAGGTAGGCTATACTCCTGTTGTATATATAAGCAATGTGCTTAATATTAGGAAAGTTGATAAATAAATATAATAGGCCTAGCTAGGGCTGGGCGGTATACCGTATTTTATGATATACCCGTATTGATGCACGGATTTGGGTTTTTACTTTACCTTCTATAACGGTATATGAATGTTTGGTTTGTTAAATGGGATACACCGTGTGTAACGTACATTTTTATAGTTTACTTCTCCGCTCTCTCTCCATGCCACTTTCCACACAGACCTAATACCGCCCCCTGTCACTCAAGGATGGCATTTGTTTTTACTCAATCACGAGACACTTGTGTTCAGTCTGCATGGTCAATGTAGCACATGCAACAATATTGATGACAACGATGGTTTTCACTTTGCTTCTTAATATAAATCCACTAGCATTCTATAATTACACGATTTGTTTGTGTTTCTTACATCTGCTAACACCTAGATTGTATTTTCTAAGCAAGTTGGGCCATAATCCTGTTAGCTGCTAACGCTAATCGCCAGCTAGCTGTTACATGTACTGAGTGAGAGCAAACATAATTAGCTATACAGCCTAATAATACCAGTGATGGTGTAGACCTAAATCAGCATTCAGCATATCGTTTGTGCAACAGTATCGTCTAAATCAAAGAGGAATATGCAAAGCAAGAATAAGATAAATACATGAAGTAGCTAATAGAAAACATTCAATGTAGCCAAAGATTATAGGGCCCCTTAGGAAACACTTGTCAACACTTTAGTTCCTACCCTGTCACAATAACTCCTCCCTGGCATTATCATTCGTTGTCATGTCAAACAACACTGTATTCAAAGTGCCCACTATTATATTCTAACAATAGAATTAGAATAGTCATTCTATTTCCATGATTCCAACAGTTCACCCAAGTGTTTTGCTCTAAATCGCAAGTCAAATCGCAATTGCGACATTTGGTTAAAAATAAGTCCTAGATTATTTGCCCATATCGTGCAGCGCTACATGGCAGTGTGGAAATGATCTCAATTGAGTGCAGGAAATACAGAACATTATAAATCTGCTGAAATTTGTTTTGGTTGAAGTTGAATTGAACAGTATAAAACAATCAGAATGGAGAAAGACCCATTGAAATCACTTAGAGTGTATGTGTTGCCACCCTAAGGTCACACACTACTTATAAAGCAGCCCTAAGCCTAGCTTATAGAAAGCTTATAGAAAGCTGATCCTCCTCTTGTTAGTGGAGGCCATGACTCTGTTTTCTAGCTCAATTGCATAGCCTATTGAAATGTTGCGCAACATGAGTTCATGGGCTCTCATGAAGTGTTTGATTAATACATTTGCATTGATGTCAAAGTGATTAGAGGGACAATAGCGTGCTGAATACGAGGCAGTTAGCAAGTTTGGTAGGTTACTAATGACCATCAGCAGCTTCAGAGCTTGGAGAAGCCTATCACTAAATGGTTACATGGAATATGACTGCCTTCATGACTGGTGACCGCAGGTGTGGCCCTGAACCCTGAAGTGTAAGGTGCTTCCAATTTTTTTTCTGGACTGGATCTTTGTATTTACCATTTGGATCCTGTTTCAGTAATAATGAAATCCGACCTTCTTGTTGAGTATCTGATAATCTACAATTTTTATAGGAGTGTATAAAACATGATAATAACGGTCCTCTGAGTACATCACAAAAGGATTGGTATACCTCAACTGGTAGACCATCCAGCCCTGGAGTTTTCCTGGACTTAAAGGCTTTAATTGCATCAAGAAGTTCCTCCTCTGTAATGTGGCCTTCACATGAGTCTTTCTGTACAGCTGTTAATGCTTCCTCTTTCAAAATATAGTTTGGTGAATTATCGGGGTCATTTTGGTAGCATTATTATGTTGAAGATTTAAAAAATAATTTGGTTCATTTTTACCCATATTTCATCATGTTCTCTTTAAATTTTATAATATATTACACTTGATCTTTCTTGAACAAGATCTTCCATTTATTTTTTTGTTTTTCCTCTAACTTATTCTGTGTCTCTTTGGTACAGTTTTTATTGGTATCTATCTTTACTGTTAGTCCTTCCATTTCCTTTTAAAAAAATGGACTCTTTTGACCTAAATTGCCTTTGTTTTAAAGATGAGTACTTCATTGCATGGCCTCTAAAGGCACATTTAAAAGTGTCCCATACAATAAGAGGATGTGCTGTACCTACATCTGAAGTCGGAAGTTTACATACACTTAGGTTGGAGTCATTAAAACTCGGTTTTCAACCACTCCAGAAATGTATTGTTAACAAACTATAGTTTTGGCAAGTTGGTTAGGACATCTACTTTGTGCATGACATAAATCATTTTCCCAAAAATAGTTTACATACAGATTATTTCACTTATAATTCACTGTATCACAATTCCAGTGGGTCAGAAGTTTACATACATTAAGTTGACTGTGCCTTTAAACAGCTTGTAAAATTCCAGAAAATGAGGGTCATGGCTTTAGAAGCTTTTGATAAGCTAAGTGACATAATTTCAGTCAATTGGAGGTGTACCTGCGGATGTATTTCAAGGCCTACCTTCAAACTCAGTGCCACTTTGCTTGACATCATGGGAAAATTAAAAGAAATCAGCCAAGACCTCAGAAAACAATTTGTAGACCTCCACTAGTCTGGTTTATCCTTGGGAGCAATTTCCAAATGCCTGAAGGTACCACGTTCATCTGTACAAACAATAGCACGCAAGTATAAACACCATGGGACAACGCAGACGTCATACCGCTCAGGAAGGAGTCGCGTTCTGTCTCCTAGAGATGAACGTATTTTGGTGTGAAAAAGCGCAAATCAATCCCAGAACAACAGCAAAGGACCTTGTGAAGATGCTGGAGAAAACAGGTACAAAAGTATCATTTCCACAGTAAAACGAGTCCTATATCAACATAACCTGAAAGGCCGCTCAGCAAGGAAGAAGCCACTGCTCCAAATCCGCAATGTAAAAGCCAGACTACGGTTTGCAACTGCATATGGGGACAAAGATCATACTTTATGGAGAAATGTCCTCTGGTCTGATGAAACAGAAATAGAACTGTTTGGCCATTATGACCATCATTATGTTTGGAGGAAAAAGGGGAAAGCTTGCAAGCCGAAGAACACCATCCCAACCGTAAAGCACGAGGGTGGCAGCATCATGTTGTTGGGTTGCTTGGCTGCAGAAGGGACTGGTGCACTTCACAAAATAGATGGCATCATGAGGAGGGACAATTATGTGGATATATTGAAGCAACTCAAGACATCCGTCAGGAAGTTAAAGCTTGGTCGCAAATGGCAATGCAAGGCAATGCTACCAAATACTAATTGAGTGTATGTAATATTCTGATCCACTGGGAATGTGATGAATGAAATAAAAGCTGAAATTAATCATTCTCTCTACTATTACTCTGACATTTCACATTCTTAAAATAAAGTGGTGGTCCTAACTGACATAAGACAGGGACTTTTTTACTAGGATTAAATGTCAGGAATTGTGGAAAAACTGAGTTTAAATGGATTTGGCTAAGGTGTATGTAAACTTCTGACTTCAACTGTATGTTATGTCGGAAAACGTCAGTTCTAAATTATTCTGTCCTAGTTAAAAGCAAGTTATCATCCAATAGGCTTTGATTAAATTTCCAATATCCTTGCCCACATGGAAATTCTGTAAGTGTAATGTTATAGGCCAATTATTTGATGGTCCGACCGCATTCTGTCCCCTATCAATTTAAAAATTGATTCTGTCCCCTATCAATTTACAAAAAACATTTAGTGCTAGCGAGAACGACATAAGAAAGTAGTCAAGACGACTAGCTAGATTGAGCCTCCGCCATGTATATGTCACTAGGTCAGGATATTTAAGTCTCCATATATCCACTAGTTCCAATATATCCATGATTTCCATATTTCCTTACGTGAACGAGGGTAATAGTTTGTAGTGTGATTTCCTTAACGGTCCATAGAGGTATTTAAAACTGTATTATAATCTCCCACCATAATAATAGAGTCTTGTGTTGCTTGTAGGTTTGATAAAGTATTATAAATCATTTCAAAGAAGTGTGGATTATCATTATTTGGACTGTATGGATTAATGAGCCATATCTGTTTATGGTCCAATAACATATGTAAATAGTTAAGGTAAGGTTTGTGGGAGGGTAAATGGATCCTAAACCTGTGCATAGGAAGTGGGAGCAACAGCTACCCAGAATATTCAATCAACACTTTGTAGCCCATGTTGGTTCCCGATGGCCCTTTGTTATCCATGTTGGCTCTCATGTGCTCCTAGTTGACCATGTTGTCTCTCATGTGCTCCTAGTTGTCCATGTTGTCTCTCATGTGCTCCTAGTTGTCCATGTTGGCTCTCATGTGCTCCTAGTTGTCCATGTTGGCTCTCATGTGCTCCTAGTTGTCCATGTTGGCTCCAATGGATCGCTAGTCGTCATCTATTTGCAGTTGTCCCCAGTCGATCTCTGGGCCATCGTCGAGGTGCAAGATAAGGTAGGACATGAGCTGGAACACGTATTGGAATTGCAACAAGGCCAGGTACAAGTAGAAGTCGCTGACATCGATCTGGCACTGGTCACCTGAGAAGTTCATCTCACATATACAGTGGAAGTGGTTGACAAGGTTGTGGCAGTAGCCTCCGTATTCACAGGGGCCCGACGCACACTCATCAAAGTCTATCTCACACCTGTTACACACGGGGGATTTCATGAAATATACTTATATATTAGTTATATATTTAACAAGAATTGCATATTTTAATAATATTAATTACATTATTATATACATATGCATTGTGTTACAAAACCAACTAGCTAGCCAACTGAGTTTGGTACACTTTCTAAGTCTAGGAGACCTAGGCCTAGCTACAGTGCTTTGCGAAAGTATTCGGCCCCCTTGAACTTTGCGACCTTTTGCCACATTTCAGGCTTCAAACATAAAGATATAAAACTGTATTTTTTTGTGAAGAATCAACAACAAGTGGGACACAATCATGAAGTGGAACGACATTTATTGGATATTTCAAACTTTTTTAACTAATCAAAAACTGAAAAATTGGGCGTGCAAAATTATTCAGCACCCTTAAGTTAATACTTTGTAGCGCCACCTTTTGCTGCGATTACAGCTGTAAGTCGCTTGGGGTATGTCTCTATCAGTTTTGCACATCGAGAGACTGAATTTTTTTCCCATTCCTCCTTGCAAAACAGCTCGAGCTCAGTGAGGTTGGATGGAGAGCATTTGTGAACAGCAGTTTTCAGTTCTTTCCACAGATTCTCGATTGGATTAAGGTCTGGACTTTGACTTGGCCATTCTAACACCTGGATATGTTTATTTTTGAACCATTCCATTGTAGATTTTGCTTTATGTTTTGGATCATTGTCTTGTTGGAAGACAATTTGTAGACTCCATCAGGTTTTCTTCCAGAATGGTCCTGTATTTGGCTCCATCCATCTTCCCATCAATTTTAACCATCTTCCCTGTCCCTGCTGAAGAAAAGCAGGCCCAAACCATGATGCTGCCACCACCATGTTTGACAGTGGGGATGGTGTGTTCAGCTGTGTTGCTTTTACGCCAAACATAACGTTTTGCATTGTTGCCAAAAAGTTCAATTTTGGTTTCATCTGACCAGAGCACCTTCTTCCACATGTTTGGTGTGTCTCCCAGGTGGCTTGTGGCAAACTTTAAACAACACTTTTTATGGATATCTTTAAGAAATGGCTTTCTTCTTGCCACTCTTCCATAAAGGCCAGATTTGTGCAATATACGACTGATTGTTGTCCTATGGACAGAGTCTCCCACCTCAGCTGTAGATCTCTGCAGTTCATCCAGAGTGATCATGGGCCTCTTGGCTGCATCTCTGATCAGTCTTCTCCTTGTATGAGCTGAAAGTTTAGAGGGACGGCCAGGTCTTGGTAGATTTGCAGTGGTCTGATACTCCTTCCATTTCAATATTATCGCTTGCACAGTGCTCCTTGGGATGTTTAAAGCTTGGGAAATCTTTTTGTATCCAAATCCGGCTTTAAACTTCTTCACAACAGTATCTCGGACCTGCCTGGTGTGTTCCTTGTTCTTCATGATGCTCTCTGCGCTTTTAACGGACCTCTGAGACTATCACAGTGCAGGTGCATTTATACGGAGACTTGATTACACACAGGTGGATTGTATTTATCATCATTAGTCATTTAGGTCAACATTGGATCATTCAGAGATGCTCACTGAACTTCTGGAGAGTTTGCTGCACTGAAAGTTTAGGGGCTGAATAATTTTGCACGCCCAATTTTTCAGTTTTTGATTTGTTAAAAAAGTTTGAAATATCCAATAAATGTCGTTCCACTTCATGATTGTGTCCCACTTGTTGTTGATTCTTCACAAAAAAATACAGTTTTATATCTTTATGTTTGAAGCCTGAAATGTGGCAAAAGGGTGCAAAGTTCAAGGGGGCCGAATACTTTCGCAAGGCACTGTAAATGGTCTGTAACCTGATTTAATGTGTTCATTTCAAATCAAATCAAATCCAACTTTATTAGTCACATGCTCTGAATACAACAGGTGTAGAGCTTACAGTGAAATGTTTTCTTACAAGCCCCTAACCAACAGCTCCGTTTAAGAAAAATATGGATAAGAATAAGAGATAAAAGTAACAAGCAATTAAAGAGCAGCAGTAAAAAAATACAATATTTACAGGAGGGTGCCAGTACAGAGTCGATGTGCGGGGGCACCGGTTAGTTGAGGTAGTATGTAGATGTAGGTAGAGTTATTAAAGTGACTATGCATAGATGACAACAGAGTGGCAGTGGTGTAGAGGGGGTGGGGGGGGGGGCAATACATATAGTCTGGGTAGCCATTTGACTGGATGCTCAGGAGTCTTATGGCTTGGGGCTAGAAGCTGTTTAGAAGCCTCTTGAACCTAGACATGGCGCTCCAGTACCACTTACCGTGAGAGAACAGTCTATGACTAGGGCAGCTGGAGTCTTTGACAATTTTTAGGGCCTTCCTCTGACACCACCCGGTGTAGAGGTCCTGGATGGCAGGAACCTTGGCCCCAGTGATGTACTGGGCCGTTCGCATTACCCTCTGTACAAAAAACTAAATTTAAAAAATTCATGCTCCAAAAAGATAACCCCAAAACAAACACTGGCAGCCCAAGAGGCTTCTGGACACTTCTCTCTTACTGATTGCCGATAATTTTTAATTACCCACACCTGTGCACTTATCAAGGCTAGGCACAGCATCTGCAGTCGGTTGCTGCTGCCTCCTAGGGATTAGGTAGTGTTCTGTCTATCTATGCTAATACTTAACCACGCCCCTATATAATAAAAATTAGTACAATCATTTTTCTACTTCATTCATGTGGTATACTGAGTAGCAATTTTGTTTTATTTCCAGTTGCTTTATGACTCTAAAACCTAATTAAAATTAACATATTTGATCATTAATATTCTATCTAAATCTTCAAGGGAGAGGGAGTTGACAGGTAATGTTTTTTGTTCACCATGGCGATATCAATATAATTTGTTTAAATCTATCAAAAGAAGAGAACTTTCCGGACCCTGAGTTGTCTTGTTACACTATATGTAAACATGAAATTAAGGAAGTTGACCCTGCTCATTCCTCAATAATTTAGGATGTTTGACAAATCTGATGGAGTTTACCAAACCTTGGGACACATCTTTAAGGAGTCACAGTTTTAAGATACATATTCTTCGAAGTCACAAAGGTTTATTCCAATAAACTACATGAGATCCGTTTTCAGATCCAAGTTTCTAACATTTTGAGTTTCCGAGGTTGAAATTGGAATCCTTTGCTTAGGACAAGGATTGTCCAGATTTTCAAGAATGCCTGAATTACATAGTAATTACCCTTAGGTTTCATTGAAATTCATTGACACAAGTGTTTACTACAGATTTACTATTGTTTATATTCATGGCTTACCATTGCCCTATAAAACCGGGCAGACAGTCACAGGTGTAGTCTTGCTTAGAGCAGTTCCCCCCGTTGAAGCAGCTGTAATTCCATCTGTCTCCAGGACACACGGACGTGGGCAGGTTGGGGTATCTAGAGTTCAGCGACACAAACATACAAGCATCAGTTACCTGACAGTTAGGAGTTTGATAGCTGGCGAAATGGCTCAAACAGAATTGTTAGTTGATTAAGTTGATGTGTCTAATCACCACAGATGTGAGCTAGTATTGGCTTGACAGGATATCATTTAAAATTACTTGAAAGAACTTGAAATAACTTACGGTATCTTTTCAATGTACCATGGGACTTCTGGCACCTTTTCACTAAAAGAGAATGATTAATCAGGCATCCATTTGGGGCGGCAGGGTAGCCTAGTGGTTAGAGCATTGGACTAGTAACCGGAAGGTTGCAAGTTTAAACCCCCGAGCTGACAAGGTACAAATCTTTCGTTCTGCCCCCGAACAGGCAGTTAACCCACTGTTCCTAGGCCGTCATTTAAAATAAGAATTTGTTCTTAACTGACTTGCCTAGTTAAATAAAGGTAAAATTTAAAAAATTGTGTTCATATTACCCTTGACATATGATATGACATATGCAATAACTCATGCACAATTGAGTTATAGCTTTGGATTGTTTTGTTTAGTTCTTGCAGATTTGTTTTTTGATTTGTTCTATGTTCTTTAAGATAAATTAGGGTTAGGATGGGTTAAGGTTGGGGGGGAATATGGGAAGCGTTTGAGACTTACTCGCAGAAGGGCCCGGTCATGTTCCTGGGGCAGTGGCAGGCATAGTTCAGGAGGCCTCTGAGACAGGTGGCCTCCGGGCCGCACTTGTTGTTCTCACATGTGTCCACGTCCTTCTCACACCTGGTCCCCCCATACCCCGGCTCACACGCACATAGATATCCCTCCCCCAACACACTGCAGTTGCCATGGACACAGGGCTTGACGGCGCAGGTGTCCACGTCATTCTGGCATTGTGGCCCCATCCACTCAGGAGGGCACCTGCAGAGGGAGAGGTCAAAGAGTTCCTCACACACCCCCTGGTTTAGACAAGGGTTCGGCGTGCACACACTAGCCCCCCGGCAGCCATATAGGGGGGTGACGGCACTGGGGGTCCTCACAAACTGCCCTTCTTGGGGCCTGGGAAGGTTCAGGTCAGTATCTCCATAGTAGGGCAGTGGGAGCCCCCCGATCTGGACAGGGCCCAGACATCCATCCAAATTCCCCCCTGCCTCTGGCCCCAGACCTCCCAGGAGGATGTCCACTCCCTCCCTGAGGAAGGCCAGGCTCCCAGAGGCGACTTTGGACACAACATGCTCCTCCTCTACTCCATCTCTTCCCCCATCCAGGACCATGATCCACCTGGAGGTCTGTAGATCCGGGGCTTCCATGGAGAGCTCCACCATGTGCCACTTGCCGTCGCTGACCAGGCCCCGGCTCTGGGCAGTGAGCTTGGGGGAGGCCTCACCACCACCGGCCTGTAGTTCTAGCAGGAGGTGAGAGTCCTGGAGGGAGATGGTGATGAACTCAGAGCCTTTCTTGGTGTGTAGGAGGGTGGCGTTCGTTTGTCTGGTTCGCACACTTAGGAGGACGCTGCTGAGGTGGTGCCTGATCTTCCCGTTGCCTCTGTAGGAAAGTATGCTGTCATTCCGAAGTGTCACGTTGGACACACCTGGGATGCAAAACAGAAGAGGCTTAAAACAACGAAATCTGTAACTGAAATATCCTCAGTGGCACAAGAAGCAACCAAAAATCAACGAGAGAGATGGGGCAAGTGCAATGTTCAACATTTTGGGCTAAAACCCCTTTCAAGTAACTGAGTCATTAACCGTTGCCCCCATCTCTCCCATTGATTTGTGGTTAGCCCTGGGCAAAGTTACTGAAGTTAAAGGTGGCTGTTTAAAGAAATCCACACCATGGATTCCAGTCTCTCCTAGCCCATAGACTACTTTCAGGGTAAGGAACCATATCTTTTAATTGCCTATTGAACAAATAGGAGCATTACTTGAAAAAATTCTGGTACCTTAACCTCTTGAATCATGTGGTGGTATGGTTAATCTGGGGGGATAAACTTGGCTTATTGGCTCATGGGAATTCTGTGTTGGGCTTCTCCTTCTGCCCTAAGTCTCTACTGTATTTACCTTTACTCTAGTTAAGCCCTCAGATAAGGAAACACAGGGAGGATAATCAACAGCCCATTCAGTGGATACACACTGAATAAGCCGACATACTAGTCTGCTCTATATAGAATACGCCAAATACAGAGAAAAAATTGCTACATGTCTATGTTTCCCTGGCCTCTCTTCAAGAACCCCCAGCCAGTTCCACGTATCTATTTAAGTACAGCGAACTTAATTCAACTAATTAAGCAGACATGATTCAACTTGTCAAGCAGAGTGGATTCAGCTAATGAAGGGCTTGATGATTAGTGAACTACCGGTAATTGAATCAGGTGCACTGATACTGGATTAGGTCAAATACACTACATGACCAAAAGTATGTGGACACGTGCTCGTCAAACATCTCATTCCAAAATCCTGGGCATTAATATGGAGTTGATCCTCCCTTTGCTGCTATAACAGCCTCCACTCTTCTGGGAAGGCTTTCCACTAGATGTTGGAACATTTCTTTGGGGACTTGCTTCCATTCAGCCACAAGAGCATTAGTGAGGTTGTGCACTGATGTTGGGCAATTAAGTCTGGCTCGCAGTCGGTGTTCCAATTCATCCCAAAGGTGTTAGATGGGGTTGAGGTCAGGGCTCTGCGCAGGCCAGTCAAGTTCTTCCACACTGATCTCAACAAACCATTTCTGTATGGACCTCGCTTTGTGCACAGGGACATTTTCATGCTAAAACAGGAAAGGGCATTCCTCAAACTGTTGCCACAAAGTCGGAAGCAAAGAATCATTGTATGCTGTAGCATTAAGATTTCCCTTCACTGGAGCTAAGGGGCCTTGCCCGAACCATGAAAAACAGCCCCAGACAATTATTCCTCCTCCACCAAACTTTACAGTTGGCACTATGCATTGGGGCAGGTAGTGTTCTCCTGGCATCCGCCAAACCCAGATTTGTCCATCAGACTGCCAGATGGTGAAGTGTGATTCATCACTCCAGAGAACGAGAGTCCAATGGCGGTGAGCTTTACACCACTCCAGCCGACATTTAGGCTTGTGTGCAGCTGCTCGACCATGGAAACCCATTTCATGAACATCCCGACGAACAGTTATTGTGTTGACGTTGCTTCCAGAGGCAGTTTGGAACTCTGTAGTGAGTGTTGCAACCGAAGACAGACGATATTTCCTTCAACACTCGGCGATCCCGTTTGTGTGGCCTAGCTTGTGTGGCTGAGCTGTTGTTGCTGCTAGATGTTTCCACTTCACAATAACAGCACTTGCAGTTGACCGCAGCAGCCAAAGGCAGGGCAGATATTTGACGAACTGACTTGTTGGAAAGGTGGCATCCTATGACGGTGCCACATTGAAAATCACTGAGCTCTTCAGAAAGTCCATTCTACTGCCAATGTTTATCCATGGAGATTGCATGGCTGTGTGCTCGATTATATACACCTGTCAGCAACGGGTGTGGCTGAAATAGCCAAATCCACTAATTTAAAGGGGTGTCCACATACAATTGTAAATATAGTGTTACTGGACCTTGCAGGCGGTATTAAAAGAGAGGTTTGAGAAACATTGATATGAGTAATAGTGAAATTTGACTTTTGATTTCTGCAGAATGGATTACATTGCTTGATTGATAATCTCTTCAGAAAGGGGTTCCCGAACTAGGAACTCACACTCAAAGCCCTGTGAGAGGGTCTGGCAGGCTGCGGTCGAGGGGCACGGAGACAGCTCACACCACTTGACCACCTCACAGCGCCGCCCTGCAATGTTGGGTGGGCAATTGCAGATAAAGTCGTCCCACATGGAGTAGCACACTCCGCCGTTCAGACATGGGATGTTCTGGAGGAGACAAATAATAACTCTGTCAAGCAGTTGACTTTGTCATGGAAAATGTCATGGGGCAACTGTGTTGTCATGGGGAGGTTGTGCAGAGTCATTGGGCAACTACAGTTGAAGTCGGAAGTTTGCATACACCTTAGCCAAATACATTTAAACTCATTTTTTCCACAATTCCTGACATTTAATCCTAGTAAAAATTCCCTGTCTTAGGTCACCACTTTATTTTAAGAATGTGAAATGTCAGAATAATAGTAGAGAGAATAATTAATTTCAGCGTTTATTTTTTTTATCACATTCCCAGTGGGTATGAATTTTACATACACTTAATTAGTATTTGGTAGCATTGCCTTTAAATTGTTTAACTTGGGTCAAACGTTGCAGGTAGCCTTCCACAAGCTTCCCACAATAAGTTGGGTGAATTTTGGCTCATTCCTCCTGACAGAGCTGGTGTAACTGAGTCAGGTTTGTAGGCCTCCTTGCTCGCACACTCTTTTTCAGTTCTGCCCACAAATGTTCTATAGGATTGAGGTCAGGGCTTTGTGATGGCCACTCCAATACCTTGACTTTGTTGTCCTTAAGCCATTTTGCCACAACTTTGGATGTATGATTGGGTCACTGTCTATTTGGAAGACCCATTTGCGACCAAGCTTTAACTTCCTGACTGATATCTTGAGATGTTGCTTCAATATATCCACATAATTTTCCTACCCCATGATGCCATCTATTTTGTGAACTGCACCAGTCCCTCCTGCAGCAAAGCACTCCCAAAGGTTTTGGCTGATTTCTTTTGATTTTCATGATGTCAAGCGAAGAGGCACTGAGTTTGAAGTTAGGCCTTGAAATGCATCCACAGGTACACCTCCAATTGACTAAAATTATGTCAATTAGCCTATCAGAAGCGTCTAAAGCCATGACATAATTTTCTGGAATTTTCCAAGCTGTTTAAAGGCACAGTCAACTTAGTGTATGTAAACTTCTGACCCATTGGAATTGTGACACCTTGAATTATAAGTTAAATAATCTGTCTGTAAACAATTGTTGGAAAAATGACTTGTGTAATGCACAAAGTAGATGTCCTAACTGTAACGGTTGTCGTTGGTGGAAGAAGGAGAGGACCAAGGTGCAGCGCGGTACGTGTTCATGATCTTTTAATTACACTGAACACTAGAACAAAAAGAACAAAACGGAACAAACGAAACAGTCCCGTCTGGGACAGAGACAGAAAACAACTACCCACAACTCAAGGGCGAAAACAGGCTGCCTAAGTATGGTTCTCAATCAGAGACAACGATTGACAGCTGCCCCTGATTGGGAACCATACCAGGCCAAACACCTAGAAATACAAACATAGAACAAAACATAGAATGCCCACCCCAACTCACGCCCTGACCAACCTAAAATAGAGACATAAAAAAGGAACTAAGGTCAGGACGTGACACTAACCGACTTGCCAAAATTATTAACAAGAAATTTGTGGAATGGTTGAAAAACGGGTTTTAATGACTCCAACCTAAGTGTATGTAAACTTCTGACTTCAACTGTATGTTGTCAAAGAGAATATACTTGCAGAGCTCCAGAAACTGATTCTCAAATAGAACCCCCCATCACACTTGTAGGCAATGTCATGGCGACGTTAACTAGCTTCGATCATGCGCGGAAATTAGAGAAAATGAACAACTATGTGAAGGTTAAGGACCAAGCAGGCAATGAG
This sequence comes from Oncorhynchus clarkii lewisi, assembly GCF_045791955.1. Classification (NCBI taxonomy): domain Eukaryota; kingdom Metazoa; phylum Chordata; class Actinopteri; order Salmoniformes; family Salmonidae; genus Oncorhynchus; species Oncorhynchus clarkii. Next base: position 10,690,056 of record NC_092166.1, on the reverse strand, counting down.
ACAACAAAGTAGGGTGCAAACACTGTAGTTGGGTTTTTATTTCCCCAAACTTTAAGTTGTTAACAATGTAAGAGGATTCAAGCCATAAAGTTGCATAAAATATTATACGGTCTGTAAATTAATAAAAGTAAACTTTTCTAAAGCCTCAACATAAAGTATAACTGACGTCTACATAGCAGAGGAGGAGCAACTGTAACGATCGTAGTTGGAATGAGACAGGCGGGAGTGAAGGGCGATTCCGGCAGCTCCGGAGTGACGGGCGATTCCGGCAGCTCCTGACTGATGGGCGGCCCCGGCAGCTCCTGACAGACGGGCGGCTCTGGCAGCTCAGGACAGATGGGCGGCTTTGGCAGCTCAGGACAGATGGGCGGCTTTCGCTGCCTCCAGCTCTGCCTTGAGGCGGCGATATTCCCCAGCCTGTGGCCAGGGCCCTTTTCTGTCCAAAATCTCCTCCCATGTCCATGAGTCCATAGATCGCTGCTGCCCGATACCACGCTGCTTGGTCTTTGGTTGATGGGTGATTCTGTAACGTAATTCGTCCTCCTCTGACGAGGAGGAGTCAAGATTGGACCAATGCGCAGCGTTGTATGTGTCCATGTTAATATTTAATAAATCAACTGAACACTGAATAACAAAACAACAAAGTGAAAGAACGAAACGACAACGAAACAGTCCTGTCTGGTGAAGACACAAAACAGAAAATAATCACCTACAAAACACAGGTGGGAAAAGGCTACCTAAGTATGATTCTCAATCAGAGACAATGAACGACACCTGCCTCTGATTGAGAACCATACCAGGCCAAACACATAAACACAATATAGAAAAAAGAACATAGACTACCCACCCCAACTCACGCCCTGACCCAACTAAAACAAAGACATAACAAAGGAACTAAGGTCAGAACGTGACAGCAACTCATATCAAGGGTTAACTAAAGCCAAAAGCATGGCACTCAGAAGGGAATGGCCAGTTCCAAATATACAAGGCAGGTAGGCTGTAAAGATACTCATATGTGCATAGTACATTTTACCATAATATTTAGAGTTAGGGAAATCCATTTCGCCTACATGCTGGACAGAGGCGATCCAAAACCCCTCCAGATTAAGGGTAATAGAATGTGGGTAATAGAATGTGGGTAATAGAATGTGCCAAGAACACCTAGCCACCAGAAAAGAGCTGCACAAAACCAAAATGGTAAAACAGGGTCATTATTTGAACAAGGCTAAATGTTTGTTGCAAATGAATGTTAAAGTGCACAGGATAGGGACGTTTAGCAGTGCGGCTAGATGTGTCTGTCACTCTAAGGAAGTTATCTTGGATGCTAGGAACTTTGGGTTTATAAACTCAGTGGTGTTGTCATGAGGCAACTGTGGTGTTGTCATGAGGCAACTGTGGTGTTGTCATGAGGCAACTGTGGTATTGTCATGAGGCAACTGTGGTGTTGTCATGAGGCAACTGTGGTATTGTCATGAGGCAACTGTGGTGTTGTCATGGGGCAACTGTGGTGAGTCATGGGGCAACTGGCATTGTCATGGGGCAACTGTGGTTTATCAGTATAGTATGTAGTATATACTGTGGTTTGTTATGGGGCGACTGTGGTTTGTCAATATAGTATGTAGTATATACTGTGGTTTGTCAGTATAGTATGTAGTATATACTGTGGTTTGTCATGGGGCAACTGTGGTTTGTCAGTATAGTATGTAGTATATAGTATAGTGTATGTCCAGCTACTCACACTGCAGACGTTGTCACTCATACATCCCTGTGTGACGTTGACCAGCTCCTCCACACCGTATGAGGCCACTGAAGTTCCTATGGGAAAGAACTGCAGCCGTTTATTGTTTATTCTCAGGTCCTGGACACAGCCTTTCAGGTAACCCCCGAAGGAGGCCGAGGCTCTCTGATCAGACAAGCCCCCAACGTAGACCAGGTCCCCTGGCTGCGCCACCACGGGCCGGATGGGAATGGTTCCATGGCTCTGGGTCGACTGGAACAGGGTCACAGAGTCGCCCTCCAGCTGCACCGTCACCAAGTGAAAGTGGCCGTCACTGACCACTTTGCTTCCCTCCAGGCTCTCAAAATTGTTCACCTGAACTTTGACCCGGCCGTCATCCAGCCACAGGCGGAGGTACTGGCTGGTGCTGTTAGCCAGGACCAGGAGAAGGCCACTGGGGCGCCGGGTACGCACAAACATGGATATGGTGATGGTGCCAGAACCCAGGGGATCGTCCAAGGAGAAGACGGCATAGCTTGCTACGTCCTCGTTCCCGAACTTGGCGGTGATGTACTCTGCGTTGATACAGAGAGAGAGAGTTTTAGAAAAATAAATAGTTGCAAACTATGTCCTCCCAATTATTTAATGCATAGATGAAGAACTAACAGAGAGAGATGGTGTCAAAACACAAAGACAATAGCATGGTTTCCACTACACTCTTAGAAAAAAGGGTTCCAAAACAGTTCTTCAGCTGTCCCATTAGGAGAACACTTTTCGGATCCAAATAGGACCCTTTTAGGCTCCACATGGAACCCTTTTGGATACCATGTAGAACCCTCTGCAGAAAGGGTCCTACATGGAACCCAAAATGGTTCTACCTGGAACAAAAAAAAGTTCATCAAAGGGTTTTCCTATGTGGAACCCTTTTCCGGTTCTAGAACGCAGGTTTTTCTAAGAGTGTACCAATCTCCAGTCGGGCCACTGTGTGTTAGTGCCTTCTCTTTTTCCAAAACTATGCTATTGTTTGTTTACTAGTCTGGGAACCAGGATTGGTGTAAATTCCATTTATTCCTGACATGAAAAGTTTTCAAATCATGAATTGAATTAAACTCATAAAAATGTAATGGAATTGCCCCCAATTTTGACTTGGTACCAGACTGAGATGTTTATGCCACTCATTCAAGCAGCAGGGATGGAATATTGTCAGGTGTGAGCTTAGGCAATCCGGCCCCTGAGGACTAGAGTTGCCCATCCCTGATTCAAGGTGAAGAGGACCAGTATTCAGAACTCGGACCAGTTATTTCCACCTCTCACGTTAAAGCGTTGTGGCGGGAGTCCTTGGGAACCCCTGTTTTCTGGAAAGTAAAAGCTCTCCCAGTCGGCTCCTTAAACGTTTCCTTAATCCTAAGGCCAGGTGTTATTTGATTTGCTTCTCTCGGCCTCTGTGTGTTTGAGTTTATGTGTGTACGTTCATGTGTGCCTGTGTGTGTGTACCTGTGTGTGTACCTGTGTGTGCGCATACATGTGTGTTTATGAGTGTGTGTGTGTGTGTGTGTGTGTGTGTGTGTGTGTGTGTGTGTGTGTGTGTGTGTGTGTGTGTGTGTACTGTATATGCTATTTTTACTAGTTCTCTAAGCTCCTTTGCAGTCTACCACAGGCTACTTTATCCACCTGTTCGGTGCCACATTACAAATCCAGCCATCCAGATTTTGGAGTGATCCTGAGGCTGAACTGTTGACCTGTAAATCAGGCAAAAATGACAATTTCCATTGGTCTTGGCTACATTATCCAAGCTTTAGGAGAAGCACATAACCATTGCTCTAATAGAATATGTGGTATTATTGCATTGAAATGACATTCTGAAGCTGTGGCTCTCATATTGTACAGTGTTTCTGCTTTACTTTGGTTTTACTGCTACATCTTCAGTGTTTTCAGACAACACTCTCCAGGCCTTACCCTCAGCACAGTCAGTATTCCCCTTGTATGGTCTGTAGCATTCACACACATAGCTCCTCCATCCCTGGTTTATGCAATGCCCCCGGTTCTGACACGGGTTGTCGTCACACTTGTCCTTGTCGCTGCACCCCACTGTGACGTTGATCTGAGCCGGTGAGTTGGCGGGGGCAGGCACCACCAGCCGTGACTCCACAAACACGTCCCGAAAGCAGCCCAGGAAGTTGGCAGGCGGGACAAGTGGGACAGGGGGGTCAGCAGCCTCAGGCGTCCTCTTTCCTGCTACCACACCGGAGCCCCAGCCCAGTCCCACACCTCCTAGGAAGAGGCTGTGGCGGACTGAGCCGGACTCGGAGAGTCCGGAGCCTTGCTCCAGTAGGGGGGTGTCGGTGGTTGGGAACTCCTTGGTGCAGCCCACCTCATCACAGGAGGACTGAAGCAATCTGATCCCGCTTCCCTCCGCCTCACTGCCCAGCCAGGCCTCCACTGTGTGCCACTGGCCATCCGACACGCTCGGCGGTAGCTCCAGAACCACTGCCCTTCTTGACTCTTGACCTCTTAGCATGCTGAGGCGTAAGTGGCTGTCGACCAGCTCGATGGTGAGCAGCAAGTCTTCGACCCGGCGCTGGAGGAGGGTGCCGACGTGCCGGTCCGTCCTGAAGCTTAGGGTGACGTTCAGAGGTACTTCAGGGTCCGATAGCTGGGTCTCCACGTACATGTAGCCGCTGGTCTCGAAGGAGAAGATGGTGGACGTCTGACACTTGGAGCCGGTGAAGCCCGCACGGCAGGAGCAGGTGTAGGTGTGGCGGTCGTTCAGGAAGAGGGGAGAGCAGATGCTGCCATTCTTGCAGCGGTTGCCGTCGCAGCCCAGGAGGGCGACTGTGCAGTTCTCACCTCCGTACAGTTGGCCATCTTGGCTCTGTTGAGAGCAGAGGCACCTGTAGCCTCCATGATGGCTCTCGCAGACGCCACCATTCTGACACGGTAGCAGTTCACATGTGTTAGTGTCCTCCTCACAGGTGGCACCTGTGTAGATATGTAAACAATCAGATATCTTTGCTTCCTGCATTAAAATCAGTTGGCAATTCTTTTTTATCTATGTGGAATTAATATGTTATTGATATGAATCCGTTTTTCTTTTTCCTTCATGTGAATTTGGCCATACCAAGAGATTGAAAACATTAATTCAAAAGTTTGCCATTGATTACTAGTTTTTTTTATTTTTATCTTTATTTTCCTTTCGATATATCCACATTTACCTAGTTAAATGCACATCTATATATAGGGAAGTATAACACTAATTTTGCAGATTGGTTGATATGTTCACTTGTACTACTTTTTTCCTGTATCAACCAATAAAATAATAACTTTAATTATAGAAATAGATATTTGGAGTTTATTTTGTGATGTTTAGTTTGAACACTATAGAAAGCAAGTCATAAAGAACATAAAACTGTTGATGAAAATATTAGCGTGATAAAACAATTTGATATTCTCTTTGTAACACTTTTCTGTTCTGTGCACTGTATATCCTCACAGGAAACCTCACAGAGAACAACAACAACAACAAACTCACTACGAACAAGAGAGCTAAATTACCTGTATAGAGTAACCACGAAATCCAAACATACACGTTGACTCTCAACATGGTCCTTGGCCAGTCCTCCTAATCAGTAGAAATCGGAATATCGGTAAATGACTCCATTGCATTTCACAGAAGTTGTTTGGAAGCCATTACAACAGATATCAGCTTCTTGTGTTTCCCCCATGGATGAATAGCTGCCCAGTCCAGTCACTCGGGATCACTACGAGCTAGATAGCCTATTTGGGATTAAGCTAATGTACTTAAAATGTCTTACAAAAGGAGTGCTAGCCAAGGAGGAGTTCACAGGACTAATTTGAGCAACAGCAAACATCTCCATTAGTCTAGTAACACGAAGGCTTACATAAGAGACTAGAACCTACCTCACCGATTATGACTTTTTAAAATTAACTTGAATTTAATTTAGGCTGTCTCATGGTGACCTGAAGACCCCCCAAAAATCCATTAATACAACAAAACAAAACAATCCTAACTATAAGACAGCCTATAGTAGGAGGAGTACTGATATAGCCTATAATTCAAATCAAATCAAATCAAATTTGTTACATACACATGTTTAGCAGATGTTATTGTGGGTGTGGCGAAATGTTTTAGTACTTTGATAGTACACTGGTGTCGCGAGAATTTTTATCCCAATGGTTGAACTCAACTATCACTACAGCTTTGACCAATTCCCAGAAGTTTGTAACAATTAGACAAAGCCCCCAGTCTGCAATAGATCAATCCTTTATTCAGAGAGTACCCTGAGGTAAAAAATGCAAACACAGTCATTTTATAACTCCCACCCCCACCTACACACACACACACACACACACACACACACACACACACACACACACACACACACACACACACACACACACACACACACACACACACACACACACACACACACACACACACACACACACACTCTCTCCTCCCTAGATTTGAGGGGCCTTGAAACGTCGACAGTTCAGTTGGCCTTGAATGTCTCAACTCTACCCAGCTCATATTGCGAAATAGTAACACAATGGTCTAGTCACACACATTATTAAATTATGACTCTAACACATTTCATACACTTATATGATTTCATATAGTATTGACTTTAGTCAATACTTTAAACATATAAATTCCTTTATCAACTGGTTTCAAAGATTTAGTGAACTGATGTTATAGACACACAAAAACACACACACACACGTTGGAAGTTAGGGTACCATTCAGTAAAATCCTTTACAGTTTTCTATTAGCATATTGGTTAAGGTTAAAACACAGCCACCTAATACATACTTGCCTACATCAGGGTACTGTGACTCTCTGTGTGGACATTGGTCTCTCTCTCTCCCTGTCTCTATCTCTCCTCTTGCTCTCTCTCTTTCTCTGTCACTCTCTCCCTTTCTCTCTCTCTCTCTCTCTCTCTTTCTCTCTCTCTCCTCTCCAATTCAATTCAATTCAAGGGTCTTTATTGGCATGGGAAACATATGTTAACATTGCCAAAGCAAGTGAGGTAGATAAAGGGCCTCCCGGGTGGCGCAGTGGTTAAGGTCGCTGTACTGCAGCGCCAGCTGTGTCATCATAGTCCCTGGGTTCGCGCCCAGGCTCTGTCGGCTGCGACCGGGAGGTCCGTGGGGCGACGCACAATTGGCCTAGCGTCGTCCGGGTTAGGGAGGGCTTGGTCGGTAGGGATGTCCTTGTCTCATCGCGCAGTGTGCCTTGAATTCTGAATAAATCACTGACAGTGTCACCAGCAAAGCACGCCCACACCATCACAACTCCTCCTCCATGCTTCACGGTGGGAACCACACATGCGGAGATCATCGGTTTACCTACTCTGCGGTTGGAGCCAAAAATCTCAAATTTCGACTCATCAGACCAAAGGACAGATTTCCACCGGTCTAATGTCCAAGCAAGTTATTATCTAGAGTCAATCAGTGTCCTGTTATAGCAGCAAAGGGGTTCCATATTAATCAGATATGATTAATATGATTAAATGATGATATACTCCGCTAAAAGCGCCGAGCAGGTGTTCCTGGTGTGCAGGGTGCTTGGTCGACTGTTGGAGCTGTACGTCAAGGCTGAGAAATGTCTGTTCTTCCAACAGTCCATCTCCTTCCTAGGGGTTGAGGACAGCAGACGGAACATACAGGCGCCCAGCTGGACACTGGGGGGGAGTGGGCTCTGTGCGTAACTATGTCCGCGTCCAACAAGTATGGGAGTGTGATCCATGGACCGCTCCTCTGTGTCATACATCCGGGACAGTGCGTCTGCCTTAGCGTTCTGGGAACCTGGTCTGTAGGAGTGAAAACAAAACGGGTAAAGAACATGGCCCACCTTGCCTGGCGAGGACTCAGTCTCCTACAGTCTCCTACAGACCAGGTTCCCAGAACGCTAAGGCAGACGCACTTTCCCGGATGTATGACACAGAGGAGCGGTCCATGGATCACACTCCCATACTTGTTGGACGCGGACATAGTTACGCACAGAGCCCACTCCCCCCCAGTGTCCAGCTGGGCGCCTGTACGTTCCGTCTGCTGTCCTCAACTGTTTTATATATTTGGCCCACACGTCACCCTCCTCTGGTCACCCTGGCATCGGTCGGACAGTGCGTTAACTTAGTTGGTCCATCTTGGCCAAGGACGTGAGGGTTTATGTTTCCTCAAATTCCTGGTCGTTGTGGATTCCTCCTGCTCGGTGTGCGCCCAGTGCAAGTCTCCCTGGCACCTGCACAGATGGAAGTTACAACCCCAACCCACAACGGCCGTGGTCGCACCTGTCGGTGGACTTCCTGACAGACATTCCTTCATCATAGGGCAACACCACGATCCTGGTCGTTGTGGATTGGTTTTCTAAGTCCTGCCGTCTCCTCCCTTTGCCCGGTCTCCCTACAGCCCTATAGACTGCAGAGGCCCTGTTCACTCACGTCTTCCGGCAGGGTAGCCTAGTGGTTAGAGCGTTGGACTAGTAACCGGAAGGTTGCAAGTTCAAACCCCCGAGCTGCCAAGGTCGATCTGTCGTTCTGCCCCTGAACAGGCAGTTAACCCACTGTTCCTAGGCCGTCATTGAAAATAAGAATTTGTTCTTAACTGACTTGCCTGGTTAAATAAAGGTAAAATTATAAATTAAAATTAAAACTATGGGGTGCCTGAGGATATAGTCTCTGATCGGGGTCCCCAGATCACATCTAGGGTCTGGAGAGCGTTCATGGAACGTCTGGGCGTCTCGGTCAGCCTCACCTCAGGTTTTCACCTGAGAGTAACGGGCAGGTGTGGGTAGGTTTCTGCAGTCATATTGCCAGGCCCGGCCGGGGGAGTGGGTGGCGTTCAACCCCTGGGCAAAGATGGCCCAAAACTCACTCCGCCAGTCCTGCACTAACCTCTCTCCTTTCCAGTGCGTACATCCTGTTCTGGCACCGTGGCATCAGAGCCAGATCTTGCGGTGGATGAATGGTTTAAGCGCTCGGAGGAGACCTGGGACGCCGCCCATGTGCACCTGCAACGGGCAGTGAGGCGGCAGAAGGCGAGCGCCGACCGCCACCGCAGTGAGGCCCCGGTGTTTGCACCGGGGGACCGGGTCTGGCTCTCGACCCGAAACCTGCTCCTCCGCCTTCCCTGCCGGAAGCTGGGTCCGCGGTTTGTGGGGCCATTTAAAGTCCTGAGGAGACTGAAGGAGGTAAGCTACAGGTTACAGCTTCCCCCAGATCACATTAATCCCTCGTTCCATGTGTCTCTCCTCAGGCCGGTGGTGGCTGGTCCACTCCAGGAAGCTGAGGTGCGGGAGGTTCCTCCACCCCCTCTGGACATCGAGGGGGCCCCGGCGTATGCTGTTCGAGACATCCTGGACTTGAGGCGTCGGGCAAGGGGCCTTCAGTACCTCGTGGAGTGGGAGGGGTACGGTCCGGAGGAGAGATGCTGGGTGCCGGTGAAGGGCGTGGAGGACATCCTGGACCCTTCGTTGCTCCGGGATTTCCACCGTCTCCGTCCGGATCGCCCTGTGCCTCGCCATCCGGGTCATCCCCGAGGTCGGTGTCGGCGCTCTGCTGGAGCCGGTGGGGTCAAGGGGGGGGGGGGGGGGGGGGGGGGGGGTACTGTCATGACTTCCACCGAAGTTGGTCCCTCTCCTTGTTCGGGCGGCGTTCTGCGGTTAACGTCACCGGGCTTCTAGCCATCGCCGATCCACTTTTCATTTTCCTTTTGTTTTGTCTTTGTCTTACACACCTGGTTTCAATCCCCCAATTACCTGTTCATTATTTAACCCTCTGTTCCCCCATGTTTGTTTGTGAGTGATTGTTTCTATGTGGGAAGGTCTGTTATTGTGGGCTCTGTTTTTGTATTACATTTATTATATGTTGAGTAAAATATGTTTATTTACTCATATCTGCTGTCCTGTGCCTGACTCCTATACACCAGCTACACATAGACCTCCTGACATTGTGGGAGCTGTACTGTTAGATTTCAGTGCAGCCTTTGATATTACTGACCATAAACTGTTGTTGAAAAAACGTAAGTGCTATGGCTTTTCAACCTCTGCCATATTGTGGACTCATAGCTATCTATCTAATAGATCTCAAAGTTGTTTTTTTTATGGAAGCGTCTCTAATGTCAAACATGTAAAGTGTGGTGTACAGCAGGGCAGCTCTCTAGGCCCTCTATTCTTTTCTATTTTTTATCAGAGTGACTGGCATTCCAGTTACAATAGTCATTTAAAACATTAACAATGTCTACACTGTATTTTTGATCAATTTGATGTTATTTTAATGGATAGAAAATGTGCCTTTCTTTCAAAAACAAGGACCGTTCAATGGGACCCCAAACTTTTGAACGGTAGTGTTGTTGATTAGCAATACACAGAGCAGTTATTACATTTAAAATTAAGTTACAGGTACTGGTCATCTCTGTATACACGTTGCAAGACCCACTGGTTGATGCTTATTTATAAAACCCTCTTAGGCCTCACTCCCCCCTATCTGAGATATCTACTGCAGCCCTTGTTCTCCACATACAGTACAACACCCGTTCTGCCAGTCACATTCTGTTAAAGGTCCCCAAAGCACACACATCCCTGGGTCACTCTTTTTTTCAGTTCGCTGCAGCTAGTGACTGGAACGAGCTGCAAACACTCAAACTGGACAGTTTTGTCTCTTCATTCAAAGACTCAATCATGGACACTCTTACTGACAGTTGTGGCTGCTTTGCGTGATGTATTGTTGTCTCTACTTTCTTGCCCTTTGTGTTGTTGTCTGGGCCCAATAATGTTTGTACCATGGTTTTTGCTGCTACCATGTTGTGCTGCTACCATGTTGTGTTGTTACCATGTTGTTGTTATGTTGTGTTGTCATGTGTTGCTGCCATGCTATGTTGTTGTCTTAGGTCTCTCTTTATGTAGTGTTGTGTTATCTTTCTTGTCGGTCATGGTGTGTGTTTTGCCCCCCCAAAAATGTTTTTTTTTTATCCCAGCCCCTACCCTGCAGGAGGCCTTTTGCATTTTGGTAGGCCGTCATTGTAAATAAGAATTTGTTCTTAACTGACTTGCTTTAGTTAAATAAAGGTTAAATAAAAAATGAATAATAAAAATTGTTTTGAGAAGATCAGAAGGTACTTTATGGGTTATTCTAACTCGAAAGGTTCACTTGTGATTTTAAATGGTCATCTTGATCGCTACATTATGTAATAACAGTAGACAGGGTTTGAATGTAAACATACCGTTGATAAATATTTGGGGAATGTGATGTGATGAATGGTTTAATTTATACTGTCTCCTTTGGCGCATGTGCTAGTTAGAGCATGACAGCAGTTAGGAACATGGCTATTTAGTGTACAATCGCATGTTGTTTGTTACTTGGCATTTATGTTATTAAATGTGGCAACACATTGAAAATAACCTATGGATTAATTATCTTATGTTTAGCTTTAACCAAGGCCAGTACAAATACAGTTCTAAATGTTCATTTCGTCACTGATTCTACGAGTCAGTGTGAATCATTTCTCATATTTCCCCCTTTTCAGCTATAACATTACAATTGTGTAGCTAGTAGGTTATGGGATTTCTATAGATTGACGGAAGTGAATGAAGCTAGTGCAGTTAAGGTGATAATGGCTGGGGTCATTTTTCCACAATAGCATACTGTACATGGGGAGTTAATTTGCATGTCAGTAAATCTCACAGAGGTATTGATTTTACATGCCATACTTGTTGACGCTGATTAATTGATCAGTGTTGACGCTGACATTATGACATTATGTTAATTATTATTATTACATTATGACGTTGTCTAATGTATGTAAATAACATGTCATAATCCAAATTGCAAGTAGGTCATTGAAACAAGGGTGAATAAGAGCAGAACATTAAAGAAGTCTATACTGTTGAAGACCAGTTTGAGGAACGGTTTGATTATTATCATGGGTTTCCAATCATTCCTTTTCCTAATCAATATTTTTTATTATTCGCCTCTATTCATTTTTAAGTGGGTTATGGCTGTGAGACTGTTAGATGAAGGCGTTCACAGTCCTTTCATCCTACAACTCTCTATACAGGTTCCCTAGGTCGTATTTCACTACAATACCCACAATGCCACATACACTATAAATTCGCATAGGCGAATAATGTGATACAGTTCAGCACATTCTTCACCTTTTATCAAGGAACACAAAGCACACAAAGGCTGTTACCGTTTAAAACAATTTACACGTACCTGCATAAATATGAGAGAAATATCAAAGGGTTTCGGTCGGCTTTTTGTGTGACATTTCTCTCTGATTACTGTTACACAAAGGGCTCGAGGACAAAAGCTGAAACAGCCAATGAACGAGCGCGTTGTTTGTTTGCGACGTTTCCCCAAGAATGTGAAGGTGGGGCGTTTTGCGATATTCAGGAAATTGTCATTTTTCTATTTATCTCAGAGTAGAGATGTACAAATGTATTTAGTTTTTTTTCTTAGCGTGCTTACACTTCTAAGGTAGGTTTGAAAATTATTTCACTTGCACGAATGCTTTCCCAAAGGGGCAGTAAGGGTCGTTTGTCAACGTTCTCCTCTTCGGGGGGTGTAGGGTGGGGGGGCTGTTGTACAGACCATAACATAGGGGTCCTTGAGGTGGATAGCGAATTTGAGACTGCAACATTGTAGCCAACTGCTAACGCACATCAAAACTGAATTGAGTTGGCTGCATGCTACGTTGGCTCGAATTTGCGATATAACAACGTTGTCAGCGGTTGAGTTGTTGATACACCCATGTCACTGCATACATTGGCTTTCACAAAACATTAGCCAAAATATCAAAGGCTGGCTATAACAGTAACGTATACACGTTTAATCAGCTGCATCTATAAGCTACATCTGTCTTTACCTCTCACCTTGCCTTACAGGCTGTGTAATAACATATGTACAACATAACTTTCTACTGACATAGGCAGTTTCTTGAAATTATGTCTGTTTTTCAGAACTCTTTGAATGGTTCCCCATTTAACATAATGATGACGAGAAAACCCAACCAACCTCAACCCCCAAAGAGAAGAGGAAAGGTCTGTGCTAGTGCCAGTGGGCAAATTGACTCACTGGACAACAATACAATGACTGACTCAGAGACAGTTCCTCAATCACAAAAGAGGCACCTGACCATGATGAAGCATGGCGACAACCTCCTCAAGTTTCTAAACGAGGACCGAACGAAGCAGAGGTTCTGTGACGTCTCCGTCAGTGTGGGCGGGAAGCACTACAGGGCCCACAAAGCCATGTTGGCGCACGGTAGCAGCTACTTCCACGCCGAGCTGACCAAAAACCCAACCGCCGATCACGTGATTCTCGACCACGTGGAGGATTCCGTGTTCCAACACTTACTGCGCCTCCTTTACACGGCCGAGTGCGTCATTCCCGAGAGCGAGGTCCCTGCCCTGACTGAAGCGGCCGGCTTCCTGGACATGATGGATGTAGTGAAGCTCCTGGCAGGAGAGGGGGATGGCCGGCCAGCGCTTGCCCGAGTGGAGGTTAAGTCCATGGGGGAACCAAGCTCAGAGAAGACCTCTATAGCTTCTGACCTTCCAGCGGACTGTGTCGGGGTCCAAAGCCCAGTCCATTCTGGTGCCCACCATTGTTCGTTCTGCAGCCGCACGTTTTGCTACAAGAAGTCTCTGGAGAACCATTTAAACAGGAACCACAGTAGCAGCACCGAAGTAGACGCCAGAGAAAAGGTGGTCAATCAAGAGGTTACTACCATGGTAACCACGACCCGTAGGTCTGCCCGCAGGAGGAGAGTTCCCGCTAAATTGGAGAGAGGTGACGCGGACAGCTCCGGCGCAACAGAGGGGACGCTACATCAAGACCCCGCTAGTCGAGACCCAACCACCACAGAGGAAGACGACGAGGAAGAAGAAGAAGATGGGAGAAAACCAAAGCACATATCTGACACAGGAGATGCACTCACCCCAACCGAGGGTGAGGAGGCGGAAGAGGAGCGGGAGGAGGAGGAGATGGTGGAGGAACGTCAAAGTGCGTTAGTACGGAGAGCAAGAGAGAGCGGTGAGAGTTCAGAGGTGGAGACAACAGAACACCACACAGTCAATGAGGTGGAGGTATATAGTCAGGCTGCCAATGGTTCTAACTATGGAGCAGTGTACCCAGAGGGACTGGCTCCTGTCATCATCCAGAGCGTAAGCAAGAAGACGCTCAAGTGCCCCAAGTGTGACAAGACCTTTGACCGCACAGGTAGGTACTCTCCTTAAAGAGTTTATTTAAATGTATTGCACTGATTACATTGTATCTATGTAGGCAGTTGTTTCTGAGCTGATATTACACAACAACAGATTAATAACATACATGACAACATAATAATAAAACAATAACCAACATTCAACATAATAATAAGATATTAAACAATAATAATATATTAAATAATTAATACATAACCAACATTTAAACAACCACTGTTTTTTGTCCTCTTCTCTTAGCAACGAAGTAAGTAGTAGGCTTAATTTGTTTGACTGCCAATCAAGTGACTCAGTGGAGTTTTCAAGAGCAGACATGGAAGCCCTGAAGGACTGCGGTCAAATATTTTTTATAACTAAACCAAGACAGACAGCCTTTCGTTTCCAATGGGAACAAAGCATTTTTTTTAAACTAGGCAGGTCAGTTAAGAACAACTTCTTATTTACGATGACACTTGGTTAACCTTTTTCAGGGGCAGAACGACAACTTGGGGATTCGATCCAGAAACCTTTCGGTTACTGGCCCAATGCTCTAACCACTAGGCTACCTGCTGCCCCCATAGTGGGCAGAACAAGCAAGGAGGTGGGCAGAGGAAAGCACGAGCTAACGAGATCCTATTGGCGCGTTCTAGCATCATCTGCATATTTCCGTTAGGGAACACCTACTCTGTGAAGTGCGCTTGTGCAATAATTCAATTCACACTTGCAGTCCTAAACGTCGTTATTATTTTTACTTTTGCAAAGAGTAAAGTCTATAATCCTTAGTCTGGCAGGTAGCCTAGTGGTTAGAGCGGTGGGCCAGTAACCCAAATCCTCGAGCTGACATGGTAAAAATCTGTGGTTCTACCCCTGAACAAGGCAGTTAACCCACTGTTCCTAGGCTGTAATCTTAACTGACTTGCCTCGTTAAATAAAATTAAAAAATGGTCCACTCTGTCTATAACCGATTCTAGTTTTGGGAACAGAAAACTCTATTGAGATCAAATGTTTCATCGATGAGAAAATTAGCAGAATGTCGGCCAAACTCCATCTTCTCCCACTGCCCGCCAGTGGGCTTCCTCTCACTACCATATTTGGTAATGAGTGGAAATGCCAAGCCGATGCTTCACATTTAAACATCCAGTGAAATATCTGTGTCATTGTTCTATCTGTGCTGCAGTTGTGCACCACTGTATATAGCCTAGCCATAACATGCACCGAATACTTTATTATAACTCATAATATTAGGATGTTTTTCTCTGTATTTTCCATAGGGAAGTATGAGAGTCACACCAGGGTACACACGGGAGAGAAGCCCTTCCAATGTGACGTGTGTCTGCAGTGTTACTCCACCAAGTCGAACCTCACTGTACACAAGAAGAAGCACGCCAGTGACGCCCCCTTCCAGAAGAAGGACCACAAGTGCTCCTTCTGCAACAAGCTCCACGCCAGCAAAAAGACCCTCGCCAAACACGTCAGAAGGCGAGCCTTCGTTCCTGTCCCATCATCATTCTCTGTTCACCTGGGTTGGGGTCAGTTCCATTTCAATTCAGCCAATTCAGGAAGTAAACAGAAATTCCAATTCCACATTTTTCTAATAGAGAAGCTTTGAGGAACATTTGAATTGGAATAGGAATTACAGTTTACTTCCCGAATTGACTGAATTGAAATGGACTTGACCCCCAACCCTGATATTCACATTACACTCTTATACATGTTATATATTTAGATTATTATAAATCCCTAAAAATTGAGCTTTTAGGAAAATAATCACTCTAAATTCAAATGATTAAAATCATGTTCGTATGAATAAAAAGGATGAGGATATCCTTCCTAGCCCTTCCAAACTATGGGCTGGTTTCCCAGACCCAGATTAAGCCTAGTCCTGGATTAACAATCAATCAATGGAGATTCTCCATTGGAAGTGTGTTTTAGTCAATTACTAGGCTTAATCTGGGTCAAGGAAACCATTGCTCGACAAGGTTAAAGTTTGTTTGTAGTCTTTCAGGTTAAAGGGGTTTCTGGTTAGTAGTAATCTGAGTTGATCATTATATGCCCTGATCTAGATGTTATTAGCAGTTCTATAATGGGGATTATTTCATTGCTCTTCAGGAATAAACAGAGTTTATTGAGATAAATGGATTACACTGTAGTCCACCAGTCGCGTCCTTTTCTCACTTAGTTCTATGTAGTCTACTTAAAGTTCAAATCATTTGCTTTACCACCTTGTGGACACGTGTCACAGCGTAGTTCAGTGTCAAAGGGATCCAGACAGGTCAATGTTGTACTGCGTGTTTATATGGAGGCCCTCTGCTCTCCACGGAGTGAAAAGGAATGAATAATGAAGTCAAGGGTGTACTAACTATGTGTTACCACTTTGCTTTCAGGTTCCACCCGGATCACATTCAGGAGTTCCTGGCCATGAGGAGGAAGAAGAACGATGGATGGAAGTGTGATGTAAGCTTTGACTTGTTTTATTTTATGAAACACAATCCAAAAAAAGAAAATGTTTCCTATAACGGACACAGTATAGAAAATGAGATAAGGAGTAAACTGCTAGACCCAAGATTCAGACTACAATCATATTTTGAAGGGATCACTCACATTGAGCCCTTATAATATGAATGTCTCTCGCTGATCAATATCAACACTTTGAGCCTAAGAAGTTTGGTTTTAACATTTAGCAGACGCTCTTATCCAAATACACTTGCATACATTTTGTTATATGCGGGTGTAGGGAAATGCTTGTGTTTCTAGCTCTGACAATGCAGTAATATTTAACAAGTAGTATCTTAACAGTTTCACAACATTTACCCAAAATACACGTAAATCTAAGTAAGGAATGGATTAACAATATATACATATACAGTACCTTGCGAAAGTATTCGGCCCCCTTGAACTTTGCGACCTTTTGCCACATTTCAGGCTTCAAACATGAAGATATAAAACTGTATTTTTTTGTGAAGAATCAACAACAAGTGGGACACAATCATGAAGTGGAACGACATTTATTGGATATTTCAAACTTTTTTAACAAATCAAAAACTTAAAAATTGGGCGTGCAAAATTATTCAGCCCCCTTAAGTTAATACTTTGTAGCGCCACCTTTTGCTGCGATTACAGCTGTAAGTCGCTTGGGGTATGTCTCTATCAGTTTTGCACATCGAGAGACTGACATTTTTTTCCCATTCCTCCTTGCAAAACAGCTCGAGCTCAGTGAGGTTGGATGGAGAGCATTTGTGAACAACAGTTTTCAGTTCTTTCCACAGATTCTCGATTGGATTCAGGTCTGGACTTTGACTTGGCCATTCTAACACCTGGACATGTTTATTTTTGAACCATTCCATTATAGATTTTGCTTTATGTTTTGGATCATTGTCTTGTTGGAAGACAAATCTCCGTCCCAGTCTCAGGTCTTTTGCAGACTCCATCAGGTTTTCTTCCAGAATGGTCCTGTATTTGGCTCCATCCATCTTCCCATCAATTTTAACCATCTTCCCTGTCGCTGCTGAAGAAAAGCAGGCCCAAACCATGATGCTGCCACCACCATGTTTGACAGTGGGGATGGTGTGTTCAGCTGTGTTGCTTTTACGCCAAACATAACGTTTTGCATTGTTGCCAAAAAGTTCAATTTTGGTTTCATCTGACCAGAGCACCTTCTTCCACATGTTTGGTGTGTCTCCCAGGTGGCTTTTGGCAAACTTTAAACAACACTTTTTATGGATATCTTTAAGAAATGGCTTTCTTCTTGCCACTCTTCCATAAAGGCCAGATTTGTGCAATATACGACTGATTGTTGTCCTATGGACAGAGTCTCCCACCTCAGCTGTAGATCTCTGCAGTTCATCCAGAGTGATCATGGGCCTCTTGGCTGCATCTCTGATCACTCTTCTCCTTGTATGAGCTGAAAGTTTAGAGGGACGGCCAGGTCTTGGTAGATTTGCAGTGGTCTGATACTCCTTCCATTTCAATATTATCGCTTGCACAGTGCTCCTTGGGATGCTTAAAGCTTGGGAAATCTTTTTGTATCCAAATCCGGCTTTAAACTTCTTCACAACAGTATCTCGGACCTGCCTGGTGTGTTCCTTGTTCTTCATGATGCTCTCTGCGCTTTTGACGGACCTCTGAGACTATCACAGTGCAGGTGCATTTATACGGAGACTTGATTACACACAGGTGGATTGTATTTATCATCATTAGTCATTTAGGTCAACATTGGATCATTCAGAGATCCTCACTGAACTTCTGGAGAGAGTTTGCTGCACTGAAAGTAAAGGGGCTGAATAATTTTGCACGCCCAATTTTTCAGTTTTTGATTTGTTAAAAAAGTTTGAAATATCCAATAAATGTTGTTCCACTTCATGATTGTGTCCCACTTGTTGTTGATTCTTCTACATTCTACAGTTTTATATCTCTATGTTTGAAGCCTGAGATGTGGCAAAAGGTCGCAAAGTTCAAGTGGGCCGAATACTTTCGCAAGGCACTGTATGTCAGAGCGGCATAGGGCTAAGATACAATGGCATAGTATAGAATACAGTATATACATATGAGATGGGTGATGCAATATTTACACACAAGGACCACTCTATAATAAATACCTACAAATGTAATGCAGGAAATTGAAAACCTGTAGTGTATTTGAGGTTTAAAAGGACTTCTGGTGTCTGTAATTTCCACATGGAAATGTCAGACTTATTTTTCCCTTAGTATAGAAAAATGTATCAACCCCTACAAGAATGTGTGTCCCATGAATTATAATCCACATAATAATTCACATTTCCTGTTGCTGCAGGATTACTTTCCTTCTGTAGCGAACTGGCTCATATTAAGATCCTACATCTGTACACATCACATAATACATAGTCCACAGAATGATACACATAGTCCACAGAATGATACACATAGTCCACAGAATGATACACATAGTCCGCAGAATGATACACATATTCCACAGAATTATACACATAGTCCATAGAATGATACACATAGTCCACAGAGTGATACACATAGTCCACAGAATGATACACATAGTCCACAGAATGATACACATAGTCCACAGAATGATACACATAGTCCACAGAGTGATACACATAGTCCACAGAATGATACACATAGTCCACAGAGTGATACACAGTCCACAGAATGATACACATAGTCCACAGAAAGATACACATAGTCCACAGAATGATACACATAGTCCACAGAATGATACACATAGTCCACAGAATGATACACATAGTCCACAGAATTATACACATAGTCCATAGAATGATACACATAGTCCACAGAGTGATACACATAGTCCACAGAATGATACACATAGTCCACAGAATGATACACATAGTCCACAGAATGATACACATTGTCCACAGAGTGATACACATAGTCCACAGAATGATACACATAGTCCACAGAGTGATACACAGTCCACAGAATGATACACATAGTCCACAGAGTGATACACATAGTCCACAGAATGATACACATAGTCCACAGAATGATACACATAGTCCACAGAATGATACACATAGTCCACAGAATTATACACATAGTCCATAGAATGATACACATAGTCCACAGAGTGATACACATAGTCCACAGAATGATACACATAGTCCACAGAATGATACACATAGTCCACAGAATGATACACATAGTCCACAGAGTGATACACATAGTCCACAGAATGATACACATAGTCCACAGAGTGATACACAGTCCACATAATGATACACATAGTCCACAGAGTGATACACATAGTCCACAGAATGATTCACTGCAAGTACAGTCAGTGTATTCTGCAAGTACAGTCAGTGTATTCTGCAAGTACAGTCAGTGTATTCTGCAAGTACAGTCAGTGTATTCAGTAAGTACAGTCAGTGTATTCTGTAAGTACAGTCAGTGTATTCTGTAAGTACACTCAGTGTATTCTGTAAGTACAGTCAGTGTATTCTGTAAGTACAGTCAGTGTATTCTGCAAGTACAGTCAGTGTATTCTGTAAGTACAGTCAGTGTATTCTGTAAGTACACTCAGTGTATTCTGTAAGTACACTCAGTGTATTCTGTAAGTACAGTCAGTGTATTCTGTAAGTACAGTCAGTGTATTCTGTAAGTACACTCAGTGTATTCTGTAAGTACAGTCAGAGTATTCTGTAAGTACACTCAGTGTATTCTGTAAGTACAGTCAGTGTATTCTGGAATCATCTTCTCTCTCTGCTCTTCCTGGTTCAGATCTGCCACAAGTCTTTCACACGTAGACCCCATCTGGAGGAGCACATGATTCTACACACGCAAGACCGACCCTTCAAGTGTGCCTTCTGCGACGACTACTTCAAGTCCCGGTTTGCCCGCTTGAAGCATCAAGAAAAGTACCATTTAGGTAATGAATGGGAAATGTCATTTAATTGCTTTTATCCAACCTATTTAGATAATAGATACATGTATTGTACCTCTTGACTCTAGGCCGTACAGATATAATGCATTATAATGGGTTGTAATGCTTTATATGAATGAACAGCTTATACTGTGTTAGTGAAGGGATGAATCGCATATTATCTGTCATTTTGAGCCAGTTGAAAGGCGTAACATATTATAAGTTAATGTATAAAGCATTATCATGGTTATATCAAGTAATAATACGTTATAACTATATGCCCTAAGTGTTACTGTTGAATCAAATTGGAATGATGAGGAATTTAAAAAATGTTATGGTTGAGAGGGATGAGGCAAAAGGTATGGCATTACGTACTGAAAATTGAGAAATCATGTGACTAAACTGAATAAAAAGAAGAAACTATACTATGAAACAAAAATTAAATGATATAAACAATGACAGTTAAAAGCTTTGGAGCACCTTAATTTACATGTTGGGCGATATTTCTTCTTAACAGCACTATCAACAAGGCAGGTTCCACAGGCCCTAGTTTTGCCACACCTGGACTACTACTGTTCAGTCGTGTGGTAAGGTGCCACAATGAGAGACTTGGGAAAATTTCAATTGGCTCCAAACAGGGCAGCACAGAATAGACTAGTACTACATAGAGCTATGAATACATGGAACTCTATTCCACATCAAGTATCTGATGTAAGTAGTAGAATCAGATTTAAAAAACAGATAAAAATACACCTTATGGAACAGCGGGGACTGTGAAGAGACACAAACACACAGGCACAGACACAAACACAGGCACAGACACAAACACAGGCACAGACACAAACACAGGCACAGACACAAACACACAGGCACAGACACAAACACAGGCACAGACACAAACACAGGCACAGACACAAACACAGGCACAGACACAAACACAGGCACAGACACAAACACAGGCACAGACACAAACACAGGCACAGACATCTGCATACACGATAACATACACGCTATACACACATGGATTTTGTGATGTAAATATGTGGTAGTAGAGTACAGGCCTGAGGGCACACACTTAATGTGTTGTGAAATCTGTTGTGAATGTATTGTAATGTTTTTAAAATTGTATAAACTGCCTTAAATTTTCTGGACCCCAGGAAGAGTAGCTGCTGCCTTGGCAGGAACTATTGGGATCCAAAATAAATAGAAATACCACGTTCGGGTTTATTGTCCTCAAAAACATTGGGAGTCAAGGAAAAGGTTGTATAATCATTGAAGAGAATGCTATCAAGTTTGTAGAAGCTTAACGTTAATCAATGATCAGATGTTGATGTTGGATTGAAAAGTAAGGCTGTGACACAGGGATATTGAATTGACCTTTGACTCTGTCCACAGGTCCGTTCCCATGTGACATCTGTGGCCGCCAGTTCAACGACACGGGTAACAGGAAGAGGCACATTGAATGTACACACGGGGGCAAGAGAAAATGGACCTGCTTAATCTGTGGGAAGTCAGTGAGGGAGAGGTAGGATTGTCACAGCTACAATAATGTTATTTTTTTTGTGTTGTGGGAAAATTATAAATAAATAAAAATAATAAAATAAACAGCAGTGCTTAGAATACTGCACATGTAAATGTGATTACATTGAATTTCTATGTTGTTTTACACAACAACTACTAATGTTATAACTTTTAACAAAACTTTTAACCAATTTCTTTTTAACAATTATTTTTGGTGGTGGTTGTAATGAATACCCAGGGAGAAAAAGGTGTAGATTCACGCGCAGAGCGCGGCAAATGTTTATTGAGACATCGCAGAAGGCAGGAACCGTGGTCACAGGCAGGCAAAGGTCAAACACAGGCAGGCAAAGGTCAAACACAGGCAGGCAAAGGTCAAACACAGGTAGGCAGTCAAAAACAAACAATATCTCACAACTACACAAACATAAAGAACTAAATTGGGAGCTGATGAGACCAGGTGAGACACGAACACAGGTGAAATTAATGGAAAAAAAATGAAAGACAGGGCTACTTTCCAGAACACAAAGAAACAGGGTTACGTTCCAGAACACAAAGAAACAGGACTACGTTCCAGAACACAAAGAAACAGGGCTATGTTCCAGAACACAAAGAAACAGGGCTACGTTCCAGAACACAAAGAAACAGGGCTACGTTCCAGAACACAAAGAAACAGGGCTACGTTCCAGAACACAAAGAAACAGGGCTACGTTCCAGAACACAAAGAAACAGGGCTATGTTCCAGAACACAAAGAAACAGGGTTACGTTCCAGAACACAAAGAAACAGGGCTATGTTCTAGAACACAAAGAAACAGGGTTATGTTCCAGAACACAAAGAAACAGGGCTACGTTCCAGAACAAAAAGAAACAGGGCTACGTTCCAGAACACAAAGAAACAGGGCTACGTTCCAGAACACAAAGAAACAGGGCTACGTTCCAGAACACAAAGAAACAGGGCTACGTTCCAGAACACAAAGAAACAGGGCTACGTTCCAGAACACAAAGAAACAGGGCTATGTTCCAGAACACAAAGAAACAGGGCTACGTTCCAGAACACAAAGAAACAGGGCTACGTTCCAGAACACAAAGAAACAGGGCTATAAGTTCCAGAACACAAAGAAACAGGGCTATAAGTTCCAGAACACAAAGAAACAGGGCTACGTTCCAGAACACAAAGAAACAGGGCTACATTCCAGAACACAAAGAAACAGGGCTACGTTCCAGAACACAAAGAAACAGGGCTACGTTCCAGAACACAAAGAAACAGGGCTACGTTCCAGAACACAAAGAAACAGGGCTACGTTCCAGAACACAAAGAAACTGGGCTATGTTCCAGAACACAAATAAACAGGGCTATGTTCCAGAACACAAAGAAACAGGGCTACGTTCCAGAACACAAAGAAACAGGGCTACGTTCCAGAACACAAAGAAACAGGGCTACGTTCCAGAACACAAAGAAACAGGGCTACGTTCCAGAACACAAAGAAACAGGGCTACGTTCCAGAACACAAAGAAACAGGGCTACGTTCCAGAACACAAAGAAACAGGGCTACGTTCCAGAACACAAAGAAACAGGGCTACGTTCCAGAACACAAAGAAACAGGGCTACGTTCCAGAACACAAAGAAACAGGGCTACGTTCCAGAACACAA
This sequence comes from Oncorhynchus clarkii lewisi, assembly GCF_045791955.1. Lineage (NCBI taxonomy): Eukaryota > Metazoa > Chordata > Actinopteri > Salmoniformes > Salmonidae > Oncorhynchus > Oncorhynchus clarkii. The sequence goes on along the minus strand of NC_092166.1, from coordinate 10,666,579 downwards.
AGAAACAGGGCTACGTTCCAGAACACAAAGAAACAGGGCTACGTTCCAGAACACAAAGAAACAGGGCTATGTTCCAGAACACAAAGAAACAGGGTTACGTTCCAGAACACAAAGAAACAGGACTATACGTTCCAGAACACAAAGAAACAGGGCTATAAGTTCCAGAACACAAAGAAACAGGGCTATAAGTTCCAGAACACAAAGAAACAGGGCTACGTTCCAGAACACAAAGAAACAGGGCTACGTTCCAGAACACAAAGAAACAGGGTTGCGTTCCAGAACACAAAGAAACAGGGCTACGTTCCAGAACACAAAGAAACAGGGCTACGTTCCAGAACACAAAGAAACAGGGCTACGTTCCAGAACACAAAGAAAAAGAACACAAGGTTGACTAAGAAAAGAAAAGCAGAACCTTACAGTGGTATTGTGTCTATCTCTCACTGCTCACATGGTAACAGTCTCAACTTTAGTGACTGGTCTACTATCAATCTAACTCCATTGACTGTAATGTGGTTCTTCTTTATGTCTGTAGGACAACGTTGAGAGAACATTTGCGGATTCACAGCGGAGAGAAACCTCACCTCTGCAGTATCTGTGGACAGAGTTTCCGCCACGGCAGCTCTTATAGGTCAATATGCTTGGGCAGTTCATGACATACCTAGTTCTTATTGGCTATCACCCTATGGGTGGATTCCCATGTTCATGAGGTTTCTATTGGGTAGTTTTTGTCTTCTCCAGAGAAAATAATTGTATCATAATTTTGTCATCATTTAATACAAAATAAATCAAACGTTGGCCTGTTTTAATTGCATATTAACATTTGCTAAAAACTTGAACCCCCCAACTTTATTCTGATAGGCTTCATCTTCGAGTCCACCACGACGACAAGCGCTACGAGTGTGACGAATGCGGAAAGACGTTCATACGCCACGACCATCTGACCAAACACCAGAAAATACACTCGGGTACAGTACACACACCTTCCGTGGTATGTTCCGTAGCCGTGCCAAAGAGAGTAAAATGTTCCCCTGGGTTATTTCTTCATACATGGTCCCGGACCCGTTTGTATGTTTTTACGCTGCACACGAATTGTCTTACGGGGATAATAATTGAATTGACTCTCCCTTTGGTTGTTATCAGGGGAGAAAGCCCACCAGTGTGAGGAGTGTGGGAAGTGTTTCAGGCGCCATGATCACCTGACCGTCCATTACAAAAGTGTCCACCTGGGAGAGAAGGTGTGGCAGAAGTAAGTGGTCCTGATGGTGGATGGAGATGGAGGGAATGGGCGCGTTCCAGGCTGACTACATTGCAGGTGCATGTCAGATCTCACAACGCGGTTGACTACATTGCAGATGCATGTCAGATCTCACAACGACTGAGTAGGTGTTAACATATCAGCTAACTACATCATATAATATAGCAATCTGATGACGTGGCATGTAACCAAACGTTGGTTGATGAAACGTAACATCTGCAATGTAGTCATGCTGGAACGTGACCAATATGTTCTAGGTTTAAAGTGTCAGTCTGGATTTAGACACACCAGGGCGCCAAAGGGATTTTTTAAATATTATTTTTTATTAAATGATCAAGAAAATAGGCAGAATAAACAGCATTGGACAAACAACAATTGCATAGTGAAACACATTTTCACATGATATTCAATAAAACAAAGTAAATTCACAGTACATGACTTCCATATCTGGACAGTCACATCGTTTTTTGGTATAAATGTGACTACCCTTTGAGCACAAGATGTTGAAAAGACGTTGAAAATGTATTTTTTGGTTTCAATTTCTTGTACTCGCTGTCGCTGGTATAATTACAATTATATAATTATAATTACTTTATTGATACTACATTTTATCAACCCGACAACCCAGATGGAACAAACCCTGTGTTTGTCAAATGAAAAATATATATATTATTTTTTTACTGTTGAAGAGGATCTTCTATGGTGTCTAGTTGACTATTTGTGAAAGGACTAAGCATTGGCAACATGTGTGTGGATTCTATAGGTATAAAACAGCTGTGCATCAGTGTGAGGTCTGTAAGAAGGAGTTCAAAGGGAAGTCCAGTCTGGAGATGCACTTCAGAACACACTCAGGTAAGATGACAGTATAAGCTGTGAATGTCTGTTTGCCTGGTCAGCGTAACTTTCTTTTCACATCGAGCGTTTATTGACATATTAATCCAGAACAAATGTATTTGGTGGACGTAGATGTGCAATAAATAGATGATAGGTGTGGCAGGCAACATACCGACCTGCTTTCATTTCCTAGACCAGCAGCCATCACACTATACACAAGCTTCAATGAATGTCTGCTTTTCATCTGTTTTTTTTTTTTTTTTACTATTTTACAGACAAAGGGCCACAACAAAACCTTTACCCCCCTCTATCTCCTCTACCTCCACCCTCCCCTCTACCCCCCCTCTATCTCCTCTACCTCCACCCTCCCCTCTACCCCCCCTCTATCTCCTCTACCTCCACCCTCCCCTCTATCTCCCCCCTCTACCTCCACCCTCCCCTCTATCTCCTCTACCTCCACCCTCCCCTCCACCCTCTCCTCTACCTCCACCCTCCCCTCTACCCCCCTCTATCTCCTCTACCTCCACCCTCCCCTCTACCCCCCCCTCTATCTCCCCCCCTCTATCTCCTCTACCTCCACCCTCCCCTCCACCCTACCCCGCTCTATCTCCTCTACCTCCACCCTCCCCTCTACCCCCCTCTATCTCCTCTACCTCTATCTCCTCTACCTCCACCCTCCCCTCTACCCCCCTCTATCTCCCTCTCCACCCCTCCACCCTCCCCTCTACCCCGCTCTACCCTCCCCCTCTCTACCCCCCCTCTATCTCCTCTGCCTCCACCCTCCCCTCTACCCCCCTCTATCTCCCTCTCCATCTACCCCGCTCTATCTCCTCTGCCTCCACCCTCCCCTCTCCACCCTCCCCCCCCTCTATCTCTCTACCTCCACCCTCCCCTCTACCCCCCTCTATCTCCTCTACCTCCACCCTCCCCTCTACCCCCCTCTATCTCCTCTCCACCTCCACCCTCCCCTCTACCCTCCCCTCTACCCCCCCTCTATCTCCTCTACCTCCACCCCCCCTCTCCCCTCCACCCTCCCCTCTACCCCGCTCTATCTCCTCTCTACCCTCCCCCACCCCCCCCTCCCCTACCTCCACCCTCCCCTCTACCCCCCTCTATCTTCTCTACCTCCACCCTCCCCTCTACCCCTTCTCTCTATCTCCTCTACCTCCACCCTCCCCTCTACCCCCCTCTATCTCCTCTACCTCCACCCTCCCCTCTACCCCCCTCTATCTCCTCTACCTCCACCCTCCCCTCTACCCCGCTCTATCTCCTCTACCTCCACCCTCCCCTCTACCCCGCTCTATCTCCTCTACCTCCACCCTCCCCTCTACCCCCCTCTATCTCCTCTACCTCCACCCTCCCCTCTACCCCGCTCTATCTCCTCTGCCTCCCCTCTCCCGTCTACCCCCCTCTATCTTCTCTACCTCCACCCTCCCCTCTGCCCCCCTCTATCTTCTCTACCTCCACCCTCCCCTCTACCCCGCTCTATCTCCTCTGCCTCCACCCTCCCCTCTACCCCCCTATATCTTCTCTACCTCCACCCTCCCCTCTACCCCCCTCTATCTTCTCTACCTCCAACCTCCCCTCTACCCCCCTCTATCTTCTCTACCTCCACCCTCCCCTCTACCTCCTCTACCTCAACCCTCCCCTCTACCCCCCTCTATCTTCTCTACCTCCACCCTCCCCTCTACCCCGCTCTATCTCCTCTACCTCCACCCTCCCCTCTACCCCCTCTATCTCCTCTACCTCCACCCTCCCCTCTACCCCGCTCTATCTCCTCTGCCTCCACCCTCCCCTCTACCCCCCTCTATCTTCTCTACCTCCACCCTCCCCTCTACCCCCCCCCCTCTCCATCTCCTCTACCTCCACCCTCCCCTCTACCCCCCTCTATCTCCTCTGCCTCCACCCTCCCCTCTACCCTCCTCTACCTCCACCCTCCCCTCTACCCCGCTCTATCTCCTCTACCTCCACCCTCCCCTCTACCCCCCTCTATCTCCTCTGCCTCCACCCTCCCCTCTACCCCCCTCTATCTCCTCTACCTCCACACTCCCCTCTACCCCCCTCTATCTCCTCTGCCTCCACACTCCCCTCTACCCCGCTCTATCTCCTCTACCTCCACCCTCCCCTCTACCACCCTCTATCTCCTCTGCCTCCACCCTCCCCTCTACCCCCCTCTATCTCCTCTACCTCCACCCTCCCCTCTACCCCGCTCTATCTCCTCTGCCTCCACCCTCCCCTCTACCCCGCTCTATCTCCTCTACCTCCACCCTCCCCTCTGACTCCCCTCTATCTCCTCAACCTCCACCCTCCCCTCTATCTCTTCTACCTCCACCCTCCCCTCTACCCCCCCCTCTACCTCCCCTCTATCTCCTCAACCTCCACCCTCCCCTCTACCTCCCCTCTATCCCCTCTACCTCCCCTCTATCTCCTCAACCTCCACCCTCCCCTCATCTCCTCTACCTCCACCCTCTCCTCTGCCTCCCCTTCTTTCTCATCTACCTCTACCCTCCCCTCTGCCTCCCCTTTATCTCCTCAACCTCCACCCTCCCCTCTACCTCCCCTCTATCTCTTCTACCTCCACCCTCCCCTCTATCTCCCCTCTACCCCCCTCTACCTCCCCTCTATCTCCTCAACCTCCACCCTCCCCTCTACCTCCCCTCTACATCCCTTCTACCTCCCCTCTACCTCCCCTCTATCTCCTCAACCTCACACTCTCCCCTCTACCTCCCCTCCACCTCCCCTCTATCTCCTTTACCTCCACCCCCTCTACTTCCCCTCTACCTCCCCCCTATCTCCTCTACCTCCACCCTCTCTCTACCTCCCCTCTATCTCATCTACCTCCACCCTCCCCTCTACCTCCACCCTCTCTCTACCTCCTCTCTATCTCCTCTACCTCCACTCTCCCTCTACCTCCCCTCTATCTCCTCTACCTCCACCCTCCCCTCTACCCCACCCCCCCTACCTCCCCTGACCTCTACCTCCCCTCTATCTCCTCTACCTCCACCCTCCCTTCTACCCCCCTCTACCTCTACCCTCCCTCTATCTCCTCTACCTCCATCCTCCCCTCTATCTCCCCTCTACCTCCACCCTCCCCTCTACCCCCCTACCTCCCCCTCCGCTCTACCTCCCCTCTATCTCCTCTACCTCCACCCTCCCTCTACCTCCCCTCTATCTCCTCTACCTCCACCCTCCCCTCTACCCCCCCTCTACCTCCCCATCCCTCTACCTCCCCCTCCCCTTTTTTCCCTCTAATTGTAATACTATGTTTGCCCAACTAACTTCCGTCATGTCTTCTGCTAGGTGAAAAACCTTACCGATGCCCCGTGTGCCAACAGACGTTCCGCATTAAGAAGACCCTCACCAAGCACATGGTGATCCACTCAGATGCCCGCCCCTTTAACTGCCCGCACTGCAGTGCCACCTTTAAGAGGAAAGACAAGCTGAAGTATCATATGGACCATGTACACGGTGCTAAGTCCACTGAGCAGCAGCAGCACCACCAGCAGCAGCATCGCCAGCAGCCTCCGGTGGTGCTGACAGAGGATAAGATGGTGACTCTGCCTTATAATACCCACGGCCCCTCCAAAGTGTACCGGGCTGAACCCAAGACCGTTCTCCAGAACGTCCCCTCCGATGTGTGTGTGCCTGTCACGCTGGTGCCCGTCCAGATGCCCAGGGTGGTCTCGGGGGTACAGGGTGACCTGAGGGGACACGTAACCTGCCCGCCCCAAGGTCAGGGGCAGCAGCAGACAGCTGGGGGGTACCAGACTGCCACAGAGCTGGCGTTCCTGGAGAAGTACACGCTTACCCCTCAGCCGGCCAACATTGTTCACCCGGTGCAGCCTGACCAGATGTTGGACCCCAGGGATCAGTCGTACCTGGGCACCCTGCTGGGCCTGGACTCTGCCACCCCTGTCCAGAACATCTCCAACTCGGACCACGTCGCCCATTGATAATGCCTCTCTATACTTCCCTTTTGGCAACATTTTATTTAAAGGGTACCGACATAAGGACATTATAACACATTTATAACCCATACAGTACACATTTATAACCCATACGAAACTGTATGAGCCCATAGAGATAACGTTTATTTGAAGGGTGCGGTTGTTAACATAAGCATTCACAAAATGCTCATGCACTGCTTATGCATGGCTTATGTATAGTTTATGAATGGGTTATGAATCTGTTATGAATGGGTTATGTATAGTTTATGAATGGGTTATGAATCTGTTATGAATGGGTCATGTATAGTTTATGAATGGGTTATGAATCTGTTATGAATGGGTCATGTATAGTTTATGAATGGGTTATGAATCTGTTATGAATGGGTTATGTATAGTTTATGAATGGGTTATGAATCTGTTATGAATGGGTTATGTATGGGTTATGAAGTTTTTATGTAGCTATACTTCAAATAAAATGCGATCGTCCTGCTCTTTTAACCTCTGCAGCTTATTCAGGGGCGAACGCTCTGATAGAAACAGATGGTGTCCAACAGGTCTAGTTGTCAGCCGCGTGGCACAGCGAATCTCATCAGCTCCATTTGTGATATTTATATCTGCGATCGTCCAAACGTTGCACCACCTTGATTGAGCCCCTAGTCTTTCATCATATTTTAGTTCAAAGAGCACTTTTTTTTTAAAGTTCCTCTTGTTCACACAAAAGCCTAAGATCTTTGTCATTCCATAAATGAGTGTGAGTGAGTGATGTATATTGTGACAGGAGCCTGATTGATTACAAAAGGTAATTCCAGAACAGGATGTCTCATTTCCAAAAAGCTGGCTGTATGTCTGAATCTTACAGGTGTAATCTGGCTATTTATTCACAATTTAAATTGAATTATTATACAAGTATTATACAACACATTTACCCCATGCAAATCAAGTTCCATAATATTCCACCTTCCTTACCAGTTACCACAGAATTTTAGAGTAACAATCAATCATGGTGTTGTCAGCCTGTTGCTCCGGGACAAAGTTTCCCCTGTACAGATCTAGGATCAGATTCCCCTCCCCAATAGTAACCATAACCAATTACACCATCAGTGGGGGAAATGCAATGCGTCTAGGGGTGACTTCCCGACACTCAGCAGGCTCCTCAAAACTAGAAAGGGCTGTTTAATCAGTGTATCAGGAGGTCAACCACGTCTGAATCAATCTTAAAGTATTCTGTATATTATGTATATCATGTTTCTTTCACAATGGACAGGAGGGAACAGCCTGGGTAGTATGTATAAAACACTCTGATCTAGGATCAGGCCATCCTTATTCATTATGATCTAAAAGGCAAAACTGATTCTAAATCAGCACTTCTACTCTGAGACGCTTGATACTTATGATAGGTTTCTGTCCTTATGGGGATGTACTGTCCTTATGTACTGTCCTTATGGGGATGTATATGTTGCCTTATAGGGGATCACCATGTTCATTAATGTGCATTATAAACCGGGTGGTTCGAGCCCTGAATGCTGATTGGCTGAAAGCCATGGTATATCATGGGTATGACAAAACATTTATTTTTACTGGTCTAATTATGTTGGTTACCAGTTTATAATAGCAATAAGGCACCTCAGGGATATGTGGTATATGGCCAATATACCGTGGCTAAGGGCTGTATCCAGGCACTCTGCGTTGCATTGTGCATAAGAACAGCCCTTAGCCGTGGTATATTGGCCATATACCACACCCCCTCAAGCCTTATTGCTTAAATAAACTTGACTTTCCTCTGTCTGTCCAATACAACCTCTAAATAAACTCGACTTCTCTCTATCCAATACAACCTCTAAATAAACTTGACTTCTCTCTCTGTCCAATACTGTAACGACGTTCGTCTGTAGGAGGAGAAGCGGACCAAAAAGCAGCGTGGTGGTTATTCATGTTCTTTAATGGAAAACTGAACAATACATGAAGTAACTCAAATCTACAAAACATCAAACGGAACGTGAAAACCTATACAGCCTATCCTGTGACAACAAACACAGTGACAGGAACAATCACCCACCAACACACAGTGAAACCCAGGCTACCTAAGTATGATTCTCAATCAGAGACAACTAATGACACCTGCCTCTGATTGAGAACCATACTAGGCCGAAAACATAGAAATGCCCCAAAACATAGAAAAACAAACATAGACTGCCCACCCAACTCACGCCCTGACCATACTAAATAAATACAAAACAACCGAAATAGAGGTCAGAACGTGACAAATACAACCTCTAAATAAACTCGACTTCTCTCTATCCAATACAACCTCTAAATAAACTTGACTTCTCTCTATCCAATACAACCTCTAAATAAACTTGACTTCTCTCTATCCAATACAACCTCTAAATAAACTCGACTTCTCTCTGTCCAATACAACCTCTGAATAAAGAAAACCATATGTAAGATACAGGAGGGTCAGTGTCCCACATACACATTAATTTATTGACAGTTTCAGATTGTTGTTTCCAAATGTAATCCAGTCATGGGCACTTCTTTACTATTGCACACCTAGTGATCATGTCAGCATGCATTGCACTCATCCCACCACAGGAGTCATTCGAGCACAACAGCATCCCTGCCGGTTGGGCGGCTGCGACAGAGCCTGGACTCGAACTAGGATATCTACTGGCACAGCTTTAGACCACTGCGCCACCCAGGAGGCTCTATCCAGTCCTAAAATGATTTTAACCCCTTGTGCTAAAAGCCCTGACGAAGGCCGTGAGGCCGATACGTAAGCTCATTAAAGATCAGTGATACTATCAAGAGCAGTGTGCGGTTTCCTTTTTCCTTCATCTTGTTCAACTGTTACCATGCACCTGCAAAAATATACTGCTTAGATGTGCGAGTGCCTCTTGAATTTTGAACCTCTTGTGCTGTAAATCATTTTCTATATCATGACCCAAATGTAAAAGCTACATTTATCAGTTTTATCCTAAACAATCTATTTTTCGTTTTCTCTCTTCAGGTGATTTGCTGTTCCTAGCCCTGTTAAGAAAATACACACATGTTGTAATATGTGAACAACTGGACAAGGCATTATCCATCCTCGGGTCTTTCGGTAAGTCACATCTTCATCATGAACAACCTGAAATAAAAATCATAATATTTTTAATACTGTAAACTCTTACCAGTTTTGTAATCCACCGTGTAGGGATGCACGAAAAACGTACCCATTATGGATCTACATTTTCATAACCTGAATGGGATGACATGGTAGTTCATATTCTGAGAGACAAAAATAGGCCTACTGTAACATTTATTTAAGTACAACTATTGTAACTTAAGAGACAAAATACACCTACCGAGAATGACTGAGATAAAACAGGTTCATGGAGGAAGGAAAGCCACTGAGACCTTCCCTTCCCCTCTAGCTAAATTAGCATATTAAGGTATCTAGGCAATTGGAAGATTTCAGAAACGTTTTTTGTTTTTGACTTACCACAGTTTTCCTCGTCGCTGTTGTCTGAGCAGTCGTCATCTTTGTCGCACCTCCAGATGGTCGGTATACACCTTCTGTTACTGCACTGAAACTCGTTGTCCCTACACTTCCGTAAGGCCTCATGACCTGTTGGAGAGCGTTATGGTAGGTGTGAAAATGAATCTGGTAAAAGATTGAAATCAGCAAGCAGAAATAAATGTTTTTCCACAGGTTGCATGTGTTGTTATTGACTTTACCTGCATTAGGTTAGATTTCAGCAAGGAAGGCTGTGAAATGACCCTTTCAAAATGTACCAAGACATTCCTATTATGTCTTTAATGAATGACCAAGCTAAGCTTTACAGTATAGCAGCGTACTAAAAAAATGCAGTACAGATGTCAGAATACAGAAATCAGTTGCATCTTAAAGGGATAGTGTGAGATTTTAAGCCCTGCTTCGATTTACCCAAATCAAGATGAAGTCGTGGTTAAAAATTGTATATCCCTGCGTCCAGAATGAAGGAAGACAAGGGTAGTTGTGCGAGTCAATAACTGGACGTCTACTGGAACAGCTAGCATGCTAAAGTTCATCTCACTCAGGGTAAGCAGGAAAAGGGCTTATTTGCCCAAATCTGGCGCAATCCCTTTAAGTCAGTACTCACTGCATGTGGGGGCTGAGGTCCATTCTCCTAAAAGGCAGACTACATCTGCATTCCCTTCCATTATGTAGGATCTTTTACATTTATACACCACTTTTGATCCATTACTAAAGTTGTTTTGATATTGTTGAACAACGGTTGCATGGTTCACTTGAGGAGGTGCATCACAAGAACGACTGGCTGTGAAGATACAGTACAAACAATGATTAGTAAAGAAATAAAGGACAACGAAGTACAAGAGATGATAGTACTGAACGTTGTTCACAACACAAGTGTATCATATGTCCTGTCACACCAACATCCCCTCTTTCCTGTACCGAAATGGATAGTTTTCTGAGTTTTTACACCACTCTTACATAAGCCTCTTTGCTATAGATCAAGGTTAGAGCAGACAGTACTTACCCGTACACAGAGGAGTATCAGACCATCTACCATTCTCACATGTAATCATCCCCCACCAGCCTTCCATTGGTGTTTTCAGACCTTTATCACAGGCATAAGTCAAAGTCATGCCATCCTGGTACATGTTCTGCTCCGGGTCAACAAAGCCATTGTCCAGTTGGGGTCTTTGGCAGCCTTTTCCAGATTCTTGAGCTGGAAAATGACAGAAAATACATTTATTGTTATGCATCATCTGTCTGCACAATGACCTTTGTTCAACAAATACAGTGTATCTTGGATAAGGAACGTATAGATGAGTGTTTCTGCCCTGTACTAGGCCTTTTTATTAGTTACACGTTACACCACATATAGGCACTGCCGTAAGAAAAAACATCCGTGCTCACAATTCCTTGAATAAAGAATACTAAACGCAATCTTCATTGAATGAATAGTTAGTGTTTATCAAAATGTCTTACCTTTAACACCGTAGGACCAGATGTGTAGTACAATAATGACAGACAGTGGTATTTCCTTCATTCTCTGTCCTCTGGTGTTACATGTACACTGAGAAATGAATTAACTGGAGTCTGAGTCTGAGTTGGGGCTTTTTAAATTCAACCAAGGTAGTTATTGTCAGGGGTGGATCTTAAACTTGTGCCTTTGGGCAGCACTGTGGAAAAATACAAGATGTCGCAATTAACAAAGGCTTTTTTT